>NC_092714.1:68594701-69828969 GCF_047496885.1 Scyliorhinus torazame | reverse complement strand
TATTCGTCCTCACCCTGGCTCTTGGCGCCACATACAGCCACCGCACCCATGCCACAAATCTCGGCCCAAACCCAAACCTTCCCAAAACTTCGAACAAGTACCGCCACTCCACCCGATCAAATGCTTTCTCCGCGTCCATGGACACCACCACCTCCAATACCAGAGCTCTCGACAGATTCATCACCACATTCAACAGCCGTCTTATATTACTCGCGAGCTGCCTGCCCTTCACGAAGCCTGTTTGATCTTCTGCAACCACCCCCGGGACATAATCCTCCATCCTCTCTGCCAACAACTTAGCCAATACTTTCACATCCGTGTTCAATAGTGATATGGGTCTGTGCGACCCACATTCCACCGGATCCTTCCCTTTTTGGGGGATTAGTGTGATTACTGCCTGCTTCATCATCTCCGGCAACTCCCCCCTCTCCAGTGCTTCATTAAACGCCCCCAACAGATGTGGTGCCAGGTCCGCTGCAAATTCCTTATAAAATTCTGCCGGGTACCCATCCGGCCCAGGGGTCTTCCCCGACTTCATACCCCTGATACTATCCAGCACCTCCCTCAGCCCCAGGGGCTCCTCCAATGCCTGCCTCTTTGCTTCCTCCACCTGGGAAAATTCTAGCTTGTCCAGAAACCGCCCCATGTACCCCTCCTCTCCTCCTGGGTCTGCCTCATAAAGTCCCTGGTAATACTCTCTAAATGCCTCATTTATCTTCCCTGGCTCTGACACCACATCCCCAGCCGCAGTCCGGATCTTCGATATTTCCCTGGACAGAGCCTGCCTCCGCAGCTGGTGCGCCAGCATGCGGCTCGCCTTCTCCCCATACTCGTATGACACTCCTCTTGCCCTATGCAGTTGCCCTACCGCCCTCCCCGTTGTCAGCCTGTCAAATTGCCCCTGCAACTTTTTCCTTTTTTGCCAATCCCTCCACGGTGGGCACCCTCGAATATTCCCTGTCCACCTCCATTATCTCGCTCACTAGACGGTCATGTTCCGCCCTCCTTTCCTTATTCGCACGAACCGTAAATGAGATAATTTCTCCCCGGACCACTGAATTCAATGCTTCCCAAAAAATGCCCGCCGACACCTCCCCATTCTGATTGAACTCCACATAATCCCTAATCGCCAACCGCACCTTATCACAAAAACCACCACCCGCCAACAACCCCGAGTCAAACCTCCACCCCGACCTCTGCCCACGTACTGAACCAAATATCCAGCCAGTGGGGTGCGTGGTCCGAGATAACTATCCCCGCATACTCTGCCCCCTCTACCCCAACCAAAATCTCCCGACTCACTACAAAGTAATCAATCCTCGAATACACCTTATAGACGTGTGAAAAGAAGGAATACTCCCTTCCCCCGGAGTTCTGAAAGCGCCATGGATCCACCATACCCATCCTCTCCATAAACCCCCCCCAGCTCCCTTGCCATTCCCTACCCATCGAGCTGGGGCTCGATTTATCCACCCTCGGCTCCAGGACACAGTTCAAATCTCCTCCCATGATCAACTGGTACGTGGCCAAATCCGGGATTGCTGCCAGCAACCCCCTCATAAAACCCACATAATCACAATTTGGGGCATACACATTTACCAACACTACCGCTGCCCTTTCCAACACCCCACTCACAATCACATATCTCCCATCTGGATCTCTCACCTCCTTCGCACTCACGAATCCCATTTTTTTGCTCATTACAATCGCCACACCCCTCGATTTCAAATCAACCCCGAGTGAAAAACCTGTCCGACCCATCCCTTCCTTCACCTAACCAGGTCCTTCACACGGAGGTGTGTCTCCTGCAAAAGACAATCCCCGCTTTCAAGCTCCTGAGGTGCGCGTACACCCGTGACCTTTGAACCTGCCCATTCAGTCCCCGGACGTTCCACGTTACCAACCTTACCGGAGGCTTGCGCCTCCAATCCCCTCTACTGTCCGTCATCTTCCCCACTTAACTCCTGCCCCTTTAATTCCACTCTGTACCTATCCCATCCCAGATGGCCCCTTTCTTCGCCCTTGACCATGTCATTTCTCACCCCCTGCCACGTCACAGAAACCTCCACCCCCCCCCCCCGCTTTTCCCCTTCCCCTTCTTTCTCCCCCCCCACGTCCCCTTTCCCCCCTCCCACCGGCCACCCCTCTTGGCCTTCTCCCCCACCACCTCACTTCCGTTCACCAGCATAACCTGCTAGCGCGGCTGCCCCTGCCCAAAGGCACATCCTAATGACCTCCCCCTCCCTCCCCCCTCCCACTCCTCAGCTCAAAGAAGAAGGCTTCCTGCTGGCCTTACCCTCCCCCACCCAAACAAGGACTTCTCCTGAACTCCAGGTAGCCTTCTCCAAAAGCAAACAAACAGATGTTAAACACAAACAGTCCCATAAAACAGATGGGGGGATGGGAACACCCATCCCCACATAAACTTTTCACCCCTACAACTTCCTACAATCTCAACATTGAACAGACCGCCCCCACCCCCCCCCCCCCCCAAAAAAAGGCAAAAATCCCCCAATCCCTGCACCCACTTCAAACATGCTCTTGGCCATTACATGGTGCCAGCACCCCAGTTCCCAAGCATTGTCCGCTCAGTTCTCCCCCAGTTTATGATCCTTAATTACGTTTTTGGCCGCTTCTGAGGCCTCGAAATAATACTCCCGGCCTCCGAACATCACCCATAATTTCACCGGGTAGAGCACCCCAAACCTGATCTGCTGCCGGAACAGCACCGCCTTGGCCTTGTTGAAACCTGCCCGCCGTTTTGCCAACTCGGCTCCAATGTCCTGATAAATCTGGACATTGTTTCCCTCCCTGTCGCAGCTACGCTTCTCCCTGGCCAACCGTAGAATTTTCTCTTTCTCCACAAATTTATGGAGTCTCACGATTACCGCCCGCGGCAACTCCCCAGCTCTAGGCTTTTGCCTCAGAGACCTATGTGCTCAGTCCACTTCAGGTACCTTATCTAGCACCCCTTCTGCCACCAGTCCCGCCAGCATCCTTGAGACGTACCTCGTGGCACTCATACCTTCCACTCCTTCAGGCAGGCCCACTATTCGCAGGTTCTGTCTTCTCGAGGCATTCTCCTGCTCCTCAACCTTTGCCCTCAGCGTTTTACAAAGGTCTCCTAGGAGCCCCACCTCCGCCTCCAGAGCCACCAGACGATTGCTGTGGTCCGAGATCACTCCTTCGATCTCCCGAATCTGTGACCCCTGCACCTCCAACACCTCTCTATCTACTCCAAAATACTCTTCAGGGGTGCCACAGCTTCTGCAGTGGCCTTTGCATGATCCTCATGCACTTCGTTCCTCTGTTTATGGAATTCCTCCTCGATAACAGTCATCAGTTCCTGTATCTGGGGCCTTACAGCTTGGCCCTCCCCCGCCTGCATGCTGGAAGAGACTGTCTGAAGCACAAGACTGTTTCAATTTTCCAGCCAAACCTCTCACTGTTTTCTGCCGGGTCCGGTGATCAGAAGACATACCATTCCAGGGGTAAACTACTCGTCTAACATTCACCTACGCCTTTTCATCAAAATTCCACCTGGATCTGGGTAAAAAGAGCCCTTTTCTGTGCCTTTGAACAGGAACAGCCCTTTATGTGACCAATCACTCCATGGTGACAAGCGGAAGTCCCACACCAGTGTTGAAGGAAAGTATATTTCATGTAAAATTTAACAGGAATGCAGTCAGTTTAATTATTTCCAAATTCCCCCCTAATTTTCTTCTTCCCCCAGGATATAGCTTGCCCCAAGAAACACATGTCTCACAAGTGGCGAATACCTACTTAGTGCAGTTCACTGACACTCCCTACATATGAGCATGGCTGAGTAGACAATATTCAAATTTAACTTTGAGGCATTGTCCCTTTTTCATTAACATTATGCTGTTGAGTGGATTTTAATTTAACACCGTTGATCTTTTCTATGGGAAACTGTGGAAAGTTTAGCTGTAATATGAGCACTGCAAACTGCTCATCTGTCACCTCAGGATGTAATGATGTGCCTGGAATCTGCCAGAATGATTAGAACTAAATTCTGCTGTAATTATGCCACACTTGACCTGATTTAAGCTCAAACTAGCTGTTTACCAACCAGCTATTTAATTTCCTGATGTGCTTCTTCAAATTGCCAATGCACAATTCAAATGTTTCTCCATGAAAAAGACAAATCTCATTTAATTAAAATCCACTAAAGGAATATTAAAAAATTAATGAAGTAAAAAATGTCCAAATGCTAAATTCTAATGTAAATGGGATTTCCTGATCAGTCCTGTTCACCATCTGTTGGTAATACTGACAGCAGGCACTCCCATTACCCCTGGATTTAACTTATTGATATTCTTCCCAGGAGATCAAATATTTTTATCAGTCATGCATCAAGTTATTGGCTTCTTTTGTTTTTATCTCCCTGGCATAGTACATTAAACTTTAAAAAGCAAGTTAATTTAGAGTAAGTTGGCCTGTTTGTTTTAATATATATATTTGCCCCAGAATACTCCTGGAACTTTGCAAACCAAGGGGGAGGGGAAGAATCCCAGTGTGACCTCGGTTTCTAATTTAGAAGCTTCAAGCTTGGTCTTTTCATTATCATACCAATTGTGGACGCCAGAAATCCCCCAAGAATTAAATTGAGGGTGGTCCCATTGACCCCCTTCATAAAGGACTGCAAGCTGTGTTCCTCTGGATATACAGTATGAGCTTCCATTCTGGCATGAATCCTCAGGTGAGTCTTAGTGTCTCATGCACCATATAATTTCTGCTATTTAACCGTCTTCCAGTTCAGCATTTTACAGGTTATTCTGTTTCCTTTTTCACATATGTCTGTGTGCATGAACTTCCAACTTCTTTTCAAATGCTGTACATTTGCAGTGGATAACAACTTGCTCTTATGCACTGCCTTTAATGTAACAAAATGTCCCAAGGCATTGACTGAATCGTTATCCAACATATGGCACCAAGCAACATTAGGGCAGTTGGCCAAAAGCATGCTCAAAGAAGTAGGTTTTATGGGGCATCTTTAAGGAGGAAAGAGAGGTACCAAGGCAAAGAGGTTTAGGGAGCAAATTTCAGGCATAGGCCTTGGCAGCTGAAGGCACAGTCGCCCACAATAGAGCAATCAAAATCAGAAGTAATCAAGAGGCCTGAATTGGTGGAGTGTAGCTAAATCGACTAGTTGTAGGTTTCAAGATTATACAGACAGGGAGGGGTGAGGCC
Organism: Scyliorhinus torazame; assembly: GCF_047496885.1. Classification (NCBI taxonomy): domain Eukaryota; kingdom Metazoa; phylum Chordata; class Chondrichthyes; order Carcharhiniformes; family Scyliorhinidae; genus Scyliorhinus; species Scyliorhinus torazame. Next base: position 69,823,758 of record NC_092714.1, on the reverse strand, counting down.
ATGGAAGGATTTGAAAACAAGGATGAGAATTTCAAAATTGAAGAATTGCCTGTCCAGGAACCAATGTAGATCAGCAAGCAGATATGTCATAAGATGAGCAGCACTTGGTATGAGTTGCAGTGCTTTGCATTCTAAATGCATCTATGCATAGAACGTAAATTCCCATACTGACTAAGGTTATTCATGAAGGCCCTGCCTTCTCAACATTGCCCTTCGCCTCAGGTGTGGTGATCCTCAGGTTAAATCATTACCAGTCAGCTCTCCCCCTCAAAGGGGAAAGCAGCCTATGGTCATCTGGGGCTATGGCAACTTTACTTACTTACTTATAGACTCAAAATGGCTGAACGTGCGCCAAATGTCTTCTACCGTCTTGCGACTCACTGTGAAGAAACTGCGCCATCCATTCAGCACCCATGGAATTCCAGATGTGCTTGTCAAGGTCAATGGAACCCCATTGACTAGCGAGGAGTTCCAGGTATTGATGCGTGCCAATGAGGTGAAACACATCCGACCTGCACCATACCATCCATCCTCAAATGGTTTGGCTGAGTGGGCAGTTCAAACATTTAAACAGAGTATGAGGAAACAGAACACGGGTTCCCTAGAAATAAAGCTAGTATGGTTTTATTTGACTACGAACAAGGGGCGGCATGGTGGCGCAGTGGTTAACACTGCTGCCTACAGCTGACGGCCCGGGTTCGAACCCGGCCCTGGGTCACTGTCCGTGTGGCATTTGCACATTTTCCCCATGTCTGCATGGGTTTCACCTCCACAACTCAAAGATGTGCAGGTTAGGTGTATTGGCAACACTATATTGCCCCTTAATTGGAAAATAATAATTGGGTATTCTAAATTTATCAAAACAAAACTACAAATGGCGCCGCAGGTCACGACCTAGGTGGCGGCGGCAAAATTACTCATGGGCCATGCTCCTGGACCTGACTAAGGTAACAACTCTGTGTCTTGACAGGAAGGTAGAAATTAAGCAACGCCTCCAGAAAAGGTACCACAATTACCGAACATGTGACAGAGGTTTTAAACCAGGGGATGCTATGTATGTTCGAAGTTTTGGGGACGGCGTTCAATGGGTCCCAGGGTCTGTGTTGGAGAAAACGGGGCCAGTCTCTTACATGGTCAAAACCAGAGAAAGGACCACATCTTTTTGGTCCACGGTAGCACAAATGGATAGCACTGTGGCTTCACAGCGCCAGGGTCCCAGGTTCGATTCCCCTCTGGGTCACTGTCTGTGCGGAGTCTGCACGTTCTCCCCATGTCTGCGTGGGTTTCCTCCGGGTGCTCCGGTTTCCTCCTACAGTCCAAAGACGTGCAGGTTAGGTGGATTGGCCATGATAAATTGCCCCTAGTGACCAAAAAAGGTGGGGAGGGGTTATTGGGTTGCGGGGGTGGGGTGGAAGTGGGGGCTTGGGTGGGTTGGTGCAGACTCGATGGGCCGAATGGCCTCCTTCTGCACTGTATGTTCTATGTTTTGTGGCAGGGAACCCACATCGGTGAACGCCAGGCTGGATGAATCGGTGCCTTGACCATACTGTCTGCCATCCTATAGTCCGGGAGCACTTCGTGCCAGCGACCTATGCCCGGACCAGCAGGACATGGATGGCACGGCCTCGAATATGGACACCGAATCCGCAACACCCTCGGAGGACTTCACGCCAATGCTGAAATTTGAATTCAATAAAAAAATCTGGAATTAAAAGCTTCGTGATGATCATGAAACCATTGCCGATTGCCATAAAAACCCATCTGGGGCTGTTTGGCACAGGGCTAAATCGCTGGCTTTGAAAGCAGACGAAGGCAGGCCAGCAGCACGGTTCAATTCCTGTAACAGCCTCCCCGAACAGGCGCCAGAATGTGGCGACTAGGGGCTTTTCACAGTAACTTCATTTGAAGCCTACTTGTGACAAGCGATTTTCATTTCAACATTGCCCCTTCATCGTTCTACACAGAAAAGGCGGTCCCCAACATGGTATAACCTTTGGTGGCCTAAACCTTTTTAGCATGATGACATTTGGGATAGGCTGATGATCTGCTCCATACAGATTAGTAAAGATTCTCCAAACCTAGTTTCCTGGTTTTTCAATATGTTCAGTGATAGAATGAGAGTATACCAATATGGTTGAATACTGAGGACTTTCTTTGACAGGGAGGAACCAAACCCTTCAATTCAAATGCAAAAATCCCATTGGTTTTGTCGGAATAATTTCACTGGCAGCGTTGAGTTTCAGAGATACATATTTAATTATCCTGTCTGTAACACAGATCTGTAATACCTACGGGATGGGAATGCTTGTCTTCCCCGTCCTCCTTGGGGAGTACGAGCTCTTCCACTAGGGCCAGGATTCTCAATTATCCAGTGCAAATAAAGTCGGCCAGTAAGGCACCGACCAAGCAGGAACCCCTCTCGAGGTCTACTAGGAAGTGTATATATATATGGTTTGTAAATAAAACTTTGTTCTTATTTTTACTTGGTGTGGATTCCCCGTGTCCTTATGGATGGATTTGTTTCTGGATTTGTTTATTGTCACGTGTACCGAGGCACAGTGAAAAGTATTTTTCTGCAAGTAAACCTTATTAAACTGACCCCATCAAATCTGCCTTGTTCCCATTAAGTAATTTGTCTGAAATCATTCCTACTCTAGCCATTTAGTTTTGACGCACCGTGTGAGAATATCACGGATAAATGCAACAGATGCATGTGTTTGTTGCTACCCCGTGAGGAGGGTAAGTAAGCCCAGTGCATCTTTGCTTTGGTATAAAGCAAAAATATTGCAGATGCTGGAAATGTAAAGGGGCAGCACGGTAGCATAGTGGTTAGCACTATGGCTTCACAGCGGCAGGGTCCCATGTTCGATTCCCAGCTTGGGAAACTGTCTGTGTGGAGTCTGCACGTTCTCCCCGTGTCTGCGTGGGTTTCCTCCGGGTGCTCCGGTTTCCTCCTACACATCCTGGAAGATGTGCTATTAAGTAATTTGGACGTTCTGAATTCTCTCTTTGTGTACCCAAACAGGCACCTGAATGTGGCGACGAGGGGCTTTTCACAATAACTTTATTGCAGTGTTAATGTAAGCCTACTTGTGACAATAAAGATTATTAAATATTATTTAAAAAGTTAAGGGAAAATGCTGAAAACACACAGCAGATCTTGCAGCATATATGAAGAGAAATAGAGTTAATGTCTCAGGTTGAATACTTTTGATCATGAACGGTCATGACCTGAAATATTAACTCTGTTTCTCTCTCCACAGATGCTGCCAGACCTGCTGAGTTGATTTTACTTTATGTTGCTTTGGTATATGTATACTGTGTGACAAATGGGTGAGGAGAAATGAGTTGGCTCCCCTTTTAAGTCGACCCCCTCGGTTGGTCAGAGTGAAGGTTTGTTTAAAATTCTCTCCCCATGGATATCTTTTCTCATTCCAAATATATTTACTTTTTAATAAGAAGCCAATCCAATCAGGTTTTCTTGAGTCAAGGGAAGAGTAAGTTTAGTCGTCACAAAAAGATAATAAAAGATGAAACAGATTCACACAGATCATAAAGAAAGTTGAGTCCAAATAAAAGTTAAAAAGAATCTACAAGTGAGTCCTTGGCTTGTCCATGAGGCGCAGATGTTGGTACGTGTCGGCCGTAAGTTATATGATTCCGGTATAACTTAGAGCTGCCCTTGTCAGTTTTGCAGCCTGTTGGAGACACATGTTGGCTTGTCGCCAGAGGGAGAGTTGTGCTGCTTATCGCTGCAGGGGTGGCTAAGGAAGCTGCCGTGATTTTTTCCTGCTTGTTATCAGTCTCTGCTAAAACACACTTGCGTGCAGCAAGAGAAAGAGAGAGAGAGATGGCCTGCTTGTCTCTGCAGGGCTGACTCAGATTGGTGTTTCTTCTTGCTCCTGTCACTGCCAAACGCTGGTCAGAGCCAGATCCAAATTCATTTCTCTGTGTTTTCCTAGGAGGGGAAATATTTATGACTTGCATCCAAAGTCCATTTTGCCAGAAACCCTTTTGACACATTCTGAGATATTAATCAACAGGAGATAGGTTTTTGAATGTCTGATGAGACGTAGTTGGTTGGGCAAACGGTTTCCGTTGTCTTCACAAACACAGGAGTATTACAGGCCAGGGTTTAGAGAACCCCAAAGTGTATCATGGAGTTCACCTGGCCTCTCAGGGGAAAACAGCAACAGCCAAACTCGTGGCACCACAGTTGGTTCTGCTGCAGAGGGGAGGAGTAATAAGTGTGACAGTGCAATAGTTATATGGGATTCAATTGTAAGGGGAATAGACAGGTGTTTCTGTGGCCGCAAACGAGACTCCAGGATGGTATGTTGCCTCCCTCTCAAGGATGTATCGGAGCGGGTATAGGACATTCTGGAGGGGAAGGGTGAACAGCCAGTGGTCGTGGTACACATCGGTACAAACGACATAGGTAAAAAAAGGGATGAGATCCTAAAAGCAGAATTCAGGGAGCTAGGAAGGAAGTTAAGAAATCGGACCTCAAAGGTAGTGATCTCAGGATTATTACCGGTGCCACGTGCTAGTCAGAGTAGAAATGACAGGATCTTTAGGATGAATACATGGCTGAAGAGATGGTGTCAGGGGGAGGGTTTCAGATTCCTGGGGCATTGGAACCGGTTCTGGGGAGGTGGGACCTGTACAAACTGGACGGGTTACAACTGGGCAGGACTGGAACTGATGTCCTAGGGGGGCTATTTGCTAGAGCGATTGGGGAGGGTTTAAACTAATATTCCAGGGGGGTGGGAACCTACGCAAGGAGTCAGGGAAAGAGGGAGCAAGGACAAAAGCAAAAGGTAGAAAAGTGAGTAAGAAAAGTGATAGGCGGAGAAACCAAGGACAAAATTCAAACAGGGCAGTAGAGAAAAATATTGGGAGCAAGACAAGCATTGTGAAAAAGACAAACTTAAAGGCTCTGTGCCTTAATGCACGGAGCATTTGCAATAAAGTGGATGAACTAATCGCGCAGATGGATATAAATGGGTATATATAATTGGGATTACGGAGACATGGCTGCAGGGTGAACAGGGATGGGAACTGAATGTCCCAGGGTTCTCAGTCTTTAGGAAGGACAGGCATAAAAGAAAAGGTGGTGGCGTGGCACTGCTGGTTAAAGAGGAAATTAATACAATAGTGAGAAGGGATATTAGCTCTGACAATGTGGAATCTGTATGGGTAGAGTTGAGAAATACCAAGGGACAAAAAACATTAGTAGATGTCATATATAGACCCCCAAACTGCACTGGTGAGGTTGGGAATGGCATTAAACAAGAAATTAGAGGTGCATGTAATAAGGGAATATCGGTGATCATGGGTGATTTTAATCTTCACATAGATTGGGCAAATCAAATTAGCCACAATGCCGCAGAGGAGGAATTACTGGAGTGTATACGGGATGGTTTTCTTGACCAATATGTGGAGGAACCAACTAGAGACTGGGTACTGTGTAATGAGAAGTGAATCATTGCCAATCTGGCTGTATGAGAATCCTTGGGGATGAGCGACCATAACATGTTGGAATTATTTATCAAAGATGGAGAGTGACGTAGTTGATTCGGAGAGTAGGGTGCTGAATCTTAATAAAGGGAACTATAAGGATATGAGGCGTGAGTTGGCCTTGATAGATTGGGGAGAGTTACTTAAAGGGATGACAATGGATAGACAATGGCAAACATTCAAGGAATGCATGGAGAAACTATAGCAACTGTTCATTCCTGTCTGGCACAAAAGCAAAGGGGCTAAGAGAGACAATCCATGGCTTACAAAGGAAATTAGAAATAGTATCCAATACAAGGAAGAAGCATACAGATTGGCCAAGAAAAATAATAGGTCTGAGGATTGGGAGCAGTTTAGAATTCAGCAAAGAAGGACGAAGGGATTGATTAAGAAGGGGAAAGTACAGTACGAAAGGAAGCTTGCAGGGAATATAAAGACTGACACTAAGAGTTTCTACAGACATGTGAAGAGAAAGAGATTGGGAAAGAGAAATGTAGGCCCACTGCAGACAGAAACAGGGGAATGCATAATAAGGGACAAAGAAATGGCTGAGCAATTAAATACATACTTTGGTTCTGTCTTCACAAATGAGGATACAAATCAGATCCCAGAAATGTTGGAGAATGAAAGGTTTAGTGAGAGGGAAGAACTGAGGGAGATCAACATTAGTAGAGAATTGGTGCTGGGAAAACTGATGGGATTGAAGGTGGATAAATCCCCAGGGCCTGAGAATCTGTATCCCAGAGTGCTGAAGGAGGTGGCTCTGGAAATAGTGGATGCATTGGTGGTCATCTTCTGGGATTCTATAGACTCTGGAACTGTCCCTGCAGATTGGAGGGTAGCTCACATCACTCCGATATTCAAAAAGGGAGGTGGAGAGAAAGCAGGGAATTATGGACCAGTAAGCCTAACATCGGTAGTGGGGAAAATGCTTGAATCCATTATCAAGGACTTTATAGCGGAACATTTAGAAAGCAGTTGCAGGATCAGTCAGAGTCAGCATGGATTTATGAAGGGAAAATCATGCTTGACAAATCTTTTGGAATTCTTTGAAGAGGCAACCAGTAGAGTCGACAAGGGGGAGCCAGTTGATGTGGTATATTTGGACTTTCAGAAGGCGTTTGACAAAGTCCCGCATAAGAGATTATTGTCACAATTAAAGCGCACAGGATTGGGGGAAATGCATTGAGGTGGATAGAAAACTGGTTGGCAGAGAGGAAACAAAGAATAGGGATTAATGGGTCCTTTTCAAATTGGCAGGCAGTAACCAGTGGGGTCCCACAGGGATCGGTGCTGGGACCCCAGCTATTCACAATATATATTAATGATTTGGATGAGGGAACAAAATGTAACATCTCAAAGTTTGCAGATGATACCAAATTAGGTGGGAGGGTGAATTGTGACGAGGATGCATGGATCCTACAGCAAGATCTGGACAGGTTGGGCAAGTGGGCAAACCAATGGCAGATGCAGTATAATGAAATGAAATGAAAATGAAAATCGCTTATTGTCATGAGTAGGCTTCAATGAAGTTACTGTGAAAAGCCCCCAGTCGCCACATTCCGGCGCCTGTTCGGGAATTGAACCGTGCTGCTGGCCTGCCTTAAAAGCCAGCGATTTAGCCCAGTGAGCTAAACCAGCCCGTAAGTGTGAGTTTATTCATTTTGGAAGCAAAAACAGGAAGGCAGATTACTACCTGAATGGTTGTAAATTGGGAGAGGGGAGTGTGCAGCGGGACCTGGGTGTCCTTGTGCACCATTCGCTGAAGGCAAGCATGCAGGTGCAGCAGGTGGTAAAGAAGGCTAATGGTATGCTGGCCTTCATTGCAATATAGAAGCAGGGAAGTGTTGCTGCAATTGTACAGGGCCTTAGTGAGGCCACACTTGGAGCATCGTGCGCAGATTTGGTCTCCTTCTCTGAGGAAGGATGTTCTTGCTCTCGAGGGAGTGCAGTGAAGGTTTACCAGATTGATTCCAGGGATGGTGGGACTGTCATATGAGGAGAGATTGACTAGGTTGGGATTGTTCTCGCTGGAGTTCAGAAGAATGAGGGGGGATCTCAGAGACTTATAAAATTCTAACAGGACTAGACAAGGTAGATGCAGGGAAGATGTTACCAATGATGGGTGTGGCCAGAACCAGGGGTCACAGCCTGAGGATTCAGGGTAAACCATTTTGGACAGAGATAAGGAGACATTTCTTCACACAGAGTGGTGAGCCTGTGGAATTCATTACCACAGGAAGTAGTTGATGCTAAAACTTTGAATATATTCAAGAGGCGGCTGGTTATAGCACTTGGGGAGAATGGGATCAAAGGCTATGGGGAGAAAGCAGGATTAGGCTATTGAGTTGGCTGATCAGCCATGATCGTGATGAATGGCGGAGCAGACTCGAAGGGCCAAAACGCCTCCTCCTGCTCCTATCTTCTATGTATCTATGTATACTTTTAATAGATTTTGGTTATGGGGAGCACAAGGGCCCACTATACAGGTGTGATGCAACAGAGATCTAAAGTACTTTTGAAACAAAACAATGTTTATTATATGAATCCAGTTAACATTTTATATACACACAGTGAACATCTTAGCAACTATCAACTCAAATACTTCCCCCCCAAAATACAGTACTCTATAAGTAACCCTTAATCTTTCCTAGCAACATCCATAAGACAAATACCCACTTTCACAAAGAAATCAGGTTTAAATTCTCTTCTGGGTGCAGTTAACATTTTAAAATTAGCACGTGATCTGAAGACATTCTTTTCATGCAGAGAGAGATCAAAATTACACCTTGTTTGGCGGATGCAGCTCCAACTCTGAAAACGAAACTAAACACACACTCTAGCTGCCAGCTCAAAAACGAAAGTAAAGCAGACAGACATCCCAGCTCCACCCACACTGACATCACTGCAGCTATTTGATAAACATCAATTTCTTAAAGGTACAGGAGATTAAAGTCCAGTATTTTGCATTTAGATGCCTTCCGTTCGTGGCATGTTTGGAGATAGGATAGTAAAAACAGATAGCAAGAGTTTCTGCAGATATTTACAAACGAAAATAGGACTTCTGGTGGCGGCCATGAAGTGAGTGGTCGCTTATTTGGAAGCTCCCGCTCATGGTGGACCTTTGAGACCTTTTTCCCCGACTTATGGGGGATTTGATAGGCAAAATAGGTGTCTGGTGAGGTAGAGGAGAAGAATTTCCCACCAGTGTATGGATTCGTGGACCAGAAGTGGTCTGAAAAGGGGAGATTGTTGGGCAAAGAAGAGAGTGGAATATGCAACACAGGAAAACATGGCGGAGGCTCAGGGACTGGGATTGACGGCCCAGTGGTCAACGGAGCAGCTGGTGGAATTCCTTCAGGAGAGATTTGCTGAGCAAAAACAAGAGTACCTGGACCCGATTAAGATGAGGATTGACTGGGTGGAGCAAAGACTGGAAGCCCAGGGCCAGGCGATCCAGGTGGAAGAGGCGGTGGCTGAGCCCGCGGACCAGCTAACGGCGATGACAGCAGAGATGGGGATGATGAGAGACCACCAGAGAAGGCTGCAAGAGACGCTTGAAGATCTGGAGAACAGGTCACCCAGGTAGAAAATGAGGATCGTTGGCCTCCCGGAGGGCAGTGAGGGATTGGGCGCAGGGACACATGTGCCGTTTATGTTCGAGAAGCTGCTGGGGAAAGGTGCGTTTACTCGGCCCTTGGAGGTGGACAGGGCGCATAGAACGCTTATGAGGAACCCGTGAATAAATGTGCCGCTGAGGGCGATGGTGGTACGAATTACCGGTCCCTGGACAATTGACAAATTTTGAAGTGGGCCAGGCAGACGACAAGTTGCAAATGGGAAGATAACGAGCTGCGCATTTACCAGGACTTGGGTGCGGAACTGGCCAAAAGAAGGACGAGCTTCAATAAAGTTAAATCGGCCCTCTTCAAGAAGGGGGTGAGGTTCGGCACGTTGTAACCAGCTCGTTTGTGGGTCACTTACAAGGGTCAAGAACTTTATATTGGATCGCCGGATGAGGTGATGAACGTTGTTAAGGACAGGGGACTGGCAGGTGATGGAGGACATTGAACTTGAAGGCGAGTAATTCTGTATCTAAGCTGCTAAATTTCTTTTCTCTTTGGGTTTTGTATGTATTCCTTTTGTATCAATGTTTGGGCCGTTGGTCAGTTTTGTATACGGATTAACTTTGTTCTTAATGGGGATGGTGGATGGAATTTTCTTCTTTGTGTTTGTTGGGGATTGTTATGTTTTGCATTTGTATGTTGGAGCGGAGGGGGGGGGGGAAGGGAGATCAGTGGGGGGTAGGATGCTTGGCTCAATGGGCTAGCTGGGCGGGGTAGCTCACGGAAGCGCAGTGGGGGCGAGCAGATGATCAGTTTGTTGAGGGGAGTTGGGATTGCTATTTTGTTATGTGGGGAGGGGAGGAATTGTTCTGCTGACGGGAGGGACTGGCGCTTGGAGACAAATTGGAGGTCGATGATGGTGGATACCCGAGGGCGGGCCCGAGGAGGCGCGGACACGGGCTGTAGGCTGACCGAAGAAGGGTGATGGCTGATTGGCAGGGCGTGGGGGGGGGGGGGGGGGGGGGGGGGGAAGAGAGGTGCCCCCCGACCAAGCTGATCACATGGAGCGTGAGAGGGCAGAATGAGTCGGTCAAGAGGGCTCGCTTGTTCACGCATTTGAAGAGTTTGAAGGCAGACGTGGCAATGCTACAGCAGATACACCTCAGTGTAGTGGATCATACTAGGGTGATGAAGGGGTGGGTTGGGCCGGTGTTTCATTCGGGGCTAGATTCCAAAACTAGGCGGGTTGCGATCTTGATCAATAAGCGGGTGTCATTTGTGGTAGGGAATCTAGTGGCGGACTCAGGGGGTAGGTATGTTATGGTGAGTGGGAAGCTGCAGGGGATGCCGGTGGTATTAGTGAATATCTTTGCACCAAACTGGGACGACGCGGAGTTCATGAGGTGGGTGTTAGGGAAGATCCTGGACTTGGATTCACATAGGCTTATCATGGGGAGGGGGGGGGGGGGATGCATAGGCTTATCATGGGGGGGGGGGGGGGGGTGGAGAGAACTAAAAGGGTTTATGGAGCAGATGGGAGGGGGAGATCCATGGAGGTTCGGACGGCCAAGAGCGAAGGAGTTTTCTTTTTTGTCCCATGCTCACAAAGTGTACTCCCGGATTGATTTTTTTATTTTGAACAGGGCTTTGCTGAGGGGGTGATAGATGCCGAATATTGGGTGATTGTTCTTTCGGACCATGCCTCACACTGGGTGGATTTACAGGTGAGTAAGGAGGGGGGTCAGCGCTGGACGTAGGACTGTTAGCGGATGAGGGGGTGTGCGGGTAGGTGAGGGAGGCCATCCAAAATTATTTGGAGATAAATGACACCGGGGAGGTTTCGGCAGCAATGGCGTGGGAGGCTCTGAAGGCAGTGGTTAGGGGGGGCTAATTTCGATATGGGTTCATAGGGAGATGTGCGGGCTGAGATGGATAGGTTGGTTAGAGATATACTTCAGTGGACAGAAGGTATTGTGAAGCCCCAGAGGCGGGGTTGTTGAAAGAGCGGCAGAATCTGTAGATGGCGTTTGGTCTGATATCCACAGGGAAGGCGATGGAGCAGTTGAGGAAGGTGAGAGGGGCAATATATCAGTATGGTGAGAAGGCCAGTAGGATGCTATCACACCAGCTCAGGAAAAGGGAGGCAGCCAGAGAGATAGGAAGAGTGAAAGACAGAGGGGAAATACGGTCTTGGACCCAGCAGGGGTGAACAGGGTGTGTACAAGGAGATTTACAGTCAGCTGCATGTTTTGGAGCCCCCAGTTGGGGTGGAGGGGATGAGGCAGTTTTTGGAAGGGTTGAAGTTTCTGAAGGTGGAGGAAGGATTGGTGGATGGGTTGGGGGCCCCGATCGGGATTGTAGAAGTAGTAGAGGGATTGGAGGCCTTGCAGTCGGGTAAGGCCCCGAGACTGGACAGCTACCCAGTGGAATTTTACAAGAGGTTTTCTGGAATGTTGGGCCCACTGCTGGTGAGGGCATTTAATAAGGCAGGGGAGCGGGGTGTACTTCCCCCAACAATGTCACAGGCTTCGATCTAATTGATCCTGATGCGGGAGAACGACCCAGAGCAATGTGGGTCATACAGACCAATCTCCCTACTTAATGTCGGCGCCAAATTGCTGGCCAAAATTTTGGCCTCGAGGACAGAGGATTGTGTGCCGGGTGATAGGGGAAGACCAGACGGGGTTTGTCAAAGGCAGGCAGCTAACAGCCCTTGTTAGAAGGCTCCTGAATGTGATCATGATGCCCTCCGAGGGGTGTGGGAGGCGGAGGTGGTTGACGCTATGGATGCAGGGAAGGCCTTAAACCAGGTGGAATGGAATTATCTACGGGAGGTCCTGGAATGGTTTGGGCAGGGCTTTATTGACTGTAACCAGGCACCGGTGGCGAGTGTGCAAATGAACTGGGTGTGTTCGGACTACTTTAGACTGCACTGGGTGACAAGGCAAGGATGTCCCCTCTCCCCACTGTTGTTTACCTTGGCTATAGAGCCATTGGCGATGGCGCTGAGAGCATCAAAGGACTGGAAGGGGTTAGTCCGGGGGTGAGGGTGGTGGTGGAACACAGGGTCTCCTTATATGCAGATGATCTACTCCTGTATATTTCTGACCCGTTTGGGGGGGGGGGGGGAAATGGGGGATGGGGGAGATTATGCGGATCTTAGGGGAATTTGGCCGTTCTCGGGGTACAAATTGAATATGGGGAAGAGCGAGCTTTTTGTGACCCAGGAGAGGGGGCAGGAGAGGAGACTGGGGGTGTTGCCATTTAAAGTGGTGGGAGGGAGATTTCATTACTTGGGTAATCAGGTGGCACGGGGATGGGAGCAGCTACATTAATTAAACTTGACCCGGTTAGTTGAGCAAATGGAGGATTTTAGGTATTGGAATATGCTCCCGTTGTCACTGGCGGGAAGGGTACAGACCGTAAAGTTGACGGTTCTCCCGAGATTTTTGTTTGTTTTCCAGTGCCTATTTTTATACCAAATGCCTTTTTAAAGCGGGTGAATGCGGTGATCTCGGAGTTTGTGTGGGCGGTAAAACCCTGCGAGTAAAGAAAGTGCTGCTGGAGCGGAGCCGAGTGGTCAGGGGGGAGGATTGGCACTGCCGAACTGAAGGTGGCAAATATAGCCATGATTAGGAGGTGGGTAGTGGGGAGGCGTTGGTGTGGGAGCGGGTGCAGGCAGCCTCATGTAAGGGCACAAGTTTAGGAGCACTGGTAACGGCTCCTCTGCCGTTCTTGCCGGCCTGGTACTCCGCAAGCCCAGTGGTAATGGCGGCCCTAAGAATTTGGGGGCAGTGGCGGAAGCTTATGGAACTGGAGGCAGCGTCGGTGTGGGCTCCAATTTGTGGTAATCACCAGGCAGGATGGGGGGGGGGGGGGTTTCGGAGGTGGCAGACAGCGGGGATTGAGAGGCTGGGGGATTTGTTTATCGATCGGAGTTTTTTCTGTTTGGAGGATCTGGAAGAGGAATTTGAATTGCCGGAAGGGAATGGATTTTATTATCTGCAGGTGAGGAAATTTGTGCGAAGGCAGGTTTCGACCTTTCCGCTCCTACCGCCACAGCGGATACAGGACAAGGTAGTCTCTAGAACGGGAGTGGGGAGGGGAAGGTATCGGAAATCTATAAAGAATTTATGGAGTGGGAGGAAATCCAGGTAGGTGAGCTAAAGCGTAAATGGGAGGATGAGTTGGAAAAGGAGTTAGAGGCGGGTCTGTGGGAGGATGCTCTGAGCAGAGTCAACACGACCTCATGTGCCAGGCTCAGCCTGATACAATTCAAGGTGTTCACCGGGCACACATGACAGTGGCCTGGTGAGCAGGTTTTTTGGGGTGGAGGACAAGTGTGAGGTGTGCAGGAGGGCCCGCAAATCATGTCCACATGTTTTGGACATGTCTGACGCTCAGGGGATTCTGGCAGGGATTTGCGGATGTCATATTTACGGTACTAAAAACGAGGGTGGCACTGAGTCCACAGGTGGCGATTTTTGGAGTGTAGGAAGACCCAGGAGGTGAGAGAGGCCAACGTTTTGGCCCTTACCTCCTTGGTAGTCCAGAGACGGATCTTACTAGCGTGGAGGGAGTCGAAGCCCCCAAAATCAGGGGTGTGGGTTAGCAACATGGCTGGGTTTGGAAGGCTTGAGAAAATTAAGTTCGCCCCGAGAGGATCAATGTTAGGATGCGTTCGGAGGTGGCAGCTGTTTATCGACTTCTTTGGGGAAAACTAAACTGTTAGCAGGTTCAAGAAGTGGGGTGGGGTGAGGGAGTAAGGGGAGTTAGGTTATTTTTGTCTAGCTTAGGCAGGAACAGTGGGAGATGGAGGGGTGTGTTACGCACTGAATTATGCTTACATTTGTATTTCTATCTTTTGTGGTTATAAAACCATAAATGTCTTAATAACATGTTTGTTAAAAAAATAAAATAAAAGGGAAAAAAGTAAAATGAGTATTAGTCCTCTAGAGTGACAATGTTGAGTTAATAGTAAATAAGGAAATGGCAGACAAACTGAACAAATGTTTTGCTTGTCTTCACTTGAGGATACAAAAAACATTCCAGTAATAGCTGTGGGAGTGAAATTACAATCACCAGGGAAGCTGGACTGAGCAAACCGATGCAGTTGTGGGTCCTGAACGACTTCATCCTAGGGTCTTAAAAGGAGGTGCCAAAAGAGGTATTAATTTTCCAAAATTCTCTAGATCCTGGAAAGGATCCATCAGACTGTAAAGTAGCAAATATAACCCTCCTATTTAAGAAGGGAGGGAGGTAGAAAACAGTAAATTATTGGCCTGTTAGCTTGACATCTGTCATGGGGAAGGATTTTTAAGATTCATTTACAGGATGTGGGTGTTGCTGGTTAGGCCAGCATTTATAGCCCATCCCTAATTTACCATGAGAAGGTCTTGGGAGTGCTGCCTTCTTGAACCACTGCAGTCCATGATGTAGGTGCACCCATGGTGTTAGGGAGTTCCAGGATTTTGACTCCGCAACAATGAAGAGCAATATATTTCCAAGGCAGGATGGCGAGTGGCTTGAAGGTGAACTTCCAAGGTGGTGGTGTCCCCATATTTCTGTAGCCCTTGCCCTTCTAGATGGTAGGAGTTGTGGGTTTGGAAAAGAGCCTTGGTGAATTCCTGCAGTGCCCTTGTAGACTGTACATACTGCTGCTACTGTGCATCCGTGGTGGAGGGGGTGACTGTTTGTGAATAGCGTGCCGATCAGTCAGGCTGCTTTTTCCTGGTGGTGTCGCGCTTCTGGAGTGTTGTTGGGCTGCATTCATCAAGGTAAGTGGGGAGTATTCCATCACATTCCTGATGTGTCTTGCAGATGGGGGACAGGTTTTGGGGAGCCAGGAGTCGAGTTACTCGCTGTAGGATTCTTCTCATAGAATTTTTAAAAATAAAATCACTACAGTGCAGAAGGAGGCCATTCAGCCCATCGTGTCTGCACCAACCCTCTGAAAGAGCATCCTGTGTAGGCCCACTCCCCTGCCCCATCCCCGTAACCCCACCTAACCTGCACATCCCTGGACACTAAGGGGCAATTTTAACATGGTCAATCCACCTAACCTGCATATCTTTGGACTGTGGGCTGAAATCGGAGCACCAGGAGAAAAAGCTATGCAGAAACAGGGAGAACATGCAAAGTCTACAGTCACCCAAGGCCAGAATTGAACCTTGCCCTGGCGCGGTGAGGTAGAAGTGCTAACCCCTGTGCAACCGTGGTTTTACTTCCTAGCCTGCTCTTGTAGCTACAGTATTTATATGGCAAGACCAGTTTCTGGTTAATGGTAACCTGCAGGATGTTGAAAGTGGTGGATTCGATGATGGTAATGCCATTGAATGTTAAGGAGCAATGGTTAGATTATCTCTTGTTGAAGATGGTAATTGCCTCGCACTTGTGTAGCGTAAATGTTACTTGCCACTGGTCGGCTCAAGGCTGGATATTGTCCAGGCTATGCTGCGTTTAGACCTGGACTGTTTCAGTATCTGAGGAGTTTCAAATGGTGCTGACATCGTGCAATCATCGCTTTCGGACCTTATGATTAGGAAGGTCATTGATGAAGCAGCTGAAGATGGTTGGGCCTATGGCATTTCTCTGAGCAACTCCTGCAGTGATGTCCCGGTCTTGGGATGATTCACTTCCAACACAACCATCTTTCTTTGTGCTGAGTATGACTCCAACAGACCCCCCCGCCCGAGTTCCAATTGGCTCCAGTTTTGTTTATTAGGGCTCCTTCATTTTTTATTTTAAATACAAATTTACAGTACCCAATTAATTATTTTCCAATTAAAGGGCAATTTAGCATGGCCAATCCACCTAGCCTGCGTATCTTTGGGTTGTGGGGGCAAAGCCCATGCAAACACAGGGAGAATGTGACCCAAAGCTTGGATCGAACCTGGAACCTCCACGTGAGAGGCAGCTGTGCTAAGCCCTGCGCTACCCCTGTTAGGGCTCCTTGATGCCACACTTGGTCAAATGCTGCCTTGATGTCAAAGGCAGACACTTACACCTCTGTCATGCAGCTCTTTCCTACATTTGAACCAAGGCTGTAATGAGGTCAGGAGCGGAATCTGGCAGAACCTAAACTGAGCATCAGTGAGCATGTTATTGCTTATCATCTGCTCCCTGATAGCACTGTTGATGACCCCTTCCATCACTTTACTAATGATCACTAGTAAACTGATGATGAGTCAGTAATTGGCTGGATTGGAATTTCCTATTTTTCCACATGGCCAGGTAGATGCCTGTGCTGTATATCACAAAGTCAGGAACCCACCCTTGATCTGTGGGATTCTGGTAGTACAAAGGAGTCACTACCATTAATGTCTGTCTTCTGGTTTAACTTGATCAAATCCCCACTGAACACAGGATGCGGCCAGGACGCCAATATTGCAGTTTGGTAACTGCAGACCTTGTCAACTGTGTTTTGACAGTTTAAGTGTATAGCAAAGTACATCTCAAAATAACAGACGACAGTCTGATATTTCAAAAATGAAAGGTTAGAAAGATTTGATCTGATTATATGGAAGTCTGAAGAAAGGTTTCTAAATTCAATTGCAGAGGGTTCTTGGAAACTGCTAGTAAACAGTGAGGTAAACAGTGAGGAAAATAAGTTAAACTTAATGCTCGAATATCATTGTAACCACCCCCATCACCTCCCCAGCGTGCACATTTAATCGGAAGAGGCGGGTGGTGTAAAGCTACCCAATAAAGCTGGATAAACATTCACCTAATCCAGAGTCCTGGTAAAGCACAAAGCAGGTTGATTTCATGATTATGCAAGGTCTAAAGGTTTCAAAAGTGCATGCTAATGAACAAGTGAGAAGTCAAAAACTGCAGTCAATGTACTTTTGACATTCCTGCGTTATTAATGAGAGCACATTTCCAACAGTAAAAAGATATAATTCCATCCATTCATTGCTGATATGGTTTAAAAAAAAAAAGAGTCAAGGATGAAATCAGAAACTAATGGTACAAAACGCAGCCATCTTGATCTGCATTGGCTGAAAAAAAGCTATCCAGCCTAATCTCATTTTCAAGCTCTTGGGCTGTACTCATGAATTTCAAATGTAAATCCATGTAGTTCTAAAATGCATCTTCTTCTAACTGCTTTCAGGAAGTGATTTCAACATGCATTAATATTTTGCAGAAGCAGTACTGTTCAGTCTAAGGATGCATAAAATACCCACAACAGGCCTATTTCAGACAGGAATTATAACCAGTACTGGTAAGTAAACGAAAAACAAACCAATACCTAATGCAGATGGTGTGTATTAAACGGCTGTGTAATTAAGTAAAATATGAAAGCATTGCACACAGACTGACATAATCCAATTTATTTAAATTATACTTGTAAAAAGTTTATATAAAACCACTGACGTTTTCAGTTTTGTTTCTTACAAAACAGTCCATCTCCATTCACCACAATTAGCACTTTAGTAAATGTTTAATAGTTAAGGCAGACAAACAAACTGATGAAATGTATTAGCATTTGTTCTTCTAATAATACGTTTCCTGCTCCACCCAACCTAGTAACAAAAAAGGAAAAGAAGTCAGGCAACACATTTTTTATGAAAGGTAAAGTCCAAGATAAACAAAACTGAAGTAAATCACATGTCATTACATAACTCGTATTTATTTTTTGAACAATTTATTGCCCTCTTGCTGTTCATCCCCTCTTGCTCTCCTGAAGGAAGTAACAGTGTAGTGGTCCTGCAGCCAAACAGGCATTGCCCTGGAAATATACCACCTATATATTGCTGTTTTTCATGCCTAAGGCGAGACAGCAAATGCCAGCAGGAAGGCTGTAGAGTAATTTCCCACCCGAGGTGAACTTGTACTTGTTCAACACCCACATTCATGCATTTCAAGAAGACTTCACGGGACAACAATTGGGAGCCGAATCTAGGCGATTTCCTATCACATCTGCCAATATCCCTAGCCCAGGAGAGCTAATAGACAACCTGGTTCTTTTTTTTAATTAAATATTTTATTGAAAATTTTTGGTCAACCAACACAGTACATTGTGCATCCTTTACACAATATTATAACAACACAAATAACAATGACCTATTTTATAAACAAAAAATGAATAAATAATAAATAACAAAAATGAAAACTAGCCCTAATTGGCAACTGCCTTGTCACAAGTAACACTCTCCAAAAATATAATTTAACAGTCCAATATATAATTATCTGTAGCAACGACCTATACATACTATACAGTATATATTAACAACCCTGAGTGTCCTTCTGGTTCCTCCTCCCCCCGCCCCCCCCCCTCCCGGGCTGCTGCTGCTGCCTTCTTTTTCCCATTCCGTCTATCTTTCTGCGAGGTATTCGACGAACGGTTGCCACCGCCTGGTGAACCCTTGAGCCGACCCCCTTAGGACGAACTTAATCCGCTCTAGCTTTATAAACCCCGCCATGTCATTTATCCAGGTCTCCACCCCCGGGGGCTTGGCTTCTTTCCACATTAGCAATATCCTGCGCCGGGCTACTAGGGACGCAAAGGCCAAAACATCGGCCTCTCGCGCCTCCTGCACTCCCGGCTCTTGTGCAACCCCAAATATAGCCAACCCCCAGCTTGGTTCGACCCGGACTCCTACTACTTTTGAAAGCACCTTTGTCACCCCCATCCAAAACCCCTGTAGTGCCGGGCATGACCAAAACATATGGGTATGATTCGCTGGGCTTCTCGAGCACCTCGCACACCTATCCTCCACCCCAAAAAATTTACTGAGCCGTGCTCCAGTCATATGTGCCCTGTGTAATACCTTAAACTGAATCAGGCTTAGCCTGGCACACGAGGACGACGAGTTTACCCTGCTTAGGGCATCTGCCCACAGCCCCTCCTCGATCTCCTCCCCCAGCTCTTCTTCCCATTTCCCTTTTAGTTCATCTACCATAGTCTCCCCTTCGTCCCTCATTTGCCTATATATATATCTGACACCTTACCACCCCCCACCCATGTCTTTGAGATCACTCTGTCCTGCACCTCTTGTGTCGGGAGCTGCGGGAATTCCCTCACCTGTTGCCTCGCAAAAGCCCTCAGTTGCATATACCTGAATGCATTCCCTTGGGGCAACCCATATTTCTCGGTCAGCGCTCCCAGACTCGCGAACTTCCCATCCACAAACAGATCTTTCAGTTGCGTTATTCCTGCTCTTTGCCACATTCCATATCCCCCATCCATTCCCCCCGGGGCAAACCTATGGTTGTTTCTTATCGGGGACCCCCCCAAGGCTCCAGTCTTTCCCCTATGCCGTCTCCACTGTCCCCAAATCTTCAGTGTAGCCACCACCACCGGGCTTGTGGTGTAGTTCCTCGGTGAGAACGGCAATGGGACTGTCACCATAGCCTGTAGGCTAGTCCCCCTACAGGACGCCCTCTCTAATCTCTTCCACGCCGCTCCCTCCTCCTCTCCCATCCACTTACTCACCATTGAAATATTAGCGGCCCAATAATACTCACTTAGGCTCGGTAGTGCCAGCCCCCCCCTATCCCTGCTACGCTGTAAGAATCCCTTCCTCACTCTCGGGGTCTTCCCGGCCCACACAAAACCCATGATGCTCTTTTCAATCCTTTTAAAAAAAGCCTTCGTAATCACCACCGGGAGGCACTGAAACACAAAGAGGAATCTCGGGAGGACCACCATCTTAACCGCCTGCACCCTCCCTGCCATTGACAGGGATACCATATTCCATCTCTTGAAATCCTCCTCCATCTGTTCCACCAACCGCGTTAAATTTAACCTATGCAATGTGCCCCAATTCTTAGCTATCTGGATCCCCAGGTAACGAAAGTCCCTTGTTACCTTCCTCAACGTTGGTCCTCTATTTCTCTACTCTGCTCCCCTGGATGCACCACAAACAACTCACTTTTCCCCATGTTCAATTTATACCCTGAAAAATCCCCAAACTCCCCAAGTATCCGCATTATTTCTGGCATCCCCTCCGCCGGGTCCGCCACGTATAGTAGCAAATCGTCCGCATACAAAGATACTCGGTGCTCTTCTCCTCCCCTAAGTACTCCCCTCCACTTCTTGGAACCCCTCAACGCTATCGCCAGGGGCTCAATCGCCAGTGCAAACAATAATGGGGACAGAGGGCATCCCTGCCTTGTCCCTCTATGGAGCCGAAAATATGCAGATCCCCGTCCATTCGTGACCACGCTCGCCACTGGGGCCCTATACAACAGCTGCACCCATCTAACATACCCCTCTCCAAAACCAAATCTCCTCAACACCTCCCACAAATAATCCCACTCCACTCTATCAAATGCTTTCTCGGCATCCATCGCCACTACTATCTTCGTTTCTCCCTCTGGTGGGGCCATCATCATTACCCCTAACAACCTCCGTATATTCGTGTTCAGCTGTCTCCCCTTCACAAACCCAGTTTGGTCCTCGTGGACCACCCCCGGGACACGTGCCTCTATTCTCATTGCCATTACCTTGGCCAGGACCTTGGCATCTACATTTAGGAGGGAAATAGGTCTATAGGACCCGCATTGTAGCGGGTCCTTTTCCTTCTTTAAGAGAAGCGATATCGTTGCTTCAGACATAGTCGGGGGCAGTTGTCCCCTTTCCTTTGCCTCATTAAAGGTCCTCGTCAGTACCGGGGCGAGCAAGTCCACATATTTTCTATAGAATTCGACTGGGAATCCATCCGGTCCCGGGGCCTTTCCCGCCTGCATGCTCCTAATTCCTTTCACCACTTCTTCTACCTCGATCTGTGCTCCCAGTCCCACCCTTTCCTGCTCTTCCACCTTGGGAAATTCCAGCCGATCCAAGAAGCCCATCATTCTCTCCCTCCCATCCGGGGGTTGAGCTTCATATAATTTTTTATAAAATGTCTTGAACACTCCATTCACTCTCTCCGCTCCCCGCTCCATCTCTCCTTCCTCATCCCTCACTCCCCCTATTTCCCTCGCTGCTCCCCTTTTCCTCAATTGGTGTGCCAGCAACCTGCTCGCCTTCTCCCCATATTCGTACTGTACACCCTGTGCCTTCCTCCATTGTGCCTCTGCAGTGCCTGTAGTCAGCAAGTCAAATTCTACATGTAGCCTTTGCCTTTCCCTGTACAGTCCCTCCTCCGGTGCTTCCGCATATTGTCTGTCCACCCTCAAAAGTTCTTGCAGCAACCGCTCCCGTTCCTTACTCTCCTGCTTCCCTTTATGTGCCCTTATTGATATCAGCTCCCCTCTAACCACCGCCTTCAACGCCTCCCAGACCACTCCCACCTGGACCTCCCCATTATCATTGAGTTCCAAGTACTTTTCAATGCACCCCCTCACCCTTAGACACACCCCCTCATCTGCCATTAGTCCCATGTCCATTCTCCAGGGTGGGCGCCCTCCTGTTTCCTCCCCTATCTCCAAGTCCACCCAGTGTGGAGCGTGATCCGAAATGGCTATAGCCGTATACTCCGTTCCCCTCACCTTCGGGATCAATGCCCTACCCAGCACAAAAAAGTCTATTCGCGAGTAGACTTTATGGACATAGGAGAAAAACGAGAACTCCTTACTCCTGGGTCTGCTAAATCTCCACGGGTCTACACCTCCCATCTGCTCCATAAAATCTTTAAGTACCTTGGCTGCTGCCGGCCTCCTTCCAGTCCTGGACTTCGACCTATCCAGCCCTGGTTCCAACACCGTATTAAAATCTCCCCCCATTATCAGCTTTCGCATCTCTAGGTCCGGAATGCGTCCTAGCATCCGCCTCATAAAATTGGCATCATCCCAGTTCGGGGCATATACGTTTACCAAAACCACCGTCTCCCCCTGTAGTTTGCCACTCACCATCACGTATCTGCCCCCGTTATCCGCCACTATAGTCTTTGCCTCGAACATTACCCGCTTCCCCACTAATATAGCCACCCCCCTGTTTTTCGCATCTAGCCCCGAATGGAACACCTGCCCCACCCATCCTTTGCGTAGCCTAACCTGGTCTATCAGTTTCAGGTGCGTTTCCTGTAACATAACCACATCTGCCTTAAGTTTCTTAAGGTGTGCGAGTACCCGTGCCCTCTTTATCGGCCCGTTCAGCCCTCCCACGTTCCACGTGATCAGCCGAGTTGGGGGGCTTCCTACACCCCCCCCTTGTCGATTAGCCATCACCTTTTTCCAGCTCCTCACCCGGTTCCCACGCAGCTGTATCTCCACCAGGCGGTGCCCCCCCGCCCATCCTCTCCCATACCAGCTCCCCCCTCTCCCCAGCAGCAGCAACCCAGTAATTCCCCCCTCCCACCCCCCCCGCTAGATCCCCCGCTAGCGTAATTACTCCCCCCATGTTGCTCCCAGAAGTCAGCAAACTCTGGCTGACCTCGGCTTCCCCCCGTGACCTCGGCTCGCACCGTGCGACGCCCCCTCCTTCCTGCTTCTCTATTCCCGCCATGATTATCATAACGCGGGAACCAAGCCCGCGCTTCTCCCTTGGCCCCCCCCCAATGGCCAATGCCCCATTTCCTCCACCTCCCCTCCTCCCCCCATCACCACCTGTGGGAGAGAGAAAAGTTACCACATCGCAGGATTAGTACATAAAACCCCTCTTTGCCCCCCACATTCGCCCCACCACTTTGTTCGAACGTTCTTTTTAATAACCCGCTCATTCCAGTTTTTCTTCCACAATAAAAGTCCACGCTTCATCCGCCGTCTCAAAGTAGTGGTGCCTCCCTCGATATGTGACCCACAGTCTTGCCGGTTGCAGCATTCCAAATTTTATCTTCTTTTTATGAAGCACCGCCTTGGCCCGATTAAAGCTCGCCCTCCTTCTCGCCACCTCCGCACTCCAGTCTTGATAAACGCGGATCACCGCGTTCTCCCATTTACTGCTCAGAGTTTTCTTCGCCCATCTAAGGACCATTTCTCTATCCTTAAAACGGAGGAATCTCACCACTATGGCTCTGGGAATTTCTCCTGCTCTCGGTCCTCGCGCCATCACTCGGTATGCTCCCTTCACCTCCAACGGACCCGCCGGGGCCTCCGCTCCCATTAACGAGTGCAGCATCGTGCTCACATATGCCCCGACGTCCGCTCCCTCCACACCTTCAGGAAGACCAAGAATCCTCAGGTTGTTCCTCCTTGCGTTGTTTTCCAGTGCCTCCAACCTTTCTACACATCGTTTCTGTTGTGCCTCCTGCGTCTCAGTCTTCACCACCAGGCCCTGTATGTCGTCCTCATTCTCGGCTGCCTTTGCCTTCACGACCCGAAGCTCCCGCTCCTGGGTCTTTTGTTCCTCCTTTAGCCCTTCGATCGCCTGTAGTATCGGGGCCAACAGCTCTTTCTTCATTTCCTTTTTGATCTCTTCCACACAGCATTTCAAGAACTCTTGTTGTTCAGGGCCCCATGTTAAACTGCCACCTTCCGACGCCATCTTGGTTTTTGCTTGCTTTCCTTGCCGCTGTTCTAAAGGATCCACTGCAATCTGGCCACTCTCTCCTCCTTTTTCCATCCGTATCCAGGGGGGATTCCCTTCTGGTTTACCGCACAGTGTTTTTAGCCGTCAAAATTGCCGTTGGGGCTCCTATCAAGAGCCCAAAAGTCCGTTTCACAGGGAGCTGCCGAAACGTGCGACTCAGCTGGTCATCGCCGCACCCGAAAGTCCGACAACCTGGTTCTGATCAGCAGAGACACCTGCATAGCACAACTAGCTAGCTTATTTACAAATCTACATTAAATACTTCCAAACACAATGTTACAAACAGTTCTAGATTACCTCCAGGGTTCCTACGTATGATGAACCTTCGCATTTCATCATAAAGAAATATGATAAGACTGTATGGAAAGGCACAGAACCACCAGTTAGGCCTGAAAGAAAGCAAAATAGATTAAAGACATAATAAGGAGGATGCTTACCAAAAGTAGAACGGCCGCAGCACAGAAAATCTGAACACTAGAAGGTGCTTGTTATTTTGAACCAAAAGCAACCATTTGGTAGGAATCAGGACAGAAAATCAGAACTACTTACTTGAGCGGGTACATCCTCAGCGCTATATCAGTACCAGGGCAGTATGAAAGGAAAGCAGCAAGTGCTGTCTCTTCAAACAAACCAAAGATGAGAATTTTGTTCCTGTGAAATAATGAAATGTGTTACTGAAGGAAGGCAACAGAGAGCACCCAAAGTACTAGGATTCCCATTCTGAACACAAACTCAAAACTGGGGCAGTTTCATTGGTGCTGGCAACTTGGGGTAACAAGCTGAATGGCCATTATCCATCTATCAGCTAGGCACCATCAGGTTATTCCATCAGTGACTTTAACTCTATCCTTGCATTACTTTCATTATGCACTTTACTGAAAAAGGAGTTGGAGGACAATATTAAACCAATGGATAGGGGAGGCCAGTTCCATGAAACCTGGTTGATTTTAACTCTCCCTGGTCCAAGGTATAGATGCCAATTATAATATCGCAACTTGGATCAGATAACTTGGTGCAGACCAGATATTGAAATTATGACAATTTGCAGCAACATACTACAGCATACAGCACATTTGCTTAACATAAATGGTTGTGCTTACATCCATTCTATCAGATGAATAGCTCTACCTCACCTCAACCCCTTTGTTTTCATCCCATTTCATTTTAACTGTCTTTTACCATTTCTTTCTTTCTTGTCATATATCCCATCTTATCCACCCTTTCCTTACCTTTTCTCTCCATTGCTTCCTGCTTCCCCTTCCCCCACATCTACATGTCGCAGTTTTCTCTCTGATGTTAGTTTCTCTGCTGTTTGGCCTTTCACACTTTTTATTCTCTCTGGGGACTGCCATTAGCACTCCTTTCCCTTGGTTTCTGTAGCTATTAGCACTCAGTTCCCTTGGTTTCAGTGGTTATGACTCATCTTTCATTCTCTCACCCCACAGTATAAATATTTCCAACTTTCTATGTCTTTTAGTTTTGACAAAGGGTCATCTGGACTCAAAACATTAGCTCTTTTCGCTCCCTACAGATGCTACCAGACCAGCTGAGATTTTCCAACATTTTCTTTGGTTCCATTCTATCAGGTTTGCTCATGCCAGATTTTACCCTGCAGTAGTCTCATTTACATCCATTGGAATAAATCAGAAAGAGAACATTTAATTCTGAAATTATTTTGTCAAAGGTGTCAACTGTGATTATTACATATGCCATTCATTGGTGAGACTTCTCCCCCCCCCCACCCCTGGAAATATTAGTTAAATATTTACTTCATTCCCTGTTGGAAGACAGAGTTCCTTCTGGTCTTACAGATTATTAAGTCAGCCCACTGCACAACCACAATGCTGATGAAGAATGAAGTGTGGCACGTGAACTCCACAATTTTCCGCTGTTCATAAGTCTGAAAAAGGACAGAAATATTAAGAGGGATGTTGACTTAAATGCTAAATATGCTCAGAGATGATACAGTCAGGGAACTCAATCTTGATATAACAAAGTAGTGTGATAAGACTTTGAAGTATTTATTTTATTTCGCTGGATAAATCCCAACCCAGTGATGAAAATTTACTCATTAGGGGCAGAAAATACAACATTCCAGCTCAGGAAAGAAAGCAGTTTACACACTCTAATTACATTTCCCCTTTGTCTTCGATTTCTTCTCAGAGTGAAAATGTAACTCCTCCTCTTATCTCCATTCTAAAACCTTGATTATTCACTATAATAGAGGGACCCTCCCACAAAGTGAATTGTTATTTTCTGATAGGAGTATTATGTAATCAAGTGCTTACTGACTCCAATTTTTCCATCTTAGAAAGAGCCATCGAAAAGAGAAGTTACCAGCATCGTCAATCCCACTGCTGTCCGAGAGCCTCAAGGCTCAACAGCAGGAATGTACAGAATTAAATTCCACAAGGATTTGGATATAATCATTTACATTGAAAGACTGAGAGTCTGCTTTAATTAATTAAAAGTTTTTAATTTTGTAAATTAGGCCCAAACTGCATAAAAGATTTTCCGGTTCCACTGTAATACAGAAATACAGTTCCTTTCAATAAGCTGCCCTAGATGATGCACAAAGCGGTTTGTTAGAAAAGGTACTATTACAATCATCAGCTTCCAAAGTCATTATTGAGGGATGCAGTGTCCCCCAAAGTCTAAATTGACTATATTACAGGAAACCAGCCATTGGTTCTTACCAATACATTAGTAGGAGGCTAGTACCTACCCACTGTTGACCATAGCTATCTTCTACATCACTTAACCACCGGTCGTCCCATGTCACACGCTTTCCAATTAGATCCCCTGGGAGGAATCCATTCTCAGCCAAGATCACAAAATATGTGAAGAAACCACCCAAAGCCTGGATCATTCCTGGATAAAAAGAATTACAGTTGTCTTTAATTCTTGCCCCTATTCATACAATGAAATCCAGCAACTGATAAAAGTACACTATTACAGCAACTGAAAAAAAGAGGTATCAGTATATTTGGAATGGTTTCCCCGGACAATGCTTACTCCAACATAGGAACAGGCAATACTAGCTGTGTAACAAGCCAGAATTAGCAATCTGATAGTAAGAGAACATATTGTTAGCGGTTACCATAACATGATCAATTTAATCTTAATTATGAGACAGCGAAGAGTATAAAACTTAACTAAGGTTAAGGGCTGAGGCATGAACTTGCTACAGCAAACCTGCCTAACTGAAGGAGGAGATATTTGGTACAATCCAAGACCTATCAAGGCAAAAGTACCACTTGTGCAATCAACACATGAGGTAAGATACAGTATAAATCTACAACAGGTTTATATAAATGCATAAAAATGTAAAAATCCAGCTGACAGGTATAAAAGGCAATAATGTTATTAAGTTTTAAGAGCTGCAAAAAATAAATATGAGAAGAAGTACTTGAAAAGGCTATAAATACAAATAATAAAACTGTTATAACTAAAGGGCAAATAAGGAAAATGTAGACTTTTAAAAGCCAGACTGTTGTGATGCAGTAAATCACAATGTAAATGGTGCCACAGTCCCACAGGCTGCTCTCCACTTTGAGAGCTGACTGGTGGTGACTTAACCTGAGGGTCACCACACCTCAGGCAAGGACAGGGTTCAGAAGGAGGGGCATTCATGAGTAACCTCAGCCAGTACAGGAATTGAACCTGCACAGTTGCCGTCACTCCGCATGACAAACCAGCCATCCAGCCAATGGAGCTAACCAACCCTTCAGTAATTGCAGTAATTGACAATAAAGGAAAGGCAGCTTGTTAAAGGAGTACTTTGTATCTGACAGTAGAAGGACAAAATATCTGCAGTACAAATAAAACTAAATCAATGGGAGAAACTTGATTACAATCTGTCATCGGGGACAATGACTGAGCTGTTCAGAAAGTCACTGTGGAGTTGTGATAAGTAATTTTATTTGAATAATCTGGTTAAATGTTTTTGAGAAGATTAACATGTTGTTTAGGAGTTACTAACAGGATGTTGTCTATACATACTAACAGAAAGCATTTGTTATGGTTTCATGCAAGAGATTGACAAGCAAAAATAAAAGCGACACAAATAGAGGCAAATCAGTTGAGAGGTGGAGATAAAAAAAAGAGTTGTGGGAAAGGGTATGCACCCCAATTGGCAGGGTGTGACCAACATTGTTTCCCCAAGGATTTGTACTGGAACTCTGCTTTCACCTTATTTAGCTCTTCTCAAACCTGCCCACCATTAAGTCTGGCAACAGAGGTTGGATTTGACACATAATATTTGCTGTTGCAAAACAGCAACATTTGAGGAAAGATATTTCAGGGTCTTGGAAGGTTTCTCAAGTTTCACACTATGGGCGGGATTCTCTGTCCGTTCCCGCCGACAGGATTCTCTGGTCCCGCTGTAGTGAATGGGAGATTTGGCAAAGCGTCAAATTCTCCATCCTGACAGCAGCGGTAGCATTGAGTGCGGAGCATTCCGACCTATATAACAGGACCTTTCAGAGATGGATTGAACAAACTTCTAGAATGGTTTCAAAACAGCCAACACATAGCAAATGTAATTGTATAGAAGCCGCCAGAAGCGGTACAGGAGTATGTACTGAATTAGTACTATCAACCAATTTGCACTCATCAAATTCCAACTGAACTACCTGTTGAAACAAATCCAAACATAAAGCAGTTACTCAAAATCAATGAGATGCATGTTAGGCATAGTTAGGGGAAATTATCTGGCATGAGAAGTGTTCCTGAGTACAAGGCAATTTTGTGCGACCATTAGTGGGTGGCACTGTAGCAGTGGGTAGCACTGTTGCTGCACAGTGCCAGGGTCCCAGGTTCGATTCCCGGCTTGAGTCACTCTGTGTGGAGTCTGCACGTTCTTCCTGTGTTTGCGTGGTTTCTTCCCACAAGTCCCGAAAAACAGGCTGTTAGGTAACTTGTTTGGACATTCTGAATTCTCCCTCAGTGTACCCGAACAGGTGCCTGAATGTGGCGACTAGGGGCTTTTCACAGTAACTTCATTGCAGTGTTAATGTAAGCCTCCTTGTGACAATAAAGATTATACAGTTTTGGATAAATGGGTCCAAAAACAGATGGAAAGAGGATTTTAGTTTGATCTATACCTCGTCACTTGCTGCAACAAATAATCTGCTCCAATCATGCTGCTACTCACAGTTCATCTTCAACAGCAAAGTGTGCCATTTGTCTCTTCCCTGAATTTCATACATTCGTCCTCTGCAGGTGCTGACCCTGTATTGTTCTGGGATTGCCTCAATTTGCTGCAGTGCATTGTTATAAACCTTCTAAGTACATAATTTAAATGTCCATTGAAACTCGAGTGAGCAGGAGCCGCATATTGTGAGGAAAGGGCTCAATCCTGCCCTCATGTGACAGTCATTCCCAGGGTCACTGAACTGCAGTCCAAGAATGGACACTTTGGCTAACATTCCAGCCCAAGGCTGGTGTCATTCATGCCATAGGCTGGCAGGGAAGGACACAAGTGAAATGTGGAACTTGTTCAAGGAACAGGTGCTACGTGTCCTTTATATGTATGTCCCTGTCAGGCAGGGAAGAGATGGTCGAGTGAGGGAACCATGGTTGATAAGAGAGGTTGAATGTCTTGTTAAGAGGAAAAAGGTGACTTATGTAAGGCTGAGGAAACAAGGTTCAGACAGGGCATTGGAGGGATACAAGATAGCCAGGAGGGAACTGAAGAAAGGGATTAGGAGAGCTAAGAGAGGGCATGAACAATCTTTGGCGGGTAGGATCAAGGAAAACCCCAAGGCCTTTTACACATATGTGAGAAATATGAGAATGACTAGAGCGAGGGTAGGTCCGATCAAGGACAGTAGCGGGAGATTGTGTATTGAGTCTGAAGAGATAGGAGAGGTCTTGAATGAGTACTTTTCTTCTGTATTTACAAATGAGAGGGGCGATATTGTTGGAGAGGACAGTGTGAAACAGATTGGTCAGCTCGAGGAAATACTTGTTAGGAAGGAAGATGTGTTGGGCATTTTGAAAAACTTGAGGATAGACAAGTCCCCTGGGCCTGACGGGATATATCCAAAGATTCTATGGGAAGCAAGAGATGAAATTGCAGAGCCGTTGGCAATTATCTTTTCGTCCTCACTGTCAACAGGGGTGGTACCAGGGGATTGGAGAGTGGCGAATGTCGTGCCCCTGTTCAAAAAAGGAACTAGGGATAACCCTGGGAATTACAGGCCAGTTAGTCTTACTTCGGTGGTAGGCAAAGTAATGGAAAGGGTACTGAAGGATAGGATTTCTGAGCATCTGGAAAGACACTGCTTGATTAGGGATAGTCAGCACGGATTTGTGAGGGGTAGGTCTTGCCTTACAAATCTTATTGAATTCTTTGAGGAGGTGACCAAGCATGTGGATGAAGGTAAAGCAGTGGATGTAGTGCACATGGATTTTAGTAAGGCATTTGATAAAGTTCCCCATGGTAGGCTTCTGCACAAAGTAAGGAGGCATGGGATAGTGGGAAATTTGGCCAGTTGGATAACGAACTGGCTAACCGATAGAAGTCAGAGAGTGGTGGTGGATGGCAAATATTCAGCCTGGATCCCAGTTACCAGTGGTGTACCGCAGGGATCAGTTCTGGGTCCTCTGCTGTTTGTGATTTTCATTAATGACTTGGATGAGGGAGTTGAAGGGTGGGTCAGTAAATTTGCAGACGATACGAAGATTGGTGGAGTTGTGGATAGTAAGGAGGGCTGTTGTCGGCTGCAAAGAGACATAGATAGGATGCAGAGCTGGGCTGAGAAGTGGCAGATGGAGTTTTACCCTGAAAAGTGTGAGGTTGTCCATTTTGGAAGGACAAATATGAATGCGGAATACAGGGTTAACGGTAGAGTTCTTGGCATTGTGGAGGAGCAGAGAGACCTTGGGGTCTATGTTCATACATCTTTGAAAGTTGCCACTCAAGTGGATAGAGCTGTGAAGAAGGCCTATGGTGCGCTCGCGTTCATTAACAGAGGGATTGAATTTAAGAGCCATGAGGTGATGATGCAGCTGTACAAAACTTTGGTAAGGCCACATTTGGAGTACTGTGTACAGTTCTGGTCGCCTCATTTTAGGAAGGATGTGGAAGCTCTGGAAAAGGTGCAAAGAAGATTTACCAGGATGTTGCCTGGAATGGAGAGTAGGTCTTACGAGGAAAGGTTGAGGGTGCTAGGCCTTTTCTCATTAGAGCGGAGAAGGATGAGGGGCGACTTGATAAGAGGTTTATAAGATGATCAGGGGAATAGATAGAGTAGACAGTCAGAGACTTTTTCCCCAGGTGGAACACACCATTACAAGGGGACATAAATTTAAGGTGAAAGGTGGAAGATATAGGAGGGATATCAGAGGTAGGTTCTTTACCCAGAGAGTAGTGGGGGCATGGAATGCACTGCCTGTGGAAGTAGTTGAGTCGGAAACATTAGGGACCTTCAAGCAGCTGTTGGATAGGTACATGAATTACGGGAAAATGATATAGTGTAGATTTATTTGTTCTTAAGGGCAGCACGGTAGCATTGTGGATAGCACAATTGCTTCACAGATCCATGGTCCCAGGTTCGATTCCGGCTTGGGTCATTGTGCGGAGTCTGCACGTCCTCCCCGTGTCTGCGTGGGTTTCCTCCGGGTGCTCCGGTTTCCTCCCACAGTCCAAAGATGTGCGGGTTAGGTGAATTGGCCAATGATAAATTGCCCTTAATGTCCAAATTGCCCTTGGTGTTGGGTGGAGGTGTTGAGTTTGGGTAGGGTGCTCTTTCCAAGAGCTGGTGCAGACTCAAAGGGCCGAATGGCCTCCTTCTGCATTGTAAATTCAATGATAATCTATGATTAATCTAGGACAAAGGTTCGGCACAACATCGTGGGCCGAAGGGCCTGTTCTGTGCTGTATTTTCTATGTTCTATGCCAAATACAGCACCACTGTAATCATGGCTGGACTCAACCCAGACTGAAGTTTGAAACAGTCGTTCTTGGCCGGGTATCCTGCACTAAATGGAACTGTGTTTTGCCATGCTGAATATGCTGGAGGCTATGTGGAACAAATTAACCATTTTATTGTGCGCAACATCTGTAGATTTTTCAAAATAGTGAAAAGTGAATGTTAGAATGGCCAACCAAATCACAGCTCACCAATCTGTCCATAGGCCATACTGATCAATCTCTCATTCACCAGTTTGTCGGTCCTGGGGTTACGGGGCTGTCTCTTCATTATATCACTTTCAGCCTGTTCATAAGCAAGAGAGATGGCAGGGACCTGCAAAGAACAGCAACCATTGGTGAAACCATTGTACCAAACTCCACTGTGATAGCATTACTTATTTACATGCAACTAGCTTCAACATTTTGCAGTCATCCATTTAATTGTCAGGGCAGCAGAACAGCAATGTGCAGATGTCATGCAATGCTAGCCTTGGGATCATTACAGAAACGGGAAATTGTTAGTGAGTCATTCTCCTATCACTGGCTCAAAAGAAGGATAAACAGACTGGTTGAAAAAGTGAGAAGAAAATACCAACACAATCTTAGAGCTAAAAATATCCCCCTCAATAAAAATAACTTGAAAAGGAATCGACTACAAACTCACCATGTCAGTACCCAGGTCAATGCAGAGGATAGTAACAGTTCCAAGTGGCAGTGGGACATTTGCAATGATGAAAACCAGAAAAGGTGTGATTTCAGGGATATTGCTGGTTAAAGTGTAAGCAATGGATTTCTTTAGATTATCAAAAATCAGGCGACCTGTAAAATGATCAGATCAAAATTTGGAGAAGTCATTAAATAAATCACCACACCTGCACAAGCTGGGCTCTGGATTTTGTATTTCTTATAAAACTGCAAGACACTCTAACAACAACTGCCTATGGGCAGTTACATAAAACACCAAAGATAGACCACTGAATTCTTAATCTTAAAAAAGGCATAGGCATTATTCAGCCCAAGACAAAATAGTGATGAGCACTCCACAGGTTTAAATATTAAGAAGCATGCCCTTACTATCAAAAAACTCTTATTTATTTCCCTTCCAACTTTCTGCCCTTGTCCTTCATCTCATGGTGCTGTTACGCTGGGCACATTACCACAGCTGGCAGCAAACCTGCAGTAGCTTACTTACAGCCATTCTTCATATGAAGCTGGACAGCCAAGTGCCCATGAAGTTATCTATCATTGAAACATCACAGCCAAGTTAATGTTATTCTGATTTAAAAAAACACATGCACATTTTTTTGCAGAGTTACTGAACACATAGGAAGAACCGCAGTCCTGCTGATTGACTCCCCTCCTCACTGAAGCATTAATATCCCACCACAACCCAAGTTGCAGTCAGCTAACTTAAACAAGTTGTGTATTCCCTATTTATGTATTAAGTATTCTCTACAGATCTAGACCAACTGGAAGGCATGTGTTAAGCAGAGGACTAAAAAGGGAAAAATCTACAGGTGCTGCAAATCTGAAATAAAAATGGAAAGTGCTGGGAGTAAATAGCATTGTTTTAGATCTTTAGAATTATGTTAGAAATAGAAAAATTCCAAATGCCAAAACTATGCACCAGCTTAAAATATTACCCTCACCTTCCTCCACACCGGTGACAATGGAAGCAAAGTTATCATCTAGCAGGATCATGTCAGCAGCTTGCTTGGACACATCAGAGCCAGCAATACCCATTGCAACACCAATATCAGCCTTCTTCAGAGCAGGAGAGTCATTCACTCCATCACCTGTCACAGCTACAATGGCACCCTGCAGAGACATAAATCACAATATCATCAAACCGTGTCAACCTTGGTTCAATTGGTAGGTAGCACTCTCACCTCTCAGTTGCAAGTTCAAGTCCCACTCCAGCAGTTCAGCATAAAACCCAAGGTTGCACTCCACTGCAGTACTGAAGGGCTGCTGTGCTGTTAGGTGGTTGCTTGTGGGCAAGATGCTAAACCAAAGGCGTGTATGCTCCCTCGGGGATATAAAAGATCCGATGACACTATTTTGAAAAACACCTGGGGAGTTACCACACTGGCCAATATTTATCCATCAACGAACATCACAAAAACAAATGTTCTGATCGTTTTCACTTTGTTATTTGTGCCATGCATAAACTGGCTTTTACACTTCCTACATCACAAGAATCACTGCAGTTCAAAAGTATGTCATTCATTTAATGTGATTTTGTGGCAATCTGGGGCTGTAAATGGTACAATATATAAATGCAAGTTTTTTTTTTGTGTGATGTCCTTTGTGAGGAAAGTACATTTTCAGAGGCAAAATGACTGCAGATGCTGGAATCTGAAGCAAAAACAGAAAATACTGGACAATCTCATCACAGCATCTGTGGAACGAGAAGGGAGCCAATGTTGAGTCTGGACGACTCTTTGTCAAAGCCTCCTTTCGGAGGTGCCATCATTTGGATGAGACAATAAATTTGGCCCATCAGGTCTGCACTGATCCTCTGAAACAGCACTCCACCGAGGGCCAATCCCCCACCCTATCCCCGTAACCCCACCTAGCCTTTGGACACGAAGGGGAAATTGATCATGGTCACTTCACCTAACCTGCACATTTTTAGACTGTAGGAGGAAACCGTTGCACCCGGAGGAAACCCACGCAGACACGGGGAGAACGTGAAAACTCCACACAGTCACCGGAGGTCAGAATCGAACCCGGGTGCTGTGAGGCAGCAGTGTAAATCACTGTGCCACTCTACACCTCATACTTTTTCAAACTCAGTCTTTCATAACTACTCCCATCTTGAAGGGTTAGATTTTACAAGAAAACTCCACTCTCTTCCCCCCTATCCTCAGACAAACTTTTGCTGCTGTGGTTGCCAGAGTGACATTTGTGATAGGGTAACCATGGACAAGAAAGACACCTGGTTCATACGTAGTGTCTTGCACTGCTAGGTGAAAGGTGGAATTTAGTTTTCTTTCAAATTCAGAAAGTCTGTGCATTGGACCTCAAACGATTTGTGTTGTCGAATTCTGTTAACTATAAATAAATTCTAAGGTTTACTTGCAGCTGAAAGGCTACTGACTGAGCCACAATGTAGCACGGTTTGGAAGCTGACCGTTCTTACGCTTTATACAAGACTGGCTCTGCAGCAAAGGTTGAAAATCCAACCAAAGTGATGTAAATTACTCAGGTTGCAAAGTGCATCATGATGGGAGGCTATTCTATGCTGCAGGCAGAGGCTCCCACACCTAAGATGTGAACCCAGAGCGAAATCTAAGATTTTGCATCTATCATTAGAGTAGGAGACTTCAATTGAATAATTCCTGCATTACACAAGTTAATGCTCAAAATGCAATATTGTTTAAACGCAAGTCTTTCTCTTGCTCTTCCACTCTCAACTACTATATGGAGTAGATTGCAATATGACAAAATACTACATAATCATTTGAAGAATGGGGAGGGAAAAGGAACTGTATCTCATTCAGAAGTTTCTTACCTGTCGCTGACAACCTTCCACGATAATTAGTTTCTGTTGGGGAGAAGTTCGAGCAAAGACTATCTCTGTATGATAGTGTAAGATGTCATCGAGTTGCTCGGCGCTTAGGTCTTTGAGTTCCGAACCATGGATAACACAGGCTTTGGCATCCCTATGTCACAAGAAGTGCAACACGAGGCTCAATAACATGGCAATACTTATGGAAACTATTCTTTGACCAGCATTTACATTTAAAAAAAAATATTAAATCACATTTTCTCCCAAATTTACATCCAACAATAAACAATAATCAGTAACGAATGCAACATCAATCCCCATATCAATAACAACGATCCCATCCTCCCACCAAGCCCCAGACATTGGCCCGCATGTTAACAAACAAATGAAAAAGAGGAATCAGGAATCACTCAGTCACCATTAACACATACAGTCCCCCTTCCCCCAACCCTCCCAGCTCCCAGCCCCCAACCCCCCTAATGTTCTATGTGATCCAATTCTCGAAGGGTGCATAATGAATAACGCCCATGAATTGTAGAACCCCTCCATCCTTCCCCTCAGTTCAAATGTGACCTTTTCAAGCGTTAAGAATTCCAGCAGGTCCCCCCACCACGCCAGGGCACAGGCTGGAGAGGTTGATCTCCACCTTAACATGACCTGCCTTCGGGCGATCAATGAGGCGAAGGCTACAACATCTGCCTCCGCGCCGGTTTCCAACCCCGGCTGATCCGACACCCCGAATATGGCCTCCTGAGGGCCCAGGTCCAGTTTCACGTGCACCACTTTAGAGATTACCCTAAAAACCTTCTTCCAGTAATCCTCCAGCTTTGGACAGGACCAAAACATATGAACGTGGTTTGCAGGGCTTCCCCAGCAACGTTCACACACATCTTCTACCCCCTCAAAGAGCCGGCTCATCCGCGCCCTTGTAAGGTGTGCTCTATACACTACTTTCAACTGTATCACCCCAACCTCTCACACGAGGTGGAGGCGTTCACCCTCCGGAGCACCTCACACCAGAACCCCTCCTCCATACCCTCTCCCAACTCTTCCTCCCACTTTGCCTCGATCCCTTCTAG
The DNA here is from genome assembly GCF_047496885.1 of Scyliorhinus torazame. NCBI lineage: Eukaryota > Metazoa > Chordata > Chondrichthyes > Carcharhiniformes > Scyliorhinidae > Scyliorhinus > Scyliorhinus torazame. The sequence continues at coordinate 69,787,745 of NC_092714.1, read as the reverse complement.
TGGCGCCTTCTCCTCCTTCAAAATTGCCCCGTAAACCGGCAATACTACCCCCTTCTCCAGTCTCCCTGTCGTCAGCACCTCCTCCAGCAATGTGGAAGCCGGCTCTACTGGGAAGCTCTGTATCTTTTTTCTGGCAAAGTCTCGAACCTGCATGAATCTAATTATTTCCCCCTGCTCCAGCCCATGCTTCGTTCCCAGCTCCTTCAAAATGATCCCCAACAAATAAATCTTTTAGAGTTCTAATTCCTTTCTCCTTCCATCTCTGAAAATTTCCATCCCCCAAGAAATAAATCTTTTGTGTACCAGCATTCACATTTTAACATAGGTTGTTAAGCCATTGAAGAGTCGCAGGTGAGACTGATCCTACCCTCACCAGATATTTTCCCCACGGGGGGGGGGGGGGGTCACTGTTTAGCAATTAGGAACAAGCATCCTCCCACCATCTAGCTTCAGGGACAGAATCCAGTCTCTGGGGAGCAGTGTTGAAGTTAATTCACAGCATATGCTAGGAATTGAACCGTATGATCTGTTAGCCCAGTTATGTGTGTTTTTATTTATCAAGTTATTAAAGGAGTTGCAGTGAGCTTTAAATTAAGTGGATCTCAGGAAAGAGAGAGAAACTCTGCTTTGTACACTGAAAGAACTCAGATTCGATATCCATCCAGTTCTGAGTTAGGCAATCTTAGTCCGGGTGGCAGCAAAGATATTACAATTGGCCTCAGCAACACAGAGCTATGAAAGGAAAACTCAATCAAGCTTCCAGCTTCTTCTTACCTGGGATTAACTTGACTACTGGGAATGTTCAAACGAGCAGCAATGTCTTCTACAGTCTCATTTCCTTCGGAGATGATACCCACACCCTTAGCAATGGCTTTAGCTGTGATTGGATGGTCACCAGTTACCATAATAACCTATAACATACAAGTTGAAAAACAGGAAAAGAATATATAACTTTGCTTAGAGATAATTGGAGCAGTCTCTGGCAAGCAAATTATCAATGGTAGTGGTTCTGCGCGAGACCAATTTACCAATAGTTTCCTGCAGTTATTGGTGTTTGAACAGTTTCTCTCAATCTTTGTTAGCTATCCGGATGGTGGCTTTGGGAGAATTAATCATAAGTTTGCAATGATGCAAAGAATTTTAAACTTGGAGACGTTTGACTGATGTAATTTAACACAATTTAAAAAAAAAATTTGTTCATAGGATGAGGGTGTCTCGGGCTGTGCCAGCATTTATTGCCCATCTCTAATTGCCCTTGAGGGGCAGTTAAGAGTCAGCCACATTGTGGATCTGGAGTCACGTGTAGGCCAGACTCCAGATGGCAGATTTCCTTCCCTAAAGGACATCAGTGAACCAGAAATGAAATGAAATGAAAATCACTTATTGTCACAAGTAGGCTTCAATGAAGTTACTGTGAAAAGTCCCTCGGGGAGGCTGTTACGGGAATTGAACCGTGCTGCTGGCCTGCCTTGGTCTGCTTTCAAAGCCAGCGATTTAGCCCTGCGCTAAACAGCCCCAGATGGTTTTTTACGACAATCGGCAATGGTTTCATGATCATCATGAAGCTTTTAATTCCATTTTATTGAATTCAACTTTCAGCATAGGCAGTGGTGGGATTCGAACCCGGGTCCCCAGAGTTTCTAGTTCAGTGACAATATCACTAGGCCACTGTCTCCCCAATATATTGTTACCTCTATTGGTTGGCTAATATCAACCATATTGAAACACGTAACATTTAAAGCTCAATATACAGCAAGAGAGTGATCTTAATGTTATTGAGCATTAATGTTTAATTAACTAGAAGCATGAGGCTATACCATAGCAAATGGGAGTAATAGGATGCATTACAAAAGTGATTCAATATAAAGTAAAATCATTCTGCCCTTTTGTATACAACATTATGTTTAGTTTTTGTCCTTTCACAGAATGGGTGACGGAGGAAGATAGAAACAGTGAATGAACGACATTGGATTAAAATACCTTAGTTTATCATGATCAGATTAGAGCTGGATCTGCTTTTAAAAAGCATAAACTTTAGGCAAATAGAAAGAGATCTAAGGAATCAGTCGATGTCCAGCAGTAAGACTATTTGTATTAGAAACAGGAGAAAAATAGGGGACACGTATAAGTAATGCAAGCATAGAACTAGGTAATGCCAGGTTTTTCTTTCTCACGGGGGCACTGACATTTGGAACAAGCTACCAGGTCATGTATTGAATGTGGATACAGAGCAAATATTCCAAAGGGAATGAAGCTCCTCCAGCTCAAGAGTGTAGCTGATATTGCAGTACAAAAAATAAGTGAGGTATTGGGCTATGTTAAACATGGAATTCGCGTTGAATGGTCAAGAATAATTCCCCAAGGGCAGCACAGTGGCGCAGTGGATTAGCCCTGCTGCCAAACAGTGCCAGGTTCGATCCCGGCTCTGGGTCACTATCCGGGTGGAGTTTGCACATTCTTCCCATGTTTGTGTGGGTTTCGCACCCACAACCCAAAGATGAGTAGGCTAAGTGGATTGGCCACACTAAATTGTCTCTCAATTGGAAAAAATTAATTGGGTACTCTAATAAAAGTTATTTAAAAAAATTTCCCAGATGCTTTTTCCCCTCTGAATTGGCTTTTTGAACTGGTTTTTAAAAATCCATTGCATTTTCTTACACATGAAAACTGATCCCAATATCGGAGCTGCCTCACTGCTGTACAGTTATCACATAGCTAACCTCTGAGTATTATGTAAAGCTCATTTTATATTCGTTTCCTGTGCTTTGATGGAACTCAAAATAAATCATTTTTACCTTGATCCCAGCACTTCTGCATTTGCCAACAGCATCCGGTACAGCAGCACGGGGTGGATCAATCATAGACATCAGTCCAAGAAAGCATAGATCAGTTAGGGGGAAATTGGGCTCATCTCCATCAAATGGAAATCCTTTTCCATATGTATCTTCAGGCAATGCAAAATGGCAGAACCCTACAAGCAAATAATAAGAGATCAGCAGGGAAAATTGCACTTGATTTCTCAATTATTTATACAAAACAAATACCTACAAGTCCAACTTAATTTATTCTTCTCTGAAGAAAACCTTATTTAGAAGGTAGAAAGATGTGGTGCAATGAGTGATGGGATGTGGATTGCAACCCATCTCAGACAGAACTAAAGTTTTGTCTGCCAGCAGTTATACCCAATATATATTCAATTTAGGGAGTCATTTCAATTTTCATTTCATGACCGAGCTAAATCCACATTTGACATATGGGAGTCTTTAATAGACGAGTTGATTAGAGTGTAGGCATGTGCCTGTGAAAATGAAGGACAGAATTGGCAGGATTAGGTAACCATGGATGACAGGGGAAATTGAGAGACGAGTTGAGAAGAAAAGCAAGCATACACAAGATCTAGGCAACTAAAAACAAACAAAGCTTTTGAAGAATATAGGGAAAGTAGGAACAAACTCAAGCAGGGAGCTAGGAGGGCCAAAAGGGGCCATGAAAGGTCATTGGCAAATAGGGTCAAGGAAAATCCCAAGGCCGTTTAAATATTATATGTAAGGAGCAAGAGGGAAAGAGTAGCCACACTCAAGGACAAAGGAGGGATGTTATGCGTGGAGTCAGAGAAAGTGCGAGATCCTTAATGAGTACTTGCATCGGTATTCACCAAGGAGAGGGCCATGACGGATGTTGATGTTAGGGATGGGTGTGTGAATATTCCAGGGCAAGTCAGCTTAATGAAGGAGGAAGTGTTGAATATCTTAAAATTCATTAAGGTAACTGTAAAGATGCAAGAGAAGAAATAGCTGGGGACTTAACACATATCTTTGAATCATCGTTGACCACAGGTCAGGTTCCAGAGGACTGGAGAATAGCCAATGTTGTCCCTTTGCTTAAGAAGGGAAGCAGGGATAATCCAGGTAATAATAGGCTGAGAAGCCTGATGTCAGTGGTGGGGAACTGTTGGAGAAGATACTGAGGGACAGGGTTTATTCACATTTGGAAGCAAATGGACTTGTTAGTGATAGGTAACATGGTTTTGTGCAGGGAAGGTCAAGTCCATGTAATACTTGGTAAAGTCTTTTTTTAAAATAAAATATATTTTATTAAAGTTTTCAAACAGAATTTTTCCACTTTACAAATCAACATGAAAATAGCACAATAACTGATAAATAACATTATTTAAATAAAATAGTGAACTAACAAAGTAACAAAAAATAGTGGCCCCGCCCCCCCCAGGCTGCTGCTGCTGACGATCTATTTTCCCTTAATGTTCCGCGAGATAGTCAAGGAACGGTTGTCACCGCCCACAGACCCTCCTCAATCCCCTCTCCCAGCTCTTCTTCCCATTTTCCCTTCAGCTCTCTACCAGCGCCTCCCCCTCGTTTCTCATCTCGTGATATATTCCGGACACTTTGCCCTCCCCGACCCATACCCCGGAAATCACTATCTTGGATCCCAGTGTCGGGAGCAGCGGAAATTCCCTCACCTGTTGCCTCGTAAACGCCCACACTTGCATGTATCTAAAATTGTTCCCTGGGGGCAACTCATACTTTTCCTCTAGCGCTCCCAGGCTCGCAAACAAATAAATCCCGTCTATAAACAAATCTCAGTCTCCTAATTCCTGCCCGTTGCCAGCTCTGGAACCCTCCGTCCATCTTTCCTGGGACAAACCGATGTTTGTTCCTGATCGGGGACCACACCGAGGCACCCGTCACCCCCCTGTGTCGCCTCCACTGCCCCCAGATCCTTAAGGTTGCCACCACCACTGGGTTTGTGGTATACCTTTTCGTTGAGAGCGGCAGCAGCGCCGTCACCAGTGCCTTTAGGCTCGTTCCCTTACAGGATGCAATCTCCAGCCTCTTCCACGCTGCCCCCTCTCCCTCCCTCATCCACTTACAAACCATCGCCACATTGGCGGCCCAGCAGTAGTCGTCCAGGTTCGGCAACACCAGTCCCCCTCTGTCCCTGCTACGCTGCAGGAACCCCCTCCTTACCCTCGGGGTCTTCCCTGCCCACACAAAACTCATAACACTCCTGTCTATTTTCTTGAAAAAGGCCTTAGTGATCAGAATGGGGAGACATTGAAACACGGAAAGAAACCTTGGGAGAACCATCATTTTTACCGCCTGCACTCTGCCCGCCAATGAGAGCGGCAGCATATCCCACCTCTTGAAATCCTCCTCCATCTGCTCCACCAGCCGCGTCAGATTAAGTTTGTGTAGAATTCCCCAGCTCCTTGCTACCTGGATCCCCAAATATCGGAAGATCCTTTCCACTCTCCTTAACGGCAGGGCGTCTATTCCTCTTCCCTGGTCCCCAGGGTGTATTACAAAAAGCTCACTCTTCCCCATATTTAGCCTGTATCCCGAAAAATCTCCAAACTCCCTCAATATCTGCAGAACCTCTGTCATCCCCTCTACAGGATCCGCCACATATAGCAGTAGGTCATCTGCGTAGAGTGACACTCGGTGTTCCTCTCCCCCTCTAACCACCCCCCTCCATTTCTTAGTCTCTCAACGCTATGGCCAGTGGTTCAATTGCCAACGCGAACAGTAATGGGGACAGGGGACACCCCTGTCTTGTTCCCCTACGTAACCGAAAATACTCCGATCTTGGCCGGTTTGTGACTACACTTGCCACTGGGGCCCCATATAGGAGTCTGACCCAACTGACAAACCCCTCCCCGAACCCAAACCTCCTCAACACCTCCCATAAATACTCCCACTCTACCCTATCGAATGCCTTCTCCTCATCCATCGCCACCACCATCTCTGCCTCCCCCTCCGCTGGGGGCATCATTATCACCCCCAACAGCCGTCGAACGTTGACATTCAGTTGTCTCCCCTTTACAAACCCCGTCTGGTCTTTATGCACCACCCCCAGGACACAATCCTCATCGCCAGCACTTTTGCCAGCAGCTTGGCGGCTACATTTAGGAGTGAGATAGGCTTATATGACCCGCATTGCAGCGGATCTTTATCCCGCTTCAGGATTAGTGATATCGTCACCTCCGACATTGTCGGGGGTAGAGTCCCCCCTTCTCTGACCTCGTTAAAGGTTCTCGCCAGCAGCGGGGCCAACAAGTCCACATATTTCCTGTAAAATTCCACCGGGAACCAATCTGGTCCCGGGGCTTTCCCTGCCTGCATATTCCCCAGCCCTTTAGTCACCTCATCCACCTCAATTGGCGCCCCCAGACCTGCCACCTCCTGCTCCTCCACCCTCGGGAACCTTAGTTGGTCCAGAAACTGTTGCACTCCGTCTTTTCCCTCCGGGGTTTGGGACTTATATAGCCTCTCGTAAAAGGTATTAAACACCTCATTTACCTTCCCTGCTCTCCACTCCGTAGTTCCCGTTACATCCCTAACTTCTCCAATCTCCCTCGCCGCTATCCTCTTGCGAAGTTGGTGGGCCAGCAGCCGGCTCGCCTTTTCCCCATACTCTTCTCATCCCCTGTGCCTTCCTCCACTGTGCCGCTGCCATTCCTGTGGTCAGCAGGTCAAAATCTGTCTGAAGTCTTCACCTCTCTCTGTATAGTCCTTCGTCCGGGGCCTCCGCATATCTTTTATCCACCCTCAAAATCTCCCCCACTAATCTCTCCCTTTCTTTGCCCTCTTGTTTCTCCTTGTGAGCTCTAATGGAGATCAACTCTCCCCTAACCACCGCCTTCAGCGCTTCCCATACTACCCCCACCTGGACCTCACCATAGTCATTGGCCTCCAGGTACCTCTCAATACATCCCCGCACCCTTCCACAGACCCCCTCATCCGCCAATAGTCCCACATCCAGTCGCCAGAGTGGGCGCTGCTCCCTCTCCTCTCCTAATTCCAGATCCACCCAGTGCGGGGCATGGTCTGAAACAGCTATGGCCGAGTACTCCGTTCCTGCCACCTTCGAGATCAGTGCCCTACTCAAAACAAAGAAATCTATCCAGGAGTATACCTTGTGGACATGGGAGAAAAAGGAGAACTCTTTGGCCAACGGCCTAGCAAATCTCCACGGATCCACTCCCCCCATTTGCTCCATGAACCCCTTAAGCACCTTGGCCGCTGCCGGCGTTCTTCCGGTCCTGGATCTAGACCGGTCTAGCCCTGGATCCAGCACAGTATTGAAATCCCTCCCCATTACCAGGCTTCCCACCTCCAGGTCCGGGATACGTCCCAGCATCCGCTTCATCCCAGTTCGGGGCATATACATTTACCAGCACGACCTCCTTTCCCTGCAATCTACCACTCACCATCACGTATCTACCCCCGTTATCCACCACTATATTCCTAGCCTTGAACGACACCCGTTTCCCCACCAATATCGCCACCCCCCTATTTTCCGCGTCCCACCCGGAGTGGTACACCTGTCCCACCCATCCTTTCCTTAACCTAACCTGATCCGCCACCTTCAGATGAGTCTCCTGAAGCATCACTACATCCACCTTCAGTCTTTTTAAGTGCGCGAACACTCGGGCCCTCTTAATCGGCCTATTCAGGCCTCTCACATTCCACATGATCAGCCGGATTGGGGGGCCACCCCCCCTCCCCCGACTAGCCATCCCCTATTCTAGGCCAGCCCCCCCCCGTCCGGGTCCCGCACACCCACCCATTCCCCCAGGCGGCGCCTTCCCGTCCTGACCACCTCTTCGCTTGCCAGCTCCCCCTTGCTCTCAGCAGCAGCAACGCAGTAAGTCCCCTCCCCGCTAGATCCCCATATAGCATGGTTACTCCCCCCATGATGCTTCCGAAAGTCAGCTAACTCTAACTGACCCCGGCTTCCCCGTTCTCTTGACCCCCGTGCGTGGAACTCTCTTCCTTCCTGCGCCTATCTTCTCGCCATCATCTCCATAGCGTGGGAAAACCCCTGTGCTTTCCTATCGGCCCCGTCCCCTATGGCGCAGCTCCCTCATTCCCCATCCCCTCTGTCCCTTTTTCCACCGGCGCCCACATTTCTCCGTGTCCCCCCATCAAGAGGAGAAAAAAATTCCCCGTCTATCGTTTCAATACTATAAACCTCCCATTCCCCAATTTACACTTCTGTACAACAACCTCGTTGTCCCCCCCAACATCGGTCTCTCAGTTCTAGTCCAGTTTCTCTTCTTGGATGAAGGTCCATGCCTCATCCGCCGTTTTGAAGTAGTAGTGCTTGCCCTGGTGCGCGACCCACAATCACCCTGGTGCGTGACCCATAATCGCGCTGGCTGCAGCGACCCAAATTTTATTTTCTTCCTGTGAAGCACCGCCTTGGCCCGATTAAAGCTCACCCTCCTTCTCGCCACCTCCGCGCTCCAGTCCTGATACACTCGTACCACCGCATTCTCCCACCTGCTACTCCGTACCTTCTTGGCTCAGCTCAAGACAGCCTCTCTGTCCGTGAAATCTCACCACTATCGCCCTTGGTAGTTCTCCAGCCTTTGGTCTTCTCACAAGGACCCGGTGAGCCCCTTCCACCTCCAGGGGGCCCGAGGAGGCCTCAGCTCCCATTAGCGTATAGAGCATCGTGCTCACATAAGCGCCAACGTCAGCTCCCTCCATTCCTTCGGGGAGACCTAGAATCCTGAGGTTCTTCCTCCTCGAGCTGTTCTCCAGGGCTTCGAGCCTTTCGCTACATCTCTTATGTAGCGCCTCATGCGTCTCCGTTTTTACCACAGGGTCCTGTATCTCATCCTCGTTTTCGGCTGCCTTTGCCTTCACCCCACAGAGCTCTATCGCCTGGGCCTTTTGTGTTTCTTTCAGCCCATCGATTGCCAATAACATCGGTGCCAGCACCTCCTTCGTTCCTCCACACACCGTCGGAGGAATTTCTGCTGGTCCGGGCTCCATCCGCCACCATCTTGCTTCTTTCTTCTCTTCTATGCCGCTGCTCCAGAGGATCCTTCGCAATCTGGCCACTGCCACTGGTCTTTTCCATACACACCCGGGGGGGACATCTTCCTTCGTCACCCCACACTGGGTTTGGTCTGAAAAAATTTCCGTTGGGGCTCCCGAAAAGAGCCCAAAAGTCCGTTAGAACGGGAGCTGCCGAAACATGCGGCTTAGCAGTGCATCGCCGCAACCGGAAGTCTTGGTAAAGTCTTTTGAGGCGGTGACAAAATTAATTGATGAGGGAAAGGCTGTGGATGTCATCTACATGGACGTTTGTAAGGCTTTTGACAAGGTCCCTCATGGCAGGCTGGTACTAAAGGTAAAGTGGCATGGGATTCAGGGTGTGCTAGCTAGATGGATAAAGAACTGGCTTGGCAACAGGAGACAGAGAGAAGCAGTGGAAGGGAGGTTTTCCAAAGGGATCAGTGCTCAGACCACTGTTTGTAACATATACATATAAATGATCTGGAGGAAAATGCAGATGGTCTAATTAGTTTGCAGATGACACTAAGATATGATGTGGAGATGCCGGCGATGGGCTGGGGTGGGCACAGTAAGAAGTCTTACAACACCAGGTTAGTGGGGCAGCACGGTAGCATTGTGGATAGCACAATTGCTTCACAACTCCAGGGTCTCGGGTTCGATTCCGGCTTGGGTCACTGTCTGTGCGGAGTCTGCACATTCTCCCAGTGTGTGCGTGGGTTTCCTCCGGGTGCTCCGGTTTCCTCCCACAGTCCAAAGATGTGCAGGTTAGGTGGATTAGCCATCATAAATTGCCCTTAGTGTCCAGAATTGCCCTTAGGGTTGGGTGGGGTTACTGGGATAGGGTGCAGGTGTTGAGCTTGGGTAGGGTGCTCTTTCCAAGAGCCGGTGCAGACTCGATGGGCCGAATGGCCTCCTTCTGCACTGTAAATTCTATGATAATCTATGAAGTCCAACAGGTTCATTTAGAATCATGAGTGTTCGAAGCGTAGCTCCTTCTCAGATAGTCACTAAGATAGGTGGAGTTGCAGATAGTAAAGAGGACAGTCAGAGAATACAGCAGAATATAGATAGATTGGAGTTGGAATGAGAAATGGCGGATGGAGTTCAATCCAGACAAACGTGAGGTGATGTATTTTGGAAGATCAAATTTATGTGTGAATTGTACAGTAAATGACGGAACCCTCAGGAGCATTGACATACAGAGGGTTTTGGCCGTTCAGGTCCATAGTTCCATGAAAGTGGCAATGCAGGTGGATAAGCCCAAGAAGGCACACGGCATGCTTACCGTCATCGGCCGGGACACGGAGTACAAGAGTTGACATGTCATGTTACAATTGCATAAAACTTTAGTTAGGCCATATTTGGACTATTGCGTGCAGTTCTGGTTGCCACACTACCAGAAGGACGTGGATGCTTTGCAGAGAGTGCAAAGAAGGTTTACCAGGATGTTGCCTGGTCTCGAGGATGTGAACTATGAAGAGAGATTAAATAAACTCGGAATGTTTTCGTTAGAAAGACAGAGGCTGAGGGGAGACCTGATTGAGGTCTACAGAATTTTGAGGTATAGACAGGGTGAATAATCAGAAGCTTTTTCCCAGGGTGGAAGACTCAATTACAAGGGGGCATAAGTTTCAAGGCCAGAGGGAGAAAGGTTTGGGGAGTTTAGCGGGGAAGGTTTTTTATGCAGAGGATGGTGGGTGCCTGGAACGCATCGTCCAGTGAAAGTGGTGAAGGTAGGCACGATAACAACATTTTAAGATGCATCTTGATAGACACATGAACGTGCGGGGAATGGAGAATACAGATTGTTTAGGCACTAAGTAGGTCTGAATAACAAATCTGGATCGGCGCAGGTTAGTGGGCCAAAGGACCTGTTCCTGTGACGCAATGTTCTTTGTTCACAGTTTGTAACTACTCACAATTTGGGATATTTCAGAACAATTTTGCCTACGCAACATTTATTGCACATCAAAAAAATCAATCCACTGTAGGATGTTTTGATCTAAAAGATACAAATATAACTGCAGGTGTTAAAATAAAAACATTTTAAAAATTGATCAATTTCCTGAAGATTTGGGTTGATTTTCCTCTCTGATTGCTCAGGTCAAATGTGACAATCCTCATCCTATCAGAACAGCTGATGCTTCAAGAGACTTAAGTGCTCAAATGTTTGTTGCATTTGTGTCATTACCTTCCCCAGCACGTCTACCCCTGCCACAGACCCACACCTCATTCCTTACCTAGCACTCGCTCGCCCAAGCCACCCAGCTCCAAGTAAGCATTCTGGAATGCTTCTTTCATCTCTTCAGTCAATTCCTGCTCTTCACCATTCAGAAGGATTTTGCAACAACGGTCTAGGATTCGTTCTGGTGCCCCCTTCATCACCAACAGGTACTGACTTTCACCGGGTTTTTCACACTCATGGATAGATAGCTGAAGGCAGAATCATTGAAACATAGAAAGTCAGAAACATCACTTAATTGTATCTGCTAAAAATTGTTAATCCGTTCATCAGGTGAAAGTTTATTTTAACCTCACCAGACAGAATTAAACTGTTACAAGGTATAACGTTTATGGAACAAAGAAACATGGCCAAGAAGTAGGGAGCAAAAAGGAAACAGTTCTGCATTTTCAACCGATGCGACCAGGTCAGTTATTCATGCAAATTTAAATGGAATGGGAAAGCCCAGATTAAAAAGGCTGTCTTTACGCCAACCCTGACACTTCATATCAATTTGTGCTGGGTTGTTAAGTCTGGGTAAGAGAAACAGTTTTCCACCACCACAAACTATTTGGTGCAATTGAGAGAAGTTGATCTCGTCTTCGGTCTCATGGTCTCAAGAATCAGCAAATACTGCAGCACAGCCCCAAAGGTTTATTTCCTGGTCTATCACCCACTTAGCATAGCATTCTACTTGCATCCAGATTTCCCGAAAGTAATGCTCAGCTCTTTAGAATGTCCTCGATACCTGATATTTATTGGTGGAGTTGAATGGAATTTCCACAATCTTTGGGTTTTTGTCCCTCATTTGCTGAACTGATCCACAGCAAAGTTCAATACACTTCAGGAGGGCCGTTTCAGAAGCATCTCCAGCAACACTTCGCTACATGAAAATAGGAAGTACAATTAATGGTGGCCGATTTAACATCACCACAACAAATATCTGCACTCAGTAAACTTTTCAATGCAGTAATCAAGTGTTTTCTCTCAAGAAATCCTCATTACCCAAAATTAAGTGTAATAGTACGTCAGGTTTTACTATGTGCTCCTGAATGCAGTTTGCAATTTACATACTCACCTCAAGGGTGGCACCATAACACAGTGGTTAGCACTGCTGCCGCACTGCACCAGGTACCCAGGTTCAATTCTGGCTTTGGGTGACTGTGTGGAATTTGTACTTTCTCCCCGTATCTGCGTGGGTTTCCTCCGGGTGCTCAGTTTTCCTCCCAGTCCAAAGACGTGCAAGTTAAGTGGATTGGCCATATTAAATTGCCCCTTCCAAAGGTGTGCAGGTGAGGTGGGATGATGGGCACTGGGGAGAGGGGGGGGGGTGCGCTAGATAGGGTGCTCTTTCAGAGGGTCAGTGCAGATTTGATGGGTCTATTGGCTGCCTTCTGCACTGTGGGAATTTGATGGCTATTAGCTATTACCTAGTATACAGAATGCAAGCAATGTCAGAGAAATTGGAGTAAAATGTAAAGCAGCTTTTACATTACACTTAATTCTGATCCTGGCATTTGTGCTGCTAAATTAGGCTCTTATCTCAGTGGCTGATCAATAAGAGACTGCAAGCCTGCTACTAAAGACTATCTGTTTGAATCAGAACAGTTCATGTTTATCACATTGCAAGAATTCAAATTAAAATAGTATCAATATACAAATAGGTGATATCAGCCTGTGAAAAATCCAAATCAAAAGTCTTGATTTTGGAGCCACCTCCAAAGGCCAGTTTTAAAATAAAATCTCTCAACAACACAATTTTATTGTTTAGAACAGTCTGAACGCAAGACTGAAAGTGGGAGGCAGTGGCGTAATGTTATTGTCACTGGCTTAGTAATCCAGAGACCTAGGGTCATGCTCTGGGGACCCAGGTTCGAATCCCGCCTTGGAAGATGATGAAATTTGAATTCAACAAAGAAAATCTGGAATTAAAAGTCTAAAGATGACCATGAAATCATTGGTGATTGTTGTGAAAATCTTTCTAGTCCACTAATGTCCTTTAGGGAAGAAAATCGGTCATCCGTACCTGCTCTGGCCTACATGTGACTCCAGACCCACAGCAATGTGATTGACTCTTAAACAATAAATGATGGTCCAGCCAGCGACACCCGCAGCCCATGAACGAAGAAAGAAAAAAAACACCTGAAACCTAGATCTTTAGGGCACCACGGTGGCACAGTGGTTAGCACTGCTGCCTCACAGCATCAGGAACCTGGCTTTGATTCCAACCTCAGGTATCTGTCTGTTTGCACTTTCTCCCCATGTCCGCGTGGGTTTCCTCTAGGTGCTCCGGTTTCCTTCCACAGTCCAAAGATGTGGGGGTTAGGTGGGTTGACCATGTTAAATTGCCCCTTAGGGTAGAGTTTCAGGAATAGGGTGAGAGATTGGGCGTGGGTAGGGTGGTCTTTCGAAGGGTCTGTGCAAACTCGATGGGCAGAATGGCCTCCTAGTGCACTGTGGGAATTCTATTCCATCTTCCCTGCAGAATGCACCATTATGCATCAAAGGTAATTAATCATCACTTCTGATGGAATCTGACAAACCCAGTCCTCAAATTTGAGCTGTATTATGTCGTAATCATGGAATTTCCAGTGGAGACAGCACAAGTTTGAAACCATCGGAATTTATGTCACAACATTAAACTCACCTTCAGAATTGGCAAATTTTCTTGACCTGCCTGGAAAACAGCACGGTTGCACAATGCAGCAACACGGGATAGTGCAGACCAAGTGGGAGAAGACTTGTCAAAGGCAGTACCTACAAAAGTCAGGCACTGATCGTTAAATCTCAATTATATCATTTTCGAGGGTTCAAATTTTTATAATTTCAAAGCAAGCGATATTTGTGCCATTTTATCTTATGCAACTTTTAAAACATTGATTTGTAAGGACAGCGTTTAAGCGAGAGTTTAAAAAAAAAGGATCAAGCCAACATGAAACAGTCTGCAGGATAGTTAACTGCACTTGTCTGTGCAGTTAGTCCACATGTTTATACATGTAGCAGAGAACAGTCTCGTGAAAAGGGAAAGGCAGTTAACTCAACTGTCCCAAGTGCTGAAGGTTTGTAAGCTTTGCTAAATAATCAATGCATGACAATAGATCAGCCTGGTTGCCACCTTCCTTTCCTCTCTTGTACTTCATTACCAAAAATAACTGCTAACTTCACATGAATTTTACTCAATTTGGAAGCTGACAAAATTCATTTCATCAGCAGACAAGTACTGGAGTACAAAACTCAAAGCCACCCAAGATTACTGACGGCTTATGGCAATTTCTCCCCAAATAACTATGCACACCAACTTATCTCAGAGTTTCAAACAAGGAAGCCCAAATCTTTGAGATTAGAACAGGTCTCCTTATCTAAAATGATGCAGCCAGTGAAATCTATGTTTTGAAAGATTGAACATTTTATACTAAAGAAACAATTCCTCTCACCTGACTGGTTCTCAGTAGTATCAGCTTCATGGATCTGGTTGTCAAACCACATGTGAGCGACGGTCATTCGATTCTGGGTTAGTGTTCCAGTCTTGTCAGAACAGATAGTGGAGGTTGATCCAAGTGTTTCCACAGCTTCAAGATTTTTCACTAAGCAATTTTTCCGAGCCATACGTTTGGCAGTCAGGGTTAGACACACCTGGAGAGGCGATAAAAGGTTCAGATTCTTATTTGCTTCACTTCCCTAATAATTTTCTCCCTATTTCTTCAAAAGATGCCACTTGTATTTTGAAATCAACAGAACGAACATTGGACAGGTTCTACAACAATCTGCTCCACTAGATTACTTCCTAGGTAAAGATGAAAATGGGCCCACTAAGTTCAATGCCATCTCATACCGTGACAGTAGCAAGTAAGCCCTCTGGCACATTGGCAACAATGATTCCAATCAAGAAGATGACTGCTTCAAGCCAGCTGTATCCAAGGATGAGGGACAGAATGAAGAAGCTGACGCCAAGGAACACTGCCACTCCGGTGATGATGTGGATGAAATGTTCGATCTCAATGGCAATTGGAGTTCGTCCAACCTCCAGTCCAGATGCTAGAGTTGCAATCCTACCCATGACAGTACGGTCACCTGTACAGATGACAATACCTCGAGCAGTACCTACATGAACAGCAAGTTTGAGATTAATATTTCAAGAAAATATATTTGTTGATAGTGCGTTTGAAGATCTCGTTTGAAGATCTCGAGGTTGCCAAAACTTTTACACATCCTATTCAACGCTCTCAAAATGTAGTTACTGTTGGATAGCCAATTTTCAAGTAAGCCCCGCCACTATCAGCAGTAAGAAATTATAGATCTTTCGGAGGACGTTGATTAAAGAATAATAGCTGGCCAGGACATCAGGAGACTGCAATGATCTTTTTCAAATAAATGCCAAGGAGTTCTTGTATCCCTCTTAAGAGATCCACTGAAAGTAGTTGCAGCACTATAGTGCAGTAATAAGGCTAATGGCCCAACTTTGTAGACCCGATGCAGAATTGGACTCTGTACATTAAAACCATAGTCAGGACTGCGGTGAAGTCAAACAGCTAAACTCAAATACACATGACAAAAGACAGATAGTCGGGACAAATCTGGGTCCACCCTGTAACATAGAAAATACTAGCCTGCTCCGTCTTTCATTGTGATCATGGTTGATCACCAATTTCAATAACGATTCCGCCTTGCCCCCATATCCTGTGGTCCTTTAGCCCCAAGAGCTATATCTAACTCTTCCTTGAAATTACACCTCGTTTTGGCCTCAACTACTTTCTGTGGTAGCGAATTCTATGGACTCACCACTCTCTGGGTGATGAAATTCTTCCTCACCTCAGTCCTAAAAGGTTTTCCCGTTATCCTCAAACTATACCCCCTAGTTCTGGACTCGCCCACCATCAGGAACATTCTCTCTGAATATCCTCCGTCTAATCCTGTTAGAATGTTGTAAGCTTCTATGAGATACCCTCTCATTTTTTAAAATTCCAATGAATATAGTCCTAACCGATTTAGTCTCTCCTCATATGACATCCCAGAAATCATCCTGGTAAACCTTCGCTGCACTCCTTCCATAGCAAGAACATCCTTCTTCAGATAAGGACACCAAAACAGCACACAATACTTCAGGTGTGGCCTCACCAATGCCCTATACAATTGCAGTAAAACATCTTTATTCCTATACTCAAATCCTTTCACTATGAAGTCCAACATACCATTTACCTTCTTTACTGTCTGCTGCACCTGTGCGCTTACTTTCAGCGACTGATGCACGAGGACACTAAGGTCTTGCGGAGTATCCACCGCTTTCAATTTATACCTATTCAAATAATAATCTGCCTTACTATTTTTACTACCGAAGCAGATAACCTCACATTTATCCACATTATACTGCGTCTGCCATGCACGTGCCCACTCAGTCTGCCCAAATCCCGCTGAAGCATCTCTGCATCTTCCTCACAACTCACCCTCTCACACAACTTTATATCATCTGCAAATTTGGAGATATATTTACTTCCCTCGTCCAAATCATTAATATATAATGTGAACAGTTGAGGTTCTAGCACAGATGCCTGTGGTACCCCACTAGATTCTACCTGTCAATCAAAAAAACTCATTTATTCCAACCTTTTGCTTCAAAAAAACTCATTTATTCCAACCTTTTGCTTCTCAACTGCTAACCAGGCGGCCGCTCACGGCATCCCCGCGCATGCGCTGTGGAGGGAGTCTCTTCCGCCTCCGCAATGGTGGAGACCGTGGCGAAGGCGGAAGGAAAATAGTGCCCCCACGGCACAGGCCCGCCTGCAGATCGGTGGGCCCCGATCGCGGGACAGGCCACCGTGGGGCACCCCCCGGGGCCAGATCGCCCCGCGCCCCCCCCCCAGGACCCCGGAGCCCGCCCACGCCGTCTTGTCCCGCCGGTAAGGTAGGTGGTTTAATCTACGCCGGCGGGACAGGCATTCTAGCAGCGGGACTTCGGCTCATCTGGGCTGGAGAATCGCCGGGGGGGGGTCGGCAACCGGCGGGGGCGGGATTCAAGCCAGCCACCCGGCGATTCTCCGACTCGGCCGGGGTGGGGGGGGGGGGGGGGGGGCGGAGAATCTCGCCCCAGGTTTGTATCCATCTCAAGACATTACTTGTAATCCCATGCTCTTTAACTTTACATATTAATCTGGTATGTGAGACCTTGTCGAAAGCCTTCTGAAAGTCTAAATAAACTATATCCACCAGTTCTCCCTGGTCAACTCTACTGGTTACATCTTCAAAGAATTCTAGTAGATTTGTCAAGCATGATTTTCCTATTATAAATCCATGCTGACTTTGTCTGATCACACCAATGCTTTCAAAATGCTGTGCTATGAAATCCTTGATAATGGACACCAGCAACTTCCCTACTACTGATGTTAGGTTCACTGGTCTATAGTTCCCTGTTTACACTCTACCTCCCTTTTAAATAGCAGAGTTACATTCACTGCCCTCCAATCTGTAGGAACCATTCAGAGTCCAAAAGAATTTTAAACAGGACATTGGAAGTTAACCGATCGCATTTAAACGGATCAATTGCGGTGGATGATAATTTATAGACATCAACAGTGTCAGTCAAATCAGGTGCTCAGGTCTCACTATGGCTAGGACCCACAATCTTCTAGTATCCAATTCTTTTTTTTACTAATTTAGGGGCAATTTAGCGTGGCCAATCCATCTCCCCTGCACATCTTTGAGTTGTGGGGGTGAGACACACGTAAACATGGGGAGAATATGCAAACTCCACATGCACAGTGAACCGGGGCTGGGATCGAATCCAGGTCCTCAGCGCCATGAGATAGCAGTGCTAACCACTGCACCGCCGTGCCGTCCGGGCCCACAATCTTCTAATTCAGCAGCAAGAGTGCTACTAATAAGCCAAATCTGACTGGATTTTCCCAATAGGAATCTAGTCATACCTTCAACGCAATTGGTGGAGAAGAAAGCAATGTTCCGTGTCTCCAGGGGGTTATCACTGGTACAATCAGGTGACCGAGTCTGAGCTTCAGATTCTCCAGTCAATGAGGAATTGTCCACCTAAATGAAAACATAAAAGTGCAGTAGGTTTTGGGTAAGGATCATTTTGCTTTTATGCAATTGAATCACGAATTGGAATTCCAAATTCACTCAGAGGCTGTACTTATATCCTCTGCTCTTTGCAGGGGAAACAAAGACCCCTTTTCAGAAGCACATAACTGAACTACGAACATATAGAGCTGCTTAACATAGTTATCCTGGTAACATCCTGGGAGCTTGCCACTGACCAGGAACTGAAATTGACCAACAATATAAATACTGTGGCTACAATAGCAGGTCGAAAGCTAGGAGCTCTCATCTTCTGACTCCACAAAGCTTGTTGACCATCTGCAAGGCACAAGGAGGGATTAATTGATGACCTTAGTTGTGGATCTTCGAGGGAATAGTGACCATTGTGTGATTCAGTTTGGGAGCGAGGAAGTGGGGTCCCACACTAGTCTTCTGGAATTAAACATAGGTAATTACTTAGGCACAAGGACAGATTTGACGCAAGTAGAATTGGCAGGAAGGCTAAAAGGTAGGCAGATGATGAGCAGTGGAAGTTGTTTAAGGAGATACACAATTCCTCACACTCAAATATATTCTAGAGATAGAGAAAAATGGTAAGAGGGGTAAAAAACATCCATGGCTAAGCAAGGAGGTTAGGGACAATACAAAGACAAAAACAAAAGTATACCATGTTGTAAAGGTCAGTAGCAGGCCAGAAGATTGGGAAACTTTCAAACATAAGCAAAGAGTTAATTAAAATGTAATAAAAAGAGCTAATGTAAATTACAAAAGAAAGCTAGCCCAAAGTATCAAAAAGGATAGCAAAAGCTTCTGTAAGTACACAAAAGTATAGAGAGTCACTAAAGTGAATGCTAGTTCCCTTGGAAGATGAAACTGGAGAGTTGATAATGGGGAATGCAGAAATGGCAGAGATGCTACATTAATATTTTGCCTCAGCTTTCACGGTGGAGGACACTAGTACCATCCTTATAGGAATGGGTAATTCAGAGGTAATAGAAAGGGTGGAATTTAGAACAATCAGCTTCAATAGGGAAACCATACTCAACAAACTATTGGGATTGAAGCCAAACAAGTCCCCATGGCCTACATATTAGGGTGTTAAAGGAAGTGGCAGCGGAGCTAGTGGATCCAATGGTTCCAAAATTTCCTGGACACAGGAAAGGTTCCAATGGATTGGGTAAAATGCTAATGTAACGCCATTATTCAAAAAGGGAGGGAGGCAGAATGTAGGAGGTTACAGGCCAGTTAGTTTAACATCTGTTGTTGGGAAATTGTTGGAATCCATTACTAAGGAAGTAACATTAGGACATTTGGAAAGTCAAAGCGTAATTCATCAGAGTAAGCGTGGTTTTATGAAGGGTAAATAGTGCTGGACTATTACATCTTCAAAGATGTAACAAGCCAAGTGGATAATGGGGATCCTGTAGATGCAGTACATCTGGACTTCCAGAAGCGTTTGATAAGGTTTCACACAGAAGATTAATGCACAAGGTTAGATGATATGGGGGTAAGGGGTAATTTATTAGGTTGGATAGAAGACTGGCTGATGGATAGAAGAGTCGGGATAAATGAGTCTTTTTCTGGATGGCAAGATGTAACTAGTGGGATGCCAAAGGGTCAGTCCTTGGGCCCCAACTATTTACAATCTTGGATATAGGAATAGAAGGTTCTATAGTCAAATTTGCTGATGACACTAAAATAGGTGGGACAGTTAGTTGCAACGAGGAAACAAGAATCTTACAAATGAATATGGATAGGTTAGGTGAGTGAGCCAAAATGTGGCAGGTGGAGCTTAATGTGGATAAGTGTGAGGTCATCCACTCTGGGCGGACAAATGGAAAGGCAATTTATTATCTAAATAGGGAGAGACTTCGGGGTGCTACGGTGCAGAGGGATCTGGGTGGCCTCGTGCATGATTCACAGAAAACTTAGCATGCAGGTACAGCAGGTAATAAATAAAGTAAATGGAACATTTGACATTTATAGCTAGAGGAATAAAGTATAAAGACAAGGAAGCGTTGTTGCAATATACAAGGCATTGGCGAGACCGCACCTGCAGTATTGTGCAGTTTTGGTCCCTTTATTTGAGGAAAGATGTAGTGGCATTGGAGGCAGTTCAGAAGAGGCTCACTAGATTGACTCCAGAGATGAGGGGTTTGTCTTACGAAGAGAGATTGAGCAGCTTAGGCCGATACTCTCTAGAGTTTAGAAGAATGAGGGGAGATCCAATTGAGACATGCAAGATGATAAAAGGTATGGATAAAATAGATGTGGAGCAAATGCTTCCTCTTGTGGGGAATTCTAGAATCAGAGACCATAGTCTCAGGATTAGGGGTAACAAATTTAAAACAGATGAGAAAAACTACTTCTCCCAAAGGGTCGTGAATCTGTGGAATTTGTTGCTCCAGAGTGCGGTGGATGCTGGGACAGTGAGTAGATTTGAGGAGGAGTTAGACGGAAAAGGCTGGAGAATGGGGATGAGCAACATATTAGCCATGATTGAATGATGGAGCAGACGTGATGGGCCGAATGGCCTAATTCTTCTCCCATATCTTTTTGTCTAATTCAGGATGTGGTGGCAAACTCTCCACTTGCCTGACTGAGTGCAGCACTAACAACACTCAAGATACTTGACATCATCCAGGACAAAGCAGCCCACATGACTAGCACCCCACCCCACTCACCATTTTAAACAGTCACTTCCTCTTTCACTGGTAGATAACTTGCTAAAACTCCTTCATTGTTGCTGGGTCAAAATCCTGGAACGTTCTTTCTTAAAGCATGTTGAGTGTCCTTACACCACATGAAATGCAACGGTTCAAGAATGCAGCTCATCACCTTCTCGAGGGCAATTAGCAACAAATGTTGGTCTAGCCAGCAACATCCACATCCCATTAATGAATAAAGTAAATAAAAACTGAACACAACTAAACGAAAGGCATACACAAGCTGCATACACCAACCTCAATTTCATATAATTCCTACCGTGCAGAAGGATGCCATTCAGCCCATTGAGTCTGCACCGTTCCTCTGAAAGATTCTCATATTGCATTAGCCATACACACCTTGCAACCATGTGCAGAGATGATTCGCAAATCTGCAGGGATCCTGTCACCACCTTTAACCTCCACCAAATCTCCAGCAACTACTTGCTCAGCATTGATGGTATTCTTTTCACCTTCTCGGATAACAAGGGCTTGCTAGAATGGAGAGAATCAAATTGTCACAGCAGACATATTCACACTTTTCAGAAAAATATCTTTTGTTTAATTGGATCAGAGATTACATACCTGAGGCACCATGTTCTTGAAAGAGTCCATGATTTTTGAGCTCTTAGCTTCTTGGTAGTATGAGAAACAACCAGTTACTATGACCACAGTAGACAATACAACTCCCAGGTATAACTGCAGAAATCACAAGATACACAAGGAGAAGAAATATATCAAAACCAAGATGGCAACATAATTCTTACAGCATAATTTCAACTATAGGGTAGGAAAAGTTTCACTTACATTATCATTGGCTGGCTCATCCTCCGTTGCAGCCTGAATACCGTAAGCTATAAAGCAAAGAAGTGCACCAATCCACAGTAGAATTGAGAAGCCACCAAAGAGCTGCCTACAGAACTTTACCCACTCAGGAGTGGTGGGCGGAGGTGTTAGTGCATTAGGACCATCACGAGCAAGAACCTCTTTGGCACGAGTATTCGTGAGACCCTAAAAGGACAAATATCACACAAGCATTAATGAAACAGCAATCCTCTTTCATATTTTTAATCTTCAATTTTTAAATAATTTTTCTCCCCTCTTTTAATGGTATCCATGATGTGGAGATGCCGCCGTTGGATTGGGGTGGGCACAGTAAGCAGTCTTACAACACCAGGTTAAAGTCATTCACTTGATGAAGGAGCTGCGCTCCGAAAGCTCGTGATTCAAAACAAACCTGTTGGACTTTAACCTGGTGTTGTAAGACTTCTTACTTCATTAAGAGTTCCAAAGGTACCAGATGCCCCACTACCTCAGCTGCCCAGCTAACTGCCCATTCTTCATGGATAAACCCAAATAGTTAAAAGTGTCACCATGTTATTCAACCACTAGATCTTCACAGCCAAACCAAATTCTCATTCTCATCAAGGGAAAACTCTATGCAGCACCAATCTCAGGAAAAAGGTAGATTAGGATCCTTAGCCAATTCCACCCTTTACCCTCGTTCAGGAGCACTGTTGTACCTCAACAGATTCTTAGCAGTGGGGATTATATTTGGGATCTTCCTGTTTTATATGACACTGTTGCAGAACAGGCAACATATTTCCAGAGGAATTGTTAGAGCTACATTTACCAACTGAGTAGGAACTACTTCCCTGATCCAAAAAGCTCAATGAGGAAAAGAATAGTAAGCACACATTGTTTGGACAAAAATGAATGAGGGCAAAGGGTGCAGAACCATGGCACAATTCTTTCTCCTCCTCCCCTTCACAACAAACACACAGGTAGTCCCGGGTAGGCTTGAAGTATCCTTAGTTGGCGAACCTTTAGCAGACTGTTACTGAGACTGAGGCCAATAATCAATGTCACTCAACCAAACACTGGTTACAGAAATACTTGTTTTCAGTTTTAAGGATTAGGAATGCTTTCCGGTGAGAGACTGAACAACTTGCCCAACTAGATTCAAGAGTCATGTCAGTCAATCGAGTCTCTGTTTTAGCTAAATGGAATAGCATAACTTGAGATTAGTTTTCCATGATTGTGAGCCAAGCCGTTTTAATGATAAAATGCAACACTATCAAAGTAAATGATCTCCGAGTGACTAGGCAACAAATTAGATAAGGATGAGATCCAATAAAGTCCCACTTAGTGGGTGGGATTTTCCAGTCCCGCCCATCCCATGACCAGAAATTCCACCAGAGGTCATTGTACTTTTCTGTTAAATTTACCGTACTGCCCACAAAGCTTCCTGCAATGGGCTGGACTGGAAGATTTAGGCCAGTAAATGTGATACAAAACAACTAACAATACATTAAGATTGGTCTGTAAGACTCCATATCAAGAAACTCCCAAATATTGAAAACAATTTCTCCTTTTAACTGGACAATCGAAATAAGAAGGTAGTCTGTTGAAGTAGCCACCAGCTTTTAAAGTTCTCATAAGGGACTTAAACTCTTCTGCAATAGATAATCTGCACAAGCAAGCAGGAAGTGATCTGCAACATAACAGGTTTCAAAATTCCAAATCACTAAACCAGGAAGTCTTATTCATAGCGGAAACTACTGATACTTTGTTGGGCATGTGATTCTTCCAGGAAGAGGATACAATGACCTTGAAGTCTTGAACTCTCCTATCATTATATAAATAGTGCTACATAGGCAGTTCTCCTTTAGATGAAAAAAACATAGCTTGATGACATTTGTGCTACTTTTTCAGGTTAAAAACGCTCCTGCACAATTAGGCTAGTTTAAACTGCATACTGCAATGTCTCAATCAAAATTGAAACAGCCCGAGCCTCCACCTTGTTACAATCAGAGACAGATTGCCACTCGGGTCCTACTTCCTTGCTTTGAGGTTTTTTCAATCCTGTTTCACCCAATTTTTTTTTTTTTTTTTTTAATAAACACCACTGGTTGCCGACAATCAGATGATTTAAAAGGTCCAGCCACTTTCAATCAGGGAGAAGGCAAGTTTGTCATTAAAGGGAATTAAAGGGATGGGTCAGCCAGTCTGGGGTGGAGGTGGGGAAACCACGCAGTTGGTGAGGGGAGGTCAGTGCATATTAGTTAGGGGAGGGGGGCGGGGGAAGAGAAAGAGAGATCTGCATGTAGACCGGGGGGAAGGGGGATGGTGAGGAGTAGCTGGGGCCCAGTAGGGGTTCAGGGGTATGAGGGAGTCAGTGTGGGTCTGTACAATAGTTACCCAAAAGCTCTGACAGTCAGAACCACCCGAGGTTTGTGATTTAAAAATCACATTATCGGATGGTTTCCAGTGCAGGGCAATTGCTGTGCAGTCCTTACCTGGAAACATCCGGATGGGGTGAGTGTCCCCCAGCAGATCTCAGGGGTACCCCACTCAAAAATAACACCGTGGAGCTCAGAGGTTATGGCCCATAGTCAAAAAAAGTGATCTGCTGTATGTGTAGTGAACAGCAATTTCTTTGGTTTGATTTGAAACCATCATTCTCGTGACAATGTAAACCAGAAAGCCTGCCCCATGGCTACTTCCTTACTGCAGGACAGAAACAAAGTCACATAAATAAATTGTATATTTTTGAAATATTGAGTGGATGAGCTCGCCACATTAAATGGATCAACTAAAAACACCAACTTGGATAGCATTTGGGTGCTAGAAAGTGCCAGTTTCTTCTTCAAACCACAAGTCTCTACTAAAGAAAAACATATTTGAACATCAGGCAGGGACAGAGCAATGCTGAAATATGATGTGTCCTCAAAGTTAAATCCCCTCCCCCAGAAGTTTCCAGGTAAAGATCCGGGGAAGCGCAAACTTCCGGTGGGCAACAACCCTGCACTGGGAACTTCTCACGGTGTTACATCAGGTTACACAGGAAAGGTTAAAACCATTTCTAGTTTCTTGGTAGCCACTGTAAAGGCCCCGTTGACCCCCCCCCCCCCCCCAAAGAGGACTCTTCACGCAACCTCACCCCACAAGGGACATAAACCAAACCCAAAGAGACTCTCCCATACCCAGCTATGCTCCCCCACAAGACTCCCCCGGTCCCCGACTACCTCTCCTCAGTCCTAACGCTCCTTCCACTCCCCTATCATATGCCGGCCCTCCCCCCGCTGACTGCCTGGCACTCTCCCTTTCCCGGACTGTCCAGTCCGCTTTCCTCGACTGCCACACCCCCCTACCCGGATTACCTGATAAGTCCCTACTCTCCAAATTCTAACCACTCACTTGACAAAGCTAGATAGATATATAGTCTTTTGAAGAATAAAGGGATTAAGGGTCATGGTGTTCGGGCCAGAAAGTGGAGCTGAGTCCAAAAAAGATCAGCCATGATCTCATTGAATGGCGGAGCAGGCTCGCGGGGCCAGATGGCCTACTCCTGCTTCTAGTTCTTATGGCTACCTCCCTGCCTGGCTTGAAAGTGGTTGCACCTAAACTCATCTTATCTATGGCAGCTGGTGCGGTTAAAAAAAAAAAAACAGGGGTGTGGCCTCCTTACTTCCAATTCTGCAGTGCTCGACTGAAGGCCTCAGGAGTGCACGGTCCTACGCAGACTTTGCAGAGTCGGAAGGTCGGGCGAAATAGAATAGAGAAGATTTCCAGGTAAAAAAATAGCAGTGGAATGGCAGAGTGGAAGTTATATAATGACTAAAGTGGTGTGGAAATGTAAAGCAAACTTCATGCAACCCACCAATAACACAATTTTAAACATCAGTTTAATACAAACTCAATCCATACTTGGTCATTTCAAGAGAGGATTAGGTACACAGATCATGCAGTGCAGAAGGATGCCATTCGGCCCATCGAGTCTGCACCGACCCACTTAAGCCCTCACTTCTGCCCTATCCCAATAACCCCTCCTAATCATTTTGGACATTAAGGGCAATTTAGCATGGCCAATCTACCTAACCTGCACGTCTTTGGACTGTGGGAGGAAACCGGAGCACCCGGAGGAAACCCAGATTTCAAGTTTTAAAAAACATTAATTTCAACCAACATTAAACTCTCAACATATTCATCAGTCAGTAAGGACCACACATGCATTTTGTTAAGAGAAAGAAAGTACAGGATCTATAATTTAAAATGTTGTCAATAACTTTCACTTCTTTGCTTCACAGAAATATAATTCAGCAAAAAAGTGGACAAAGCCAGATACTTGGAGGTGGACTTTGGGGCTCAAAGGGGATGAAGATGCCGAGAGGTTTTTGGAGCGACGTTCGACTTCTAATGGCAGGACAAAACAACAAGGTTAGAAGAGGATGAAATTCACAATAATCAATTAATTAAAATTATGGGAGAGGTGAGGGGGTTTAGGGTTGGAGGCAGTTACAAGGATAGGGAGCAGCAAAGCTATGAAGGGGTTTACACTCCAGGGAGGAATTTTAAATTGGGTAGTGTTTCGAATTCAGGAACCAATGTTGGTCAGCAATGACCAAGATGATGGGCAAAAGAACATGGTGCAAGACAGGGCACAGACATTTTGAGGGCATCATAAGCAGAGTTCAGTATGGAACAGGATACCAAGCTTGCAAACTGGATCGTGTCTGGGCAAAATATCTGGATCACTATTTTAGCCACAAGCAAACTGGCATAGGATAAATATGATCAGCGAACTGAATGCACGGCCCAAAGATTGGTGTGGGAGATTGTTGTGGTTTCGATTCATGCAGCTCTGTTCTTTCTCGCGCTCGGTTATCGCCCCTGGCACCACTCTCAGTCTCGCTCTTTCATCCTCCCGGATTCACTCAGTATGATGTGATATATACAAAGGCATAATTGCAAAGGGACCACAGCTGGAACCGGAACATTCAAGGGAATTGGACATTTCGGAAGAATAAGAAGAAAGGAAAAGGAGGTTTTGGGAAGCTCCGTAAATCAAGGATCAGTACATTGACCTTGGTTCAGAGGATCAAAATGGATGGAACTAAGAAATAGCAAAGGAAAACAGTCACAGGTGAGAATGGTTTATCGGCCCCTAACAGTATCTACATTGTAGCATAAATTAAGAAATAACAGAGCCTTAAAGAAAGGCTCTGTAATAATAGTGGGCAATCTGGATTATCATTTTGATTGGACAAATCAAATTGGCAAAGGTAGCCTGGATGATGAGTTTATGGTACAGATTATAAGAACAGTAGGGAACAAGCTGTTTTAGACCTGGTAATGTGTAATGAGACAAGAGTAATAAATGACCTCTAGTAAAGGATCCTCTAGGTGATAGTGATTACATCAGAATTTCACATTTCAGTTTGAGAATGAGAAATTTGGGACCAAAACTAGCATCTTAAACTTGAAGACAATTACAAGGGTATGAAGACAGTCTTGGCTAAATTAGGATGGGAAAATAGGTTAAAAGGTAGTGGAGAAGCAATGACAGACACTTAACAAGATATTTGCTAACTCTCAACAAAGACATATTCTGGCTTTTCACAGCAACTTCATTGCAGTGTTAATGTAAGCCTACTTGTGACAATAAAGATTATTATTGATAAAGAAAGACTCTGAGATGGATGCACCATCTGTGCTATCTAAGGAAAGTTAAGGACGGTATTAAATTGAAACAAAAGATTTCAATGATGCAATGATTAGTGGTAGGTAGAAGATTGGGAAAATTCTAAAGACCAAAGGATGATCTTAGTTGAAACATACAAGATTTTGAGGGGGCTTGGCAGGGTAAATGCTCAATGTTCTCTCTTGTGGGGGAAATCTAGAACCAGGGAGCAAAGTTAAAAAAATAACAGGTCTCCTATTCAAAGGGGTCAAGAGGAATTTCTTCTGAGTGTTTTTGGAATTTTCTTTGTCCTTGGAATTCCCTTTCTCAAAGAGGACTGGCGGCTCAGTCACTGAATTAATTTGAGGTAGAGTTAGACTTTTGATTGACAAGGGAGCCAAATGGGAACAGGCAAGGAATTGAAGTTCAGGCCACAATAAGATCAGCCTTGATCTTATAGAATAGCAAAGGCGGCTTGGTGGGCCAAATGGCCTACACCTGCTACTATTTGTTATGAAGATGGAGTTTGTAGTAGGAGCTGAAAATGGTGATTTTGGACTTCTCGATGCTTAAACTGAAGAAAACGGCAGCACATCCCAAAACAGGGTGGCAGACAAGGAACAGAACAGTGCAGAGACAACAGAGGAACTGAGAGATGGCAGAGGCAGAGCTGAGCATTGGTAGTGTGCATATGAAGAACGGAACGTAGAAATAGTAACCTATTAAAATTGCACACATCATTTTTTTTCAACAACAGTAGTTAAAAGTCTACAGACTAAACATGACATTTGAAGAAAATACAGACAGAACGTTACTGAATAAAAAAGCATTGATAAGCATTCCCTACCCGATTCAGGTCGGTACCATATCTCTGCTGAAGTTCATCCAAAGTGATTTTATGATCGTCCTGGAACAGAAAGTGGAGTATTAGATAATCTCAAACAGTTTTCACATGGATCAGGGAGACATTAAAAACACCAAATAAAATTAATATGCGCATTCTCAAGACAAAAAAAAAAGAAACATTGTTCTGTACCAGTGAGACTTCCTTCTTAAGGTCCTCCAGATCCAGTTTTTTCGATTTCTTATCTTTCTTCTTGGATTTGGTAGCATTTTCTGATGTTGCTGCAGGCTCATATTTGTCACCTGCAATCTGGAGAGAAAATAATTTGAATATATTATAAAGGCGCATATGCACACAACTAATCACATCTTGGAAAATCTACCTAGAAACTACAAGAACGCTATTCTTTAACCCTAGTCGATTGTTAAACAGTTATATCAAAGCCACCATGCAATTCACCCTGGCAAGAGGCCGTACCTTAAACGCAAGGAGATATTTGGATATTTTCAAGATATTGCAAAGTCCAAAATTATAATTTTTAGCTCCCACCATAAGCTCCATCCTCTTCATAAGATCATAAGCAGCAAGAGTTGGCCTTTTGGCCCACTGAGGCTGCATAGTCTTTTGATAAGATCGTGGCTGATCGGATTGTGGCCCCAACTCTACTTTCTTGCCTGTTCCTTCAAACCATTGATTTGCAAGGTATTGTGGAAGATTTAACTTTAGCAAAATTTGAAATTCAGCCCGGGAGATTGCATTCCAATTTGAGCTCCTCAAACTGTAGTTTGTTACCAACTTCATTCTGACGTGCTCAATCATTGCTGAAGGCAGCGACTTAAATTTCAGTGCAGCTGAGCAAATCACTTAGATCAGTACCTTCATTCTACTCAGAATGCACTTTGCATGCGTTTTGAGTTTGTGTGCAGCTAATGTAAATACATCAACATCCTAATGGGAAAGGAATCCACTCAAGTCTGCCAGTTGTGCTGCCTGCTGCCCTCCACTGTTCAGACTCTAAATCTCCTCCTTTACAATATTTCATTATGGTAGTTATTTTTTTAAAAAACAATTTTTGCAGTCACTTTTTCCAGGTTATACAAAGTTCAAAAGTACACATTTGAACAAACGAATGAACGTTAATGAGGTGATATGCCTTGATTCAAAACAATTACTGGAATCATCCAGCAATATAAAGGCACAGCTGAGTGAACCCATAAGTGACTACACTGCACTAAGGTCAATGAATAGATAAAATAGCAACCAAATATTTAGTTGGCTAGAAGATTGCTCTTTTAAAAATTAGAGATTTTCTTCAAGTTTTAATGTGTTGCTTCTTTTTCATCAATTATTTTGAATAGAAAATTGAGCTGATTGTAAGAGAGACAAAATGGCCACAAATGAATGTCTGTTTGGGAATACAATTATCTACAGCAGCCGTCAATTGAGGAACTGTAAATGAGAGGTTGGGGTCAACTTTTCAAACGCTTCAGCCACCTTCTGCATTTGCTGTCGGATTTTCACTCACTGTATTTTTAATTTTTTTCTCAATAATGTTTGGATTTCCTTCTGTTTTGCATATTTTTCAGTTTTTGCAATTTCTTGTTCGCTGCCTTGATTGCAATTGTTTCCCCATACCCACAGCGCCACTGATTTAATTTCAGATTCAAATCACACACTAGCAGCAACCAATATTCTGTTCTGAAACAAGAAAGTGACTCTAGGGAAATGATGATCAAGCAGAGAATCCCTACAGTGCAGGAGGCGGCCATTCAGCTATTCAAGTCTGCATCGATCCTGAGAGAGCACCCAGCCTAGGCCCAACTCCCCCGTAATCCCATCTAATGTACAGGTCAATTTGATCATGGCCAATCCACCTAACCTGCACATCTTTGGACTGTGGGAGGAAACTGGACACCCGGAGGAAACCCACTTAGGCACAGGGAGAAAGTGCAAACTCCACAGTCATCCAAGGCAGAAATTGAACCCGGGTCCCTGGCGCTGTGAGGCCGCAGTACTAACCCACTGTGCCACCCTACCAACCGTAAATGTTGCATATACATGACAGGCTGAAACCATTCTGGTTGCAGGTTTAGCTCACTGGACATTTTCTCATGGGCATGAACTCCGTAATACATTTTATTCAGTAAAACACCTCAAGGGGCTTAACAAGAATTGTCAATTTAAAAAAAAACACCAAGCCACAAGGGTGATATTAGAACCAATGCCCAAAAGCGTTATCAAAAAGATTTTTAGGGAGCATCTTAAAAGATGCAGAGAAGCAGAGAATTTTAGGGGCAACTTTAAGAGCTCGGGCAAAGGTAGCTGAAGCACAGTCGACAATGGTGGAGAGATTGAAATCAAGTGATGAGCAAGAGTCCTGAATTGGAGTAGCATATAGATTTCAAAGACTTAGGATTTTAGGAAGCTACACAGAGAGGGCTAGGACATTTGTTGCAGACTCAATGGCCTCCTTCTGCACTGTAGGGATTCTATGATTTTAACAACTGGGCATTGCCAGAATGAAAGTCAGCAAATATGGGCAATGGGTGAATGAAATTCGGAACAAGTTAAGTCACAGGTGGAGTAACCCATGAGCCCAAGTTTGTGAGTGAGATGAAGAGCCAGCCAGGAGTGCATGAGAATAACCAAGTCTAGGGGTAATAAAGCTACGTGAGGGTTTCAGCAGACAATTCAAAGCCACAGTTGAGTCAAGCTAAGCTATGCAGGTAGAAGCAGTCTTGGTGATAGTGCCATGTGTGGCTGGAAATTCATCTTGGATCAAACAACACCCAGTTTAACAGAGATGCCAGGGATCAATGTTGTAGTTATGGAGTTTATGACGGAACCAAAGCCAATGGCTTCATCTTCCCAATATTTAGTTGGGAGAAATTTCTGTTCATCCGATATCAGACGTTGGTTATGACGTGTGACAAATCAGAGAGCGGGGGGATCGAAGGTGGTGAAACAGAGCATACTGTTGCTGGCACATGTGGGACCTGGTGTGTTTTTGGATGATACCACTGAAGGTGGACATATAGATGAGAAATAGAATGGTGCCATGGATGGATCCTTGGAGGACTCCAGAGGTAACAGTGCAAGAGTGGAAAAAAATACTGCAGACAATCCCCATACTACATTTTTTTGATAAATAAGAATGCAACCAAACAAAGGCAGTTCCGCTCAGCTGGATGACAAAGGGGTATTGGAGGAGGATGACGTCAAAAAATGGCAAATAAGACACAAAGGACGAAGGAGGTTAGTTTGTCAAAGTCATATAAAATGTCATTAGTATAAGCCGGAAATCTGCCTGGAGGGTTTTGAACATAGAATTGTAGAAAAGATGGGCACGGATTTGGGATTGGACAAAATGTCAGAGGTTGAATAAGATGGGAAAGAGTCTGCAGGAAAAACCAGAGAACATTTAGGGAGTTTCTCTCAGTGGACTAGGGAAAAGAGAAATAGCAGCTGTAGCTCAGTGGATGGTCCATATATTTGGTGACAACAAAATCCATAAGCTCCTTCCCATTCATTGGTGGAGGTGGTTGTGGGGAAGAGAATGTGGTTCAAGTAGATGCTTAGTGGTGAAGTGAAGGTGTGGATTATCTTTGCAATCCCATGTGATTTTACAATAAAAAGCAGTTCTAACAATGGAAAGCATATGCGGCAACGATTGAAGTGGTCCAAGCAGATCTGGCCATAGATGGTTAAACAAGTTGTTTACCAAAGATGTTCAAACCTTCCTCCCCGGTTTTTAAGGGAGCCAAGCTAAGGGAAATCTGGTTGGACAATAAGCATGAAAGAGAGCAAAAGTTCTAATGGAGACAAGGGGATTATAGGTTATGGTTTAGTAAATTGGTTAGATTCAATTGAGCTATAATGGTGCTTAATATAAATCTGTACATCTATAAATTGAAATGGATTGAAATTTTATTTTGAGGGAATAGAAGGGCTATGGAAAAAAAGTCAGTACAATTGTATTGCTCCATATTTAACTCAAGTCAGAGTCATGGATTGGAACAGTCCTCCTGCCAAGAGAGTCAAATGTAAAAACTTTCACTTAACAGCTCCACATGAGTTTGGTCCCTACACTCAATCAGCTAAAAATTCAGATTGGTTTGAAAGCATTATCTACCATTTGCTCTACAACATGATCGACTGTTAAACTGAAAGAAACTGAAAGAAAATTTCCAACATTTATAATCACGAGATGTAAAGGGTTTGCATTTATCATCCCCACAGACAATGCTGTTTTTTTCTGCTTTTAAAAAAAATTAGCAGTACATATTCCTAGTTAGAACCTTGGCTCTATTGGGTTTAGTTACCATTAAAAAATGTCTCATTCACTAGACAGACTTCAGCAAACATGGCTACTCAATCCCATATGAAAGCAAAATTCTAAGGACACTGTCAGGTCTAAAATTGAAATGAAAAATGCAGGAATTATACAGTAGGTTTGGCAGAATCTGTGGAGAGAGAAGCAGAGTTAATGTTTCGGGTAAATATCATCAACCTGAAAAATTAACAATGTTTCTCTCTCCAGATAGTGCCAGACGTGTTTTTATTCAGAGCCCAAACCAGGCTTGTAATTAGAGTTGTAGGTAGAACTACACTGATCTCCTATTTAACAATCAGACCTCTTCCAATCCCTTGCATGTTGGCACCAGTCTCAAGATATAATTTACTCCCATGTAAAGTTTAAGTGAATGCTGCTACCGAGCAACCTCTCTCACCTCCACTGCAGAAAAACAGCCCAAATCAGAACCCACCCTGCAAGGACGGGGATTTCAGAACCAGAGAACACACTGTATACAAAAGAATCTCTCGACAGTTGCCTAATGCAAGTGATGTTTGAAGGTGGAATTGATCATTACCATATTTTACAATCTTAGTACACAGCTCTCAACAGCTACAGGGGTGGGTTCTTGAGGGAGAATGATAATGAATGATAATCATGATCAGTTGGATTAACTACAGCTGCTTCCAGCTTTCCTTCCAACATCAAAAGTTTCATTGTAGAACAAAGTGGCCATTCTGAGCCTGCTATGCAATTCATTTAGATCATGACAATCTATATCTCAATTCTATGTCCTTGCCTTTTCTTCCCATCACTTGAGCCCCTTACAAAACAGAAATCTATCAATCTCACACCAACATGCTTTATCAGTACTTGAACGTCTTACAAAAAGTACTACAAAACTATGATCTATATGGAGTGAAGTGAAGCCAGAGCATTACACTTCAACCCACAAGAAAATCTAATTCATTGTAGCAAATTGTATTAAAAATTGACATCTTTGGTGCCTAGTCACTTTACAACACTAGTGCATGCTCATAAAAGTAGAACGCAAATACAGCAGTCATTAACATTTGCTAAAAGTCCATTTTTAGTGGTAACAATTTACCCGATTAATAAATCTAATTGATTTAAATGGAGGGACTATCCTCCATTTTGTCACTTCAATATGGCAAAATTATTCAAGTAAATATTCTGCAAAAATTGGTTATTTAGAGAACAAACAATCCAAGAAATTAAGAGACAAACTGCTCTCAATGTCAGTACAAGACATTGAGAAATTTTAATCTCTGGCGAGACTGCAAGGGTTAGAATTTCCCCCCCCCTGCGAATTGTGTTATTTCCAGTGTCTCCGTCTAAACACGAGCTTTCTCAGCAAATTCTTGTAGATAATAGCTAAATGTTTTGAAAACTGCAGCCTCTACACCCCAGAATAGATATTAATGGCATCAAGTGGAAAAAAATGGAATCAGGAAAACTTTGAAGGAATTCAGTGATCTTGCATTCTTGCCCACAAATTGGACAAAAGAAAAATGTAATGATCTCCCTATCCTCACACTAGGTGAAGGAGCTCGGAGATTTCCCCCACTCCACATAGCCTCGTAGCTCAGTTCAATAAAGGAGCATTCATAAACATGAACACTGAAAAGATGCCTTTGAGGATTAGATTCTGGGAATTGTAATTTGGGTCAACTTAAAGTCAGCTGATACACATTAAGTAACCTTTTTAATGAGCCCAGAACACTCCACTCACTTGGATAAGGTTTTAATTTTTGAAAGGTGACAAGTCTAGCCAACTGCACAAATGTCTAAAATGTCTTTACTGTGCTGACACAAGGAATATACAGTCAATCTTCAGTTTGACTGGAGTCAGTACATTTGAAGCAGAGCTTATCTACTATCTTAAATAACATGGGCATGCACTGTAAGCACTGGATCACAATAGTAGTATACATTACATGCACATTAAAAGCTGAATTTGGCAGGCATGCAGTGCATTAGATTTTGGCTCTGCTCATTACCCACTGGCTGCTAATTAGTGTCAGAACAGTATGTCCAATGAGCATGGCAATTAAAAAAAATGTTTTTTTCTACACCTGTAGAATCACGCGTGTGCACAAAATTGGGAGAAATTGATCTTGCCAAGTTACTCAATTCAAGAGGAATTCTCCAGAGGTATTCAGTTAGTCATTTCGAGGTAAAACCTTGAAATGCAACCTCTCACTCACTGTATATACCAACGTAAAAATCAAATTTTGAGACTAGTTGTTTTAGCCAAAAGTCAAGGGGCTGGAATCTCCGATTCTCGGGCTATGGCCCCACGCCAGCGTGAAAATGGTGGCATTTTACGCCAGACAAAATGGTGCAAAACATCCAATTCCCCGTTTTGCTGGGGGCTAGTATGACGGCAGCATAGAGCACCCGGCTGTAGCTGCCGATACGCCCCGAAGAATTGCCAGGTCCGTGGCAGCGCATGTGCACAGAGGCAGTCTGCAGCAGTCATGTTTCAACATGGCAGAGGCCGCTCGCGGACCCGGCCCGCGAAATAGTCCCCCTCTTCAGCCAGCTCGCACACTACGGACCCCCCCCCCCGCTGCCCCCAGCCGCAGTGCCCCCAACCCCGAATAATGTCCCCCCCCCCGCCCACAGATCAGTCCTCCCCCGACTGTGGCGCCGCTGGGCTGAGTCCGCAGCGGCCACGCCAAGTTCCCGACGGGTGTGACAACACGCGGCCCACGGCGTCATGTACTCGGCCAGTCAGGGGTGGAGCATCGGGGCGGGCCTCAGGCAATGTCCTGAGGCCGTCCATACGTGGCACGGCATGCTCCTAGAGTACGCCGCTTTGGAGGGAGCAGCACATCGCGAAAGGGGCCCCCAATTTGGTCGGAATCAGATATTCTCTGGCCGAACAAGATTTTGGCATTGGCAACCGGAGAATCCCGCCCAAGACTTTAACACGGGTAACATTTTCAAGAGCGCTAGATTTGGGCCCAAAATAGACCGTTGCAATGGAACAAAGTAAAAACCAACATCATTTAATGACTGACATTAATTATCATTCATAATCTGATCACTTTATTAGTAAAAAAAACACTTTCATGTATAAATGTTTTCAGCATTTATTCATTTTCATTAGTATTTATGCATTTACAATGAAGATGAATCATTAACATCTCTAGGATTACACATTAGTTCTGAAATTTCTGAGCTTTGATCCCTGAAAAACTAAGGTGGGTTTTTACACAAGGTGCTTGAAAAATTACATTCTTAGGGCCAGAAATCACGGGGGTCAACTTTTTACATGACTCAAGAAAAACGGCATGTTTGAAATGCGTGCACCAACAGTTATCTTCCAAACCTTGGTCTCTCGCCCCTCCTCAAATTCTACTGTTAAGCATTTGATCATGTCCTAATCTTTCCTGGTTTGGCTCAGTGTACACTTTTGGCTGACATGTTCCTGTGAACCATAGTTAAATATTTTATTAATTTTAAAGGGCTATATAAATGCAAGTTATTGTTGTTAAAAGCAGTTTCTTGAGACTTCCGGTTGCGGCGATGACCAGCTAAGCCGCACCTTTCAGCGGCTCCAGCTTAGATGGACCTTCGGGCTCTTTTAAGAGCCCCGAAGGGAAAAAAAAATTTCAACGAAACCCGGTGTGGGGTGAGGCAACAGGGAGTTCCCCCCCCCCCCAGTGGGAAAGAAAAATATCGGCGGCGGCGGCCAGATCTCGGAGAATCCTCGAGGGCAGCGGCAGAAGAAAGAAAGGAGCAAGATGGCGTCGGAGGGAGCCCAGGCGACATGGGGACCGGACCAGGATGAATTTTTAAGACGGTGTGTGGAGCTGCTAAAAAAGGAGGTGCTGGCCCCGATGCTACAGGCAATCGAGGGGCTTAAAGAGACACAAAAGGCCCAGGAGATAGAGCTCCGTGTGGTGGAGCAGAAGGTAACGGACAACGAGGACGAGATCCTGGGCCTAGCGGTCAAAATGCAGACGCACGAGGTGTTCCATAAGAAGTGCATCGAAAGGATTGAAGTCCTGGAAAATAGATCAAGGAGAAAGAAACTCCGGATCCTGGGTCTCCCCAAGGGAGTGGAAGGAGCTGACGGCGGGGCTTACGCGAGCACGATGCTACGCTCGCTAATGGGAGCTGAGGCCCCCTCGGACCCCTTGGAAGTGGAAGGGGCCCAGCGGGTCCCTGCGAGGAGACCAAAGGCTGGAGAACCACCTAGGGTGATGATCGTGCGATTTCACTGCTTCAATGACAGAGAGGTGGTTCTGAGATGGGCCAAGAAGGTACGAAGTAGCAGATAGGAGAATGCGGTGATACGAGTGTATCAGGATTGGAGTGCGGAGGTGGTGAGAAGGAGGGCGAGTTTCAATCGAGCCAAGGAGGTGCTGCATAAGAAGAAAGTGAAGTTCGGGATGTTGCAGCCGGCGCGATTGTGGTTCACGCCCCAGGATAGACATTACTATATTGAAACGTCGGAAGAAGCATGGACCTTCATTCAAAAAGAGAAACTGGACCAGAACTGAGGGACTGATGTTGGAGGGGAAACGACAATGCTGATGTATAGAGATGTAAATTGGGGAGGGGAGGACACTGAGAAATGTGTGCGCCGGTTGGGGGGGGGGGGGGGGGGGGGGGGGGGGGGGGGGGGGAGAAGAAGAGACACAGGCAGGGGATGGGGAATGGGAACGGGGCGGTAGGGGGAGCTGCGCCATGGGGGGCAGGATGGTTCTAGAAAGCGCGGGGTTTCTTTTTCTTTTCCCGCGCCAGAGAGATGATGGCGGGAAGATAGGCGCAAGGAGGATGGGAGTTCCTCACACGGGGGGGTGGGGTCAAGGAGAGAGCGGGAGAAGCCGGGGTCAGTTGAAGTCAGCTGACTTTCGGAAGCAATATGGGGGGAGTAACCATGCTAGATGGGGATCTAGCGGGGGGGGGGGGGGGGGGGGAGACGACGACAACTGGGTTGCTGCTGCGGAGATCGAAAGGGAGCTGGTAAGAGAAAAGGTGGTCGAGGCGGGATTGCGCCACCTGGGGGACGGATGGTGTGCGCGGAACCGGGACTGGCCCAGAGAGGGCGATGGCTAGTCGACAGGGGAGGGGGGCGGGCAGCCCCTCAGTCCGGCTGATCACGTGGAACGCGAGAGGCCTAAATGGGCCGATTAAGAGGGCCCGAGTGTTTGCGCACTTAAAGGGACTGAAGGCAGACGTGGCCAGGCTTCAATAGACGCATCTGAAGGTGGCGGACCAGGTTAGGTTAAGGAAAGGATGGGTGGGACAGGTGTTCCACTCAGGGCTGGACGCAAAGAATAGAGGGGTGGCCATATTGGTGGGGAAACGGGTGTCGTTCGAGGCTAGGAACATTGTAGCGGACAGCGGGGGCAGATGTGTGATGGTGAGTGGCAGACTGCAGGGAATGGAGGTCGTGCTGGTCAATGTATATGCCCCAAACTGGGATGATGTGGGATTTATGAAGCGGATGCTGGGACGCATCCCAGACCTGGAGGTAGGAAACCTGGCAATGGGGGGAGACTTCAACACCGTGCTAGACCCAGGGTTAGATAGATCTAGATCCAGGACCGGAAGAAGGCCGGCAGCGGCCAAGATGCTTAGGGGGTTTATGGACCAAATGGGGGGAGTGGATCCGTGGAGATTTGCTAGGCCACTGGCCAAAGAGTTCTCCTTTTTCTCCCATGTCCATAAGGTATACTCCCGGATAGATTTCTTCGTTTTGGGAAGGTCACTGATTTCGAGGGTGGAAGGAACGGAGTACTCGGCCATAGCTGTTTCAGACCATGCCCCACATTGGGTGGATCTGGAACTAGGAGAGGAGAGGGAGCAGCGTCCACTCTGGTGACTGGATGTGGGATTATTGGCGGATGAGGGAGTCTGCGAAAGAGTGCGGGGATGTATCGTAAGGTACCTGGAGGCCAACGATGATGGGGAGGTCCGAGTGGGGGTAGTATGGGAAGCGCTGAAGGCGGTGGTCAGGGGAGAGTTGATCTCCATCAGGGCTCACAAGGGGAAAACAGAGGCCAAAGAAAGGGAAAGATTACTGGGGGAGATTTTGAGTGTGGATAAAAAAATATGCGGAGGCCCCGGACGAAGGACTATACAGAGAGAGGCGACGACGCCATACGGAGTTTGACCTGCTGACCACAGGGAGGGCAGAGGCACAGTGGAGGAAGGCACAGGGGATGAGATATGAATATGGGGAAAAGGCGAGTCGCCTGTTGGCCCACCAGGTTCGAAAGAGGACAGCGGCGAGGGAAATAGGGGGAGTTAGGGATGAAACGGGAACCACGGTGCGGAGAGCAGGGAAGGTAAATGAGGTGTTCAAGACCTTTTATGAGAGGTTATATAGGTCCCAACCCCCAGAGGGAAAAGAGGGGATGCAGCAGTTTCTGGACCAACTAAGGTTCCCGAGGGTGGAGGAGCAGGAGGTAGCAGGCCTGGGGGCGCGAATTGGGGTGGACGAGGTGACCAAAGGGCTGGGGAACATGCAGGCAGGGAAGGCCCCGGGACCTGATGGGTTCCCAGTGGAATTTTATAGGAAATATGTGGACTTGTTGGCCCCACTGCTGGCGAGAACCTTTAACGAGGTCAGAGAAGGGAGGACTCTACCCCCGACAATGTCGGAGGCGACTATATCACTAATCCTGGAGCGAGATAAAGACCCGCTGTAATGAGGGTCTTATAGGCCTATCTCACACCTAAATGTGGACGCCAAGTTGCTGGCAAAAGTGCTGACAATGAGAATAGAGGATTGTGTTCTGGGGGTGGTGCACGAAGATCAGACAGGGTTCGTAAAGGGGAGACAATTGAATGTCAACGTGCGACGGCTATTGGGGGTGATAATGATACCCCCAGCAGAGGGGGAGGCAGAGATAGTGGCGGCAATGGATGCAGAGAAGGCATTTGATAGGGTAGAGTGGGAGTATCTATGGGAGGTGCTGAGGAGGTTCGGGTTCGGGGAGGGGTTTGTCAGCTGGGTTAAACTCCTCTATGGGACCCCAATGACAAGTGTAGTCACAAATCGGCAAAGGTCGGAGTATTTTCGCCTACATAGGGGAACAAGACAGGGATGCCCGCTGTCCCCATTACTGTTCGCGCTGGCAATTGAACCACTGGCCAAAGCGCTGAGAGACTCCAGGAAATGGAGAGGGGTGGTTAGAGGGTGAGAGGAACACCGAGTGTCACTCTACGCAGAAGACCTACTGCTATATGTGGCGGATCCAGTGGGGGGGGGGGGGGGGGGGGGGGGGGGGGGATGATAGAGGTTATGCAGATATTGAGGGAGTTTGGAGATTTCTCGGGATATAGGCTTAACATGGGGAAGAGTGAGCTTTTCGTAATACACCCTGGGGACCAGAGTAGAGGGATAGATGGCCTGCCGCTAAGGAGAGTGGAAAGAAACTTCCGATACCTGAGGATTCAGATAGCCAGGAGCTGGGGAACCTTACACAGACTCAATCTGACTCGGCTGGTGGAGCAAATGGAAGAGGATTTCAAAAGGTGGGATATGCAGCCGCTGTCACTGGCGGGCAGAGTGCAGGCGATTAAGATGATGGTCCTCCCGAGGTTCCTATTTGTGTTTCAATGTCTCCCTATATTGATCACCAAGGCCTTTTTCAAAAAAATAGGTAGGAGCATCATGAGCTTCATGTGGGCAGGGAAGGCCCAGAGGGTAAGGAGGGGGGTTCCTGCAACATAGCAGGGACAGAGGGGGACTGGCGTTGCCGGATTTGGGTGACTATTACTGGGCAGCCAACGTGGCGATGATCCGTGAGTGGATGATAGAGGGAGAGGGGGCGGCGTGGAAAAGGCTGGAGATGGCGTCCTGTAAAGGAACGAGCTTAAAAGCGCTGGTGACGGCGCCACTACCGCTCTCCCCGAAAACGTTTACCACAAACCCAGTGGTGGCGGCAACATTAAGTATCTGGGGGCAATGGAGGCGACAGAGGGGTGTGTTGGGAGCCTCGGTGTGGTCCCCGATCAGGAACAACCATAGGTTTGCCCCAGGGAGGTTGGACGGAGGGTTCTAGAGCTGGAATTAGGAGACTTATTTATAGATGGGACGTTTGCGAGCTTGGGAGCGCTAGAGGAACAGTATGAGCTGCCCCCGGGAATATCTTTAGGTATATGCAGGTGAGGGCGTTCACGAGACAACAGGTGAGGGAATTTCCGCTGCTCCCGACACAAAGGATCCAGGATAGAGTGCTTTCGGGGGTGTGGGTCGGGGAGGGCAAAGTGTCCGAAATATACCGGGAGATGAGAGAAGAGGGGGAGGAGCTGGTAGAAGAACTGAAGGGAAAATGGGAAGAAGAGCTCGGGGAGGAGATTGAGGGGGGTTTGTGGGCTGATGTCGTAAGTAGGGTAAATTCCTCTTCGTGTGCCAGGCTTAGCCTAGTCCAATTTAAGGTGCTACATAGAGCACACATAACGGGAGCAAGGTTGAGCAGGTTCTTCGGAGTGGAGGACAAGTGCGGGAGGTGCGGGGGAAGCCCGGCGAACCACACACATATGTTTTGGTCGTGTCCGCACTGGAGGGGTATTGGAGGGGAGTGATCCCGAAGGTGGTGAAGGTCCGGGTCAAGCCAAGCTGGGGGTTAGCTATATTTGGGGTAGCGGATGAGCCGGGGAGTGCAGGAGGCGAAAGAGGCCGATATTGTGGCCTTTGCGTCCCTAGTAGCCCGGCGTAGGATTTTACTCATGTGGAAGGAAGCGAAACCCCCCCCCGGCGTGGAGGCCTGGATAAACGATATGGCAGGGTTCATAAAACTGGAGCGGATGAGGTTTGCGCTGAGAGGATCG
The DNA here is from genome assembly GCF_047496885.1 of Scyliorhinus torazame. NCBI lineage: Eukaryota > Metazoa > Chordata > Chondrichthyes > Carcharhiniformes > Scyliorhinidae > Scyliorhinus > Scyliorhinus torazame. The sequence continues at coordinate 69,746,526 of NC_092714.1, read as the reverse complement.
GCTCAGGGGTTCACCAGGCGGTGGCAACCGTTCTTCGACTATCTAGCGGAACGCTAGGGGGAAAATAGATAGCCAGCAGCAGCAGCCCAGAGGGGGGGGGGGGGGGGAGAGAGTGGTAAATTGTTTGTGTTCTAGATGGGGTGAGGGGGCGGGGGGGGGCGCTATTTCATGTTATTTTGTTAGCTCACTATTTTATTTAAACAATGTTATCTATCAGTTATCATGTTACCGTTTTTGTTGATTTGTAAGGGGGACAAATTGTGTTTGAAAACTTTAATAAAATATTTTTATTTTTTTTTAAAAAACAGTTTCTTGAATACACAGGACATGCGGCACTTCACTTTCCAAAAGATACATCTTTGCAAATAATTTAACCATTGCTCAAGCAATTTGGCATGAGAATATTTCAGAATATTTCTTTGCACCAAATACTGACATTTGAGAGCAACCAAAATTTCAGATTCAATGGGATAATCAGGATTAAGAACAAAGGTCCTCCAAGCCTGTACTGGACACGATACCAACCGTGGCAAAAACCTTCAGCACTTCCTTGTGCCGTATCCCTCTATACCCATCCTACCCATGTATTTGTCAAGATGCCTTTTGAACACCGTTAATGTAACTGCTTCCACAACATTCCCTGGCAGCGCGTTCCAGGCACTCACCACCCTCAGCGTAAAAAATCTGCCTCGCACATCTCCTCTAAACTTTGCCCCATGGACCTTAAACCTATGCCCCCTGGTGAATGACCCCTCCACCCTGGGAAAGAGTGCCAGCCCATCCACTCTATCCATGCCCCTCACAATCTTGTAGACCTCTATCAGGTCACCCCTCAACCTCCATCGTTCTAATGAAAATAGTCAGAGTCTATTCAGCTTCTCAGCATAGCGAACACCCTCTAGACCAGGAAACATCCAGCAAACCTTCTCTGCACCTCTCCAAAGCCTCCACATCCTTCTGGTAGTGTGGCGACCAGAATTGTGTGCAATATTCCAAGTGTGGCCGTACCAAGGTTCTATACAACTGTAGCATGACTTGCCGGTTTTTATACTCGATGTCCCATCCAAAGCAAGCATTCCGTATTCTTTCTTGACTACCTTGTCCACTTGTGTTACCACTTTCAAAGATCCATGGACCTGCACGCCCAGATTGCTCTTACTTTCTATATTCCTAAGAGTTTTGCCATATGTACAATTCAATAAACTGGTAACATTCATAATACCAAAGTTTTTGACAGAATAAAATGAACTTCTTTCCACCAAAATTCTAATAATTTGGGACATTTATTAACAAGTTGAGCTCTGACCTCACTTCAGGCCCCCATTTAGTGTTGTGACTAAGTTTTCAGATATCCCTTTATCATCTTAGCTATACAACACTCCATCACATCAGCATTTTTTGGTAAGTTCCATTGCAGCACTAGCGCGAATCACCACCCTTTTCCTGCCTTTGAACAGTCTGCACTGTACAGACTTGTTCCTGTTCATTCCACACCACACCCAAAACAATTACGGTGAAATGCCTCAGGAGAGTGAAATTTAACCAAAGGACTTTTAAAGGGTTGGTCATTTGAGTGGTTTTCGGATTCATTCATGATGTGTTTAATAGTGTTAAGACAATGAAGAGAATTCCAGGTTTGTTTTGATCTTGACCCAAAACAACTGAGCGCACAAACAAAGGGAATTATGATTTACCTGGTCAGAAAGACGGAGGCAAACTTTGAACTGTTCTCAAGTGCAACACCAATCAAGCGAAAACATTGCAGTTTGTAGCTTGCCAAGAACAATATGGGTTACTTAACTGGAACCTCTTCGGTCTACCCCTTCAATCACAAAATAAGTAAAGAGCCCAAGTTGACCTGTTTTACAGTAATAAAAGATTCCCATGGGGAATGTCTGGCAAAACATCAGCCGTGCTGTGCTGGCTAGGCCGGACCAGCAGCTGTATATAACGCCTCCTTAGCATTGTACCAGCAAGCTTGTCCAAGGCAAAACTAAACACTATTTCCCCAGTGACAGAATGATAGCTTTCTCCTGCTAATATTGCTGTACATTTTCCATTTAGAGGTTACTTATATTGTGTACTGGGTAAATAGTTTCCAAATACCTCACTTTCCTGTTGCCTGTTTAAGGCAATTCAGCATTTCTGACATTTCTTTGCCCAGATTACAGTGTAACCATTTTTCACCTTTATATCTCGTTGTTCTCAGTTTGGAGTACGAGAGAAGTAATTGACAATTGGCCAAAGGCCTGCCAGTTGATTTTATCCATCTCAGGTTAATAAACTCAACACGCATATGCACAAAGTTGTAACCTAGCCTACATAGTTTTCAAATAAAACGGGAGTCCAGTATCCATTTCTGCTTTGCACCAATTTGAAACAATTTTCAAAACAACAGCCAACTCAAAGCAGACAGGCAGCATCAGACTCCGACAACACTGAATTATATTGTTCTTACAAATAGAATGGACATAGAACAAAGCAACCAATAGGAGTTTCTAAAATCAAATGATCTAATCTCCTGATGAAAACTAGGAAGTCAGGTGATGAATTAATTCCCTATTTACTGACAAATTTGAGAAGTTTGATTAACTCAAAGGATCAGTGGTTTCCCTCAATTACTAATATGTAAAAGACAACACAGAAATTAGTTCTACCGATCAGAAAGTCCGACCGTTAAACCTCAACGTGTACTAAGTTAGCTGGCCGCAAGAGCACTTCAATCACCATCAGCACCTTTGGTTCGGGGATGACTTATGGGCTTCAGATTTGGATCACATATGGCTGTGGTGGTCCCATATTTAAGAAATATATGTAAATTCACCGGACAAATAGCCACGTAAGGAATGGAACAAAGAACAAATTAATCTTGATTGCATTAAACCAAACCAAGTGGGTGGCATGGTAGCACAGTGGTTAGCACTGTTGCTTCACAGCACCAGGGACACAGGTTCGATTCCCGGCTTGGGTCACTGTCTGGGCGGAGTCTGCACATTCTCCCAGTGTCAGTGTGAGTTTCATCCGGGCGCTCCGGTTTCCCCCCAAAAGATGTGCTTGTGAGGTGAATTGGACATTCTGAATTCTCCCTCAGTGTACCCGAACAGGTACCAGAGTGTGGCGACTAGGGGCTTTTCACAGTAACTCCATTGCAGTGTTGATGTAAGCTTACTTGTAACACTAATAAAGATTATTGCTTTCGACTATTTCTGTCCTCAGTTTTCCCTGTTCAGAAGGACGTTGCACATTAGATCAAAGCAACATTCCTCAATAAACAGATGTTTTTAAACTTTAGCACTGTATTGAGGGGTGCAAGTATCTCAATGGCTGCAACATTCCAGAAAGCAGAGAGAACAGCACGTTTAACATAAGGTTTCTTGAATAATCCAATGACTCTCCCCCACTTCATTGTGTACAGGTTTATTATACCAAGAAAATACTTCAGTAAGCACATCTTGCAATTACTCCCTTACAGGTACATAGTTAATTCAAGGGAGGATTTGTACCTTGAAAAATATAAGTGCACGTGAGGAACTGGCAGTCGTGTATGAACACCTCTGCATCTTGACATCTTGGACCCCATACCAGGTTGCTAACAAAAAAGTGAATGCAGATTCAGAATGCAGCAACAATCAATCGCTAACATTCCAGATCTATTTAGCAATAGGATTTCAAAACCAAATGCAGCCGCTGGCCTAAACCACGGAAGCAGTCAGAAAAACATTCCAAATTGCCTATATGAAACAAGCCTAAGCTTGCTTTTTTGAATACTACCATGATAAACACATCCATAAATGACAATTTGACTGTGAGAAAGTACAAACCAGCAAGAGAAAACTCATTTTTAATCCCTCCCACAAATGTAACATTGTTGGCCCCAGGGCATCATTCTCTGGGTGACCAATCAGGAACACAAACCATCTTTAAGTGGAACTCTCACAATAACCACTAGGAATCATACAAGAGTTCAAGCTGACTTATCCATTGACATCATGAATATCAGTAAGCACACAAGTGGTTTATCAGTATCTTCTCAATCACAGTCATGAACAGGTAACATAACACATTGTGGCACAGTACACTGCAGCACCAATGTATTTGTTCACATTTATTCATGAAAAGATTGACTGCAGTATTTGTATATTTACCATGATAGTATTACTAAGGCCACTAGCAGAATAAGGGGCAAGATTGGATGTGAGACAAGAGGCAAAGTTGCAATAAAAACTATTTTCTCTAACTGGTGGGGTGATAAGTGGTGATACAGGGATCTGTACTGGGGCCTCAGCTTTTCACCAAATTAATTAACGCCTTGGATAAAGGGATAAAGTTGCATACAAAGCTTGCAGATAACACTCAAGTTAAAAGGCACAACAAGTTGTGTGGATGACAACAGAAGGTTAGAAAGATATGTTAACTAAGGAAAGCTACAGCACATCAGAGTTAAATATGGAAAGTATGAGGTCATCAACTTTGGATCTTAAGAAAATACGCTGATTTGATTTCCCAATAGCAGAGATTTCCACCTGTGGAAAAGCAAAAGGGATTGAGGTGTCCATATCCATCAATCATTGAAAGCTAATGAATAGGAACACATCTTAATCAAAAGATCAATGGAATGCTGACCTTGATCTAAAAGGGATTGGTGGTCAAACGTGAAGGCAATCTGGACAAATCACAGGAAAGGTATTCTGTCTGGCCTTGGAGGGGTAGTCGGGAGTTAATCAGAATGATACCAGGGTTAGAATGTGATGGCCGTTTACACAAATGTGGCTTGTATTCTCTTGATTTTAAACGGCCATGTTGCGATCGAGCGGAGGTGATTAAAATAATAAAGACAACCAAGTGGGTAGTTCTAGAGAAATTAGTATGAGAATCCGGAATAAAAGGGCACAAGATTTAAAATTAGAATGAGTGCATTTAGAAGTGCAATTAGGAAGCGCCTTTTCATGTAAATGTTAGTTTAAATCCAAAATTCTCACCCTGAAAAAGTTGTGGATTCTGGGTCAACTGAAACTTATAAGAGTTGATTTTCTTGGTTAAGGATAACAAGGAATATGGAGCAAAAGCAGATGAATGAAGTTGAGGTTCAGATCAGCAATGATCAAACTGAAAAGCAAAACAAGGTAAAAGAGCGGAATGGATTACTCCTGTTTTTTATGGCCCAGAGTCAGGTTGAGAGTGCAAAACAAAAAACTCAAGAATGTGCAACGGTAAATGATATTTTGCACCATCCAAATTATTATTTTGCATCTCTTGCTTTACATTATTACCCCGTTCATGCAATTCAGAGACTGGTAAAGTTATAGAAAGTTTAAAGAAAAGCGATGTTTTAAAAAATATATTTATTAAAGTTTTTTAACACAATTTTTCTCCCTTACAAACAATAACCCCCCCCTCGTAACAAAAATAAACGAGAAATCGCACAGAGCAAGATATATACATGGCAAAATGATATATTTACACAGCTTTGTACACTGGCCCTCACCCGTACGTGCCAGTTTCCCCAACCCTTCATGTCATCTCTTGCTCATCCACCCTCCCAGGCAGTCCGCCCTTCCCCCCCCCCCCGCCTTCCCCGGACGTCCCCTTCACCCCCCCCCCCCCCCCCCCCAAGGTTGCTGCTGCTGCTGACCGACCTTCCTCTACCGCTCCGCGAGATAGTCTAGGAACGGTTGCCACCGCCTGTAGAACCCCTGCGCAGACCCTCTCAAGGCGAACTTAATCCTCTCCAACTTTATGAACCCAGCCATATCATTTATCCAGGCCTCCAGGCTGGGGGGCTTCGCCTCCTTCCACATTAGCAAGATCCTTCGCCGGGCTACTAGGGATGAAAAGGCCAGAATGCCGGCCTCTTTCGCCTCCTGCACTCCCGGTTCATCCACTACTCCAAATATTGCTAGCTCCCAGCTTGGCTTGACCCGGACTTTCACCACCTGAGATATTGGTCCCGCCACTCCTCTCCAGAACCCCTCCAGTGCCGGGCATGACCAAAACATATGGACATGGTTCGCCGGGCTCCCTGAGCACCTTCCACATCTGTCCTCTACCCCAAAGAACCTACTCAACCTCGCCCCCATCAAGTGCGCTCTGTGGACCACCTTAAATTGTATCAGGCTAAGCCTGGCACACAAGGAGGAATACCCTACCTAGGGCATCAGCCCACAGACCTTCCTCGATCTCCTCCCCCAGCACATCCTCCCATTTACCCTTCAACTCTTCTACCAACGCTTCCCCCTCTTCTTTCAACTCCTGGTGTATTTCCGACACCTTGCCCTCCCCAACCCATACACCCGAGATCACCCTATCTTGAACTTCTTGTGCCGGGAGCAACGGGAATTCCCTCACCTGTCGCCTCACAAAAGCCCTCACCTGCATATATCTAAAGGCATTTCCCGGGGGTAACTCGAACTTCTCCTCCAGTGCCCTTAGGCTCGCAAACGTCCCGTCGATGAACAGGTCCCCCATTCTTCCAATCCCCGCCCGATGCCAGCTCTGGAACCCCCCGTCCATCTTCCCCGGGACAAACCGGTGGTTACCCCTGATCGGGGACCACACCGATGCTCCCATTGCACCCCGGTGCCGTCTCCACTGGCCCCAGATCCTTAGCGTTGCCGCCACCACCGGGCTCGTGGTACTTTGTCGGCGAGAGCGGCAGCGGTGCCGTCACCAACGCCCCCAGGCTCGTTCCTTTACAGGACGCCATCTCCATCCTCTTCCATGCCGCCCCCTCTCCCTCCATAACCCATTTGCGGATCATCGCCACATTTGCTGCCCAGTAGTAGCTCCCAAGGTTTGGCAGCGCCAACCCTCCTCGGTCACTACTGCGTTCCAGGAACCCTCTCCTTACTCTTGGGTCTTATTCGCCCACACAAACCCCATAATACTCCTGCCTACTCTCTTAAAAAAGGCCTTAGTGATCACGATGGAAAGGCACTGAAACACAAACAGAAACCTTGGAAGGACCACCATTTTGACCGACTGCACTCTACCCGCCAGCGAGAGCGGTAACATGTCCCATCTTTTGAAATCCTCCTCCATTTGGTCCACCAACCTCGTCAGATTCAGTTTATGTAGGGTTCCCCAACTCCTGGCTATCTGGATCCCCAGATACCGAAAGCTCCCCTCCGCCCTCCTCAGCGGTAGGTCCCCTATACCTCTTTCTTGGTCCCTCGCCTGTAATACAAACAGCTCACTCTTCCCTACATTGAGCTTATAGCCCAGAAACTCCTCAAACTCCCTTAGAGTCTGCATGACCTCCACCATCCCCTCCATTGGATCCGCCACGTACAGCAACAGGTCATCCGCATATAGCGACACCCGATGCTCTTTTCCCCCTCGGACCACCCCCCTCCATTTATTAGACTCCCTCAATGACATGGCCAATGGTTCGACCGCCAATGCGAACAACAGGGGGGACAGGGGGCACCCCTGCCTCGTCCCTCGGTACAGTCGAAAGTACTCCGACCTCCGCCGGTTCGTCACTACACTCGCCTTCGGGGCTCTGTAAAGGAGCTTAACCCAATTGATAAACCCTACCCCGAACCCAAACCTACGCAACACCTCCCAGAGGTACTCCCACTCTACTCGGTCAAAGGCCTTCTCCGCGTCCATAGCTGCCACTATCTCCGCCTCTCCCTCCTCCGATGGCATCATTATCATGTTTAAGAGCCGCTGCACATTAGTGTTTAGTTGCCTGCCCTTTACAAATCCCGTCTGGTCCTCGTGGATTACCCCCGGGACACAGTCCTCGATCCTCGTGGCCAGCACTTTTGCCAGCAACTTTGCATCCACATTGAGGAACGAGATCGGCCTGTATGATCCGCACTGCAGTGGGTCCTTGTCCCGCTTTAGGATCAAAGAAATTGTCGCTTCCGACATTGTCGGGGGCAGGGTCCCCTCCTCTCTTGCCTCATTAAAGGTCCTCACCAGTAGCGGGGCCAACAGGTCTGCATACTTCCTGTAGAACTCCACCGGGAATCCGTCCGGTCCCGGGGCCTTCCCCGCCTGCATGCTCCCCAAACCCTTGCTCAGCTCCTCCAACCCAATTGGTGCCCCCAAACCAGCCACCTCTTGCTCCTCCACCCTCAGGAATCTCAGCTGATCTAGGAATCGTCTCATCCCCTCTTCCCCCGCTGGGGGCTGGGATCTGCACAGCTCTTCATAAAAGGCCTTGAATACCTCGTTTATTTTTGTCGCACTCCGAACCGTGGCTCCCCTTCCATCTTTGACTCCCCCTATTTCCCTTGCTGCCATCCTCTTACGGAGCTGGTGTGCAAGCATCCGACTAGCCTTTTCCCCATACTCGTAGGTCGCCCCCTGCGCTTTCCTCCACTGTGCCTCCGCCTTCCCTGTGGTCAACAGGTCAAACTCCGTCTGGAGCCGTTGTCTTTCCCCAAGTAATCTTTCCTCCGGGGCCTCTGCGTATCGCCTGTCCACTCTCAAAATCTCCCCCACTAACCACTCCCTTTCCATACCCTCGGTCTTCTCCCTATGAGCCCTAATGGAAATTAGCTCTCCCCTGATCACCGCCTTCAACGCCTCCCATACCACCCCCACCCGCACCTCCCCGTTGGCCTCCAAGTACCTTTCGATACACCCCCCCACCTTCCCACACACCACCTCGTCCGCCAGCAGTCCCACATCCAGCCGCCACAACGGGCGTTGGTCCCTCTCCTCAACCAGCTCCAGTTCCACCCAGTGCGGGGCATGGTCCGAAACGGCTATAGCCGAATACTCCATCCCCTCCACCCTCGGGATGAGCGCCCTACCCAGAACAAAGAAATCTATCCAGGAGTAGGCTTTGTGTACATGGGAGAAGAAAGAAAATTCCTTGGCCTGCGGCCTTGCAAACTGCCATGGGTCCACTCCCCCCATCTGATCCATAAACCCCCTAAGTACCTTGGCCGCCGCCGGCCTCTTTCCAGTCCTTGATTTGGAGCGGTCCAGTGCTGGATCCAACACTGTATTGATGTCCCCTCCCATTATCAGGCCTCCTATCTCCAGGTTCGGAATGCGCCCCAACATGCGCTTCATGAATCCTGCATCATCCCAGTTCGGGGCGTATAGGTTTACCAACACCACCCACGTCCCTTGCAGCCTACCGCTCACCATTACATATCGCCCTCCATTGTCCGCTACAATAGTCTTGGCCTCAAATGACACCCGCTTTCCCACCAATATTGCCACCCCTCTATTCTTCGCGTCCAGTCCCGAGTGGAATACCTGTCCTACCCATCCCTTTAAAGAAAAGCGATGTTAAAACTTAGAGCTGATCTCCTGGGAAAAACGGAGGGCAGGATGGCACAGTGGTTAGCACTACAGCCTAACAGCGCCTGGGTTCAATACCGACCTCGGGTGACTGCGTGGAGTTTGTACCTTCTCCCCGAGTCTCTGTGGGTGTCCTCCAGGTGCTCCGGTTTGCTCCCACAGCCCAAAGATGTGGAGGTTAGGTGAATGGGCCATACTAAATTGCCCCCAAGTGTCCAGTAGTTGGGTGGGGTTATGGGGGATAAGGCAGGGGAATGGAACTAGGTGCTCTTTCAGAGGGTCGTGCAGACTTGATGGGCCTAATGGCCTCCTTCTACACTGTAGGGATTCTATGAAAAAGTGAAATGAGAAAGGCAACTTCTTTCCATATTTCTTCAGCTCGGCCAATGAGATGTGACTCAGGTGATCGAACATCACTTTACCACAAGAGCCTTAAATGAAAATCGCTTATTGTCACAAGTAGGCTTCAAATGAAGTTACTGTGAAAAGCCCCTAGTCGCCACATTCCGGCGCCTGTTCGGGGAGGCTGGTACGGGAATTGAACCATGCTGCTGGCCTGCCTTGGTCTGCTTTAAAAGCCAGCGTTTTAGCCCAGTATGCTAAATTAGATACGGCAGGTGACAGCTTTCAGAACCATACTGGAAACAATCCTTACAAATTTTGTTCAGTCTTACACAGCCATCACCTCATTTGCACCACATTTAAAATGTACAAAATTTCTCTATAATTCCCCTGCCCACACTCATCCTAAATGGACCCTTGATCAGTGTCACAATTATACAGACCATGACACTGACTGGTAAGTGTAAAGCCAAAAGGCATAAAATAAGGATGTTGTAAAAGCAAAATATGATATTACCTCAATTTTTCAGCCTAGCACAACTTACAGAGCAGGAATCAATATGACCGGTGTAGTAGGCATAATGACATTGGTTTTGGTGGCATTAAACTCATGATTTTAGCTACAAAAATAATCAAGGTTACAATGGGTCAGAACTCCTGAGGAGTGGCAATCACAGTCCGATTACCATGCTACTCATTTTTACTTACCTGAGGCGGGAGCTGCACATTTTGCAGTCAATCTTTTGGCTCAAGCCTCCTCAGGAGTGCAGCAAGTTCCTGGGGCCTTCAATCTAGGTCAGCAGAGTTGGAGGAAAGGAAGCTATGCTGCACTTTTATGAAACCTGCTGCTGTAAAGCAGGTAGATTTGAAGGTCCAAGCAGCTTTGAGAAGTCAGGGCAAAGGCAAATGGGTGGGACGGGGCAGATAGGATAGGTTAGGAGCAAGTGGGGTGGTTAGTTAGATGCTGACTTGTGGGTGTGTAAGATGGGTTGAATAGTTAGAAGGATGACAGATGGTCAGTTGGGGTGTCAGGAGGTAATCTGGGGATGGGGTGTGAAGGTAGTTGAGGGTTTGGAAGGTATGCAGGTGAATGGGGGTGGGGGAAGAAGAGGTGCTGTGGCGGTCAGCATTATAATTATCTAGGAGCTAAAAGTGGTTTTAATCACTCCAACTTTTCCTGGATAACCATACTGTTCAGACAGTTGGTTTGAACCTCCGGGGAAATTCCCGTGTAGTCCTTGTATGGCCATTTTCAGGGTGGGGGTGGGGGGGTGTTTAACCAGTACTTCTTCGAAGGTATCTCCTGGTATGACCCTCCAGAGATCGGAATTCATGAGCCATTATACTAACAGCACTGAAACAGATCATTTCAGCCAACAGGTCATGCTGATATATCACACAAGCCTCTGATCAACTCTTTTTTTCTCACCCCATTGACAAATCCTTTTATTTCTTTCCCCCTCATTTTTCTATCTACCTTCCCCTTAAATACATCCATTGCTAATCACCTCAACTATTCCCGAGGTAGCCAGTCCCACATTCACTTTCTGGGTAAAACAATTCCTCTTAAATTCCCTATGACTGACAATCTTCTGCTTTGAATCTATCAAATTCTTTCATAATCTCAAAGACCACCGTCAGGCCTCTCCTTGATCTCTTTTCTGGGAGAATATGCCTTACTCAGTTTAATCGTTTCCAATAGGTGTACTGTTATATTTATAGCAAATCTCGCACCTTCTCCAATGCTTCTATATCTTTTTAGTAACTTGGAAGCCAGAATTGATCACTGTACTCCAAGTATGCACTAACCAAGCAAGTTAACATAACACTCTCTTTTCAATTCTGTGCATGCAGAAAATAATTCCAGTGCTTGGTTTGCTTTTTGCTATGGCCTATGTGCTGTTAGTCTTGGGAATGTTGTGAATCTGTACAAGTCCACTCCCTACCTCAATGTTATGTCCCTCTATTCTATTCAGTCATTTATTTCCCAAGATGCATGTGGTCTTTCCTTACTCTTGCGATCAAACATAATAACCTCACATTTCTCTGTATTGATTTCCACTTTCCTATTACAGACCTATTCTGTACGTTTATGAATAAATACCTTCCTATGTTTTGTCTAGTTTTCCCTCTAGATCAACTGTACCCCTTAATCAGTGCTATGTAGCTACTTGGTGAACAATCTATAAAACTGGGAAAAGATCCCTTTTGCTAACAAGTTACATAGGAGACCTACCAGCAGCACCCTGCATCTTGTGGTTCAATCATGATGTGAACAGTATCGTTCACTCCCATACAATCTCACCAGTTAATACACTAATGCCCATTCACAGTGCATTCACCACCAAACGATAATGAAAAATGAATCATTGTACAATCCCTCTATCTGAGATGAAAACCTGTAAGTAAATTATTATTTCCTCATGACACATATTTGACATGACACAATTAAAGTTACTGGTTGTGAGGACGATCCAAGCTTTAGAGGATGCCCAGTGTAACCTGCAACCTTCCCCTCAAAAATCTGCTGCCCCTTGACTGTACAAACAGCTGTCAAACTCCTCTTATGGTCAGATTGCACAGGCTCCAGTATTGGTAACTTCAATGCCTCTTAGGGCTGTGTTTCATCAGGCTGATCACGAAGCCCGGGTACATACCGCTTATGTGCTTACTGTGCATACTTCATCCCTCAGGCTGACTTACAATGCAATGGATCCTGCCCGAATGCCCCAATTACCACCCCCGAGTCTAGAAACTTTTTGGGGCCTCCCCAGGCTCCCTCAGCAATTTATACCGGCTCCACACACATGCAAACATCGCCTTTACTTACCCCTTTCCCCATGTCTCCTTCAGGTTATGGTCAGATTATAAATAAAGTTGTACTTTAAAAAAAAAATTAAATAAAATTAAATGAAATACTCGTTCTCCCCCCCCACACGTGGGCCCCCCCACCCAAATAAACTTCCTTCACCACCGGAACCGGATGAAATGTGCGGGAAGGGCGGGCGCCGGCCTTTAAATAAACTCTCGCCGCCTCGTCCCGCCCAGCGCACTCGCGCCCCGCCAATGGCAATACACCGTCCACCTGTCAATCATTGCCAAGCTGTGACACGTTGCCGGGCTGTCCAATCCGTGCGCGGGTCTGTGACGGGGGGGGGCAACGAGTGATTGACAGGCCACAGGGGCAGGGCGGGAAGAGACGAGGGGCGGGGCTGGGTGATTGACAGGCTGCGATGGCGGGCCGGGGTGATTGACATGCCACCGGGGGGGGGGGGGGGATGAGACGGGAAGCACGGTGTGAGGCGGGGCGGAGTGATTGACAGGCCGCGGGGGGGGCGGGACTGGGTGATTGACAGGCCGCGCGGGGTGGGGGGCAGGGTGCGAGGCCGCGCCATCGCGAGCCTGGTCCCTGGGGTCGATTGGCAAACGGGAGGGAAATCAAAGCATCAGGAATACATGTAGCACATTCATCCGGCCACCAAAACTTCCCCAGGCCAGGGGAAGGGGGGGAATAAAGACAACTTAATGCATACACCAGATGACACTTCCCAACTTTGTTCCATTCGCGTTGACCCTGGGGGGCGGGCTGAGGGCAAAGCCAGTGTTTTCCATTTGATACACAAACCCCGGGGTCCAAGGCGCGCCCACACACAATTTTAGCCACAACACCTATTTCTCTTCAAACTATTACCTTAGGATAGCGTCCCGGTGTCTCAGGGGAGGGGAGGGGGGGAGATCGCAGTGAACTGAAAGTCGACCCAAACGCTGAGCTTGAGACGAGGTTTATGAAGAAAGGCATTGCCCTTTTAGTATTGTACGATACTCTGTGCGGGCTTCCCTTCGATCGTTTATGAATCAAATCTTCGAGTAGTAGTAGTGTGTTTTAAAAACCGGGTGAGAAAATGCTTCCTTTGTGATTTCTAGGGAATGTTTCGGGGTGGGGGGCTTTCGCCCGCGGTGGTAATCGCCATCCCAAGAGCGGTGGAGAGTGAAGCGACCCTCGAAAAATGGCATTGTCGACGGGACTGGAACTAAAATTCTTCAGGGAGGGTTTGTCTTTGTTCGCCCTCTGCTGGAAGCTGCCCCTTTTGCACAGAACCTATGCCAGCCGTGCCTCACCTTCCACAACCATTCTTGTATGTTCCCACACGCTTGAATATAGCAAGAGGTCGTTTGACTGTTGGCAAAGTTTTGATCAACCCAATCCCGGGCTCAGGACCTCCACCCAATTGTCTGTAAATGCACCCTCCAGCAAGGGTGGATAGCAATCAGGAAGGAGGCCTGAAGCTTCGATCATTTATTCCCCCCTTCCCTAATCCGAGGATGCTGAGACAAATTGTGGTGTTGGCTAACACCGTCAGGAAATTTCGCAGATCAGGAATTGAAACTTCTTGCCTTGCTGTTCTGTAAGACCGACTAACACACCGCACGAGAAGTGTTGGAGAAGCTACAACAGTTTTGTGGTCTAATCACACAACAAACAACGAGAAACTAAATAGCAGTTGCTGCCTTCATGATGCTTTCAGGAGCAGGAATACAGAAATAGTTTTTAAAAAATGGTTAAACTAGACACTCGAAACGTTAACTTGTTTCTCTCTCCACAGATGCGACCAGACCTGCTCAGTTTATCCCGCATTTTATGTTTATTTCAGATTTCCAACGTCGTCAGTATTTTGATTTTATTTTAAAAAGCTATATTTCCAAATGTAATACCCAATAACACTCTGGAGCACGCCAGGACCCTCCATAATACATCAAATATTCCAAAGTCCAATTAACTGGCGCTTTGGTTATTGGTTATTCACTCAAGAGTCCTTGTAGGGGAGAAAAAACATTGAACTTATTGACATAATGTTTTCTTTCACAGGACTGGAAACACAATCATCCATTTATTTATACATATGCTTCTCTGTTAAAATCGGCAGTGAGATAATGGCTTGGGACTGGAACTTAAGACACCCATGCTGCTGAAAATTAGACCATCCCTCTGATAGTTGTCACAGATCTTGGGCTGGATTCTCCAATAATGGGGCTATGTCCCCACGCCAGCGTAAAAACGCTGGTGTTTCACTCTGGACTTTTATTAAGAAAGTCCTGAGTGATTCTCCCATCTGCAGGAGGCTAGCAGGGCCACGGAGTGGTTCTCGCAGCTCTGGCTGCGGATACGGGGCCCCGCACCTCCGGTCGGGAGTCCGCGCATGCGTACGGCGGTGGCCTGCGGCGGTCACCCGTGCGACAGGGTGGACTCGCACCGTGGACCGTGATGGAAGAAGTAGGTTCCCCCGGGATCGCGCACGCCCACGGATCGGTGTCGCCCGATCGCTTGCATGGCCGTCCATGAGGCCCCCCCCCGGTGAACGATCCCTCCGCCCCCCCCACCACGGCGGTCGCGGACTGAGTCTGCAGCCGCCTCTCGCTGTTCCCAACGGCCGATACGTGGCTAGAACCCCGCAGTCGGGAACTCGGCCAGTTGCACGCGGAGAATTGCGGGGGGGTGGCTCTGTCAATGGCGCGCCATTATCAAGCGATAAGAATCGCGGGAGCGGCACCGGTCCGAATTTTCGGGTTGACGACCATTCTCCGGCGAACGCGACTTTGGCACTGTGGCTCGGAGAATCCAGCCCCCTGTGTTAGTTTCATTATTTTCACATGTTAAATCGAACTAGGGAAATATCTGAAACAGCTAAGCTTTTCTACAACCAACGGGATGTCCCTACTTCTGATTGACACCTCGTGGATGGAACCTGTGGATATCAGTTGAAGCACAGAAGACAGGATCAAGCGTTTGCTATCATGTGCCCAAGTTAACTTGCCTATTAACATTTGCTATCTACAGGGAGCTAGCCTTCTAAAATTATAAATAGAAGAAGATAGTAGAAGACCTTCCTCCCAGTGTCATACTTCAGAAAAGAAACAAAGTGCTTTTTTTTTTAGAACAGCACAACTAATAGAAAACAAATAAAACTTCTAACTTAATGCTAATCACCATGACCTCCATTCCCTGTAGTGTCCACTGGTTGCAGAAGAGCTTCAGTGTAACAGGTGGTACTGTGTGCTCCTCCAGGGCATAGAGGAAGATACCTGATCCATAAATGAAGCATAAATCAATGCTTTGAGAAGCGGAAGAAAATCTTTCCGAATATGCTAGGGTGCAGGAGATGAGGCTAGGGGAGTTGCCGTTCCGGGTTGTGGGGGCCAGTTTTCGGTGTCTAAGAATTCAGGTAGCGTGGAGTTGGGCACAGTTGCATAAATTGAACTTGGCACAGCTGGTAGAGGGAATGAATATGGATTTTCAGAGTTGGGATGTGTTGCTGCTGGCTGGATGTGTGCAGATGGTTAAAATGGCGATGCTGCCCAGGTTCTTGTTTGTGTTCCAGAATCTTCCCATCAGGAAAATGAATGGGATAATTTTGCAATTTGTGTGGGTGGGAAAGACCCCACAGGTGAGGAGGGTGTTTTTGTAGAGGGGGTGGGGGGGGTGGGGGTGGGGGGGGGGGGCTGGCATTGCTGAATTGAATTAACTATTATTGGGCAGCGAATATTGCGATGGTGAGGAAATGGGCAGTGGAGGAGGGACCAGTGTGGGGGCAGATGGAGGCAGCGTCATGTAGGGGGGTAAGTTTGAGGGCACTGTTGATGGTGCCCCTTCCGTTTTCACCAGTCGGTACTGCACGAGCCCGGTGGTGTTCATCGTTATGGGTTAGGAACCAGTGTAGGCAACACTTTGGGTTAGAGGGCATGTCAGTGTGGGCGTCGATATGTGACAACCCCAGGTCTGTGCCGGCAGGGCCAGATGCGAGGTTTCAGGGGTAGCGGCAGGTGGGGATAGATACTTTAGGGACTTGTGTATAGGGGACAAGTTTGCAGGTCTGGAAGAGTTGACTGAAATGTATGATCTGCCTAAAGGGAATGGTTTAAGATTATTGCAGCTGAGGGGATTTGTGAGGAGAAAGGTGGCATCCTTCCTGGGGCAGCCTTCTCCGATATTACAAGACAAGCTGTGGTCGTAGGATCATATTGGGGAGGGGAGAGTGTGGAGAGTTGTTGGAGAGCTAGGGTGTTCCTTCTGGAGGAGATCAAGCGCAAATGGGAGGAGGAATTGGATGGGGAGGTGAGGGCCAGAATATGGAATAAGCCTTGCGGAGGCTGGATACATCCTTGTCGAGTTGGAGGTTAAGCCTCATCCAATTTAAGGTGATGCTTGGGCCCACATGATGGTTGTGAGGATGAGCGGTTCTTTGCAATGGTGGAGGATAGATGTGGACAATGTGCGGGATCGCCCGCAAATCTCGTCCATATGTTCTTGGCGTGTCCGAAGCTGAGGGGGTTCTGGCAGCCGTTCTCGGATGTTATGTCCGAGCTTCTGAGGGTAGGGCTGGTCCCGGGTCCGGAGGTGGCGATATTTGGCGTGTCAGAAGATCTGTGAGTCCAGGTGGGGTGAGAGGCCAATGTATTGGCTTTTGCCTCCCTGATAGCCCGGAGACGGATCTTGATGAGCTGGTGGGACCCGGAGTCAGGGTGTGGGTGAGTGACCTGGCAAAATGCCTGCGCCTTACAAGGAGGCAGAGGATGGGTTCGCCCGGAGGTGGAAGACGTTTATCGATTTCTTCATGGTGAATTGAAGTGTCAGCGGGGGTGGGTGAGGTGGGGGATGTTGGGGGTGGTGGTGAGTGTTGGGAGCTTGGGGGGGAGATGAGGGGAGAAAAATTAAGAGGGCGGGGTGAGTTTGGGTTGGTATTGGGGGATTTGGGGGCATGTGTTCTCTGTTCCTGTTGATCCTTGGTCTTGTGATTTTTCATGTACATATGCAAAATGCCTTTAATAAAAATATTTTTTTTTAAAGAAAATCTTTTTGAGTTATAATAAATTAATGTTCACCAAATAAAGATTGATGTTAATGCACTGTCGGATCTTGTTACATAGTATCTTCGCAAATGTGTGCATGCTGTGAGTCTGGAGTGAGGTGCCAGCAAGATATTCAGCTATTGTGTCCAAACTTGTTGTCACATGACATTTGCATTTTGTTATAAAATCAAGTGGGGAAGGGGAGAGCAATGGACCAGATTTAACTATAGAAATGAGTTTAGACTAATTAGGCTCGCCGTTATTTAAATTGGACAGCAACATCTGGCAAAACCTCATAGAAACCAGAATATTGCTATCCGGGTTACCTGGTTTCTTCAGGAGTTTTGTTTCAACAGTATCTCAGTGAGAGAAATATAATTGAAATACATGAGGTGAAGTTGCTGGACCCATGTGATATATTCGCACTAAACCTGCCAGAAATGGTTAGGTCCTGTTCATTCAGTGTCAATGAGTCATTACTGGTACGATAAGTCTTAATTACATTAGGACAACATCTCTCTGGCACTAAAAACAAACCTATGCAGTGTGGGACCTCATTCATTCATTCATATTTTAATTATTGTTGGAGATTTAAAACAGTAATAGGTATCTTTTTTACATTTTCTTGTGAGTGGATTTTTTGGCCCCGATCCTGACATATTTGAAGATTAGGGGGCTTGTATAATAAAATGGTTGGCCTTCCACTGCAGATCTATCCTCGCTTTGAAAATAGTAGTGTGTTCCGGAGGTGTAAGAATATTGACCCACCATCAAGGAGCAGTATTTTTTAAATGACCCGGACCCGGCCTCACCCTGACAGAGACTTGAAAATCCAGCCCATGGAGTTTGAGAGAATACCAAGCAATTAATAAAATCTCTAGGTTATTCGTTCAGTATATTTTATGGGGCATACAAATTGGGAAATTCATGATCCAATGGGCTGAATTTTATTCTCAGTGGTGCACAAAGTGTAAATTAGAATAGTGAATTAAATGTCACTTCTTGCCCTAACTACCTTCATTGAAAACAGTTTTGAAAATAACCTCAAAACAGATGCTTTCTTCCTTGATCTCACTGCAACATGAACATGATCTGACACACTGGTCTCCTTGTCACAATCTCTAGACTCCCACCTCCATGCATTACTGACACCATCAAACTATTACTCCAAGATAGAGAGTTCAGGGTGTACATGGGTGATGAGGCAAGCTCCTGGAGGAATCAGTCTAACAGGCTTCCCCAGGGATCTGTTCAAACGCCAATCTCTATATCAACCATCTGCCTCTAGCCCTATCTCGGAAGTACACCCATGCTGACGATATCTGCTGTGACTCTCAGGCTTGGACATTTTCTAAGCTCGGGCTAACACTAAACAATGATGTTGCAAAGCTGGCCAATTATTATTTTTTCTTAATAAACAATTTTATTGAGGTATTTTTGGCATATAAAACATTATACCGTAGTGTACAAAAAGCAAATAAGATATAATGCAAGCATCGGCTCCCCTCGCGCAAGAACCTGCTTAAGCAACCCCTACTGTACGGAACCCTAACCACCCCCCCCCCCCCCGCCCCCCCTGCTGACGATTAATTCTCCGCGAAGAAATCAACGAATGGCTGCCACCTCCGGGCGAACCCTGACAGCGATCCTCTCAAGGCAAACTTAATTTTCTCCAGTCCGAGAAAGCTCGCCATGTCCGAAAGCCATACTTCAGACTTCGGGGGCTTTGAGTCCCTCCATGCCAACAGTATTCGTCGCGGAGCTACCAGGGAAGCAAAGGCCAAGCCGTCGGCCTCTTTCTCCTCCTGGACTCCCGGGTCCTCCGAAACCCCAAAAATTGCCACCTCAGAGCTCATTGCCACCCTAGTTTTCAATACCCAGGACATGACGTCTGCGAATCCCTGCCAGTACCCCCTTAGTTTAGGACACGCCCAGAACATGTGTACATGGTTCGCTGGTCCTCCGGCATATCTAGCACATTTGTCCTCCAGCCCAAACCACCGGGGCTGGTTTAGCACACAGCTAAATCGCTGGCTTTGAAAGCAGACCAGCAGCACGGTTCAATTCCCGTACCAGCCTCTCCGAACAGGCACCGGAATGTGGCGATTAGGGGCTTTTCACAGTAACTTCATTGAAGCCTACTTGTGACAATAAGCGATTTTCATTCATGTGGGCCCAATGTACGACCTTGAACTGGATCAGTCTGAGCCTGGTGCATGTTGTGGTCGTGTTTACTCTACTCAAAGCGTCTGCCCATATGCCATCCTCTATCTCCCCTCCCCGAGCTCCTCCTCCCACTTAAGCTTCAGTTCTTCGGTCTGTGCCTCCTCTGCTCGCATTAGTTCTTTATAAATGTCAGAGACTCTCCCCTCTCCCACCTTTCCTCTGGAAACTACCCTGTCCTGAATCCCCCTTGGTGGGAGGCGTGGGAGGGAATGGACCAATCTGCGTACGAAATCCCGCACCTGCAAGTACCTGAAATCATTCCCTCTCGCCAGTCCGAGCTTCTCCTCCAACACCCTCATGCTCGCGAAGCTCCCTTCCAGGAACAGATCGCCTATCCTCGCAATCCCTGCCCTCCGCCATAATTGGAACCCACTGTCCATATTCCCCGGGGCAAATCGGTGGTTACCGCAGATTGGGGACCAAATCGATGCTCTCACATTCCCTATATGCCTCCTCCACTGGCCCCCATATCCGTAGTCGCTACGACTATAGGGCTGGTGGAGTATCGTGCCAGCGGGAGCGACAGAGGCGCCGTAAACTAGTGCTCCTGCACAAAGCAGCCTCCACCTGCTCCCAAACTGACCCCATACCCACCATCCATTTCCTTACCATGGCTATGTTAGCTGCCCAGTAGTAGTTGCTAAAGATCGGCAAGGCCAGCCCCCCCATCCCCTCGGTTCCTCTCGAGCATTGCCTTCCTCACCCGTGGGGACTTTCCTGCCCAAACAAATCCCAGGATAATTTTATCGAGCCTCTTAAAGAAGGACCGCGGGATGAAGATGGGGAGACACTGAAATATGAACAAGAATTTCGGAAGAATCGACATCTTCACCGTCTGCACTCTCCCCCACCAAGGACAGCGGGAGCGCATCCCATCTCCGGAACTCGTCCCTCACTTGCTCCACCAATCGGGACAAGTTTAGCTTATGCAACTTACCCCAGTCTCGCGCTACTTGTATCCCTAAATATCTGAAGCTTTCCCCTACCAGCCTGAACGGCAGCCCCCTCAGCCTACTCTCCTGACCTCTCGCCTGCACTACACAGATCTCGCTTTTTGCCATGTTCAATTTATATCCTGAGAACCGACCAAATTCCCTCAGGGTTTACATGATTCCGTCCATCCCCGTCATTGGGTCTGACATGTATAACAGCAGGTCATCCGCATATAACGAGACTTTATGTTCCACTCACCCCCGGACCAGCCCTTTCCAGTCCCTTGAAGCTCTCAGAGCAATAATTGCCAGCAGCTCTATAGCCAGCGCAAACTGCAGTGGGGAGAGGGGGAATCCCTGTCTAGTCCTGCGGTGCAGTCTGAAATAGTCAGATACAATTATGTCCATCCTCACACTAGCCTCTGGGGCCTGATATAGCAGCCTAACCCAGTCAATGAATCCCACCCCAAACCTAAACGTCCCAGCACCTCCCATAAATAGTCCCACTCAACCCAGTCAAAAGCCTTTTCGGCATCCATTGCTACCACTACCTCTGCCTCCCTGCTCTCCGGGGGCATCATAATCACATTGAGTAGCCTCCTTAGATTGGCCCCCAGTTGCCTGCCCTTTACGAACCCGGTTTGGTCCTCCGAAATCACGTCCAGTACACAGTCCTCAATTCTAGACGCCAAGATCTTGGCCAGTAACTTAGCGTGTGCGTTAATCAAAGAGATCGGCCTATAGGACCCACATGTCTCCGGGTCTTTATCCCGTTTCAGTATAAGCGAGATAGTGGCCTGCGACATCGTCCGGGGTAAGACCCCTCTGCTTCTTGCCTCGTTGAACACCCTGACCAGCACCGGCCCAAGCTGGCCAATTATTGTAAGACATGGTGCCTTCAGCACAGCAGCAACAACTCAGTTTCCTCCTCCACAATGCCAAGAGGGAACTCAACATCTCCTTAAATGGCAAGGGTCTGAATCACGAACAACATCCCGTTTATCTTGGTGTTACTCTTGACCAAATACTGACATACAAAAACATCTGAGCAAGACAGCAGCAAAGATCAAAACGTAAAGCAACTTCCTCAGCAAATTCGCTGGCTCGTCATGAGGTGTAGATGCGCAAACATTGAGGACCTCATTAAGAATTGGGGAAAATGAAGGTTAAAACATGAAATAGGGATAAAATAAAATAAAAAGAGAATTGAAGGACAGATGTTTGAAGGGATTTTGATATGTGAATTAGCATATCAGTGAGGAAAGCAAGTGACTAGAGGAAAATAATGGGGTACAGAAGAGGTAACTTCAAAGTGGAGAGATAAGGAAATTTACACTTATGCTAAAAGCCGACTTTACTTGGGGGTGGCACGGTGGTACAGTGGTTAGCACTGCTTCCTCACAGTGCCAGGCTCCTGAGTTTGATTCCGACCTCGGATGACTGTCCATATGGAGTTTGCACATTCTCCCTGTTTCTGCGTGGGGTTCCTCCAGGAGTTCTGGTTTCCTCCCACAGTCCAAAGATGTGCAGGTTAGCTGGATTGGTCATGCTAAATGACCACTACGTATCCAAAGGATAGGTGGGTTTACGGGGATAGTGTGAGGTATTGGCCTTGGTAGAGTGCTCTTTCGGGGGGTCGTGCAGCCTCGATGGGCCGATTGGTCTTCTTCTGCATTGTAGGGATTCTATGAATGTCAAAGGGAAAGAATTACATATCCACAGTACAATAACTGGAGAAAGAGATACAGTAGCAGTTACATCACAGCCACACCCAGTTACAGAAAACGTCTCCTGAAAATAAGGTATTGCTAAACAGGCAACCTATTAAGATCCAAAACTCCAACACTTTGCTACTGAATTAAAGTGTTATAACAAAAGGGTTTATTCAAACCAAGGCACTCAAATGGTGGCACAAAGTTTTCATTGCTGAAGCAATTAACTGTGATTAACCACATGGCCACGTGTATGCACCATGAGGCTGCTGGCCCTGTGTTCTCCTGCCTGGTCCAATCTACAAGCCCAACCATGGCTGCTATCTGCTTGGAAGAATTGAATCCCATCTACAAGCAATGCTCGGTGCCACTGATTTTGTCCTGGGCTTGCCTCCAATCCAGTTAGGGTCTTCGCATTCTTAAATACCTGGATGGGCGTTGGCATGGGACCAGGACCCAGAAATCCCTACCCCAGATTGAAAATCTAGCCCCATTCCTCAAAATAGTTTTTTTTAATGTTGTGTCATGAAAGTACTTTTTCGTTCCAGCTCAGAAAGTTTGAAGTTTAACCCTGATGAGCTTAATTCCTTTCACATTCAGAAAGACAGGCTAGAGCAGGTTAAAACCAACAGATCCCGCCTTGAACAGTGTGTTGTACTGTGGGTCATTTCTTAAATTTTGTCCATTTGAGCAGTCTTTTGAATAGTGTATTGTACCGTTGGTCATTTCTAAAATTCTCTCTACTTTGGATAGCAAAGGAAGAGAGAGACCGAGTGCCACATTTGAATTGCTGCCAATTCACGACATGTTGATGTAATTTGAACCCTTCCTCATTTACTTTTACCCTGAACAAGATTGTATTTCAACCACAGTACTTCATGAGATCAGAACCACCCAATTATCGGATTTGATTCAATCCACATTTTGCATAAATATACAAGCATAAATATAAAAATGTCTGTTTTAGAAGTACTTTAATCCCTATTAGAAAGAAAATAATTTGAATTTATCAAGGGTATTAGGATATGTTGGACATGTTAGGGAATTGAGGGTTAATAATCAGACCAGCACAAGAGAATATGAATAAAGAGTGCCTATTCCGTGCTAAATAACTGCTTATCAGTGGGAATGCAGGGGAGTGCTGGCTAGAGTAAATCAACCAGAACGGAGTATAGTAGAATAATGGAGCACTAAGATTCTTAGTATAGATGGTATGAAGTAAACAAGGAGCTTAATCTCAGAGGAATTAGTAATCTAACAGCCTGTCTACACATGAATTGCTATTTTAGTGGAAAACAAGCAGTGTATAAAAAGGGGTGGGGTTGCAAGGTTGTTGGAGAAATTCAAATTGCTACCTTTGTATTGCATGACTGTTCATCTACGCTGCACAAATAAAGTATTTTCTATACATTCAACTGTCTCATGCTTACTCAGTTTGTGCAAGAACCTGAAGGAAGGAGGTTCACAGTTACCAGGTAGCTTTTATTGATTTTCTTTGATGAAAGAATTGCAAAAATGCTGATAGAAATTATTTTTGTCAATTTGCAAACAAAATGTAAGTGCCATAATATTACTATCTAGATCTTGAACTGCAGGATTGTCCATGTCTCCTTTTCATCATCAGAACACCAGTGAAATATATAATTGTTGCCCAGGTTTTTCCATCTTCCTTTGCCCTTTACTTTCTCACGCACTCATTAAAGGAAGAAATCATTTACATTTGTTTCACGCCATTTACATCCTCAGGATGTTTCAAAACACTTCAAAGCCAATGAATAACTTTTGGAATGTAGTCACGTTGTTTCAAAGACAAACGCAGCAGTTCATTTTCACACAGGAAGGTTCCATAAACAGGAGTAACTTGTACTTATTTTTAATGGAGTAAAACATCCTGAGGATCTTTACTGGAGCGTTATCAAACAACAGTTGACACTGAGTCGCATAAGAAGATATTATGGGAGAGATGGCAGATGACCAAAAGCTTGGACGTGGAGCTTGGTTTTAAGGGGTATCTTAAGGGAAGAGTGGCAAAGAGATGGAGAGGCTTAGGAAGGAAATTCAAATTTGGACCTTGGATGCTTAAGGCAACATCACCAACGGCAGGGTGATTGAGATTGGGGATACTAAAGAGGCCAGATTTAGAGGTGCACAATTATCAGTGGGTTGTAGGGCTGGAGTGATGACAGAGATAAGGACAAGCAAACAACGTTGAAATTTTAAAATGTTAAAATTTAAAATGTTGACATTTTAAAAGCTGCTTAACCAAGAGCTAGCAAACGTTGTGGGAACAAGGGTAGGGTTAAGAAACAGACAGCTGAGCTTTGAGTGATTCATGCTTACTAGAGGATAAAGCATGGAATGCCGGTCCAGAATGCAGAAGAATAGCAAGTCCAGAAGTAACAAAGCCATGAATGAGGGTTTCAGCAATATATCAGCTGAGACAGAGTTGGACAATGTTGCAGAGATAGACCATAAGACCATAAGATATAGGAGCAGAATTAGGCTATTCAGCCCACGCGTCTGCTCCGCCATTGGATCATGGCTGATATGTTCCTCATCTCCATTCCCCTGCCTTGTCCCCATAACCCCTGATCCCCTTATTAAACAAGAATTCCCCTTATTAATCAAGAGCACTAGATTTGTGCTTGAGATGCTGTCACCTCCAGGGCTGCAGGACTACAGACCAAGAGCTGTAAGGGGAATTAGACAGAATAGTTCTTTCCTAGAATTTAAGAACTAGGAGCATGAGTAGGCAATTTAGCATTTCGAGTCTGATCCACTGTTCAATACAATCATGGCCTCAACTCCACCGTCCTGTCCGTTCTACATAACCCTTCAACCCATTACTAATTAAAAATCGGTCTAACTCCTGCTTAAATTCACTCACTGTCCCAGCATCCAAATGAAATAAGCATCTTAGTAATGTGACAGCTATGTGGATGGAAGCTCATCTCAGAGAC
Source organism: Scyliorhinus torazame (assembly GCF_047496885.1). Taxonomy (NCBI): domain Eukaryota; kingdom Metazoa; phylum Chordata; class Chondrichthyes; order Carcharhiniformes; family Scyliorhinidae; genus Scyliorhinus; species Scyliorhinus torazame. The sequence goes on along the minus strand of NC_092714.1, from coordinate 69,721,242 downwards.
AAGTATGGCACCAAGATTGTAAATAGTCTAGTTCAGCCTCAACAGTTCTCATGGAGGTGGATGGAGTTGGTGGTGAGGGAATGGAGTTTATGGTGGAGACAAAAGACTGTGACTGGTCTTCCCAACACATAGGTGAATGAAATTTTTTCTGATCTAGTACAAGAGGCTGAACAAGCCGCCTGGCAATTTAGAAACAGCGACAGGATCAAGAGTGGTGGAAGCTGATCCTTATTTTTTGATGATATCACCAAGGGGCAGCATGTAGATAAGAAATAGAGTAAACCAAGAATGTTGGGAGTACCAGTCGTGTGGGAGCAGGGAGAGCCCCTTTAGTGATTCTCTGGCTAGAACAGGATAGATAAGAAATAGGCCATGTGAATGCAGGCCTACCTAAGTCGGCCAACAGTGGAAAGATGCTGAAGAAGGATTGACCACTGTGTCAAAGGCTGCAGGAGGACATTTTTAGAAATTCATTCATGGGACGTGGGTGTTGCTAGCTGGGCCAGCATTTATTGCCCATCCCCAGGAGTATTTAAGTGTTAACCACATTGCTGTGGATCTCAAGACACATATAGGCCAGACCAGGTAAGGATAGCAGATTTCCTTCCCTAAAGGGCATCAGTGAACCAGATGTTTTTTTACAACAAGTGACAATGGTTTCATGGTCATCGTTAGATTTTTTTTAAATTGCAAGGATGGGATTCTCCATTGGCCGATGCCGGAATCGGGAAACGTGATTGGGCGGAGAATTGCTCTGACATCGGAATCGCAGCAGGTGCCAATTTCACTAAAAATCGCAATTCTACATCGCCTCAACAGCGGCGTCAATGGGTTCCAGAAGGTACACTAAACACCGTTGGCATATCATCAGCAGGCCTGGCCTCATATTCTCCGGGGCTTTCGCGATTCTCTGCCTCCAATGGGCCGAACTCCCGATGGTGAGGTTCACTTGTGCTTTTAAAAATCGTGAAACAGGTGCCGTGGCTGCTGAGGGAGAGAGAGGGGGTACAGAAAGTGTCCAACATTGCCATAGTTTGCTGACAGTTCTGCCGCTGGCCGGGAGGCTTCTGCCAGGACTGGGAGGAGTAGCAGGGGGTGGCCAGGAGGTGGACTGTGGGGTCGGGGTGGACGGGCATGGAACACCATTGCTGCAGCCTGCAAGGCCATGCAGCTGCACACACCGCTGACTGCTTACTGTGAACTTAGGATCATGGGTTGTATGGGTGCCCCCCCGGCCACCCGTCTAGGTGCCCTCTGACTCCAGCCGACCCATCAGCCATATGGGCACACTCCAGCACAACCAGTGCCATCTTGTTGGCTGGGATGGTGTGTGTGGAGAGTGAAGTGTGTATATGTGGCTGCAACTTGTCAGCCACCTGAGTATCAATTGTGAATCTGGTGAATCCGGCACCATTTCTCATTGGTGCCATGTGGCACTGGTGCTTGTCCCTTGACAGTCGTTGAATCGGTCCACTTGCGGCGCCAGTTTTGCTGTCGTGGAAGTCCATGAAGCTTGCCCCTGCATCAGGAATGGAGAATCTAGCTGCAGATTTTTATTAAATTCACATTTCACCATGTGCCCTGGTGGGATTCAAACCCAGGTCACCAGAGTGATACCTTGGATCTCTGGATTACTAGTCCAGTGACAATACCACTCCGCCACTGCCTCCCCTATGAAGGGAAGGAGAAGTAGTTTACCTTTGTCACTTCACTCAGAATGTTATTTGTGACTTTGATGAGAGCAGCTACTGGACAGTGGCTGGGGTGCAAACTTGATTGGAGGGTTTCAAAATTGGAGTTCCAGGAATGATGGATACACACTTTGGAGGCAACAACATGTTCAAGGACTTTAGAGAGGAAAGGGATGTTTGAAATGGGACAGTAGTTTTCCAAGAATGGAGGGGGGCATCAACTGATTTTTTTTGAGGAGAGGAGTGATGATGGCAGAAATGAAATAGATGGGAACAGTTCCGGAAGAAAGGGAACTATTGGCAAAATCAGCTAAAATGGGAACAAGGAAGGGAAGCTGGGTGCTCAACCAGTTCATGGTGAATAGGGTCAAGGGTAAAGGAGATGGCTGTCTTGAACACGATGAGCTCAAAGAGGGCATGTGGACAGTTAGGAGAGAACCTAGAAAAATCGAGATTTCAGGGCTGGGGAATCTCAGAGGAAGTTTATCTCGGTGGGCTTGGAAAAGAGTGGGAAGTGGTAGAGGCAGCTGATCAGATGGTTTCAATCTTAGTGACAAAGAAGTCCATGAACTCCTCACACGTGTTGTTAGAGATCAGAGAGGAGGAGACAGGGAAACAATTAAGTTTAAGGAGATGGTTTGCAGCAGAGAAAATAAGTTGAGGTTTATATTTGATCTCATGATGGCCCTGGAATTGTGAACATTTTTCGGAAAGAACAAGACCAAAATTATTTCAGCTAGATCTAGTGGTGAATGACTAAAAATGTGTCGGCCATATCCATGCAAGCCTTGGACTTAAGGGAGCAGAGATGAGGGTGATAGGAGAACAGCCAGGGTGAAAGAGACAACTGGTTTTAATAGAAACATCAAAAGTGGTGGAGGATGTTGGGTAGAAATGTCATAGTGAATAGCAAGCCAAAGGTTGCTTTATCTGTGATGACCTGCAATGAGACAAGAAACCATTTAATCTGATTTTGTTAAGGGATAAAAGCTGGTCAGTACTTTTTTCAGTTTAAAGGGCATTCCTAGTGTTATATTACTTGGTTTAAGTTCCGGTGGCGGCCATGGAGTGGTAGGTCACACATTTGGTAGCTCCCGCCTGTGACGGACTTTTGGACTTTTTTCCCCCGGTTTTGTTCGGAGTTTATGGGATAAATCAGTGAAGAGTGAGACAGTAAGGAGAAATTCCCCTCCGGTGTATGGAGAATTGGACCAGAAGTGGCCGGGTGAGACGTCAAAGTCCTATAAGGGAGAAGCAAGCAGAGCTGGTAACACGGGACAGCATGGCAGAGGGCAAGGGCCGTGGGGTGACGGCGCAGTGGTCGACGGAGCAGCTGGTGAAGTTTTTCGAGGATTGCTTCGCCAAGCAGAAGAAGGACACGCTGGACCCGATTAAGGCTTCGATTGATCAAGTGGTTCAGAATCAGGATAACCACGGAAGAGCGATCCAGGAGTTCGAACAAAAGTTGTCCGAGCATGAGGACTTTATAACCGTGATGGAAAGCAAGGTGGGGATGATGAACGACTGCCAGAAAAGAATGCAGGAGAAGCTGGAGGACCTGGAGAATAGGTCCAGGAGGCAGAATCGCAGAATTGTTGGCCTCCCTGAAGGCAGTGAGGGATCGGATGCAAGGGCCTATGTGACGGACATGTTGGAGAAGTTGATGGGGGCTGGGGCATTCCCTCGGCCCCTGGAAGTGGACAGAGTGCACAGAGCCCTCGCGAGGAAGCCCAGAGCAAACGAACCGCCGAGGGCCATGGTGGTACGTTTTCACCGTTTCATGGACAAGGAACACGTTTTGCGGTGGGCCAAGAAACAACGGAGCATCAAGTGGGAGAACTGTGAGTTGCTTATTTATCAGGACCTGGGAGCGGATTTGGCCAGGAGGCGAGCTGGGTTCAATCGGGCAAAAACGACCCTCTTTAAGAAGGGGGCGAAGTTCGGGATGCTGTACCCAGCCAATCTGTGGGTCACACATGATGAAAGGGACTTTTACTTCAAAACACCAGACGAAGTATGGACCTTTATTAAAGAAAAGAAGCTGGAGGCGAATTAAAAGACATTTAAGCCTCGGAGAAGTTCTGTGGCGGCGATTTGTGGTGTTGGATTGCAAACATTTAAGTACTTCTGTGTGAAATAATGGGCTGGGTGGATGGTTTAAAATTTTATTTTTTTAAATTCTCCTCCTTTTTCACATTTTCTCCCACATTTACACCCATCAACAATAAACAATAATCAGCAAGATATGTCAGTCCCCATAATAACAACGATCCCATCTACCCACCGACCCCCAAACCTCAACCCGCATGTTTACATAAACAAATGGCAAAAAGGAATCAGGGATTGCCCGTAGTCACTCTTAATCTACACAGCTCCCCACCCCCCACCCACCCCCCCAACCAATGCCGTCCAGCCTCTGAGAGAGTAGCGTACATGATACCCCAGAGTTGTACCCCCCCCCCCCCCCCCCAAGTCTCCAGCTCCTCCTGTCCACTGCCTCCTGTAAAACTCCTCCTCCCAACCTCGGTTCCTTCCCCCCAACTTTCCACCCCGGCTAGACCACTCGGACCCTGTTCTACCAGGCTCCGATGGCCGCAGCCCCTCCCCCCACCTCACTCCCGTTCACTGGCCGGCTTAAACCGGCCAGCGTGGAGGCCCCCGCCCGGGTCCCTTTCCCACTTGCCCGGCCCCAGGAAAGCCCAAAGATCCCCTTTTAGCACACAAATCCCGCATATCCACCTACGCCCCAAAGAACTCTCATTTTGAGTGAAAGTCCCGTCCCTTCCCTTGTCCAACTATATACCACATTGGCTCCTTTAGCCTCTACACCCAAGCGCAGTGATACAAAAAAGAAGAAAATACAGTCATGAGGTTACATCGGCACATGGCCATTCCTCAATTTGTCAGTTCCGCCACAGTCCTTCTGCCTTCGCAAACTCCTCTGCTGCTTCCGCCGTTCCAAAATAAAAGTCACCCTCAGCTTCGCTGGATATACAATGCCACACTGCACCTTGCTAATGTACAGTGTCCTCTTCACCCGGTTGAAGGCAGCCCGCCTCCTCGCCAGCTCCACCGTAAAGTCCTGGTATACACATATACCAGCTCCAGCCCACTGCACCACCCGCTTCTGCTTGGCCCAGCTCAGGACCTTCTCCTTCACCCTGTACCTGCGGAAGCGCAGAGTCACTGCCCTTGGAGGCTCACTCGCCTTTGGTACAGGTCTCCACGACCGATGAGCCCGATCCAGTTCATATCGGGAGGGATCCTCCCCCACCCCCAATAGTTTTGCCAGCATCGCGGCAAAATACTCAGTCGGCTTCGGTCCTTCAACTCCTTCGGGCAGCCCCACAATCCTCAAATTCTGTCGCCTGGATCTGTTTTCCAGGTCTTCCATTTTTCCTCGCAGATCCTTGTTAGTGTCCATCACCTTCCGCATCTCCTTCCCCATCGAGGCAAGTTGATCACCGTGCTGCAATAACGTCTCCTCCACTTCCTTCAGCGCCTCCCCTTGCTCTCGCACCTCCGCCACTGCGCTCGCCTCCGCCTTCGTCACCGGGGAAACCGCCTCCTCCACCAGCACACTCAAAACCTCCCTCATCTCCTTCCTCACTGTCTCCATGCATTTCGCAATCTGCGCCAACTGCTTTTTGAATTCCGCAACCATCACCTTAGTTATTTCTTCAGCCGTAAGCACTGCGGCCTCCCCTGGTGCTCCAGCCTCCATTTTCTTTGCTGACGCCGCGGTGACCTTTCCACTCCCCAACGGACTTTCAGCCGCTTTTTTCACGGCCGCTTTTTTTTGGCTGTTTTTTGACATCCTTCTTCTCTGTGCGCTGTCTCCCTACTTTCACTGCCGTCGCTGGCCCTAGGACCAGGCGTTACTCCCCGACAATGCCATTCCCGAACGGGAGTCCTCCAACACGTGGCTGCCTCCCGCCCGCCGTCACCGGAAGTCCCGGCTGGGTGGATGTTTAAACGTTGTTTTGTCTTGCAGAGACCTTGTTTGAGGGGGGGGGGTGGGCTTTGAATTTAGTTCTGCTTTTTGGGTGACTAAGTGTTTGTTTCTTCACTGTTTTGTTTCTCTGTTGTTTGTTTACTGGGGAATGTGATGCTGTTAAAATGTTTATTCATGTGGGGGGGGGGGGAGAGAGGAGTGAACAATAGGGAGACATACTGCTTGGTGCCAGGGGTGGGAGCTATCGAGTCAGCATGGGTCAGCTGACTTTCGGACGCACAGTGGTGGGTGGACAGGTGTTAAGCTGGAGCTTGACTTGGGAGATTTGGTTTTTAATGTTGTTGCTAGGGGGGAGGGAGGGGGGAAGCTGCTTTGCTGACAGGGGAGGAACTGTTATTAGGGGACAAATGGGAGGTCGGGAATGGCGACAGCCCAAGGGGGGACTCGAAGAAGCTGGGGGCGCGGGCTCGAGGCTGACCTAAAAATGGTGATGGCTAGTCGGCAGGGGTGAGGAGGGTGGAAGCCCCCTGTCCAGGCTGATCATATGGAACGTGAGAGGACTGAATGGGCCGGTCAAGAGGGCTCGCGTGTTCGCGCATTTGAGGGAACTGAAGGCGGACATGGCAATGCTACAAGAGACACACCTAAAGGTTACAGACCAGACAAGATTGAGGAAGGGGTGGGTTAGCCAAGTGTTCCACTCAGGACTGGACTCAAAGACCAGGGGGGTAGCGATCTTGATCAGCAAACGAGTGGCAATTGAGGCAGGGAGAATCATGTCAGACAAGGGGGGTAGGTACATAATGGTGAGTGGGAAGCTGGAGGGGGTGTGAGTGGTACTTCTGAACATATATGCTCCAAATTGGGGCAACGTGGAATTTATGAGGCGGGTGTTAGGTAAGATCCCAGACTTAGAGTCACATAGCCTGATCATTGGAGGGGACTTCAACACAGTCATTGATCCGGAATTGGACCGGTCAATATCCAGGACAGGGAGGAGGCCGGTGGCGGCAAAGGAATTGAAGGGTTTTATGGAACAGATGGGGGGTGTAGACCCATGGAGGTTTGCGCGGCCGAGGACGAAGGAGTTTTCCTTTTTTCCACATGTCCATGAGGTATACTCTCGCATCAACTTTTTTGTTCTGAGCAGGGCGCTAATACCGAAGTGGTGGATACTGAGTATTCGGCTATTGCAGTGTCGAATCATGCCCCGCACTGGGTGGATCTACGGATTAGTGTGGAGAGAGGGCAACGCCCGCTGTGGAGGCTGGATGTGGGGTTGCTAGCGGATGAGGCGGTCTGTGGGCGGGTTAACAAGTCCATCCAAAACTACCTGGAAACAAATGATACTGGGAGGCTCTGCAGCGACGGTTTGGGAAGCTCTGAAGGCAGTGGTCAGAGGGGAATTAATCTTGATAAGGGCCCACAGAGAAAAGGCGGAACGGGCTGAGAGGAATAGATTAGTGGAGGAGATACTCCAGGTGGACAGGAGATACTCGGAGGCCCCGAACGCGGGGCTCCTGAGGGAGCGGCAGAGGTTGCAGGTGGAGATTGGGCTGTTGACCACAGGGAAAGCAGTGGAACAGTTGAGGAAGGCAAGGGGGGCAATCTATGAGAACGGGGAAAAGGCAAGCAGAATGTTGGCGCACCAGCTCAGGAAAAGAGAGGCGGCCAGGGAGATAGGTAGAGTAAAGAGTAGAGACGGTAATACGGTCCAGGACACAGCGGGAGTGAACAAGGTGGTTTTATAGTAAATTGTATGAGTCAGAACCCCCGGCTGGAGTGGAGGGGATGAGGCAATTTCTGGATCAGTTGAGGTTCCCGAGGGTGGACGAGGACCTGGTGGAGGGGCTGGGGGCCCCAATTGAGATTGAGGAAATAATCAAGGGGCTGGAGGACATGCAGTCGGGCAAGGCCCCAGGGCCTGACGGCTACCCGGTGGAATTCTATAAGACATTTTCAGAGATATTGAGTTCACTGCTGTTGAGGACATTTAACGAAGCATGAGAGAAGGGAGTCCTCCCCCCAACAATGTCGCAGGCCTTGATTTAACTGATCCTAAAATGGGAGAAGGATCCGGAGCAATGTGGGTCATACAGGCCGATTTCCCGACTGAATGTGGATGCCAAACTGCTGGCTAAGATACTGGCCACAAGGATAGAGGACTGTGCCCCGGGGGTGATAGGGGACGACCAGACGGGATTTGTTAAGGGCAGGCAACTTAAGGCCAATGTTCGAAGGCTTCTAAATGTTATTATGATGCCCTCGGAAGGAGGGGAGGTGGAGGTGGTGGTAGCGATGGATGCGGAGAAGGCTTTTGATCGGGTGGAGTGGAATTACCTGTGGGAGGCGCTGGGAAGGTTTGGGTTTGGTGAGGGCTTTATCGACTGGCTGCGGTTGCTCTATCAGGCACCAGTAGAGAGTGTGCGTACGGACTGGCTGAGGTCGGGGTATTTGAAACTACACCGAGGGACGAGGCAAGGGTGTCCCCTCTCCCCGTTACTGTTTGCTCTGGCCATAGAGCCTTTGGCCATGGTGTTAAGAGCCTCTAGGAACTGGAAAGGGCTGGTTCGGGGGGGCGGGGTGCGGGCGTTGGAGCGCCGGGTTTCGCTCTACGCAGATGACCTGCTCTTGTACATTTCGGACCCGTTGGAGGGGATGAGGGAAGCAATGCGAATCTTGGGGGAATTTGGCAGTTTTTCGGGGTATAAATTGAACATGGGGAAGAGCGAGATGTTTGGGACCCAGGCAAGAGGGCAGGAAAAGAGGCTGGGAGAGCTGCCGCTTAGAATGGTAGGGAAGAGTTTTCGATATCTGGGAATCCAGGTGGCCCGGAAATGGGAGGTACTGCACAAGTTAAACCTATCCCGCTTGGTAGATCAAATGGAAGGGGACTTTAAGAGATGGGACATGCTCCTGCTATAACTGGCAGGGAGGGTACAGACTGTGAAGATGATGGTCCTTCCCAGATTTCTATTTGTCTTTCAGTGCCTCCCCATCTTTATCCCTCAGGCTTTTTTCAAGCGGGTGAATAAGATTATTTTGGGCTTTGTGTGGGCGAGTAAAACCCCACGAGTGAAGAAAGTGTTGTTAGAGCGCAGTTGGGGGGAGGGTGGGTTGGCGCTGCCGAACTTCTGCAATTACTACTGGGCGGCTAATATAGCCATGATTAGGAAGTGGGTAATGGGGGAGGGGTCGGCATGGGAGCGGATGGAGGCGGCGTCATGTAAAGACACCAGTCTGGGAGCATTGGTAACGACACCTCTGCCATTCTCGTCGGCCCGATACTCCATAAGTCCGGTGGTAGTGGCAGCTCTGAGGATCTGGGGACAATAGAGGAGATATAAGAGAGTGGAGGGAGCATCAATTTGTACTCCGATTTATAACAACCACAGGTTTGTACCGGGTAGGCTAGACGGCGGGTTCCAGAGGTGGCAGGGGGCAGGAATCAGAAGGATGGGGGATCTATTTATAGACGGGAGCTTTCCCAGCTTGAATGCTTTGGAGGATAAATTTAAATTGCCACCGGGAATAGTTTTAGGTATTTGCAGATGCGAGACTTCCTGAGAAAACAGGTGCCGGCCTTTCCGCTGCTGCCGCCACGGGGGATACAGGATAGAGTAGTTTCCAGTACCTGGGTGGGGGAGGGGGAGGTATCGGATATTTACCAGGCGCTTTCGGAGGCGGAGGAAACTCCGGTGGAGGAGCTTAAGGGCAAGTGGGAGGACGAGCTAGAAGGAGAGATAGAGGCGGGTCTATGGGCGGATGCCCTAAGCAGGGTTAATACCTCCTCATCATGCGCCAGGCTTAACCTGATACAATTTAAGGTAGTCCACCAGGCACACATGACAGTGGCTAGGATGAGCAAGTTATTCGGGGTAGAGGATAGGTGTGCAAGGTGCGCGGGAAGCCCAGCAAATCATGTCCACATGTTTTGGGCCTGCCCGAAGCTTAGAGGGTTTTGGTAGGGTTTTGCTAAGGCAATGTCCACTTGCTAAAAACACGGGTGGTGCCGAGTCCGGATTTTTGGAGTGTTGGAAGATCCGGGAGTTCGACGTTCTTGCCTTTGCCTCCCTGGTAGCCCGGAGACGGATCCTTTTAATGTGGAGGGACTCGAAGTCCCTGAGTGTAGAAACCTGGGTTAGTGACATGGCTGGGTTTCTCAGCCTCGAGGAAATAAAGTTTGTCTTAAGAGGGTCAATGTTAGGGTTCTCCCGGAGGTGGCAGCCGTTCGTCGACTTTCTCGGGGAAAATTAAAATGTCAGCAGATGCAGTATTCCAAGGACGGACGGACAGATGGGGGGGTGGGGTGGTGGATGGTTGTTGTTTGGTTGAGGTGTGAAGATTGGGCTGGGGGGGGGGGAAATGTTCATTTTGCCATGTGGATGTTATTGTTTTTGTTAATGTTATAAAAATTTTCAAATACCTCAATAAAAATATTATTATTAAAAAAAAAGAACACTCGAGTCTTCAGAGTAAACCGAAAGAATTTATTAAGTAACGATAAAGCTAATAAATGAGTTTGACACTCCACTGAACTAACTCTAGCAATAAAGTAAAGATAAATAACTGTACAATCTAAGCTACATGTGGTGTCTAGGCTGTGATCTTACTTTACTACACTGCTCCTATCTGATTACTCCTGCGTGGAAAAAGAGCTAGTGCTTCTGGAAGCTCAGTTATATAGTGGGTCTTGTAATGCCCTCTAGTGGTAGTGCCACAGCTGGGTGTTGTGATTAACCCTTTAGTTACATGTCTGTTTACATATCATTACACCTAGAACACAATAGAAATAAAAAAATTTAAATGGCTGAGAGAAATTGGGAAAGGAAGTTTCAAGTATTCTGCTGTGCAGGTGGGGTCCATTTGAATATCGGTTTCATAATGCACCTAATGCAAACAATGAAAGAGTTAAGAGTCCAGGAATAGTGCAGAGCTACAGTGCTGCTGGCTATTAAATATCAAGTCTGAGATTTGTGAAAGCCTGAGTATTTCTATATCGGCATGCCATCATTGAAGGTGCTGGTTTGTGCATGTAATCTTTAACATTGGTCTTCACACCTCAGAATTAACTGTTGTAATTACTGAACAAAGTTTTGCAACTGTTTTCCTGAGTGTATGTGGCTGGCAGGTGTAGCCTGACAAATTATTTTTCTCGTATTGTAATTGAGTTTACAGTTCTTTATGTTGAACAGAATTTGGGGACTAATTGACATTCAGGAGAAAGGTTTTTCGTAATATAACAGGAGATATGGTGAATAAATGGCAGCGTCACTGGACTGGTAATCCAGGGGAGTGCTCTGGGGACGTGGGTTCAAATCCCACCACAGCAGCTGGTAGAATTTAAATTCAATTAAATAAATTTGGGATATAAATCTAGCCTCTGTAATGTTATGACCAGCCAGGTGAGGTTCCCCAAAATCTGCTGACCCAGGTGAGACCCCTCGCATTATAAGACCATAAGACATAGGAGTGGAAGTAAGGCCATTCGGCCCATCGAGTCCACTCCATCATTTAATCATGGCTGATTTCAACTCCATTTACCCGCTCTCTCTCCATAGCCCTTAATTCCTTGAGAAATCAAGAATTTATCAACTTCTGTCTTAAAGACACTCAACGTCCCGGCCTCCACCGCCCTCTGTGGCAATGAATTCCACAGACCCACCACTCTCTGGCTGAAGACATTTCTCCTCATCTCTGTTCTAAAGTGACTCCCTTTTATTCTAAGCCTGTGCCCCCGGGTCCTAGTCTCCCCTGCTAATGGAAACAACTTCCCTACATCCACCCTATCTAAGCCATTCATTATCTTGTAAGTTTCTATTAGATCTCCCCTCAACCTCCTAAACTCCAATGAATATAATCCCAGGATCCTCAGACGTTCATCGTATGTTAGGCCTACCATTCCTGGGATCATCCGTGTGAATCTCCGCTGGACCCGCTCCAGTGCCAGTATGTCCTTCCTGAGGTGTGGGGCCCAAAATTGCTCACAGTATTCTAAATGGGGCCTAACTAGTGCTTTATAAAGCTTCAGAAGTACATCCCTACTTTTATATTCCAAGCCTCTTGAGATAAATGACAACATTGCATATGCTTTCTTAATTACGGACTCAGCCTGCAAGTTTACCTTTAGAGAATCCTGGACTAGGACTCCCAAGTCCCTTTGCACTTCAGCATTATGAATTTTGTCACCGTTTAGAAAATAGTCCATGCCTCGAATCTTTTTTCCAAAGTGCAAGACCTCGCACTTGCCCACGTTGAATTTCATCAGCCATTTCTTGGACCACTCTCCTAAACTGTCTAAATCTTTCTGTAGCCTCCCCACCTCCTCAATACTACCTGCCCCTCCACCTATCTTTGTATCATCGGCAAACTTAGCCAGAATGCCCCCAGTCCCGTCATCTAGATCATTAATATATAAAGAGAACAGCTGTAGCCCCAACACTGAACCCTGCGGGACACCGCTCGTCACCGGTTGCCATTCCGAAAAATGACCTTTTATCCCAACTCTCCGCCTTCTGCCTGACAGCCAATCGTCAATCCATGTTAGCACCTTGCCTCGAATACCATGGGCCCTTATTTTACTCAGAAGTCTCCCATGAGGCACCTTATCAAACCATTATAATCCCGTGAGGCACCATTATGACCACTGGGATGCTCAAATTTGTTACCAACCCGGGTGAGGAGGGACGACTGGCTCCATGTTTTTTATTCAACCCACCCTCTGCTGGAAGCAACAAAGATTTAGGGCATGATCTACTGGCCACGTCGGGCCGGGCAAGAGAGCGGGCGGGCCGGTTAGATAATGGGAAATCGGTAACCACGCCGGATGGGGATGGGTTTCCGATCTAACCAGCCCACTCCCATTGGCGAGATCAGGATCCCGCTTTGGAATGGCGTTAAACCAATAATCAACAGTTAACATCAATCTCCATCCAATTAACGGGAAGGACCCCGTATCGAATGGCCACCAGTCATCTAACCGCCTCCCCAGAAGCGTTGAACGGAATTTCGGGACTAATTGAAATTCAGGAGAAAGGTTTTTCATAATACAACAGGAGATATGGTGAATAAATGGCAGCGTCACTGGACTGGTAATCCAGGGGAGTGCTCTGGGGACGTGGGTTCAAATCCCACCACAGCAGCTGGTAGAATTTAAATTCAATTAAATGAATTTGGGATATAAATCTAGCCTCTGTAATGTTATGACCAGCCAGGTGAGGTTCCCCAAAATCTGCTGACCCAGGTGAGACCCCTCGCATTATGACCACTGGGTTGCTCAAAATTGTTACCAACCCGGGTGAGGTTTAGCACAGGTGCCGCTTGGTACACCTTTTTAAAAACGTGAAGCTGGTGAAATAGTTGCTGTGGGGATCTGAGGCGGTCAGTAGCCATCTTTGGAATAGGGCAGTCAGCCTGGGGGCATCGGGGCCACACCCTCGTGCACGGGGTGGAGGGGAGCCGCACCATTAAAGTTGTTTGCCCCCGGGCAGCGGGTCTGCGCCCGTGGGCCCGGCATGTCACCTCCTGGATCGTGCACACCCATAACGGGGGCAGCTCCAGCTGCTGCCTGTGGTCCCAATGAACAACCCATGAAAGAGCCCATCCGTGGTAAGACAGTGATGGTCACTTTATCTCCCACTGACCATGGCTGTCGCTGACCATGTGGCTGCAGGCTATTGCTAATGGGGAATCGGCAATTCTAGCAATGTGAGCGCTTCACAGCTCCCAAGTGAATTCCCATGGGCAGGCGTGCCATGAAGCAGGCAATTGTTAAAGGCTAGCATTCCACGCAGCTCGCGAGGCCTGGACATTCTGCCTGAACCACGGAGGCATCAACACCACAGAGGTAGCAACCAACGTTCGAACACCCAGGGGCTGGGCCACAGCAATGGGGACATCCCCATGACCAGAGGGTAGGTGTGTGGACCAGGACGGGAACAAGCGCCAGGTCCAGATCACATTCCCAGAGAGTGCCTGGGGTCCAGGGTCAGGGGTCCAGTGCCCAGGGGACCCTGCTGTGGCCAGGGGTGCAGCGGATGGGAGGGTGCAGGAATTCTGGGGGACCCGCGGCGTCCAGGGATGGAAGCCAAAGCTGATTGTTTGTCCCTCACCCTCCCCAAATTCCTTACAGATATCACATTATGAATGATATTGGGGACCCCGCGGAGGCTGCCACCACGGTGCTGCTGGCAGGTCAGGTGGCCAGATGCCAGGGAAAACAGCGGCAGCAGCATCGGCAGAGGCTTGAGCTGGTGGCTCATGTGCATGGACCTGCCCCAAACCCTGAGGACCCGGCCACCCATCAAATCAGTGAGGGACCTAGAGGGGGAGACTGGTGACAGCCCAAGTCCTTTTGAAGAGATGACAGACAGCGTGTGCCGCAGGAGGTTCCGCCTCAACAAGGGGACATGAGGCACCTGTGCCATGTCCTTGTGGACTTGGCAACACATGGAGGAGTGGCTCCCAGTGGCCAGCAAGATCACTGCAGCCCTGAGCTTCTATGCTTCGGATCATCCCAGGGCCAAGTGGGAACTTGTGTGGCATATCCCAACCAACAGCCCACAAGTGTAGCCGTGAAGTCATGGATGCACTGTTCATCCTGGATCAGGGCCCAGGCAGCAGGATTCTCCACAATCACCGTGATGCCCCAAGTCCAGGGGGTAATAGATGGCACACATCACCGTGTATGCACCGGGTGGTCCGGTAGTGCCCTTCATCAACAGAAAGGGGTTCTACTCACTCAAATTCCAACTTGTGTGTGACCACCATATGAAGATCATGCACGTGTGTGCTCGCTTCCCCGGGAGTGTGCTCGACAGCCACACCCTGGGACAGTCGGAGATCCCCGGAATCGTCGAAGGACACCTCATGATGATCGGATGGCTCGTGGGGGTAAGTGGTCTGGCTGATGCGCCAGTGCGGAAGCTGGTGATTGATGCGGAAACCCGTTATTATGAGGCCCATGTGGCCACCTGGGCATTATTGAATAGTGCATCGGACTGCTGAAAATGCGGTTCTGCTGCCTCGACTGCTCCGGTGGTGCACTGCAATACTTTCCCTGCCGGGCCGGCCATTTTGTGGTGGCCTTTTGTGCCTTCCACAACCTGGTACAGCAGGGGAGATGGAGGTGGAAGAACATGCTGCCACCTCCGGGGAGGAGGATGAGGAGAAACCAGGCCACTAAGGGCTGGAGGATGAGCCCGGGGTGGACCCGCGGGACTAGCCAGAGGACAGAGGACAGCTTGCGGTTGCGAGGGTCCTGCATGCCCGGAGGGCCAGGGAGCCCCTCAACTTCGCCTGCCTCACATAGGACGTGGCTTCGCCCATCATTCCTCCCCCTTTCCCCTTCCACTCCCCAAACCGGTCTGCCCCACCTTCCCCCTCCATTGCCCTGTCCCACCCTCCCAGAGTCTGTGCTCCTTCACTCCAGGGTGATGGGCCTGTGTCGGCATTGTCAGTGGGTTGATACACAAGGCAGGAGGATGATAACAACCCGCTGTGAGCTGAATGTGATGATATTCATTCGGCAATCTTGTGTTAATAATATGCACGACCTCCGACCAGCAGGTGGCAGTGTAAATCTATCACGTGACTCCGTGCCAAGGGTAGCTGTGAGTAAGTCATATTGGTGGATAGACGTATTTTGCAGTAGCTCTAGAATAATTAGTTAGTGTTAGTAGTTTCTTATATGTTTATTGCAGTTATCTTTACAATGCAGTTGTTTCACAATAAATTATTTGAACTAGATGTTCTGCAGTGCATCATTCATATCGGCCAGTCTACAGAACACGACACTAACCTCTGTTGCTCCTCCATCTATACCAAAATCTGACTTCTGTCTGTCTTCTGAGTGTGCGCTGAAACCCATCACCTGTACATGGTTTGCCTTGGTGGTTGGGGGGGGGGGGGGGGGGGGGGGGCAGGCCCCGTTGAAGAGGATCCAGGGGCTGGGGCCATGGGAGGGCGGAGGGTAAATGGGGGTTAGACTGTCCCACAGTGTGGAAAACGTAACAGAGACTCGACATGTCTCAGGTGTAACGTCTGTTTAATGTTGAAGAAGTACAATAGTGACCCCAATCATCCCGTGCTCTCCCAGTGATTATCGATCTTCTTAGCCCTACATGCCCTACCGCTACGTCTAGGTGTGTCCCAAGGATACACATCAGAGGTGGAAGCAGCCTGCTACTTACCACGCCCTGTAGACTTTGATACCCCTGGCAGGCGTCCTCTGGAGATCTTGGGGCTGGAGGCCCCTGCAAATGTGGCAGTGGCACATGCCTGTTCCACATGTTGACCCTGAGATGTGCCCTTATCAGGGGGATGGACATGGGAGAGCTGCTGACCGACGCCGTTTCCTTGTAAGGGGGGCTCCGGGTTGTCCTCCAGCATTCCCTCCGCCCAATATGTACCCAGAGGGCCCTGGAAGTCATCTTAGGATGGAGGGATAGCTGGATTGAGCCCAGCTGCCCTGTGACATCTGGTTTTGCCAGCCCTAGTGGCTCCCCAATGTCCGCACCATGTTGTTGATGCCTTCAGTGATGCTCCTCTGTGAGTGGGCCATGTTCTGCAGTGCCTCGCCAATGTCCAGCTGCATCTAGGACATGGTTCTCAGTGACTAGGACATGCTCAGGCGCACCTCGGCAATACCCACCTGAGACAGGGACGTGCTCTGGTTCACCTGCGTCAAGGATATGCCCCCCAGAAACTGGGACATGCTGTAGAGGTGTCCAGCCATGGCCGTCACTGACTGAACAATGCCTTGGATACCACCACTCATGGTGCTGATGTTGTGCTCCAAGCTGTCCACTGCGGTCGCCACCCTAGCAGTGTTGGCCTCGGTGCCATGAATTGCCAGCCCCATCTTCTGCGCCCATAGCCTTTGAGACGCTTCTAATCGTCTATGGACTAACTGGTGTGTCGCTGAGATCCCCCTCTGAATCTCATGGCCGCACCCTATCGACTGCATCAGCTGCAGGATAACATGGTCCAGAGGCTCAGCATCTGACTGGGTCTCAGCTGGGTCCTGGGATCCAGCAGACCTCTGCCTGCTGCCTCCGCTGGGTGTTCCTGCCTCCATCTGATCTACATCTAGTGTGGTGCTCACCAGAATGTGCCCCAGAAGCCTGAACACTACCTTGCCCACCGAGGTGTGTGTCTCTGCGCTGGTGGAGGGTGGGGTTGGCAGCCATGATGCTATCATGGTGGCATCCTCGGAGCTCTCTTCCGAGGTGTTTTCTTGGGAAACTGCAGGAGAATGAACATGTGGTCAGTGGGAGGGAAGGATCATCATCCTGGCATGAACAACTCATGTGTATCAGTTCATCAGGGTGGGGGCCAGTGGATCCCCATCTCTGCAGCTCAGGCCAATCTCAACGTCAATGAACAATCTGTCCTCAGCCACCCCTGCTACCTCCAGGGCCCGTTCCTTGAAAGGGATGAGGACACTAAGGTCCGAAAGCCTGCCGCCAGTGTGTTGTAGACCAAATTCTCCTGCGGGGACAGAGAGCGGGCAACATAAACCACATGCTTCATGCATCACAGGTGTGGGCGGGGGGGGGGGGGGGGGGGGGGTGGCGGTGCATGGGGGGAGATAGACAGGTGCACCACTGCTGGGCAAGGGACCGGTGCTGTGATGCTAATGCCAACTCACCCGTGCAGCCTGATGGAGGTTGTTGAGCTTCTTGTGGCACTGTGTGGTGGTCCTCCTGGACATACTCCCCATGCTGATGGCCTCTGCCACTGCCTTCCAGACCGCACTGGCTGCCCTGTTGCTGACCCAACCCCCTCGGGGAAACAGGGTGTCCCGTCTCGACTCCACTGCGTCCATGAACCCGGCCAGGTCGATATCCCCAAATAGCAATGCTGGTCTGCTTGGTGGCATGGCAGTGTGCCGCCTGGGGTTTGCTCTGTGGGACCAGTTTATGTGCTGCTCCTCTTTGCTAACGTGGAGCTGCTGAGCGCAGACCCGGCAGATTAGCTGATGAGATGGTCATTTGCAACGTGAAACCATGGGGCCTCATTATGTGGCCTAATTAACATGAGATTCCTCGCAGATCGGCCGTCGGGAAACTCACGGCATTTCCCACTCACTACCATACTTAGAACAAATTTTGTTAGATCGTGCCCTTAATCTAACAATGTTACCTTTTCCTGACCCAATAGTTATGTTTAAAAAGGAGCCAATTTAATCAGGCTCTCTTGAGTTAAGGATAGAATATGTTTAACATAGAACATAGAAAATACAACACAGAACAGGCCCTTCGGCCCACGATGTTGTGCCGAACCTTTGTCCTAGATTAATCATAGATTATCATTGAATTTACAGTGCAGAAGGAGGCCATTCGGCCCCCTGAGTCTGCACCGGCTCTTGGAAAGAGCACCCGACCCAAACTCAACACCTCCACCCAACACCAAGGGCAATTTTGGACACTAAAGGCAATTTATCATGGCCAATCCACCTAACCTGCACATCTTTGGACTGTGGGAGGAAACCGGAGCACCCGGAGGAAACCCACGCAGACACGGGGAGGACGTGCAGGCTCCGCACAGACAGTGACACAAGCCGGAATCGAACCTGGGACCCTGGAGCTGTGAAGCAATTGTGCTATCCACAATGCTACCGTGCTGCCCTTAAGAACAAATAAATCTACACTATATCATTTTACCGTAATCCATGTACCTATCCAATAGCTGCTTGAAGGTCCCTAATGTGTCCGACTCAACTACTTCCACAGGCAGTGCATTCCATGCCCCCACTACTCTCTGGGTAAAGAACCTACCTCTGATATCCCTCCTATATCTTCCACCTTTCACCTTAAATTTATGTCCCCTTGTAATGGTTTGTTCCACCTGGGGAAAAAGTCTCTGACTGTCTACTCTATCTATTTCCCTGATCATCTTATAAACCTCTATCAAGTCGCCCCTCATCCTTCTCCGTTCTAATGAGAAAAGGCCTTTATTAATTTATTAATTACTAAAAAGGTAAGGCGAAATGGCAAGACACATGCACCTACATTCATAAGCATTAGAAGTAAGAATTGAGTCCAATAGTGAGTATATATAAATAAAAAGTTATATGGAACAATCCTTGAGTTGCAAGGAGTAGATGGTAATGTGTTGTGGCCTCTGTAGGTTGATTTCAGCAGTTAAATCTTCAGTTCAGGTGTTCTGTAGTTTTGAATGGAGATTGTAGTTTATTTTTCAGCTGTGATCCTTCTGCTGGCTGATCAGCTTTCTCAGTCAGAGAGAGAGTTTTAGATAGTCCTGCAAAATCTGGTTATTTTTGCAGGGGCCCTGCCTTGGCTTCAGTATCATCTTCAATGTGGCAAAATTCTCATTGTTTTTCTTAAAGCACACACCCACAGGCTGACAGACAGGCAGCTCTCTCAGCTAGCTTTTAACCCTTGTCTTTGTGTATTCACCATTAGTCAGTCTAGGCAATTATACCCCGGGTCTTTGGATGAGATGGCCATTATGTCCCTTTATCAGAGATAGTCATTAGTCTTTGGATTATTAAAAAAAAATTTTTTTTAGAGTACCCTATTCTTTTTTCCAATTAAGGGGCAATTTAGCGCGTCCAATCCACCTACCTTGTACATCTTTGTGTTGTGGGGGCGCAACCCACGCAAACACGGGGAGAATGTGCACTCTTTGGATTATTTTTGAATAACCTTGTTTGAAGCCACAGGCAGGGGTTCCATTGTTCCTTAGAGAAACCCCTTGCAGCTATCCCTGTCTGTGTGCATTTAAAAAAAGAGAAAACGTAGGTATTTTTTAATGTGCAATATTTCCATGCACAATTGCAGAGTTTTGTTTCCATCGTCTTAACAGTAATGGTGACCGGGAAGCTATCATCAATTGTTGTAAAGACCCATTTGGTTCTCTAATGTCCTTTAGGGGAGGAAATCTGCTGCCCTTGCCCAGTCTGGCCCACATGTGACTCCAGATCCACAGTAGTGTGGTTGATTCTTTTCTTTTTTTTTAAATTTAGAGTACCCAATTCATTTTATCCAATTAAGGGGCAATTTAGCATGGCCAATCCACCTACCCTGCACCTTTTGGGTTGTGGAGGCAAAACCCACGCAAACACGGGGAGAATGGCAAACTCCACATGGATAGTGACCCAGAGCTGGGATCGAACCTGGGACCTCGGCGCCATGAGGCAGCAGGGCTATCCCAATGCGCCACCATGCTGCCCAATGTGGTTGATTCTTAACTGCCCTCTGAAATGACCTAGCAAGCCAATCAGTTCAAGGGCAATTTGGGATGGGCAGCAAGTACTGGCCTTGCCAGCGACGCCCACATTCTGTGAGAGAATTTTTAAAAATGATGGAACAACAATAAAAGCGGAAGATGAAGTAGAAAGAAAAAACAGATTGAACAAATGAGGATAAAAAAATTGTCAGTGGTTGCAATGCTAATGATCAATAATTTTCTTGAAGCTGTAATAAAGAAGGAAGGCCAGCCGGTGGCGAGATAGCTGACTTGAGACAGCATTGCGGTCGGGGCACTACAGGCGGCTTCAGCACATTTGGAGAAAGTAGGGATAAATAGTTCTGCATTCTTCTTCCTTTTTTTAAAAAAATAATATTTTATTGAAAATTTTTGGTCAACCAACACAGTACATTGTGCATCCTTTACACAACATTATAACAATACAGATAATAATTACCTTTTTTATTTAAACAAGAACAAAAGAAAACAACAACAAATAAATAAATATTAAATAACAAAAATAAAAACTAGCCCTAATTGGCAACTGCCTTGTCTCAGGCCACACCCCCCCCCCCCCCCCCCCCCACCCCCAAGTTCTGGGCTGCTGCTGCTGTCTTCTTTTTTCCCCCATCTATCTTTCCGCAAGATATTCGACGAACGGTTGCCACCGCCTGGTAAGCCCTTGAGCCGACCCCCTTAGGACGAACTTAATCCGCTCTAACTTTATGAACCCCGCCATATCATTTATCCAGGTCTCCACCCCCGGGGGCTTGGCTTCTTTCCACATTAGCAATATCCTGCGCCGGGCTACTAGGGACGCAAAGGCCAAAACATCGGCCTCTCTCGCCTCCTGCACTCCCGGCTCTTGTGCAACCCCAAATATAGCCAACCCCCAGCTTGGTTCAACCCGGACTCCTACTACTTTCGAAAGCACCTATGTCACCCCCATCCAAAACCCCTGTAGTGCCGGGCATGACCAAAACATATGGGTATGATTCGCTGGGCTTCTCGAGCACCTCGCACACCTATCCTCCACCCCAAAAAATTTACTGAGCCGTGTTCCAGTCATATGTGCCCTGTGTAATACCTTAAACTGAATCAGGCTTAGCCTGGCACACGAGGACGACGAGTTTACCCTGTTTAGGGCATCTGCCCACAGCCCCTCCTCGATCTCCTCCCCTAGCTAATCTTCCCATTTCCCTTTTAGTTCGTCCACCATAGTCTCCCCTTCATCCCTCATTTCCCTATATATATCCGACACCTTACCGTCCCCCACCCATTTCTTCGAGATGACTCTGTCCTGCACCTCTTGTGTCGGGAGCTGCGGGAATTCCCTCACCTGTTGCCTCGCAAAAGCCCTCAATTGCATGTACCTGAATGCATTCCCTTGGGGCAACCCATATTTCTCAGTCAGCGCTCCCAGACTCGCGAACTTCCCATCCACAAATAGATCTTTCAATTGCGTTATACCTGCTCTTTGCCACATTCCATATCCCCCATCCATTCCCCCCGGGGCAAACCTATGGTTGTTTCTTATCGGGGACCCCCCCAATGCTCCGGTCTTTCCCCTATGTCGTCTCCACTGTCCCCAAATCTTCAGTGTAGCTACCACCACCGGACTCGTGGTATAGTTCCTTGGTGAGAACGGCAATGGGGCTGTCACCATAGCCTGCAGGCTGGTCCCCCTACAGGACGCCCTCTCTAATCTCTTCCACGCCGCTCCTTCCTCCTCTCCCATCCACTTACTCACCATTGAAATATTAGCGGCCCAATAATACTCACTTAGGCTCGGTAGTGCCAGCCCCCCCCTATCCCTACTACGCTGTAAGAATCCCTTCCTCACTCTCGGAGTCTTCCCGGCCCAAACAAAACCCATGATACTCTTTTCTATCCTTTTGAAAAAAGCCTTCGTGATCACCACCGGGAGGCACTGAAACACAAAGAGGAATCTCGGGAGGACCACCATCTTAACCGCCTGCACCCTCCCTGCCATTGACAATGCTACCATATCCCATCTCTTGAAATCTTCCTCCATCTGTTCCACCAACCGCGTCAAATTTAGCCTGTGCAATGTGCCCCAATTCTTAGCTATCTGGATCCCCAGGTAACGAAAGTCTCTTGTTACCTTCCTCAACGGTAGGTCTTCTATTTCTCTACTCTGCTCCCCTGGATGCACCACAAACAGCTCACTCTTCCCCATGTTCAATTTATACCCTGAAAAATCCCCAAACTCCCCAAGTATCCGCATTATTTCTGGCATCCCCTCCGCTGGATCCGCCACATATAGTAGCAGATCATCCGCATATAAAGATACCCGGTGTTCTTCTCCTCCCCTAAGTATTCCCCTCCATCTCTTGGAACCTCTCAGCGCTATCGCCAGGGGCTCAATCGCCAGTGCAAACAGTAATGGGGACAGAGGACATCCCTGCCTTGTCCCTTTATGGAGCCGAAAATATGCCGATCCCCGTCCATTCGTGACCACACTCGCCACTGGGGCCCTATACAACAGCTGCACCCATCTAACATACCCCTCTCCAAACCCAAATCTCCTCAACACCTCCCACAGATAATCCCATTCCACTCTATCAAATGCTTTCTCGGCATCCATCGCCACTACTATCTCCGTTTCACCCTCTGGTGGGGCCATCATCATTACCCCTAACAGCCTCCGTATATTCGTGTTCAGCTGTCTCCCCTTCACAAACCCAGTTTGGTCCTCATGAACCACCCCCGGGACACATTCCTCTATTCTCATTGCCATTACCTTGGCCAGGACCTTGGCATCCACATTGAGGAGGGAAATTGGTCTGTAGGACCCGCATTGTAGCGGATCCTTTTCCTTCTTTAAGAGAAGCGATATCGTTGCTTCTGACATAGTCGGGGGCAGTTGTCCCCTTTCCTTTGCCTCGTTAAAGGTCCTCGTCAGTAGCGGGGCGAGCAAGTCCAAATATTTTCTGTAAAATTCAACTGGGAATCCGTCCGGTCCCGGGGCCTTTCCCGTCTGCATGTTCCTAATTCCTTTCACCACTTCTTCTACCGTGATCTGTGCTCCCAGTCCCACCCTTTCCTGCTCTTCCACCTTGGGAATTTCCAGCCGATCCAGAAAATCCATCATTCTCTCCCTCCCATCCGGGGGTTGAGCTTCATACAATTTTTTATAAAATGTCTTGAACACTTCGTTCACTCTCTCCGCTCCCCGCTCCGTCTCTCCTTCCTCGTCCCTCACCCCCCCTATTTCCCTCGCTGCTCCCCTTTTCCTCAATTGGTGTGCCAGCAATCTGCTCGCCTTCTCTCCATATTCATACTGTACACCCTGCGCCTTCCTCCATTGTGCCTCTGCAGTGCCTGTAGTCAGCAAGTCAAATTCCACATGCAGCCTTTGCCTTTCCCTGTACAGTCCCTCCTCCGGTGCTTCCGCATATTGTCTATCCACCCTCAAAAGTTCTTGCAGCAACTGCTCCCGTTCCTTACTCTCCTGCTTCCCTTTATGTGTCCTTATTGATATCAGCTCCCCCCTAACCACCGCCTTCAACGCCTCCCAGACCACTCCCACCTGAACCTCCCCATTGTCATTGAGTTCCAAGTACTTTTCAATGCATCCCCTCACCCTTAGGCACACCCCCTCATCCGCCATTAGTCCCATGTCCATTCTCCAGGGTGGGCGCCCTCTTGTTTCCTCCCCTATCTCCAAGTCTACCCAGTGTGGGGCATGATCCGAAATGGCTATAGCCGTATATTCCGTTCCCCTCACCCTCGGGATCAATGCCCTACCCAACACAAAAAAGTCTATGCGTGAATAGACTTTATGGACATAGGAGAAAAACGAGAACTCCTTACTCCTAGGTCTACTGAATCTCCACGGGTCCACCCCTCCCATCTGCTCCATAAAATCCTTAAGCACCTTGGCTGCTGCCAGCCTCCTACCAGTCCTGGACTTCGACCTATCCAGCCTTGGTTCCAACACCGTGTTAAAGTCTCCCCCCATTATCAGCTTTCCGGTCTCTAGGTCTGGGATGCGTCCTAGCATTCGCCTCATAAAGTTGGCATCGTCCCAGTTCGGGGCATACACGTTTACCAAAACCACCATCTCTCCCTGTAATTTGCCACTCACCATCACGTATCTGCCCCCGTTATCCGCCACTATAGTCTTCGCCTCGAACATTACCCGCTTCCCCACTAATATAGCCACCCCCCTGTTTTTCGCATCCAGCCCCGAATGGAACACCTGCCCCACCCATCCTTTGCGCAACCTAACCTGGTCTATCAGTTTCAGGTGCGTTTCCTGTAGCATAACCACATCTGCTTTAAGTTTCTTAAGGTGTGCGAGTACTCGTGCCCTCTTTATCGGCCCGTTAAGCCCCCTCACGTTCCACGTGATCAGCCGAGTTGGGGGGCTTCCCACCACCCCCCCCCCCCTTGCCAGTTAGCCATCATCTTTTTCCAGCTTCTCACCCAGTTCCCACGCAGCTGTATCTCTCCCAGACGGTGCCCCCCCGCCCATCCTTTCCCGTACCCACTCCCCCCTTTCCCCAGCAGCAGCAACCCAGTAATTCCCCCCTCCCCCCCCCCCCTGCTAGACCCCCCGCTAGCGTAATTACTCCCCCCATGTTGCTCCCAGAAGTCAGCAAACTCTGGCTGACCTCGGCTTCCCCCCGTGATCACGGCTCGCACCGTGCGACGCCTCCTCCTTCCTGCTTCTCTATTCCCGCCATAATTATCATAGCGCGGGAACCAAGCCCGCGCCTCTCCCTCGGCCCCGCCTCCCATGGCCAACGCCCCATCTCCTCTCCCTCCCCACCTCCCCCATCACCACCTGTGGGAGAAAGAAAAGTTACCATACCGCAGGATTAAAACATAAAACCCCTCTTCGCCCCCCCCATTCGCCCCACCACTTTGTCCAAACGTTCATTTTCATAATCCAATCATTCCAATTTTTCTTCTACAATAAAAGTCCACGCTTCATCCGCCGTTTCAAAGTAGTGGTGCCTCCCTTGATATGTGACCCACAGTCTTGCCGGTTGCAGCATTCCAAATTTTATCTTCTTTTTGTGAAGTACCGCTTGGGCCCGATTAAAGCTCACCCTCCTTCTCGCCACGTCCGCACTCCAATCTTGATAAACGCGGATCACCGCGTTCTCCCATTTACTACACCGAGTTTTCTTCGCCCATCTAAGGACCATTTCTCTATCCTTAAAACGGAGGAATCTCACCACTATGGCTCTGGGAGTTTCTCCTGCTCTCGATCCTCGCACCATAACTCGGTATGCTCCCTCCACCTCCAACGGACCCGTCGGGGCCTCCGCTCCCATTAACGAGTGCAGCATCGTGCTCACATATGCCCCGACGTCCGCCCCCTCCACACCTTCAGGAAGGCCAAGAATCCTCAAGTTGTTCCTCCTTGCGTTGTTTTCCAGTGCCTCCAACCTCTCCACAGATCGTTTCTGGTGTGCCTCCTGTATCTCCGACTTCACCACCAGGCCCTGTATATCGTTCTCATTCTCTGCTGCTTTCGCCTTCACGACCCGAAGCTCCTGCTCCTGGGTCTTTTGTTCCTCTTTCAGCCCTTCAATCGCCTGTAATATCGGGGCCAACAACTCTTTCTTCATTTCCTTTTTTATCTCCTCCACGCAGCGTTTCAAGAACTCTTGTTGTTCAGGGCCCCATATGAAACTGCCACCTTCCGACGCCATCTTGGTTTCTGCTTGCCTTCCTTGCCGTTGTTCCAAAGGATCCGCTGCAATCCGGCCACTTTCCTCTCCTTTTTCCATCCGTGTCCAGGGGGAACACCCTTCTGGTTTACCGCACGGTGTTTTTAGCCGTTAAAATTGCCGTTGGGGCTCCTATCAAGAGACCAAAAGTCCGTTCCACCGGGATCTGCCGAAACGTGCGACTCAGCTGGTCATCGCCGCACCCGGAAGTGCATTCTTCTTCCTGACCACTATCTGGTGTGCCATGTTTGGAGTGTGCTTGTATTAGTAATGGTAAGGTCAGGAAGGTGAGCAACGCAATACACAAATGGTGTTTACATGCAAGTGAAAGTGAAGTCACCATAGTCCCAGATGAGCATAGGCTGCTTATCCCTTTGAGGGGGAGGGCTGACTGGTGGTGATTTAACCTGAGGGTCACCACACCTCAGGTGAGGGGCAAGATTGAGAAGGTGGGGCCTTCATGAATAACCTTGACTGATACAGGGGTTGAATGCGCGCTGTTGGCCTCACTGCATCATGAACCAGCTGTCCAGCCAACTGAGCTAAACCGGTAGTAATGAATAATGAGACGACATACGTAAGAAATAGTTTTAAAGGAGCATTGATATTTAGAGGTTGAAATATGTTAATTTAAAAAAAATGGAAGGATAGTTTGATAGAAGCTGGACAAGAAACTGTAAGGGTTTCCAGGCTTTATGATGAGGTAAAGCTAATATGGCACAGTGATTAGCACTGCTGCTTCACAGCGCCAGGGTCCCGGGTTTCATTCCATCCTTGGGTGATGTCTGTGTGGTGTTTGCACATTATGTGCAGATTAGGTGGATTGGTCATGCTAAAATTGCCGCTTAGTGTCAAAAAATGTGCAGGTTGTTATATTACCCTTTGTGGTAATATGTTGTGTTCTTTGTCTTTTCTTCCAGAACGATCCAATGTTGACAAAAAATCCACCAATCAAAAGATTGAAACAAAACTAATTTATTATAAAACTATTGATTAAATGAAGTTTGCACACTCTACTGAGCTACAGTTAATAATTAAGTAATATTGAATCTGTCTAGCTGTACTCAATAATCTAAATAGTCATTAGGCATGACCAATCCACTATGATCTAACCTCATGTTAACTCTGTCTAATCTAACCTTCTCCTAATTGCTGTCACCATGCTCTCTCCTTCAGCTACTCCTTACACTGTATCCAGAATTCCCTCAGCGTCTTATTTATATACAGAGAAGTGGTGGTGCCCTCCAATGTTTGAATTGCACAGAGGTGTAATAATTAACCCTTCACTAATCTGACTATATACATATCATTACACAGGTTAGGTGGGGTTATGGGGATAGGAAGGCGGAGTGGAGTTAGGGAGGGTGCATTTCAGAGGGTTGGTGTAGACATGATGGGCTGAATGGCCTCCTTCTGCACTGTAGGGATTCGATGGATAAAGCTACAAAAACAATATTAGGTCACAATTAGAATAATATGGAAAAAATAATCTTTGTCTGTCTGCAGAAGTTGTTTTTAAGTGTCCTTAGGGCAATAATCTCTGAAATTGTGGCTTGTAAAACAGCACAAAATCCAATTTCTATTCTATTGTGTGCAGCCCTGGGTGTCTAACATTATGACCGGCTTCAAGAATAAGGAAACGGTTCAGAAAAGATCCATTATGTTCGCAATCTCAGTATCCGATTTAACCCTGAGCTGAGCTTCTGACAATATATCCTCTCCATCAAAAACACAGCCAACATCCAACTCCACATCAAGGCCTCCCTCCGTTCCTCCAAGTCTGGCATTTTATGTATTTCCCTGCCCTTCACCTCACCACCGGCAGTCAGTCAGCTGTCACCGAAGCTTCACATTTAGAATTTCTAAGTTAAACTCCGGTGCCTTAGCCATTGCTCCTTGAAGGCCCTCCTCAAAATCCATGTATTCACCACTCAATATATTCTTTTTTGTTTCAGCTTCCAGATTTTTCTATATCTTAGACTGTTTTGAACTGCTTTTTAAATGAAAGCTGTTGTTGATTCATATGGGTGCAAGGAAGGCCAAGGTATAACAGTTTGAAGTGAATTGTTGTAAATAGGCCACAAATGCTGGATGGAAAGATCTTGAGGTACAGAAAACTATTTGTCTCTAATTAACCATCCTCCTCTTTAGTCTTTAAAATTTTTTTTTCCTATTAAGGGGCAATTTAGTGTGGCCAATCCACCTACCCTGTACATCTTTGGGTTGTTGGGGTGAGACCCACGCAGACACGGGGAGAATGTGCAAACTACACACGGACAGTGACCCTAGGCCAGGATTGAACCCAGGTCCTCAGCATCATGAGGCAGCAGCGCTACCCACGCCACCACCGTGCTGCCCTATTCCCCTTTAGTGGCCCTGCATTGAGTTGCTTAAGGCTTTCCTTATTGTAAAGGAGGGTTCTTGCACTTCCTTCAGTTATGTCACTTCTTCATGTTTGGCAAGTCAATTGTTTGACTAGTTATTGACTGGTGGGTTCCTTTTAAAGACAGAAATCCTTTAAATTTTCAGCTATGTTAATAGTCCAGCCTCCAGTAACTGTTTTCCCTGTGCAATGCTCAATTTATACTGGCACACATACGTAATACTTATTTTTGTGGATCTCACAACATACTTCGTTGACAACATTGACCTAAACTGTAACCATTTTCTGGTAGCTCTTGTCACCATGACTCGGTTACAAAATTTAGCTTTCTGATCCTGCAGGAACCACCGAGACAGAGGCCCTTGTAAGGCAGATAAACATTTGAAGCAAAGGAAGATACAAATGGCACAAGGAGAAAGCAGGACAAGTGAGATTCATGTTGCATTATTTGAGCGAAGAGTCAGTACTGACATGATGGACCGAATGGCCTATTTCAAAGCTGCTGGCTCCCATTGTTCTAAGGAGAACACACTGCTTACAGAAGAGAAGGAGATGAGAAAATGAACAAGGACATTTTATAAAAATGTATTTTAACATGGCTTCTTATCAGTGCAGATGTTTATAAGAAAATAACATTGGGAGTGTATTGTGATTCCACGATATCTTCAATCAACATAATCCTGCTACGTAGGCAGGAAGTTATCACAGGCAGCTCTACCTTACGTTGCAAATAGAGTTAACTGGCAGACTACAAATAGATCTGCTGAGAAACAGGCAGTAGTGTTACTTCATAGTGGGGAAAATCACAAAGCCTTGGGAGGTATAATGAGAGGAGTTTGCTGTAATGATTGTATTTATCTGTCAGCGCTGAAGCTAAAAGACTGACTTCACAGGAATGAGTGCTGTGACTCTTGGTAGGAAGCTGTGTTGGCTTGCCATGTCCTATTTATTTTAGAAACCCCGTCAGCAATCCATTGTTCTCATCAAAAAGCTGATGTGATACCGCTGAGCGCTGACTGGTGGGAGGTTTCGTTTGAGGTTGTTTTTTTTCCTGGACTAGACTGTTTTTTTGCTCCAAAGATTCTTCACAAGATCTGTAGAGATTGAAAGTCTTTTCATTCCCAGACATCTACAGGCTTAAACATACATGAAAACCTGTCTAGGAGGTGCATGGCCATGTGGAGATTTGAATACTTCAGCAAGAAAGGTGCTGCCAGAACAAATAAGAAGTATGATCAGTTTTTCCTGATTGGTTATAAGGATTCAGATCATCTTGGACATTGCCACTTGTTCTGCATAGTGAATAATGTGATAAATAACTGAATATATATAAAATAAAGAAGTATTTGTTCAACGTATTGCTGGAACCAAGCATCACAGTCCAGGAAAGGACAGGCTCTGATCCAATTAGTGCTCAATTATCTGCGATGGAATTCTCCGTTTCAGAAAGGAAGGGTGGGATTCTCCATCGGCTGATGTCGAAATCGGGAAAGGCGTTTGGGCGGTGAATCAGTCTGGGTGGCGGAATCATGGGGGGCACCGGGTTCACGCCAAATCGTAATTCTCCGGTGCCACGATAGCGGCATCAATGCGTTCCACTCCGCGTGTACAGTAAACGCCGTTTGCATGTCATTAGTGGGCCTGACCCGGTATTCTCAGGGGCCTCTGCCATTCTCCGCCTCCACTCGTGGGAATTCCCGATGGTGAGGTTCACTTGTGCTTTTAAAAATCGAGATACGGGAGCCCTGGCTGATGGGGGAGAGAGAGGAGGGAGGAGAGGCACCAGCGTGGGCTGCCAGTCCTGAAACTGGCCAGGCTGGCTGGGGGCTGGGGACGGGTGATGGGGGGAACGAGCCTGGGAGCCGGGGTGACCCGCCCGGGACTGGATTTTAACATGGGGAAAACATAAAATTGTAAGCATGAATATATCTGAATCATAGAATCATAGAATTTACAGTACAGAAGGAGGACATTCGGCCCATTGAGTCTGAACCAGCCCTTGGAAAGAGCGCGCTACTTAAACCCAGGCCTCCACTCTATCCCCATTACCCAGTAACCCCACCTAACCTTTTTTTTGGACACTAAGGGCAATTTATCATGACCAATCCACCTAACCTGCAGATCTTTGGACTGTGGGAGGAAACCAGAGCACTCAGAGGAAACCCACGCATACACGGGGAGAACGTGCAGACTCCGCACAGACAGTAACCCAACCCGGGAATCGAACCTGGGACTTTGGAGCTATGAAGCAACTGTGCTAACCACCGTGCTGCCTTGCTGCCTACCTAGGCTAACATGTCAGCCTTTCAACCCCTGTAGACAATGGATATTGGAATACAACCAGCAATGGTGGTTTTCCTCCTGGTTGCCGTGGCCCTGGGGGATGCCCTAAGGTTGTATGAGCTGGAGCTGCTCGAGGGGGAGGAAGTGGAGCCTGACCCAGAGGAACAGGAGGCAAATGGTGAGGATGGAGAGCGGCCGCCCAACAGGCCGAGGAGGAGGTGCAAAGGAGGCACAACATGAGGCCTTGCGTGTGCTGGCAAAGCCTGTCATTCGAGGACCTGCCAGATCGGACATGCTGTCGAAGACTCCGGCTGGGCTGAAACTATGGGTGTTTATTTCTGGTCTACCAGCTCTTTATGTGAATTATTCTCACTTTTTTTTGATAATGCTCCCGATGAAGCTTTGAATTTTTTGCTACTTTAAAAGACATCAAATATTAAAAAATAATTTGTTGTTGTAATCCTCCAACATGCACTGTCAAAGCATAGAACGTCACTTGGAAGAGCCATTGCAAAATGATGTTGTTCGGATTTACACCCGTCAGCCAGAGTTAATACCTTCCAGGTAGAAGATGAAAAAGTTGTGTGTGGGGGAAGGAGAGAATAAGCAAATCCAAACTGTTAGTTCTGAACTGTGGATTGATCCTACCTTCAAGTAAACCTTGCCTCTCTGCTGGGTTTAATCCTGGAACCAATTTACATGCAGTACAATACATCATCTTTGACCCTTGCCATCCTTTCTGCTTATCTGAATGGGAATATTGTAGAATCATAGAATCCCTGCAAGAATCCCTACAGTACAGAAAGAGGCCATTCCACTCTCGAGTCTGCACCAACCCTTTGAAAGAGCACTCCACCCAAGCGCACTTCCCTGCCCTATCCCAATAGCCTCTTAACTTAACCTACACATCCCTGGACACTAAGGTGCAATTTAGCATGACCAATCTAAGGTGCAATTTAGCATGGCCAATGTCCCCATGCCAGCGTCAAAACGCGGGCATTTCACTCTGAACTTTCCTTAAGAAAGTCCAGGGTGATTCTCCAATTAGCAGGGGGCTAGCATGGCTCCAGATTGCTTCTCTGGCTGCGGATACGGGGCCCTACACTTCACGTTGGGAGTCCTCAGATGCGCACAGAGGCGGCCTGCGTCGGCCGCCCCGTGCGACATGGCGGACTCAGCACGCGGAGCGGCACCAAAAATGTAGGTCCCCCCGAGATCACACGTGCCCACGGATAGGTGCTGCCCAATCAACCTCCTGGCCGTCTGCGAGGCCCCCTCCGGTCCCACCGTGCCCCACCAAGGCGGCCGTGACTGAGTTCGCAGCTGCCGCCGACCGTTCCCAACAGGCAAAACGTGATTAGAACCATGTCGTCGGGAACTCGGCCAGTTGTCCTCGCAGAATCGCTGTGGGGGCCTCTGTCAATGGCCCCCTAAGACCGCGTGTGCGCGATTCACGGTGATTCTCCGGGGAGCAGCGTTGTGCCGGATTTCGGCATCAACGCCAATTCTCTACCCCCGCGCCGATCACGATTCTGGCGCGGAGGCTCGGAGAATCCCGCCCCTTGGCTGTTAGGCTGAATGAAGTTACTGAGATGGATTTGAATACAAGGATGAGAAATTTAAATTTGAGGCATTGGTGGACCAAGAATGAATGTCGGTCAGCAAGCATCGGTGCTGACTGGTGAAGAGGGCTTGACGCAAATCAGAATATAGGCAGCAGAGCTTTAGGTGAGCTCATGTTCATGGAGAATGGAAAATGGGAGGCCAGCCAGGGGACTATTGGAATATTCAGATCTGCAGATAACTAAAACTTGGATGGACTCGTGTCTACTATGTCTACTTACAGGGTGTATGCAGACAGAGAAGTTAATTATGAAAATAACATACATTTACAGAACAGATACAGATCTTTAACATCACTTTAAAAACTAGCATATTACATTGGTTCTTTCATCCCACAATTTTCTTTTTCTTAAGATACTGATTTGTGCTGAGCTGCAGTTTCAACAGCCTCTTGATATTGCCAGACATTCTTCATGGGGGAGAATCACAATGCATACACACATGCCCCGTTCCAGCGAATCACTTAACACTTTGCTTTGCTGATGTTTCTCCCTTGCCAATTGCGGAAGGGTTTGGGTCCTTCTATCTCAGACTCCCGGCAAGCAATTTGGTTCTTAGGCAGACTGCAGTTATACTCTGGCAGCTATGCTACACTTGTTTATTAGTACTATATCTCAACAGGTTACAGAGTAGGCATGCTGCTCCTAAGCATGATTCCAAACTCTCTCTCGCATGTCGAACGCATGGCTGACCAGTGTCAGTGATACATCATCATCTATGCTATTATAGCATGTCATTAGCATGTCCTAGCTGTTAATCCATTACACTACACCTCCTCTTAAGTATGTTGAACTACTTTTTAACAACAAGATGAAACTATGGCTGGCATTTTCCCCTCTCACCATAAGCTCTGTCATGGGAGTGGGAATCTGGACTGTTCCCTGCTGATGGGCGGTTACACACAAACGTGCTCCCTGCAAATTAATTATGCATGCATGAGGTTCATGATGCATCTCATTGTGGGGCGTGCAGGATTTCAAGCACCCCCATCATGTCTGGGTGCCATATGTAAAAGGCACCCAGACAACCAGTGATTTAGCACACCAGAACTTCAGAGCACCAAGATGGCCTTCAAAAGGCAGCGAGCCTCAGCCTCATGCTTCAGCAATGCCTCCCTCGGGTCTCTTCTCCAGACTGTGGGATCTTTCCCAGGGATGAGAGAGGGGGCCCACATGACTCATCACATGGACCTGGGAGGATGTTCCAGGATGGTCAGTGTTAGGGGGGTGTGGAGGAAGACCAGCCTGCAGTGCAGGAAATGGTTGAGTGATTTAATCTGCAGCGCCATGCTAAATGAACCTTCTACTCTCTAAACTCACCGCACCATTTTTTCGAATTTGGCAAGGGCCATGGGCATCAATGGCAAGTATCTGTGCTATCCATCCCTAAATGCCCTTAAGAGGGTCTGAGATGCTGCCTTCTTGCCCCACTGCGGGTAGGGTGGCATCTGTGGGTTGCTGACCCACACCAAAGGCACAGCCATTGTGGGGGGCAGGTGTGGCGGTGCAGGAAAGGGTTTGAAGTAGGGGCAACTTGAAGATGTTGCTGATGTCATGCCTCTGCTGCCCTTGTCTTTCCAGCTCTAGAGCTCGCAGGTCATGAGGGAGATGCCAAAGTAGCCGTGGGGACTAGCAGCTGCATATCCTTCACATAGCACACACATCTGCCTCTATGGGTCCAAGAGGCCAGAGATTTCATAAGGTGTATCTATCAACAAGAACAATGAATCATTCTCTAAGACCTAAACCTTTACCTTTAAGAACTCACTCAGTGCTACAAGGACTTCTTCCTCAACATTCTCTAGGAAGAACCAATTCAGGTTCCCTCCCTCTCAAGAGCAGGACTGAAAGAAACTCAAATATAAAATAAGAAGTTATCAACGGTTACCCTGAAGGAGATTTATCACCAAGATTCATTGCTATACAGAGGGTGGTGGGAGGATTGTGTCTTGAGTTGTGATGTTTATGGTGTCAAAAATTACTGCCCCATAACATGAGGCACAGATTCAAGTGAAAACAAAACTGACATTCAAATGAAATAAAATGTTATGATCAGGTTTATCTCTCCGAAATTTCTGGTGAGCCTATTTGGAGCCCTAATCAATCAGATAGGGCAAAAGCAAAGTTTATAATTGTTTCATAAAATCCCTACAATGCAGAAGGAGGCCATTGCGTCTGCACCGACCATTCAAAAGACCACTACACAGGCCCAATCCCCGCCCTATCCCTGTAATGCCACCTAACCGTTGGACACTAAGGTGCAATTTAGCATGTCCACCTAACCTACACATCTTTGGACCGTGGGAGGAAACCGGAGCACACGGAGTAAACCCACGCAGACACGGAATTATGTTTTAAAATTGTGTTTTAAACTGTTTTAAGCTGCAGGCAGAGGCAAATCCTGGGTATGAAGCTTTCAGCCACATACCTGAAGTCTCGCTTTGCAACTAAACCTAAAAAGAATTGAAATTGGACCGTCCTCTTGATTGCACAAGTTTCTGGGACAGCCTGTGTTTAATCTGAGTTTGTTGTCCTGTTATGGTTAATGCTGCTTCTTTGATTTACTGTTTATTTTTCCAGTTATCACAGAAGGGACTAAGTGGGCAGCACGGTAGCACAAGTGATTAGCACTGTGGCTTCACAGCGCCAGGGTCCCAGGTTCGATTCACTGCTGGGTCACTTTCTTGCGGAGTCTGCACGTTCCCCCTGTGTCTGCGTGGGTTTCCTTGAGTGCTCTAGTTTCCTCCCACAATCCAAAGACGTGCACGTTAGGTGGATTGGCCATGATAAATTGCCCTTAGTAACCAAAAGATGTTCGGAGGGGTTATTGGGTTACGGGGATAGGGTGGAAGTGAGGGCTTAAGTGGGTCGGTGCAGACTCGATGGGCCGAATGGCCTCCTTCTGCACTGTATGGTCTATGTGCTAATGCATTGTATTGTTCTGTGTATTTATTTAAGTATGGGTGTATAGGTCTAACTTTATGGTTATTGGCAGATTAAACTCAAGTGCCTATGTGTGGATTTTGGGTTGTGTTGGCTGCCTCCAATTTTCCATGATAACTTATTTGTCTTTGATTGGGCTCATTGAGCACAGCAATTGGTGAAAACAGAAAATGACACAGTAAAATTTAAAGGGACAGGGACAATTAAAGAGAGTGTCACAATAGGCATATGTGTGTATATACATCACATGGCCTGCAGCGGTCCAAGAAGGCGGTTCACCACCACCTTCTCGAGGGCAATTGGGATGGACAATAAATGTTGGCCTGCTTTTCAACTGTGTTTCTGATGCTATGATCATCATATCCGAATAACCCAGCCATGTCGGAGTGGTATTAATAGAATTTACAGTGCAGAAGGGGGCCATTCAGCCCTTCGAGTCTGCACCGGCCCTTGTGAAGAGTACCCTACCCAAACCCACACCTCCACCCTATCCTCGTAACCCAGTAACCCCACCCAACCTTTTTGAACACGAAGGGCAATTTTAGCATGGCCAATCCACCTAACCTGCAATCTTTGGACTGTGGGAGGAAACTGTGGACTGTGGGGCAGCACGGTAGCATTGTGGTTAGCACAATTGCTTCACAGCTCCAGGGTCCCAGGTTCGATTCCCGGCTTGGGTCACTGTCTGTGCGGAGTCTGCACGTTCTCCCCGTGTCTGCGTGGGTTTCCTCCAGGTGCTCCGGTTTCCTCCCACAATCCAAAGATGTGCAGGTTAGGTGGATTGCCCATGCTAAATTGCCCTTAGTGTCCAAAATTGCCCTTAGTGTTGGGTGGGGTTACTGGGTTATGGGAATAGGGTGGAGGTGTGGGTTTGGGTAGGGTGCTCTTCCCAAGAGCCGGTGCAGACTCGATGGGCCGAATGGCCTCCTTCTGCACTGTAAATTCTATGATTCTATGAAACCGGAGCACCCAGAGGAAACCCACGCACACACGGGGAGAACGTGCAGACTCCGCACAGACAGTGACCCAAGCCGGGAATCGAACCTGGGACCCTGGAGCTGTGAAGCAACTGTGCTAACCACTATGCTACCGTGCTGCCCATTGTTCAATATACAAATCATCTTCATTTGTTTCGGATTTGTTATTGTGCTCTTCATGTTCAATGAACAAATCATCTTCTTTGGCTTCGGATTTGTCACTGTGCTCTTCACTTTGGGTGGTGCAAACTGCTTGTTCCAGGGTGCTGCAAAAGTTGTTTTTAACTGTTTGTTGAAGTTGAGGCATTGTTGTGCCTTTCGAGGTAAAGAGTTGTGGGTTTTGTAGCTTTAAAACTATTATTTTTAATTTTCGGGCAATGTTGCTTTAAGTGGGCGTGGTCTGGGTCTTCTGATGTCATGTTGCATGCGCAGAACGGAATTTTGCCGGTAAGCGTCTTTTTCTGAAGTGCGCATATGCGTACTGGCTGGAACGCTCTCGCTCAAGGTGGCTACCATTTAAAATGTGCTTTTGCATCGAGTGAGATACTGCCTTCACCTCGTGGTAAGTTTTCGCACTGTTTTTTCTTTGGGTTAATTGAGGGTACTGATTTTCTTTTTGTTCACGCACTATGCACTTTGTAATCGCTATTTATAGAGTTAGATCATTTTTTTGTGAAAGTGCTTCCTTAAACTTTCATCTGATAGTCCATAAATTAATTGATCCATTATCATTGAGGCTCTGAAATCAGCAAAATTACGACCTTGTGCTATTAACTTGAGGTCTGTAATAACATTACTGATTGGCTCTCCGTTTCTCTGGCACCTATTACAAAAGTTAAATCTTTTCAGGACCTCACCAGACTGCCTTTTTCAGTGATCTTCAAATATTTTGTGTATCACTTTCAATTTAGTTTTGTCTTCACCTTCCAAGTAATTAAAGGAGTTATAGATTTCTCTAGCTTCATGACCTGCTATTGCTAGTAGCAGTGTTATTTACTTTTCTTCAGAGGCTGTGCTCATATCATTAGCTACCATATATATTTGGAACATTTGTTAAAAAATTTGCCAGTTATCATGTAAGTTACCGGTTGTTTTCAACTGCCATGGAGGTCGACCAAGTTCTAGAGAATCGGTCGGTCGGTCGTCGAGGATCCTTATGCTGTGAAGTCTTCCATGGTCGAACCGACAGTACTTAATTTTCTTTCTTTTTGTCTAACCTAATCTAACTAGTTCTTTCAAAGCCAACAGTCCTGGTACCATTTTTTTTACACTTCTTTGTATGTTTTAATATACTACGGAGTGTCATATGTGTTACTCAAACCTTGGTTGCTGATGAAGTTCTCTGAATCTCGATGAAGAAGACTCAAACTCGTCCAGTAGTAACAAAAGGCTTATTGAGTAACTATAACAATAATTGCGTGAGTTCTTTACTTTAATATTAATACTAGTGATAAGGTCAACAAGATCTAACTACAGTAACTATGCATAACTACACTAACCATCTGAGCTAATCTTATGCTCCTGTTCTGGTCACAGTCCACCCGAAAACACATACTCCCACATAAATATATACAAACACACACTCCCACACAAATATATACAAACACACACTCCCACACAAATATATACAAACACAAACTTTCACACACATATATACAAACACACACTCCCACACACATATATACAAACACACTCTCCCACACAAATATATACAAACACACACTCCCACATGCATACATACAAACACACACTCCCACACAAATATATACAAACACAAACTTCCACACACATATATACAAACACACACTCCCACACACATTTATACAAGCACACACTCCCACATACATATATACAAACACAAACTACCACACACATATATACAAACACACACTCCCACACACATATGTACAAACACTGACTCCCACATGCATAAATACAATCACAAACTCCCACACACATATATGTAGCACGGTAGCATTGTGGATAGCACAATTGCTTCACAGCTCCAGGGTCCCAGGTTCGATTCCGGCTTGGGTCACTGTCTGTGCGGAGTCTGCACATCCTCCCCGTGTGTGCGTGGGTTTCCTCCGGGTGCTCTGGTTTCCTCCCACAGTCCAAAGATGTGCAGGTTAGGTGGATTGGCCATGATAAATTTGCCCTTAGTGTCCAAAATTGCCCTTAGTGTTGGGTGGGGTTACTGGGTTATGGGGATAGGGTGGAGGTGTTGACCATGGGTAGGGTGCTCTTTCCAAGAGCCGGTGCAGACTCGATGGGCCGAATGGCCTCCTTCTGCACTGTAAATTCTATGATTCTATGATTCTATGAAAGTTAGAGAGAGGCACAATGCGGTTGCTTTTATATCGCTGTTGGTCCGGCCCTCTAGTGATTATCTGGTGCTACTGATTACACATTAACCCCTTATGTACATGCACATATAGAGATCACTACAGTTGGCCTAACCAGCAACACCCACATCCCACGAAAGCATCGATAAAAAGAAGGGTAAAATATTCCACTATTTCAGGAGAGCCACAAATGGCAGCTCGGCCTTGTTCAGCCTATTTGTCTTTCTGAAAGCTGAAGAGGTATAGGAATAAACTGAACCATGGAAAAGAAACCCAGGCTGCAGGTCTGAGTCAGCTGACAACTGAAAAAGGAACTTGGCCTCCGACGTTCAGTCTGTTGACTCCTGAAATTGATGTGTTGTTTGGTGAAGTGGTCGGGAGGATGGTTTCCTCAGAGCCACTCTGTAGTGCCAACTCCATTGTCAGCACTGCAGTATGTGTGGTGATGTGCATCAATGTAAATGAATGTAGGCTAGCTAGACACTAGAGGGAGCACAAGAGACATCACACACACACACACTCAACCAATAAATCAGTTAGATAGAACACGACCAATGGACATTCACGATACACACAGAGGTGACACGACCACAAGAGGGCATTACACCAACCCATATATAAAGGACACGTGATCTCCCTCTTTCCAGTGGAGACAGTTAGTGAGTAGAGACACAGGGTTGATTCAATATTATACCCACCACGTGGATTGCAGCAACTGGTTAGTCAGTGTGGGTAGCTATAGTAGGATTAGCAGTAGTGTCGAACCCGAGTAATAGAAGTGTAAATAGTTTAATAAACGTGTTGAAGTTATCTCCACGTCTGAACCTTCCTTTGTCAAGTGCACCACAAGGAAGCCGCTTATGTTACACCTACAACATAACAAATCAGTATGCCTATAAGCAAATGGACCCAAATTACTGTCACTGATTGTGGAGCCCCTGTGTCAGTGGCAGATGGCACAGGTCTGCATTTGGTTCTCTGCTGACCTGAGGATAAAGGAACCTGCAAACGTTACCAGGTCAACATGCCAATGTCGGCAAATTTGATTGAAGTCATGTTTTTGTTCATGCAGTGTTGCTCAAAGCATCATTTACCGTGCTTGGGGTACATGTTGTTACTGGCACAGTCAGGTCACAACCTTCACTCGAAATAGAAATCTCTGTCATTATTAAGTTTCTGCCAAAGTACAGTCTGTTCACCTCTGTCTGCATACACTGGGAGGTATGAAAGAATTAGATAGGTTAAGGGACAGAGACAGAGCTGCCAGCACCTAATTGCGAACCATACCTGCGGTGGAGGAGACAGGGGGAGTTTTAATCCTCACACACGAATGGATTGGAAAAGGTACCAGAGGTGTGAAGAACCTTAAAAAAATCTTTAAACCTAAGTATTAGAATGTGATTTTGGAGGGGATTTTCTGTCCATTCTCGTCAGCGAGATATTCTGGTCCCACGGGTTTCCTGGCGGCATGGGGTGGATTCAATGGAAAATACCATTAACTGCGGCATGACCAAAATATGCCACTGCCAGCCAATGGCAGGCTGCCTCCCACCACCGAGAAACGTGCCGCGGGAGTGCGTGGCAAATCTCCCCCCCCCCCCCCCCCCCCCCCCCCCCCCCGGCCTATGTGTCCACGCTTCACCAATTTTCCAGATTTAGCCCTGGCTGCATGACTTTCCTGGGCCTCAGGAGTGCATGACTAACTGTGAGATTTTGACCACACCTGTAACCTGAGGCATAAAACTTGACTCAACCACTGGCTTTCTGATCCTTCCTAAGCTCTGAGGTTGCCATTGTGACTGCAGCAAGTAGTAGCTTTCAGCTCTGGGCAGCGTGGTACCCTGGCATCCCTGTTGCCACCTGGACACTTTGGCACTGCCAGTATGACACCCTGGGTGCCACTCTGGAACTTCCAGGGTGCCCAGGTGGCACTACCAGGTTGGCTGGGGCTTTGTCAGGCTGCCAGGCTGGCAGTGTCATGGTGCCCAGGTAGCATCTTGCCCACACCAGGATCATGCCCAGGAGTGCACTTATCA
Source organism: Scyliorhinus torazame (assembly GCF_047496885.1). NCBI lineage: Eukaryota > Metazoa > Chordata > Chondrichthyes > Carcharhiniformes > Scyliorhinidae > Scyliorhinus > Scyliorhinus torazame. The sequence goes on along the minus strand of NC_092714.1, from coordinate 69,681,085 downwards.
GGTGGGGTGCGGGGGGCTCGAGGAACCCCCCCCCCCCGTTGGTAATTTGTGGTGATGAGGGTCCGAAGGCTGTGATGGGGGGGTTCAGAGGTTGGGGCACCATTTAAAATGGCACCCGATCTCTTCCTGCGTTGGCAAGCGGAACACATTAGTGCAGGAAATGGGACTCGAAGTGTGGCCTCGATGGGGCATCCTCGCCGAGGCCCAGAAATGAAGGAGAATCCTGTTTTATTAGCGGCGTCGTTCATGGCGTTGCCAGCGCCGGGAAACACAAGGCTAAATGTGCCCGACACCAGGACTCTGTTTCATTGCCTTTAAATCACGCCCATGGTCTTCTCTCTCTTTTGGAAGCTTGCTCTGGTGCTCTCTGCTCATTCTGCCAGTTATGTTGTATTCCAAGAAGATGCCAGCACCCCATTTTGTGGGCACTAGATTTATGCAGTAACCTTGATGTCTGAATCAAGTCTCTTAGTACCTGCCAAATCACTCCTTGTAACTTTAAAGAACTCTAGAAAGAACAAATCATTAGTACAATTACCACAACCAGAAGAAATCAATTAGCAACCAATCTATAGGGATGGTTGTACTTTCTATTATGAACCTGGACCGGACCCCAACAGTTATTCCTCCAAAATAATCGTTTGCCAAAGGCAATCAATGTTTGGTCTATTTTTACTTTTCTAATCCATCAATCAAAATTATTTCATTCAATTCTTTCAAATTCTATATATCCCTGACCTAGATTTCTAAACTTTTGCCTGTAGGCTTCTGACACGAGTTCATATTATTATTATTATATGCACTTAATATGGCTTTTCTCACCTCATCACAATCCCTAGATACCTCCTCTGATGGTGATGCAAACACTTCACTCGCTCTACCTACCAACTTTGCTTGAACTAACAATACGCATTTAATCTTTTAAAATAATATTTTTATTCTCCTCCTTTTTCACATTTTCTCCCAAATTTACACCAATAAACAATAATCAGTAATCAATGCAAATCAATCCCCATATCAATAACACCAAACCCCCAAACATTAGCCCGCATGTTAACATAAACAAATGACAAAAAAGAATCAGGAATCACCCATAGTCACCATTAACACATACAGTCCCCCTCCCCCCAACCCTCCCAGCCCCCTAATGTTCGATATAATCCAATTCTCGAAAGTGCAAAATGAATAAAGCCCATGAGTTGTAGAACCCCATCATCCTTCCCCTCAGCTCAAACCCTCCCCACAACCCCCGCAACGTTCACACACATAGAACAAAGCACATAGAACATACAGTGCAGAAGGAGGCCATTTGGCCGATCGAGTCTGCACCGACCCACTTAAGCCCCCAATTCCACCCTATCACCATAACCCAATAACCCCTCCTAACCTTTTTGGATACTAAGGGCAATTTAGCATGGCCAATTCACCTAACCTGCACATCTTTGGACTGTGGGAGGAAACCAGAGCACCTGGAGGAAACCCACACAGACACGGGGAGAACATGCAGACTCCGCAGACAGTGACCCAAGCCCGAATCGAACCTGGGACCCTGGTGCTGTGAAGCCACAGTGCTAGCCACTTGTGCTACCATGCTGTCTTCTATCCCCTCAAACAGCCGGCTCATCCTCGCCCTTGTAAGGTGTGCTCTATATACCACCTTCAGCTATATCAGCCCCAACCTCGCACACGAGGTGAGGCGTTCACCTTCCTGAGCGCCTCACACCAGAACCCCTCCTCCATACCCTCTCCCAACTCTTCCTCCCACTTTGTCTTGATCACTTCCAGCGGCGCCTTCTCCTCTTCCAAAATAGCCCCGTAAACTGCTGACACTAACCCCTTCTCCAATCCCCCTGTCGTCAGCACCTCCTCCAGCAATGTGGAAGCCGGGTCTACTGGGAAAGTCTGTATATCCTTTTTGGCAAAATCTCGAACCTGCATGTATCTAAATATTTCCCCCTGCTCCAGCCCATAATTCGCTCCCAGCTCCTTCAATCCTGCAAACCGACCCTGAAGAAACAAATCTTTTAGTGTCCTAATTCCTTTCTCCTCCCATTTCCGAAAATTTCCATCCCATTTCCCTGTCTCAAATCTATGGTTCCCCCGAATCGGCATCTCCCTTGACCCTGCCCCCAACCCGAAGTACTGGCCTCCAAATTCTCAACAAAGCTATTACTACCGGATTCCCTGAGTATCTCCCCGGGGCCGTCGGGAGCGGCGCTGTCGCTAGCGCCTTCAATCCCAACCCCCTCCACAAACTCTCCTCCATTCTGACCCATTGGGAGTCAACCCCTCTGACCTAGCTACGTACCTTCTCCACATTCGGCGTGGTTAAAGCCCGCCTAAAAGCACGTGAAGCCCCCCCCCCCCTGAGTATAAGAAGACATAGTTTAGCCTGTAGCGTTATTGTGCATGAGTAAATCATACTACGTGTAAATAAAGTATCATTGACTTTGAACTAACTAACTGGTGTATTGGCTCTTTGATCGGTATTCGGTTGAAACTTGTGGCGGTATCAGGAGATACCTGGCGACTCTGAAAACATATTCATAATTAAGATTAAGAAAGGCGACTTTATTAACAGCCATATTTATAGCCATGAAAAGAGAGCAACAGCTTTCGACAGGAAAATCGGCAGGCATTGGAAAATAAACAGGAATCGCGGCAACACATTCATTTTAACCGCCTGTACCCAACCCGCCAGTGAGAGAGGGAGACCATCCTACCTTGCCAGATCAGCTTTCACCCTCCCCACCAAACTAGAACTGTTGTACCTCCGGAGCATTGTACCATTCCTGAGCAACCTGCACCCCAGGTATCGAAAGTGAGACCCTGCCCTACGGAATGGCAGTCCCCCCACCACTGCCCCCACCCTCGGCCGAGACACCACAAAATATTCACACTTGACTAGATTTAATTTGTACCCCGAGAAATACCCAAACACCCGAAGCAGTTCCAATATTCTCCCTATTGACACACTCGGTTCCGACACGTATAATAACAAGTCATCGGCATATAAGGACACCCTATGCTCTAACGATTGATTAATTGATTGATTGATATTCATTGTCACATGTACCGAAGTACAGTGAAAAATAGTTTTCTGCAGCCAAGGGAACGTACACAGTGCGTACATAGTAGACAAAAGAATAATCGACAGAGTACATTGACAGTTGTGCATCAACAAATAGTGATTGGTTACAGTGCGGAACAAGGCCAAACAAGAGCAGCATAGGGCATCATGAATAGTGTTCTTACAGGGAGCAGATCAGTCCGAGGGAGAGTCATTGAGAAGTCTAGTAACTGTGGGGAAGAAGCTGTTCCTATGTGTGGATGTGCGGGTCTTCAGACTTCTGTATCTTCTGCCTGATGGAAGGATCTAGAAGAGGACAAAGCCTGGGTGTGAGGGGTCTCTGGCAATGCTGTCTGCCTTTCTGAGGCAGCAGGAAAGAAAATGGGAAGATGGCAACTTTGTGTGATGCATTGGGCTGAGTTCACCACACTCTGCAGTTTTTTGCGATCTTGGGCCGAGCAGTTGCCATACCAAGCTGTAATGCAGTCGGATAGGATACTCTCTATGGTCATCTGTACACGTTTGTGAGAGTTTGTGAGAAGTTTGAAGGTCCCCCCCCCCCCCCCCACCCGCACTATCCCTTTCCATACCCCAAACTTCTTAACGCTGTGGCCAATGGCTCAAGCGCGAGTGCAAACAACCTGGGGGACATAAGACATCCCTGCCTAGTCCCACGGTGGAGAGGAAAGTATTCCGAGTTGATGTTATTTGTGCGGGCACTCGCCCTCAGCTCCTTATATAGTAGCTTTACCCAGTCCACAAATCTTGGTCCAACCCCAAACTGCTCCAGGACTGCCATCAAGTACCTCCATTCGACAATACGCATATAATCTTTGGCCAATTCAAATGTTTAGCTACTTTCGCAAATGGGATAAAAAAAAGCTTCCACGTCACATCTTTCTTATCAAACCTTGGCAATGCTGGAATGTATTTAAACATATCCTCACTCGATTTTTGACCAGTGTGGTGAATGTATTCACCATAGTATAAACTGTCTGCTTAGTACTGTGGCCTGTGCCCAGAAAATGGTAATACGATCTACCCTGTCTGTATAGTACTGTGGCCTATGACCAGGAAATAGTATTACGATCTACCACCATGTATTGTACAGGAGCCCCGGTGGGCTCCACCTCTGGCTCTGCGCCCCCCCCCTCCACCACGGCTGTATATAGGCCTGGCCGCCAGTGGGCGGCAGTCATTGTTACTGAACTCACAGGCAGGCAAGTTCTCGGTTAATAAAGCCTCTGTTCACTCGTTCTCATCGTCTTGCAGTGAATTGATGGTACAACAACCAGGAAGTGTTTCTCCTTCCTCTACACTTTCTGCCTTTAACTCCCATATTTTCCATTGATGTTCTTTTTGCAGTTCCAGTTTTCAAAGTTCAAATTCTCTCTCTTGCCCCTCTTTCTGTTTCTACATCAAGTTTCCTCTTTTCAATTTTCTTTTGAAAAGCCCTTTCTTTTTCCTTTTCTTCTGCAATTGCCTTTCTCTCTCTTTCCTTTTCCTCTGCCATAGCCACTCTCTACTTTTCTTGCATTTCCAACTGTTTCATTTCTAATTGAATTCTAACTAATTCTAATGCTTCAGGCTGCGCTTCCAGCAAGTTTAAATGCTGAGTTATTGTTTGTATTATCTCTAACTTCATCACCCCTTCAGGTAAAGTCAACTGTAGCTTATCCGCCAAACACAGAAGTTTTGTTTTAACCACCCTTTGTAAACGAGCCCGAGTGACCTTTTCCACATCCAGGAACATCTTTGCAACTGAAAGATCCATCGTTCCAGTCACTCTCTACTTAAACTTCATCACCTGAAATAAAGCACCACTTCCATACACACTCACTGTCTTAAATTCAATAATCCCAACCCAAACAATGAATTATACTTCTAAATCCTGGTAAAAAGACCCCAATTTTATGACGATCCCGGACCAGGCCCCAACAGTTACGAGGATACTGGACAGAAACCCGAATATTCTATTTAATTTGTAAGATTGTAAGGAAAGGATATCTTGCTCCAGCAGTAATTCCATGCATAAATAAGGATATGGTATATTAAAACAAACTTTATTATTAACACAGGATTAAAATAGGGTGGCACGGTGGCACAGTGGTTAGCACTGATGCCTCACAGCGCCAGGGACATAGGTTCAATTCCGGCCTTGGGTGAATGTGTGAAGTTTCTATTTTCTCCCCGTGCATGCGTGGGTTACCTCTGGGTGCTCCGGTTTCCTCCCACAGTCCAAAGGTGTGCAGGTTAGGTGAATTGGCCATGCTAAATTGCCCCTTCATGTCCAAAGATGTGCAGGTTAGGTAGGGTTATGGGGATAGGGTAGAGTAGTGAGCCTAGGTAGACTGCTCTTTCAGAAGGTCGGTGCAGATTCGATGGGCCGAATGGCCTCCTTCTGCACTGTAGGAACTCTATGGTTCTAAAATAACTTTAACCTCATACAGGAGGTTACAATTACTAATTAAACAATGTTTTTCTTTTAAATTTTAGAGTACCCAATTCATTTTTTCCAATTAAGGGGCAATTTAGCATGTTCAATCCACCTACCTTGCACATCTTTGGGTTGTGGGGGCGAAACCCACGCAAACACGGGGAGAATGTGCAAACTCCACATGGACAGTGACCCTGAGCCGGGATCGAACCTGGGACCTCGGCGCCGTGAGACTGCAGTGCTACCACTGCGCTACCGTGCTGCCCCATTAAACAATGTTTAACAATACAATGAAACAATAAATCCTAATTGCTATATTTTATCTCCACTCATGCAAAATGTATCTCAGGTCAAAACCCATTTTTAAATACAGTTGGCAGACCCAGGAGTACTTGCTTAATAGAGATCCTTTAAAAGACTGATTGGAGAGAGAGAAGTCTGGTGAGGAAACAGCCTGCAGATTCTTGTCTGTCTCAGAGTACTGATTAACCTGTGAACTTTTGAGAACTGCTCCTGTCCTGTCCACAGTCAAACCTTTAACTTAACTTTAAAACTTAAAACTCAATACCTGATTGCTTCAGCCCCTGTTCCTCCCATTAACTACATAATCTTACCAAACTAAACACAATGGGCGTGATCTACCAGCCACGCTGCACCCAAAAAGCAGCGCATCGCAGCGCAATGTGGCCGGTAAATGACGGGAGACCCTCTTCCCGGGATCTACCCAGCTCACCATGCCTCGTGAGATCTAATCTGTAAGTGCCGGGAAACACACGGCTAAACAGGCTCGCTATGGGACATAGTTCCCATTTGGTTAAATCGCATCCAATGTCTCTAATTATCTACTCCCCAGGGAACTTCATTTGAATAAACAAAATGCCATTACCCCAACTTTTATGATACTTTAATTGCGCCTTTGTATCCAAAAAGCCTGCTGCTTTTCAAACTAGGATTCAAAACATGGCTGAGATACCAGCCTCCCCGTACCAGCCTCCCCGAACAGGCACCGGAATGTGGCGACTAGGGGCTTTTCACAGTAACTTAATTTGAGGCCTACTTGTGACAATAAGCAATTTTCATTTTCATTTAATTTCAAGTAGCCACATACTAAGCCAGGTTTTTAACCTTTATTACATAGCAACATATAATACATTATGTCTGAAATTCCTACATTCATCACATTTCTACTGAACACATGTTAAACTGTGCATGATTTAGAGAGGAAGTTAGGTGGAGCAATGAGCTCCTAAATAGCAATGTTGATGCCAAATTAGCTTTACGCACTGGTTGATGTCATGATCTGCCTACTCTGCATATTTAGAACAGATACTCCTTATGTGCACAGTAACGTCCTCACCAATATAGTGCCTGGTGCAACTCGCATGAGAAGTGCATACCATGGACACAGTGGATCAATAAGACCACTTGTAGCATGCCAAAGATTGGTGCTGCCCAACAGAATTCTGTGCTGCTGGCCTTTGCCTCTAACAGCACTGAGTGAAACGATATCCTGAGGAATGTTGCACTGTTTCCTATGGAACTACTACAGGACATTTACTGTGAATTCAAGGTGATTGCCATCAGGCAGCTGGAGGAAGGAGAGGGGATTTGTTTTGTTACATTACTGTCCAAGTGGCATTCTTGAAAATGACCCCCATTGTATCCAATGTATTAATCAGTAAAAATGATACAGACCAGCTTGCCTTTCGTCTTTCTCTCTCTCTTTCTCTCTCCAATTCCTCCTTTGGAATTTTCCTAATATATCCAACTTCTTCCCTTCCCATAACAACCACAACTCTGCCATCCAACAAGCAAGTACCTCAGAATCATTATGCTGTGATATATGGGCAAGCTGGTAAAGTAAATGGAATGTAAGTAGTTTATATATGAGACAATGTAGACTAGCCTAAATGACGGTAATAACTACCTGATCACTATAGATGTTCCCCACATGTACTGCGACTCAGAGCTGAGCAGCCCTACTGAACATCATTGGAGCCTAGCATAATCTAACCAGAACCATGTGATCATAAGGACCAAGAAATGAGGATTTGATAAATGGGATTTGAGCAGCGTGCTCATTACAAGGGAATCCCACCAACTAAGCTTTTGAGGTCATGAACATCAACTCACCACATAATTTCCCTTGTATCAGGGTAAAAGTAAGTGAGCATCATTTTATTTTAGTTCCAAGGAGGTTGAGTGTTTTTCATATTAGAACATAGAACATAGAACGATACAGCGCAGTACAGGCCCTTCGGCCCACGATGTTGCACCGACATGGGAAGTCAAAAATCAAAAGCCATCTAACCTACACTATGCCATTATCATCCATATGCTTATCCAATATACTTTTAAATGCCCTCAATGTTGGCGAGTTCACTACTGTTGCAGGTAGGGCATTCCATGGCCTCACCACTCTTTGCGTAAAGAACCTAACTCTGACCTCTGTCCTATATCTATTACCCCTCAGTTTAAGGCTATGTCCCCTCGTGCTAGCCATTTCCATCCGCGGGAGAAGGCTCTCACTGTCCACCCTATCTAACCCCCTGATCATTTTGTATGCCTCTATTAAGTCTCCTCTTAACCTTCTTCTCTCCAACGAAAACAACCTCAAGTCCATCAGCCTTTCCTCATAAGATTTTCCCTCCATACCAGGCAACATCCTGGTAAATCTCCTCTGCACTATTATTGCAATATTATTATGCAATATTATTGACTTGTAGGCACCCATCTCCCGTCACTGATGAAATGTCATTCACCAAAATAACAATTATGAACATTATATTTGAGTAACTACCCACATGCCGCTTTCACTTCATCAGGGGCCTGCCCGAAGGTGTTTCCCCAGCTCCTTGTCCACTGTTGCTACATCCTCAGCTGCTTTTCCTTGGCAGTTTTTAAATCAGCGGTGGTTTGCAATTGCTCCTCAGGGCCAGGGTGAGGAGTCAGGTCCAACAGGGATTGAAACCACACTGTCAGTATTCTAAGCCGTTCACTAGCCACCTAGCCAATTGAGTTAACCAGCCCCCTGTGTGTACTGACTTAGAATTATTAATATTTCCACGCTGTCAAAGGTAATCAGCACTATGGGCTTCTTGATATGTAGTTATAGGAAAGCGAGAGTTTTTAGTTCCAAAGGAGAAAGTAATTTTTGCAGAAACGGTTCAAGGAAAGCCACACGAGGTGGAACTAAAACCACCATCTCCGGGGATTTGACCTGCCTGTCACCACACACTTGCAATCGTGCAGTTTCTGTCTGGATGAACCAAAATCTTTTCTCATCGTCCAGTTTGTGGCAGTTTCATCCGGATTCTATGAATGTGTTTTCATCTTTTTTTTAAAGCCTATTATTGAAAGATTTGAGATTGTGATTTTGTTTTTTAAACTTGTCTGTCCATGTGATGCAGCACGCATGTCACAGTGGCCTGGGAGTGTGCTGAAAGGGCAGCAAATGAGACTGGAACTCGATAAGCGTGGTTTCGGCCTACGTCAGGATTTCAGTGGCGATTGGTACGAGGTGGAGTCTCCGCCCACCCCAAAGGCCTGAGATATTAGAGGAGGAAAGCTGGTGACTGGTACACTCCATATTCCATCCCTTCTGTAGCCTGTTGGGTCACTCAGTGAGTGGCAGGTATCTCTGACACACTTATTGTGGCGTGAGAGTCTACCATTGGGAATTAGATGAGAGAACCACCCTCTGCTCCCAGAAAGCACATCAGGATCAGTGAGGGATAGTCTCAGCAAGTGTGCTGCCACACTTACGTTGAGGTATAGCAATTGCCAATTTTCAGTTCCCATGTCCGGGATTCTCCGAGCCTCCGTGCCGAAATCGCGCTCGGCGCGGGGGCGGAGAGTGGGACGTCAGACCCGCGATCGGATCCGACGCCTGGACGTGAACCTCCGGCGACCGGAGAATCGGCCCCAGTCGCGCGCGCGCAGTCGACGCGGCGCAGGTGGGGGGGGCGTTGAAAGAGGCCCCTGTGGTGATTCTCCACGGTCGACTGGCTGAGTTCCTGCCGGTGTGGTTCACGTATGGCTCCACCCGCCAGGAGTTCGGTACCGCGGCTGCAGTGGCCGTCCTGGTGGGGGGCGGGGGGATCCTTCTCCAGGGGGAGGCCTCCAGGAATTCCAGGGCCGCGATTGGGGGCCACGGGTCGGCAGGCTCGTACGATCTAGGGGGGGCCTATCTACTTCTGCGCCGGCCCGCTCTGTGGGTCTGCCATGTCGCGCGGGGCCGGCGTGGAAGCGTCCGTGCATGCGCGGACCCGCGACCGGAAGTGCAGGCCGTATATCGGCAGCAGGAGCTGCGTGGAGCACTTCGGCGCCGTGCTGGCCCCCTGTGGACCACGGAATCGCTGGGCCAAGAGGTCCATTGACGCCGGCGTGAAACACTCCGGTGTTTATGCCAGCGTCAACACTTAGCTGCCGTTTTGAAGAATCCCAGCCCATAGGTGGGATTCTTCGAAAACTGGTGGGCGGTCAACTCCGATGCGAAGGTGTGGCGTGAACCACTCCGCACCTTCAGGGGCTAGGCCAGTACCGGAGTAGTTTGCGCTGCGCCGTGTAGCCACCTAAAATGGCTGATTCCCGAGTAAAATGGTCAAACCCAGATTTAAAATGGCGAACGAAAGAGGCTGATGGGAAAATCAGCCAACAGGACTCAAACGGACAGCTGCAGGCAAAACAGTGTATTCAGCTCTGGGGAAGTCGGCCCAGACCGATACCTGCAACCATTAACACCACATCAACCCAGCCACCCGCATACTAAGCAGCCATCCCCGGGAACAATTGCTACACATTAGCAACAAAAGCCGATCCAGACTTTTCGGCGCCAGCAGTGGCTGAGACAAAGAAGGGTGGACGACCACCCCCCCGATCAAGGAATCAGCCCATTATTGGAGCAATCACTTGGAACCAGGGTCAAGGTCCGCCCCGAGAGGCGGGAAGCCCCTGGGAACTATAAAAATAGGGGCCAAGTTCAGATCGACCCTTCTTCTCCTACTCGCAACCTTCGAGACCCTTCGACGAAGAAACAAGTAAGTGTTACTCCAGCAATCGCTACCAGATAGGTGCTCCAGACTATCGACTCGTACCAGCCTTTTTGAATCCCGCAGACCAGACCCAATTCGATAGACCATTTGTTTCCCTGACCTAGTGGGCCATCACCAAAGTTAAGTATTGGCCTTTAGTGGTAGGTAATAGTCTAGAAGTAGGATTATTGTATAAGTATTTATTGCTGTATATAATAAATGATCGTTGATTTAACTTTTACTAAGCGGTGTGCTGCATTATTAATCATTACTTGAGCTTGAACCACGTGGCGGTATCAGGAAGATACCTGGCGACTTGTGAGCAAAGGTGACAGAATTAGAGCTAATAAAACTAAGGCTAATAAGAGCAACAGCCGGCTGGCTCAGAAGGGGCTTGGCGCCACGCCAACCGGCACCAAAGAGCTTGCGCCGGCCGGCGTGAGTTGGCGCATGCACAGGAGCACCAGCGTGTGCTGGCATCATCCCAGCGCATGGACAGGGGGGTTCATCTCCACGCCGGCCATCGCGGACTGTTACAGCTGCTGGTGCGGAGGAATAGAGTGCCCCCATGGCACAGGCCCGCCCGCGGATCGGTGGGCCCCGATTGCGGGCCAGGCCACCATGGGGGCACCCCACCCCAGGGCCAGATCCCCCCTCCCCCCGCCTCCCCTGAGAACCCGGAAGCCGTCCTCAGATCCAGGTCCTGCCGGTAAATACCTGTCGTAACTTACGCCGGTGGGACCGGCCAAAAACGGGCGGCCACTCGGCCCATCGCGGGCCAGAGAATGGCCGGGGGGGGGCACTGCCAGCGGCCGCCGACCGGCGCGGTACGATTCCCGCTCTCGCCAAATCCCCGGCGCCGGAGAATTCGAAAGCCGGCAGGGGCGAGATTCACGCCGCCCCCTGGCGATTCTCCGACCTGGCGGGGGGTTCGGAGAATCCGGCCCCATATCTTTCATACCTCTCGAAGGCAAACAATTATTGATTTGTTAATAACAATTGATTATCTGATAAAAAGAGGTTTCCTCAGATTGAACACAGCAGGACTGACTTTGTATTTGAGGTAAATTATATTTTTCTACTGAAGGCTCTTCAGAAACAAGATTAAATGTTAGTCAAACATAAATAGCGAAGAAGCCTTTCAGATGACATTGAAAGAGAGTGAGAGGGTCACTCGGAATCTGACATGATTTCGGAGAACAAATCTTTGCATTTAATCAGAATGTAAACAATGGACAAAGCAAAAGTCAATTCTCATTGATACAGGGATAATTGCAGAACTATGTCAACACTGGGTAGGGCTGAATACAACACTGAAGGAAAGATTAGAAGCCATGCACAACCATGCAACACAATGTTTGTGCAGTCAACATGCTTGAACTTTTAACACGTCAACAAAAACTATCTGAAGCAACTTCCAAGGGGCGGAAAAGCAAAATACTGCAGATGCTGCAAATCTGCAATAAAACCAGAAACTGTTCGAGATACTCAGCAGTTCAGGTAGCAGAGAAACAGAGATGACCATTCGGACCATCATTTCCATGGCTGCTGAAAATGAGCTACTAGCCCATATCCCACTTTCCAGCTCTTGGCTTGTAGCCCTGTGGGCTGCAGCATTTCATGTGCATTTCCAAAGATTTTTTAAAAATACAGTGCAGGTTTCTGCCTCCACCAGACCCCAACCATTCTCTGGGCGATAAAGAAAACTTCAAAATTTCAAATAATCCTTCTACCAATTACTTTAAATCTACTAATTACCCAGGGTCAGTAACCTCTTTGCTGAGGGAAATAGACCCCTCATAGTTTTATACTCCTCAATTCAATCTCACATTAGCCTCTTCTGTTCCATAAAAAAAACAGGTTATCTAGTCTTTCCCAATAGCCACAATTCCCCAGTCTTGGCAACATCCTGGTAAATCTTGTTTGTATTCTCTGGAGTGTGATCACATTTTCTCTCATGTCTCTCCCTTAGGCAATGCCTTGGGATTGAGGTAATTTGCTTCCACTCCAGTTCGATGGGTTCCGAGGTGGCTGATGAGTCCAATGCATGACCTGAAGACTCTGTCACATGTGGGACAGGTGGTGTTTGAAGGGTTGGATGGTTGGGTTTGTTTGAAGGTTTATACAATCCCTCCAACACCACAACGTCACCTCTGCATCACCCTAACAGATCCTGTTGATGTCTTCACTGCCTTCCCTTCGCCATTTTGGTCAATCAGGAATCAAAGATTCCCACTGATCTCTTCAGGAAGGCTTTGTGGACAATCCTAAAATGTTGCTGTTCTCCTGGGCATCACCCGCCATGACCATTTTTGGAGTAGAGCAGTTGCTTTGGACGTCTGGTGTCAGGCATATGAAGGACATGTTCCACCTAGTTGGAGCACCTAGTTTTGTATAATTAATGCCTCAATGCTGGACAAGTTGGCTTGGGAGTGAATTCTGCTGTTGGACTGGTTATCTGCCATTGGATTTGAAGGATTTTATGAAGGCACTGCAGGTGCTTTGAGGTACCTGCTATAGGTTGACCAAGACTCCGAGTGCAGGGATCACTGTTGTCTTGGGTTTGAGATCCAATACTCTCTTCCTTAGTTGGCCGAAGGCCGAGTTGGCAAATTTCCCACAGGCTTGAAGATAATCTACAGAACAGAGGGGAAATCTGTTCAACCTACTGCACCTCCAATCAAAAAATAAAACTACTCCAACCTCAGTCACGGAGCTTCAGTATGTAAATGACACTTATGTGTGCACTCACTTATTTGAAAATGAACTCCAGGTCATTGTTGACTCCTTCTCCAAAGCCTATGAGAAATGGGCCTTTCACTAAATACCCTGAAAACTAAGATTTACTTTCAACAAGCCCCCACAGCACAATGCCTCCCTTGTGGATTAAGGTCAAAGATGGGTTCCGAGAAAATCTTCACTATTTTCCATATGTTAGGTGTTTCCTCTCGATGAAGGCAGACATAAATTACAAAATTCACCATCGCCTCTAATATGGCCACCAGAACTGTATGCAATACTCTAGCAGCAATCTAGCTAGTGTTTCATGGAGCTTTAGCATAGCATTTCTGCTCTTATATTCTATGCCTTGACTAAGTATCTTGTTAGCCTTCCCAATAATCTTAATCAATAGAGTAACAAACTATTGAGTTATGTGATGATTTTTAATGAAAGTGAGAGACTCATGTTGTTTATTTAAGGCAAGGCCAGTCATATTAAGTGCCATTCAACCACTTAACTGAACAACAAAGAGCTTTACCTGGATTGAACTGCTAATGTTGAATTTGTGTTGCAATGAATTGCGTGTCTTAATTTGGTAATCAAGCACAGCTGTCTCCAATTAGGGAATCATTGCAAGAGAATACAAACCAGTTCACGTTTGGGAGAGTCTGCGACTTTGCTGTGTTGTCATGGAAATAAACCTGTTTTGAATTACAAACTCAGTAGTTTGTTACTCTATTGATTACAGGCCAGCTTCAGACTCATTCTTCCTCAAGATGTGGAGATGCCAGCGTTGGAGTGGGGTGGGCACAGTAGAAGTCTTACAACACCAGGTTAAAGTCCAACAGGTTTGTTTTGAATCACTAGCTTTCGGAGCACAGCTCCTTCGTCAGGTGAGTGGTGATTCTTCCTCAACATCAAGAACCCTGAGAACAGAAGTCACACTGATCAAGAGCTGCTAGCCAATCAGAGGCTGGCAGATCTATTGGATGGCAACACCACCAGGGGGTTGGTGGCTGCTGCAGTACGACACGCACCCAAGGCCCAGGATCATCAGGGACCCATGTCACAGGTAAGTAATGGCAAGTAAAGGAGTTGTGGAGAAGGGGAAGTTAGCAACAAAGGCAGGGGGGTGGCTCTCAACACGGCTCTCTTTCTAATGTTGGGCCCCTCAGCTGAGTACTGGGTGTCTTTGAAAAAGGGTCCACCCCCACCATAAGCAACCCCACACGGGTTGCTCACAACTAGTGGTGGAACAGAAAGTGCCTCACCTCATGGACTTAACCAGCATGAAGGCAGGAAAGTGGCAGGGTCCCCATCCATCACCCTCCCACCTGATTAAATGCACATCTAGCACAAAACCCACCTCGGGGGATAGTATTACATTTTGCCCAATGTTTCAGATCGATGATCTTTGTTGTGTTTGGTCTCTTGTACTTTTCAGAAGTAACTCAACAAACACTTTGATCTGTCCAAACCAAGATCCTTTTATTGTGTCTCACGCGGTAGGATGGTAATCTGATACAGTGCATGTAATCATGGAGTCTTGCTACTCCTCTGGAACTTACAACCTCTGCTGACCTGTTACATGTGCATCTTATTACCCTCTAGCTCATGTTCGGCTCCAGATGGCCGGATGAGCCTCTCTTTATATACAGGTCCCAGGTCACATGACCTTGGTCTTGAGACTGCATGGCGTGTCTGTACCACCACCTGCTGGTTGGAGGTCTCACACCATCCAATTATGATATGACCCATAGGGATATCACCACAATCTTTCTTCAGAAATGGAGTTCAGACATATTGATCAAGCCGTGCACTGGAAAGGCTGAAAATTAGGCAAGAACTTGCATAAGCCTGGCCTCCACCCATCAGAAATTCTATGAATTTCATATGGGGTGGCCTCTTCACCCATCTAAAATAAGGCCAGTGGTGATGGTGGAAGATAGTTCTGACAAATTGATCCAAAACATTCATGTTTCTCTCTCTACCGATGTTGCCTGACCTGAGTATTCGCAGCATGTCTTGTTATCCAATGGCAGTATACTATAATCATTTTTAACTTGCCTTCATTTAGCGATCCCCACTAAGTTTTTCGTAGGTTTGTTGCATGTCATGCAATATGTTTGCAGAAGAGGACTGCCAGGCTAGCTGTTCGCTGGTCCCCACCACTGCCGGTGTTCAGCTAGCCACCAGAGTTGCACGAGCTGACCCAGCCGTGCAATTTTCTTCCATGTCAACTTGTGTTCTTGTTTGTCACTTCCCCTGGTTGCCATGGACGCGAAGCAAAGCTTGATGCCTGTACTCGGGGCAGAGATGGGTGGATATCTGCCACTGCATCTTCCGACATCTCGGAGACATTAAAAAAGCTTCAATAGTTTGAAATACGGGGAGTAGCTTTCACTCTTTCAGAAACATTAACCTATTTTAAAGCATTGCCGGATTGCACCATAGACAGTATTAACTTACGCAGCAATTTGAGCTGCCACCTTAAATTATAGCAATGGCAACAACTTGTATTTATGAAGCATCTTTAATATTAAAGTGCTTCACAAGAATGCTATCAAACCGAAATTGACACAGAGTCACATGAGGACGCACTAGAACAGGTGGCCAGAAGCTTGTTTAAAGGTGCAGGAATTAAGGCAAGTCTTCAAGAAGGAAAGAGAGGTGGAGGGAGTGAATTCCAGAGATAAAGGCCTTGACAGCTGAAGATATGGCCGCTAATGGTAGAACGGTGAAGGTTGGGGATATCTAAGATCCCAAATTGAAGGAACGCAGAGATATCAAAACAATACCAGTTGTCACAGCTAGAGGACAATTTAATGAATGAGGTGCATCAAGGAAATGTTTCTGACATAATTAAAATAAGATTATTTAGATTTATCAGTTAAAAGCAACATTCTGGAATGAGGGGTAATTTTAATTGAGTTTACTGGGTGTGGTAAACCACTGTCTTCTTATATTAAGGGTTTTACCGTAGAACCTGCACCACAGGTTCACCTGGGCCCCTGCATGCTAGCTCCGCCCAGGAGCCGGGTTATAAATATGCGTGGCGTCCAGCTTGCAGCCATTTCGCCAGTTGCTGTGGGAGGCCACACATCTGATACTAATAAAGCCTCAGTTTGGATTCAACTTCGTCTCCAGTCAAATTGATCGTGCCTCAATTTATTAGTATCAGATTCAGAAGATGGACCTCTGGATTAAACCAGATCGCCTGCAGCTGGATCCACACGCAAGCGACGCCAGAAAGGACTTTCAGCACTGGCTAGCTTGTTTTGAAGCGTATATCAACGCGGCGCCGACCCCTGTTCCAGAGGCTCAGAAGATTCAAATATTGTACTCCAGACTCCGCTCCAAAGTCTTCCCACTGATCCAGGATGTGCCCAATTATGCTGATGCCATGACTCGACTCAAAGAAAATTATGAGCAGAAGACAAACACGCTCGTCGCCAGACACGCGCTCGCAACGCGTACTCAACTACCTGGTGAGTCAATTGAGGACTTCTGGAGGGCCCTGATCCCACTAGTTTGGGACTGTGACTGCCAGGACGTTATAGCTAAGGAGCACTCAGATCTCCTTATGAGGGACGCTTTTTTAACTGGGATTGGGTCTGATGTTATCAGGCAGCGGCTCCTAGAAGGGGCCACGCACGACCTCGCAGAGACTAAAACACTAGCGCTTTCCATGACGGTCGCCCTGCGCAATGTCCAGTCGTACGCCCCCAACCGCGCGGCCCACTCCTCCTACGCTTCATGGGCCCCACAGGCAGCCGCCCCAGCGGGGGCGCTACCCACCCAATACGCCTGCGCTATGCACCAGCCGGTGATCTCTGGGGGGCCATGATGCTATTTTTGCGGCCAGTAAAGACATCCCCACCAACGCTACCTGGCCCGCGCTGCCCTTTCTAAGGCCTGCGGGAAGAAGGGCAACTACACAGCGGTGTGCCAGGCCCGCTCAGCGGCCACGGTCGCCCCCCCCCCCCCCCCCCCCGATCACGGACAATGGGCGCCGCAATCCTCTTCTCCTCCCCAGGCCATGTGCGAGCAATGGGCGCCGCCATCTTCTCCCCCGCACAACACATGCGTTTCATGGGCGCCGCCATCTTGCTCCACCCCCACAATGTGCGTTCCATGGGTGCTGCCATTTTGTAATCTCCAGGACCTCCGGGCGCCGCCATCTTGTCCACCCCGCAGAACATGGATACCAACGGCGTTTCAGGACCCCAACTCAACGGCCGCCTCACTACCCGACGATCAACCACGGCTCGCATCCATGGCAATCGACCAGTCCCGACCACATACGCTGACTAACGCATCCACCAGCGTGAAAGTCAACGGCAATGTGACCTCCTGTCTACTGGACTCCGGGAGCACCGAGAGCTTTGTAGACCCGAATACGGTAAGGCGCTGCTCCCTTAAGGTACACCCTACCAATCAAAGTATCTCCCTGGCCTCCGGATCCCATCGCTTAGCGATTCGGGGGTACTGCATGGTCACGCTCACAGTCCAAGGCATATAGTTCCACGGTTTTCACCGTTCCTCCCTAACCTCTGTGCTGCATTTATGCTCGGCCTGTATTTTCAGTGCAACCTCCAGAGCCTGACCCTTAAATTCGCCGGACCCTTACCACCCCTCACTGTGTGCGGACTTGCGACCCCAAAGGTCGATCCTCCTTCCCTCTTTGCCAATCTAACTCCAGATTGCAAACCCGTCGCCACCAGGTACAGCACCCAGGATAAGCTCTTCATCAGATACGAGGTCCAGTGATTGCTTCGGGAGGGAGTCATCGAGGCCAGCAACAGCCCCTGGAGAGCTCAAGTGGCAGTCGTTAAGTCTGGGGAGAAAATCCGAATGGCCATGGACTACAGCCAGACCGTCAACAGATACACGCAGCTCGACGCGTACCCCCTCCCACGCATATCTGACATGGTTAACCAGATTGCACAGTGCCGGGTCTTCTCAACGGTGGACCTGAAATCTGCTGACCACCAGCTCCCCATCCATAAATCGGACCGGCCATACACCGCCTTCGAGGCAGACAGCCGGCTATATCACTTCCTTAGGGTCCCCTTCGGCGTCACCAATGGGGTTTCGGTCTTCCAAAGGGAGATGGACCGAATGGTCGACCGGTACGGCTTGCGGGCCACGTTTCCGTATCTAGACAATGATCTGCGGCCATGATCAGCAGGACCATGACGCCAACCTCGCTAAATTTCTCCGCATCACCACTCTCCTCAACCTCACGTATAACAAGGAGAAGTGTGTGTTCCGTACAAACCGCTTAGCCATCCTCGGCTACGTAGTCCAGAACGGAGTTCTGGGGCCCGACCCCAATCGCATGTGCCCCCTCATGGAGCTCCCCCTCCCCCACTGACCCAAGGCCCTCAAACGCTCCCTGGGGTTCTTCTCGTATTACGGACAGTGGGTCCCAAACTATGCGGACAAGACCCGCCCACTCACACAGTCCACTAATTTCCCCCTGACGGCCGAAGCCCAACAGGCTTTTGCCCGGATCAGAGCTGATATTGCCAAAGCTGGAATGCACGCTGTAGACAAAACACTTCCTTTCCAAGTAGAAAGTGACGCATCGGACATTGCCCTTGCCGCCACCCTCAATCAGGCAGGCAGGCCCGTGGCATTCTTTTCCTGCACCCTCCATGCTTCCGAAATTCGGCATTCATCCGTCGAAAAGGAGGCCCAGGCTATTGTTGAGGCTGTGCGACATTGGAGGCATTACCTGGCCGGCATGAGATTCACTCTCCTCACTGACCAACAGTCGGTAGCCTTCATGTTCAACAACACACAGCGGGGCAAGATCAAAAATGATAAAATCTTGCGGTGGAGAATCAAGCTCTCCACCTATAATTACGAGATTAAGTATCTCCCTGGCAAACTCAACGAGCCCCCAGACGCCCTATCCCGAGGTACATGTGCCAGCGCACAAGTTGACCGACTCCGGACCCTGCACGACAGCCTTTGTCACCCAGGGGCCACTCGGTTGTACCTCTTAATTAAGGCACGGAATTTGCCCTACTCTGTCGAGGAAGTAAGGACGCTCACCAAGGACTGCCAGGTCTGTGCGGAGTGCAAGCTGCACTTTTACCGGCTGGACTGCGTGCACCTGGTGAAGGCCTCCCGCCCCTTTGAATGCCTCAGCGTGGATTTCAAAAGGCCCCCTTCCCTCCTCCGACCGACACCGTATTTCCTCAGTGTGATCAATGAATACTCCCGGTTTCCCTTCGCCATCCCATGCCCCGACATGACGTCTGCCACCGTCATTAAAGCCCTTAATTCTATCTTCAATCTGTTCGGTTTCCCCGCCTACATCCACAGTGACAGGGGATCCTCATTCATGAGTGATGAGCTGTGTCAGTTCCTGCTCAGCAGGGGTATTGCCTCCAGCAGAACGACGAGCTACAACCCTCGGGAAACGGACAGGTAGAAAGGGAGAATGGGACGGTATGGAGGGCTGTCCAGCTGACCCTACAGTCCAGAAATCTCCCGCCATCCCGCTGGCAAGAGGTCCTCCCTGATGCACTACATTCCATTCGCTCATTACTTTGCACTGCTACTAACAGTACACCACATGAATGTCTTTTTGCCTTCCCCAGGAAGTCCACATCCGGGGTATCGCTCCCAACTTGGCTCACAGCTCCGGGAACCGTGCTTCTCTGTAAACATGTGTGGCTCCACAAGGTGGATCCGTTGGTGGAAAGGGTGAACCTGCTCCACGCAAACCCAGAGTACGCCTACGTGGCGTTCCCCGACAGCCGGCAGGATACCGTCTCCCTCAGGGACCTGGCACCAGCAGGTTCCACCCCCACACCACCCCCGGCGCCACCCTCCCCTCCCCCGCCGCCCCCATCACCCCCCCCTAGGACCATCCGTCCTCCCCCTGCCCACCCCCGTTGATGAAGAGGATTTCGACACGCTCCCGGAGTCAATATCGACCACGACAGCACCAATATCGCCGGTTCCACTTCGTCGATCTCAAAGGACCATCAAGGCACCGGACCGGCTGAACCTCTGACCAGTCCGCCGGATGACCAGAGACATTTTATTACTGCTCTGTAAATATTAGAGATTGCTAATTGTATATAGTTCTCCACCACCCCTGCCGGACTCAATTTTAACAGGGGGTGAATGTGGTAAACCACTGTGTTCTTATATTAAGGGTTGTACGATAGAACCTGCACTACAGGTTCACCTGGGCCCCTGCATGCTAGTTCCGCCCACGAGCCGGGTTATAAATATGCGTGGCCTCCAGCTCGCAGCCATTTTGTCAGCTGCTGTGGGAGGCCACACATCTGATACTAATAAAGCCTCAGTTTGGATTCAAGTTTGTCTCCAGTCAAATTGATCGTGCCTCACTGGGCAGGGAATGGACAAGATTCAGTGGAAAGTCACTTTTATGCCTCACAAAATTTAATTTCTCACAGGAGGAAACATTGCAGCTGGGCCCACTTAATCACTGGAGAGGCTGAGCATCAGGCTGCTGGCGGCAAGAAAACCTGCAGTAATTAGGTCGGAGGAAGGAAGGGGCTGATGTGAAAAACTCATTTGCTTGCAAGCGGGATGTCAATTAGGATCAATAATGATTAGGTTAGTACCATTTATCCCTGAGCCCACTAGAATCAGTGGTGGATCAGGGATTAAATGGGGTTTGCACAGATTTCCTGCAAACACTGTCGAGTCTGCCCACAGACTAGGAGGCGTGGGGTTTCCTCATCTTTCGGGCAAGGGACCCGACGTTGGGAGAGGTTGAGGGCACTGAAAACCACTAAACTGCCCTCTCCTGCTCTCACTAACTTGTATCCATGGATCCAGCGATGATTCCTGGAACCTTACCAGCAGCATTCCTGGTGGCACTGCAGCAATGGATAACTGCTGCCCTCAGGTTGGCTGGCAGTTCTTGGGGGTGAGAATTGTGCCTCTGGTTTCCAAATCCCAGGAAAGGCCCGATGCTGGCCAGTTAAGGTCACGCAGGCCCGATGACAGCAATACAGATATTCCATCCGTTCTCCAATTGGTGTGTAAGATCTCTACCTTTGACTCTAAATCCAGTCCAATATTATTCTATTGGCAACTGGCACTAATACCTCCTTCGCCAAGAAGGAGGCGCAACAAGTTGGAAGAAAATAATTTTAATCACTTGCTCACACCTCTTAGTTGGAGACAGAGTGCAATTGGCATAGTCTGTGCCATAGATGATGTGCATAGGAACCCTATTACTGACACCTGACTGATGTTGGTGCCAACTATTTATAAAGGTAATGAGTAGAAATGGACCTGTTGTTCAATTACCAATTTACCAAACTTCAAATATAGATTAAAGGCTCAAGGTCCCCATTGGCTTAACTTTAGCTTTCAGTTAGACAGTGTGCAACTGAACCAGAATGACAAAACATCCAATAATGAATCCCCAATCCTTGTTAGTTAACATCAACTGGAGAGGTGGGATGTTACATTTTTGGCCTCAGTGTACCTGAACTAGGAGAAGGAGCAAATCAGCTTGAGTATCGAATCTTGATCATTGTTCAGTGATTACTGCTAGAATGTCAGTGCAAATGGCAGAGTTTAAGTCAGTTGCACTGTTTCCATCTGCCAGCACCCCTCCAGCCCCCACCCTTCCCTGTCAAGCAAATAACCTATTAGCCCTAGCTCAAAGTCAAATCTGTTGCATTAAGAAATGGGTGAGGTGGCAGAGTCCTGTCATTGACTATGGAGCTGCAGTTCAGTGGGAGTCAGAATCTTCCAGAGAGAGGAAAGTGCAAAACTTTGAAAGTGAGCTTGCTGCTGATGTGAAGTGAAAACTGCTGCAAGTTATCTTTCTGGCTCTCGGGGGCAGCACGGTGATGCAGTGGGTACACTGCTGCCTACGGTGCTGAGAACCCGGTTCAAACCCGACCGCAGGTCACTGTTCGTGTGGGGTTTGCACATTCTCCCCGTGTTTGCATGGGTCTCACCCCCACAACCCAAAGATGGGCAGGGTAGGTGGATTGCACACGCTAAATTGCCCCTTAATTGGAAGATAAATAATTGGATACTCTAAATTTATTTTTTAAATCTTTCTGGCTCTGACTCTGAATTATACTGGTCGTTTTATGCTGACGCACTGGCGCACTGAAAATCTCACTTTAGTGTCAAAACAAATATAACATTAACATGATGTAAAGCAAAACTTAGTTTCTAAGTTCATCGCTGGTATCCATGGCTGGCCAGAGTTTCCAAAGGATCACAGACGAAACCATTCAAAGGGCAATGATTATGGATTTTAAAAATGACAACTGATTCACATGGTGACACCAGCTGCCCACCCTCATCCCGGTGCCACCATTATTCCCATCACCCATATTTACATTCAAACATTTCTGCTTAAGAAGCCAAATATCTATGTTGACAGTGGCCTTTTAGGTTGTTCGAAAATGTCAACATAATCGAGTGCAAGGTCATAAGGAACATGTCATTCTTTTAATCAGGGCAGCCTGGAATGCAGAATTGCCCTCCCAAATTGTTAAACGCCTCATCGACGTTTGTTCTTTGTAATTAATCTATTACAGAAGGTTCAACCTGCCACAGAGGATTTCTACACCATCAAACCAGCTTTCATAATTTTCCCTGCATTGGGATTTACCTGAAGGCTTTCTCCCCTGTTTGAAGTGTTTTTATGCCACGCACAAATATCCTGAGAAAGTTCAGTCAGGAGACTGGACCCCTTGGATATCTCTTTGAGCTGGACACGAGAGAAAAATATTCAATGCAGTCAAACCTAAATACCTGATGCATTCCTTAAATATGTTGCAACATCCAGCACAATATCACACCTCCACTACTCCTTCTAAATTCCAAAAAAAACTATAAGCCCCTTAAAAGTGCTCTCTGCTCATTTTGGGAAAATAGGTCTATTTTTCAATTTCACTAATTGGGTGGTTAAATAGTGGAGCAAATGACCAACTCATCATAGAACTCATCCAATATTCATTCTCATTGATTCCTAATATTGGCAGGTTCTCGACTGGGCTAGCAAACCACATTGCAAGTTCGCTGTCCAGCATATATCCCTAACATATTTTGACTGTAATAAGCAAAATATTGTGGATGCTAGAATCTGAAACAAGTACAGAGGGCATTGGGAAAAAAAACTCAGCAGGTCTGGATCTATAAGGAGAGAAAGTTGAGTTAATGTTGAGTCACTTTGGCTCTTTGTTTTCTCTCTTCAGTTCTGACCTACAGCCAAAAGGACAGATGCTGTCATATTTTGACTGCACCTCTGCTTTACCCCTCTTATTTTGAGGGCATTGATTCCATTTAGACATAGTTTCCCAGATGCCAGGGTAGTATTCTTGTGGTACACCACCTTCTCAAGGGCAATTAGGCATCAACAGTAAATGCTGGTGTAAGGATCCTCGTGTCAATCCCTGTTTGTGCCTTGTTTATTCCATTTATTTTCTTTTGTTTTGGCTTTTAGAATTTTTGTTTCTGGACAACAATTCTATGGACAACAATTCACCTATGCTTTTAAGATGGACTCCACCTGTAATTTAACAAAAATAAACCTCCAGCAGCCTGTGAAATTAATGATGACACATCTTGATGGACTTGGCTGTCGGTCAACAGACTGTTTCAGCAGGGCCTTATCAATGAATCATGCTGATTGGTCAAGATTTATTTCTGAAATGTTCCTTACTCTGTGGGTCTGTGTTTTTTGCTTTTAGTTTTGACTTGAACACAAGCTGGAGGGTCAGGGCTCTCATTTTTCTCTTACCTGATGGATCTTTCTGACAGTCCAGAGTAAAGACCTTTCTCTCTGCACAGCCAGTTTGAACTGCAGGGAAATCCAGTCCAACACCAGCCGCAGACAGGGTCAGTTGTTTAAAAATCTTGTGTAGCGAACTCTGTTCTCTACTCAGAAAGGCTGTTAGACATTCTGGGGGAGTTGGACACAAATAATAATTACACGGGCCTGAGGCTGTTGTTTTGGAGTGAAGGCCTAGGTTAATGAAAGCTAAAGTGACTCACCAGAGGGAATCCCACAGCCTGAGAGTACTGTCTGAATGCTGCAGCCAGAAGATCCTTGGTACACCTCTCTGCATTTGAAAGGACAGTCTGCTGAAATAACAACTTCAACATCCGAGCAAGGAATTATCTTCCATTTCATATCTTATTCCTATTATTGTTACCCATCCTCCCTCTGTGTGTGTGTGTGTGTGTATGTCTTATGTGTATTTCGGTAGAGGATGGGGCGGTAAAAGGGGAGCAGTGGTCGATTAGCTGCCCGTTATTCTAGTATAATTATTGCATGTCTTATCGCTATTTCTGTTATAAATAAACTGTTGTTGTGTTTCACTTGCAAAGCTGGTGCCTGTAAGTCATTGGAGCAGTCAAGGGCCAAAGATCACAGAAATGTCAAACAGATTATTGGTTAATTCAGTTGTGTTGGGACTCTAGGGTCTGTGGGACTGGAATTGACCGTGCACTAACCCAGGGTGTTGTAACCACTGGCCTTTCCACCACATCCCAAGAGCAACGGAACAAAAGCACACTACTGCGATTGAAAACTCTGTTTTTTCTTTCTCCACCTAAGGAACACTCCTGAAGTCAGCAAAAAGAGGGAATTGTACCCAAGAACTTTATGATTGATTTAGTTCAATATTACATTTATAAATTGCACTAGAGTAGAAATATCATTCGTTGTCTAGTCCAAGACTTCACTGAAATAAATGAGGGAATGACACTTCAGATATATTCATGCTTACAATTTTATGCTATCCCCATGTTAAAATGCCAACGGAAAGGTTTCTGAGCTGGGAGCATCAATATGCTTTTCTCTTGGGGAAGGAAAAGAGTAAAAATCATGGCATCTGAATGTGGCACCAGGAATATGACAGGGTGGAAATTTCAGTCAGGGTGCTGACTCCATGATATGCCTGCCCTAAATTCAAGGAACAGTCATATAAATATTAGAGGCAGCACATGGGGGACACTTAATCAGAAAACCAGTTGGGAGTTGTGGAGCGGTGCTGAAGGAGAGGAAGAGCGAGGTTGAGGGAAAGAGGCTAGAGGTTGACTTTCTAAAATTCTTTTCGGTGCTAAAGAGCCTCTGAGGTGGTCAACGTACGACCTATAGCTGAAAGGTCGATTTAGCTGGCAATTATTGCAAGTTGAAGCTATGTTACGGTTGGCTTCTCACAGAAATGTTAAGCAGCTGATTACCAATTAAATAGCCTTACAGAAGTCAAAGAAGAAACTTAACTCAAACAAATAAGTTTCAAGGTGACTTCTTGTGTAATAGTTTTATCAGTTGTGCCAGTGTAAATAAGGATGCAAAGCCCATATGTGTTATATGCAGGGAAATATTGGCAAATGAGAGCAGTGTCAGATTTTCAAAGAGAAGTGGTGGGTGAAAAATTCATTTTGAGGTTGAGATGCCAGAGTCCGTTATTAACTTACAGCTGACTCCAAATGAAAAGATTAAGCTGTTATACCTGAACTGTGATACACATTAAAACCATGCCAGAAGCCCATGAGGCTGTCAGCATTTGGAGTAACATCTCCCAGGAGTGTCAAGTGATGAGTAAAACAAGCATTTTGTTGTTATTGTCCTTCATGACAACCTACATGTGAGAGGTTAGATTTTCCATTCTCACAAAGATGAAGATGGAACAAAGGAACTGACTGAAGTCTGCACCTGATATGCGCATTGCCCTCTCCTCCTGTGAACCTGAATGGAGTGAGATTGTGAGGACCAAACAGGCTCCCCTTTCACATTAAAGGTAAGCGAACGTGGCATGTTTCATGAAGGTTGGCCGGTGCGGGCCGTGTAGGTAGGCTGGTGGGATGCGAAAGTCAGCTGGCATGGGTCATGAAGGTCAGTCGGTTTGCAAAAGTGGGTCCTAGGAAAGAAAAGTTCAAAAAACTTGAAATTAAAGAGGCTGCACAGCATTTTGGTGGCCAACACTTGACCTAACACTCTCGCCAAACAGAAATTGGCTGATTGGCAATAAAAGCTATAGATGCTACATAAAGGTATATCACCTTTTCCTGTTCCTGTGCTGTTGGAGGTGTGACAAAAGTTTTGAAATCTTTTGGGGAACTTTCTCGGACACTTTGTCAAGCAACATTTATTCTGGGAATTCTTTGAGATATTCACCTACAGTAAGTGTTGTACATCTTCACTTTATGGGACATCTTATAGGAGTTACCGGGAGTAAAGGAATACTTAATCATGGGCATCTTGGTAGGGGTCCTCTTGGTCTGGAGGAGGAATGGGATGAAAGCATGAGGCAAGCAAAGCAGTATAGGCTGCTGTGGTACAGGAGGGTGAGATGGGGGGGGGGGGGGGGCATCTCTGGTGTATTTGAAGGTATCGGGCATGTAAAATCAAGTGAGTTGCCAGCTTGCCATCTTCCTGCCCATCGCCAACCTGTCCTCCTTATTACAGGTAGTGGGTAAGGCATCAGGCACCCAGCCTTAGGCCTTGTAAGGATGCCACTTAAGAGCCCATTTCACCTCCACCACAATTTTTTGATCTGCAGGGGAAAGTGGAAGGAATGCAAGCAACCCGACAGCTTTGACAGTGTGGGCTGCCGGTGGGCAAGAAATAGGGGCCTGCTGTGACTACTGGGAGCATCCCCTTCAAGATCATATACCCCCTTTTGATGCCCATTCCCACTCTCACTAACAGTCCTGTGATGAATCATAGAATTCCTACAGTGCTGATTGAGGCCATTCAGCCCATCAAGTCTACACCAACTTTCTGAAAGAGCATCCTACCTAGACACCCTCCCCGTCCTATCCCTGTAACCCCATAGCCCCACCTAACCTTTGGACACGAAGGGACAATTTAGCATGCCAATCTACCTAACCTGCATATCTTTGGACGTGTAGGAATCTCAGATATATTATATTATATGTATCTGGTGCAGTAATGGTTAAATATCCTGGGTTAGTGTGTGTATGTGACTGCTGCAGTCATGTTTTAAAAAATTCCTGGTTTATAAGACCGTTAGATACTCTGGCTCCAGAAAGGATAATTAAAGCATCATAAAAGTAAGATCATAATTCATTCCAACCATATATATTGTTTACTGAAACAGTCAGGTGTGTAGGTTTCAGGTTAGATCTTGCTGTGAACAGAACAGGAGCTTGTCCCAAATGCTGGGAAGTTAAACAGAAGCTTGACACAAGCAAGAATCTGTAGGCTGTTTCCCGAAGGATCTCTCTTTCTCAAAACAGTTTATCCAAGACATCTCTCGCCAGCAAGTATTTCTGTGTTTGCTAACTGTATTTAAAAGTAGGGTTTGACCTGAGATGGGTTTAATTGATTGGAGATAAAAATAAGATAGCAGTTAGGAGTTAAAGTGTTTCATTTTATTGTTCAGCATTGTTTAATTAGTAATTGTAAGCTATTTCTTCTCTGATATTAAAGTTAGTTTCATACTGTGTTAATAGTAAAGTTTGTTTTAATATACCCTATCCCTTTTTGCATGTGGAATCACTCCTGGAGCGAAGTATCCTTTCCTCACAGTCTTACAAATTAGATAAAATATTGGGGTTTCTGTCTGGTATCCCAGCAACTGCTGGGGCCTGCTCCAGACTGTAATAGTCCCCTTTTAACCGGGGCCTCCCAGATATGCCGGCCCAAAATCACCCGAAATTCAACAGACATATTTGCTTAAATAAAAGCAAAATACTGCGGATGCTCGTAATCGGAAAACCCCCCAGAAAATGTTGGATGAACTCCGCATCTGTGGAGGGAGAAACACAGAGTTAATGTTTTAGGCCTGAGTGACACATATTCAGAGTTAAAGAGAGGGAAAAATGTGATTGAAATGTGATCACGTTTCTCTCTCTCTCTTCTTAATGTGTTTACTTCTTCAAAGTGGTCTGGAGGACCATAATATCTGGCCTGCGAAATCCTACCAACTGTCCTGGCTTGGTACAATTCACACCTCTTTAACCTGGGGTTACCCCATCTCTGGATCTGTAAAGATTTAATCACCTGCTAATGCTCGCATTCCATGCATTGTTTGGCATCTTTGAATTTGTCTATATATGTGTTTCTGGAACAGACCTCTTCATTCACCTGAGGAAGGAGCAGCGCTCCGAAAGCTAGTGACATCGAAACAAGCCTGTTGGACTTTAACCTGGTGTTGTAAGACTTCGTACTCTACTTCCTCAAAGGGAATGGCTGTAGTCCCAGCAATGGCCACTACTTCATCTGGCACTGCTGGGACTACAGGCAGAACTTCCTCTCCCTGAGGGCCGAAGTCCCACTCTGCAATAATCAAGGCCATGCCCAGTCTATTATTGGCATGAGGCAGCCAATTAACTTTTAGATAAGGGGGGTGAGAGGGTAATCTGCCCTCCCCTATAAAATTCCCCTGGGAACGTCTCCCATCCCCCTCCAGAAGGACCTGCTGTGCCTCAGAACTTGTGTACCCTCACACTTGGCCCCTGAGGTGAAACCTGCCGCTGAGCGTCAGCCAGCCGTTCAGTGAATGTGATTAATAGGAACCCACATATACTGCTCTGCAAAAATTGTGCCTAGTTAGCATTTGAATGTGATCCTGTAGGGATCTGATGTAGTGTTTTCAGGCAAGTTTAAATTATAATTATCAGCAATTAGACCCAAAATTGCAGACTAAAACCAGAATTTCAAACAAGCATGTATTATTAGCACAGCATCCATTTAGCACTCTATTTTCACCCTTTCGCCAAAACAGGCCCCATAGATTAGTAGACTGAAGGCTTATATGGTGCTGACTTTTGAAATAAAATGGTTCCCTTCTGCCAATTCTGATGCCACAATTCAATCCCAAAAAGGATGCAGGGCGTCATTCTGGCTAAATTTACAAAATGTAGCTGAAAAATATTGCAGACTGATTTTGGAAATAATCCAAGAGCAGTAAGGAGAGAAAAATCATTATTTTTGGAGGAGTAACTCTGTTGAGATCTGTTGCTCCCTGCTTTGTACAGTCACACGTTGCCGTAAACAATGTTGGTGGATTTGAAACAGAATGGACAAGAATTGCTTTTGGTTATATTTCCTATTGCTTTATCAAAATAACCTGTTTTCTCGCAAGTGGCTCAGCTGGCTTAGCTTTTGCAAATGAAGTACGCCCCTCTATTACACTACCCATACTTAACCTGATTTAATGCTTAATTACTGATAACGCAAAGCCAATTGTTACACATAGCAAACCCCAAACAAGTATTTTCTTTCTGTTTTTGGCTTTGTTCAAGCTGAGGAGCTTAGGTTTGGGAGAAACGTTAAACTTTTGCAACAGTGAGACGCAGTGTCAGCATTGTCAGGTTAGGAATTGCATTGGTTAAGAGAAAGA
Source organism: Scyliorhinus torazame (assembly GCF_047496885.1). Lineage (NCBI taxonomy): Eukaryota > Metazoa > Chordata > Chondrichthyes > Carcharhiniformes > Scyliorhinidae > Scyliorhinus > Scyliorhinus torazame. Next base: position 69,651,478 of record NC_092714.1, on the reverse strand, counting down.
CAAAGCTCCCTTTACTGTACCTAATATTTCTGGTTCTACCGGGGATCTGTTCCTGTACATCAAGAAAGAGCAGTGCAATATGATACTGCTAATATTGCTATTCTATTTCCTACAAACACCATCTGAATGGCATTTATCAGTTAACCTCTCAATTTAGTGTCAATCACTGTCAAAGAACAATTTTGTTTTGGAGACCAAAGAGGCAATATCATTTGTTTGGAGTTTGGCAGAACCAGTTTCGCCTGGGATTTAAGGATATCAAATAAAACCAACTTTCCAACTTTAGCATGAGATGTTTAGAGACTTTTAAAAATGTATTCTTTCAAAGGATGTGGGCCAGCATTTGTTGTCCATCCCTAATTGCCCTTGAACTGAGTGGCTTGCTAGGGTATTTCAGAGGGCAAGTAAGAGTTAACGACATTACTGTGGGTTTCGAGCAACAGATAGGCCTGGCCATTAGTGAACCAGATGGGTTTTTGCAATAACCAATATTTCCATATCACCATTACTGAGGCTAGCTTTATGTCAATTAACATCAAGTTCCACCAATTGCCATGGTGGAATTTGAACTTCTGCCCCTAGAGTACTGGGCCTTTGGATTAGTCCAGTGACTTACCACTACACCACTATCTCCAGATCACCATTATCTCCAGACCAAAGGAAAGGAAAAGTGTGACCAGTTTTCCCCTTGCCACCAGACCTTCAAATAATGGGGCATTGAGACGACATTGAGACGAATATCAGAAAATTAAAGTCATATTAATTAACCAATCGGAAAGGAGGGATGTGGGATTAAGCACAAAAGCTCTTACAAAGATCTAACATAGACACAATTGGCCAAAATTCTTCTTCTGTGCTGTAAGTTCCTATGGTTCTATCGCAGGAAGTTTACCCATTCTGACTTTGGAAAGGCCTTGATTTAGGTGGCCAATGTTTGCAAAAGCAAGGTCTTTAATGTCTGTGAATAGGGAACGAGTGACCCAGTTAAGATCTCAATTCCATTTCCCCTCCACCTACATGGCTACTGCCACTTGTGCATTCCAATCACAAACCATTGGGTGTAGATGTCAGAAAGCAGTATTCAAAGAACCAAGTTACTGATTCGCAACAAAATGCTGCAAAAGTACAGGAGACATTCTCCCTGCATCAAGTAGTAGAAGCTACTGAGAAAATTTTAAAGTGCTTGTGGGGACTGTATGACTTTTGAATTCTTAATAATATAATCTTTATTATTATCACAAGTAGGCTTACATTAATACTGCAATGAAGTGACTTTGAAAATCCCCTAGTCGCCACACTCTGGCGCCTTTTCGGTTACACTGAGAGAGAATTCCGAATGTCCCATTCACCTAACAAACACATCTTTCGGGACTTGCGGGAGGAAACCGGGGCACCCGGAGGAAATCCACGCAGACACGGGGCGAACGTTCAGACTCTGCACAGACAGTGACCCAAGTGGGAATTGAACCTGGAACCTTGGTGCTGTGAACTGTTCTAACAGTTCTGGCACCATCCCACACATGTTGAAGAAGCTGACTGCTTATAGACAAGGGGCTATGCCTTTCACACTTAGCCCATGAATCCTCTTAGGATTCCACACTCAGTCACTGAACATCACTATATTCAGATCCATGACTTGACTAGAGCAAAGTGTTAGAGTCCTTTTTGTAAGGGCCATGAAGAATCCTCACCGTGTTTGTTGAAACAGACAAACTTGCTTTATTTACAACTACTATTATATACAGCTCCTACTAGGTCTTCTCTAGTCGGTGCCTTACTGGCTGACTCTATTTATATAGCCAGATATTGTTAAAGATCTCCCGTCCACTTATCGGGGGAGCTCGTATTCTGCATGATCCGTGGGGTAGTTAATCATCCCTACCCTGTCAGACCCGTGCAGGTTAGAACACTCTTCAAGTAACCATTCTACTGCTGGGACAGGTCTCATAGCTTCCTGCAATATAACCTATGGAGAGTGTCTATATAATACTGGTTAACTGCATCTTGCATACCTTTCTCTTCAACAACAACGGAGCCACGAGTGGATGAGGACCTCCACATTGTGAGAAAGCCGGCACTAATGCCATTGAGGATGACAACAAAGTAGGAGGGGCTATCACACTAGCTGTAGCCATGGCTCTTCAGGAGTAGCTCATTGAAGAGTGCTTCAGCTGAAGAATCCTTGCTCCCTTTCCCGAACAGTCACGTCTGACATCTTTCCCAATCCTTTTGCTTTCCAGTAAACTACATACGCCCAAGTATCAATATTGACAGTAATGTCACTTACCATTGCAGTGTCAACAACGATTAAAATAATTCTCTCTGCAAACCAAGACTTCAAAACACATGTATTGCCTTGGGCTATCAGGGCAGCCTTGTCCAGCTGGCACAGGCGGTGGTTGAAAGTGTGGTGAGGATACAGATGTGCTGTCATTCCTAAAGAGGGAAATATCCTTGCTTGCTTCTGCATGATGCCGCTAATTCTGCAGCTATTTGGCTAATCAGCAGGATAACAGGCTGTAGGATATCTCTGATATGACTGTAAGCCCCTATCTATTTGATCTCCCAGCATCTCTAAGGCAGAGGAAATGGTGGAATCCAAAGCCTACATTATCCCACCATGAACATCCCTGAGAGATGTTGTTATCAATGCCAGAGACTCCCGCAAGGAAATCCTATTGTAGCATTCATTGAGTTGACAGTCCATTCTATGCTGTGCTGATGTATGTCATCACATGTGCCAAAACTTCACACAAATTAGCAATTTGACTCCTCCACAAACCTCAACATTGGTAGCTCCCTGGCTAGAGATCCAATACAGTCCACAATTGCTGTTGAACTTGCGGAAAGAAACTTGATTGCTCCAATGTTTGCCTGCGGGGGTGATAATTCACAATCTGTCCTTGCTCAGTCCTGTTGAGAGAGGAGGCAGATTGGAAACATTGCGTTGTCTCCTTATCTGATTGATTGATTTCAGAGCTCAGCCAAACATGGCCTGTGTTTCTGGTTTACTGAATCTACAACAGGAGGCACAGCAGACTGCTTCAGCTATGTCATGATATCCATATTAACATATCATGGTGCAATCACACACACACACTGATGGACAGGTCGACGGACCAATCAACACACACGCAACATCACAGCCAATCACCAGTGAGAGCACACGCACTATAAAACAGGGAACAACACAGTTCCCGCTCATGCCACCAGGAGATAGCTCAGAGCTCACAGCGTGCCACTCAGACATACACCATGTGCTGAGTGCCTCTCTAAGATAGTGCTAGGGCTGAATCCACAGGTTGACTGTTGAAGTACGAACCACAGCCAGAAGTTAACAGTTGTTATTATACAGAATAATAAAACAGAGTTGTACCATCTACAACTGTGTTGGTTTGTTTGTATATCGACATGATACCAGGATTGGAAACTCGCCAGCAACTGTGAGACCTACCTGCACATCTTCAGAGATCCGCCATCTTTCGCCAAGGACACCATCAGCCCGCCGCAGCCGCTCCAAATCGCTGGAAATCTCGGCGTCAACTGGAAGCTGTGTAAACAGCGCTTCCAGCTCTTCCTAGAAGCCACAGACAGGGAGAATGCATCGGACACCAGGAAGATCGCCCTCCTCCTCTCCACGGCAGGGCAACACGCCATCCACATCTACAACTCCCTGGCATTCACGGAAGGCGAGGACAAGACAAAGTACAAGACGGTCCTTCTAAAACTTGAGCAACACTTCAGCGTCGAAGTGAATGAGAGCTTCGAGAGGTACCTCTTCCAGCATCGCCTGCAGGGTAGAATGAGCCTTTGCAATCCTTTTTGACACACCTCCGTATCCGCGCGCAGTCCTGCGGCTATCGGGCCACCTCCGATTCCATGATTCGGGACCAGATAGTTTTTGGGGTCACCTCGGACACCCTACGCCAGCAGCTCCTCAAAATTAAGTGCCTCCCCCTAGCCACTGCCATCGAAACCTCCGTCCTCCATGGAAACGCGACCAGCCGGTACTCCCAATTCCAGGCGGCCGAATCGGCACGGCAGGGGTCCTACGAGGCCGAGCGGGTCCAGTCGATCGAGTTCCTCCCCGCCCGCGGCCCGGACGAGGGCTGCCATTGTGCGCGCTTTTCGAGGCCTCCCGCGCTTGTACGCGCCAAAAGAGGGGTGGTCGACGCAGAGGGACGTGACGCGCAGGCCTGCTCTGCGCAGGACCGAACTGCGCATGCGCGGTGGCGCAACGAACGCCATGACGTCACGACGTGCGGCAACTGTGGATCCGCACATTTAAAGCGGCAATGTCCAGCCAAAACTCGACAATGCCTCCGCTGTGGCAAGATGGGCCACTACGCTGCCTGCTGTCGAGCAGCTCAACCTGCCAACTCCCAACAATTCCGCCAGCCTCGCAGGGACGTGCGGGCCATTCAGCCTCCATACACCGAGTCATACCCTGATGACGTACAGACCAGTGATACGGACGACCGGGAAGTCTTCCGCGTTGCGGTAATAGACAGAAATCAGATGTCCCCAAGTAGGACTCACCAGCCGATGCCAGTGCACAGTGTTAATCCGGGCGATGAATGGTGTGCCACCCTAACGGTCAACCGATCACCAATCACATTCCGCTTAGACACTGGTGCCTCCGCCAATCTCATTCCATGGTCAGCCTTCTACGCCTTGAAGGTCAAACCACCGATTCGGCCATCCCGCTGTCAGCTGGTCGATTACAACGGTAATGTTATCCCGGCCATGGGGTCTTGCCAGCTCGACGTTGCACACAATTCATACACAGCCACACTGTCTTTTGAGATAGTTGGATCCTCGAAGGACTCTCTGCTAGGCGTACAGGCGTGCAAGATTCTCCACCTCGTTCAGCGGGTACACACTCTGTCTCCAGAAGGCACGTCAGACTTCCCGGATGCAGACTTTAGGGCACAGCTCCAGGTGTGCGTAAAAAAGCCCTCTGGCGAACTCCGGATCTGCATCGACCCGACAGACCTGAACAATAACATCATGAGGGAACACTACCCCATACCCAAACGGGAAGAAATCACGAGCAAAATGGCCCGGGCCAAAATTTTTACATAGCTTGATGCCTCAAACGGCTTTTGGCAGATTCAACTGGATCAGTCCAGCAGGAAGCTGTGCACCTTCAACACTCCCTTTGGCAGGTACTGCTACAATAGGATGCCGTTTGGCATCACCTCGGCATCCGAGGTGTTTCATCGAATCATGGAAAAGATGATGGAGGGCATCGAAGGGGTGCGCGTCTATGTTGACGACGTCATCATCTGGTCCACCACACTACAGGAGCACATCAGTCGTCTCCAGCGCGTCTTTGCTCGGATACGAGAACACGGCCTGCGCCTCAACTGAGCCAAGTGTTTTTTCGGCCAGACTGAGCTAAAGTTTCTGGGGGACCACATATCCCGGTCAGGGGTACGGCCGGATGCAGACAAAGTGACAGCTATTGCAGCCATGCCGCAGCTGGCAGACAAGAAAACAGTGCTACGCTTTCTTGGGATGGTCAACTTCCTGGGGAAGTTTATTCCCAACCTTGCCTCCCACACAACGGCTCTTCGCCACCTAGTGAAGAAGACCACGGAGTTCCAGTGGCTGCCCACACACCAGAAGGAATGGGAGGAGCTCAAGATCACGACTGATGCCAGCCAGTCCGGCATTGGGGCGGTACTCCTGCAATGGGACGACACTGCATCATGGGCCCCGGTCGCCTATGCCTCGCGGGCCATGACCCCCACTGAACAGTGCTATGCGCAGATTGAAAAGGAGTGCCTGGGTTTGTTAACCGGCATACATAAATTCCACGACTATGTGTATGGTCTTCCTCGGTTCACCGTGGAGACCAACCATCGCACCCTGGTCAGCATCATACAAAAGGACCTGAATGAGATGACCCCTCGCCTCCAGCGCATTCTGCTCAAGCTCCGGAGGTACGACTTCCAACTGGTCTACACCCCGGGAAAGGACCTCATCATCGCGGATGCCCTGTCCAGGGCAGTGAACACACCGCCCGAGTCGGGGGAGTTCGTCTGTCAGGTCGACGCACATGTAGCCTTCACATCGGCCAATCTGCCAGCTACTGATGCAAGTCTGGCCCACATTCGCCGGGAGGCTGCGGCTGACCCCCTTCTACAATGTGTGATGCGCCACATGACGGAAGGATGGCTCAAGGGACAGTGCCCACAATTCTACAATGTCTGGGACGACTTGGCCGTCATTGATGGTGTCCTCCTAAAGTTGGACCGGATTGTGATGCCACACAGCATGCACCGGCTTGTCCTCGAACAATTGCACGAAGGCCATCTCGGAGTTGAAAAGTGCAGGCGGAGGGCCCGAGAAGATGTGTACTGGCCGGGCATCAGTGACGACATCGCCAACATGGTGCTCAACTGCCCCACCTGCCAAAGGTTTCAGCCGGCGCTACCCCCTGAGACGCTTCAGCCCCATGAGTTGGTAATGTCCCCTGGGCAAAGGTGGGTGTGGACCTTTTTCATGCGCTCGGCAGGGACTACGTCATCATAATTGACTATTTTTCCAATTATCCAGAGGTCATACGCCTGCACGACTTGACATCAGCAGCTGTAATCAGAGCATGTAAAGAAACCTTCGCTCACCATGGTATTCCGCTCACCGTCATGTCGGACAATGGGCCCTGTTTTGCGAGCCAAGAATGGTCTTCTTTTGCCGCTTCATATGGCTTCACACACGTGACGTCCAGCCCTCTGCATCCCAGTCAAATGGAAAGGCGGAAAAGGGGGTCCATATCACGAAGCGGCTCCTATGCAAGGCTGCTTATGCCGGATCTGACTTCTGTTTAGCCCTGCTGGCCTATCGCTCGGCCCCACTGTCCACGGGCCTCTCACCAGCCCATCTGTTGATGGGTCGCGCCCTCAGGACCACTGTGCCGTCCATTCATGTTCCTAAACCCGACCATGCTCCAGTACTGCAAAGGATGCGACAGCAGTGTGCTCAGCAGAAGGTGGCACATGACACTCGGGCAACTGATCTTCCTGCCCTGGCGCCTGGAGACAATGTCCGCATACACCTACCGGGGGTGGCTGGTCGGCAACTGCTGAGGTTCTCCGCTGCGTGGCTCCCCGTTCGTTCCTGGTTCGCATGCCTGATGGCTCCATTCGCCGGCGTAATCGGCGGGCCCTTCGGCTGCTTCCGCGCTCGCTACGTGATCATGCACTGGTGCCACGCCCTCCTGTTGTCCCTGATGTCGACTTCGTGGAGCTTCCTGTTGCCCGTGGCCAGGCCCATTCCTCAGTCGGTGGATCCTGACCCACCCTTGAGGCGGTCAACCCGAATTTGTCGCTCACCTACTAGGCTGGACTTATGAGCCTGTTTGCACATTGGACTCACTGAATTGTTGTGCAACAATGTTAACGTGTTTCTCTTTTTGTCGTTCCAGGTGTTCTCTTTCGATATTTGATGATTGCACTTGTTTTGTTTGTGGTACAACCTCGTTGCTCTGTTGCACCTGACACCTTCCTATGTATATAGTTTAGACTCATGTACATGTTGTAAATATTGCACACACATACTCAACCGCACTCAGTACACACAAATATTTATTACCATGTAGGCACATATCCTTGTGAAAATGGAGCATGTCATGAACTCCATATTAACATATCATGGTGCAATCACACACACACACTGATGGACAGGTAGACGGACCAATCAACACACACGCAACATCACAGCCAATCACCAGTGAGAGCACACGCACTATAAAACAGGGAACACCACAGTTCCCACTTATTCTACCAGGAGATAGCTCCGAGCACAGAGCTCACAGCGTGCCACTCAGACATACACCATGTGCTGAGTGCCTCTCTAAGATAGTGCTAGGGCTGGGTCCACAGGTTAACTGGTGAAGTACGAACCACAGCCAGAAGTTAACAGTTGTTATTATACAGAATAATAAAACAGAGTTGTACCATCTACAACCGTGTTGGTTCGTTTGTCTACACGACAAGCTAGTTTGCACCTCTTGAAGGCAGACTGCCCCTCTTAAAGGGAGGCGGCACTCATTAGAAGGAAGTAGCTGCTGACTTTCTATACAGGAATCGGCTGCAATGAGAAGCATTCAAATGGAGCAAAAACCAAGAAAGAGGTTGTCCAGGTTTTCCAATGCAGCACTGGAGACATTTGTCCACATGGTGGAAAGGAGAAGAGGTGCATGGAGATGTGCAATGTTTCCACTAGTGGCCCACAAGGCAAACCACGAGAAGGGAAGGGTTCAGGTGGCCATGGAGGTCAATTCCAAGGGTATTGCCCTGAAGACCTGACTGCAGTACCACTAGAAGTTGAATGACTGTATATGTATAGTCAAGGTCAATGATTGCATCTTCAAAATACATTTCCCACAAACATCTCATGCTGTTCACTGTGCCAAAGCCCTATCACTCACCCATCAGCAACCTCTAGCAATCAGGACTCTGGCAATTAGATACTCCATCACAACCACGCACCCAGCTCTTGCTGATTCCAAATTCCTCTAACTGGTTATTCTTGGTAGGCATATCACCCAGATATAATCACTGACATTCTTCTTCCTCCCCTGTAAGACAAGGTGGTCCATAACAGGAGGCAGAAGACATGGAATCTCTACAGTGCCGAACCCATTTGGCCCATCGAGTCTGCACCGGCCCTCTGAAAGAGCACTCCACCTAGGTCCACCTCCCCACAACCCCACCTAACCTGCGCATCCCTGGACACTAAAGGTCAATTTTAGAATGGCCAAACCACCTAACCGGCACATCTTTGGACTGTGGGGGGAACCAGGGCACCCGGAGGAAATCCACACAGACACAGGGAGAACGTGCAGACTCCCCACAGACAGTCACCAAAGGGAATTGAACCCGGGTCTCTGGCACTAAGGCAGAAGTACTAACCACTGTGCCACTGTACTGCCCATAAACAGAGGGGTAGGCATGTCGAAGGAGAAGGTGTAGGATGGCACATCATGGGGACTTGTAACAAGGCTTGTTGCTCAGGCATCACCAAAAACATCATGATGACAGCATGTTCCTGTTGTGCTATGCTGCTTCGGATAACACAGGCTGCTACTTGATGCAGTCTGAACTAAAGGATGCTCCAGACTCTGAAATTAGTTCAACGTGTTTATTGAACTATTTAAAAAAAAAATATATATATTTATTAAAGTTTTTCAACAACACAGTTTTTTCCCCTTACAAACAATAACCCCCCACCCCCACCCCCCGTAACAAAATAACACAAAATCGCACTGAGCAAGATATATACATGGCAAAATGGCATATTTACATAGCTTTATACACTGGCTCTCTCCCGCACGTGCCAGTTTCCCCCACCCTTCATGTTATCTCCTGCTCATCCATCCCCCCCAAGCAATCCCCCATTCCCCCCCCCCTTCCCAAGACGCCCCCCCCCCTCCCCTTCCCAGGGTTGCTGCTGCTGCTGACCAATCTTCCTCTAATGCTCTGCGAGATAGTCTAGGAACGGTTGCCACTGCCTGTAGAACCCCTGCACAGACCATCTCAAGGCAAACTTAATCCTCTCCAGCTTTATGAACCCAGCCATGTCGTTTATCGAGACCTCCATTCTAGGGGGCTTCGCCTCCTTCCACATTAGCAAGATCCTTCGCCAGGCTACTAGGGACGCAAAGGCCAGAATGCCGGCCTCTTTCGCCTCCTGCACTCCTGGCTCGTCCACTACTCCAAATATTGCTAGCCCCAGTTTGGCTTGACCCGGACTTTCACCACCTGAGATATTGCTCCCACCACTCCTCTCCAGAACCCCTCCAGTGCCGGGCATGACCAAAACATATGGACATGGTTCGCCGGGCTCCCTGAGCACCTTCCACACTGTCCTCTACCCCAAAGAACCTACTCAACCTCGCCCCCGTCAAGTGCGCTCTGTGAACCACCTTAAATTGTATCAGGCTGAGCCTGGCACACGAGGAGGAGGAATTCACCCTACCCAGGGCATCAGCCCACAGACCTCCCTCGATCTCCTCCCCCAGGTCCTCCTCCCATTTACCCTTCAACTCTTCTACTAGCACTTCCCCCTCTTCTTTCATCTCTTGGTGTATTGCCGACACCTTGCCGTCCCCGACCCATACACCCGAGATCACCCTGTCTTGAATTTCTTGTGACGGGAGCAACGGGAATTCCCTGACCTGTCGCCTCACAAAAGCCCTTCCCTGCATATATCTAAAAGCATTTCCCGGGGGTAACTCAAACTTCTCCTCCAGTGCCCCTAGGCTCCCAAATGTCCCGTCAATGAACAGGTCCCCCATTCTTCTAATCCCCGCCCGATGCTAGCCCTGGAACCCCCCGTCCATCTTCCCCGGGACAAACCGGTGGTTACCCCTGATCGGGGACCACACCGAGGCTCCCACTGCACTCCTGTGCCATCTCCACTGGCCCCAGATCCTTAACGTTGCCGCCACCACCGGGCTCGTGGTATACTTTGACGGCGAGAACGGCAGCGGTGCAGTCACCAACGCCCCCAAGCTCGTTCCTTTACAGGACGCCATCTCCATCCTCTTCCATGCCACCCCCTCTCCCTCCATGACCCACTTGCGGATCATCGCCACATTTGCTGCCCAGTAGTAGCTCCCTAGGTTTGGCAGCGCCAAACCTCCTCGGTCCCTACTGTGTTCCAGGAACCCTCTCCTTACCCTCGGGGTCTTATTCGCCCACACAAACCCCATAATACTCCTACCTACTCTCTTAAAAAAGCCCTTGGTGATCACGATGGGAAGGCACTGAAACACAAACAGAAACCTCGGAAGGACCACCATTTTGACCGACTGCACTCTACCCGCCAGCGACAGAGGTAACATGTCCCATCTTTTGAAGTCCTCCTCCAGTTGGTCCACCAACCTCGTCAGATTCAGTTTATGTAGGGCCCCCCCAGCTCCTGGCTATCTGGATCCCCAGATACCGAAAACTCCCCGCCGCCCTCCTCAGCGGTAGGTCCCCTATCCCTCTTTCTTGGTCCCCTGCCTGTAATACAAAGAGCTCACTCTTCCCTACATTGAGCTTATAGCCCGAAAACGCCCCAAACTCCCTTAGAGTCTGCATGACCTCCACCATCCCCTCCATTGGGTCCGCCACGTATCCGCGTATAGTGACACCCGATGCTCTTCTCCCCCTCGGATCACCCCCCTCCATTTATTAGACTCCCTCAGTGACATGGCCAAGGGTTTGATCGCCAATGCAAACAACAGGGGGGACAGGGGGCACCTCTGCCTCATTCCTCGGTACAGCCGAAAGTACTCCGACCTCCGCCGGTTCATCACTACACTCGCCACCGGGGCTCTGTAAAGGAGCTTAACCCAGCTGATAAACCCTCCCCCGAACCCAAACCTACGCAGCACCTCCCAGAGGTATTCCCACTCTACTCGGCCAAAGGCCTTTTCCACGTCCATAGCTGCCACTATCTCCGCCTCTCCCTCCTCCGATGGCATCATTATCACGTTTAAGAGCCGCCGCATATTAATGTTTAATTGCCTGCCCTTTACGAATCCCGTCTGGTCCTCATGGATCACCCCCGGGACACAGTCCTCAATCCTCGTGGCCAGCACTTTTGCCAATAACTTAGCGTCCACATTGAGGAGCGAAATCGGCCTGTACGATCCACATTGCAGTGGGTCCTGGACCCGCTTTAGAATCAAGGAAATTGTCGCCTCCGACATTGTCGGGGGCAGGGTCCCCTCTTCTCTTGCCTCGTTAAAGGTCCTCACTAGTAGCGGGGCCAACAGGTCTACGTACATTCTGTAGAACTTCACCGGGAATCCGTCCGACCCCGGGGCCTTCCCCGCCTGCATACTCCCCAAACCCTTGCTCAGCTCCTCCAACCCGATTGGTGCCCCCAAACCAGCCACCTCTTGCTCCTCCACCCTCGGGCACCTCAGTTGGTCTAGGAATCGTCTCATCCCCTCTTCCCCTACTGGGGGCTGGGATCTGTACAGCTCTTCATAGACGGCCTTGAATACCTTGTTTATTTTTGTTACACTCCGAACCGTGGCTCCCCTTCCATCCTTGACTCCCCCTATTTCCCTCGCTGCCGTCCTCTTCCGGAGCTGGTGTGCCAGTATCCGACTAACTTTTTCCCCGTACTCGTAGGTCGCCCCCTGCGCCTTCCTCCACTGTGCCTCCGCCTTCCCCGTGGTCAACAGGTCAAACTCCGTCTGGTGCCGTCGTCTTTCCGCAAGTAATCTTTCCTCTGGGGCCTCTGCGTATCTCCTGCCCACTCTCAAAATCTCCCCCACTAACCTCTCCCTTTCTATGCCCTCTGTCTTCTCCCTATGAGCCCTGATGGAGATTAGCTCTCCCCTGATCACTGCCTTCAACGCCTCCCATACCACCCCCACTCGCACCTCCCCATTGTCGTTGGCCTCCAAGTACCTTTCGATACACCCCCTCACCTTCCCACACACCACCTCATTTGCCAGCAGTCCCACATCCAGCCGCCACAGCAGGCGTTGGTCCCTCTCCTCTCCCAGCCCCAGTTCCACCCAGTGCAGGGCGTGGTCCGAAACGGCTATGGCCGAATACTCCGTCCCCTCCACTCTCGGGATGAGCGCCCTGCAAATAAATCTATCCGGGAGTAGGCTTTGTCCACGTGGGAGAAGAAAGAAAATTCCCTGGCCTGCGGTCTTGCAAACCGCCATGGGTCCACTCCCCCCATCTGATCCATAAACCCCCTAAGCACCTTGGCCGCCGCCGGCCTCTTTGCCGTCCTTGATCTGGAGCGGTCTAGTGCTGGGTCCAGCACTGTATTGAAGTCCCCTCCCATTATCAGGCATCCTACCTCCAGGTCCGGAATGCGCCCCAACATGCGCTTCATGAATCCAGCATCATCCCAGTTCGGGGCGTATACATTTACCAACACCACCCACGTCCCTTGCAACCTACCGCTCACCATCATATATCTCCCTCCATTATCCACTACGATAGTCTTGGCCTCAAATGACACATGCTTTCCCACCAAAATTGCCACCCCTCTATTTTTCGCATGCAGTCCCGAGTGAAATACCTGTCCTACCCATCCCCTTCTTAACCTGACCTGGTCCGCCATCTTCAGGTGTGTCTCTTGGAGCATAGCCACGTCTACCTTCAGTCCCTTCAAGTGCGCGAACACTCGAGCCCTCTTTCCCGGCCCATTCAGGCCCCTCACGTTCCGCGTTATCAGCCGGATTGGAGGGGCTCTCACACCGCCCCCCCCCCCCTGCCGACTAGCCATCTCCTTTTCTGGGCCTGTCCCGTGTCCGCGTCTCCCTCACCCTCCAGTCCCCCAACCGGGGGACCCCCGCCCCGACCACCTCTTCTGTGTCCCATTCCCGTTCGGCCAGTGCAGCAGCAACCCTTTTACCCCCTTCCCCCTCTCCCCCCTTCCCCCCCTCCCCCCCCTCCCCTCCCCCCGTTAGACCCCTGTCTAGCTTTTATGCTCCCCATATCACTCCCATAAGTCAGCTGACACCTGCTGACCCCGGCTTCCACCGCCGTCCCTTTGACCCCTCCCGTGAGGGAGTCTCCCAATCAATATACGTTCCTTCGTTCCCCTTCCCGCCTTTCTTCCCGCGTGCGGGAAACCCCCCCGCGCTTTCCAAAGCCTGCCCCGCCCCCTCTGGCGCAGCTCCTGTCGCGGCCTTGTCTCTCTCCCCCAGCCCATATAACATTTCCTGCACGTGATTGACCCCCTATATACAACAGCCATCACACATAAACCCTCAAACACCCCCCACCCTCACAAACCCTCAGTTAGAGTCCAACTTTTCAGTTTGTACAAAGGTCCACGCCTCTTCAGGCGTTTCAAAGTAATAGTGTTGGGCCTTGTATGTAACCCACAGTCGCGCTGGCTGCAGCATTCCAAATTTCACTCCTTTCCGATGCAGCACCGCTTTGGCCTGGTTGAAACCCGCTCTCCGCTTAGCAACCTCCGTGCTCCAGTCCGGGTATACTCGGATCTCTGCATTGTCCCACTTGCTGCTCCGCTCCTTCTTGGCCCATTTCAGGACCCTCTCTCTGTCCGTGAACCGGTGAAATCTCACCACCATCGCCCTTGGCAGCTCATTTGCCTTGGGCCTCCTCGCCAGCACCCAGTGTGCCCCGTCCAGCTCCAGCGGCCTCGAAGGGGCCTCCGCGCCCATCATCGCCCCGATCATCGTGCCTGCGTATGCCGCGGCATCGGCCCCCTCCACTCCTTCTGGGAGACCCAGGATCCGCAGATTCTTTCTCCTCGACCTGTTCTCCAGGTCTTCGAGTCTTCCCGCCCACCTCTTGTGTAGCGCCTCGTTCTGCTCCACTCTCACCGCCAGGCCTAAGAGCTCGTCCTCATTCTCACTGACTCTTTTCTGTACCTCCTGGATCTTTACCTCGTGGGCCTTCTGGGTCATCCCTAGTCCTTCAATTACCGCCAGCATAGGCGGCAGCATCTCCTTGCGCAGCTCCTCGAAGCAGCGCTTGATGAACTCCTGCAGCTCCGGCCCGCTCTCCGCTTTGTCCCCGGCCGCCGCCATTTTGATTTTTTTCCCTCGCTTCTCCCGCTGCTCCAATGCGGCTTTTTTGGCCGTTGCACTTCTGGTCCGGTCCATAAAAGTTGGAGGGGGACCTATCTCTTCACTTCCCCACGGGTTGTCGTCAAATAAATTCCGTTGGGGCTCCTCCAATGAGCCCGAAAGTCCGTAGTAGCGGGTGCTGCCGAATCGTGCGGCTTAGCTCCGCATAGCCGCAACCGGAAGCCGTGTTTATTGAACTATTAACACAGTTCTCAAATGAGTTTGACTCTCTGCTAATCTAACTGTAGTAACTCAGTCTAACTGTACCAGCATGCTCTAAGCCATGTGCTGGGGTGTGATGCTGCTGATCAAACCTGTCTAACTCTCTAGATGGCTGTCTGTGGAAAGAGGCAGGGTGTGAGTGCCTCATCCCTTTTATAGTGTTTATATCATGCCCCCTTGTGGTGATGCCACCTCTGAGTGTCCTGACTGCCCATTGGTTGTGTCCTATTCTGAATGTTCATTGGTTGCATGTTTACATATCATGACATCTACCCTTTTTTTTGTTTTTAGATGTATATACATGTGAATGTGTCTAATGTGACTGACTGAGGAATGCAGAACAGAACAAACAAAACAAATGCTCATAAGTCCAGTCGCTGACGCTTGCGTCTGACCCTCGTTGACAGGCGAGTGGGAGGCACGACTAGTCACCTTGTGGTTAGGTATCTGGAGGTGGCAATTCGACATGTGGAAATGGAGGGGAAAGTGGTTGTGGGCAAGCAACTTTTCGCAGTGCCCTTCGATTCCTTCGCACAATGGAGCCATCAGCCAAATGTATGACATAGGATCTGGGCGCGGCCTGTCGAACAACGACAGCCAGAGCAGACCACCCACCATCCGGTATCTTGATCCTGACCATGTCTGCCGGGGATAGCACGTCCAGATCGGTGGCATGTGCGTCATAGCCCTGCTCCTGGCTGTCGTGAAGCTGCTGCATCATCTGCAGCACCGGGAGGTGATCCAGGTTGGGCAGGTGTATGGCTGGAAGCATCGTCCGCAGGTCCCTGTTCTTCAGGAGTTGAGCTGGCGACATACCAGTGGACAAGGGAGTCGCCCGGTCCGCAAGTAGTGCAAGGTGTATGTCGGAAGCGGAGTCCGAGGCCTTGTGGACGAGCTGCTTAACGATGTGCACCCCTTTTTCGACTTTGCCATTGGACTGCGGATAGTGCGGACTGGAGGTGACATGCCTGAAATTGTAGCTCTTGGCAAATGTGGACCATCCTCGACTGTGGAAGCACGGGCCATTGTCGCTCATGACGGTGTTTGGGATGCCATGCCGTGAGAATTTCTCTTTACAGACTTTGATGACGGTCCGTGAGGTGAGGTCTGTCAGCTTCAGCACCTCAGGATAGTTTGAAAAGTAATCGATGATTAAGATATAGTCGCGACCACTCGTGTGGAATAAGTCAATGCCAACCTTGGACCACGGAGAGGTTTCTAGGTCATGTGGTTGGAGCGTCTCCTTGCTCTGCGCTGGTTGGAACCTCTGACAGGTTTCGCAGTTCAGTCCATGTCCGTGATGTCCTGGTTGATGCCGGGCCAGTAGACCGCTTGCCGTGCCCTGCGTCAGTACTTTTCTGCGCCCAGGTGTCCCTCTTGAATCTGCCGCAGCACTATGCTCTGGAGATATAGCGGGATGACTATCCTGTCCAGCTTGAGCAGGATGCCATCGATCAGCGTCAGGTCGTCCTTGACATTGTAGAATTGAGGGCATTGCCCTTTCTGCCAGCCATTGCTGAGGTTGTGGATGACTCGCTGCAACAGGGGGTCTTTGGCCGTCTCTTCTCGGATGCGAACGATCTTCTCATCTGTTGCCGCGAGAGTGCTTGCACACAGTTGTACCTGCAATTCGATGTGCTGGATGACCTCCAGTGGTTCACTGGGTGAATTGATGGAGCGGGACAATGCATCGCGATGATAAGCTCCTTGCCAGGTGTGTACACCAAATTGAAATCATACCTCCGGAGTTTGAGCAGAATTCTCTGCAAACGAGGCGTCATGTCGTTCAGGTCCTTTTGGATGATGTGGACCAGAGGCCTATGATCCGACTCAACAGTAAATGTTGGCAAGCTATAGACATAATCATGAAATTTGAGGATTCCGGTGAGAAGACCTAAACACTCCTTCTCAATCTGCACATATCTGGTCTCAGTGGGTGTCATTGCCTGTGACGCGTATGCTACTGGTACCCAGGATGACGTGGCGTCTCTTTGAAGCAACACCGCCCCAATGCCATCCTGACTCGCATCTGTGGATATCTTGGTCTCTCGGTCTGGGTCAAAGAATGCAAGGACGAATGTAATGGTTAGCTTTGCTTTCAGCTCCAGTTCGATGCTCCGCCTTCCACTCAAAGGCGGTTGGTTTTTTCACCAGGTTGCGTAGGGCCGTGGTGTGTGTGGCCAAATTCGGGATGAACTTGCCAAGGAAATTGACCTTTCCCAGGAAGCGCAGTACTGCCTTCTTGTCCTCGGGGACTTTCATTGCCTCAATGGCTTTAATTTTGTCTGTGTCCGGGCGCACACCGTGTCACAAAATCTGATCGCCCAGGAACTTCAGCGTGGATGTCCCAAAACAATACTTAGGCCTGTTTAGCTTGAGGCCATGTTCATGTATGCGTCGGAATACTTTCTTGAGTCGCGACACATGTTCCTCTGGGGTTGTGGACCAGATTATGATATCGTCATCGTAGACACGAACCCCTTCTATTCCCTCCATCATCTGTTCCATGATGCGATGGAAAATCTCTGATGCCGAGATGATGCCAAAAGGCATTCGGTTGTAGAAAAACCTGCCAAAAGGCATGTTGAAGGTGCAGAGCCTTCTGCTGGATTCTTCAAGTTGGATTTGCTAAAATCCTTGGGATGCGTCCAATTTTGTGAAGAAGCGCGTGTGTGCCATCTTACTCGTGATTTCTTCGCTCCTAGGGATGGGGTAATGTTCCCGCATAATGTTTTTGTTTAGATCCTTGGGGTCAATGCAAATGCGTAGGTTCCCGAAGGCTTCTTTATGCACACCATCGAGCTGACCCAGTCGGTTGGTTCAGTGACCTTGGAGATGATGCCTTTTTGTTGTAGACTCGTGAGCTCTGCCTTCAGGCGCTCTCTCAGTGGAGCAGGGACTCGTCGTGGTGCATGGACCACTGGCTTGGCATCAGACCGCAGTAGAACCTTGTACTCGTACGGCAGCGTGCCCATCCCGCTAAATACATCTGGGTACTGGGTTAAGATGACATCGATGCTGGCCTGCAGATCCGAATGGGACAGTGTCGTGGTGTAGACCCTTTGAATGAGGTTCAGTTGCTTGCAGGTGTGCGCACCTAGCAGGGACGCCCTGTCTGGGTTAATAATCTCGAAGCGGACACCCTGAGTTCTTGGCAAGGCTGTAACACAGTTGGGGTCTGAATGCCATCACCATACCCTGACATTTGAATGTTGATCAGGTCCTCACCTCTTGGCATGAAGGCCTTGTTGTTTGGCTAGAGCAATCCGGTGAGCAGTTCACGGCATGTGTTTTAACCACGCCACGCACTGCATGCTCCCATCTGGTGCAAAGGGTTAAAATTGGGGTTCTATAGCCTGGGAGCAGCATTTAATGCCAAACTATTTAAGTTCACTCTTGACTCTGATGAGTTCTTGCAAAGGTGTTCAAGTGAAATGATTTATCTGAGTGAAAGTTTCACCAGCCCCTATGAATATATAGGTTTTGCAGTCTCAACAAAAGATTTGATGTAGAATTTGACCATAGTCCCTCAGTAGCAGTTTGGGTTCCTCTCTACTGGGCAGCCTGAAGCAATCACACATAATCTTCAAAATGTCAGCACCAGTTATTTTCACTGAAACACACAGGCATGAAATAATTTGAAAAGAAAATTGCCAATTACTGTACTAAAGCAAAAAGTCTGTCACTGCCACCTAGGTAATCCTTTTTCTTCCACCAATTTGTTTTCCTTCCAGTTTTCTCCCTTTGTTTAACTCCCTGCTCAGATACAGTTCCACCATGGTTGCCTTTCCTTCCTATGTTGAACCCAGGTGTCCATTATTCACATGCCAGCCTTTGACAGTGACTATTAGCAAGCTGCTTGACCAGGGAAGGCTTCACTGCTGAACTTGATTCTGCTTTTGCGCATGTGCTGACGTATATATTCACAGGGTGGGTCACCCACTGTCCATGCTCACTGACCCACCAATACGTTGCTTTGAAAATTCTCATTCTCCGATTGAAATCCCTCGATGGCCTCACCCCTTCCTATTTCATGACTTCTTTCAGCCCCACAACCTGTTAAGACTGTGGCATTCCTCCAGTTCTACCATCCGGTACGACTCCCAGTCCTATTGCTCCACTTTTGGTGATTATGCCTAGAGATGTATGAATGCCTAAACTCCGGATTCATTCCTTAAAACTCTTTGTCCCTTCACCTCACACCCTTGTCCTTTTCAGGCCTCCTCCGAACATAGATTGTTGATCAAGGTTTAAGCGAGCTTACAGCCACCTAACCCTTTGGCTCGGTGTCAACGTCAGTCCGATGATGCTTCTGTGAACGACCTTGATGTTTTCTTACATTAAAGGTGATATATAAATGCAAGGTATCATTGGATAACCATCACGAGAGTTGAGAAATTGCAGTCCCAGCTAATATTAACTAACCGGGCACATTCATTTGCCGGCTCGGGTATTGGAAACAAGTTAGTTGTTTTCCCCAATTGACCATGTGTCATTGGTTGAAGATATAAAGAAAATGAATAGTAAAGTTCTTGAGTGTGCTAACATTCTAACAAATTCAGATTTGGCTTGGGTGTAAAGTTTTTACCTCTTAGTTAGACGGTTATAGGGTTCAAGTTCCAGTCCTGGAGTTGAGTAAATAATCTAGCTGTCATTTCAGTGTTGAAGTGATGGAGTGCTGCACTGTCAGAGGTTCTGTCTTTTGGCTGTGATGTTAAACCGAGGACCCTTCTAACTGCTGGTGGATAGAAAAGATCCCATGGCACAATTCAAAGCAGGGCTGGGTGTTCCCACTGAACATTGATTAACTGAACACTTGTGACATGATAGTTTGCATGACCGTGCCTGGTGCAAATATATCTCTAGTTCTGAAGCAATTTAAACCTCTTGAGAATTTGAAAGGTGCTGTGAAAGCAAGGTATTTTCTTAATTCTAAATCAGCTGAGGAAGAAACATGCTGGTGCTACACTGACCTCTACTGGACAGGATAAACGTAACATTTGATTCCAGGTCATTTTTCTTTTGCTTTCAAGTTTTGTGAATTACTTTCTCTGCCATTTCTGTTTCCTATCATCAGTTCTAAGTTGAAGTGTTCAGAATCGAAGGGAGAACTGGTTAGAGTCGTATCTAGTGCAAGGGAAGATAGTTGTGGTTGTCGGAGGTCAACTAGCTCAGTCCTGGGACATCACTGCAGGTGTTCCTCAGGGGAGTGGCCTAGACCCAACCATCTTCAGCTGCTTCACCAATGACATTTCTTTTGTCATAAGGTCAGAAGTGGGGATGTTCACTAATGATTGGACAGCTCAATGTTCAGCACCATTCACAACTCCTCAGATATTGCAACGGTCCATGTCCAAATGCAGCAAGACCTGGATATTATCCAGGTTTGATCTGACAAGTGGCAAGTAATATTGCAACGGTTCAAGAAGGCAGCTCAAGAAACATTCTCAAGGGAAATTAGGGATGGGCAACAAATGCTGGCTTTGGCAGCGACGTCCACATCCCACAAAAGAAAATATCTTTTTTAAATAGTGCAAAGGTATGCTGACAGGCCTGTGGTAGCTCTCCCAAGTGGATATTCATCGTAAGGAAAGAAAAAACTCACGGCCTAGATGGAACCTGGGATATTCCTGACAACTGGGCTCAGTGCTGCAGCATTTCTAATTTTACAGAGACCCCTGCTGGACAGTTTGACTCATACACCTGATTTTGGGTCATTTTCAACACTCAACAAATCACAAGATGGATTCCAACATTGTCAGTATATCCCGATTTTCCAGGGTGAATCCCAGGATGATGTACAGTACCTCCAGGTTCGATTCCCGGCTTGGGTCACTGTCTGTGCGGAGTCTGCACGTTCTCCCTGTGTCTGTGTGGGATTCCTCCAGGTGCTCCGGTTTCTGCCCACAAGCCCCGAACGACGTGCTGTTGGGTAATTTGGACATTCTGAATTCTCCCTCTGTGTACCCGAACAGGCGCCGTAATGTGGCGACTGGGGGCTTTTCACAGTAACTTCATTTCAGTGTTAATGTAAGCCTACTTGTGACAATAAAGATTATTGATATTATGTTTCTACCCTCTCCCCTACCAATACATAAATCCCACCCTGATGCTCTGTGGACAATTTCCTGATTTTTGCACCGTTTTCCCAGGGAATTTTGTCAAAGGGGAATTGTGCCCAGAGAGAAAACATTGGATTTTCCATGGTTTGTAAACACAGCGATTTAAGGCATCCTGCAATTTCTCTCTGCTGACCGCTGTGCCAGCCTGCTGCCATGGTCCCACATCTGCTGACCACTATGCCAGCCTGCTGCCATGGTCCCACATCTGCTGACCACTATGCCAGTCTGCTGCCCTGGTCCCACCTCTGGGAAATTTGCATTGTGGCTGCACTGGGTTTGGCAACAACCTACCCACCCCCAAGCAGTGGATAGCCCATAAGCCAAGTACATTTCTCCAGTGAGGGCACTTGTCAGAAGCCATTTGGAACATTCCAGATGGCTCAGAGGCACGACACCCCTTCCTCACAACAATGAGGTTGAAGCGAGGCAGATGAATTGAGGTGGCTTCCTGATCCAGATTGAGAAACCATGGATGTTTCATTGAATTAAAGCCACCCCCCACTCCCCTAACAGCTAGTGCTTCCAGAGAGTCATAGCTGGTGGCACAGGTTATCCTGTGGAAGGGAGCTCCTTCCATACTGATACATCTGGCAGCTGGAGGGTATTTTTACATTTAATTTTGAAATATTACTATTTGCGGGCCTCTAGCCTTAGCCCACCTTTCCTCCCTGATATTGGTATGTACACAAAAAGCAGGATAAATCCAACCTGGCCAATTACCTCTGCATCCATCTACTCTCGATTATCTGCAAAAATATGGAAGGGGTTGTTGACAATGATATCAAGCACTTACACAGCAATAACCTGCCCAATGACGTTTAGGTTCTACCAGCTCCTGACCTCATTATAGCCTTGGTGCCAGCTTGATCAAAAGAGCTGAACTCCAGAGATGAGATGAGAGTGACTGCCATTGACATCAAGGTAGCATTTGACCGAGTATGGCATCAAGGAGCCCTAGCTAAACTGGTGTCAGTGGAAATCAGGGGGAAAAATCTCCACTGGTTGGAGTCATACCAAGCACCAAGGAAGATGGTTAAGCTTGTTGGAGGTCAGTCATCTCAGCTCCAGGACATCACTGCAGGAGTTCCTCAGGGTAGTGTCCTAGGCCCAACCATCTTCAGCTGCTTCATCAATGACCTTCCTTCCATCATAAGATTAGAAGTGGGGATGCACAATGTTCAATACCATTCACAACTCCTCAGATACTGAAGCAGTCCCTATCCATATGCAGCAAGACCTGGACAACATTCACCTTGGGCTGCCAAGTGATGAGCAACCTTCATGCCACACACGTGTCAGGCAATGACCATCTCCAACAAAAGAGAATCTACCCATCACCCCATGACTTTCAATGGCATTAGCAGCACTGAGTTCCCACTATCAGTATCCTGGGTGCTACGATTGACCAGAAACTGAACTGTTCTAACCATATAAATACTGTGACTTCCAGAGCAGGTCAGAGGCTGGGAATTCTGTGGAAAACAATGCACCTCCTGTCTCCCCAAGTCCTGTGCACCATCTACGAGGCACAAGTCAAGAGTATAATGGAATACTCTCTACTTGCCTGGATGAGTGCAGCTCTAACAACACACAAGAAACTTGACACCATCCATGATAAAGCAGCCCATTTGATTGGAACCCCAGCCACCACCTTAAACATTCACCTCCGATGCACCGTGTGTACTCCATCTAAAAGAGGCAACTCACTCACCAAGGCTTCTTTGACAGCACCTTCAAATCCCATGACCTCTGTCACATAGAACGAAAAGGGCAGCAGATGCAGGGGAGCTTGAGGGTCCCTCCCATCTCACTCATCATCCTGACTTGGAAATATAACACCCGTTCCTTCACTGTCTTTGGGTCATCATCCTGGAACTCCCTTCCCAAAGCACTATGGGTGTACACCATTTGGACTGCAACAGTTCAAGAAGGCAGATCACTACCTTCTCTGGGGCAATTAGGGATGGGCAATAAATGCTGACCTGGCTAACGAAGCCCACCTCCAGTGAATGAAGAAAACAACAAAGATGGGGTTCTCTGTGGCTGCAACTAAATTGATTGTCTCCCTGAAAATCATCCTCTTGGTCGCAGTACAATTGTTGTGTTCCTGATCCATATATCTTCCCGACAGCAGGATTGGGACCTGGGAATGAAATCCCAGCCTACAAGAGTCAATTACTAGAGGGCATAGGTTTATGGTGTGAGGGGCAAGGTTTAAAAGAGATGTACGAGGCAAGTATTTTGCACAGAGGGTGGTGGGAGCCTGGAACCCGCTGCCGGGGGAGGTAGTGTAGGCAGATACGATAGTGACCTTTAAGGGGCTTCTTGACAAATACATGAATAGGATGGGAATAGAAGGATATGGTCCCCGGAAGGTAGGGGTTTTTAGTTCAGACGGGCAGCATGGTCGATGCAGGCTTGGAGGGCCGAAGGGCCTGTTCCTGTCCCATCATTTTCTTTGTTCTTGTTCTTTTGTTCTTTGTCTGAGTATTGAGTGCCACTAGTAAGTAATGGATGGTGGGGGGAGCTGGACCATGTGGATGTCCTGCGAACTGGATCGCCGTGTACTCTGTGGCCTTGGATGTTGTGGATGTGTTTTTTCCTGAGTTCAGTTCACAAAATATGCTCCCCCTATCCAGTGAAAAGGGTTCTGCAGCCCACTAGTTCTTACCCCCTCAGAGTCTCAATTTACCATTATCGTATTTAGCTATTTCTTAAATATGACCAGCACTGGGCAGCACGGTGGCGCTGTGGTCAGCACTGCTGCCTCACGGCGCCGAGGTCCCAGGTTCGATCCCGGCTTTGGGACACTGTCCGTGTGGAGTTTGCACATTCTCCCCGAGTTTGCGTGGGTTTCGCCCCCACAACCCAAAGATGTGCCGGGTAGGTGGATTGGCCACGCTCAATTGCCCCTTATTTGGAAAAAATGAACTGGGCACTCTAAATTTTAAAAAAGAAAACAAAAAAAAATATGTCCAGCACTTTGAAGTTAACCACAAACTTTCCTGGCAAGTAACTGCCACCTTAATCTCTCCTTCGGTAGAGAGATATATCCAGACACATTTGTTCCTTACAATGTTGAACCTGCAGATCTCCTGCCCCACTTATTTTTGTGGGCAGCGTGTGCATGGGTATGTTTATTGCTGATCCCTAGTTCCTCTGAGAAAGTGTGATGGGTCTTCTTGAACTGCTATGATACTGGTACTCCCACAATTGTTTTAGTTGGGGAATTTCAGGATACTGTGCCAGCAATGAGGAAGGCAATACACATCCAAGTCATGGTGTTGTGAGGCTTGGAGGGGGAATTGAAGGTGGTGGTGTTTCCACAACATTGCTGCTCCCAGTACAGGTTGCAAGGACAGGAAGCCCATTTGGAGTAGCAATACTGAGTCACTGCAGTCCAACATGTTTCATACGTACTCCAGCCACAATGTGCTGGTGCTAGAGGAAGTGGATATTTCACCATGTAAAATGCCACTCTGCGCTGTTTCTTTCCAGGCTTATCAAGTCATGCCTTATATCTCTTCCCTCCAGGGTTGGTCTTGTTACTTTTCTAGCAATGGCTCCAGTGCCTGGATGGTCCCCTTAATTTGCAGCAACAGATTGGAAATAACATCCAGCTGCGGCCATGTCCAGGCACTGAACAGCTACAGAATGACAGCTGCTCATAAATATCCTGCTCATGCCCTGGGGGGGGGGGGGGGGGGGGGGGCGCGGGGAGACCAGGATATCAACCTCGGGGGGGGGGGGGGGGACCAGGATATCAACCTCGGAAAAGCTAGCAGGGAATGAATGGCTTTCTGTTTTTATGGTTCTGACATTTTTGAAAAGTAGTGCCTGGAGTGCATTGCCTTCGATGTGGTGCACAGATATATAGACAATAGATAGAATCTGCAGAAATACTTGAAAATGCATCAACTTTCAAATATTGGCCTTTCGATACGAACCGGATCAGTTAAAAGGAACACAGAAGAGATAGCTTTGGAGGAAATGTAATGCAAAGTGAGAAATGTATTGAAACTTTGGAGGTGATTCAGTGATCCAGTGCTCACAGGGGGTACATGTCAGGAAATGGTGAGTTTGCAGCCTGTGATTTTCTGCCCTGACAGAATTTGTAGTATGTGTGGCTGCAATTTCCTGAGATGTGCTCCTGTGAGTGCTACTCCATGCTGGGAGTGCCAGATTGTGCTATCACACCCTATCTTTCAGATAAGGTCATCAGCGTCATCAACAGTCACTTAAAGAGCAACGTTATGCCCCCAACTGGATCTCAAAGTATAAGCATGGCATTCCGACAAAATGCAGTTGAATGCTGTGGAACTATAGCACCAGACAGATGAGTTGAATGATCGCCGTACTTTTCTTCCTCTGTGTTGATGTAAGGAGGAATACAAAATGCGGGGAAATGTGGAGAAATGAAATTACAGCCGACAGCTCAGAGATAGTCTGATTTCTATGTTTCCGCATTTATAAACAAACGCAAATATTTAAATATTAACAATGTTCATCCCAGAGCATGTTGTACAAAGTATTTGTAAAAGAATGAAACAACTGATCTAAACAGACGAGAACATCACACGACCACGGCCTTGTGTGATTAGGCACTGTCTCATAGTGCAGCTGTCAGCTGTCCAGCCTTCAGCATTGATCAAGCAACTAATCATTTTCATTTTTCACCTTTGATAAACTCAGAGACCCATAGACGACCGAGGTTTGGATTTTGACAGACTGATATGAAATTAATTTTTTAACTCGCATATCCAGCCTGTCAGAACAATTCTGTTGATCAGCGTTGAGGCTTGGCAAGCTGACAGCTGTACCTTAGCAAGCTGCTGCCTCACGGAATATAAAATGCAAAAATAAAATAAAACCATACAAATAATGAATTTGGTTCTTTTGTGTATTTACTCTACAGGTGCGCTGCTGCAGTCCACTTAAAGGTGGTACACAGAGCAACTGGTGTCTTTAATGAAGGGTTGAGATACCTTTCTGAATTAGTGGTTTGTGTTACCAAGTTGGCGACAGTATACATCTTTCAGCCGAGACTGTGGCTCAAGCAGGCGATCTCCATCCCTCCACAGTGAGAATGCGGTTCCAAAGGCTCACTTTTTCTATTTTCTCAGTGTTAGTCAACCTTCCATGACATTGCAAACAATTAGGCAGGGAATATAATTATCTGTGTGTTGCTGTTTCACGCCATCTCTTCTCTCCCCCTCCTTAACTTTTTTTCTTGCTTGCCCAGTGCTTTTAACTGTTGCATATTATCCTCATACTCCAACTGAACATTACACATTCACTTTCTCATGGGTTATGTACCACTTTCTTATAACCACCCAAATCTGGATCAAATAGCCCAATACTTATTTCTTTAATCAGCAGTATTAAAAGAAAAACTGATTGCATGGTCATAATCACGTTCCTGTTTTTGAGAACTTGCTGTGCCCTAATTGTTTGCTCTGTTTCCTAGATTACAACAGAGACGACACTTCAAAAAGTACTTTGGGTTGTAAACCATTTGGGACATACTGATGTCATGAAAAGTGCTAAGCAAATGGAAGTTCATTCATTCATTCAAGGGAAAGCATGAAAACAATTAAGTACCAGATCCAGAAAAGGCCTTGCTGTACCCAGATTTAGCGACAGATTTTCTGTTGAGGTGGGAGGACTGCTGGCATTTTTCTCTGTTGGCCCAACACAAAGGGAGGTTGACCGTTCCTGGATATGCTTTCTCCCTAACTCAGATGCACACAAATTTTCCACTGTGGCTTAAACTGGGAGTCTCTGGGTGGTGAAAGAGGGAAATGGCGACACCTCCTGTGTAGTACCAGGACGACCAGTGGCTACAACAGCTTGGCACAGGCACCCAAGTCAAAAACAACAACTTGCAACATCACTTGGCAGCTTAGTGTGTGGCACTTGTGGCAAAACCTGCCTCTCAAGGATTGACCTTCACGGCCATCAGCAGAGCTGCGCCAAAGGAGGACACGCCATCTAAATGGATTGCTTGCTGCATGCCCATCACCATTCATAGATGGAAGGTTGCCAGCAGGGTAGAGCAAACTATTCAGTAAACTGTTTAACTTTGGTAATGTGATACCTGGAGTAAGGGGTGAGATAAACACACTGTCAGATGCTTTGTTATTCAAAACAACCATCATTTTCACTGAGTTGATAAGTCAAAACAAATTCTCTTCTTTAGAGATAACTCTCTGGCAAAAGTGCTGAACTAATAAACAGGTCAGGCAGCACTGAAGGACAGATGAATTCCTTCGTCAGAATTGATGAAAGTTTACAGGCTGGATTTGTGATTCCCCTGCTGGTGGCCTTGAAGGCAGGGGGAGGAACATAAATTTCTACCGCCTACCTGCCCATCCCCGAACTATCTGAAAACTTGCAGGAAGATGGGGCAGGTGTCAAAGGTGATCTGTCCGCCCTTGGGCCTACCGAGGCCCTTCAATATAGCCGATTAATGATCACTTAAAGGACTCATCATTTCCTCCCTGATATTTTACCCACAGCAGGGTGTGGCCAAACAGGTAGACTAGGAACTTTAGCTTTGTGGGCTGGTGTCAGGCAAAGGGCAAGGAACCTCCTTCCCTGGCATAGTGGCACAGTGGTTAGCACTACTGCCTTACGGCGCCAGGGACCTGAGTTCGATTCCAGCCTTGGGTCACTGCATTTGCGGAGTTTGCACGCTCTCCCAGTGTCTGCGTGGGTTCCTCCGGGTGCTCTGGTTTCCTCCCACAGTTCAAAGATGTGCAGGTTAGGTGGATGGGTCCTGTTAAATTGCCCCTTCATGTCCAGGGATGTGCAGGTTAGGTTACAGGGATAGCGTGGGGTGAGCGGGGGAATGGACATGGGCAGAGTGCTCTTTCAGAGGTGGTGACTCGATGGGCCAAATGGCCTCCTTCTCCACTGTAGGAATTCTGTGAATTCTGACCACCCAAAGGTCATTCCTTCCCCCTTAACCTTCCTCCCAGCCTCTTGATGCAAGTCTGCCACATACTCACAGAAAGCCCCATACCAGAGGTTCCTAATGGTACATGCCATAATGGCCCTACAAGTGTGCTGCAGAATAAACTTAAAAATGATTTAACATGAATGTAAATAAACTCAATCAGATCTTCATTTTTCGCTCCATGGTCGACATCTTCAAGTCTCCTGAACCTCAGCCTTCACCGCATGCGTTGGCTGCACAGAGTAGTTCAAATTTTTTAACATTGGTCAGGCACGTGTGCAAGGGCCTAACCAATGCACATAAGTGGACCTTTCCCGGCCACTGCATGCACGGTTCGGATTACCAACATAAAACACTCTGAACTGCACATGTGCAGCCCTTTCCTGGCTGACGCATGCACAGGAGATCCAGGGTTCTTTGGGAATTGGAGATGTCGACCAATGAGTTGAAGACAGAGGCCCCGTGCCAAAGTGAGGAAACAGGGAGACATTGAACGAAAAACAGGAGAAGACAGGGAAAAGTAATGAAAAAGCAAAGTTCCCAGTAAGGGAAGAAGACAGAGATAAGAAACAAGAACCAATAAAGTTAAGAAAAGGAGAAAAAGGCTCCAATATTATATTTGACATGCAAATGGTGATAAGAGCCGGGATTCTCCGACATCCCGCTGGGTTGGAGAATCCCCCAGGGTCGGCGCGAATCACGTCCCGCCGCCCCGCCGCCGGCTTCCCTATTCTCTGGCACAGTTTGCCGTGGGTTGGCGAGATTCCCACCACGCCGGTCGGGGGCCGTTGACAGCGGCCCCCCCGGCAATTCTCCGGGCCCCGATTGGCCGAGTGGTCATCAACTTTTGGCCAGTCCCGCTGGCGTGAATTACTCACCTCACACACCGGCAGGACCTGGCAGGTAAGTGTTCGGGGGCCGTCCTGTGGGGGGGGGGGGGTCCGACCCCGGGGCGGGGGGTCCCCACGGTGGCATGGTCTGCGATTAGGGCCTACCGATTGGCGGGCAGGCTTGTTCCATGGGGAGCCTTCTTTCCTCCATGCCGGGCCCCTGTAGGGCTCCGCCATATTGCCCGGGGGCCGGCGCAAAGAAGGGAACCCCACGCATGCGCGGAAATACGCCGGCCAGTCCGCGCATGCGCGAGATCACGCCGGCCGTTCTGCGCATGCGTGGACTTGCGTCGGCTGGAGCAGTGCCAAAGACTCCAGTGTCAACCTAACCCCCGAGAAAGTGGAGGAAAGTGGAGAATTCCTCACTTTCACAACCACCGAGTGGTTGGCGCCGGTTTTCCCGCTGGCATGGGGACATAGCCCCATTTTCAGAGAATCCCGCCCAAAGTTTTCATTGCGAACTTAAACTAATGAAAATTGTATTAAATGGTGGCTTGACATGTTTTTAGGAGTTTCGAGAGATAAGTGTTTTGCGAGAGGTCAGTTGGAGAAAATAGGCTTCAAAATGTTTTATTGTATACAGCTGTGCCATGATGTATAAAAGATTGGGAACCAGTGTCCTAGACATCCATGGGCTCCTCGATGTGGTGACAGTGCTTGTAATCCCAGGAAAGACCACCACTCCAATGATTGGCGCTGTTCGGACTATAGAGCTGCTGGCCATCCGATTGGCTAGCATATCTCTCTGAGGCGGGATCTCCTGCTGAGAAAGGGACAGAAGTCTTGCTTTAGAGCAATGAATGCTGCTCCATGCAGGGCATCCATCAGGATCGTGGGCTGACCCCTCCCTCTTTAACATTTTAGCCAGGAGGAGGGGAGTGGACTGTGGCACCCCGTAAAATCCAACACAACATTTCAAAGCGAGCTCAGCTGTTCTGGCAATACAGAAGCAAAACGTTACTTGATGTTGGAAATCTGAAATAAAGACAGAAAATGCTGGAAATAGCCAGCATCTCTTACAATGTCTGTGGAGATCGAGAGAGCTAACATTTTAGGTTGATGATGTGGTGATATACATCACTGTAAGTACACAAAGGGTTAATGTGCATACACTACACCTAGCTAGACACTAGAGGGAACACCAGAGACATGACACACAGGCAGTCAATCAATAGGTCAGTAAGATAGGACACGACCAATGGGCAGTCACGATACACACAGAGGTGACACTACCACAGGAGGGCATTACACCAACCCACATAAAAGGACACATCACACATGCTCAGTCTCTTTCCAGTGGAGACACTCAGTGAGTACAGACACAGGGTTGATTAAACATCACTCCCACCACGTGGATTGTAGCAGACTGGTTCGTCAGTCTGAGTAGCTATAGCAGGATTAACAGTAGCGTCGAATCCAAGTAGGAGAATTGTTAATAGTTTAATAAACGTGTTAAAGCTATCTCCAAGTCTGGAACTTCCTTTGTCAGAGTGCACATCAAGGAAGCAGCTTATGCTACGACAAGAACATAACAAAACAGATGATGTCTGTGTCCAAATGCAGCAAGACCTGGACAATATCCAGGCTTGGGCTGACAAGTGGCAAATTACATTTGCGCCACACAAGTGCCAGGCAATGACCATTTCATACAAGAGAAGATCTAACCACTGCCCCTTGACATTCAATGGCATTACCATCGCTGAATCCCCCACAATCAACATCCTGAGGATTACCATTGATCAGAAACTGAACTGGACGAGCCATATTAATACTGTGGCTCCCAGGGCAGAAAGGTCAGAGTGGAAGCAAGGTGGAAATTGAAAATTACAAGTAACAGAAAGCTTGGGGTCATGCTTGCAGGTTGATAGGAGATACTCTGCAAACTGGTCACACATTGTTTCTGTTCAATTAATTGAACGTTCGTCCACCACACTTCCAGGCAGTGTATTCCAGATCCAAACCACTCGTGTGGTAAAAGTGTATTTCTCACCTCTCATTAGCTTGTTTTGCAAAGCACTTTAAATCCATGCCCTCTTTGTCTTGACCCTTTTACGTGTGTGTGTGTGGGGGGGGGGGGGGGGGGGGGGGGCAGATGGGGGTCATTTCTCCCTATCTACTTTGTCCAGCCCCACCATGATTTTGAACATCTCTATCAAATCTCCTCTTAGCCTCTCCAATCTGGCTTTGTAACTGAAGTTTGCCTGGAAAGGTGCTGTAGGAAAGGGAATGGGTGTTGGGGGATGACTGAGGAATGGACCAGGGTGTCCGCAGAGGCGATTAGACCCTTCAGGATGCTGAGGGGGAGGGCAGGGGATGATGTGCTTGGTGGTGGTATAATGCTGGAGCTGGTGGAAAAGACAGGATGGACTGTTGAATATAGAGGCTGGATATAGGGGTGGAAGGTGAAGAAAAGGGGAACCCTGCCATGATTGGGTGAAGGAGCGAAAGTATGGGAAATAGATTGGACATGGTGGAGAGCCCTGTCAATCACCGTGGGGAGGATCTTTGATTGAGGGAAGAGGAAAATATACTGGAAGTGCTGGTTGGGGGGTTGCATTGTCTGAACAGATGTGACAGAGGTAGAGACACTGGGAGAATGGGATAGAATACAAACAAGAAATGGGATGTGAGGAAGTGCAGTCAAGATAACTGTGGAAGTCCAAGGGCATAAAGTGAACATTCATTGATACTACCCCTACAGACAGAGGGTCAAGGAAGGGGAGAGTGAGAGATGGTGGGCCCAGTGAAAGCGAGGGAGGATGGAATCTGGAATCAAAGTCATGCACATTTTCCATTTCATTGAGCAACCAGGTGGCGGCACCAGTACCGTCATCAATATACCAGAAAAGGAGATGAGGATGTGGGCCCCTGGAAATGAGGAATGTTCCACATACCCCACAAAAAGCAGGGCCCAAGTGTGTAGTCACAGGAACATCTTTTATTTGCAGGATGTCTGTGGAGTTGAAGGAGAAGTTGTTCAATGACAGAAGATGTTTAGATAGGAGGAGGAGGGTGGTGGTGGATCGGGATTGGTTGGACCTCCATTCAAGCCCTTACATTGTGTTGGTGGGGAATGAAGGTATAGAGGGTGTGGTGGTGCATGTTGAAGGAAAGACAATTAGGGCCTGAAAACTGGAAACTTGTAGACATGAATTAGAACTGTCGAAGCTGAATGACCTGCCTGCTGGTTGTTTCCAGTATTTTGCTTTTCAAATTTCCAACACCTTTAATGTTTTTGCTGTGTACAAAGGAGTTCTCTGAATCATTAGTGCAACATCTCCATCTGTTGGCAATTCATAGCAATGCAGGAACATAGCAAAACAAAAACAACTTTTCAGAGAAATATTCTCCTTCATGAAACCGCCCAAAGTGGTTTCTGATGGTTCTGATGGAAAATTCACCACTACAACTGCATTACCCTCGCCGCCCCCTGCCTTCTGCGATGAGTATAGCCTGCTCCTTCCCTGGCCAATGCGAGACAATGATAGTGGGGTGTAGCCTGCTCCTTCCCTGCCCAATGCGAGCCAATGATGGTGGGGTGTAGCCTGCTCCTTCCCTGCCCAATGTGAGCCAATGATGGTGGGGTGTAGCCTGCTCCTTCCCTGCCCAATGCGAGCCAATGATGGTGGGGTGTAGCCTGCTCCTTCCCGGTCCAATCCGAGAGCCAATGATGGTGGAGTATAGCCTGCTCCTTCCCTGCCCAATCCGAGAGCCAATGATAGAGGGGTGTAGCCTGCTCCTTCCCTGGCCAATGCGAGCCAATGATGGTGGGGTTTAGCCTGCTCCTTCCCTGCCCAATGCGAGCCAATGATGGTGGGGTGTAGCCTGCTCCTTCCCTGTCCAATGCGAGCCAATGATGGTGGGGTGTAGCCTGCTCCTTCCCTGTCCAATGCGAGCCAATGATGGTGGGGTGTAGCCTGCTCCTTCCCTGTCCAATGCGAGCCAATGATGGTGGGGTGTAGCCTGCTCCTTCCCTGTCCAATGCGAGCCAATGATGGTGGGGTGTAGCCTGCTCCTTCCCTGTCCAATGCGAGCCAATGATGGTGGGGTGTAGCCTGCTCCTTCCCTGCCCAATCCGAGAGCCAATGATGGTGGGGTGTAGCCTACTCCGTCGCTGCCCAATGTGAGCCAATGATAGTGGGGTGTAGCCTGCTCCTTCCCTGCCCAATGCGAGCCAATGATGGTGGGGTGTAGCTTGCTCCTGCCCTGCCCAATCCGAGAGCCAATGATAGTGGGGTATAGCCTGCTCCTTCCCTGCCCAATGCGAGCCAATGATAGTGGGGTATAGCTTGCTCCTTCCCTGCCCAATGCGAGCCAATGATAGTGGGGTATAGCTTGCTCCTTCCCTGCCCAATGTGAGTCAATGATAGTGGGGTATAGCCTGCTCCTTCCCTGCCCAATGCGAGCCAATGATGGTGGGGTATAGCCTGCTCCTTCCCTGCCCAATGCGAGCCAATGATAGTGGGGTGTAGCCTGCTCCTTCCCTGCCCAATCCGAGAGCCAATGATGGTGGGGTGTAGCTTGCTCCTTCCCTGCCCAATGCGAGCCAATGATAGTGGGGTGTAGCCTGCTCCTTCCCTGCCCAATGCGAGCCAATGATAGTGGGGTATAGCTTGCTCCTTCCCTGCCCAATGCGAGCCAATGATAGTGGGGTGTAGCCTGCTCCTTCCCTGCCCAATGCGAGCCAATGATGGTGGGGTATAGCCTGCTCCTTCCCTGCCCAATGCGAGCCAATGATGGTGGGGTGTAGCCTGCTCCTTCCCTGCCCAATGCGAGCCAATGATGGTGGGGTGTAGCCTGCTCCTTCCCTGCCCAATGCGAGCCAATGATAGTGGGGTGTGGCCTGCTCCTTCACTGCCCAATGTGAGCCAATGATAGTGGGGTGTAGCCTGCTCCTTCCCTGGCCAATTCGAGCCAATGATGGTGGGGTGTGGCTTGCTCCTTCCCTGGCCAATGCGAGCCAATGATGGTGGGGTGTAGCCTGCTCCTTCCCTGCCCAATGCGAGCCAATGATAGTGGGGTGTAGCCTGCTCCTTCCCTGCCCAATCCGAGAGCCAATGATGGTGGGGTGTGGCCTGCTCCTTCCCTGCCCAATGTGAGCCACTGATGGTGGGGTGTGGCCTGCTCCTTCCCTGCCCAATGTGAGCCAATGATGGTGG
This sequence comes from Scyliorhinus torazame, assembly GCF_047496885.1. Taxonomy (NCBI): domain Eukaryota; kingdom Metazoa; phylum Chordata; class Chondrichthyes; order Carcharhiniformes; family Scyliorhinidae; genus Scyliorhinus; species Scyliorhinus torazame. The sequence goes on along the minus strand of NC_092714.1, from coordinate 69,617,552 downwards.
GGTGTAGCCTGCTCCTTCCCTGCCCAATTCGAGCCAATGATGGTTGGGTGTAGCCTGCTCCTTCCCTGCCCAATGTGAGCCAATGATGGTGGGGTATAGCCTGCTCCTTCCCTGCCCAATGCGAGCCAATGATGGTGGGGTTTAGCCTGCTCCTTCCCTGCCCAATGCGAGCCAATGATGGTGGGGTGTAGCCTGCTCCTTCCCTGCCCAATTCGAGCCAATGATGGTTGGGTGTAGCCTGCTCCTTCCCTGCCCAATGTGAGCCAATGATGGTGGGGTATAGCCTGCTCCTTCCCTGCCCAATGCGAGCCAATGATGGTTGGGTGTAGCCTGCTCCTTCCCTGCCCAATGTGAGCCAATGATGGTGGGGTATAGCCTGCTCCTTCCCTGCCCAATTCGAGCCAATGATGGTTGGGTGTAGCCTGCTCCTTCCCTGCCCAATGTGAGCCAATGATGGTTGGGTGTAGCCTGCTCCTTCCCTGCCCAATGTGAGCCAATGATGGTTGGGTGTAGCCTGCTCCTTCCCTGCCCAATGTGAGCCAATGATAGTGGGTTTTAGCCTGCTCCTTCCCTGCCCAATGCGAGCCAATGATGGTGGGGTTTAGCCTGCTCCTTCCCTGCCCAATTCGAGCCAATGATGGTTGGGTGTAGCCTGCTCCTTCCCTGCCCAATGTGAGCCAATGATGGTGGGGTATAGCCTGCTCCTTCCCTGCCCAATGTGAGCCAATGATGGTGGGGTGTAGCTTGCTCCTTCCCTGCCCAATCCGAGAGCCAATGATAGTGGGGTATAGCCTGCTCCTTATCTGTCCAATCCGAGAGCCAATGATAGTGGGGTATAGCCTGCTCCTTCCCTGCCCAATGCGAGCCAATGATGGTGGGGTTTAGCCTGCTCCTTCCCTGCCCAATGTGAGCCAATGATGGTGGGGTGTAGCCTGCTCCTCCCCTGCCCAATGCGAGAGCCAATGATAGTGGGGTATAGCCTGCTCCTTCCCTGCCCAATGTGAGCCAATGATAGTGGGTTTTAGCCTGCTCCTTCCCTGCCCAATGCGAGCCAATGATGTTGGGGTGTGGCTTGCTCCTTCCCTGCCCAATGTGAGCCAATGATGGTGGGGTATAGCCTGCTCCTTCCCTGCCCAATGTGAGCCAATGATAGTGGGTTTTAGCCTGCTCCTTCCCTGCCCAATGCGAGCCAATGATGGTGGGGTGTAGCTTGCTCCTTCCCTGCCCAATGCGAGCCAATGATGGTGGGGTGTGGCTTGCTCCTTCCCTGCCCAATGTGAGCCAATGATGGTGGGGTATAGCCTGCTCCTTCCCTGCCCAATGCGAGCCAATGATGGTGGGGTATAGCCTGCTCCTTCCCTGCCCAATGTGAGCCAATGATAGTGGGTTTTAGCCTGCTCCTTCCCTGCTCAATGCGAGCCAATGATGGTGGGGTGTGGCTTGCTCCTTCCCTGCCCAATGCGAGAGCCAATGATAGTGGGGTGTAGCCTGCTCCTTCCCTGCCCAATGTGAGCCAATGATAGTGGGTTTTAGCCTGCTCCTTCCCTGCCCAATGCGAGCCAATGATGGTGGGGTGTAGCCTGCTCCTTCCCTGCCCAATGTGAGCCAATGATGGTGGGGTGTAGCCTGCTCCTTCCCTGCCCAAACCGAGAGCCAATGATAGTGGGGTATAGCCTGCTCCTCCCCTGCCCAATGTGAGCCAATGATGATGGGGTGTAGCCTGCTCCTTCCCGGCCCAATGTGAGCCATTGATGGTGGGGTATAGCTTGCTCCTTCCCTGCCCAATGCGAGAGCCAATGATGGTGGGGTATAGCCTGCTCCTTCCCTGCCCAATGCGAGAGCCAATGATGGTGGGGTGTAGCCTGCTCCTTCCCTGCCCAATGCGAGAGCCAATGATAGTGGGGTATAGCCTGCTCCTTCCCTGCCCAATGCGATCCAATGATGGTGGGGTGTAGCCTGCTCCTTCCCTGCCCAATGTGAGCCAATGATGGTGGGGTATAGCCTGCTCCTTCCCTGTCCAATGCGAGCCAATGATAGTGGGGTATAGCCTGCTCCTTCCCTGCCCAATGTGAGCCAATGATGGTGGGGTGTAGCCTGCTCCTTCCCTGTCCAATGCGAGAGCCAATGATAGTGGGGTATAGCCTGCTCCTTCCCTGCCCAATGCGAGCCAATGATGGTGGGGTGTAGCCTGCTCCTTCCCTGCCCAATGCGAGCCAATGATAGTGGGGTGTAGCCTGCTCCTTCCCTGTCCAATGTGAGCCAATGATGGTGGGGTGTAGCCTGCTCCTTCCCTGCCCAATGCGAGCCAATGATGGTGGGGTGTAGCCTGCTCCTTCCCTGCCCAATGCGAGCCAATGATAGTGGGGTGTAGCCTGCTCCTTCCCTGTCCAATGTGAGCCAATGATAGTGGGGTATAGCCTGCTCCTTCCCTGCCCAAACCGAGAGCCAATGATAGTGGGGTATAGCCTGCTCCTTCCCTGCCCAATGTGAGCCATTGATGGTGGGGTATAGCCTGCTCCTTCCCTGCCCAATGTGAGCCATTGATGGTGGGGTGTAGCCTGCTCCTTCCCTGCCCAATGCGAGCCAATGATGGTGGGGTGTAGCTTGCTCCTTCCCTGCCCAATGTGAGCCAATGATGGTGGGGTGTAGCCTGCTCCTTCCCTGCCCAATGCGAGCCAGTGATAGTGAGGTGTGGCTTGCTCCTTCCCTGGCCAATGCGAGCCAATGATGGTGGGGTGTAGCCTGCTCCTTCCCTGCCCAATCCGAGAGCCAATGATGGTGGGGTATAGCCTGCTCCTTCCCTGCCCAATGCGAGAGCCAATGATAGTGGGGTATAGCTTGCTCCTTCCCTGGCCAATGCGAGCCAATGATGGTGGGGTGTGGCTTGCTCCTTCCCTGCCCAATGCGAGCCAATGATGGTGGGGTGTAGCCTGCTCCTTCCCTGCCCAATGCGAGAGCCAATGATAGTGGGGTATAGCTTGCTCCTTCCCTGGCCAATGCGAGCCAATGATGGTGGGGTGTGGCTTGCTCCTTCCCTGCCCAATGCGAGCCAATGATGGTGGGGTGTAGCCTGCTCCTTCCCTGCCCAATGCGAGAGCCAACAATGGTGGAGTATAGCCTGCTCCTTCCCTGCCCAATGCGAGCCAATGATAGTGGGGTGTGAATGTCGGACTCCTGGTTGATTTTCTTGATTCTTGACCCGTTTGCTGCTCATTCCAGGGTCGCTCTGTAGATGGTGGATATAAATCCTGGGAAGCAGCAATCCATGCCCAGCTTTCCCCGAATGAGCGTCAGGGCCTAGTCCGTCAAAGATTAGCCTTGTTGAAGATGAGCTCGCAGCCAGGAGGCTGCCAGCTTTTCAGTGTTAGGTCGCTTTCGTCCCAATGAGGACCCCTGTTGCTTCTTCCGACACTGCAGTTGCATCCTCACCTCTGTTCTGATGCCAGGAATCAGTGATGAGCCCTGTGCCAGAAAACTGTGTATGGACCACCTGCTAAATCTCTATCCCACGGGGCAGATCCAAGCATTTTGTTTCAAACTGAAGAAAATGAAAATGAATGACTGGCAACAATAATATAACATTAGGCGATATATTCAACAAAAATTAAAATGTCCCAAGGTGATTCACAGCAACATTATCAAACGTTGCTACCCAGTCACAGACTGAATTGTTAGGGCAGGTGACCAAATGCTTGGTTAAGTATGAATGGGACAAGGTAACTCCAGTTGGGGGTGTATTCCTCTCACTCTGCTGCTAGCGGCCATTTTTCCCCAGTCTATTTAACCCCTAAATTGCCTGCTCATTTTTGGACCCAAGTTCCTAATATCTCCCTATCATGACACATCACATGGCACCCTGAGAGAAGCCTGGGAATGTAAAGGTGGGGGAGGCTTGGGGGACTCGAGGGTCCCGGGGTGGAAGTGGTAAATGATGGTGGGGGGAGGATTCAGAATGTCCAAATTATCTGACAGCACGTCTTTCGGGACTTGTGGGAGGAAACTGGAGCACCCGGAGGAAACCCACGCAGACACAGGGAGAACGTGCTGACTCCGCACAGACAGTGACCCAAGCCGGGAATCGAACCTGATATCCTGGCGTGTAAAGCAACAGTGCCAACCACTGTGCTACCATGTTATTATGGTCCTGTCGAAGTAAACGGCAATTTAAAATGGCCTGTCGCTTCTGCTGGTAGGAGAAACACTGTGGTGGAGTCATAAAGCCATAGGAATAATTCCATACCAATCGATGTAATCAGTAGATCAGATCAAGGCTCTGTAATCCTGCCACATCCAGTTATAAATGGTGATGTGAAATTAAATAACCTAAAAGGGGGAGGAACTTCACAAAGGCACATCCTCAATGATGGGAGAAGCCAGCATGTCAATGCAAAAGGCAATGCTGAGGCGGAAGTAGGTAATCGATCGTGGCCTCCTCCTGAAGTCCGCATCATCATAAATGCCAGCCTTCAGTAAATTCAACTCACTCTATATATCACTACATGTGAGATCAAAGAACAGTCAAAAGCATTGGATACTGCAAAGGCTGTGGGCCCGAGCAACATCATAGATGTACTGCTGTAGACTTGGGCTCCCAAACTAGCCATGCCGCTAGACAAGTTGCTGCATTAAAGCTACCAAACTGGCATCTAACCGACAATGTGGAAAATTGCCCACGTATGTCTGGACCGTCAAGTCCACAAAAAGAAGGACAAATCTAATCTGGCTAATTATTGCCCTATCATCTACTCTCAAACATCAGCAAAGTGATGGAAAGTGTCTTATCCACCAATCGCCTGCTCATTGATGTTTAGTTTCCATCAGGGCCTCTCAGCTCCTGACCTCATTACAGCCTTGATCTGAATATAGACAACTCCAGAGGTGAGGTGAGTGACTGCCCTTGACATCACAACAGCATTTGACAGAGTATAGCATCAAGGAGCCCCAGCAAAACTGGAGTCACCGGGAATCAGGCGAAAACTCTCCACTGATTGGAATAATACCTGGCACAAAGTAAGATGATTGCAGTTGTTGAAGATCATTCATCTCAGCTCCAGGACATCACTACCTCAGGGTAGTCTCCGAGGTCCAAACATCTTCTTCATCTGCCTCCTACCCTCCATCGTAAGGATAGAAGAACGGATGTTTGCTGAAGATTGCACACTGTTCAGCTTCATTAGCAACTCCTGAAATAATGAAACAGTTTGTGTCCATATGCAACAAGACTGGTGGAAGTGAGTAGTGTGATGGAATCCTCTCCACTTGCCTGGATGAGTGTAGCTTCAACAACACTCAGGCTGGACATCCTCCAAGACAAAGCAGATCACTTGACCAGTATCTCATCCGTCAACTTAAATATTCACACCCACCACTACTGCGGCAGCTGTATGTACTATCTACAAGATGTAGCAACTTGCCATTGTGCAAGGTGCCTTCGACAGCACCTTCCAAACCTACAACTCCTACCACACAAAATACAACCACTGAAGGTACATGGGAACATGGTACAAGTCCCCTCCAAGGGCAGAATCTTGTGCCCTCCCCTGTGACGAGTTTGGTCCCAGGGTAATTAATAGAGAGGTGGGAGGGGTCCCTGTCACCTTCCCACCTTCAACTTGATTCAGTCACTGCTGAGAAGACCCACTTTAGGGTATCAGCCAACACTGCTTGTATTAATCCAGAGGTGGGTGTCAAAGCATCATTGGGCGAATTCTTCCGGCTAGTCATGTCAGTGGAATCTCCCGGTCCTGCCAACAGTGCACTTCCTCCATGGGTTTTCCGGCGACACGAGGTAGAGTCAATGGGAAATCCCATTGACAGTGGCAGGACCAGAGTATCTTGCCGCCAGCCAATGGTGGGATGCCTCCCGCTGCCAGGAAACACACTGCGGGGAACAGCATAGAAAGAGGCCCCTCAGCCCATTGTGGCTGCACCAGTCATCAAGCACCTATCTATTCTAATTGCATTTCCAGCATTTGGTCCATGCACTTGTGTGCGCTGGCGTTTCAAATGTGTGGTGAACGTATTGTACTAACCATTCACCACTGTATTACACTGTATCATGCTGTTGCCCATGCGGGCTCCACCTATGGACCATTGTACGATATTACACAGAATGTATCATGTTGGTTGGGACTGGATTTCCAGTGCAACCTCAGGAGCATGACCCTGAAGTTCAGCGGGCCCCTACCCCTCTCACCGTATGTAGCCTCGCGACCCTGCAGGTCGACCCTCCCCCGGTCTTCGCAAATCTCACCGCCGACTGTAAGCCAGTCGCCACCAGAAGCAGGCGGTACAGCATCCAGGACAGGACTTTTATCAGGTCCGAGATCCAGCGACTCTTGCGGGAAGGGCTCATCGAGGCCAGCAATAGCCCCTGGAGAGCTTAGGTGGTGGTCGTCAGGAGCGGGGAAAAGAACCGGATGGTTGTAAACTACAGCCAAACCATAAATGGGTACACGCACCTCGATGCGTACCCCCTTCCCCGGATAGCAGACATGGTCAATCAGATCGCACACTCCTGGGTGTTCTCCACGGTGGATTTGAAGTCTGCGTACCACCAGCTCCCTATCTGCCCGGAGGACCGCCACTACACAGCCTTTGAGGCAGTCGGCCGCCTTTTCCACGTCCTCCAGGTTCCCTTCGGCGTCACAAACGGGGTCTCAGTCTCCCGAAGAACGATGGACCGAATGGTGGACCAGTATGGGCTGCAGGCCACATTTCTGTACTTGGACCATCACCATCTGCGGCCACGACCAGCAGGACCACGACGTCAAACTCCAGAAATTTCTCCAAACTGCCCAAGCCCTCAACCTCACTTATAACAAGGAGAAATGCGTTTTCCGCACAACCAGACGAGCCATCCTTGGCTACGTCGTGGAAAACGGAGATCTAGGGCCCGACCCCGACCGTATGCGCCCCCTCCTGCAACTCTCCCTCCCCCACTGCCCCAAGGTCCTGGAAAGGTGCCTCGGGTTCTTTTCCTATTACGCCCAGTGGGTCCCCAACAATGCGGACAAAGCCCGCCCACTGATCAAAGCTACCATCTTCCCACTGGCGGCTGAGGCCCGCCATGCCTTCAGCCGCATCAAGGCAGATATTGCCACAGCCACGATGCGCGCGGTGGACGAGTCCGTCCCCTTCCAGATGGAGAGCGACGTGTCAGAGGTCGCCCTCGCCACCACCCTTAACCAGGCGGGCAGGCCAGTAGCATTTTCTTCCCGTACCCTCAACGCCTCCGAAATTCGGCACTCCTCAGTCGAAAAAGAAGCTCAAGCCATTGTGGAAGCTGTGCGGCACTGGAGGCACTACCTCGCTGGTAGGAGGTTTACCCTCGTCACCGACCAATGGTCGGTAGCCTTCATGTTTGATAATACACAGCGGGGCAAGATCAAGAACGATAAGATCTTCAGGTGGAGGATCGAACTCTGATGCACTATCAATTACGACGAGACGAGAGTAGAGAGTAATCGAGGCTTTATTAAGCAGAGATGTGTGGCCTCCTGCAGCTGCTGCCGAAATGGCTGCAGCTCGATGTGCACACACATTTATACTCCGCCCACTGGGCGGAACCAGCAGGCAGGGATCTACCCCCGTACCTGTAGTACAGGAGCCTTACCATATTACCTCTAATACAAGTATTAAACAAAAAGTGGTGACTACCACATTCACCCCCTGTTAAAAAAGAGTCCAGCAGGGGTGGTGGAAAACTATTTACAGGTATGTGAGCATTTAAAGTTTACAGTCTGGTGAAAATTTACAAATTTAGCCGGTCGGGTGCCTTGATCGTCCGCTGTGAGCGCCTTGGTCCCAGTAGTGATGCAGGCGCCGGCTTGGTCACCTGTGACTGCGGGAGCGTGTCGTCCTCATCTTTATCCCCGGTGGAACCAGTGGGAGGATGGATCGTCCTGGGGCGGGGGCTGTAGTGAGGTGCGATGGGGGGAGGGTGGGTGGCGCCGGGGCAATCAGAGGGGGGCGGGTGTCAGGTGGTGTGGAGCCGTGGATGGGGTTCCAGCTGGTGCCAAGCCCCTGAGGGAGACTGTGTCTTGGCGGCCGTCGGGGTACGCCATGTAGCAGTACTGCTGGTTCGCATGCAGCAGATGTACCCTTTCGACCAACGGGTCCGCCTTGTGGAGCCGCACGTGTTTGCGGAGGAGGACGGGTCCTAGAGCTGTCAGCCACGTTGGGAGCGAAACCCCGGAGGTGGTCTTCCTGGGGAAGGCAACGATACGTTCATGGGGGGTTTCGTTAGTTGCAGTACAGAGTAATAATCGAATGGTGTGGAGCGTGTCGGGGAGGACCTCCTGCCAGCAGGAGACCGGGAGATTTTTAGACCGCAGGGAAAGCAGGACGGCCTTCCAGACCGTCCCATTCTCCCTTTCCACCTGCCCGTTTCCCTGGGGGTTGTAGCTGGTCGTCCTGCTTGAGGCAATGCCCTTGCTGAGCAGGAACTGACGCAGCTCATCGCTCATAAAGGAGGATCCCAGGTCGCTGTGGACATAAGCAGGGAAACCGGACAGGGCGAAGATGCTGTTGAGTGCTTTAATGACCATGGTAGACGTCATATCGGGGCATGGGATGGCGAAGGGGAAACTGGAATATTCATCGACCACGTTCAGGAAGTACGTGTTTCAGTCGGTGGAGGGGAGGGGACCTTTGAAGTCCATGCTGAGGAGTTCAAAAGGGCGGGAGGCCTTCACCAGGTGCGCTCGATCTGGCCGGTAGAAGTGCGGTTTACACTCCGCGCAGACCTGGCAGTCTCTGGCGACAGCCCTGACCTCCGCAATGGAGTAGGGCAGGTTGCGGGCCTTTATGAAGTGAAGGAACCGGGTGACCCCTGGGTGACAGAGGCCATCGTGTAGGGCCCGGGGTGTTTCGCCTGGCCGCAGAAATAACAGCGGGCGCCCCCGGTGCGACTCGGCGTTTGGACCGCGCAAGCCTGTGGGGGGGGTAGGGGGTTTGCCGCGACGGGTACGTACGGGGCCCAATGGGTTGCCGCGCGGTCGGGGCCGTAGGCGCGGGTATTACGCGCGGCCACGTCTAGGGAAGCTGCTAGGGCCCGGGCCTCTGAGAGTCCTAGCGACTCTTTTTCTAGAAGTCTTTGGCGGATTTGGGAGGATTGCATACCTGCCACAAAAGCATCGCGCATTAACATGTCCGTGTGTTCGTTTGCGTTCACCGACGGGCAGCTGCAGGCTCGTCCCAAAATCAGCAGCGCGGCGTAGAACTCGTCCATCGATTCTCCGGGAGCTTGCCGTCTCATCGCGAGCTGGTAGCGAGCGTAGATTTGGTTAACTGGGCGAACGTAGAGACTTTTCAGTGCTGCGAACGCCGTCTGGAAATCGTCCGAGTCTTCGATGAGGGAGAAAATCTCCGTGCTCACCCTCGAGTGCAGGACCTGCAGTTTTTGGTCTTCTGAGACTCGGCCGGTGGTCGTTCTGAGGTAGGCCTCGAAGCAAGTCTGCCAGTGCTTGAAGGCTGCTGCCGCGTTCACTGCATGGGGGCTGATCCTCAGGCATTCCGGAATGATCCTGAGCTCCATAGTCCTTTTTTTTAGGCACGCTTAATAAATTGTAGCGCACAAAGACTCCGTGAGACGAATAGAGTGAAGTCGATGAGGCTTTATTAAGCTTGTCTGTTCCCCCGCAGCTCGATAGTAAACTGGCCTGCGGGGGAAGACTCCGGCTTCTTATACTCCACCTTCAGGGCGGAGCTTGAGGTCAACGGCCAACCAGGACCCGGGATCTGTCAGCCAATGACATTAGGGCTTCCAGTCCCACATGACCCGCAATACATACTACCACATTCACCCCTTGTCAAAAATGAACCCGGCGGGGTGATGCTTCGTATGGTGGTAAGGGTTTACAGGGCTGGTCCTGGGAGGATAAAACATTCACATGGCAATACAGTATTGGACAATTTTGTCCTGTTGCAACTATTTACAGAGGGTATAGGAAGAAAAGCAAAATGTTCTTGTGAACAGTCCATATTTGTTTTACATTGACGCCACGAGTCGGTCGGGCGGTCTGGTCGTCCGTGTCGATCGCCTCGGCCCCGGCGGTGGTGGTGGTGCTTGTACCAGTGTTGTCGCCTCCAGGAGCCGTACGGTTTCAGCTTGGGCTTGATTCTTGGTCGGAGCTGAGGGGAGGGGAACCGATCCTCCTGGGAAGGGGGCGGTCGCGGGGTGCGGCGGTGGCAGGAAGGGGGGGGGGTTGGGTTGATGGTGTCGGGGGGGTGTGCGTGTTGCCGGCGGGCGCCAGATCCCGCAGGGAGACCGTGTCCTGTCGGCCGTCGGGGTACTCCACGTAGGCGTACTGGGGGTTCGCGTGGAGGAGGTGAACCCTTTCGACCAACGGGTCCGCCTTATGTGCCCGCACATGCTTTCGGAGCAGGATGGGTCCTGGGGCCGCCAGCCAGGTCGGCAGCGACGTTCCAGAGGAGGACCTCCTAGGGAAGACAAGGAGACGCTCATGTGGCGTTTGATTAGTGCTCGTACATAATAACGACCGGATGGAATGGAGAGCGTCCGGGAGGACCTCCTGCCACCGTGAAACTGGGAGGTCCCTGGACCGTAGGGCCAGTAGGACGGCCTTCCAGACCGTGCCGTTCTCCCTTTCTACTTGCCCGTTCCCCCGGGGGTTGTAGCTGGTCGTCCTGCTTGAGGCTATGCCCTTGCTGAGCAGGAACTGGCGCAGCTCGTCACTCATGAAAGAGGACCCCCTGTCGCTGTGGACGTATGCGGGGTAACCGAACAGTGTGAAGATGCTGTTCAGGGCTTTAATGACTGTGGCCGCGGTCATGTCAGAACAGGGAATGGCAAAAGGGAAGCGGGAGTATTCGTCCACTACATTAAGAAAATATGCGTTGCGGTCGGTGGAGGGGAGGGGCCCTTTGAAATCGAGACTGAGGCGTTCAAAGGGGCGGGAAGCCTTAATCAGGTGCGCTCCATCTGGCCTGAAAAAATGCTTGCATTCCGCGCAGATGTGGCAGTCACTTGTGACTGTACGGACCTCCTCTAAAGAGTATGGGAGATTGCGGGTCTTGATGAAGTGGTAAAACCGAGTGACCCCCGGGTGGCAGAGGTCCTCGTGGAGGGTTTGGAGGCGGTTAATTTGTGCGTTGGCACATGTGCCGCGGGATAGGGCATCGGACGGCTCGTTCAGCTTTCCGGGACGATACAAAATCTCATAGTTGAAGGTGGAGAGCTCGATCCTCCACCTTAAGATTTTGTCGTTTTTGATTTTGCCCCGCTGTGCATTATCGAACATGAAGGCTACCGACCATTGGTCCGTGAGGAGAGTGAATCTCCTGCCGGCCAGGTAATGCCTCCAATGTCGCACAGCTTCCACTATGGCTTGGGCTTCCTTTTCTACTGAAGAGTGGCGGATTTCTGAGGCGTGGAGGGTCCGGGAGAAAAAGACCACGGGTCTGCCCGCTTGGTTAAGGGTGGCCGCTAGAGCTACGTCGGAGGCGTCGCTCTCGACCTGGAAGGGGAGGGACTCGTCGATGGCGCGCATCGTGGCCTTTGCGATATCCGCTTTGATGCGGCTGAAGGCCTGGCAAGCCTCTGTCGACAGAGGGAATGTCGTGGTCTGTATTAGAACAAAGAACAAAGAACAAAGAAATGTACAGCACAGGAACAGGCCCTTCGGCCCTCCAAGCCCGTGCCGACCATACTGCCCGACTAAACTACAATCATCTACACTTCCTGGGTCCGTATCCTTCTATTCCCATCCTATTCATATATTTGTCAAGATGCCCCTTGAATGTCCCTATCGTCCCTGCTTCCACTACCTCCTCCGGTAGTGAGTTCCAGGCACCCACTACCCTCTGCGTAAAAAACTTGCCTCGTACATCTACTCTAAACCTTGCCCCTCTCACCTTAAACCTATGCCCCCTAGTAATTGACCCCTCTACCCTGGGGAAAAGCCTCTGACTATCCACTCTGTCTATGCCCCTCATAATTTTGTATACCTCTATCAGGTCGCCCCTCAACCTCCTTCGTTCCAGTGAGAACAAACCGAGTTTATTCAATCGCTCCTCATAGCTTATGCCAGGCAACATTCTGGTAAATCTCTTCTGCACCCTCTCTAAAGCCTCCACATCCTTCTGGTAGTGTGGCGACCAGAATTGAACACTATACTCCAAGTGTGGCCTAACTAAGGTTCTATACAGCTGCAACATGACTTGCCAATTCTTATACTCAATGCCCCGGCCAATGAAGGCAAGCATGCCGTATGCCTTCTTGACTACCTTCTCCACCTGTGTTGCCCCTTTCAATGACCTGTGGACCTGTACTCCTAGATCTCTTTGACTTTCAATACTCTTGAGGGTTCTACCATTCACTGTATATTCCCTACCTGCATTAGCCCTTCCAAAATGCATTACCTCACATTTGTCCGGATTAAACTCCATCTGCCATCTCTCCGCCCAAGTCTCCAGACAATCTAAATCCTGCTGATTTAGACAGTCAGACAGTCCTCATCGCTATCCGCAATTCCACCAACCTTTGTGTCGTCTGCAAACTTACTAATCAGACCAGTTACATTTTCCTCCAAATCATTTATATATACTACAAAGAGCAAAGGTCCCAGCACTGATCCCTGTGGAACACCACTGGTCACAGCCCTCCAATTAGAAAAGCATCCCTCCGTTGCTACCCTCTGCCTTCTATGGCCTAGCCAGTTCTGTATCCACCTTGCCAGTTCACCCCTGATCCCGTGTGACTTCACCTTTTGTACTAGTCTACCATGAGGGACCTTGTCAAAGGCCTTACTGAAGTCCATATAGACAACATCTACTGCCCTACCTGCATCAATCATCTTAGTGACCTCCTCGAAAAACTCGATCAAGTTAGTGAGACACGACCTCCCCTTCACAAAACCGTGCTGCCTCTCACTAATACGTCCATTTGCTTCCAAATGGGAGTAGATCCTGTCTCGAAGAATTCTCTCCAGTAATTTCCCTACCACTGAAGTAAGGCTCACCGGCCTGTAGTTCCCGGGATTATCCTTGCTACCCTTCTTAAACAGAGGAACAACATTGGCTATTCTCCAGTCCTCCGGGACATCCCCTGAAGACAGCGAGGATCCAAAGATTTCTGTCAAGGCCTCAGCAATTTCCTCTCCAGCCTCCTTCAGTATTCTGGGGTAGATCCCATCAGGCCCTGGGGACTTATCTACCTTAATATTTTTTAAGACACCCAACACCTCGTCTTTTTGGATCACAATGTGACCCAGGCTATCTACACCCCCTTCTCCAGACTCAACATCTACCAATTCCTTCTCTTTGGTGAATACTGATGCAAAGTATTCATTTAGTACCTCGCCCATTTCCTCTGGCTCCACACATAGATTCCCTTGCCTATCCTTCAGTGGGCCAACCCTTTCCCTGGCTACCCTCTTGCTTTTTATGTACGTGTAAAAAGCCTTGGGATTTTCCTTAACCCTATTTGTCAATGACTTTTCATGACCCCTTCTAGCCCTCCTGACTCCTTGCTTAAGTTCCTTCCTACTTTCCTTATATGCCACACAGGCTTCGTCTGTACCCAACCTTTTAGCCCTGACAAATGCCTCCTTTTTCTTTTTGACGAGGCCTACAATATCACTCGTCATCCAAGGTTCCCGAAAATTGCCGTATTTATCTTTCTTCCTCACAGGAACATGCCTGTCCTGTATTCCTTTCAACTGACACTTGAAAGCCTCCCACATGTCAGATGTTGATTTGCCCTCAAACATCCGCCCCCAATCTATGTTCTTCAGTTCCCGCCTAATATTGTTATAATTAGCCTTCCCCAAATTTAGCACATTCATCCTTGGACCACTCTTATCCTTGTCCACCAGTACTTTAAAACTTACTGAATTGTGGTCACTGTTACCGAAATGCTCCCCTACTGAAACATCTACCACCTGGCCGGGCTCATTCCCCAATACCAGGTCCAGTACCACCCCTTCCCTAGTTGGACTGTTTGCATATTGTTTTAAGAAGCCCTCCTGGATGCTCCTTACAAACTCCGCCCCGTCTAAGCCCCTGGCACTAAGTGAGTCCCAGTCAATATTGGGGAAGTTGAAGTCTCCCATCACCACAACCCTGTTGTTTTTACTCTTTTCCAAAATCTGTCTACCTATCTGCTCCTCTATCTCCCGCTGGCTGTTGGGAGGCCTGTAGTATACCCCCAACATTGTGACTGCACCCTTCTTATTTCTGATCTCTACCCATATAGCCTCACTGCCCTCTGAGGTGTCCTCTCGCAGTATAGCTGTGATATTCTCCCGAACAAGTAGCGCAACTCCGCCTCCCCTTTTACATCCCCCTCTATCCCGCCTGAAACATCTAAATCCTGGAACGTTTAGCTGCCAATCCTGCCCTTCCCTCAACCAGGTCTCTGTAATGGCAACAACATCATAGTTCCAAGTAGTAATCCAAGCTCTAAGTTCATCTGCCTTACCCGTAATGCTCCTTGCATTAAAACATATGCACTTCAGGCCACCAGACCCGCTGTGTTCAGCAACTTCTCCCCGTCTGCTCTGCCTCAGAGCCACACTGTCCCTATTCCCTAGTTCTCCCTCAATGCTCTCACCTTCTGACCTATTGCTCCCGTGCCCACCCCCCTGCCATACTAGTTTAAACCCTCCCGTGTGACACTAGCAAACCTCGCGGCCAGGATATTTATGCCTCTCCGGTTTAGATGCAACCCGTCCATCTTATACAGGTCACACCTGCCCCAGAAGAGCTCCCAGTGGTCCAGATAACGGAAACCCTCCCTCCTACACCAGCTGTTTAGCCACGTGTTTGTCTGCTCTATCTTCCTATTTCTAGCCTCACTGGCACGTGGCACAGGGAGTAATCCCGAGATTACAACCCTCGAGGTCCTGTCTTTTAACTTTCTGCCTAGCTCCCTGAACTCCTGCTGCAGGACCTCATGCCCCTTCCTGCCTATGTCGTTAGTACCAATATGTACAACGACCTCTGCCTGTTTGCCCTCCCCCTTCAGGATTCCCTCTACCCGTTCGGAGACATCCTGGACCCTGGCACCAGGGAGGCAACATACCATCCTGGAGTCTCTTTCACGTCCACAGAAGCGCCTATCTGTGCCCCTGACTATAGAGTCCCCTATTACTATTACTCTTCTGCGCTTTGACCCTCCCTTCTGAACATCAGAGCCAGCCGTGGTGCCACTGCTCTGGCTGCTGCTGTTTTCCCCTGATAGGCTATCCCCCCCGACAGTATCCAAAGGGGTATATCTGTTCGAGAGGGGGACAGCCACAGGGGATTCCTGCACTGACTGCCTGCCCTTTCTGGTGGTCACCCATTTCTCTGCCTGCACCTTGGGTGTGACCACATTTACATAACTGCGATCTATGACGCTTTCCGCCACCTGCATGCTCCTAAGTGCATCCAATTGCTGCTCCAACCGAACCATGCGGTCTGTGAGGAGCTGCAGTTGGGTGCACTTTCTGCAGATGAAGCCATCCGGGACGCTGGAAGCCTCCCGGACCTGCCACATCTCACAATCAGAGCACAGCACCCCTCTAACTGACATTGCGTCAATTAATTAAAATTAAAATTTGTCTGTTTTTTTTTAAATACTTTTTTTTTAAATTGCAAAGTTACTGTCAACTATCTGTTTCCTAGCACTAGATTTCTAATAGAAATGCGATAGCTAACTATAATACTCTCCGATCTCTGGCTTAGATATCCTCTAAATTATAATTAAGTTATTATGTTTAATTAGTTCCCAAATACTCAAATTTTTTAAAAATTTAGGTTAGAATCCCAACCAGCCACTTTGGCCACAGCTTTTCTGTGATGTCACTTCAGTTTCCCCCCGACACACACAATTTGAAAAAAGGTATAAAAGTAAAAATCACTTACTTACCTTCTTACCTTCTGAGTGTCTGAGATGTTCTCAGGTTCTCTCGCTGACAGAGACTGCTCCTCCACCTCCACCATTAGGGGGCGGGCCTTGTCTGCGTACTGGGGGCCCCACTGGGCATAATATGAAAAGAACCCCAAGCAGCGTTTCAGGGCTTTTGGGCAGTGCGGGAGGGGAAATTCCATGAGTGTGCGCATACGTTCGGGGTCGGGGCCTATTATCCCATTGCGCACTACGTAGCACAGAATGGCTAGCCGGTCGGTGCTAAAAACGCACTTGTCCTCGTTGTACGTGAGGTTCAAGGATTTGGCGGTCTGGAGGAATTTTTGGAGGTTGGCGTCGTGGTCCTGCTGATCGTGGCCGCAGATGGTTACATTGTCGAGATACGGGAACGTGGCCCGCAACCCATGTTGATCAACCATTCGGTCCATCTCCAGTTGGAAGACCGAGACCCCGTTTGTGACGCCAAAAAGGACCCGTAGGAAATGGTATAATCGCCCGTCTGCCTCGAAGGCTGTGTACTTGCGGTCACTTGGGCGGATGGGGAGCTGATGGTAGGCGGACTTGTGGTCCACGGTGGAGAAGACTTTATATTGGGCAATCCGATTGACCATGTCGGATATGCGGGGGAGAGGGTACGCGTCGAGTTGTGTGTACCTGTTGATGGTCTGGCTATAGTCAATGACAATCCTTTGTTTCTCCCCTGTCTTCACTACTACCACCTGCGCTCTCCAGGGACAATTGCTGGCCTGGATTATGCCCTCCTTTAGTAGCCGCTGGACTTCGGACCGAATGAAGGTCCGGTCCTGGGCGCTGTACCGTCTGCTCCTAGTGGCGACGGGTTTGCAATCCGGGGTGAGGTTCGCAAACAAGGACGGGGGTTGCACCTTGAGGGTTGCGAGGCCGCAGATAGAGAGTGGGGGTATGGGGCCGCCGAATTTGAACGTAAGGCTCTGTAAATTGCATTGGAAATCTAATCCCAGCAAGGTGGGGGCACAGAGTTGGGGAAGTACGTTTAGTTTGTAGTTTTTGAACTCCCTCCCCTGCACCGTTAGGGTAACTATGCAGAATCCCTGGATCTGTACGGAGTGGGATCCTGCAACTAGGCAAATCTTTTGTGCGCTGGGATAGGTGGTTAAGGAACTGCGTCTTACCGTGTCGGGGTGTATAAAGCTTTCCGTGCTCCCGGAGTCGACTAGGCATGGCGTCTCGTGGCCGTTTATTAGTACCGTTGTCGTCGTCGTCTGGAGTGTCCGGGGCCGAGCTTGATCGAGCGTAATCGAAGCGAGCCGTGGTTGTAGTAGTGGAGTGGGGTCCGTTGTTGCCGTCCAAAATGGCGTTGGGGATGAAAAAAATGGCCGCCCCCATACATCGCACGTGGCTGGGGGGTCACAAGATGGCGGCGGGGGTGGACAAAATGGCCACCCCCACGCGTCGTACAGGTCTGGGGCGGTCCAAGATGGCGGCGCCCCTCCTCCCCTCGTGGTGGCCGGAACCCAAAATGGCGGCGTCTGCGGGTCGCACATCGGCGCCCCTCCTCCCCTCGTGGTGGCCGGGACCCAAAATGGCGGCGTCTGCGGGTCGCACATGGTGTGCTGGGGGGGCTGGGGAGCGCTAGGACCGCGAGCGCTAGGACCGCGAGCGCTAGGACCACGCGGAGCTCCCTCACCGCGAGCGCTAGGACCGCGAGCGCTAGGACCGCGCGGAGCTCCCTCACCGGGGACAGCGGTGGTCGGGGCCCAACTAGGTGGCGCCGGCGGGTCAGGCGTGGGGCGCGGGGTGGGGGTTAGGGTTGCGATAGGGACGCGGAAAACTCCCTCCTCTCCGTGGAGAGTGTTGGCCGGGACCCAAAGCGGTAGCGCCGGCGGCGGGTCATACATGGGCTGCGGGGAGGGGGGTTGGGGAGCGTAGGTGGCGTGCAGGGCTCCCAGTTCTCCCGGGACCGCGATGGTCGGGACCCAGAGCGGCTGCGCCTGCGGGTCGTACATGGCGTGCTGGGGGGGTTGGGGCGCGTAAACAGCTTGCAGGGCTCCCTGTTCTCCCAGGACAGTGGCGACCTCGCGGGACCGGCACACAACCGCATAATGGCCCTTTTTCCCGCAGCTTTTGCAGATAGCTGCGCGGGCCGGGCAGCGCAGCCGGGGGTGTTTCGCCTGGCCGCAGAAATAACAGCGGGCGCCCCCGGTGCGACTCGGCGTTTGGACCGCGCAAGCCTGTGGGGGGGGGGGTAGGGGGTTTGCCGCGACGGGTACGTACGGGGCCCAATGGGTTGCCGCGCGGTCGGGGCCGTAGGCGCGGGTATTACGCGCGGCCACGTCTAGGGAGGCTGCTAGGGCCCGGGCCTCTGAGAGTCCTAGCGACTCTTTTTCTAGAAGTCTTTGGCGGATTTGGGAGGATTGCATACCTGCCACAAAAGCATCGCGCATTAACATGTCCGTGTGTTCGTTTGCGTTCACCGACTGGCAGCTGCAGGCTCGTCCAAAATCAGCAGCGCGGCGTAGAACTCGTCCATCGATTCTCCGGGTGCTTGCCGTCTCGTCGCGAGCTGGTAGCGAGCGTAGATTTGGTTAACTGGGCGAACGTAGAGACTTTTCAGTGCTGCGAACGCCGTCTGGAAATCGTCCGAGTCTTCGATGAGGGAAAAAATCTCCGTGCTCACCCTCGAGTGCAGGACCTGCAGTTTTTGGTCTTCTGAGACTCGGCCGGTGGTCGTTCTGAGGTAGGCCTCGAAGCAAGTCTGCCAGTGCTTGAAGGCTGCTGCCGCGTTCACTGCGTGGGGGCTGATCCTCAGGCATTCCGGAATGATCCTGAGCTCCATAGTCCTTTTTTTTAGGCACGCTTAATAAATTGTAGCGCATAGACTCCGTGAGACGAATAGAGTGAAGTCGATGAGGCTTTATTAAGCGTGTCTGTTCCCCCGCAGCTCGATAGTAAACTGGCCTGCGGGGGAAGACTCCGGCTTCTTATACTCCGCCTTCAGGGTGGAGCTTGAGGTCAACGGCCAACCAGGACCCAGGATCTGTCAGCCAATGACATTAGGGCTTCCAGTCCCACATGACCCCCAATACATACTACCACATGTGCTGGCACATGTACCTCAGGATAGGGCATTGGGGGGCTCGTTGAGCTTACCGGGGCGATACAAAATCTCGTAATTATAGGTGGAGAGCTCGATCCTCCACCTTAAGATTTTATCATTTTTGATCTTGCCCCGCTGTGTATTATTAAACATGAAGGCAACCGACCGTTGGTCAGTGAGGAGAGTGAATCTCTTGCCGGCCAGGTAATGCCTCCAATGCCGCACAGCTTCTACGATGGCCTTTTCGACAGAGGAGTGCCGAATTGCAGAGGCATGGAGGGTGCGGGAAAAGAATGCCACGGGTCTGCCTGCCTGGTTGAGGGTGGCGGCCAGAGCGACGTCCGATGCATCGCACTCGACCTGAAAGGGGAGGGTCTCGTCGACCGCGTGCGTCGCGGCCTTGGCGACGTCTGCCTTGATGCGGTTAAAGTCCTTGCTGGCCTCAGCTGTCAGGGGGAAAACTGTGGAGTGGATGAGTGGGCGGGCCTTGTCTGCATAGTTAGGGACCCACTGGGCATAATAGGAGAAAAACCCCAGGCAGTGGGGGAGTGGGAGTTCCATGAGGGGGCGTCTGCATTTGGGGTCGGGCCCTAGAACTCCTTTTTCCACAACATAGCCAAGGATGGCTAAGCGGTTGGTGCGGAACACGCATTTCTCCTTATTGTAGGTGAGGTTCAGGAGTTTGGCGGTGTGGAGAAATTTGAAAAGGTTAGCGTCGTGGTCCTGCTGGTCGTGGCTGCAGATGGTGACATTATCGAGGTACGGGAAGGTGGCCCGCAGCCCGTACCGGTCAACCATTCGGTCCATCTCTCGCTGGAAGCCCGAGACCCCGTTAGTGACGCTGAAGGGAACCCTAAGGAAATGGTAAAGGCGGCCGTCTGCTTCGAATGCAGTGTATGGGCGGTTCGCCTTGCGGATGGGGAGCTGGTGGTAGGCAGATTTCAGGTCCACTGTAGAAAAGACCCGGTACTGTGCAATCTGATTGACCATATCAGATATGCGTGGGAGGGGGTACGTGTCGAGCTGCGTGTACCGATTGATGGCCTGACTGTAGTCAATGACCATCCTGTGTTTCTCCCCAATCTTTACTACTACCACTTGGGCTCTCCAGGGGCTGTTGCTGGCCTCAATGATATCTTCCCGCAGCAGCCGCTGGACCTCAGACCTAATGAAGGTCCTGTCCTGGACGCTGTACCGTCTGCTCCTGGAGGCGACGGGTTTGCAATCTGGGGTGAGGTTTGCAAACAGGGAAGGTGGGTCGGCCTTAAGGGTCGTGAGGCTGCATACGGTGATGGGTGGTAGGGGTCCGCCGAATTTTAGAGTTAGGTTTTGGAGGTTGCACTGGAAGTCCAGGCCGAGTAACAGGGCAGCGCAGAGGTGGGGGAGGACATAGAGCCGGAAGCCGCTGAACACTACGCCTTGGATGGTGAGGGTGGCGATACAGTACCCCTGGATTTCCAGGGAGTGGGATCCGGAGGCCAGGGAGATTCTTTGGGTAACGGGGTGTACCACGAGGGAGCAGCGCCTTGCCGTAGAGGGGTGGATGAAGCTTTCCGTGCACCTGGAGTCAAGAAGGCAGGATGTCTTGTGTCCATCGACATTAACCGTCGTCGCCGCGGTTGCGAGGTTGTGCGGCAGGGACTGGTCGAGCGTGATGGAGGCGAGCTACGGCTGGTGTTGGTAGGCCCCAGGCTGGTCGGCGGGGGTGGCAGACGATGAGTGGCCAGATGAGGTGCCCGACAAGCCGGGGCCCTGAAGCGCCGTCCAAAATGGTGCCGAAGGTGGCGGCACCCACGGGGTGCACGTGGCGGGCGGCGTTAAAGAAGGCAGCGCCCATGGGCCACACGTGGTCTGATGGGAGGAAGATGTCCCTTCTTTCCGCAGGCCTTGCTGATTGCACTCCGCGCCGGGCAGCGCTGCCGGGGGTGCTTTGTCTGCCCGCAGAAATAGCATTTGGGCTCCCCGGGGTTGGCTGGTTGCCGCGCGGCGCAGGCATGTGGTTGGCTGGGGGCAGCTGCTGGTGGGGCCCACGACGTCCATGAGGGGGCTGTGCGGTCGGGGGTGTACGACTGTACGTTACGGGAGGCAACAGTCAGTGAGTTTGCGAGCTGCCTGGTTGCCGTAAGGTTGAGGGTACCCCCTTCTAATAGGCGCTGGCGGATGTATGCTGACCCCATGCACGTCTAGGGAGGCTGCTAGGGCCCGGGCCTCTGAGAGTCCTAGCGACTCTTTTTCTAGAAGTCTTTGGCGGATTTGGGAGGATTGCATTCCTGCCACAAAAGCATCGCGCATTAACATGTCCGTGTGTTCGTTTGCGTTCACCGACGGGCAGCTGCAGGCTCGTCCCAAAATCAGCAGCGCGGCGTAGAACTCGTCCATCGATTCTCCGGGAGCTTGCCGTCTCGTCGCGAGCTGGTAGCGAGCGTAGATTTGGTTAACTGGGCGAACGTAGAGACTTTTCAGTGCTGCGAATGCCGTCTGGAAATCGTCCGAGTCTTCGATGAGGGAGAAAATCTCCGTGCTCACCCTCGAGTGCAGGACCTGCAGTTTTTGGTCTTCTGAGACTCGGCCGGTGGTCGTTCTGAGGTAGGCCTCGAAGCAAGTCTGCCAGTGCTTGAAGGCTGCTGCCGCGTTCACTGCGTGGGGGCTGATCCTCAGGCATTCCGGAATGATCCTGAGCTCCATAGTCCTTTTTTTTAGGCACACTTAATAAATTGTAGCGCACAAAGACTCCGTGAGACGAATAGAGTGAAGTCGATGAGGCTTTATTAAGCGTGTCTGTTCCCCCGCAGCTCGATAGTAAACTGGCCTGCGGGGGAAGACTCCGGCTTCTTATACTCCGCCTTCAGGGCGGAGCTTGAGGTCAACGGCCAACCAGGACCCGGGATCTGTCAGCCAATGACATTAGGGCTTCCAGTCCCACATGACCCCCAATACATACTACCACATGCGCTGGCACATGTACCTCAGGATAGGGCATTGGGGGGCTCGTTGAGCTTACCGGGGCGATACAAAATCTCGTAATTGTAGGTGGAGAGCTCGATCCTCCACCTTAAGATTTTATCATTTTTGATCTTGCCCCGCTGTGTATTATTAAACATGAAGGCAACCGACCGTTGGTCAGTGAGGAGAGTGAATCTCCTGCCGGCCAGGTAATGCCTCCAATGCCGCACAGCTTCTACGATGGCCTTTTCGACAGAGGAGTGCCGAATTTCGGAGGCATGGAGGGTGCGGGAAAAGAATGCCACGGGTCTGCCTGCCTGGTTGAGGGTGGCGGCCAGAGCGACGTCCGATGCATCGCACTCGACCTGAAAGGGGAGGGTCTCGTCGACCGCGTGCGTCGCGGCCTTGGCGACGTCTGCCTTGATGCGGTTAAAGTCCTTGCTGGCCTCAGCTGTCAGGGGGAAAACTGTGGAGTGGATGAGTGGGCGGGCCTTGTCCGCATAGTTAGGGACCCACTGGGCATAATAGGAGAAAAACCCCAGGCATCGTCTGAGGGCCTTGGGGCAGTGGGGGAGTGGGAGTTCCATGAGGGGGCGTATGCATTTGGGGTCGGGCCCTAGAACTCCTTTTTCCACAACATAGCCAAGGATGGCTAAGCGGTTGGTGCGGAACACGCATTTCTCCTTATTGTAGGTGAGGTTCAGGAGTTTGGCGGTGTGGAGAAATTTGAAAAGGTTAGCGTCGTGGTCCTGCTGGTCGTGGCTGCAGATTGTGACATTATCGAGGTACGGGAAGGTGGCCCGCAGCCCGTACCGGTCAACCATTCGGTCCATCTCACGTTGGAAGCCCGTGACCCCATTAGTGACGCTGAAGGGAACCCTAAGGAAATGGTAAAGGCGGCCCACGACGTCCATGAGGGCGCCGTGCGGTCGGGGGTGTACGACTGTACATTACGGGAGGCAACAGTCAGTGAGTTTGCGAGCTGCCTGGTTGCCGCAAGGTTGAGGGTACCCCCTTCTAATAGGCGCTGGCGGATGTACGCTGACCCCATGCCCGTAACAAAAGCGTCCCTGATTAAAGGTTCATTATGTTCGACTGCCGAAACGGTCTGGCAATCACAGTTCCTCGCCAGGATGTGCAGGGCACGCCAGAAATCGTCTAAAGACTCACCAGGAGGTGCCTGATGTACAGTTTGTTGATTGGGCGATTATAATATCCCTTCAGGAGCTCCGTTGCTTCCTTGTAAGTAGGCGCGTCCCGGATAAGGGGAAACATATCGGAGCTCACCCGTGAGTAAAGGACCTGGAGTTTCTGTTCTTCTGAGGGTTTGTCCGTTGCGGATCGGAGGAAGCTCTCGAAACAAGTGAGCCAGTGGTCGAAGGCCGACGTCGCGTTGGCTGCTTGCGGGTGCAGGCTTGATGCGTAGTTCCATCGCTGTAATATCTCTGCTTAATAAATTGATGAACTATCAATTACAACGAGACAAGAGTAGAGAGTTATCGGGGCTTTATTAAGCAGAGATGTGTTGCCTCCTGCAGCTGCTGCCGAAATGGCTGCAGCTCGGTGTGCACACACATTCATACTCCGCCTACTGGGCGGAGCCAGCAGGCAGGGATCTACCCCCTTACCTGTAGTACAGGAGCCTTACCGTATTACCTCTAATACAAGTATTATACAACAGTGGTGACTACCACACTCTCCACCTATAATTACGATATTGTGTATCGTCCTGGGAAGCTCAACGAGCCCCCAGATGCCCTGTCCCATGGCACGTGCTCCAGCGCGCAAGATGACCGACTCCGGGCCATCCACGATGACCTCAGCCACCTGGGGGTCACCCGGCTTCTCCACTACATCAAGGCCCGCAACCTGCCCTACTCCACCAAGGAGGTCAGGGCCGTGACCAGGGACTGCCAAATCTGCGCAGAGTTTAAGCCGCACTTCTATCGACCGGATAAGGCCCACCTGGTGAAGGCATCCAGGCCCTTTGAAAGTCTCAGTATCGACTTCAAAGAGCCCCTCCCCTGTACCAACCGCAACACGTATTTCCTAAACGTCGTTGACGAGTTCTCCCGCTTCCCCTTTGCAATCCCATGTCCCGACATGACCGTGGCCACTGTCATTAAGGCCCTACATAGTGTTTTCACCTTGTTTGGTTTCTCCACTTACATCCACAGTGACCGGGGCTCCTCGTTTATGAGCGACGAACTGCGTCAGTACCTGCTCGGTAAGGGCATCGAGCAGGACTACCAGTTACAACCCCCGGGGAAACAGACAGGTGGAGAGGGAGAACACAACGGTCTGGAAGGACGTCCTCCTGACCCTATTGTCTAGGAATCTCCCAGTTTCCCACTGGCAGGAGATTCTCCCCAACGCGTTCCACTCCATTAGGTCCCTCCTTTGCACGGCCACGAACGAGATCCCTCATGACCGCCTGTTTGTTTTCCCTAGGAAATCCACCTCCGTGGTCTCGCTTCCGTCCGAGCTGAAGACACCGGAGCCCGTCCTCCTCCGCAAACACGTGAGGAGCCATAAGTCCGACCCCCTGGTTGAGAGGGTCCAGCTCCTTCACACCAACCCCCAGTACGCATACGTAGAACACCCTGACGGCCGACAGGATACGGTTTCCCTCCGGGACCTGGCACCCGCAGGTTCCACCACCACCTACCCCCCCAACCTACGCCGACCAGCGCCCCCGCACATACATGGCCTCCACACACCCTCCTCTACTCCCTTCCCCCTTCACCGACCCACAGGAATGAAGCTCCAGAAGACACGCTCCCGAAGTCCACGTCTGTGCCTGCACCGGCGTGTTCACCACCCATGCCCGCATCGATGAGTTCGACACCCGGGCCAGCTGCGATACCAGAGCTCCGACGATCGCAGCGCACGATCAGGGTGCCGGACAGACTGAACCTGTGAACCCTTCAACCCCGCCTGACTTCATTTTTTTAACAGGGAGTGAATGTGGTGAACGTATTGTACTAACCATTCACCACTGTATTACACTGTATCATGCTATTGCCCATGTGGGCTCCACCTGTGGACCATTGTACGATATTAAACAGAATGTATCATATTAGTGCCCTTGTGGGCTCTGCACCTGGCTCCGCCCCCTTGAGGGGAGGTATAAAGAGCAGCTGCCCTGTAGGCGGCTCTCAGTGCAGAGCAGTCACAGGCAGGCACTGTT
This sequence comes from Scyliorhinus torazame, assembly GCF_047496885.1. Taxonomy (NCBI): domain Eukaryota; kingdom Metazoa; phylum Chordata; class Chondrichthyes; order Carcharhiniformes; family Scyliorhinidae; genus Scyliorhinus; species Scyliorhinus torazame. Next base: position 69,592,469 of record NC_092714.1, on the reverse strand, counting down.
CTAGTCGATTAAAGCCACTGTTCACTTCAACTCTCTGTTTTGTGTGAATTGATGGTCGCATCAAAGTGCTCATCTAAATGAATGTTGTAAGAGTTCCCACCTGTACCAACCTTTGAAGCAGTGAGTTCCAGATTTCCATCACCCTCTGGCTAAAAATCTTTTTCCTCAAAACCCCTCCCCTTACCTTCAATCTATGTCCCCTCGTTATTGACCCCTCGACTAAAGGAAAAAGGCTTCTTCATATCTACCCTATCTATGTGCCTCAGAATTTTGTATGCTTCAATCAGGACCCCTCACGACTCCCCCTCAGCCTTCTCTGGCTCCCTATGGATAGCTCGCTCTGGCATTTTTGCTTGCGAACTCCCTTGTTCAAAGGCACTCAGTGCTTGATTGAGGGACCTGACACCAGGAATGGGGAGGCCCACTTACCTATGCCTGGGTCCCTCCTCAATTATAGGCCTTGGTTACGTGCCGACCGGCAGCAGCCACTGCTTCCTGAGGATGCTGCTGAGCATGGAAGAGCCTCAAATTGAGTGGCAACTATTGGCTGCTGAGAGTCCTGCTCACAGGGTCATTGATTCTGGGGAAAGGCTCGCAGCTGGCCTGTCAAGTGCCTGAGTGGTGCAAGACGCAGTGGGTCATCACAAAGAGAGGCGACTCGGGGCTCTCGCAGCCTCAGCTGACGGACAAGATTCCACAAGATTCTTCCCCCAGTTTCACACCATGCTGACTTAGAAATACCTCCTCATTCCTTCATTGTTGCATGGACAAGTCATGGAACTCCTCCTTCACAATGCTGTGGACGTACCTGTGGTATTATCATAGAATCATATAATTTACAGTGCAGAAGGAGGCCATTCGGCCCATCGAGTCTGCACCGGCTCTTGGAAAGAGCACCCTACCCAAGGTCCACACCTCCACCCTATCTCCATAACCCAGTAACCCCACCCAACACTAAGGGCAATTTTTGGACACTATGGGCAATTTAGCATGGCCAATCCACCTAACCCGCACATCTTTGGACTGTGGGAGGAAACCGGAGCACCCGGAGGAAACCCACGCACACACGGGGAGGATGTGCAGCCTCTGCACAGACAGTGACCCAAGCCGGAATCGAACCTGGGACCCTGGAGCTGTGAAGCATTTGTGTTATCCACAATGCTACCGTGCTGCATAACTGTAAGCATTGCAAGGGTTAATGAAATGTCTGGAGTAGCCATTAAAGGGAGCTACAGATACAAGTATATAAGGCGTTGATGCTGAGCCTTATCGGATGAGAGTAGTCCAAGAGTTAGCTAGAGACAGTCAGAAGTATTATTAGTGTGAGTTAGAGCAGATCATAGTTTATACCAGTATTAACATTAGTTGGAGATGAGTGTAGTTTAAATGTTAACAACCAACTGTGTATTATTTAGAAGCACATGTCGAATCCAAATTAGTAATGTTAATAAACATATAGCTTTGTTTAAGTTCAAGCTATTTTTTGGTCTTTGTGAACACTACGCCAGCCATCCTGAATTAAGCAACACAAAGAACACCACAGTGCCTACAACATATGAACTGCAGCAATTCAAGAAGGCGACTCAACATTACCTTCTCAAAGGCCACATCCCATCAATAATTAAAAAATAACCAACCGCTGGATTTTTTCTAATGCATCTAATAATAATAATATTTATTCGTGTCACAAGTAGGCTTACAGTAACACTGCAATTAAGTTACTGTGAAAAGCCCCTAGTCACCACACTCAGGCGCCTGTTTGGGTACACAGAGGGAGAATTCAGAATGTTCAATTTACCTACCAGCACGTCTTTCGGGACTTGTGGGAAGAAACTTGAGCATCAGGAGGAAACCCACGCCGACACAGGGAGAACGTGCAGACTCCACACAGACAGTGACCCAAGCCGGGAATCGAACCTGGGATCCTGGCGCTATGAAGCAACAGTGTTAACTACTGTGCTCCAGTGCCATCCTTACTCTTGCAGTATATTCTAGCTAAAAAGATATATCTGAAGCAGCAGGTTTTCAACATTAATTCCTACTTCTTAAAAAAATTAAAAACACTATGAAGAAAAGAATAGCTTCACTTACACAATACGATGGCTTCATAACATGCCTTCCATAATTCTCATCAGCCAATACATTATCTAAATATAGCCAGAAAATGCCGTGATATGTTAATGCTATGTTAGCGTTAGTTTTCAGTCTCAATGCTAACAGTGTGAAAACTGGCTTAAATTCAGTAAAATAATGATATCCTTTGATTTTAATCAAAGATGGAGCTATGAGAATATCTGCTGTTTCACTGAGGGTAACTATAAACCAGTGCAAAATATCCAGGAAAATATGGTGCGGCATAATGAATGGTGCACTCAATTTCTCCAAATTGTCCTCCTATTTTGATCAATAACATTCTTATATTACAGAAGTAGCTACTCTTCAATAGTGCTTCTTTGACTGTAATGGAAATATCAAGAGATAGTGAAAGACTCATATGCATATATATATATAGAAATGTACACTCTTTTTCTCTTTCTTTCTGACTTTAGGGTGTATCATTATAATGGCCTAGGTCCTCCAATGAATCTTGGTTACTGTTTTCAGGATGGATCTTGGGAATGAATGAGATAATTTTAAGGTCTTGGGTGCACAGAGAGAGGAGGTCACTTCCACCGGGTGGTCAACCCACTTACCATTGGATGCCACTTCCAGGAGCCTGCTGCCAATTTCCCCAGGGATACTTTGCGAAGCGGGTAATACAGATTGGCTGAAGGGCAATCAGCCAGGGAACTGGCCATGCCGGCCCATCATAATTTACATGTAACAGATGTGGACGGCGAGCCCAATTTAAGGAAGAACTGTGGAAGAGAATTCAGCCAGAGCCTCATTCCAAATGGGGTCCAAGAGTTCTTGGTATTTCTGCTGTTTTCCCACTGTAACTCTGGCAGGGCTGGAATAATCACCCAGAAAACAGCAAAGATCTGTCATAATATACACCAGTATATTATGGTGCAGACACACACTGATGGACATGCAGTGGGACCAATCAGCATACACAACACCGCAGCCAATCACCAGCGAGAGGACACGCACTATAAAGACAGGGGACAGGAGAGTTCCCGCTCATTCTATTAGCAGCCATCTAGGAGCACAGAGCTCACAGCCTGCAACACAGACATTCACCATGTGCTGAGTGCATCACCTGGTTAGGACTAGGCAAGGGTCAACAGTTAAAGCTGGTATTGCATTTACCCACAGTTCAAGTATGTTAATATAGTTAACCTTATAATAAAATAGAGTTGCACCACTTCCAGTGTTGGTGACCTGTTTGTGATCCAGAACACCCAACACATCAAGATCCAGTTGCACTGGGTTTAGGAATGAAGTTGCAAAGAATAGAAGCAACTGAAAGATCTGCCACCTACAGTGGGACAGAAGAAGGAGGGATGCTCAGACGGCTGAATCAGAGGAACGGTGCATTCAGGAGAAAATAGTGGGTTGGAGGAGTTTTGAAAGATGTAGGAAAAGATTTGTCGATGAGGACAGGCAATAGAAGTATGAGAATTGGAATGGAATCAGAGAGCAGAGTTTGTGAGGAGAACTAGAAGTAGAGTATTTGGCAGTTTGGTTACTGCTCGTCAAGAAACATTGATGGCCCCCACAGTAGGCCCAGTAAAGAATGCTGAGAGAGACACCGAGAGTAACCATGGAATCTGTAATATTATTCATGCTTATTATTTTCTTGCCTGCAAAATAAAAGCTTGATCCTATTCCTTTTATTTTGAGTTATTTTTTTCCTGTGCAGTATAATCGTATCCCATCTATTTCCTGGTTTTAAATTTGCAATGCTGATCACTCATCAGTAGAGGACACTAATAGTCAGCTGCACTTCTCGCATTTTAGTTTACAAGCACTTCAATTTCTCTTGTGCCAATAACAAAAGATCCCAAAACCCTTCACAGGAGTGTTATGAGAATTTGACTTCATGGGCCTAGGAGAGGTGAGCTTTAACCAGTGTCTGGAAGGAGGAGATTGATAGAAAGGTGGAGATGTTTCAGGAGGTTATTCGAGAGCTTAGGGCCTACACGTAAGCTGAAGGCACGACCACCTATAATGGAACAATTAAAATTGAGGCTTTGCAAGACACCAGAATCAGAGGAGCACCGGTATCGTGGAGAGTTAGTGGTCTGGAGCAGTGTTTTTCAAACTTTTTTTCCGGGGATCCATTTTTACCAACCGGCCAACCTTCGGGACCCAACTCGATCCTGATCCAGCTCAACCCAAACAAAATGGATTGCAAGTGCCCAACAATGCTTGCCAGCTTGTAGTAGGCCATCCTTTGAAGAAAAAATAGAGTACAGTTAAAGTGCAATCTGAGTAGAGAATGTGTTCATACAGAAATGTTGCTGATCTGCTGTTCGGTATTCCTCTTTATTTTGGCAATGGTCCTCACACAATGGTCCATGAAACTGCTGTACAAATAGGGATTCATTCAACATAAAGAGGTTACATGGTTGACAGACTTATTCTTATCTTCATCTTGACCATTTGAAATTTATTGAAATGTTCATCCACATATCCCAAGTCAGTATTATTGACCTTGAGACCCTGTGCTGGTTGATATTCATAGTCCAGGTTAGTGTCACTGCCTCTGAGGGCCTGGACTGTTATTATTTTTTAATCACTCGTGGGATGTGGACTTCTCTGGCTGAGCCAGCATTTATTGTCCAAACCCGAAAACATTTAAAAGTCAACAATATTGCTGTGGATATGGAGTCACATAGAAGCTAGACCAGGTGAGGATGACAGATTTCCTTCCCTAAAAGACATTAGTGAACCAGATGGGTTTTAACAACAATCGATTCATGATCAACATTAGACTTTTAATTCCAGATTTTTATTGAATTCAAATTTCACCATCTGTCATGGTGGGATTCAAACCCGGGTCCCCAGAGCATTACCATGGGTCTGTGTATTACTAGTCCAGTGACAATACCATATTCCATCCCTTCTCCCTAAGCGATTCCCATATTCTAGGTTAGTGTGATGAATGATAACTGTATAACTGTACCTTTAATGTGATGATCCCTTTAAGACCGGGTTTGGAACCCTGGGGGACTCCGGCTCCGGCTCCGCCCCCCCAGGGAACTGTATATAAGGTAATGTTCAGTGGGCAGCGTGCAGTGAGCACACTTCTTGGCAGCTGTCTGGTTCTCTGCTAATTAAAGCCTTTGAATTATCAATCCTCTCTCTCGAGTCGTAATTGAGGGTATCTCAATTTAATTAGCAGAATACTTTGAGATGGACAGCGGACTAAAGCTGGAGAAGCTCAATCTGGACCCTCGGTCGCTGGAGGCCACTGAAATTTTTAAATACTGGCTCCGGTGTTTTGAGGCCTATCTGAACTCCTCAGAGACTGCAGTCGACGGACCTCACAAGCTGAGCTTACTATATGCTCAGGTGAGCCACAGACTCTCCTCCGTGATCAAGAAGGCTACGACATACGGAACAGCGGTCAAAACCTACAGAAGCACTTTGTTAAGCCGATAAACGAGGTACACGCCCGACATTTGCTCTCGACCTGCCGCCAGCGTTCCGGGGAAATGTTGGACGAATACTTGGAGAGACTCACCGCGCTCGCCAGGAGCTGCGATCATAAAGAGGTGACGGCAGAAGTCCATATGAACTTACATATTCGTGATGCGTTCGTGTCCGATATCCGATCGACGTACATCAGGCAGCGGCTCCTAGAAGATGGGGCAAAGGATCTCCAAGGATCTCTGGAAGTGGCCCACCATAATCTCCGCATGTACTCCGCGGACCTTGCGAATCCCTCTCGATCCCCTCCAAACTCGGCCACGCTACAGGCCTGCGCCGCGCGGCGACCCGCTCACACCGAGGCACACCGTGCTATTTCTGTGGGCAAGGCCAACACCCACGCTTGCGTTGCCCAGCCCGCTCCGCTATCTGCAACGACTGCGGACAGAAGGGGCACTTCGCAAAGGTCTGCCTGGCTGGGCCCAAAGGCCAGAAACAAAAGTCTCACCGGGCCCAAAAATCAAACTCCCGGGCCCACAGGCCCCGCAACGCGGCTGCGCGCCGGCCGGACACGCCCACTTCTGACGCGTCATCGGTCTCGTACGAGTCATGGGGCGGCCATCTTGGCGGTGGCCATCTTCAAAATCAGACACGTGTGACCGACGGTGGCGGCCATTTTGTGACTCCCGGCAGCCATTTTGTGAGTCCGACTCAACCGAGGACTCTGACTACCCGCAACTGGGAGCGGTCACTCTCGATCAATCACGGCCGGAGCACCTGCGGACTCAATGATGCAGGTCCAAATCAACAGTCGTGACACCCCCTGCCTATTTGACTCTGGGAGTACGGAGAGCTTTGTTCACCATGACATGGTAAGACGCTGCTCCTTGCGCACCTATCCCGCCTCCCAAACTATCGCCCTTGCATCTGGGTCTCATTCGATCCAAATCACGGGGTATTGTGCGCGAACGTCACTATTCAAGGCGCCGAATACGAATACGTTTGAAACTTTATATCCTCCCTCACCTCTGTGCCCCCCTGCTGCTCGGTCTGGACTTTCAGTGCAGCCACCGAAGCCTGACACTGAAGTTCGGCGGACTCCTGCCCCCACTCACGGTATGTAGCCTGGCAACACTTAAAGTTGCACCACCCCCCTTCTTCGCGAACCTCACTCCCGACTGTAAGCCCGTCGCCACCCGGAGTCGGCGGTACAGTACCCAAGACATGACTTTCATCAAGTTAGAGGTTCAGCGACTACTAAAAGAAGGGGTCATAGAGGCTAGCAACAGCCCTTGGAGAGCACAAGTATTGGTAGTCCGGTCTGGGGAAAAGCAACGAATGGTGGTGGACTATAGTCAGACCATAAACCGTTTTACGCAACTCGATGCGTACCCACTTCCCCGCATAGCAGAAATGGTGAACCAAATCGCCCAGTGTCGGGTATTCTCCACGGTCGATCTAAAATCCGCCTATCATCAGCTCCCTATCCGCCCGGAGGACCGCCCCTACACGGCCTTCGAAGCAGCCGGTCAGTCTTTTCACTTTCTCAGGGTCCCTTTTGGCGTCACAAACGGAGTCTCCATTTTTCAAAGGGCGATGGATCAAATGGTGGACCAGTATGGCTTACGGGCTACGTACCCATCTGCGGCCATGACCAGCAGGACCATGACGCAAATCTGAGGAAGTTCCTCCAGGCCGCCCGGGCCCTTAATCTGACCTACAATAAAGAGAAATGCGTGTTCCACACAACCCGACTAGCCATCCTCGGCTACGTCGTGGAAAATGGGGTCCTAGGCCTAGACCCCGACTGCATGGGCCCCCTTAAGTAACTTCCCCGTCCCCGTAGCCTCAAGGCAGTCAAACGGAGCTTGGGGCTCTTTTCCTATTACGCCCAGTGGGTCCCCAGATATGCGGACAAAGCCCGACCACTCATTAAACCACGGTTTTTCCCCTGACGGTTGAGGCTCAGTCGGCCTTCAGTCGTATCAAGGCCGATATCATCAAGGCCACCATGCACGCGGTGGACGAAACCATCCCCTTCCAAGTAGAAAGCGATGCATCAGACGTCGCCCTGGCTGCTACCCTCAACCAGGCGGGCAGACCTGTAGCGATTTTCTCCCGAACCCTCACCGCCTCGGAAATCCGGCACTCTGCAGTCGAGAAGGAGGCACAAGCCATAGTGGAGGCCGTGCAGCATTGGAGGCACTATCTAGCTGGTAGGAGGTTCGTCCTCGTCACCGACCAACGGTCGGTCGCCTTTATGTTCGATGACTCACAACGGGGCAAAATAAAGAATGATAAAATTCTGAGGTGGAGGATAGAACTCTCCACCTATACGTACGATATTACATATCATCCGGGGAAGCTCAACGAGTCCCCAGATGCCCTGTCCCGCGGCACGTGCGCCAAAGCGCAGAAAGACCGCCTGAGGGCCATCCACGATGACCTCTGTCACCCGGGGGTCACCCGGCTTGCTCACTTCATCAAGTCCCAAAACCTACCTTACTCCACTGAGGAGGTCAAGGCCATGACCAAGGCTTGCCAGATCTGTGCGGAGTGCAAACCGCACGTCTACTGACCAGACAAGGCTCGCCTGGTAAAGGCCTCTGGCCATTTGAGCGACTAAGCGTGGACTTCAAAGGGCCCCTCCCGTCCACCAACCGCAACGTTTATTTCCTCACTGTCATTGATGAATTCTCCCGCTTCCCATTCGCTGTCCCCTGCCCCGATATGACCTCGGCCTCCATAATCAAGGCACTGCACAGCATCTTCACCCTGTTTGGTTTCCCCGCTTATATCCACAGAGACCGGGATACAGCGTTCATGAGCGATGAGCTGCGTCGATATCTGCTCAACAAGGGCATCGCCTCGAGCAGAACGACCAGCTATAACCAGCGGGGAAATGGGCAGGTGGAGAGGGAGAACACGACAGTTTGGAAGGCTGTCCTTCTAGCCCTACGGTCAATAGGTCTTTGAGGTCCTACCCAATGCCCTACACTCCATTAGGTCGCTCCTCTGTACGGCCATGAACGAGACTCTTCACAACCGTTTGTTTGTCTTCTCCAGGAAGTCCACCTCAGGGGTCTCACTTCCACGTTGGTTGACGACTCCGGGACCAGTTCTGCTCCGGAGGCACGTGAGGAGCCATAAGACAGACCCACTAGTCGAGGGTCCAACTGCTGCACGCAAACCCTCAATACGCCTACGTCAACCACCCCGACTGCAGGCAAGACACCGTTTCCCTGCGAGACCTGGCACCCGCTGGTTCTCCCACTGACGCCCCCCCTTCTACCGACGCTCCCCTCCCCACACCGACTGCCGACTCCGACAGCGCCCACCCCCCATAGCACCCCCTTCCCCCCAGCCGGCGCTGGCACCAATCACCCTAGTCACCCCAGATACCCGCCCTGCTCCAACACGTGCAAAGGCTCAGACAACTGTGCTCCCGGATATACCCCCACCGAGGACGAGGTTAGGTCAGGTTAGTGTTATTACCCCTGAGAGTTTGGTTTTGTTGATCCCCATTGCCCAGATTAGTGTTATTGCCCCACAGAGTTTGGTCTGGCTGATCCCCACAGTCCAGGTTAGTGTTATTGCCCCTGAATGTTTGGTCTGGTTTATCCCCATCGTCCAAGTTAGTGCCACTGCCTCTTGAGAGTACTGAACTGGCTTATTTCCTTGGACTCGCCCGTCGCCTCAACTCCTTGGCAGAGTTTCCCAGTCGAGGTCCCTCTATGGAGGAATCTTCCCCCTTAACAACGGAGACCTGAGATGGAGGGTGTTGCATGCCACAGTCCCATATAACCATAGGCTGCATCGGTTCACGGACTCCCAAGATGGCTGCCATTTTTACGGCCTTGTGGAGTCCATGGCCCATGCTTAAAAAGTTTGCTTTAGCCTGCACTAATTTTTCAGTTATTTGAAAAACCTTTTGTCACAGTGTTGTTTACAGTTCAGCCCCATGCACCTGGCCAACAGGCACCCGGTGTCTCTGAGAGTCTGCACTGGTTCATTCCCATAGTCCAGGTCAGTGTTACTGTCTCTGAGAGACTGGACTGATTCATTGCCATAATCCAGGTTAGTGTTACTGTCTCTGAGAGACTGGACTGGTTCATTGCCATAATCCAGGTTAGTGTTACTGTCTCTGAGAGACTGGACTGGTTCATTCCTGTAGTCCAGGTTAGTGTTACTGTCTCTGAGAGACTGGACTGGTTCGTTCCCATAGTCCAGGTTAGTGTTACTGTCTCTGAGAGACTGGACTGGTTCATTCCCATAGTCCAGGTTAGTGTTACTGTCTCTGAGAGACTGGGCTGGTTCATTGCCAAAGTCCAGGTTAGTGTTACTGTCTCTGAGAGACTGGACTGGTTCATTCCCATAGTCCAGGTTAGTGTTACTGTCTCTGAGAGACTGGACTGGTTCATTCCCATAGTCCAGGTTAGTGTTACTGTCTCTGAGAGACTGGGCTGGTTCATTGCCAAAGTCCAGGTTAGTGTTACTGTCTCTGAGAGACTGGACTGGTTCATTCCCATAGTCCAGGTTAGTGTTACTGTCTCTGAGAGACTGGACTGGTTCAACCCCATAGTCCAGGTTAGTGTTACTGTCTCTGAGAGTCTGGACTTGTTCATTCCCATAGTCCAGGTTAGTGTAACTGTCTCTGAGAATCTGGACTGGTTCATTCCCATAGTCCAGGTTAGTGTTACTGTCTCTGAGAGTCTGGACTGGTTCATTGCCATAGTCCAGGTCAGTGTTACTGTCTCTGAGAGTCTGGACTGGTTCGTTCCTATAGTCCAGGTTAGTGTTACTGTCTCTGAGAGGTTGGACTGGTTCATTGCCATAATCCAGGTTAGTGTTACTGTCTCTGAGAGACTGGACTGGTTCATTCCCATAGTCCAGGTTAGTGTTACAGTCTCTGAGAGACTGGGCTGGTTCATTGCCAAAGTCCAGGTTAGTGTTACTGTCTCTGAGAGACTGGACTGGTTCATTGCCATAATCCAGGTTAGTGTTACTGTCTCTGAGAGTCTGGACTTGTTCATTCCCATCGTCCAGGTTAGTTTAACTGTCTCTGAGAATCTGGACTGTTTCATTCCCATAGTCCAGGTTAGTGTTACTGTCTCTGAGAGACTGGACTGGTTCATTCCCATAGTCCAGGTTAGTGTTACTGTCTCTGAGAATCTGGACAGGTTCACTGCCATAATCCAGGTTAGTGTTACTGTCTGTGAGAGACTGGACTGGTTCATTCCTGTAGTCCAGGTTAGTGTTACTGTCTCTGAGAGACTGGACTGGTTTAATTGCCATAGTCCAGGTTAGTGTTACTGTCTCTGAGAGACTGGACTGGTTCATTCCCATAGTCCAGGTTAGTGTTACTGTCCCTGAGAGTCTGGACTGGTTCATTGCCATAATCCAGGTTAGTGTTACAGTCTCTGAGAGACTGGACTGGTTCATTCCCATAGCCCAGGTTCGTGTTACTGTCCCTGAGAGTCTGGACTGGTTCATTCCTGTAGTCCAGGTCAGTGTTACTGTCTCTGAGAGACTGGACTGGTTCATTGCCATAATCCAGGTTAGTGTTACTGTCCCTGAGAGTCTGGACTGGTTTATTCCCATAGTCCAGGTTAGTGTAACTGTCTCTGAGAGTCTGGACTGGTTTATTCCCATAGTCCAGGTTAGTGTTACTGTCTCTGAGAGACTGGACTGGTTCATTCCCATAGTCCAGGTTAGTGTTACAGTCTCTGAGAGACAGGACTGGTTCATTCCTGTAGTCCAGGTTAGTGTTACTGTCTCAGAGAGACTGGACTGGTTCATTCCTGTAGTCCAGGTTAGTGTTACTGTCTCAGAGAGTCTGGATTGGTTCATTCTCATAATCCAGGTTAGTGTTACTGTGAGAGTCTGGACTGGTTCGTTCCCATAGCCCAGGTTAGTGGTACTGTCTCTGAGAGATTGGACTGGTTCATTCCCATAGTCCAGGTTAGTGTTACTGTCTCTGAGAGACTGGACTGGTTCATTCCCATAGTCCAGGTTAGTGTTACTGTCTCTGAGAGACTGGACTGGTTCATTCCCATAGTCCAGGTCAGTGTTACTGTCCCTGAGAGTCTGGACTGGTTCATTCCTGTAGTCCAGGTTAGTGTTACTGTCTCTGAGAGACTGGACTGGTTCATTGCCATAATCCAGGTTAGTGTTACTGTCTCTGAGAGACTGGACTGGTTCATTGCCAAAGTCCAGGTTAGTGTTACTGTCTCTGAGAGACTGGACTGGTTCGTTCCCATAGCCCAGGTTAGTGGTACTGTCTCTGAGAGATTGGACTGGTTCATTCCCATAGTCCAGGTTCGTGTTACTGTCTCTGAGAGACTGGACTGGTTCGTTCCCATAGCCCAGGTTAGTGGTACTGTCTCTGAGAGATTGGACTGGTTCATTCCCATAGTCCAGGTTAGTGTTACTGTCTCTGAGAGTCTGGACTGGTTCATTCCCATAGTCCAGGTTAGTGTTACTGTCTCTGAGAGACTGGACTGGTTCATTCCCATAGTCCAGGTTAGTGTTACTGTCTCTGAGAGACTGGACTGGTTCATTCCCATAGTCAAGGTCAGTGTTACTGTCCCTGAGAGTCTGGACTGGTTCATTCCTGTAGTCCAGGTTAGTGTTACTGTCTCTGAGAGACTGGACTGGTTCATTGCCATAATCCAGGTTAGTGTTACTATCCCTGAGAGTCTCGACTGGTTTATTCCCATAGTCCAGGTTAGTGTTACTGTCTCTGAGAGTCTGGACTGGTTCATTCCCATAGTCCAGGTTAGTGTTACAGTCTCTGAGAGACAGGACTGGTTCATTCCTGTAGTCCAGGTTAGTGTTACTGTCTCAGAGAGTCTGGATTGGTTCATTCTCATAATCCAGGTTAGTGTTACTGTGAGAGTCTGGACTAATTCGTTCCCATAGCCCAGGTTAGTGTTACTGTCTCTGAGAGTCTGGACAGGTTCATTCCCATAGTCCAGGTTAGTGTTACTGTCTCTGAGAGACTGGACCGGTTCATTCCCATAGTCCAGGTCAGTGTTACTGTCTCTCAGAGACTGGACTGGTTCATTCCCATAGTCCAGGTTAGTGTTACAGTCTCTGAGAGACTGGACTGGTTCATTCCCATAGTCCAGGTTAGTGTTACTGTCTCTGAGAGACTGGACTGGTTCATTGCCATAGACTAGGTTAGTGTTACTGTCTCTGAGAGACTGGACTGGTTCATTACCATAGTCCAGGTTAGTGTTACATTCTCTGAGAGACTGGACTGGTTCATTCCCATAGTCCAGGTTCGTGTTACTGTCTCTGAGAGTCTGGACTGGTTCATTGCCATAGACTAGGTTAGTGTTACTGTCTCTGAGAGACTGGACTGGTTCATTCCCATAGTCCAGGTTAGTGTTACTGTCTCTGAGAGTCTGGACTGGTTCATTCCCATAGTCCAGGTTAGTGTTACTGTCTGTGAGAGACTGGACTGGTTCATTGCCATAGTCCAGGTTAGTGTTACTGTCTCTGAGAGACAGGACTGGTTCATTCCCATAGCCCAGGTTAGTGTTACTGTCCCTGAGAGTCTGGACTGGTTCATTCCCATAGTCCAGGTCAGTGTTACTGTCTGTGAGAGACTGGACTGGTTCATTGCCATAGCCCAGGTCAGTGTTACTGTCTGTGAGAGTCTGGACTGGTTCATTCCCATAGTCCAGGTCAGTGTTACTGTCTGTGAGAGTCTGGACTGGTTCATTCCCATAGTCCAGGTCAGTGTTACTGTCTCTGAGAGACTGGACTGGTTCATTGCCATAGTCCAGGTTAGTGTTACTGTCTCTGAGAGACAGGACTGGTTCATTCCTGTTGTCCAGGTTAGTGTTACTGTCTCTGAGAGACTGGACTGGTTCATTCCCATAGTCCAGGTTAGTGTTACTGTCTCAGAGAGTCTGGACTGGTTCATTCCTGTTGTCCAGGTTAGTGTTACTGTCTCTGAGAGTCTGGATTGGTTCATTCTCATAATCCAGGTTAGTGTTACTGTGAGAGTCTGGACTGGTTCGTTCCCATAGCCCAGGTTAGTGTTACTGTCTCTGAGAGACTGGATTGGTTCATTCCCATAGTCCAGGTTAGTGTTACTGTCTCTGAGAGACTGGACTGGTTCATTCCCATAGTCCAGGTTAGTGTTACTGTCTCTGAGAGTCTGGACTGGTTCATTCCCATAGTCCAGGTTAGTGTTACTGTCTCTGAGAGTCTGGACTGGTTCATTCCCATAGTCCAGGTTAGTGTTACTGTCTCTGAGAGACTGGACTGGTTCATTCCCATAGTCCAGGTTAGTGTTACTGTCTCTGAGAGTCTGGACTGGTTCATTCCCATAGTCCAGGTTAGTGTTACTGTCTCTGAGAGACTGGACTGGTTCATTCCCATAGTCCAGGTTAGTGTTACTGTCTCTGAGAGACTGGGCTGGTTCATTCCCATAGTCCAGGTTAGTGTTACTGTCTCTGAGAGACTGGATTGGTTCATTGCCATAATCCAGGTTAGTGTTACTGTCTCTGAGAGTCTGGACTGGTTCATTGCCATAGCCCAGGTTAGTGTTACTGTCTCTGAGAGACTGGACTGGTTCATTCCTGTAGTCCAGGTTAGTGTTACTGTCTCTGAGAGTCTGGACTGGTTCATTGCCATAGCCCAGGTTAGTGTTACTGTCTCGGAGAGACTGGACTGGTTCATTCCCATAGTCCAGGTTAGTGTTACTGTCTCTGAGAGACTGGACTGGTTCATTCCCACATTCCAGGTTAGTGTGACTGTCTCTGAGAGACTGGACTGGTTCATTCCCATAGTCCAGGTTACTGTTAATGAGAGAGTCTGGACTTGTTCATTCCCATAGTCCAGTTTAGTGTTACTGTCTCTGAGAGTCTGGACTGGTTAATTTCCATAGTCCAGGTTCGTGTTACTGTCTCTGAGAGACTGGACTGGTTCATTCCCATAGTCCAGTTTAGTGTTACTGTCTCTGAGAGTCTGGACTGGTTAATTTCCATAGTCCAGGTTCGTGTTACTGTCTCTGAGAGACTGGACTGGTTCATTCCCATAGTCCAGGTTAGTGTTACTGTCTCTGAGAGACTGGACTGGTTCATTAACCTGGACTACAGGAATGAACCAGTCCAGTCTCTCAGAGACAGTAACACTAACCTGGACTACAGGAGTGTTACTGTCTCTGAGAGACTGGACTGGTTCATTCCCGTAGTCCAGGTTAGTGTTACTGTCTCTGAGAGACTGGACTGGTTCATTCCCATAGTCCAGGTTAATGTTACTGTCTCTGAGAGTCTGGACTGGTTCATTCCTGTAGTCCAGGTTAGTGTTACTGTCTCTGAGAGACTGGACTGGTTCATTCCCATAGTCCAGGTTAGTGTTACTGTCTCTGAGAGACTGGACTGGTTCATTCCCATAGTCCAGGTTAATGTTACTGTCTCTGAGAGACTGGACTATTTCATTCCTGTAGTCCAGGTTAGTGTTACTGTCTCTGAGAGACTGGACTATTTCATTCCTGTAGTCCAGGTTAGTGTTACTGTCTCTGAGAGACTGGACTGGTGCATTCCTGTAGTCCAGGTTAGTGTTACTGTCTCTGAGAGTCTGGACTGGTACATTCCCATAGTCCAGGTTTGTGTCACTGTCCCTGAGAGTCTGGACTAGTCTATTCCCATGCTCTAAATATGGCAACATTCTTAGTGCAATAAACATGTGTAATTCTGCTGCTATGATTGCAATTTCCTTGTTGTGAAACAACGCCCAGAAGCAATTTGAGATAATTGCAGAATTACACAAACTTCCTCATTTGTTCAACAAATCTCCAGTTTTATTATGGCAGATTAAGGGATGATCTAATTGACGTTTTTAAGTTGATCAAAGGAGTTGATACGAGAGATAAAAGTATTTCCTCTGTTTAAGGCATAGCCTTAAAGTTCGAGCTAGGACGTGAGGGGTATGTCAGAGATCACATCCTCACACAAACAGTAACAGAAATCTGGAACTCTTCACCTAAAATGTTGTTGATACTTTAGTCCGTTGAGAATTTCAAAACTGAGATTGATGTCTTTCAGTTAGGCAACTTAAGAGCATAAAAACTATGAGCAGGAGTTAGCAATTCAGCCCCTCAAACCCATTCCGCCATTCAACACGATCATGGCTGATCTCATCTCTGCCTCAACTCCACTGTCCTGCCCCTTTCCCATTCCCCGTCAATCAATTATTAATTAAAGACCTGGCTCTCTCCTCCTTAAATTTACTCAATGTCCCGGCATCCACCGCACACTGGGATAGTGAATTTCACAGATTAATGACCCTTTGAAAGAAGTAATTTCTCCTCATCTCCATTTTAAATCTGCTACCCCTCATCCTAAAACTATGACCTCTCATTCTAGATTGCCCCACAAGAGGAAAGATGCACTTTACATCTACTTTGTCAATATCTTTTCTCATCTTATATACCCCAATTAGATCTCCTCTCATTTGTCTAAACTCCAGAGAGTATAAGCTTAAACTGTTTAATCTCTCTTCACAAGACAAATCCCTCATCTCTGGAATCAATCCAGTGAACCTCCTCTAAACTGCCTCTAATAAAACTGCATCCCTCTTCAAGTAAGGGGACCAAAACTGTGCACAGTACTCTGGGTGCAGTCTCCCAATGCCTTCTCCAGTTGCAGCAACATTTCCCGACCTTTATACTCTGTTCCTTTAGCTATAATGGCCAAAAGTCCACTTGGCTTCCTTATTAATTGCTGTGCCCACATACCAGTTTTCTGCGATTCATGCACAGTCTCTGCACCAAAGCACTCTGAAATTTCTGAAGCAAGTATAATAAAGGTTATAAAACCAATGGGGCAGTACGGTAGCATGGTGGTTAGCACAATTGCTTCACAGTTCCAGGGTCCCAGGTTCGATTCCCGGCTTGGTCACTGTCTGTGCGGAGTCTGCACGTTCTCGCCGTGTGTGCGTGGGTTTCCTCTGAGTGCTCCGGTTTCCTGCCACAGTCCAAAGTTGTGCAGGTTAGGTGGATTGGCCATGCTAAATTGCCCTTAGTGTTCAAAATTGCTCTTACTGTTGGGAGGGGTTACTGGGTTATGGGGATAGGGTGCTCTTTTAAAGAGCTGGTGCAGACCCGATGGGCCGAATGGCCTCCTTCAGCACTGTAAATTCTATGATTCAATGCAAGTGGGTGGCTAAGATCTCACCAAGAGATAAAGGGCGAGATTCTCTGTTTCTGAGACTAAGTGTTGACGCCGACGCAGAACTCATGGACTTTCACGACAGCAAAACCGGTGCCACACGCGGACCAATTCAGCTACTATTAAGGGGCTAGCACCAGCACCACATGGAACACAATCGATTCCAATGAGAAACACCCTAAGGAGGTGGTTTTGAGATTGCCACTCTGGAGACTGACAAGCTGCAGCCTTACATCCACACTTCACTCCCCACACACACCACCCCAGTCAACAAGATGACAGTAAGATGCACTGCCCACGTTTCACGGATGCAGATGTTGAGACCCTCCTGGGCGCCATGGAGAAGAGGTGGATGACTCTGTACCCCGGCCCGGGAAGGAGGCATTCGCCATGCCTGGGCGCAGGAGGCAAAGGCTGTGAGCACCATGGACAACACCGTCCGGACCGGCCAGCAGTGCCGAAAGGCACTGCACCGCATCCTCAGGGCGGCCAGGGTGGCACCAACCCAGTCCCACACACCCGTACCCAACATTCCACCCAAGACTCAGGACACCCCGGAGCTCGAGTCCGGGATGACACTGACTTCCCATCACAGCTGCCTCCAACACCCTCCACCAACCCAGAGACACTCACCTCGGCTGGGCACTTTAGTGAAGAGGCTCCTGGTACACTCTCTGGTGTGCACCACACAGCTGCTCTGGTACAGCAGGTAGCGGTAGGAAATCCCGAGGTGGCGGATGGTTGGAGGACAGGCTGACCCCAGGAACTAGCTGCCGTCCAGACGGGTTTCGGGCCTTTGGAATGGACTGTCCCATCGATCGTGGAGATGCAGCCACAGAGCCAAGGACTGCATGAAGGGGTGTTGACGAGCACCCAGTGCCTGCAGGAGCAGGTGGAGGAGTCCAACCGTGCGCAGCAGCAGGAGGTGGTGCCGACAATGCGTGTCACCCAGGCCAATACCGCACAGATGGCGTCTGCAGTGGAGGCATTGGGGAGTGACAGTTTTGGCTACAGATCAGCATATCCAAGGCCCGGGGAATTCACTACAGGCGCTGGCCAAGGCCCAGGACAGGGTTGCCGCCTCACAGGCAGCCTTGTGCCAGAGCCACTTGGAAACCGCAGCAGCGATTCTGAGCGTGGCCCAGTCACAGCAGACCATGGCTGGGAGCGTCAGTGACATTGCCCAGGCGCTGGCTGACATGGCACAGATGCAGTGGGAGGTGGCCCAGTCCCAGAGGGAGGTGGCGCAGTCACTGGCTAATGTGACAAAGCCCAGAAGGTGGTGCCACAGCCAATGAGTGATGTGGTGCAGTCCCAGATGGAGATGGTCCACTCCCTGTGCTCCATGGCTGCGAGCGTGCAGACCTTGGTCGAGTCCAGAGCGGACCTCCAGAACTGGCAGCGCCAGGTGGCGGAAGAGCCTCAGGGGATAGCTCTGCTCACACCCCATCCCATGGAGTAGCCCAGGGGCCATTGGCACCTCGAGAGAGAGGAGGAGGTGATGGGGCCCGTGCCGGTTACTCCCATAGGGGAGGTGCCAGAACATCGCAACACCTCGGACTCCCCCCCCCCCCCCCCTCCTGTCCCTGGTGCGTCTGGTGGGCAGTGGGTGGAACAGGGTGGCACCACGCTACCTGGGACACCTGAGCAGCAGTCAGCCCAGAAGATGCCCGCCAACAGGGATCCAGGTCATAGCACAGGAATCAGAGCAGGCCGCCTCCACTCCCAGGATGTTGATAGTGAGGCTTCAGTGATGGTAATACCATTGAATGTCAAGGGGCAATGGTTTAATTCTCTCTTATTGGAGGTGGTCATTGCCTGGCACTTGTGTGGCGCGAATGTAACTTGCCACTTCTCAGCCCAAGCCTGGATATTGTCCAGGTCTTGTTGCATTTGCATGTGGGCTGCTTCAGTGTCTGAGGAATCGCGAATGGTGCTGAACATTGTGCAATAATCAGCAAACATCCCCACATCTGATCTTATGTTGAAACGAAGATCATTGATGAAGCAGCTGAGGATAGTTGGGCCTAGGACACCATCCTGAGCAACCCTCGCAGTGATGTCCTAGGACTGAGATGACTGACCTCCAACAACCACAACCATCTTCCTTTGTGCTAGGTATGACTCCAACCAGTCGAGAGTTTCACCCCTGATTCCCAAGTTATCTAGGGCTCCTTGGTGCCATACTCGGTCAAATGCTGTCTTGACGTCAAGGATAGTCACTCTTGCGTCACCCCTGGAGCTCAGCTCTTTTGTCCATGTTTGAACCAAGGCTAAAATTAGGTCAGGAATTGAGTGACCCTGGGGGAACACAAACTGAGTGTCAGTGAGAAGGTTATTGTTAAGTAAGTGCTCCTTGAAAGCACTGTTGATGATCCTTTCCATCACTTTGCTGATTATACAGACTGATAGGGCGGTAATTGGTCGGGTTAGATTTGTTCTGCTTTTTGTGTACAGGACACACCAGGGCAATTTTCCACATTGCCGGGTGGGTACCAGTGCTGTAGCTGCACTGGAACAGCTTGGCTAGGGGTGCGGCAAGTTCTGGAGCACAAGTCTTCAGTACTATTGTCGGAATATTGTCAGGGCCCATAGCCTTTGCAGTCTCCTGTGCCATCAGCTATTTCTTGGTGTCACGTGAGGTGAATCATATTGGCTGAAGACTGCCTCTGAGAGTCCTGGACTGGCTTATCTCTTGCCCTCGCTCGTCACCCGGACATGCTTTGAGGCACCTTGCTGCTGTCTACGGCGGAGTTCCCCTGTGGAGGTCCGTCTATGGAGGAGACCCCTTCATTTTGAGGATCTGTGATGCTGGGGATCTCTGGAGGAGACCCAGATGGATCATCCACTCAGCACTTACATAGAACATAGAACTAACAGTGCAGAAGGAGGCCATTCGGCCCATTGAGTCTGCACCAACCCACTTAAGCTCTCACTTCCACTCTATCTCCGTAACCCAATAACCCCTCGGTCACTAAGGGCAATTTATCATGACCAATCCACCTAACCTGCACGTTTTTGGACTGTGGGAGGAAACCGGAGCACCTGGAGGAAACCCACGCAGACACGGAGAGAACATGCAGACGCTGCACAGACAGTGACCCAGCGGGGAATCAAACCTGAGACCCTGGCGCTGTGAAGCCACAGTGCTATCCACTTGTGCTACTATGCTGCCCGCTTCTGGCCCACTTCTGGCTGAAGATAGTTGCGAATGCCTCAGCCTTATCTTTTGCACTGATGTGCTGGGCTCCTCCATCATTGAGAATGGGGATATTTGTGGAGCCTTCTCCTCCAGTGAGTTGCTTAATTGTCCACCACAATTCACGACTGGATATTGCAGGACTGCAGAGCTTAGATCTCAAATTCCACCCCAGTTTACAGCAGATCTTGCAAGTGGCAGTAGAAATACCCCTTTCAGCAAAAGCCTGAGCATACAAACAGTTATTGTCACCACCCTCCTGTACTGCTGTGAGACCTGGATTGTGTATCAGCGACATATGAGTGCCAGAGAAATTCCTTCAGCAATGCCTCTGCTGCATCCTCCAGATTCAATCGGAGGACAGTCGATCAAACATTAGTGTTGTTCTGGAAGCCAGTTACACAAGAATTCAGGTAAAACGCCTACAAAATCAGCATTGATGCACTGGACACTGTCCGGATGACCGAAAACCATTTCCTCCATCTGTTTATCAACTGTTAAATGGTCAACTGTGGTAATCTGACCACAAAAGGATAGTTGAAACAGATTGTGAAAGTTAGTCTTCTTTAATATATAGAAATAATGAAGTTTAAAACACAGCATGGATTCAAACACGGAGCAGTTAGCTACACATCAAAACAATATTAACTGAAAAGAATTAGAACTAACGGAGGTTAAATGCAAATATAGTAAGTAAAGTAATCCTAGGTGACCAGAAGCTGCTTTCCCCTTTGAAGGAAAGAGCTGACTGGTGGTGATTTAACCTGAGGTTCATCACAGCCAAGAGGCAAGGTTGAGAAGGCGGGGCCTTCATGAATAACCTCAGCCAGTATGGGAATTGAACCTGTACTGTTGGCCTTGCTCTGCATCACAAACCAGCTGACCAGCCAGCTGAGGTAAACCGACTTACTTCCAGTTCAGTATGTTCACCAGCCATCAGTGACTCATAAAGTGAAAACCTTTTGATTCATTAACTACTTCTTCCTGAGCTCTGCGCTGGTGCTTGCGTAGGTGTGATACAAGTTAGTGACAGAAGTTACAGTAACAGAGGAACTAGGGTAGGCCATTTAGCTCCTTGGGTTTGTTCCGTCATTCACTGAAATCCTGGCTAATTTTTAACCAATAACAATATCTACCTTGGGCCATATCCCTTGATACTCTTGGCTGACAAAATCTATCAATCTCAGTTTTTAAAATAACAATTGATCGAGCATTAATTGTCATTTGTGGAAAACAAACTTCTGCCATGGAAATGCTTCCTAATTTCACTTCTGAAAGGTCTGGTTCTAAATATCAACCACATTGCTGGGCGTCTGGAGTCACATGTAGGCCAGACCAGATAAGGGTATCCCTAATAATAATAACTTTATTAGTGTCATAAGTAGGTTCACATCAACACTGTAATGAAGTAACTGTGCAAATCCTCTAGTCACCACACTACGACGAATTCTGGTTGACCGTCTCAAGGGTGGGTCGGGAGCCGCCGGCTGAGGAGCGGGCTGGACTGCGTCAGAGTGAGGAGGATGCAGAGTGACCGGAATCTCTGCATATTCCAGGTCAGGGTCAACAGGAGGGCGTGGCAATGGTGGAGGATCACGTAGCAAGCGCGGAATGAGACGAAGGGCACGTTGATTGCGGCGCAGAATGGAGCATCCGGTAGACGAACCAGGAACGAGCGGGGGGCCACCTGCCGAAGAACCACAGCAGTTGCAGACCAGCCACCATCTGGAAGATGGATGCGGACGTTGTCATCTGGAGCCAGAGCAGGGAGATCAGCTGCACGGGAGTCATGAGCCGCCTTGTGCTGTGCACGAGACAGCTGCATTCGTTGAAGGACTGGAAGGTGGTTGAGGTCTGGGACATGAATGGACAGCACCGTCGTCTTCAGGGGGTGACCCATGAGAAGCTGGCGACAGGACAGTGGACAGTGGGGCCGAGCGATAGGCCAGCAGGGTGAGATAGAAATCGGACCCAGCATCGGCAGCCTTGCAGAGGAGCCGTTTGACTATGTGGACGCCCTTCTCCGCTTTGCCGTTGGATTGGGGATACAAGGGACTGGATGTCACATGCACAAAGTTGCACCTCCTGGCAAAGTTGGACCATTCCTGGCTTGCGAAGCAGGGGCCATTGTCCGACATCACAGTGAGTGGGATGCCGTGTCGAGCAAAGGTGTCCTTCCAGGCACGGATGACTGCAGACGATGTGATGTTGTGTAAACGTACCACCTCCGGGTAGTTTGAAAAGTAGTCTACAATCAGGACATAGTCCCTGCCCAGCGCGTGGAACAGGTCAATGCCAACCTTGGTCCATGGTGACGTGACCAACTCATGGGGCTGTACGGTCTCACGTGGTTGGGCCGGCTGGAAGCGCTGACAAGTGGGGCAGTTGAGCACTGTGTTGGCTATGTCGTCATTAATGCCGGGCCAGTACTCTGCCTCTTGGGCCCGTCGGCGGCACTTTTCCACACCAAGATGGCCCTCGTGTAGCTGTTCCAAGACGAGCTGGCGCATGCTATGCGGGATGACAATGCGGTCCAGTTTCAGGAGAACACCATCTACTACCACCAGATCATCTGACGTTATAGAACTGCGGGCATTGGCCCTTAAGCCACCCGTCTGTTAGGTGGCACATGACACATTGTAGCAAAGGGTCAGCCGCCATCCCGCGGCAAATTTGGATGAGGTGTTTATCAGAGGCAGGTAGATTGGAGGCCACGAAGGCCACATGGGCGTAAACCTGGCAGACGAATCCCGCTGGGTCACATGGAGTGTTGACTGCCCTGGACAGCGTCGGCAATGATGAGGTCCTTGCCTGGGGTGTATTCCAGCTGGAAGTCGTATTGCCGGAGCTTGAGAAGAATGCGCTGGAGGCGAGGCGGCATGTCGTTCAAGTCTTTCTGTGTTATATTGACCAGCGGATGATGGTCGGTCTCGACGGTGAATTGAGGAAGGCCGTACACATTATCGTGAAACTTGACGACACCGGTCAGAAGGCCCAGGCACTCCTTTTCTATCTGCGCGTAGCGCTGTTCCGTGGGGGTCATGGTGCGTGATGCATATGCAACGGGGGCCCATGATGAGGCCACACCGCGTTGCAGGAGCACTACCCCAATGCCGGATTGGCTGGCATCGGTCAAAATTTTGGTCTCTTTTGCTGGATCAAAGAAAGCAAAGACCGGGGCCGTGGTGAGTTTGGTTTTGAGTTCTCTCCATTCACGGTCATGGGCAGGAAGCCATTGGAAGTCTGTCGTCTTCCTGACCGGGTTCCTGAGAGCCATGGTATGAGAGGCGAGGTTAGGGATGAACTTCCCTAAAAAGTTGACAATCCCCAGAAATCGGAGGACCGCCTTCTTGTCCTCTGGTGTTTTCATGGCTGTGATGGCAGCCACCTTGTCCGCATCCGGCTGCACACCCAACTGGGAGATGTTGTCCCCTAGGAACTTGAGTTCCGTCTGACCAAACGAGCATTTGGCTCTGTTGAGGCGTTGGCCCTGCTCACGTATGCGTTTGAACACGCGCTGGAGGCGACTGACATGCTCCTGCGGGGTGGTGGACCAAATGATTATGTCGTCGACATAGACGCAAACACCTTCAATGCCTTCCATCATTTGTTCCATGATCCTGTGGATCACTTCTGAAGCAGATATGATCCCAAACGGCATCCTGTTGTAACAATATCTGCCAAAGCGGGTGTTAAATGTACAGTTTCCTGCTGGATTTTTCGAGCTGGATTTGCCAGAATCCTTTTGAGGCGTCGAGTTTGGTGAAGAGCTTGGCGCGAGCCATCTCGCATGTGATCTCTTCGCGCTTGGGAATTGGATAATGCTCCCTCATGATATTGCGATTCAGATCCTTGGGATCAATGCAAATTCTCAGCTCGCCGGAAGGCTTTTATACACACACCATGGAACTGACCCAGTCGGTTGGTTACGTAACCCTGGAGATCACTCCTTGGTCCTGGAGGTCCTGCAGCTGCTGCTTGAGGCGGTCCTTAAGGGGTGCTGGGACCCTGCGAGGTGCATGCACCACAGGCGTGGCATTCTGTTTGAGTAGCATCTTGTAAGTATATGGAAGCGTGCCCATGCCTTCGAAGACGTCGCGGTGCTGGTCGATGATGGCATCCAGTTGTGCCTTGAAGTCAGCGTCCTGGAAGGCAGACATGTCATCAGGGGAGAGAGAGTGTACTCTCTGAACGAGGTTCAACAGTTTGCATGCCTGTGCGCCAAGCAGGGAGTCTTTCGAGGAGCCCACGGTCTCGAAAGGAAGGATGGCTTTGCGTGACCTGTGCGTCACTTCAAGTTGGCACGAGCCGCTAGCAGGAATGACGTTGCCATTATAATCCAATAGCTGACAGGCTGATGGAAGGATGGCTGGTTTGACAAGAAGGCTTTGGAAGTCAGACCACGCCATGAGATTGGCGGAGGCACCAGTGTCCAGGCGGAATCGTATTTGGGACCGGTTGACCGTCAGGGTGGCACACCACTCATCGTCTGGATCGATGCTGTATACCGACAGCGGCTGGTGTCTTTGCTTCAGGGACAGCCTGGTTTTCAACACCGACTCGAAAAGGCGCCTTCGGGTCCTCGGTGTCACTGCTATGTGGAACGTCCGCATCGGACTCGGTGACCGTGGGTTCAATTGCCCGAACATTCCTGCGAGGCTGCCTGAAGCGATATGAAGTGGCAGGCTGAGCTGCTCGGCAGAAGGCAGCATAGTGGCCAAGTCTGCCACATCTTAGGCATTGTCGAGATTTTGCAGAGCATTGCCGCTTTAAATGGGTGGAGCCACAGTTGCCGCACGTCGTGGCGTCAGCACATTCGCTGCACCACCGCACATGCGCGATGCGGTCATGCGTGGTGCGCGCCTGCGCATTACGTTCCTCCACGTCACCGTCCCCTCGTTTGGTGCGCACAAGCGCGGGAGTACGTGAAAAGCGTGCAAAATGGCCGCCCTCATCCAGGCTGAGGCCCTGGTGGTGCTCAATCACTTGGACCCATTCCGCATCATGGGGACCTTGCTGCGCCGTTTCAGCCGCTTGTATATGGGAATACCGACTCGTGGCGTTTTCATGTAGGACACAGGTCTCGATGGCGATCGCTAGGGTGAGTTGCTTAACTTTGAGGAGCTGCTGACGTAGGAGGTCCGATTGAACACCGAAAACGATCTGGTCGCATATCATGGAGTCGGAGGTGGGCCCATAGCTGCAAGACTGCGCAAGGATGCGGAGGTGCGTGAGAAAGGATTGGAAAGGTTCATCCTTACCCTGCAAACGCTGCTGGAACACGTAGCGCTCGAAACTTTCATTCACATCTACGCTGCAGTGAGTGTCAAACTTGAGGAGGACCGTCTTGAACTTCGTTTTATCTTCATCATCCGCAAAGGTGAGAGAGTTGAAAATGTGGATGGCATGGTCGTCTGCCGTGGAGAGGAGAAGAGCAATCTTTCTGGTATCCGAGGCGCCCTCCCTGTCTGTGGCTTCGAGGAAGAGCTGGAAGCGCTGTTTGAAAATTTTCCAGTTGGCCCCGAGGTTGCCGGCGATGTGGAGCGGCGGCGGCGGGCTGATGTTGGCCATGTTGCAGGATGACGGAATACTGGCGTAAGGCAGATCACTTGCAGATAGGTCTAAGAAGTGCTAATATCCCTCAACTCCTGGTATCATGATGTGTTGGGTGTTCTGGATCGCATACAGGTCACCAACACTTGAAATAGTGCAACACTATTTTATTGAATCATTAACTGTTTAAACACACTCAGACTGTGGGTGAATATGATACTAGATTTAACTAAAGACCTTTGCCTTGTCCTAACCAGTCGATGCACTCAGCACATGGTGAATGTCTGTGTTACAGGCTGTGAGCTCTGTCCTCCTAGCTAGCTGCAACTCGAATGAGCGGGAACTCTGATGCCCCCTTATAATGCGTGTGCTCTCACTGGTGATTGGCTGCGGTGTTGTGTGTGTTGATGGTCCCACTGTGTGTTCATCAGTGTGTGTCTGCACCATGATATACTGGTGTACATTATGACAACCACGTGTGGCGTGTTGTAGCCAGCCTGATGCCCTTACTCCTTTCTTACCCTTATTTCCCTTGTGATATTTTCTTCCCTCCCTGTCTTCTTTCCCCCCCTATAATAATAATATTTATTGTCACATGTAGGCATACATTAACACTGCAATGAAGTTACTGTGAAAATCCCCTAGTCGCCACATTCCAGCGCCTGTTAGGGTACACGGAGGGAGAATTCAGAATGTCCAAATGACCTTATAGCACGTCTTTCGGGACCTGTGGGAGGAAACTGGAGCACCCGGAGCAAAGCCACGCATACATGGGGAGAACGTGCAGCTGTTCCCCCTTTCTCTCTTCCCCCTGTTTCTTCCACTAGTCGTCCCTCTGATACTGATGTCTATCAACCCCCTTGCCAGGCGCTTTCCCCCTTACGGGAGATGTGCCGTGGCCTGTCTCTCCTGCACACGTCACCGTGCTTGCTACCCCACTAGGTGGTGGCGTCCTCCCGGGGCTATTTGTGCATCCTCCCGTCACCCGTTCCCTGAGCTTCTTGTCCACCATTCTTTCACCCTCTTCTGCACTTTGCAGCCCTCATTCCTACCTTCCTCTCTTTCCCCCCTGGTCCCCAGAACGAGGGAGTACAATCCCGCGTGAAATGATCGACACGCTGATTCACAGTTGGCTATTCAGAAAGCAGATAATGGACAATAAGCGTCTCTTCCTATGAGCTCTTCATCCTGTCCCTGTTGCCGCTTCTCTAGTCCTTTCTCCGAGACGAACTTGTCCACATCCGCAGGGGCCATGCAGAAATGCTCCCTGGCTGTGACCCAGAAATGTGACCCAGAGCTTGGCTGGGTATAGTATCCCAAACTTCACTGCATAAAAGCAAATTACTGCGGATGCTGGAATCTGAAACAGACAAAGGGTTTTGAATTTGAAACGTTATCTCTTTTCTCTCCCTACAGATGCTGCCAGACCTGCAAAGACTTTCCAGCATTTTTTCTTTTGATCCCAAATTTTATGCCGTCTTTGAACAGCGTGGCCTTCGCCTTATTAAATTCTGTCCAGCGCTTGGCTAGGTCAACCCCAATATCCTGGTAGATCCGAATCCGGTGACCTTCCCAGTTATAGTTCTTGGTTTGTCTCGCCCAGTGCAGGATTTGTTCCCGGTCATGGTACTGGTGCATTTTGGCAATTATTGCCCTCGGCTGTTCCCCAGCTTTGGGCTTTGGGCGAAGCGGCTGGTGTGCTCTGTCAATTTCTGGTGAGCTTGGGAAGCTGGCCCTTCCCACCAGGTTGCCCAGCATTTGGGCCACATGGTCCGTGGGGTTCCTACCTTCGATCCCCTCCAGCAGGCCCATGATCCGTACGTTTTGACACCTCGATTGGTTCTCCTGGTCTTCGATTTTCCCCTTCAAACCCCCCTGCGTTGCGACCAACCTTGCCACCTCTTTCTCTGGGGTGATGATCCGGTCGCCCTGGTCTGCTGCAGGTTTTTCCAGTTCTTTGATCGTATTTTCGTGGGTTTCCAATCGCCTCTCCGCCTTATCTAGGGCCATCTGCATGGTTGCCAGAGCTTCGGCAAACACACCCTTAACCGCAGCTTGAATGTCAGATTTAGTCTCTTCTCGATGTTCTCTCAATTCTCAGGTGGGGGAGACGGTGGGGGTGGGGGTGGGGTGGGGGTGGGTGGGGGTGGAGGCTCCTTGTCGCTATGGCGAGGCCCGGGTTTTGCCGCCTTGTGCGTTGGCCGGCTCGGTTATTTATTTGTCCAGGCTTTTTCTGCTCCTAGTTACCACACGTCCTCTGGACTGGCTGCTATTTGGCATTTCCTCTTGTTGTGTTGTTGGTCATGGTGTGGGAATGTTTTTTATCGTGTCCGTGTTTTTTTTCCTGCGAAAAGAGCCTATTTTACAGTTTCGTGGGAGGCGAACCATCTGATGTGCGACTTCTCAGCACATCCCCAGCACCTGAAGTCCCTCCCGGTACTTGTGTTATCTCTGTCATTTATTTGTTCAGATCTTGCACAGCTTGGTTCATTGCCTTCTGTTAATCATGTTCAAAATGTACTCAGCTTGAATTGTCTTTCCAATCTTCCAGTTCAGCTCTGATGTGAACATTTTCCTGTAGGACTTCTTCATTTAGATTTGGCTTCTGCATTCCATTGCGCTGATGTGGTCGACAACTATCTTATGGTTTACGTGAATGTGTCTCCATCATTCTGGAGTCTTTGTTCTCCTCTCTCTGGGATATTTTGCTGCCCTCTCTCTGGGGTCTTTTGAAATGAAATGAAATGAAATGAAAATCGCTTATTTTCACAAGTAGGCTTCAAATGAAGTTACTGTGAAAAGCCCCTCGTCGTCACATTCCGGCGCCTGTTCAGGGAGGCTGGAACGGGAATTGAACCATGCTGCTGGCCTGCCTTGGTCTGCTTTAAAAGCCAGCTCTTTGGCCCTGTGCTAAACCAGCTTTTGCTGCCCTCTCTCTGGGGTTTTGTTCTGCCCTTTCTCTGTTGGCATGTTCAGGGTTACCAGTCCAAGCTTTAGATTTGCTTCAGCTGAGATGAGTGGCTGTTGCATCCCATCTATGATCTGGAACTGTAATCTTCTTTCTTGCCACTGCATTAGACTAATTTGCCCTCTTGGTATAAGTTTCACACCTTTATATAGCCTCAACTTCACTATTGAGGGTTTCATTTTCAGATAGTCATGTTGTGCCACTTTGCATACGTCTGTGAAGACCATGATGTGACATCATTCTCTATCTGACATTTCTTGTCCGCTTGATACTCCGCCTCTGTGCTCATCATTGTAGCAGTCACAAACATTCATCGCCTATAGACTTGATGGAGCAAACCTGTTGTATTGTGTGCAATTCTTCAGACTCTTTGGGGATATCTCTTCAGTGGCCACCTGTATAGATTTGTTTTGCTTCTTTCTATCCAAATGCTTGTGTGTGAATTAATTCTGTTTCTTGCAGTTCAAAACACTGTTTTTCTCAGATTGGGCAATCTTTTTTCTCCCTCATATACTGTTCTCTGCAATATTTGCATCCTGACCTTTGTCTGTGATTGCTCTACTCTTTCAGCCTGGAATGTTCCTCAGCATAATGTGTCTCCTGGTCTGCTTTTGCTTTCTTTAATGTCAGTTTCTTATCTTTCAGTAGAATTTCTCTCACCGAGGGGCTTTGCATGCCTAAGACTAATCTATCTTTAATCAGCTCACCTTTTAGCTGTACGAATTCACATGATTCTGCAAGGTGTGTTATTGTAGTCATGTACTGTTTAATGGTTTTGTCCCTCCTTGAGCTCTAGTGTTGAATATATAGCATTCATATGTAACATTCATGTGCCATTCAAAATTTGTGTTCAAGGTGTTCAAAATCTCCGTTGTTTTCTTTGCTGGTCGGTTAGATTTAGGATGGTGCACTCTTTGTTGCAGTCCCTCCCCAGCAGTACAAGAAGTGTGGCTCTCTTATCGGTTACGCTTGTTAATTAGGCCTGTTACAATTGTATAGTTTTCCCATTGCAAGTGGAAAAACTGCCAATTCTGCTTTTCATTCCGATTGGAACTGGGATTGGAAATTTTACCAAGTTTGCCATATTCATTTACCCAGGATTTACTTGCAGCCTCAGGTGTGTGTTTGCTTTATTTTAGTCCTAATTAAGTAATTTTTTTCAGCAGTTACGAACATTTCCGTGTGTCTGGGTTCTCGGTATCTTTTCTGCAGCATTTGCAAAATTCAAAAATCTGTCTTATCTCCACTTGTGGACATCATGTTTCATATTTAAAGACATCAACGTCTACATTGTGAGAGGCTTTACAACTACCTTAAGATATCGGCCTCCAGAGAGTCTGCCTTATGGCATAATCACAGCCAGGTGTGACATCAAACTGATTACATTCCAAAACCCAATCAAACCCAATCTGTTTCTCCTAATATCTTGAAAACTTTAATCATATCACTCCTTAAACTTTTTGAATCCCAGGAAATACAAGCCTAGTTTGTGTAATTTCTCTTCATAGATGAATCCATTGGAGTCCAGATTTAATTTTGGTAAGCCTACACTACATTCCCTCCAAGGCCAATCTATCCTTTCTAAGGTGAGACACCCCTCCCAAGGTGTGCACAAACCCCCCCCCCCCCACCCATTGCCTTTGTGCATTTCCCCCACCCCTTCCCTGGCTTAGGCCTCCATCCCTGGAGACCCCATTCTTTTTCGACCAAAAACCCGAGGACTTATCAAAATCGAGTTGCTCTGTTGTCTTCTCCTCGCGCAACCCTTTTAGTACCAGCAGTGGCCACTACCAAGGTCTGGGGTTGCTGGGACTACTCAGACGCCTGCCAATCAGCTTAGTCACTAGCTCTCAAAGGCAAGTTATCCTGTCCCTGAGGAGCAGAAGGGGGTGGGGGGAAACGTTGTTGTGGGCCAGGGTTTAGAGAACACCAAAGTGTATTATGGAGTTCACCTGACCCACTACTTTTAATAGATTGTGGTATGGGGAGCACACGCCCATTCTACAGGTGTGGTACAGTAGAAATGGAAAAGTACTGTTTAAAGCAAAACAATGTTTATTCTGTGAACTCAAGTTCACCTTTTTAAAACATACAGTGAACATCTTAGCAACCATCAATTCAAATACAACCCCCAAAGAATACAACACTAAGTAATCCTTGAGCTTTCCTTTTAACGTCCATAAGAATTAAAACAAACTTTTAACAGAAGCACATCAGGTTAAAGTCACTACTGAGAGAAGTTATTAGTTTTAAATCACCAAAGGATCGATTTACAGTCTTTAGATTACAGAGAGAGCGAGACTAATACCCCTTCTGGCTGTGACTGCAGCTATCCAGCTCTGAAAACGAAACTAAAACACATCCTGCAGCAAACAGCCTAAAACAAAAATAAAAAGCTGACAGACAGTCCAGCTCCACCCACTCTCTGACATCACAGCAGTAATAAAAACCCATTTCTTAAAG
Source organism: Scyliorhinus torazame (assembly GCF_047496885.1). Taxonomy (NCBI): domain Eukaryota; kingdom Metazoa; phylum Chordata; class Chondrichthyes; order Carcharhiniformes; family Scyliorhinidae; genus Scyliorhinus; species Scyliorhinus torazame. Next base: position 69,561,562 of record NC_092714.1, on the reverse strand, counting down.
GTACTCTCACTACAGATATTTATATACACACCCATTTCTAAACACCCATTTAGTAAAGGTACTCTCACATGACAATGTCTCACAATTACCTCGTGAAGGCTGCCCCATCGAATTGTTGCTGTGGGGCAGCCTTTATAAAGACCCCCCCCCCCCCCCGCGCCCATCACCACTGATCTCCTGAAAAATTCAGCTCATGCTGAATAGTTGAAGTCCCAACAAAGATCCTTCTAGGACATCACTAGTCATATCTAGTAACAAGTTATATTTACATTGCACCTGGGTAGGTCATTGAATATATTCAGGCTGTGTTAGACAGATTTTTGATCTACAAGGGAGACAAGGGTTTTAGAGACAGGTAGGAAAGTGGAGTAGAGGCCACAATTAGATCAACCATGATCTTACTGAATAGTGGAGCAAGGGACCTCATAGCCTATTCCTGCTCCTATATTTTATATTTTTATTTTGTTTAACACAATAAAATGTCCCAAGGTACATAATTCTCAGGAGCATTATAAAACAAGGCATATGTGTGATGGTGGTGTAGCGGTAATTTCACTGGACTAATAACCCAACAGCCCAGGCTATTTCATTGGAGCCATGAGTACAAACGCCACCATCACAGCTGGTAGGGTTTAACGTCAATGAATAAAATCTGAAAGCTAGTCTGAATCTGAAAGCTGGTAACCATGAAACTATCATTGATCATTTAAAAAAAACATGTGAAGGGCAGCATGGTGGTGCAGTGGTTAGCACTGCTACCTCATGGTGCCAAGGTCCCAGGTGCGCTCCCGGCTCTGGGTCACTGTCCGTGTGGAATTTGCACATGCTCCCCGTGTTTGCGTAGGTTTCACCCCCACAACCCAAAGATGTGCAAGCTTGGTGGATTGGCCATGCTAAATTGCCACATAATTGGAAAAAATTAATTGGGTACTCTAAATTTAAAAAAAAACATGTAGTTCTCTTGTAATAATAATAATCACTTATTGTCACAAGTAGGCTTCAATGAAGTTCCTGTGAAAAGCCCCGAGTCGCCACATTCCGGCGCCTGTTCGGGGAGGCTGAAACGGGAATTGAACCCCCGCTGCTGGTCTTGTTCCGCATTACAAGCCAGCTGTCTTAGCCCACTGTGCTAAACCAACCCTTTTTAGGGAAGGAAATCTGCTGAGGGGCAGCACGTAGATGACAAATAGGAAGTGGGTAAAGATAGATCATAGGGGCACACTAGAAGTAACAGCATGGGATTCAAAGATAAGTCATTATAGGTGATTATCTGGTCAAAACCAGGTAAATCTCCTCTCTTACGGCACTATGGGAGTGTCTGTTTCAAGAAGGAGGCCCACCACCTTGTCAAGGGCAATTAGGGATGGGCAATAAATGCTGATCAAGCCAGTGATGTCCACATCCCTTGAATGCAAACAATATAATAAAGGTGTGTACATTCCCAAGGGGAGATTCAAGTCGTTTTCAAGGCCAATAGGATCTAGAGTTAGTTTGAGGAGAGGGGTGATGAGGAGAGGGCTACAGACCACATAAAACCAAACTGCAACAGCCATCTATCTGTGATATTTCTGGGTTTATTGGGAAGCCTGCAACCTGATCTCAAAATTGCCTCCTCCATCTCCTTCTCCATGGAAACAGGAAACACATTAGCGTTGTACTCATGTAGAAATCCTAATCAGTTATCTCTGAGCACATCTACCTTTCATCTTAGAAACACAACTGTTTGCAACTTGACATCAATAACACTTTCCTGGCTATTAGGATACTTAGGGTCTTTTTATTGTGGACCTATGAACAGCTGTCATTGTTGCTTGCCGAGTATAAATATCTGGCACCTCCCTTTCAATAAAACAACCTGAGTCTTCCATTTGATCTTACAATTAAAGCACTCAGGTTGACTATTGGGGAAATTCCAACATAGGTTACATGACTTCTTTCATTTAACCTGCATTTAAAGAAACAGTCCTAAACTATGATCATCATGTAAACCAATCTTATAAACCTCACATTTATAACACAATCAGATTTTGTGCCACATGGAGGTTATTGGGGAAATACTCCTGGGAAACAACTTGTAAATTGGAATTGCCTGGAAAGAGCAGCTGCAGCCAGCAATTCTGTCAAAGGGCAGGTTTGGTCTTGGGTGTATGTGACAGTCCTACTGATGCACTCTCTGACTAAGCTTTGCTCATTAGTACTAATTAACACAGAATTATAGACAATCTGTGCTGTGGATCTAGGACCATTGGGAATTGGGTTGGATCAATGCCCAGATTCATTTAGAAAGTGAAGATTTTCATCTTATCATTTTGAACTAGATTCAGCTGGTCCCAGAGGGGAAGAAAATATTTTCAACTTCTGGTTGCACCCAATCCCTTGACTCTGGCACTGACAATGTCAGAATCAATCCATGAGTCAATCATACAATTATTTATACATTCCAGAGACCCATAGCGAAAGATAAAGAGACATAATCCCTCTCCACATGGACAAGTCATTACATAAACCTAAATATCAAGACAAAACGACAGTTGGATGGTGATGTCAATGGAATTGGCTAGATTTCAGGACTGCTATTGAAAGATTTAATCTCTATCTGTTCCGATACTTTCCATCCCCCCCATGTTTCTCTGCTCCTTTCCTGAAAATTCTGACTCCATACTGAAGTAGAGTTGCAAAAGCATCAGTGAACTCTCCTTTAACTTGATCAAGTGGTCACTCCTCACATCTAACCCAGAACCAAAATTTCTCAGACCCACTCTGCTGCCACAACCGTGTGAAGTGGGAATACTAACTTGCCAGTATGCTGCATTCTTGACCCTACTGGAGAATTCAGGGTTAGGGTGGGACATCCAATTTTAAATAAATCCAGGAGGTGTCCAGCGGCCCAGATGCTGCTACAGGTGGGGAGAGGAAGATATGATAGATAGGAAAGATAGAAAAGAAAGGAGCTAACAGGCTAGGTTTTAAAAGGTGTGCATCAATGGTAAACAACTACCTTTCAATAAGGGTAACTTCATAATGATATAAAGACCTATCTCAGGTATCTGTAGCAAAAAGTGAAGGTAAGAGTTTAATAAATTTTCTTAAATAATTTAATTGGTGATAGAAATGTCGGTCAGTGGGTTTAAGTGCTGCACTTGTGAGATATGGGAGATCCATGATGCTTCCAGCATCTCAGACAACTACATCTGCAGTAAGTGCACCCAATTGCAGCTCCTCACAGACCACAAGGATAGGTTGGAGCAGCAGTTGGATGCACTTAGGAGCATTAAGGTGGCATAATGCGACATAGACAGGGGTTTTAGTGATGTGGTGACACCCAAGGTGCAGGCAGATAGATGGGTGACTGCTAGAAAGGGCAGGCAGTCAGTGCAGGAATTCCCTGTGGTCGTCCCTCTCTCTAACAAGTATACCATTTTGGATACTGTTGGGGGGATAGCCTATCGGGGGATAACCGCAGCAGTAGCCAGAGCAGTTATACCATGCTTGGCTCTGTTGATAAGCAGGGAGGGAGAAAGAGCACTAGAGCAATAGTTATAGGGGACTCTATAGTTAGAAGTCTTACAACACCAGGTTAAAGTCCAACAGGTTTGTTTCGATGTCACTAGCTTTCGGAGCACTGCTCCTTCCTCAGGTGAATGAAGAGGTATGTTCCAGAAACACATATATAGACAAATTCAAAGATGCCAAACAATGCTTGGAATGTGACCATTAGCAGGTGATTAAATCTTTACAGATCCAGAGATGGGGTAACCCCAGGTTAAAGAGGTGTGAATTGTACCAAGCCAGGAGAGTTGGTAGGATTTCGCAGGCCAGGTGGTGGGGGATGAATGTAATGCAACATGAATCCCAGGTCCTGGTTGAGGCCGCACTCATGTGTGCGGAACTTGGCTATAAGTTTCTGCTCGGCGATTCTGCGTTGTCGCGCATCCTGAATGCCGCCTTGGAGAACGCTTACCCTGTAGCCACGTAAAATGGCTGCGTTCCGATTAACCTGGCCAAAACCCAGTTTAAAATGGCTAACCCGTGTAGCGCACAAAGACTCACGAGAGACGAATAGAGATGAAGTCGATGAGGCTTTATTAAGCGTGACTTGTTCCCCGCAGTTCAGTAGCAGACTGGCCTGCGGGGGAGAACTCCTGGTTCTTATACTCCGCCTTCAGGGCGGAGCTAGAGGTCAACAGCCAACCAGGACCCGGGGTCTGTCAGCCAATGACATCACGGCTTCACAGTCCCACAGGACCCCTAATGCATACTACCACATTCACCCCTTGTTAAAAATGAACCCGGCGGGGTGGTGCTTCGTATGGTGGTAAGGGTTTACAAGGCTGGTCCTGGGAGGAAAACTTTTGCATGTCATCACAGCATGTACAGAGGTATTTTTTGTTTTAAACTATTTACAGTAAAAGGGGGAAAAGGAAAGAGTTCTCGTTAAAGTCCACAACATTGTAGTGTTACATCGATGCCACGAGTCGGTCGGGCGGTCTGGTCGTCCTCGTCGATCGCCTCGGCCCCGGTGGTGGTGCTTGTTCCCGTGTTGTCGTCTCCGGGAGCCTTACGGTTTCTGCTTCAGCTTCACTTCTGGTTGGACCTGGGAGGAGGACCAATCCTCCCGGGAAGGGGGCGCTCGCGGGGTGCGCCGGTGGCAGGGAGGGGGTGATTGGTGTCGGGGGGGTGTGCGTGTTGCCGGTGGGTGCCAGATCTCGCAGGGAGACCGTGTCCTGTCGGCCGTCGGGGTACTCCACGTAAGCGTACTGCGGGTTCGCGTGGAGGAGGCGAACCCTCTCGACCAACGGGTCCGACTTGTGCGCCCTCACATGTTTTCGGAGCAAGATGGGTCCTGGGACCGCCAGCCAGGTCGGCAGCGACGTTCCAGAGGAGGACTTCCTGGGGAAGACCAGGAGGCGCTCATGAGGCTAGTGCTAGTACAAAGTAGCGACCGGATGGAGTGGAGAGCGTCTGGGAGGACCTCCTGCCACCGTGAAACTGGGAGGTCCCTGGACCGTAGGGCCAGTAGGACGGTCTTCCAGACCGTGCCGTTCTCCCTCTCTACTTGCCCGTTCCCCCGGGGGTTGTAGCTGGTCGTCCTGCTCGAGGCTATACCGTTGCTGAGCAGGAACTGGCGCAGCTCGTCACTCATGAAAGAGGACCCCCTGTCGCTGTGGACATATGCGGGGCAACCGAACAGTGTGAATATAGTGTTAAGGGCTTTAATGACTGTGGCCGCTGTCATGTCAGGGCAGGGGATGGCGAAGGGGAAACGGGAGTACTTGTCCACCACGTTCAGGAAGTATATGTTGCGGTCGGTGGAGGGGAGAGGCCCTTTGAAATCCAGACTAAGGCGTTCAAAGGGATGGGAAGCCTTGATCAGGTGCGCACCATCCGGCCTGAAAAAGTGCGGTTTGCACTCTGCGCAGATGTGGCAGTTCCTTGTGACTGTACGGACCTCCTCCACAGAGTAGGGGAGGTTGCGGGACTTTATAAAGTGGTAGAACCGAGTGACCCCCGGGTGGCAGAGGTCCTCGTGGAGGGTTTGGAGGCGGTTAATTTGTGTGTTGACACATGTGCCGCGGGATAGGGCATCGGACGGCTCGTTCAGCTTTCCGGGACGGTACATGATCTCATAGTTGAAGGTGGAGAGCTCGATCCTCCACCTTAAGATCTTGTCGTTCTTAATTTAGCCCCGCTGTGCATTATCGAACATGAAGGCTACCGACCGTTGGTCCGTGAGGAGAGTGAATCTCCTGCCGGCCAGGTAATGCCTCCAATGTCGCACAGCTTTCACTATGGCTTGGGCTTCCTTTTCCACTGAGGAGTGGCGGATTTCTGAAGCGTGGAGGGTTCGGGAGAAAAAGGCCACGGGCCTGCCCGCTTGGTTAAGTTTGGCCGCTAGAGCTACATCGGAGGCGTCGCTCTCGACCTTGAAGGGGAGGGACTCGTCGATGGCGCGCATCGTGGCCTTTGCGATATCCGCTTTGATGCGGCTGAAGGCCTGGCAAGCCTCTGTCAACAGAGGGAAGGTCGTGGTCTGTATTGGGGGGCGGGCCTTGTCTACGTACTGGGGGACCCACTGGGCGTAATATGAAAAGAACCCCAGGCAGCGTTTTAGGGCTTTTGAGCAGTGCGGGAGGGGAAATTCCATGAGGGGGCGCATGCGTTCGGGGTCGGGGCCTATTATCCCATTGCGCACTACATATCCCAAGATGGCTAGCCGGTTTGTGCTAAACACGCACTTATCCTCGTTGTACGTGAGGTTCAAGGCTTTAGCGGTCTGGAGGAATTTTTGGAGGTTAGCGTCGTGGTCCTGCTGATCGTGGCCGCAGATGGTTACGTTGTCGAGGTACGGGAACGTGGCCTGCAACCCGTGTTGATCAACCATTCGGTCCATCTCTCGTTGGAAGACCGAGACCCCGTTTGTGATGCCAAATGGAACCCTTAGGAAGTGGTATAATCGCCCGTCTGCCTCGAAGGCTGTGTACTTGCGGTCACTTGGGCGGATGGGGAGCTGATGGTAGGCGGACTTGAGGTCCACGGTGAAGAAGACCTTATATTGGGCAATCCGATTGACCATGTCGGATATGCGGGGGAGAGGGTACACATCTAGTTGTGTGTACCTGTTGATGGTCTGGCTATAGTCTATGACCATCCTTTGCTTCTCCCCTGTCTTTACTACTACCACCTGTGCTCTCCAGGGACTGTTGCTGGCCTGGATTATGCCTTCCTTCAGTAGCCGCTGGACTTCGGACCGAATGAATGTCCAGTCCTGGGCGCTGTACCGTCTGCTCCTAGTGGCGACGGGTTTGCAATCCGGGGTGAGGTTTGCAAACAAGGATGGGGGCTCAACCTTGATGGTTGCGAGGCCGCAGATAGTGAGTGGGGGTATTGGGCCGCCGAATTGAAACGTTAGGCTCTGCAGGTTGCACTGGAAATCTAATACCAGTAATGTGGGCGCGCAGAGTTGGGGAAGGACGTAGAGCCTGTAGTTTTTAAACTCCCTCCCTTGCACCGTTAGGGTCACTATGCAGAAGCCTTTAATCTGTACGGAGTGGGATCCTGCAGCTAGGGAAATCTTTTGCGCACTGGGACGGATGGTCAAAAAACAGCGTCTTACCGTGTCGGGGTGGATGAAGCTTTCCGTGCTCCCGGAGTCGACCAGGCATGGTGTCTCGTGCCCGTTTATCAGCACCGTTGTTGTCGTCGTTTGGAGCGTCCGGGGCCGTGCTTGGTCCAGCGTCATTGAGGCCAGACGTGATCGTAGTGCTTGAGCGTCTTCCTCGAACCCCGTGGAGCCGTTGACACTGGGGTCCGTTGTTGCCGTCCAAGATGGCGGCGGGGTGAACAAAATGGCCACCCCCATGCATCGCACATGGCTGGGGGGGACACAAGATGGCGGCGGGGGTGGACAAAATGGCCGTCCCCATGCGTTGCACAGGTCTGGGGGGTCCCAAGATGGCGGCGCCCCTCCTCCCCTCGTGGTGGCTGGGACCCAAAATGGCGGCACCTGCGGGTCGCACATGGGGTGCTGGGGGGGTTGGGGAGCGTCAGAAACGCGCAGATCGCCTTGTTCTCCGGGGACAGCGGTGGCCGGGACCCAAACTGGTTGCGCCAGCTTCCCCTATGAAGACGGCATTGCTACAACAGCCTCAGTACTCAACACCGACAACTGCCAATCTCCAGACGCAATTCTGCAACTCATCCACTTCATTCTGGATCACAACGTCTTCACCTTCGACAACAAGTTCTTCATCCAGACGCACGGAACAGCCATGGGGACCAAATTCGCACCCCAATACGCCAATATCTTCATGCACAAGTTTGAACAGGACCTACTCACCGCACAGGACCTTCAACCGACGTTATACACCAGATACATCGATGACATTTTTTTCCTTTGGACCCACGGCGAAGAATCACTGAAACGACTACACAATGACATCAATAAGTTCCATCCAACCATCAGACTAACCATGGATTACTCTCCAAAATCAGTTGCATTCTTGGACACACTCGTCTCCACCAAGGACGGTCACCTCAGCACTTCGCTTTACCGCAAACCCACGGATAACCTCACGATGCTCCACTTCTCCAGCTTCCACCCTAAACACATTAAAGAAGCCATCCCCTATGGACAAGCGCTCCGTATACACAGGATCTGCTCAGACGAGGAGGAGCGTAACAGACATCTACAGACGTTGAAAGATGCCCTCGTACGAACAGGATATGGCACTCGACTCATCGATCGACAGTTCCAACGCGCCACAGCGAAAAACCGCACCGACCTCCTCAGAAGACAAACATGGGACACAACCGACAGAATACCCTTCGTCGTCCAGTACTTCCCCGGAGCGGAGAAACTACGTCATCTTCTTCACAGCCTCCAACACGTCATTGATGACGATGAACATCTTGCCAACGTCATCCCCACACCCCCACTACTTGCCTTCAAACAACCGCGCAACCTCAAACAAACCATTGTTTGCAGCAAACTACCCAGTCTTCAGAACAGTGACCACGACACCACACAACCCTGCCATGGCAATCTCTGCAAGACGTGCCAGATCATCAACATGGATACCACTATTACACGTGAGAACACCACCCACCAGGTACGCGGTACATACTCGTGCGACTCGGCCAACGTTGTCTACCACATACGCTGCAGGAAAGGATGTCCCGAAGCGTGGTACATTGGCGAGACCATGCAGACGCTGCGACAACGAATGAACGGACATCGCGCAACAATCACCAGGCAGGAATGTTCCCTTTCAGTCGGGGAACACTTCAACAGTCAAGGGCATTCAGCCTCTGATCTCCGGATAAGCGTTCTCCAAGGCGGCCTTCAGGACGCGCGACAACGCAGAATCGCCGAGCAGAAACATATAGCCAAGTTCCACACACATGAGTGCGGCCTCAACCAGGACCTGGGATTCATGTTGCATTACATTCATCCCCCACCATCTGGCCTGCGAAATCCTACCAACTGTCCTGGCTTGATGCAATTCACACCTCTTTAATCTGGGGTTACCCCATCTCTGTATCTGTAAAGATTTAATCACCTGCTAATGGTCGCATTCCAAGCATTGTTTGGCATCTTTGAATTTGTCTATATATGTGTTTCTGGAACATACCTGTTCATTCACCTGAGGAAGGAGCAGCGCTCCGAAAGCTAGTGACATCGAAACAAACCTGTTGGACTTTAACCTGGTGTTGTAAGACTTCTTACTGTGCTCACCCCAGTCCAACGCCGGCATCTCCACATCTATAGTTAGAGGTACAGATATGCCCTTCTGTGAACATGGAAGAGACTCCGGGATGGTATGGTGCCTCCCTGGTGCCAGGGCCCAAGATGTCTTTGAATGGACAGAAAGCATTTTGAAGGGAGTGGGTGAACCGCCAGATATTTTGGTACATATCGGTACTAACGACATAGGTAGAAAGAGTGACGAGGTCCTGCTGCAGCAGTTTAGGGAGTTAGGTAGAACGTTAAAAAGCAGGACCTCTCGGGTTGTAGTCTCAGGATTACTCCCTGTGCCACGTGCCAGTGAGGCTAGCAATAGGAAGATAGTACAGCTCAACACGTGGCTATACAGCTGGTGTAGGAGGGAGGGTTTCAGATATCTGGACCATTGGTTCACTTCCGGGGCAGGTGAGACCTTAGTTAGGCCGCACTTGGAATATAGTGTTCAATTCTGGTCACCATACCACCAGAAGGATGAGGAGGCTTTGGAGAGGATACAGAAAAGGTTTACCAGGATATTGCCTGGTATGGAGGGCATTAGCTACGAGGAGAGGTTGGAGAAATTTGGTTTGTTCTCACTGGAACAACGGAAGTTGAGGAACAACCTGATAGAAGTCTACAAGATTATGTGGGGCATGGACAGAGTGGATGGTCAGAAGCTCTTTCCCATTGTGGAAGAGTCAGTTACTAGTGGGCATAGGTTTAGGTTGTGAGGGGCAATGTTTAAAGGAGATGTACAAGTCAAGTTTTTTACATAGAGGGTAGTGGACGCCTGGAACTCGCTGCCAGGTAGGTAGTGGAAGCAGATAAGATAGTGACTTTTAAGGGGCATCTTGACAAATATATGAATAGGATGGGAATAGAGGGATATGGTCCCCGGAAGGGTAGGGGTTTTTAGTTTAGACGGGCAGCATGGTCGGTGCAGCTTGGAGGGCCGAAGGGCCTGTTCCTGGGCTGTAATTTTCTTTGTTCTTTGTTCATGAGGCCTCCTTTGGGATTATTCTAGGCCATGATGGGCGGCATGGTAGCACAGTGGTTAGCACTGTCGCTTCACAGCTCCATGATCCCAGGTTCGATTCCCGGCTTGGGTCACTGTGCGGAGTCTGCACGTCCTCCCCGTGTCTGGGTGGGTTTCCTCCGGGTGCTCTGGTTTCCTCCCACGGTCCAAAGATGTGCAGGTTAGGTGTATTGGCCGTGCTAAAATAGCCCTTAGTGTCCAAAAAAGGGTAAGGTGGGGTTGCTGGATTACGGGGATAGGGTTGAGGTATTGGCTTAAGTCGGGTGCTCTTTCCAAGGGCCAGTGCAGACTTGATGGGCCTAATGGCCTCCTTCTGCACTGTAAATTCTATGAATCTATGATTCTATGATGATCCAGCCTTTGTGATTTCCCCCTTTCTGTCAGTCCCCAATTACCAGCACCTTCACAGCGTCAAGGTTTCTCAGTGCAAAAGAAGCAGGAAGAGTGAGAGTTTGAGCAGAAAGTAGCCGACCGGATCTGCCCCCCTTTACATATCAGGCCATCACTGGGGAATATGGAACTTCCACAAACCCTGGCTGCCAGCAGGAATTTCTTGATGGAATGTTCTCAAGGGTTTTTGTTCTTGCTGACAAGGTCACGTTTATTCCCTTTTCCTCACTGCCCTGGAAAGATGGTGCTGAGTTTCCAGCTTGAGTCACATCGTTCCTTGTGTGGTGAAGCTGCTCTCACAATGGAGTTAAATAGGTATATGTCTAGTTCAGGACAGTGTGGACCTTGGAGAGGAACTTATAGGTTTTGCTATTCCCATTAAAGTTTTGGTTTTGCTCTTCCCAATGGTAATGGTTGTGGGGCTGGGAGATTGTGCCTGAGTAGCTGTAAATAGTATATGTGGTAGCAATCCTAGGACAATTCTAAACCCTGTGCTTGTAATAGCTATGCCTTGAGCCGCATTCCATAGATCTGCAGAGTGGTGCAACATGTATCCCACTGTTTTCACACCTTTAACAAGATGTTGTTACAAGGCTGTGTGTTTTTGCACGTTATTGGCAGAGGAACAGAGTGCCAGACAGTGCAGGTGTCTCATGAATGTGATCTTGGCAATTAAAATGAACGCAGAAGGACTCTGAGAAAATGGATTGAGTTATTAACAGGCAAATCACACATTTTCCAAAGGTCACAACAAGAGCAGAGAACCGTGGATTCTGGAACGAAAGGCCTGAAACATTAACTCTATTTCTCTCTCCACAGATGCTGCCAGAACTGCTGAGTATTAGCAGCATTTTCTGTTGTACCTCAAAGACCATGGGCACTGTTAGCTCGCTTTCACATTGTGGGATATTTGATCACTTTTTTCCTTCACAGAAGCGATCTGGGAATGAGTTCCATTTAAAGCAAAAGACGAGAAACCAAAAATCTGAAACCGAAACAGGAGATGTTGAACACATTCAGCAGCAACGGCAGCATCCTTGGAGAGAACAAGCTAATGAGCTCCAGCATCAGAGGATTGGCAGCTGAAATGCTAGCTTGACTGTTCTCTAACAGATTCTGTCTTATCTTTAAGTGTTGTGTTTCAGATCCTGAGGCCTATTGACAGGGAGGATGTGGGGCAGATGTTTGCTCTTGTTGGAGAATCTACAACTAGGGGTCACTGTTTAGAAATAAGGAGTTGCTTACTTAAGACAGAGATGGGGAAAAATAGTTTCTCTCAGAGGGTCATAATTCTCTTCCTCAAAAGGCAGTGGAAACAGACAGCCATTTTCTCCATTCCTGAAATATTAATGCTGGTGCAGGATTCCTGGACTTCCACGACAGCAAAACTAGCGCTGCACCTGGACCAATTCAATGACCATTAAGAGACAAGCACGGGCGCCACTTGGAACACAATCAATTCCAATTAGAAATGGTGCTGGATTCACCAGGTCCAGTCCAGGAGGCTGACAAGCTGCAACCGCGTATACACGCTTCACTCCCCACACTCACCATCCCAGCCAACAAGATGCAGCAAGACGAGCGGCACCGAGATTCAGCAAAGCTGAACTGGAGACCCTGCTGGGCGCCGTGGAGGAGAGGCAGGCGATCCTGTATCCCGGGGTGAGAAGGACGCGACCGGCCGCCACCGTTCGCCGGGCTTGGGTACAGCTGGCAGAGATTGTCAGCTCCGTGTGGGCAACATCGTCCGGACCGGCCAACAGTTCCGGAAGAAACTGCACGACCTCCTCAGGGCGGCCAGGGTGAGCAGGCAGCACTGTGCCCCTGGCACTAAACCCCGTCCCACACACCCGCAACCCCACCCTCTCGCCCAGTGGACCCGAACCCCCACCCAGCACCACATACCGGCACCCATACCAGCCGGCATGGCCGAGTGTCCTGGCCTCTGAAGCCACCAGGTACCCATCCCCTTGGCTGCATGCATCGTCGGACTGTCCAACATTGTTCATTTTCTGTCACCCCCCCCCACGGCACCCCAAGAGAAGGCTGCGCACAACCGCAAGGAACAGGAGAAAACTGGGGGGAGGACCACTGACCAGCAGAGCAGAGGGCAGTGGATGTAGGTGGGGATCCTGAGGAAAGGACAGTAGCTGGGGTGGAGGTCGGCGTCGGGTGAGGAAGTGAGATCCCGCTCAGTTGCGGTTCCTCATGGCACGCATGTCATCCCTCCACCCACCCCCACGCCACACCCAGACCACTCCCCCACCCCCTCTCCACCACTACGCCCCCTCCCCCACCCTCCCCCATCGCCCCCACTTCCCCGGCCTGCGATGCAATCATGCGCCTTGTCTTGTGTCTTGCAGGAGCTGCTGGTGACGGGCTGGGCTATTCTGGTGTCCCCCACTCCCGATCCCAGCTACAGCCAGGACCCAATGTGTCGACTAGTGACGAGGACGAGACCTACATGGAAGGGAGCCATCGACCTACATCCCGAGACATCCCGGAGCCCGAATCCGGGGATGACACTGACCTCCCGCCACAGCTGTCTCCAACACCTTCCACCATCCCAGAGACACTTAACTTGGTTGGGCACTTTAGTGAAGATGCTCCTGGGACACCCTCTGGTGCGCACTACACACATGGTCCAGTACAGCAGGTGGAGGTAGGAAGACCCGAGGGGGCGGACGGTGGAGGGCAGGCCGACCCCAGGGACTAGCTGCCGACCAGTTGGGTTTTGGGCTTCTGGAACAGATGGTCCCATCAATTGTGGAGCCAGGGACTACATGAGGGTTTGTCGGCGAGCCTCCAGCACCTACAGGTGCAGGTGTAGGAGTCCAACCGCGTGCAGAAGCAGGAGGTAGTGCTGACCATACATATCACCCAGCTCAACACCGCACAGGTAGCATCCGTGGTGGAGGCCTGGGGGTGAAGGATTCGGCCATGGGTCAAGGTGTCCAAGGCCTGGGGCAATCTGTGCAGGTGGTGGCTGAGGCCCAGGACAAGGCTGCCCTATCGCAGACAGCCAGGTCACAGAGCGACCTGGATATTGCAGCGGCACTGCTGAGCACTGCCCAGGCGCTGGCCGACCTGGAACAAACCAGAGGGAGGTGGCCCAGTCCCAGAGGGAGATGGTGAAGTCACTGGCTGATGTGGCACAGTCACAGCATGATGTGGCACACTCCCAGTTTGGAGGTGGCCCACTCCCTGTACTCCAATACCACGAGCACATGGACAGCGGGCCTCCAGGACTGGCAGCGCCAGGTGATGGGTGTAGTGATATGCATCACTGTGTATGCACAAGGGGTTAATATAAATACACTACAACTAATTAACCGCTAGAGGGAGCACCAGAGATGTATATATACATAGACAAACAGGAAGTCAACTGATTCTACACAGGAACGGCAGCTGGTGAGCAGGACACAGACAGGCAGCTCAGATGTAACATATTATAAGCGCTGGAGAGAGAACAAACTCAAATAAATAAAGCATCTACTTCAACTGTAAGACTACGAGCTTTATTCAGACACAAGGAATAATACATGGTACCAGGTGACTTCAGAACACTTACTAGAAGGTTACACAAAATGCAGACAAAGCAAGATCGAAAACAGAAGATAACACGTACGTGGAGAGACTTCGTTGAGTCGATGAAACTCGGAACTCCACCGCAGCCGGTAATTTAAGTCATAGATGGAAAATTTTTAAACAAACTTTCAAACTGTATATAGTAGCTAATGAGTTGAGCACAGCCTCAGAAGAAATGAAAACAGCACTTCTACTAGCAGGACATGAAGCTAGAGAAATCTATAACTGCTTTAATTACTTGAAAGGTGAAGACAACCCCAAATTACAACACGACTCTACTCATGATAGATAAATCTAATACCATGATGCAATGGCAGATCGTCGATACATTGGATGATAGCAACCTGTCAAATACCCAAGAAGAAAACAATACCACACAGCGAGTACTGAACGACTCTGTTGAGAGCACAGATCGACTCCACAGAGAGAATACTGCACGACTCCACATAGAGAGCGATGAAAGACTCACAGAGAGAGAGCGACACAAGCCTCAACAGAGAGCTCATTGACAGACTCCAAAATGGAAGCAACTAAAGACTCCAGAGCGAAGTCCATTCATGAGCAAGACCATGAAGGTCTATCAACCTCATCTGAGCAACCAGCAGCAGACTATGAAAGTCTACACAGCTTATTTGAGCCACCAGAAGTAGACTATGAAAGTCTACCCAGTTCATTTAACCAACAAGAAGACAATGAATGTCTACCCACTGTATGTGAGAATAGTGACAATGTGATCGCGATCGACATACAAGATGTGCAAGATCACAGCAAGACTGACAGATCTCAGCTCGTATGTACAGAAGCACTCAACAATCAAAGTGAAACTACTCTTGAGTCCAGTGAGACCACGTCAATTAAAACCTCATCTACTCTTAACTACCCACAAGTAACCACTAGAGGGAGCACCAGAGGTGTATATATACATAGACAAAGAGGAAGTCAACAGACTCCTCCAGAAGGTCACCCCTCTCTGCACAATGACCGCCGCAGATAGTCCCTGTCACCAGGAGCCAACACCAGCTGGGGGTACATTTCAAAGAGGCCAGGAACCGTCAAGTATGCCAGGATGAAGGCATTGTGCACCCTACCTGGGTATTGCACGCAGATGTGCATGATGCGCAGCTGATGGTCACACACCAATTGCACGTTCATCGAGTGGAGCCCCTGTCGGTTTGTGAAGAGCGGTCTGTCATCTGCAGATGCTCATAGGGTGATCTGCATCCCCTTAATCACCCCCTTGACCCGGGCCATCTCGGCGATGGTGGCGAACCCCGCTGCCTGGGCATTCTGGGGGCCTTGGTCCACATTGAAATAGATGTATTGTGCTGACGGGGCAAAAAAGGCCTCCGTGACAGCACAGATGCACCTGTGCACCGAAGTCTGTGAGATTCCGGACAGGTTTCCACTCAGCACCTGGAAGGACTCCATGACGTAGAAGTTCAGGGCGACCGTCACCTTGACGACACCGGGAGCGGGTGTCCTCCCCCATTCCCCTGTGGTGCCAGGTGTGCCATGATCTGGCTGATATGTTGCACCGTCCCCCTGTTCAGCCAGAGTCTACGGCAGCATGCCCGGTCCGATAGGTCCTCGAATGACGGACGGTGGTGGTACACGCGAGGCCTCATGCGGCACCTCCTTGGCACCTCCTCGGCCTGTTGGGCAGCCAGCTGTCCATCTTCACCCGCTGCCTCCTATTCCTCTGGGGGCTGGCTCCGCTGCTGCATTGTCCTCCTCCTTGAGCAGCTCCAGCTCATACAGCCTCAGTGCATTTTCCAGGTGACTAGGAGGAAGCCCACCATTGCTGGTTGCATTCTGATATCCATTGTCTGCAGGGGATGAAAGGCAGATATGTTAGCATGATGTGTACCCCCGTGACCAACCAGGTCTAACAGGCTACATGGTGGCCCCGACTGGCACTGCAGACCACGCATGTCCCCCCCCCTTTTCTCCCCCATTTCCGCACTTCTGACCCCGTCAGTGCCCGGCACCATGGGGGCCTCTGATCCCTGCTGCCCGTCCCTGCTGGCCGGGATACTGTCGACTGGTGCTGCTCTTGCCAATGGTATGCTCTGCAGCCCCTGGCCGGCACCCCCCTGTAGGGGCTTCTGTGGGCGTTGTTCTACTGCGTACAGCTTGATGCCCCACCGGCAAGTGGTTAACCCCCTCGAGCCAGCCTGCTCAGTGTTAGGACTGGCAGGCCTCGATCTTGTCTCTGCATGTCCTCCCTCCTCGCTATCCCTCATCAGCCATGTCACCTGTTTCCCCATTTTTGAGAGCAAAAGTGAACCTCGCCATCTGGAATTCACCGTGATGGAGAGACGGAGGATCGTGGAAGCCCCGGAGAATTCTGGGCGGAATTCTCCGACCCCCCTGCTGGGTCGGAGAATTGCCGGCGGGCCGCGCAAATCGCGCCAAACTGCCCCAATGCCGGGATGCGATTCTCCACAGAGCGGAGAATCGGCGCCACTGGGACCGGCGTGGTCGGTGTGTCGCCGGTCGGGGCATGCGCCAACTCTCCGGTTCTCTGTCGGGGGGCCTCCTTTCCTCCGCGCCGGCTCCTGTAGCCCTGCGCCATTTGGCGTCAGGACCGGCGCGGAGAAGAAGGCCACTGCACATGCGCTCGTTGGCACCGGCCCAACTGCGCATGAGCGGACCCCGTGGCACTGGGTTCATGCTGGAATCGGCAGCTGAATCGTACTATCCCACTGTGGACGGGAGAATCGGGTCTCAGAACGGGCATCGACGTCAGAGTAAAACACTCCCGTTTTTACGCCGGCGTCAGCACTTAGCCGCCCGACGGGAGAATCCCGCCCACTGAGCCTGTGCGGAGCGGAAGCATCAACGCCGCTCTTACAATCATGTTGAGTGGCTTCACAGGTCACTTACAGGAGGGGACAGAAACTGACCTATTAGAATTTAGATTAGGACACTTGGTATGTCACCACCCCGCTGTCGTCGTCACACACCACCCCAAATCAGAGCTCATATTGGAATCCGACCTCATGAGGAAATTGTTGCTCTTTTTGGTTGGCTCTGTATATGGCGGTCAATATGGTCGCCTTCCTTAATTCTAATTTTGTTTGCTCTAGAGTCGCCAGGTATCTTTCGACACCGCCACAAGGTTCAAACCGAATACTGATCAAAGACTCGATACACCAGTTAGTTAGTTCAAAGTCAATGCTTATTTATTTACACACACAGTTAAATATACTCATGCATGAAACGCTACAGACTAAACTATCACTACTGCTAAAGCATATACTTAGCTTCGGGCGGCCACTCAGTCAGAGGAACAATGGCCGTTGTTCTGTTCTGAGGCTGCTGGGGTCGAACTGGTACAGGGGAACAGCTAAGGTAGTCTATCTAGTAGCGTGCGTTGACCTTGGACTTACTTGCTTCTGGTGCAGCTGGTGGACAGGTCTCTCCTTGGTGAGAGCCGGGTTCAAGAGAACAATTCTCTCTTGGGGGCTCCTTCTTATACCCAAAGGGGCTTCGTGCTCTTTTGGGCGGGCCTTGAACTTGGCCCCAATCAATTGGGCCGTTTGTTGATCATTCCTATCGATTTCGTCTCGTAAAGGTAAGTGGTCCTCTTACCTCATGACCAAAAATTAGTTCAAAAGGACTACATTTGGTAGACTCATTAGGTGCATCCCTAATTGCAAACAATACGAATGGGATTCCTTTATCCCAATCCTCTGGATAATCTTGACAATATGCCCTCAACATTGTCTTTAATGTCTGATGCCACCTTTGTAACGCTTCCTGCGATTCTGGATGGTACGCGGTTGATTTAAATTGTTTTATTCCTAAGCTATACATAACTTCTTTGAATAACTTTGAAGTAAAATTTGATCCTTGATCCGATTGAATTTCTGTGGGTAGTCCATATCTAGTAAAGAATTTAAGTAACTCCTCCACAATCCTTTTAGCTGTAATATTACGTACTGGAATGGCCTCTGGAAACCTAGTAAACACATCCATTATAGTCAAAAGATATTGATTCCCACTTTTTGTTTTAGGAAGCGGTCCTACACAATCAATTAGGGCCCTTGTAAAAGGTTCCTCAAATGCTGGAATGGGTATTAAGGGAGCTGGTTTTATCACTGCTTGTGGTTTCCCTATCACTTGACATATCTCGCCTCATTTTAGGAAGGATGTGGAAGCTCTGGAAAAGGTGCAAAGAAGATTTACCAGGATGTTGCCTGGAATGGAGAGTAGGTCTTACGAGGAAAGGTTGAGGGTGCTAGGCCTTTTCTCATTAGAGCGGAGAAGGATGAGGGGCGACTTGATAGAGGTTTATAAGATGATCAGGGGAATAGATAGAGTAGACAGTCAGAGACTTTTTCCCCAGGTGGAACACACCATTACAAGGGGACATAAATTTAAGGTGAAAGGTGGAAGATATAGGAGGGATATCAGAGGTAGGTTCTTTACCCAGAGAGTAGTGGGGGCATGGAATGCACTGCCTGTGGAAGTAGTTGAGTCGGAAACATTAGTGACCTTCAAGCAGCTGTTGGATAGGTACATGGATTACGGGAAAATGATATAGTGTAGATTTATTTGTTCTTAAGGGCAGAACGGTAGCATTGTGGATCGCACAATTGCTTCACAGATCCATGGTCCCAGGTTCGATTTCGGCTTGGGTCATTGTCTGTGCGGAGTCTGCACGTCCTCTCCGTGTCTGCGTGGGTTTCCTCCGGGTGCTCCGGTTTCCTCCCACAGTCCAAAGATGTGCGGGTTAGGTGAATTGGCCAATGATAAATTGCCCTTAATGTCCAAATTGCCCTTGGTGTTGGGTGGAGGTGTTGAGTTTGGGTAGGGTGCTCTTTCCAAGAGCTGGTGCAGACTCGGGGCCGAATGGCCTCCTTCTGCACTGTAGATTCAATGATAATCTATGATTAATCTAGGACAAAGGTTCGGCACAACATCGTGGGCCGAAGGGCCTGTTCTGTGCTGTATTTTCTATGTTCTATGTTCTATGATTGACAAAATTTCATAAAATCATAGACTCAGAGAATCATAGAATTTACAGTGCAGAAGGAGGCCATTTGGCCCATCGAGTCTGCACCGGCTTTTTGAAAGAGCACCCTACCCAAGCCCACACCTCCACCCTATCCCCATAACCCAGTAACCCGACCCAATACTAAGGGCAATTTTGGACACTAAGGGTAATTTAGCATGGCCAATCCAGCTAACCTGTACATCTTAGGACTGTGGGAGGAAACCGGAGCAACCAGAGGAAACCCACGCACACACGGGGAGAACGTGCAGACTCCGCACAGACAGTGACCCAAGCCGGGAATCGAACCTGGGACCCTGGAGCTGTGAAGCAGCTGTGCTAACCACCATGCTACCGTGCTGCTAAGTTTAACTACATCTTTATGTAGTCCAGGCCAATAAAAATGTTTCTGGATTTTAGCTTGAGTTTTGCTTATTCCCAAATGACCTCCCACTGGTACCTCATGTGCAACTCGCAACACCTCCTTTCTATACCCTACCGGCAATACTGCTTGATTAACTTCTGCCCACTTTTCATCCACCTGCATATGTACAGGTCTCCATTTTCTCATCAAGACATCACTTTTACGGTAATAACACTCTGGTATACTGTCAGATTCCTCTTCCGTATATGCTTTCTAATATATCAGTT
Source organism: Scyliorhinus torazame (assembly GCF_047496885.1). Taxonomy (NCBI): domain Eukaryota; kingdom Metazoa; phylum Chordata; class Chondrichthyes; order Carcharhiniformes; family Scyliorhinidae; genus Scyliorhinus; species Scyliorhinus torazame. The sequence continues at coordinate 69,541,675 of NC_092714.1, read as the reverse complement.
TTATTTCTACATCTTTCTGTTCTAACTCCGCCAATTCTCCTGAACTAAAAATATCCGCCTCATCCTCCACCTGTTCTTGTTCTTTTTCAACCATCTGATCAAAAATCATTTCTGATAATTGCACTTCAACTTCATCTTCACTCTTTGATTTCTCCTCTTGTCTTAACCGGTGACTTTGCGACCTTGTTACTACACAATCCGGAAAAATCCCAGAATATTCGTCCTTCAACCCTTCAGTTGTCTGATTTTCCACTGGTTTATCAACCACAGTAGGCATCACTCCCACCTGCAATCCAGCCATATCATTACCCAAGATAAACTGTATTCCTGGACAAGATAGTTTATCTATTACTCCTACTACCACTTCACCACTCTTCACTGGACTTTCCAACCTTACCTTATATAATGGAATGCTACTCCTCTCACCCTGAATTCCACATATCATCAACTTTTCTGGCAACATTCTTCCCAAACTACATAATTCCTCATCTCTTACCATTAAAGATTGACGAGCCCCTGTATCTCTTAAAATTGTGACTTCTTTACCTGCTCCTCTTGCTACACATGAGTAAACTTTACCCACACAAGTAAATTCTTTAAAGACATCTGGCACCTTCTTAACAATCACTTCTTGAACAGGCTGTACAATCATTTGCACCTCCTTCACTTCCCTTGGGCTTTCCTTTACCACTCTAACAAATCCCACTGTCTCATCCTGTTTTACCACATCAGCCTTCCCAGTGCTTTTCTTCAACCACCAACACTGTGACTTTACATGGCCTAGTTTATTACAGTGACAACATTTGAAACTTTTAATCTCTTTTCCACCCTCCTGGATTTATTTTTAAATCTGAGGTCCACTCTCCTTATTATCACCCATCAGATCACCTTTACCGTTACCACTTGAGTATTTCTCATGTCCCCAGTTTCTATACCTCAACGGCTGAAACTGATGTCGGAAACCAATCTTTGATTTATGAACTAATTCACAATCATCTGCCATTTCTGCTGCTAATCTCGCAGTTTTAACCCTCTGTTCTTCCACATGAGTTCTCACTACATCAGGAATTTAATTTTTAAACTCCTCCAAAAGTATAATTTCTCTGAGAGCTTCATAGGTTTGGTCTATTTTCAAAGTCCTTATCCACCTATCAAAATTACTCTGAGCCTTTCAAACTCCATGTATGTATGACCAAATTCTTTCCATAAATTTCTAAACATTTGTCTGTAAGCTTCAAACACTAGCTCATAGGCACTTAAGATGGATTTCTTCACCTCCTCATACGTTCCAGATACCTCCTCCGGTAGTGATGCAAACACTTCACTAGACCTACCTACCAGCTTTGTTTGAATCAGTAATACCCACATGTCCTGTGGTCATTGCATTTGTTTAGCTACCTTCTCAAATGAAATGAAAAAGGCTTCTACCTCCTTCTCGTCAAACCTTGGCAATGCTTGGACTTATTTAAATAGATCTCCATCACGTCTTCGACTATGACGCTCTGTCTCATTATCCTCATCCATCTCCTCCAACTGTATGTGTCCCTTTGCGTCTGCCAATTTTAACTGATTTTCATGTTTCAGAGACATTTTCAGAAGTTCAAACACTCTCTCTTTTTCCCTTTCCTCTCTATCTCTTTCTTTGTTTCTTTCTTCTCTCTCCTTTTCTTTATTCCTCTCTATCTCTATCTCTTTCTTTTTCTTTCATTGCATATTCAAGCCACTTTAATTCTTCTTCATATTCACGTTGCTTTAATTCTTTTTCATGTTCAAATTACTTAATCTGCAACTGGAGCTTTGCCATATCTAATGAGTCAGAATGTATCACAGGCAAATGTAAATGTGCAGATACCGCGATAAGTACCTCATCTTTTAGTATTTTATCAGGTAATGTTAACTGCAGTGCTTTTGCCAAACCTAACAGTCTGTTTTTAGTCTCTGACCGTAAGGTATCACGTGTTAGCGCGTCCACCCCCAAAAACTTCTGAGCCTCCGAAAGAGCGATTGTTCACAACACTCTCTCCACTTAAACTAAAATACCACACCGGAAAAGCAACAAACCTTCACTGTCTTTAAGTTCACAAAAGCCAATCCAATAGATAGACTTTTATCCCGGACGAGCTCCCAATTGTTATGGGCGAGGTGTTTTCAGCCCCAAGCTGCTTTCTCAAACTGAAACCAAAAGCAGAAATGAGCTCAGCTTCATCTGTTAAAGGTACATTTCCTCAGCATCCAATTCTTAAAGGCACTCTCACATGACAAAGTCCCAAAATGGGGTGCGTCTGGGCCACGGCGGATAAGAATGGGTGGAATCCCCGTGTAGGACGGTGATCAGTGCCGTTTGTGCTCTACCCGAGCGTAGCTGACCAGAGGGGGGTCCTCAGGCAGCGCGGGGACCAGTGCTGTTTCTCCACTGCCTGAGCGACCGGCAAGAATGGGTAAGAATGTGGCCGTCATGGGGGCTGCCTCTTGTGATTACCTTCAAATCAGGAGAGTAGCTATGATTGGTATCTGCCGACAAACTAGTTCCTCTGAACGGTTGTCTGTTGACAAACTTGTTCCATTAACTGCCAGTGGGCATTAAAAGAGTGGTGGCATGGGGCCATGAAAACTTTAAAATTCACAAACAACATTTAACATGTACATTAAACGAACAAATATACAACAAACATGGTGCAGGTTCCATCAGAAAGGACATCATTAAATCACATTTGGCTTGGGATGTAGCTAGCATATGGAGTCAGTATAGTGTGACCGAAGAAGAGAGGGAGGAGGAGACAAACAAAAATGAAGTGGCATTGCTGAGATGTCCCTGCCATGAGAAGTGGCAGGTAAGCACTCACAGTTTGCAAGGGGCAGCTGGGACCTTGCATCTGCTGTGGGTGGTGTTCTCTTTCATATCTGGGGGCTAGTCTAGCTGGTGGGGGTCTCCTGCAATCTCGGGTGAAGTGTCCTGACTGCCCACAGTTGTAACATGACACCTGGGGCACGTAAGGTGGAGCAGGCTCTCTGGTGCATTGCTCCCTTGGGTATAGTTCCCTGGTTGGGGGGTTGGGCTGTTGGTGTCGTTCCTGGTTCGGGGGGGGGGCATTGGTGTGCTGATTCCGTTGCTGTTTCGGGGGTGCATGACATTCTCGTGCATAATGTCCTAATTGGCCGCAATTATAACACTCCTGGGATTTGGGTTGCTGTGGGCTGTTTCTTCCCTCATTTACCCATGCGGAGTTCTGGTGCGTCCTAACTGGATGCATGTCTGCCTGTTCTTCCTCTGGTTTTGCAAATGCTGTTTTGCCTTGGACGGATTGTTCCCAAGAGCGGGACAATCTTTTCAAAACCCATTTCTCGTTGTAGGCCTCGTCTGAGGGGTTGTAATTTGCGCAAGCTCTCTGTCCTGCCTCTGTCGCATGAGAGACTAGGATTCAAGTCTATTTGGCCATATTATCTGTGGACAAGTGGGCGCAGGCTAACTCTCCGAAAACTACTGTGAAATGTATCCACAAGCGTCCAGCAAATGCTGTGGGGTGCTCTGTTTTCTTTTGCCTACACTTTTTTAGGCCTTCCACAGGGTCTCCTCTCTTATATCACATCCAGGATCGCTGTGTGCATTTCTTGGAGTGTGCTTCCTCCTACATTCTGTGGGTCGGGAAGGGCTGCCATGACTGAAGGGTCGAGGCTTAAAACTGTGAGCTTCACTTGCTCCTTTTTGTCCAGGCCGTACATGGTAGCCTGCTGTTTAACTCTAGCGAAAAACTGGTGGGGGTCTGATGTGGGAAGGAACGGTGTAATTTTTCCACACGCGTCCCGTAATTGGGTCACGGTTAACGGGGTTGTATATAGGAAATCTGTGTTTCCTTCTGCTGTGGCCCTGCGGTGTGTGGTTACAGGTTCATGGGGATGTGTTTTTCCTGTTCAGTCGGGGGTTGGGGTGCTTTCCTTTTCTGGGGGTTTTCTTGCGTACATGTCCCATGTACGTATCTGTGGGCAGTTTCATTTAACTCCTGCCAAACGGGGCCGTTTTCCTGGTCTAACTGGGGTCCAAACATACTTTGAAACCCATTCTGGACAGAAAGCAGAGATTGCAATTTGCTTCCGGCACTTTGCGTGATCTACGGAGCTCTGCCTTTGTTCTGTCGTGGAAGTGTGGAGCGCTCGTAGGGCTACTTTTAAATCATTGCACTGTTTCTGCAATTGCCCTACCTGTTGCCCGGTTTCTTGTCTTACCAAGACCGCGCGTTGCGTGTCCTGGTAGGCCTTATCGTAATGGGTCTGAAAACTACTCAAATGGGCAAGACAAGACTGGTGTGCCCTCTTGGTATCATCCACCTCTCTGTCCCTCGCTGCTAACTGTTCTCTTAACTCCTTATTCTCCTTCTCAATTTCGCTCACATCTCCCTCACTATTTCTGTCTCTCTCCTCAATCTCTCTATGGAGTGTCCTAATGACCTCCTCTGTGCCTCGCAATTGTGCCAAGCAGGACACGATTGCCATTGGCTTGCGAGCTTTCCCCAAGCTCTTCTTATGAATCTCTGACAGGTTCTCCCACCAAGTATGTCCTATACTCCCGGGACCTGTTTTGTCATTGGCGCAGAATTCACTCCAAAGGGGCCATCCATTCCCTTTGAGATATTTTCTGATCTCTTCTTCCCATGTGGGACACTGTCCTACTCTACTGGTCGCTGCGACCTCGAATTCTTGGGGGTTCATAAGGCGTTCCATTGCCTTCATTACCATTTTCTCTCTATCTCTGAGTTCTTCACTGAATTTGGAACAGGGGGTGTTAAAGTGGTGATGTAAACATGGGTACAGCTTATGCTATATTCCGGCCTACAAAACTCCCGACAGTTTTACGCAACAAAACCTCTCAGGTTTACCTTATATCCCTGTTAGTATGCATGCATTAACACACTTCCGAATCTCGGAGGTTTGAGCAGTATCGTTCTCACACTTGTGGTTTTTCTGTTTCCAATTGGACTTCTAATTCAAAGGTTGTGGGTTTGAATCCCACCGGAGTCGCCAGTAAATATTGCTCATTTTGGTTGGCTCTGAATATGGCGGTCAATATAGTCGCCTTCCTTAATTCTAATTACGTTTGCTCTGGAGTCGCCAGGTATCTTTCGATACCGCCACAAGGTTCAAAACCGAATACTGATCAAAGACTCGATACACCAATTAGTTAGTTCAAAGTCAATGCTTATTTATTTCCACACACAGTTGATATACGCATGCACAAAATTCTACAGACTAAACTATCACTACTGCTAAAGCCTATGCTTAGCTTTGGGCTCTCACTCAGTCAGAGGAACAATGGCCGTTGTTCGGTTCTGAGGCTGCTGGGGTCGAACTGGTACAGGGGAACAGCTAAGGTTGTCTGTCTGGTAGCGTGCGTTGACCTTGGACTTACTTGCTTCTGGTGCAGCTGGTGGACAGGTCTCTCCTCGGTGAGAGCCGGGTCCAAGAGAAGAATTCTCTCTTGGAGGCTCCTTCTTATACCCAAAGGGGCTTCACGCTCTTTTGGGTGGGCCTTGAACTTGGCCCCAATAAATTGGGCCGTTTGTTGATCATTCCTATCGATTTCGTCCAATAAAGGGGTGGGTGCCCTGATGGCTGGGCGTGTCCTTGGTGGCTGTTGGCCTGCTTTGTTTCGGTCTCCTCTGGCGCCGGGGTGTCTGCCTTAGTATCGGTTACTCAAATGTTACTCTTTTGTTCCCGGAGATGGGCCATTAGTATGCTAATGGGCCTACAGTTTTGGTCTTGTCTGGGAGCTGCGGCTCTGTAGTTTCTTATGGTCTTGGCATGAGTAGTTGCCATACCAAGCTGTGATGCAGCCAGATAGGTACATATGTAAAAGTTGGTAAGAGTCAATGTGGACATGCCAAATTCTCTTAGTTTCCTGAGGAAGTATAGGCGCTGTTGTGCTTTCTTGGTTGTAGCATCAACTTGGATGGACCAGAATAGATTATTGATGATACGCACACCAAGGAAGTTGAAGCTGTCAACCATCTCCACCTCGGCACCATTGAAGCAGACAGGGGTGTGTTCGGTACTTTGTTTCCTGAAGTCAGTGACCAGCTCTTTAGTTTTGCTGACATTGAGGGGTAGATTGTTGTCGTTACACCACTCCACTAGGTTTTCTATCTCTCTCCTGTTCTCTGACTTATCATTGTTCGAGATCGTACCCACTACAGCCGTGTCATCAACAAACTTGTAGATGGAGTTGGAGCCAAATATTACCACACAGTTGTGTGTATACAGGGAGTATAGAAGGGGGCTAAGTACGCAGCCTTGCGGGGCCCCGGTATTGAGGACTATTGTGGAGGAGGTGTGGTTGATTGTCCTCACTGATTGTGGTCTATGGGTCAGGAAGTCGAGGAACCAGTTGCAGAGGGAGGAGCCAAGACCATGCCCACAAGTGAAATTAAGGGATTGTGCTGGTGGCCAACCCTAGAACAGGATGTGGTACATTATGTCAACAACTGTATAATATGCGCACAGAATAATCCCGATAAATATGCTTGAAAAGGGGAGTTGAGACACACTCATGGAGGGTCCCTGGACGAACCTCCAGATTGACTATATCGGACCCCTACCGCCCAGTGCGGGAGGTACATCCTGTTCATTGTGGACAGCTTCAGTAAGTGGGTGGAGTCTTTCCCAAACCGCACTAACACGGCCAAAGTCATGGCTGACATCCTAGTGCAGCATATATTCACGTGGTGGTGTCTCGCCCGCAGCATCGACTCAGACTAGGGCACTCACTTGATAGCACAAACGATGCAGCAGTTTGGAAGTAAACAACGATTCCACAGTACATACCACCCCCAGTCCAATGGTATTGTAGAGAGAATGAATTGCACCTTAACAGATACGTTCTGGAAAATCGTTCAGCAAAACGACCACTCCTGGAACAAAGTCCTGCCCTTCATACTCATGATAGTACGGAACTCTGTGTTCAGTTCCACCGGATACATCCCCCACATCCTAATGATCAGAAGACCAATGAGAGGAATGGAGCCTCCACTCAAGTTGGATCCATCCGGACCCAAAGTCGTGGCACTCACACACGAGAACGCCATGAAAACACTGTTCCAGAACATCCAGGCTGCACAACAGGCTGCCGCCGTTAAGATAGATAAACAGCGACAACCGAATAAGGCCTACTTCGATGGGAAAGTGAAACCTGTCGAATATGAGGTAGGAAAGCAGGTAATGCTCTGGGCTTTCCAGCCCGGTACTTTCTTGTCCCCCAAATACGCTGGGCCTATCCGGTGGTAGATAAAGCAAGCTCCTTTGTATAGAAGATATTGGTGGATAAGAAAGTTGGATGGTACCATGTCAACCAGATGAATGCATTTGGTTCCCAACAGAGCTTTCACCAGCACCACGTCGCCGTAGAAGGAATCTTTGAGCCCCCTCACCCCATACCACCAGACCCAGACCACGGTGCCCATCCTGTGCCCCTGTACCAACCATGCCCACCTTTGGAAGGGAAATTAATGAGTTGCCCTCTTAGAAGCATGCTGGGAAATGTTTGACTATAGTTTAACACTACTTTTGAACGAAAATAAGTAGGTCAGGTAACGTAAACAAAATACTGCTTAATATTTTGGTCTCAGCCTTATTATGATAACACATTGTCCTCCAAAAGATAACAAAATGTGTACTCGAGTTGTTTTTATCCAAGGGCAAGAACATACGTACTACATATTTAATCTTACGTACTTTCCCAGGTCTATTTAATATACACAGGGCTGTTTACGTCAAGCTGTTATTTCAGACTATAAAGATATGCTTTCTTCGGTCGAATCTCAGAGTGCTGTGAAATGGTTATGCAGCCAGACCGCTCCTCTCTCCGCAAATATATTTGTGTCAAATAAATATTCTTAAATCGAACCTCAAAGAGTTTGTCTTTATTATAATTTCCACGACAAATTGGCGTAGTCGTTGCAGTTTCCCTAATTTAACGGGACATGAACCCCGAAAGGGCTCTAAATAGGAGTCTCTTAGCTGAAAGGGAGAGAGCCATAGCTAGACCCCAGCTGGCAGGGGGGGTGGGGGGGGGGGGCGGTGCTCGGCAGCCTTAATTAGTGGCCAGCGACTCATGCTAGGGTGAGTTATCTTAATTAATAAATTAACGATAGCTGCTTGGGAATAAAAAAGGTGCCATAGAGACTAAAATTAAAAAAAAAAGACTTTGAGGTTTGTGAAAGGATAAACACTGGTGTGCGCTCCTTGTAGTATTTGTACATGATTTCCGTGATCGTTGTTATTGTTATATATATGTTCTAAAGTATTTTGCAGAAGGAACGATGAGCAATAAACTTGACGCCCCCTCACAGGTTGTCGGTAAAGCCTTAGTAAAGACATCCGGAGCGAGAAAGAAGGTGAACTCCTTAAAGAAGACAGATAAGGGAGGCAAAATGAGTAAGAAAATGAAAAGAAGCAATTATAAAGCAACGGAATGAGGTAGGAAGACCTATATGTCCCCCATAGGAATTAAAAGGAATAACTCCCCTCTCGAAACAAAGAAAAAACAGGGGAGTAAATAGAAGATTAAGGTAAAAAATGTCACAGATTTGTCTGTAGCCGTGAGATAAGGCTAACGGTTAACTCTGATATTTATCAGCTGTGAGAATCTGTGTGTTTAGTTTAACCAATTCATTTTAGTCAAAGCATGAAGTGCTAAGTGGGTTGTATTTTTGTCATCTGATATTGTTAGTCCGAGATTATAACTTAAGTGATTTGTGTTGAGGTTTCTCAAAAGCACTGAAACATTGGAAATCAAAATCAGTTTCAAAGAAAGAAAATGTCTTTACGAATAAAAGTAATTGAACAAAATAAGTTTTTAGATCAAATGAAGAAATGCAAATGGCATCATTCCAAGTTCTCTGCCCCCTTAGGTTCTGGAGCAGACAGTTGATTTTTCCTGAATTGACAAAGAAAATTATACATCTCTAAGAATAGCTAATGCCTATAAAATCAATCATTGGAAATTGACTTAAATGTGTGGTATTTATAGCCCCCTCCCAGGGGATGTTTTGCTGCTTCTAAAATACTCTTATGGTGTATCTTGGCCAGCTTTGAAGGATGGGATTGCAGTCCCACCTGGCATAAATGGGGGCGGGTTCCCAATAATGATAATCACTTGAATGAAGGAAATGAGTCCCTCGAACACTGGTTAGCAAATAGAGGGAAAGAGGCTGTTATGCAAGGGGCTAAGAAGCATTTTACCCCCAGGAAGGATGTATCCCACCTAGCAATACTTGACCCTTTAAGGCAGACAGACACTCTGCAAATGAGGAGCGGTAATGCATTGCATTGATAATGGAATGTTTATAGAACTGTCTCAACTACGAGCTCACCAGCTGCAAAATTTAATAACTTCTAAGCCTGCGCCCGATCGCTCTGTGTCTGTTTTATGCTGGCAGCTGAACATTAACCCTTACAGTACCACTGTATAAAAATTTAAAAAAAAAATTTAAACTGCAGGAAGTCTTACAAAAGGTTAATGACTCTTGGGCACAGCTATTAAAACACCTGATAGAGTCCAGACGAGAGAATATAGTGACCCATTGCACGGCTTGGTATGCTCGTGAGGATGAGCAAGCATACAATTTACAAACACAAAATCACTTAGGAAAGCAGACCTCATTGCATATCACTCCTTTTTATTTTTCGGTGTTGTGGGATTAGGAATGTTAGTACAGTTGACCCATAGTCAGAGGGACCTTTTTAGGATGGGTTTAACTTCAGAACCCCATTTAACATTGGTCGTAGGACATCCCGCTAAGGCAAAGCAAATAGGAGAAGTGATCAAAGAGGCCAAAGGAAAAAAGTAAGACATGGGATTTATATTGAAATGGACGGACAAAATTGCTTGATAGAATTTTATGGCAAACAGGAGGGCAAAGTGACCTGGAAAGAGGAGCAATGGCCCGCTACATTTGAAAGACAACAATGTCTCCGAGAGAGCCATCACTTACTCCCTTCAATCCTGGCGCATCTATGGGCCCAACATAAAAATCATGTTGGAAAAGTACGTTCTATCCCAGCACATAGGGTGCAGTTACAGAAGAACGTTGCCCTGCCCTGCTTAAAACTATACAGGTTGGCACCGGAAGCAGAAAAAGGCAGAGAGGGAGTGATCAATGCACTATTACAGCAAGGGTGCTGAAGAGGACACAAAGCCCCTGTAACACCCCTATACTCCCCATTCCAAAAGTAGGAAGACCCAACGAGTGGTGGTTTGTGCAAGATCTTAGAGCCATCAATAAAATTGTTATCACTATTGCTCCATTGGTGCCGGACACAAATGTAATTTTCTCTTCTATACCACCAACAACGGATACTTTCTCAGTCTTTTACTCCATACCATTGCACCCGGAAAGTCAATATCTCTTTGCCTTTACATATCGGAATCAACAGTATTAAGAGAGACTTGGACGACTGCCAGTTGTCTGCAGGCTCAACATTCCCTCAATATGATGCCGATTTATTGATAGCCTCAAAGGGGGGGTCTAGCTTGCCAACAGAATACTCTTTTGTTATTATCACATCTGACAGAGAGAGGGCATAGGGCCTCAATGACAAACTGCAATTTTGTCAGGAGACAGTTCAGTATTTGGGATTTCAGCTGCAGTAAGGACAGCGGAGGCTTGGGTCTGAAAGAATACAGGCTGTAGCAAGGGTTCCAACTCCGCGCACGGAAAAGGAAACCTTTATCTTCCTCGGCATGGTGGGCTATTGCAGGCAGTGGATCACGGACTATAGAGAGATGGACACAGTACTGCACAAGGCTACCCTACAAGATGTCCCTTCAGTTGTTACCTGGACCCCAGAGAGGGAGCAAGCATTTCGTAACTTGAAACAAGCCATGATTAGCACCCCTGCCTTGGGTATTCTTAATTTCAGCAAGCCCTTTACTCTTTATGTGAATGAAGCAGGGGGACTTACAACAGGGGTCCTGCTGCAAGGGCATGGAGGGAAAAGACCCCTTGCCTATTACTCGGTGGCCCTATGTGCTGTGGTAAAGGGTATGTCAAAGTTGCTTAAGAGCAGTAGCAGCCACGGCGGCCATAGTAGGAAAATCAGTACCCCTTGTACTCGGCCAACCTTGTACAGAATTGGTTCCTCACTCTGTTTTGCTGCTGCTTAAATCATCTGCAACGCAGCATTTTACTGTGGCTCGACGCACTGGGTACGAAGTAATCCTCTCTAAAACCAACTTTACCTACAAGCGAGCGCCAACTGTCAACCCTGCTACACTCTTGCCCGCGCCCTTGGAAGAAGAACATCTATTTGATCATGACTGTTTACAATTGGTTGAAGCTACCACAACCCCTCGACCTTATTTATTAAGTCACCCACTAGAAAATCCAGACATCATCTTTTTCACCGATGGCTCAGCAAACCGAACAAATGATATGACCCTCCTGGCCGGCTATGCAATAGTAACTCCATTTGAGATAGTGGAAGCGTTTGCTCTGCCTTCGGGAACGTCTGCTCAAGCGGCCAAATTGTTTGCGCTTTCTAGGGCATGTAATCTAGCTAAAAGTCAAACAGCCAATATTTATACTGATTCTCGATACGCTTTTGGGGTAGTTCACGATTTTTGCCAATTATGGAAAAACAGGGGATTCATAACTTCCTCCGGCCAACCTATCAAACATGCTAAATTGGTTTAAAATTATTTTATGCTGTTCAGCTGCCCAGCAAGATAGCCGTTTTAAAGTGTGAAGCGCATACTACCGCAGACGATGAAGTCTCATGCGGCAATAGATTTGCTGATAAAATAGCGAAGGAAGTGGCTCTCAAACAGCAGCCACAGCTGCAAGCGGCTGCAGTTGAACTTCCGTCCACCATAACAGAACCAAAGTTAAAACAGGCACAGGAGCACGCCTCCCACAAGAGCATTGCTCCTGGCTAAAAGCCGGTTGCTACCAAGACAACCATCAAATCTGGGTCCACCCTGATACCCGCGCAGTATGCCCCAGAAGTCTGTTTTTGCCACTATGTCGCCTTGCCCACGGGCAGGTCCATGTGGGAAAGGGAGGGATGGCACATGCCATATGTCAACAATGGTATGCTCCAGGTATTACAGTAACAATTTAAAAAGTAGCCCGCACATGTATGATTTGTCAGGGGAATAATCGGGGTAAAACACCCGCTGTCTTTGATCATCTGACACAGCCCGAAATGCCTTTGGAAAATTTGCAAGTAGATTTTGCACACATGCCGATGGCTAAAGGATGCAAATACATGCTGGTGATAGTGGACATGTTTTCACGGTGGGTAGAGGCTTTTCCAACCAAAAGAGATGATGCTAGAAAAGTGGTAAATATTCTGTGAAAGGAAATAATACCTAGGTTTGGGATACCAGTGAGTATTAACAGTGACACGGGAACTTATTTCAAGAGCAAATTGACCAAAGCCCTAACAGAAGCCATGGGATTTGATTGGAAATTGCATATACCATATCAGCCGCAATCCTCAGGAATGGTGGAAAGGGCGGATGGAATAATTAAAACTGCAGCTACAAAAGTGTGTCAACAAAATGGGCTGCTATGGCCAGATGCCATACCTATAGTAATGTATGCCCTGAGAAATCAGAAAAATCGCAATACGGGCCTAACCCCGTATGAGATATTAATGGGACGCTCCATGACAACTGGAACTAAACCCCCAATGACTCCAGCGGCAGTAGCCTTAATATGGGCAGATGAGGCATCACTAAAATATGCCCAGGCCATGTGTGAAACCGCTGGAAAAATACATGAAAAGGTGCGACAGGCTCAGATGCAACCAAAAGAGGGAAATATACACCCCTTTAAGCCTGGAGATCAAGTATATGTGAAAGCATTAAACAACAATTCTTTTTCTCCTAGGTGGAAAGGACCCTACCAAGCGCTGCTAACAACCCGAACAGCCGTTAAAGTAAAAGAAAAGCCAGATTGGACCTACGCAACTACGCATATGGAACTTTGAGTGTACTAGCGAAACGCTGACCTGAAGAGAATGACGGCGCTGCTGTTCTTATGTATTATCATATTAATCAACCATCATGTAGGAGGTGAACTGCATACTAACACCTTAATATACATGTCTCACTCGTACGCAGAGAGGGTAAATAAATCCAGTTGTTGGGTTTGTACAGCAATTTCCAGATGCTTGGGAGAGGGCATCCCAGTGCGACCTAGCCCATTCATCAGTAACAAGATAGCAGAATGGGCCCTAAGACGAGGGCAGGATGTGGTGAAGATACACGGAATATGTTAGATTGGAGATCAGCTGGATACAATATGAATAGGTTTGAGGGACGATCGTGGCCTAGGTTTAATGTAACACGTCAACCTGTTTGATCCTTCCCAATTATACTAGAGTCCCAAAAGGAAGTATATGCTTTAAGAAACATAAAACATATGGGACCCATTCAGTAGGCATGAGTCAGTGTGATCAGACCTTTAATTGGCAACCCCCTATGTTCCACATTACAGCTAAAGGACGATTCATCTTTGATTGGTTAGCAGTTGAAAATTGAACTAGTGGAGGCTCCTGGGAAGGGGATCATATTAGAATAATGATGACTGATAGTAGAGGAAACCTGATGGCATAAAGCGGCACGTATTTTATCTGTGGCCGTAAAGTGTACCCTTGGTTACCAGAAAATTGGGAAGGCACCTGCTATTTGGGATATGTAGTCCCTTATGTGCATCACATTCAGCAATTGCATGACCATCCTCATCACAGGACGACACAAAGTATTGTGACATGGGCACAAATGCTGGGAATAATGATACCACCATTAGGAATAGCCACTAATGCATATGAACTACGTGAACTACAAGAAATCCTTGAGCAGGTAGCTAATAACACTGCAGATGCTGTTAATCAGATAGAAACTGAGATGGTTGCTATAAGAGCGGTTGCCCTGCAGAATAGAATGGTCCTTGAATTCTTGTTAGCTGAAAAGGGAGCTACTTGTGCCCTGATTGGAAGTGACTGTTGCACATACATACCTGATAACTCAGAGAAAATTGATAATCTGGTGGATCACATTCGTAGAGAGGTGACAAGATTACATGAAAATGAGGGATGGGACTCTGGCTTTGGGTGGTTAGGATCATTAGGACAGAGGATTGTGTTCTGGAGTATAATCGCCATTGTAATCTTGATTGTCATATGGTTACTGTTTAAATGTTGCGCAAGATATTTTTATGGTACGAACACGGGAACAGCCCTAGCCGCCTTGCCTCCTTGGTACCAGGCTCATAACACGCAGGGAACTGTCACACATCCGTTCCCCTTACATTATAAACTACCCTTCTCTACGGAGGACACAATGATTTACTGAAAGATATTGATCAAAAGATCAACAAGGAGGGAATTGTGGAAGGGAAATTAATGAGTTGCCCACTTAGAAGCATGCTGGAAAATGCTTGACTATAGTTTAACACTGCTTTTGAACGAAAATAAGTAAGTCAGGTAACGTAAACAAAATACTGCTTAATATTTTGGTCTCGGCCTTATTATGATAACACATTGTCCTCCGAAAGATAACAAAATGTGTATTCGAGTTGTTTTTAGACAAGGGCAAGAACATATGTACTACGTATTTCATCTTACGTACTTTCCAAGGTCTATTTAATATAAACAGGGCTGTTTACTTCAAGCTGTTACTTCAGACTATCAAGATATGCTTTCTTCGGTCGAATCTCAGAGTGCTGTGGAATGGTTATGCAGCCAGACCGCTCCTCTCTCCGCAAATATATTTGTGTCAAATAAATTTCCTTAAATCGAACCTCGAAGAACTTGTCTTTATTATAATTTCCACGACATCACCCAATTCCAGCTCCAATACATCGGGCTTCAGTTGGAAGACCCTGTTTGAAAGGACGACGACCCAAAAGATGGGGAGCCAGCAAACATTACTCCCTATGGCGCCCCTAGTACTGAGACTCTCCAAACTGTTTGACACAGTGCTCATCGCCAAGAGGGGGTAGCACAGTGCGTACCCGGTAGCCAAAGCCAGTCCACGTAGGTTCCCTCTTCTGAGGAGGTATCAGGACACCTCAATCCCAATTGTAAGTAGCTGTTCTGCCCACTCCATGCATCCAGTGGCAGAAGCTTTCCACTCTCCCACACTATACTGTGTCACAATCTTTCAATCAACATTTGGCTGGTTGTGGGAACAAGAATGGATTTCCCAGTTAATGCACCTCTTCCTCGCTAAGGCCATCAGAGGGCCACACTACTCCAGCCAAGCACATCCAAGGTCAACTACACCTCTTCCCTGTTCCATTAGGCAGGACAGGCAATCCTGCAATCGAATCTTCACATATTTCCACCTCAGCTCCAGCCGAGCTACTACACCTCTTCCCCATTAAGGCCGCCAGGTGCCACCCCTAATCTAGCCAAGTATACCCAGGCGCTACTACACCTCTTCCCCATTCCTCCCAGTTTCATGCCCATGCACAATAAAACACAGGTCCCTTACAACCAATACCCCATGGTGCATTTCCTACTGTGAACATCTGCGTACACCACAGCACTTCTCTCCCGATTGGCACACACCCCATGTCATACAATTAGCTTTTCCGTTTGATTACACCTCTTCTCTGTCTTACACACCTATTCTAGCCAAGCACACCTGTAGGAGCATTTCCAAGGACTGAGTGTTGAGCTAGATTTTATGTGGGGTTCCTCCCACTTAGTTACAGCTCAGCTGAACACACAGAGCTACAGACACATCAACTCTGGTTAAGACAGCTTTATTTTCCCAAGCTTGGTCCACACACTTTGGAAAGTGATCTGGATAAATGCCAAAATCACTCTGCCTGACACACCAATTATACTGTTTTCCAAAAATCAATAGCCCACCCCAGTTGGACTTGATCCAATCTTTTCTGTCAATTTTATATTGACCAGTGAAATTTACTTTAAGCAACATGATGACTGTGATCAGCTCATGATTTAACCCCAACCTGCCACCTGTTGTTTACTATGAGACTGTATCCATTATGAAGTTGTTTTGCTGACATTTCCATCTTACTTATCACAGCCAGTTCCAGCCTACCTCATTGTTCATCTAAGGGAAGATGCCAAAGTTGGTTCCTCTTTACACCATGTCTGAGACAGGATATTGGGGGCACTAATAAGAACTGTCTACTGAACTGACTGTGTTATTGCTGACCATACTATTTCTATTTGTCTCAAAAACATGAGCAAGTTAGCTAGCTTAAATCCCACAATGCATGATGGCCACTGCTTGTAGCAAGAATTTGAATGCTTATTACTGCTATGTCATAAAAATACAAGATTAATGGTTAATAATGATTACTGGGTAAACTTTCTATGAATAATCTCAATCCTTAATAAACTAACTTATATTGTCTGTTCCAGTGATATCCGAGCTATTCAGTTTTAAGGGGTCTCATCTCAGGACACCCCCCCCCATTTCAACACCCAAGTGCTAATACACCTCTTCCCCATCTGACACACCTACTCCAGCCAAGCACACCCAAGTGCTGCTACACCTCTTCTCCATTGCACACCTACTCTAACCGAGCCCACCACGTACTACAATCCTGCGATTGAATCTTCACTATTTCTGATGCTGCACAACCTCCACCTGTGCAACACCACTACCTTCTACTCTGAGTGGCGCTCACCCTGCCCCAGGAAACACCCCACTTCCTTCTCCTGTGGGTGGCGCTCACCCTGCCCCAGGAAACACCCCACTTCCTTCTCCTGTGGGTGGCACTCACCCTGCCCCAGGAAACACCTCACTTCCTTCTCCTCTGGGTGGCGCTCACCCTGCCCCAGGAAACACCCCACTTCCTTCTCCTGTGGGTGGCGCTCACCCTGCCCCAGGAAACACCCCACTTCCTTCTCCTGTGGGTGGCGCTCAACCTGCCCCAGGAAACACCCCACTTCCTTCTCCTGTGGGTGGCACTCACCCTGCCCCAGGAAACACCCCACTTCCTTCTCCTGTGGGTGGCACTCACCCTGCCCCAGGAAACACCCCACTTCCTTCTCCTGTGGGTGGCACTCACCCTGCCCCAGGAAACACCCCACTTCCTTCTCCTCTGGGTGGCGCTCACCCTGCCCCAGGAAACACCCCACTTCCATCTCCTCTGGGTGGCACTCACCCTGCCCCAGGAAACACCCCACTTCCTTCTCCTCTGGGTGGCGCTCACACTGCCCCAGGAAACACCCCACTTCCTTCTCCTCTGGGTGGCGCTCACCCTGCCCCAGGAAACACCCCACTTCCTTCTCCTCTGGGTGGCACTCACCCTGCCCCAGGAAACACCCCACTTCCTTCTCCTGTGGGTGGCACTCACCCTGCCCCAGGAAACACCCAACTTCCTTCTCCTCTGGGTGGCGTTCACCCTGCCCCAGGAAACACCCCACTTCCTTCTCCTCTGGGTGGCGCTCACCCTGCCCCAGGAAACACCCCACTTCCTTCTCCTCTGGGTGGCGCTCACCCTGCCCCAGGAAACACCCCACTTCCTTCTCCTGTGGGTGGCACTCACCCTGCCCCAGGAAACACCCCACTTCCTTCTCCTCTGGGTGGCGCTCACCCTGCCCCAGGAAACACCCCACTTCCTTCTCCTCTGGGTGGCGCTCACCCTGCCCCAGGAAACACCCCACTTCCTTCTCCTCTGGGTGGCGCTCACCCTGCCCCAGGAAACACCCCACTTCCTTCTCCTCTGGGTGGCGCTCACCCTGCCCCAGGAAACACCCCACTTCCTTCTCCTCTGGGTGGCGCTCACCCTGCCCCAGGAAACACCCCACTTCCTTCTCCTCTGGGTGGCGCTCACCCTGCCCCAGGAAACACCCCACTTCCTTCTCCTCTGGGTGGCGCTCACCCTGCCCCAGGAAACACCCCACTTCCTTCTCCTCTGGGTGGTGCTCACCCTGCCCCAGGAAACACCCCATTTCCTTCTCCTGTGGGTGGCACTTGTCCCCATCCCAGGAAACACCCCACACACCATTAAACACGAATTGCAAAATTCTGCAGATGAAAAAAAATTATATCCCACCTTGGTGGCACTAACAAGCTATTATATATGTCAGTGAGGTTGTACTTCCCACCTTTTTTTTTAAAGGGGGAAGGGAACAGGTGTTGCTAAGAATAACAGATTCTATCTTAAACTCCCGTCCAGAATGAACTACATACTTCATTGCTATCTGGGACGCCTCATCCCAGAATGGTCACAGCAACCCCGGACTACAGGTGCCACACCAATTCAAGACCAGAAGAACAGCCTATGATACCCCAGATACATGTGGTTCATCCCAAAGGATGCAAGCGAATGTGAGAATGGCATCCTATGGGTACATCCGAATAAGCGTGTCACCTATGGGTGCAATACCTAAAGAGTGGTGTACAGGAAGGATAATGGGAGCTCTGATTATTGCTCCCTTAGGACAATCTCCACGAGCGATTAGTGGGCATGTACTAACCATGGGTGCATCGAGCTAGCTTGCCTAGCCCATGGCCCGGAAAAAGGGCTAGAAATTAGTGAGGTTATTCAGGACGAGTATGCTCTCTACGAAACTTGAAATGGGTTAAAACCTAGAGTGAGCACGGCCCTCCCCACTTGTCCTGAAACCATACCAGGGCCCCAAAATGAGTTGATATTAAAACAGATGGGAAAGTTAGTATTCGATAACACACACTATGAATTGGTATCAGTAGAGGTAGATCTGGCCGGGCACAATTACCAGACTGCTGCCCCTCCCCACTTAGTAAATTGTACCTCCACTTGACCCAGAGATTACTCAGCCCAAAGACTGGGACACACGAGGGGAAAGAGGTACCCAGATCCAAGGGGTGCAAAAGGAGGGAATTCCTGAACGATTTGGCAACCGCTTTTGGGGCAGGGGTATCCACCATCAACATGCTTGATTTGGTTGATTTGGACAATACGCTCAGAGTCCTGACCCAGCAAGTTAAACAGATCTTGGACAGGTTAAATGAAAGCACTAGCCAAGATGGTGGGGAACAGGGCCAACTGCCTTATGGTTACTGTGCTGGAAGGGCACGCCCAAACAATCAATCAGATTGCCCGAGGGAGGGTGGAAGATGCCAGGCAACAGAACCGAACCCTGTGCAATATCTATGGCCACTGGACGGTCAAGCAGCTGCGAGAGAACCTGAACCAGGTTAGCAATGGGGAGGCTCTGACCTGGATCAGCGTTGAGAAAATTGAACACCTGTACTGGGGAAAAAGACACACCAATGTAACAAACTGTCAATTGCGGGACCTGACCAAGGTCTGGTCTAACAATAGCTGTACAGGAGTCCCGGGGACCGCTCTAGGGATGGTGTTAGGGATCCCAGTAATCGTAAAGGACAGAGTCGGGTTGAGACTCTTTGAAGCCGAAAATATAGGAGTCATTCAAAGAGGGATGTGGATGGGATAACAGGGAACTCTCCTAGATGTCATTGAGAAAGGAGGGAAACTCATAGGCACCAGTCTGGACAAATGTGAACACATCGACAAAATGGTTGTGTGCCCTTTTCCGGTGTATGAAAACTAACATGCTCTGTGTGGATTCAGGACAACTACCGACCTAAATTGTACACTGGAAATGAGAAATCTGGGAAGATCTGTCACCTGGGTAGCTTACATCACGACCTCGCTAGCGAATTACCAATATGGGACAGCCATATCTACCATTCACAACACTTCTTTCTATTTTAGACCACACATTCCTGCTGGGATAGGATTGATTGAGATGGTAGATATACACCGGAGGGAGAAAATATTTATAAATGCTGGTGAGGAGTGGAGACAAGATTTGGCAGAATACTCTGAAAAATTTGACATTTGACATTGGTTGGGATCTTTTGATCCGGTTTGCTGATGCTCGCAGGATCAAGAGGAGGGACTGTGGTGACCTACCAGGGCACAGCTTTTAGGCCTGACTAAAATTGTCCATTTTAAATTAAAGAATTGGGCACTTTAAAACAAGCCACAGTCACTCCAACATACAGCCCCATGGGAATGCGAATTGGCCAAGTTTGAATACACTAAAGGTCAGAGAGGCTGCCAAAACATGTCTGGACCTGCTCTGTCAATCGGCCATCAATAAATAATTGATCCGATTAACATGCACCCATCTATTGTTGCAAGCCCAGGCCGGGCCAGACACTCAGGCAACTAGACTTCCCACCATCACCTCATTTGGTAAAGATGTGCGTGCGAATAACACCACTGGAGATGGACATCTGGGGCGGGCCCAGGTGACCTGTCAATCAGGCATCAATCAGATCATTGGACATTGAAACCCTCTCTCGGTATCCCATTGGCAAAAGACCACAGGAAGTGGGAAAAGGGCGCAAAGCCCAGGGGGGATAAAAATAGGCACTCCCGACCCCTCAGGAGCGAAGACTTGGTGTGGGAGGTGAACTTGACCAGACCAGAGAAGACCAGACCAGAGAAGAAAGGAAGAGACTGCCAAGAGGAACGTAGTGATCGAATCCATAGCCCTACCAAGCCATCTTTGCGGGTAGTATAAACTGACCTTGGATACCTCTAGAGTATATTTGTGGGTAATTTATGGGTTAATTGTGTTCAATAAATATTGCCGAATTTGAACTTGTGTTTGTGGTTTGTTCTCCTCATTATTAAGGACACCTAGGTAAACCTTTGAGTAAGTAAACTGGTCGAAAGTATCTGAGGTTTTACAGGTACAACAGCTACTTTCATGACCACAGGATTTCAAAACTTCTTTACAGCCAATGAAATAGTCTGTAAGCCGAATCACTGTTGTAGGAAAAGCAGCACCCAATTTGTGCATAGCAAGCTCTCACAAACGGCAATGTAATAATGATCAGAAATCTGTTTTTATGATGTTGGCTGAGGAATACACTCCTGCCCATTTTGAAATAGCGCCATGGGATATTTGTGAAGCTGTGTTTACTTTATTTTTATTGGTTGTTTATCCAATAAAGAATGCACTGTGTATGCAGATGGGGATTTGATTTAACATCGCACCCATATGTTGAGTTCTCCCTGTACTACAATGGAACCTAATTCTCTCAGGGCTCTGTAATAGTTAAGGCCATGCTTCCTGCAATGTTACACAGAAAGTAGGAGGCAGTTCGGCCCTTCAAGCCTGCTCCGCCATTCATTATGATCGTGGCTGATCATCCAGCTCAATAGCCTGGTCCCGCCTTCATAGAAACATAGAAAATAGGAACAGGATGAAGTCATCTGGCCAGCAGGAGGCCATTCATGTACATGTATTTCGATATTTCTGAACAAAATGTTTTTTGCAAAACATTAACACCGTCCACTCTCCACTGGCTCGATGCTAGTGTGGTCACCCCAGATTTCTATTCCCCCAGCTGTGAAGCATGTAGCACCGGTCAAGTCAACTAGGCTATGCAGAGCAGAAGACCATAAGACAAGCAGAATTAGGCCATTTGGCCCATTGAGTCTGCTTCGCCATTCAATCATGGCTGATATGTGACATGACTGACAGTAAGTCCCTCATTATTGGTATATTAGCCTGGATAGTTTTGCTGAAGCCCTGGAACAGGTCTTGAACAGACAAAGCGAAGCCGAGCAATACCTCCAGCAGCAGCGCACCCCTCCCCGATGAACTCTAGGCATTCTATGCTTGGTTCGAGCGGGACATCATCGATCTGCTGTTGAATGTCCCCACAGCCCAAAACTCACTCATACCCACCGTCACAGCTTCCGAAGTCATATCGGCCTTCCTGAAAGTGAACCCTCGGCGACGGGTGCGGACAGGATCCC
Organism: Scyliorhinus torazame; assembly: GCF_047496885.1. NCBI lineage: Eukaryota > Metazoa > Chordata > Chondrichthyes > Carcharhiniformes > Scyliorhinidae > Scyliorhinus > Scyliorhinus torazame. Next base: position 69,519,905 of record NC_092714.1, on the reverse strand, counting down.
TGGTCATGCACTCAGAGCCTGTGCGGGCCAGCTGGCAGATGTGTTTGCAGACTGTGGTGGTATGTATTAGGGGTAATACGGTACACCACGTGTCGACAGGCTATTGGTGGAGGGATGCCAGGTCCTGATAGGGTCTGCCACCAACTGGACTCCACCCAGAAATGCCGGTATAAGAACCCAGCTTTTCCCTCCAATTCCCTCAGCAGCTGCATTCTGTAACCACGCTGCTGGGGATAAAGTTCTGCTTAATAAAGCCTTCAATTGACATTACCTCAACCTGCCTCGCGTCATATTGACGGTGCTACAATTTATTAAGCAGAATTTAAATTGAAGAAAACGACGTGGGAACATGGAGCTCCGAATCACTCCGGAGACGGTTTCACCGGTGCCATCGCCGCGCTGAAGGATATCTACATCCGGCCCGCCAACCAGGTTTTTGCTCGCTACCAGCTCACCACACAACGGCAATTTCCGGGGGAAATCGCTGGACGAGTTTTATAACGCCCTGCAGATCCTGCGTCGAAATTGCAACTGCCCGGCGGTAACAGCGAATGAACACACAGAGCTCCAGGTCCGCGATGCGTATGTGGCAGGTTTGGCCTCTTCCCAGATCCGCCAGAGGCTTCTGGAGAAAGAATCTCTGGGACTTACAGAAGCTCGGGCCCTGGCGGCATCCCTCGATGTGGCCTCGCGTAACGCCCGCGCCTACGCCCCCGACCGCACTACAGCCCCTTGGGCTCTGTGGACCCCCACTGCGGTCGACTCTCCGACACCCCCCACCCCCGCAAACCTGCGCGGCCAAAACACCAGACCAACCGGGGGGACCCCGCTGCTATTTTTACGGCCAGCCGAAACACCCTCGGCAGCGCTGCCCGTCCCACGCGGCTACCTGCAAAAGCTGCGGGAAGAAGGGCCACGACACGACGGTGTACAAGTCCCGCGGGGTCGCCGCTATCTCCGGGGAAGAAACGGGACCACAGACCCAGCCCCCCCCCCAGCGATCCATGTGCGACCAACGGACGCCGCCATTTTGGACCCCGGACGCCACGAGGGAGAGATGGGCGCCGCCATTTTGGCCACCCCCGACCGCGCTCGATCCGTGGACGCCGCCATCTTGGCTGAAGGACCCCGATACAGCCGGCCACATACTGCCTGATTACAATGCTCAACTTCAACAACCACGTCCGGCTTCGACGACCCTCGACCAGTCGCGACCCCGGACGCTCCAGACTGCAACCACTAAAGTCCTAGTGAATGGCTACGAGACGCCGTGTTTTATCGACTCTGGGAGCACGGAGAGCTTCATTCATCCGGACACGGTAAGGCGCTGTTCCCTCGTAATTCGGCCAAGCACCCAGAAAATGTTCCTGGCGGCGGGATCCCACTCCGTTCAGATCACGGGGTTCTGCATCGCTAACCTAACGGTGCAGGGGAGAGAGTTCCAAAATTACCGGCTGTATGACTTTCCCCATCTCTGTGCGCCCACACTCCTAGGGTTGGACTTCCAATGCAACCTCCAGAGTTTAACATTTAAATTTGGCAGCCCTATACCCCCACTGACTGTCTGCGTCCTCGCGACCCTCAAGGTTGAACCGCCTTCCTTGTTTGCGAACCTCACCCCGGATTGCAAACCCGTCGCCACAAGGAGCAGACGGTACAGCGCCCAGGACCGGACCTTCATTCGGTCCGAAGTCCAGAGGCTGCTGAAGGAAGGCATCATCCAGGCTAACAACAGTCCCTGGAGAGCCCAGGTGGTAGTCGTTAAGACCGGGGAGAAACAGAGGATGGTCATCGCCTATAGTCAGACCATCAACAGGTACACTCTGCTAGATGTGTACCCTCTCCCCCGCATATCCGACATGGTCAATCGGATTGCACAGTACAAGGTCTTTTCCACCGTGGACCTCAAGTCCGCCTACCAGCTCCCCATCCGTCCCAGTGACCGCAACTATACTGCCTTCGAAGCAGACGGGCGGCTATACCACATTTTAAGGGTTCCATTCGGCGTCACGAACGGAGTCTCGGTCTTCCAACGAGAGATGGACCGAATGGTTGGCCAGTACGGTTTACGGGCCACGTTCCCGTATCTCGACAATGTCACCATCTGCGGCCACGACCAGCAGGACCACGACGCCAATCTCCAAAAATTCCTCCAGACCGCTCACGCCCTGAACCTCACTTACAACAAAGAAAAATGCGTGTTCCGCACCGATCGTCGAGCCATCCTGGGCTACGTAGTGCATAATGGAGGGATAGGCCCCGACCCTGAACGCATGCGCCCCCTCATGGAGTTCCCTCTCCCCCACTGTGCCAAAGCCCTGAAACGTTGCCTGGGCTTCTTTTCTTATTACGCCCAGTGGGTTCCACAATACGCCAACAAGGCCCGTGCGCTAATCCAGTCCACTACTTTTCCCCTGTCGACAGAGGCATGCCAGGCCTTTAGCCGCATCAAAGCGGATATCGCAAAAGCCACGATGCGCGCCATCGACGAGTCCCTCCCCTTCCAGGTTGAGAGTGACGCATCGGATGTAGCTCTGGCGGCCACCCTCAACCAAGCAGGCAGACCCGTGGCCTCCTTCTCCCAAACCCTCCACGCTTCAGAAATCCGCCACTCCTCAGTGGAAAAGGAGGCACAAGCAATAGTGGAAGCTGTGCGACACTGGAGGCATTACCTGGCCGGTAGGAGATTCACTCTCCTCACTGACGAACGGTCGGTTGCCTTCATGTTCGATAATGCACAGCGGGGCAAGATCAAGAACGACAAGATCTTGCGGTGGAGGATCGAACTCTCCACCTTCAATTATGAGATCTTGTACCGTCCCGGAAAGCTGAACGAGCCATCCGATGCCCTATCTCGCGGCACATGTGCCAATGTACAAGTGGACCGTCTACAAGCCCTCCACGAGGACCTCTGCCACCCGGGGGTCAGTCGTTTCTACCACTTCCTTAAGGCCCGCAACCTCCCTTACTCCGTCGAGGACGTCCGAACAGTCACCAGAAACTGCCAGATCTGCGCTGAGTGCAAACCGCACTTTTTCAGGCCAGATAGAGCGCACCTGGTTAAGGCCTCTCGACCCTTTGATCGCCTCAGTTTGGATTTCAAAGGCCCCCTCCCCTCCACCGACCGCAACGCGTACTTCCTGAACGTCGTTGACGAATACTCCCGTTTCCCTTTCGCCATCCCCTGCCCCGACATGACAGCGCCCACGGTCATTAAAGCCCTCGGTACCATTTTTACACTGTTCGGTTTCCCCGACTATATCCATAGCGACAGGGGGTCCTCCTTTATGAGTGACGAACTGCGTCAATTCCTGCTCAGCAAGGGCATAGCCTCGAGCAGGACGACCAGTTACAACCCCCGGGGGAAGGGGCAGGTAGAAAGGGAGAATGGAACGGTCTGGAAGGCCGTCCTGCTGGCCCTCCAGTCTAGGAGTCTCCCAATTTCCCGCTGGCAGGAAGTCCTCCCGGATGCCCTTCACTCTATCTGGTCCCTGCTGTGCACCACCACGAATTAATCACCTCACGAGCGCCTCCTCCTCTTTCCTAGGAAGTCCTCCTCTGGAACGCCACTTCCGACCTGGCTAGCAGCTCCGGGACCCATTCTGCTCCGGGAACATGTGCAGGCGCACAAGTCAGATCCGTTGGTGGAACAGGTGCATCTCCTTCACGCCAACCCGCAATACGCCTACGTGGAGTACCCCGATGGCCGACAGGACACGGTCTCCCTGCGAGACCTGGTGCCCGCCGGAGCTACCCACACCCCCCCAACGCCAATCACCACCTCCTCACTCCAGCCGGTTCATCCCGCAGCCACCCCCTTCCCGGGGGTTCGGTTCTCCTCCCAGACCCGCCCAAGGGTAAGGACACAGGGGACATTGCTATGCTCCCAGAGTCGACGGTACTTGAGCCAGCGCCATCACCCACGCCCGAGACGATCGGAAAGGACGACCAGGGCGCCCATCCGGCTCATCGAATCACTTTAACTCTCAACGTTTTCAGTTATTGTGTCTTGTTATAGTTATGGCATCATGCCGACCCTGTTTGGCCCGTTGAAGCGATAATTTTGTGTTTTGTTCAAAGTTACGGCACAGTACCGACTCTGTAAACCCCTACCACCATCCCGCCGGGTTCTTTTTCAACAAGGGGTGAATGTGGTGGTATGTATTAGGGGTAATACGGTACACCACGTGTCGACAGGCTATTGGTGGTGGGATGCCAGGTCCTGATAGGATCTGCCACCTACTGGACTCCACCCAGAAATGCCGGTATAAGAACCCAGCTTTTCCCTCCATTTCCCTCAGCAGCTGCATTCTGTAACCACGCTGCTGGGGATAAAGTTCTGCTTAATAAAGCCTTCAATTGACTTTACCTCAACCTGCCTCGCGTCATGTTGACGGTGCTACACAGACATCTTTAACCTGTCCCTTCACCTCTCCGAGGTCCCCACCTGCATCAAAGACCACTATCATACAGGTGCCAAAGAAGAACCAGGTAACGTGCCTCAATGACTACCGTCCGGTGGCCCTGACATCAATCGTAATGAAGTGCTTCAGGAGGTTGGTCATGAAGCACATCGACTCCATACTCCCAGAGTGCCGAGATCCACTGCAATTCGCATACTGCCACAACCGGTCCACAGCAGATGCCATCGCCCTGGCTCTACACTCATCTCTAGAGCCTACATCAGACTCCTATTTATTGACTACAGCTCCGCCTTCAACACCATAATCCCAGCCAAGCTCATAACAAAGCTCCAAAACCTAGGACTTGGCTCCTCATTCTGCAATTGGATCCTCAACTTTCTGACCCACAGACCACAATCAGTAAAAATAAACAACACCTTCTCCACAATAGTCTTCAATACCGGGGCCCCGCAAGGTTGCGTAGCCCCCTACTATACTCACTGTACACACATGACTGCATGGCAAATTTTGGTTCCAACTCCATCTACAAGTTTGCTGACGACATGACCGTAGTGGATCGGATCTCGAATAACGACGTGTCAGAATACAGGAGGGAGATAGAGAACCTAGTGGAGTGGTGCAACGGCAACAATATATCATACATTAATAATCTGGAAGAAGGAACTGAAGACACTAGATGATACAAAGATCTGTAGAGGGACTGGTAGTATTGAGGAAGCAGGGGGGCTGCAGAAGGATTTGGACAGGCTAGGACAGTCGACAATGATGTGGCAGATGAAATACAATGTGGAAAAGTGAGGTTATGCACTTTGGAAGGAGGAATGGAGGCATAGATTATTTTCTAAATTCGGAAATGCTTGGGAAATCAGAAACACAAAAGGATTTTGGAGTTCCTGTGCACGATTCTCTTAAGGTTAATGTGCAGGTTCAGTCGGCAGTTAGGGAGGCAAATGTAATGTTAGCATTCATGTCGAGAGGGCTAGAATACAAGACCAGGGATGTACTTCTGAGGCTGTATAAGGCTCTGGTCAGACCCCATTTGGAGTATTGTGAGCAATTGTGGACCCTGTATCTAAGGAAGGGTGTGCTGGCCTTGGAAAGTGTCCAGAGGAGGTTCATAGAATTACATAGAACATCCAGTGCAGAAGGCGGCGATTTGGCCCATCAAGTCTGCACCAACCCACTTAAGCCCTCACTTCCACCCTATCCTCGTAACCCAATCACTGAGGGCAATTCAGCATGGCCAATCCACCTAAACCTGCACGTCTTTGGACTGTGAGAGGAAACCGGAGCACCCGGAGGAAACCCACCCAGTCACGGGGAGAACGTGCAGACTCCGCACAGTGACCCAGCGGGGAATCGAACCTGGTACCCTGGCACTGTGAAGCCACAGTGCTATCCACTTGTGCTACTGTGCTGCCCTCACAAGAATGATCCCTGGAATGAACAGCTTGCCGTATGAGGAACGGTTGAGGACTCTGGGTCTATACTCATTGGAGTTTAGAAGGATGAGGGGGGACTTTATTGAAACTTACAGGATACTGTGAGGCCTGGATAGAGTGAATGTGGAGAGGATGTTGCCACTTGTAGGAAAAACTAGAGCCAGAGGACACAATCTCCGACTAAAGGGAGGATACTTTAAAACAGAGATGAGGAGAAATTTCTTCAGCCAGAGGGTGGTGAATCTATGGAACTCTTTGCCGCAAAAGGCTGTGGAGGCCAAATCAATGATTGTCTTTAAGACAGAGATAGATAGGTTCTTGATTAATAAGGAGAGCAGGGGTTATGGGGAGAAGGGGGATGAGAAAAATATCAGCCATGATTGAATGGTGGAGCAGACTTGATGGGCAGAGTGGCCTAATTCTGCTTCTATGTCTTATGGTCTTATATCCCTCAATGCCAGCAAAACTAAAGAGCTGGTCATTGACTTCAGGAAGCAAAGTACTGTACAACACCCCTGTCTGCAACAACGGAGCCGAGGTGGAGATGGTTAACAGCTTCAAATTCCATGGGGCGCACATCACCAAAAATCTGACCTGGTCCACCCACGTCGACGTTACCACCAAGAAAGCACAACACCTAGATTTCCTCAGAACCTAAGGAAATTCGGCATGTCCACACTGACTCTTACCAACTATGCACCATAGAAAGCATCCTATCCGGCTGCATCGGAGCCTGGTGTGGCAACTGCTCGGCCCAAGACCGCAAGAAACGTCGGAGAGTTGTGAACACAGCCCAGTCCATCACACAAACCTACCTTCCACCCATTGACTCTATCTACACCTCCCACTGCCTGGGGAAAGCGGGCAGCATAATCAAAGACCCCTCCCACCCAGCTTACTCACTCTTCCAACTTCTTCTATTAGGCAGGAGGTACAAAAGTCTGAGAACACGCACAGATTCAAAAACAACTTCTTCCCTGCTGTTATCAGACTCCTAAATGACCCTCTTTATGGACTGACGTGATTAATACTACACTCCTGTATGCTTCACCCAATGCCGGTATCTATGCATTTACATTGTGGACCTTGTGTTGCCCTATTTTGTATTTTCTTTCATGTACTTAATGATCTGTTTGAGCTGATCGCAGAATAATACTTTTCAATGTGCCTTGGTACACGTGACAATAAACAAATCCAATCCAATCTTTTGACCAAGAGTCGAGGATGTCAGCAACTCAGCTGTAGTTAATGCATTACAGCACGTACGGATTGGATTTTGGAGGCCAGGTTATGATTGAATTTGCTGAGTGCAAATTAGCTGCTGTATTTCCTTCGCTATAATACTTCAAAAATAAAAGTACTTCTTCGTTAGCTACAAAACACTTTTGAGATGCCTGATGTTGATGATAAGCACTATATAAATGCAAGAATTTGCTTTTTTCTTTTGACGGCTCCGTCTTGTGCAATCCTGTTGTGCTGGGAACGCTGACCTCAATTTTGGGTAGAGGCACTGTAATATCATCACCATCACAATAGTCCTAAGCTCCAGCAGCAGGGAGTCCCTTAGCTCTTAACCTCCAATGTGCTACCTGTGTGGCATTTGAATTGTTTCTACCAAGCATACTGAACAATCATGTGCATTGTTTGTGGATGATCAATGATCCTCTTTAATGTTGGGATGCTCAATTAATGAGTTTTTATTCTATGTGAGCTCTAAAACATTGCATTCAGAAGATATATGAAATATCCATATCGATGGATCAACCCAACTGGAGATAATTCAACTTTCAAAAATGAAGTGCGATTTTCATTTGGCGGATACACTTGTGAAATCTGAAAGCGGCTATATAATTGGTGCAAGTGATCTTGCACAAGAGGAACAAAAGTCCACTTTCTACCCTGGTCAGTCACCACATTCAGAGAATTCTTCCTGTGTAGTCTGAGCCCTGTAGCGATTATCTTAGAACTATATCACTACTAGCAGTGATTGGCGAAGCACAATGAGGAAGGGCTGCATTTCCGGCAGTGCAATTAGTATATATACTTTGTTATTTCTGAAAGAAAAACATTTCCATTGTTTTTCTCCCTGTAAATAAGTCAGTGGAATAAAATACCGCTATGGTCACCCGTAGTTTCCTTTCCCTCACTTGTGAAGCAATTCACCATGGTTAACCAAGCTCGGTGGAAAACAGTTAGAAAGTGGAAAGTGCAGCAGAAACATACTGGACGTAAAACACAAATACAGTGAATATGGTTTATTTTGTGTAACAATTAAAAATACCAAATCTGCATATGCATTACATTCTTTACTGAATAAATAATTGAAAAAGAATAAAATAAACACAGTAATTTCAAGTTTTTCCAATATTTAGCAAGCAGTCTCGCATATGCAATAACACAGAAAATTCTGGGAGCAGTGCATGGCAAATGTGGATTTCAGTTCAGTGTTCAATATAGTAATGACCAACTCCGACAATGGCCAGTGTGGTGTCCAGAAAGACACTGCTGCATACAAGCGGAGGACAATAGTGACCTTCACTAGAATGAAAGTGTGAAACATTGAGCATTCACTCTAGTGTTGATTTGTGCTTATAATGTATTCTGTATTCTTGGGCATCAGTCTCCTGCAATCGAACCGTGAACTTCAATCTTGCCCACAATGGTACGATATATGTTCTTTTCGGCTATAATATGCTTGGACAGAGCTATGCTTATACAACCTTTCTCCTTCACTTCTGATGTTTCTGACAATTGCTTGCTTTTTTTTTGTGTTTACTGCTTTTGACATGCTATTGAACAGTTTTTCAGATCTCACATTAGTAGACTATGTTGATCACTGAAGAACGTTGAGTGTTGCATTAAGTGTCCATACCCAGCTTCTGCAATGCCAGATGGGAATGGCTCGAGCGCATGGACCAGAGATCAGCACCTGAAAGAGCACCAGGATTCCCAACTCATCTATGAATCAGACAACAGCTACAAAACCTGTCCACGCATTATAAAAACAAACGCTAAGCTAATGCCATACGAGTGAAGCAGAAAAATAGTAGACAACTTACTGAGCAGTCTTTTTTTCTTCAGTGACAACTATTCCTTTCAGTGATGCAATTCATTGAACAAGAAACTTCAAATGCTGTACTTCAAAAATAAATGCTGCAGTGGCCTTTTTGCCTGAGAGAACGTTACTTTTTATCTGCTAATTTTAACACTTCCAAAGACACAAGTATTGGAGAACACTTTTCCAAGTATTTGCACGGAATAACTTCTGACAACATGAAAAAAGTCTGCCATTTTGTCCTAGGTTTCCACTTTAATAAATTTACGATGTGCAAATTATACATTCTCACTAATTCCTTCCATTACACAATTGTTTAAATATTCAATTCTCTTTATGGCCCTTACATTTAATTTGAGTAGGGGGCGGGGGGGGGGGGGGGGGGGAGGAGATCTACTTAATGTTAATTGCAGACAGATAGAAAATAGAGGCCAATTGCAAGTCTTCAATCAATGTTTGAAAATAAAAAACAAGTAGAATAAGTTTTTAAAAAAGTTTACAAAAATATTTCATGAATTAAAACACACCATCACTGTCGAACCCAAATAAAAAAGGCAAAATGCTGAAAATGTAAGTTAACATTCTAGGTGCAGATCCATCCCTACACCCAAAATGTCTTCTATTATTAAGTGCTGGTGGACCTTTTGTATCTCCAGCATTTTCCGATGTGTCAAAGATTTCTACAAGGCATACGAAGGTTGTTTCTGGGGGGGGGGGGGGGGGGGGGGGGGGTGAAAACTCTCCTTGAATGAAGTTTCATTTGACTGGAGTAGGATAGAAGAACTAGACATGGAGCAGGACACATTGCTGCTGTACGATTGATCACTGGGAATGAATTTAGAAGGTAGTGCAAGTTGCTTCATTCTGTTTTCAAAAATACAATAAAATAATTTATGCATTTCATTAATTTAGAAATTTCTGGTCATTTTAAAAATGAAATATTTTTATTATTGCAATATTTCTTTAAAAATAATATTTGTTTTGGCTTGAAATCCCATTTTCATTCCTCAAAAGAAAAGGAAAGAATTTTACTGAAACAGAAAGTCTGGGTAAACACCAACAGTTACAAGACTGTTGCAATTAGTCTTGACATTCAGCAATAATGCAATTTTAATCACAAATCTCAGGAATCTTAGTCATACATTAAGAAAGTTGTACATAAATTTACACTGCAGAAGAAAGCCATTCGACCCATCAAGTCTGCACTAGCCCTTGGAAAGAGCACCATTGTATCAGTAACTAATTATTTAATTGTATCCTGGTAGTCATCACATAGTGAATTTGAGTAAATATACAACAAAAAGCAGATAACCCCTTGATCGGAAAATAGATAAATATTCTTCTCCACTGAAAAGCACAGCAATAATTACATATGTGGACTCGTCATCGTCGCATATCCTTTAATTCAAGGACGACCACTACTCAGGGTCACGTGCTCGTGATAGAAGTCTATTTTCCCTCCTGGCACTGGTAGTTGTGGATTTAATCCAACCTGACCAATTACTGCCCCATAATCCAGTCTCCTTCTCAGTTACCCAAGTGATGGATGGGGTCATCGACAGTGGTATCAAATCACAACAACCTGCTCACAGATGCTCAGTTCGGTTTCCGCCAGGGCCACACAGGGTGTACCGGCCCCACATGGACTGCAGCAGTTCAAGAAAGCAGCTCACCATCAACTTTTCAAGGGCAATGCAACTGCTCGTCTAGCCAGCCACGGAAACGTCCAGTGAAAAAATAAAAAAAATGGCAAAGCTGGTAATACGTTACAGTCGAAAATTGGTTGTTGCTCTCAATCAAATGGCTTTTCCAAGAACCGTGTTAATGGCAGTCAGAGGACCTTCCTCCCTGGTTTCTGATCTTTTATTCTTCATCTGCGGTGAGATTTGTACACTCATATCTATCAGCATTGGCACCATCTTTACTAGTATTCACAGGTTCATCTGTAGAGCAATTAAAGGGTGAGCAACATTCTGCACACAATGCAGTAATTCCCAACTCTAGGAAATTTCAGGCATTACGCTTCAAAAAAAAAAAAAGTTAACATATAATTGACAGATTGACTGGTAAGTAGAAACGCCCTGGGCAGGGTGACTTTCTTTTCTCAGGTTTTCCCACTTTTGAACGTGTTGATGCACACAGGAGCAATAGCTGTTTTCTGGTATTTCATCAAAATGATCTTTCTTCATATGTGTGCATAGATGATGACAACAACTTACATTTATGTAGCACCTTTAACATCGTAAAATGTCCCAAGGTGCTTCACAGGAGTGTTATCAAATAGGATTTGACACTGTACCCCATAAGATGTTAGGGTTGATGGCTAAAGGCTTGGGCAAAGAGGTGAGATTTAAGGAGTGTCTTATGGTTGAAAAGGGAGGAAGGAATTCCAGAGTGTAAGGTTTTGACTGCTGAAGGCATGACTGCCAATAGTGTAATAAAAAGAAAATCGGGATGTTCAAGAGGACAGTACGCAAAGAGTGCAAATATCTCAGGGGGTTTTAGGACAGAAGATAGGGAGAGAAGGGACAAAGGAGGAATGTGAAAACGAGGATCAGAATCTTAAAACCGAGGCGTCGATTAACAGGAAACACATGGGTGACGGGTGAATGGGGCTAGGTGCACGTTAGGCAGCAAACCTTTGGATGGCCTATTATTTATGGAAGGTAGGACATAGGAGGTTGGTCAGAAGTGCAGAGGGATATTCATGTCTAGAAATAAAAAAAGCAAGGACGAGGGTTTCAGTATGGGTGTGGGGGACCCTCAAACTCACTTAGAGATTGGGGTATTCTTTCAAAATTGCCGCCCTAACTCTGAGGAGCCGATTTCGATGGAGAGTTCAGCACCCCATTGCTGAAATAATCTCCAAGTGTGGGCTAGATTGGGGAGAAACTCCCCAAGGCCCCAAAAAATAAGTGTGGGTGAATACTGGTGTGAATCTCACCCAAAAAGCCGGCAGGAAACTCCCCACCAAACTCACCCAAAATGACACTTTAGAAATGTTTCGGTTGAATTCCGCCCAAGAGGTCATTCACCCCTTTTCAACCTGCTCCTAAAGAACTGTGTTCAGGTGGCACCTCCAAAATTCCAAGGTCCCAACATGAGAAATAGGATATTCATTTTGATTTGAGGTAGCAATCATTCACCACCTCAGGAAATTGTACATTCCAGTTCCATTCCCGAAACATGAGCACTAATGCCAAGACCGACACTTCAGCGCAGTATTGTATGTGCGTGACAGTCAGAACTGAGGTCTTTGGATGACATCCTTTGGTTAAAGGATTCCATGACACGATTCAGAGATAACAGGAGGCATGATGGCATCCTGGCACTGCTACTGGACTAGTAATCCAGAGACCCATGGAATGCTCTGGGGATCCAGGTTCAAATAAAAATCTGGAATTAAAAGTCTAATGATGATCCTGAAACCATTGTCGATTGTCGTAATCAATCAGGTTCACTAATGCCCTTTAGAGGAGGAAATCTGACACCTTATCCAGTCTGGTTTACATGTGGCTGTAAATCCACAGTAGTATGGTTTACTCTTGAATGTCTTCTGAGATGGCCGAACAAGCCACTCAGTTCAAGGATAATTAGTGATGAGCAACACTCCCACATCCCCCGAGTGAATAAAGAAAAAAAAATGATTCGGGGAGCTCTTTTGGAATCCTGGCCTCAACCACTATTAATAAAGACAGCGGTGAAAAAGACAAATAATTGATTTCATTGCTCTTTATTGCTTACTTACGAACATATGAAATAGGACCAGGAAGCCAGTGGCCTCTTGAGGCTGCTCCACCATTTCATATTATCATGGCTGATTTGATTGTGGCTTCAACTCCCTGTCTACCCTCTATAACATTTGACTCCCTTATCAATTAAAATCTACCTAACACTGCCTTACAAATATTCAATGACCCTGTCTGTACTGCTCTCCGGGTAAGGGAATTCCACAGACCAACAACATCTGACAAAAATAAATTCTCATCTACATCTTAATTAGGAGATAAAGGGAAATGTACAAATTAAGTGCCACATTTCCCCTTATTAGAAAAGTAGCTATACTGATCCATCCATTGTATTTCTTACATCCATCTTGTATAATTTTTAAGTTGAAGATGACAGAAAACATGGCAACATAATTAGTGAGCAAGTGTACCCTGGTAGCAGCGAACAACACTTACAAAATGCTGTTCACCAAGGCTCCTTCAATAGCACCTTCCAAATCTGCGACCTCTACCATCTTGAGAACAAGAGCAACAGACAGGTGGAGGTGTTCCCACATGCAAGGTCCCCTCCAAGCGATAGACTAGCCTGACTGAGAAATGTATCCGTTTGTTCAAAGTCATTATGTTAAACTCCTGTCATTTCCCATCAACACTGTGAATGTAACCAGAAGGATTGCAAAGGTTCAAGAAGGCACTTCACAGCCTTCTTCTCAAGGGTAATTTGGGATGAGAAATAAATTCTGGTCATTATCCCGACAAGACTAATAACCAAACTCTGCAATCTTGGACTTGACCCTTCCCTGTGCAGCTGGATCCTTGACTTCCTCACCAAGACCACAATCTGTCAGGATAGGCAACAGCACCTCCTCTACAATAGTCCTCAACACCGGGGACCCGCAAGGATGTGTGCTCAGTCCTCTACTGTACTCCCTATACACACATGACTGTGTGGCAAGATTTAAATCCAACTCAATCTATAAGTTTGCAGATGATACAACTTTTAAAAAAAAAAGTTTCGAGTATCCAATTCATTTTTTCCAATTAAGGGGCAATTTAGCGTGGCCAATCCACCTAGCTTGCACATTTTTGGATTGTGGGGGCGAAACCCACGCAAACACGGGGAGAAAGTGCAAACTCCACACGGACAGAGACCCAGAGCTGGGATCGAACCTGGGACCTCAGCGCCGTGAGGCCGCAGTGCTAACCCACTGCGCCACCGTGCTGCCCCAGATGATACAACTTTGGTGGCCGTATGTCAAAGAATGACGAAGCAGACGACAGAAGGGAGATAAACCACTTGATTGCATGGTGTACCGAAAACAACCTCTCTTTAAATGTCGGAAAGACCAAAGAATTGATTAGCGACTTCATGAAGCGTAGCACGGGACACACTCCCTTCTGCATCAATGGCTCTGAAGTGGAGATGGTCGATAGCATTAAGTTTCTGCGGGTCACCATCACCAACAGTTTGTCCTGGTCCACTCACGGTGATGCAACAGTCAAGAAAGCCCAACAACATCTCTACTTCCTACGGAATCTAAAGAAATTCAGCATGTCTGCATCGACTCTCACAAACTTCTACAGATGTGCCATAGAGAGCATCCTATCCGTCTGCATCACAGCCCGGTATGGCAACTGCTTGGTCCAAGATCGCAAGAAATTGCAGAGTGTGGTGAACTCAGCCCAACGCATCACACAAGCTTGCCACCCGCACATTGATTCTGTATACACCTCTCGCTGCCTCAGGAAGGCAGTCAGCATTATCAGAGACCCCTCCTACCCAGGCATTGCCTTCTTCCAGACCCTTCCATCAGGCAGAAGGTACAGAAGTCTGAAGACCCGCACATCCAGACATAGGAACAGCTTCTTCCCCACAGCTACAAGACTCCTCAACGACTCCCCTTCGGACTGATCTTTTCCCTGTAAGAACACTATTCACGACGCCCTATGCTGCTCTTGCTCATGTATTTGCTTTGTTTGGCCCCTTGTTCCACACTGTAACCAATCACGGTTTGTCGATGTACCATTTGTCAATGTAGTCTGTTGATTATTCTTTTTGTCTACTATGTACGTACTGTGTATGTTCCCTCGGCCGCAGAAAAATACTTTTCACTGTACTCCGGTACATGTGACAGTAAATCAAATCAAATCTTGTGAGACGCCTCTCGCAAGATTTACCGGCTGTACAATCCCGCCCAAGGTCTGGCAAAACTGTAAACTGACTGGCTAATGATGCCCTCTGTCTCTCCTCAGGAAATGCTCTCCCACAAATCTCCGGGAGAGGGTCCAGACTGGTGGTGGTGTGTCACCTCTTTCGAGGAGCGTGCCCTGGAGGTGACGGGTGTGGCCAAGGCCAGAGCAGTCACCAACGTGGAGGCTGGCGGATGCCACAGAGGTGAGGAACCACTAGAGTTCAGGCTTCTGGGGCACAATCTGCTGATGGAGGCAGGAACCCCTAGGGGAGACTGCAGTCGGAGGGCTGCTCATCCCAGCCTGATGCTGAGCCTGTGGAACTGGGTTACCCAGAGCAGATGGAGACATTAGAGAGCACCGGGGACATTCAGAGGGAGATGTCTGCGACACTCCAGCAGGTCCATAGTGATTGGAGGAGTCCCAGAGGCTACGGGTGCAGGAGATGTCATCGGTAATGCATGGCACCAAGGCCAACACTGCTAGGGTGGCGACCTCAGTGGAGAGCCTGGTGCACGCCGTCGGCACCATTACTGAAGGTGTCCATGGTGTCGAGCAGTCGGTGACGGGCATTCTCGTCAGAATGTCCGATTCGCTGGGGGATGTCACCCAGTACCAGGCTGACCCGATGAGGTTCTGCAGGACATGTCCCACTCTGAGATGGGAATGGCCAAGGTGCTGCGGTGCTTGTCCCAGTCGCAGGTGGATATTGCAACTGGGACAAGAATCGGGGAACCACCAGGGCTGGCAGGGGCAGATGATGCAGGGATGCAGACGATGCAGGGGCAGCTGGGGCTCGAACCAGCTATCCCTCCATCCCAAGGTGAACCCCAAGGCCCTATAGGCACCGGCCAGGAGGAGGAGGCACCGAGTGCCAATCCGGACCCGTCGAGTGGAGTGGCGACGGTGGCCATCAGTTCCCCTGAGTTCCACCCTTCTGAAGAGGCTGCGTCTCGCAGTCAGCACACGGGACAGGGAGGCACGGCTGTGCATGTGCCGCCGACAAGTGAGCCGAAGCCATCCGGACCCAGAGTCCCCAGAGAACATCGATGGCCACGGGATGAGGTAACAGCTGGCTGCCTCCACCTCAGATGTGCATCCTGGGGACACACCAAGATGTAGTGGCAAAGCGAGGAGGGCAAAGCACATCGGGGATCACTGAGGGCACAGGGGAGGGAGTAGAGGAATTGTCAAACACAATCAACACCTTTGTACACAACCAGTATGATATCACCTTCTTCCGCAATGCGAGCTGACCTCTGAACCCTTGGCCCATCTCTCCAGGCATTTCCCCCTCCCCGTAGCACTCACCCACGCTCCGGCTGTGGACATCTCCACGAGGCAATGTCCCATCCCCTGGGTGTTTGGAAGTTGGCTGTTGACGTGTGTGGTGTTGCCTCCCGCAGTTTTCAAGACCAGTGTCCAGGCATCAAGGTTTGATTGGGATGCTAGGCAATGAGTCCCACATGCTACAAGGCCCACCCACCCACAGGAATCCACTTGGTTTGTATGAAAAGCTCACTTAACCACGACTGCTAATTCCCTATTAGCAATAGCTTTTAGCCGCGCAGCCAGTGTCCTCGGCAGTCGGTTCAGGTTATGGTGGTTGATCATAGAATTTACACTGCAGAAGGAGGCCACTCGGCCCATCATGTCTGCACTGGCCCTTGGAAAGAGCATCCCACTTAAGCCTACGCCTCCACCCTATCCCCGTAACACAGTAAACCCACAAACCCCACCTCACCCTTTTGGACACGAAGGGCAATTTAACATGGCCAATCCACCTAACCTGCACATCTTCAGACTGTGGGAGGAAACCGGAGCACCCAGAGGAATCCCACACAGACACGGGGAGAATGAGCAGACTCCGCACAGTGACGAAAGCCGGGAATCGAACCTGGGACCCTGGAGCTGTGAAGCAACTGTGCTAAACGCTGTGCTACCATGCTGCCCTGATGGGCGGACGGGCAGGGGCAAGTGTTGCCCCAAGTACACATGGTCCGTGGGTTGGCATTGTGGTGCCATGAGCGGTTGCCCCCCCCCCCCCCCCCCCCCCCCCCCCCAGCATACCCTCCTCCCCATGGGGGCCCACCCCTGCGGAGGGTCCCCATCCCCAGGGTCCACCGTTCCCCAGTGAGCACTGGGGTGGCAACCTCAGCACCTCCAGGCTCTTTGCCTGTGAGCAGAGATGAATACTCCTCTCCTCGGCTCCCCAAAGAAGCCCTTCTGCCAGGTTCAGGTTTTTCAAAAGCAGTATTAATTGGCGCCAGCGTGAGACCTTGCTGGGGAGGCCGCTGAATGACAGGAGGCCGCTAGATATGGGGTGGCTCTTGTTAATTGTATGGAAGTGGGCCTTAAGTGTGATAATAGCTTTCCCGTCACACATCGCAAACTGTTTGGCATCTGGGTGGTTCTCGATTTTGGCTCTCCCGTTATTCACCGGCCTCGTTTCACTTGAGCGAGAGCGTAACGTGGTCGGAGAATCGCGCACAGTCTCATCCACACACACTCACGGGACACCCCCCCCCCTCCCCCTGCTCCTCACACACACTGATCTTGTAGGTGCGGCTGTGGCCAGGTCTTTGCCATCCCCTTCATCCCGCCCCCTGCCTGTTGTAGCTGCTGAGTTTGGCTCGTCCAATCACAAGCTACTTCCTCCTTACATTGTCTACTGATTAGCTCCCCAGCGAGCCTATTAACAGCCAGAATTGTGGGTAAATCACTGGATGATCAGACTTGCAGCATTTTCCAAAATTCTGTCCATAGGGTCTTCACCAGCAGAGTCCAACAACATGCTGGGTCGCATTAAAGATCCTCGGGGGCTACATCCAGGGAATCACAAGTGCAGGGAGGCCTGGTTTTGGGACAGTGAGGGGGGGTGGAGGAAGTGTAGTGATAGTGGGGTGAGTCAAAAACTGTTGAAGGTGCCAGGATAAGTTGATAAAAGGTGATTAAGTGTATGGGACACCTAGCTTTATAAATATGGCATCAAATACGAAAACAAGGAATCTATGCTAAACCTTTACAAATGACTGGTTATATTTCCGATGGCGTAATGTGTAGAATTCTGGCAACCACACTTTAGGAGGTTCGCAGGGGCTCAGAAAGGGAACAGAGCAGATTCACCACGAATGAGGGATTTCAGTTACATGGAGCCACTGATCGAGCTGCGATTGCTCTCTTTAAAGCAGGAAAGGGGAAGGTACCTAATAGAGGTTTTCAAAATTATGAGGCATTTGCTAACGCAAGTATGGAGAAACTGTTTATGCTTTTAGAAAAAGAACTAGAGGGGAAATGAGGAGAATTCGCAACTCGCCTCCTGCATGGTGGGTTATGTTGCCTGGAATGTACTGCATGAAGGGATGATAAATTCAGATCCTGTGAGAACTTTCTAAAGACACCTGAACACATTTTTTTAAATTTGCAGATTCTTGGGACAAGTGCTGAGGTGTGGGTTTAAATTGGGTAGCTTTTTCCAAAGAGCACATTGGGCCAAATGGTCTCCCAAGATTCCATGGCGAGTGGGGCACACAAGATTTCAGTTGACACCACAACACTTCTTTAAGAGGAAGCTTTACAATTCATCCAGAAATGCCTGGGATCTCACCCCCACCTACCCTTGCTGACAGAGCTGGGTGTGGTTCAGTTTCTTCCAAAAGATAAATGAGCAAGGAGATAGGAAAGCAGCAATTACTCAGCAAGGGGTAATAGATTCAGTTGGTACTGAACGATTTGGGGATAATAGATTCAGTTGGTACTGAACCATTTGGGGATAATAGATTCAGTTGGTACTGAACCATTTGGGGATAATAGATTCAGTTGGTACTGAACCATTTGGGGATAATAGATTCAGTTGGTACTGAACCATTTGGGGATAATAGATTCAGTTGGTACTGAACCATTTGGGGATAATAGATTCAGTTGGTACTGAACCATTTGGGGATAATAGATTCAGTTGGTACTGAACCATTTGGGGATAATAGATTCACTTGGTACTGAACCATTTGGGGATAATAGATTCACTTGGTACTGAACGATTTGGGGATAATAGATTCAGTTGGTACTGAACCATTTGGGGATAATAGATTCACTTGGTACTGAACCATTTGGGGATAATAGATTCACTTGGTACTGAACGATTTGGGGATAATAGATTCAGTTGGTACTGAACCATTTGGGGGTAATAGATTCACTTGGTACTGAACCATTTGGGGATAATAGATTCACTTGGCACTGAACCACTTGGGGATAATTGAGTCACTTGGTACTGAACCATTTGGGGATAATAGATTCACTTGGTACTGAACCATTTTGATCTGCCAACTGTTCTGAATTTTCTAAACAATTATAAAATTACACATCACAAGAGATATTAGGGAGATGATGATTGATGATAACCGATTAACGCTATAGGTTGTTACCTTGTGATGATTCAGTATTTTGTGGTTCACGCGAGACTGGTTCCTCCAACTTAATGTTATCTAAGAAAAAAAAATGATGTTTGGAACAAATCTTTGGCATATCTATCGTAAAGAACCACAAAGCAAAATAATTAGACAATTCTTACATGCAGACATGATCTGAAAATGCCACTCTGAAAGGTGGGAGGCTGCACTTGCTTTCCACCCATCCCAGGGGTAACCTTGGTCATGGATTGTGACATTGTAATTCATTATCTCAATTGATTGGTGATGGTGAAGCACTTTACTTGAGGAATGGGGAAAACCTGACAAAATCTACCACTGCTCCCTGAGAGGGGCAATCTCTTGTCAGTTAATCATGGGAGTCATAGCTGGTAGTTATGGAACTCAAAAATGCACAGAAAGATTGACTGAGACTTCAGCAAGAAACATTGGCCCTACCTCCATAATGTCTTTTTCTGATCACTGCCAGTAAATGGAAGCTATCTAGTGTTTCCCCCTTACGTATTCAGAGTTGCCAAAGAGATTAGGGAGAGGGTGTCAATCCAGAGCCTTGGGAGACTCTGGCAGAGATATTCAAGTGAGCCTAACTTCTCACTTGAATATGCAAATCTGGATCCCACCCAGTTAGGGCGAGATCCAGATTGCAACATCTAGATGACTTTGTTAGATCTGACGATGCACCCAGAGCGCCGCAAATCTTGTGAGACGCCTCTCGCGAGATTTACCGGCCTAGTAGTGTCCTGAGTCGAGCGTGATGAGACCGTACGATCGCGCCCAAGGTCTGGCAAAACTACAAACCAAACTTAAGAAAGAGTTGAAGTTTTAAGGAAAGAATCAATTGCTAAACAAATGCAAAGCAAGGTCGTAGCAATAAATTGTTCAGTTAAAGAGAAAGCAATAAAAATGACCAGAATGTTGGAGGGTGTGTGAGGGGGGCTGTATGTGTTGGTGTGTGGTGGTGAGAGAGTGAGAAATCGGAGACTGGGTGTAAGGCAGACTCAGGCTCACCTCGACGCACACTGGTCAGTCCCTCACTCCCCCACCCTCGCTTGGTCTGTCACTACCTCGCTCCCACATCCTTGCCCGGTCAGTCACTCGCTCGCTCCCATTCCCCCGCAAAATCACTCACTCACTCCACACCCCACCGGGTCAGTCACTCCCTCGTTCCCACACCCTCGCCCGGTCAGTCAGGATTTTAACCCAGGGTTTTTTTCTCACTCAAGGAGTCAATGAGAAAAACTCTGAAAGATAACAACAAATTGAATATCATTAAAGGTTGAGGTGTTAAAAAAGGACAAGAGTGTATTTCTGCGCGTGTCTGGCTCACTCAGTCTTGGGTGCTCACTCTCTCAGCCACACTCACTGTGAGCGGGTGCTGCACTGTGAGCGGGTGCTGCACCGTGTGTGGGTGCTGCACCGTGTGTGGGTGCTGCACCGTGTGTGAGGGTGCTGCACCGTATGTGTGGGTGCTGCACCGTGAGTGAGTGCTGCACCGTGAGTGGGTGCTGCACCGTGTGTGTTGGTGCTGCACCGTGTGTGTGGGTGCTGCACCGTGTGTGCGGGTGCTGCACCGTGTATGTGGGTGCTGCACCATGTGTGGGTGCTGCACCGTGTGTGTGGATGCTGCACCGTGTGTGTGGGTGCTGCACCGTGAGTGGGTGTTGCACCGTGTGTGGGTGCTGCACCGTGAGTGGGTGTTGCATCGTGTGTGGGTGCTGCACCGTGTGTGGGTGCTGCACCGTGTGTGAGGGTGCTGCACCGTGTGTGAGGGTGCTGCACGTGTGTGGGTGCTGCACAGTGTGTGCGGGTGCTGCACCGTGTGTGCGGGTGCTGCAACGTGAGTGCTGCACAGTGTGTGCGGGTGCTGCACAGTGTGTGCGGGTGCTGCACAGTGTGTGCGGGTGCTGCACAGTGTGTGCGGGTGCTGCACAGTGTGTGGGTGCTGTACCGTGTGTGGGTGCTGCACCGTGTGTGGGTGCTGCACCGTGAGTGAGTGCTGCACCGTGAGTGAGTGCTGCACCGTGAGTGGGTGCTGCACCGTGTGTGGGTGCTGCACCGTGTGTGAGGGTGCTGCACCGTGTGTGGGTGCTGCACCGTGTATGTGGGTGCTGCACCGTGTGTGTGGGTGCTGCACCGTGTGTGTGGGTGCTGCACCGTGAGTGGGTGTTGCACCGTGTGTGGGTGCTGCACCGTGAGTGGGTGTTGCACCGTGTGTGGGTGCTGCACAGTGTGTGGGTGCTGCACCGTGTGTGGGTGCTGCACCGTGTGTGAGGGTGCTGCACCGTGTGTGAGGGTGCTGCACCGTGTGTGAGGGTGCTGCACCGTGTGTGAGGGTGCTGCACCGTGTGTGGGTGCTGCACCGTGTGTGGGTGCTGCACAGTGTGTGGGTGCTGCACAGTGTGTGGGTGCTGCACCGTGTGTGGGTGCTGCACCGTGTGTGAGGG
The DNA here is from genome assembly GCF_047496885.1 of Scyliorhinus torazame. NCBI lineage: Eukaryota > Metazoa > Chordata > Chondrichthyes > Carcharhiniformes > Scyliorhinidae > Scyliorhinus > Scyliorhinus torazame. Next base: position 69,498,198 of record NC_092714.1, on the reverse strand, counting down.
TGCTGCACCGTGTGTGGGTGCTGCACAGTGTGTGGGTGCTGCACCGTGTGTGGGTGCTGCACCGTGTGTGGGTGCTGCACCGTGTGTGAGGGTGCTGCACAGTGTGTGGGTGCTGCACCGTGTGTGGGTGCTGCACCGTGTGTGGGTGCTGCACCGTGTGTGGGTGCTGCACCGTGTGTGGGTGCTGCACAGTGTGTGGGTGCTGCACAGTGTGTGGGTGCTGCACCGTGTGTGAGGGTGCTGCACCGTGTGTGGGTGCTGCACAGTGTGTGGGTGCTGCACCGTGTGTGGGTGCTGCACCGTGTGTGGGTGCTGCACCGTGTGTGAGGGTGCTGCACAGTGTGTGGGTGCTGCACAGTGTGTGGGTGCTGCACCGTGTGTGAGGGTGCTGCACCGTGTGTGAGGGTGCTGCACAGTGTGTGGGTGCTGCACCGTGTGTGGGTGCTGCACCGTGTGTGAGGGTGCTGCACAGTGTGTGAGGGTGCTGCACAGTGTGTGGGTGCTGCACAGTGTGTGGGTGCTGCACAGTGTGTGGGTGCTGCACAGTGTGTGGGTGCTGCACAGTGTGTGGGTGCTGCACCGTGTGTGAGGGTGCTGCACCGTGTGTGGGTGCTGCACCGTGTGTGGGTGCTGCACCGTGTGTGGGTGCTGCACAGTGTGTGGGTGCTGCACAGTGTGTGGGTGCTGCACCGTGTGTGAGGGTGCTGCACAGTGTGTGGGTGCTGCACCGTGTGTGAGGGTGCTGCACCGTGTGTGAGGGTGCTGCACCGTGTGTGAGGGTGCTGCACAGTGTGTGAGGGTGCTGCACAGTGTGTGGGTGCTGCACAGTGTGTGGGTGCTGCACAGTGTGTGGGTGCTGCACCGTGTGTGAGGGTGCTGCACCGTGTGTGGGTGCTGCACCGTGTGTGGGTGCTGCACCGTATGTGTGGGTGCTGCACCGTGAGTGAGTGCTGCACCGTGAGTGGGTGCTGCACCGTGTGTGTTGGTGCTGCACCGTGTGTGTGGGTGCTGCACCGTGTGTGCGGGTGCTGCACCGTGTATGTGGGTGCTGCACCATGTGTGGGTGCTGCACCGTGTGTGTGGATGCTGCACCGTGTGTGTGGGTGCTGCACCGTGAGTGGGTGTTGCACCGTGTGTGGGTGCTGCACCGTGAGTGGGTGTTGCATCGTGTGTGGGTGCTGCACCGTGTGTGGGTGCTGCACCGTGTGTGAGGGTGCTGCACGTGTGTGGGTGCTGCACAGTGTGTGCGGGTGCTGCACCGTGTGTGCGGGTGCTGCACCGTGAGTGGGTGTTGCACCGTGTGTGGGTGCTGCACCGTGAGTGGGTGTTGCATCGTGTGTGGGTGCTGCACCGTGTGTGGGTGCTGCACCGTGTGTGAGGGTGCTGCACCGTGTGTGAGGGTGCTGCACGTGTGTGGGTGCTGCACAGTGTGTGCGGGTGCTGCACCGTGTGTGCGGGTGCTGCACCGTGAGTGCTACACAGTGTGTGCGGGTGCTGCACAGTGTGTGCGGGTGCTGCACAGTGTGTGGGTGCTGTACCGTGTGTGGGTGCTGCACCGTGAGTGAGTGCTGCACCGTGAGTGAGTGCTGCACCGTGAGTGAGTGCTGCACCGTGAGTGGGTGCTGCACCGTGTGTGGGTGCTGCACCGTGTGTGGGTGCTGCACCGTGTGTGAGGGTGCTGCACCGTGTGTGGGTGCTGCACCGTGTATGTGGGTGCTGCACCGTGTGTGTGGGTGCTGCACCGTGTGTGTGGGTGCTGCACCGTGAGTGGGTGTTGCACCGTGTGTGGGTGCTGCACCGTGAGTGGGTGTTGCACCGTGTGTGGGTGCTGCACAGTGTGTGGGTGCTGCACCGTGTGTGGGTGCTGCACCGTGTGTGAGGGTGCTGCACCGTGTGTGAGGGTGCTGCACCGTGTGTGGGTGCTGCACCGTGTGTGGGTGCTGCACAGTGTGTGGGTGCTGCACAGTGTGTGGGTGCTGCACCGTGTGTGGGTGCTGCACCGTGTGTGAGGGTGCTGCACCGTGTGTGGGTGCTGCACAGTGTGTGGGTGCTGCACCGTGTGTGGGTGCTGCACCGTGTGTGGGTGCTGCACCGTGTGTGAGGGTGCTGCACAGTGTGTGGGTGCTGCACCGTGTGTGGGTGCTGCACCGTGTGTGGGTGCTGCACAGTGTGTGGGTGCTGCACCGTGTGTGGGTGCTGCACCGTGTGTGGGTGCTGCACCGTGTGTGAGGGTGCTGCACAGTGTGTGGGTGCTGCACAGTGTGTGGGTGCTGCACCGTGTGTGAGGGTGCTGCACCGTGTGTGGGTGCTGCACCGTGTGTGGGTGCTGCACCGTGTGTGGGTGCTGCACCGTGTGTGGGTGCTGCACAGTGTGTGGGTGCTGCACAGTGTGTGGGTGCTGCACCGTGTGTGAGGGTGCTGCACCGTGTGTGAGGGTGCTGCACAGTGTGTGGGTGCTGCACCGTGTGTGGGTGCTGCACCGTGTGTGAGGGTGCTGCACAGTGTGTGAGGGTGCTGCACAGTGTGTGGGTGCTGCACAGTGTGTGGGTGCTGCACAGTGTGTGGGTGCTGCACAGTGTGTGGGTGCTGCACCGTGTGTGAGGGTGCTGCACCGTGTGTGGGTGCTGCACCGTGTGTGGGTGCTGCACCGTGTGTGGGTGCTGCACAGTGTGTGGGTGCTGCACAGTGTGTGAGGGTGCTGCACAGTGTGTGGGTGCTGCACCGTGTGTGAGGGTGCTGCACCGTGTGTGAGGGTGCTGCACCGTGTGTGAGGGTGCTGCACAGTGTGTGAGGGTGCTGCACAGTGTGTGGGTGCTGCACCGTGTGTGGGTGCTGCACCGTGTGTGGGTGCTGCACCGTGTGTGGGTGCTGCACCGTGTGTGGGTGCTGCACAGTGTGTGGGTGCTGCACAGTGTGTGGGTGCTGCACAGTGTGTGGGTGCTGCACCGTGTGTGAGGGTGCTGCACAGTGTGTGGGTGCTGCACCGTGTGTGAGGGTGCTGCACCGTGTGTGAGGGTGCTGCACCGTGTGTGAGGGTGCTGCACCGTGTGTGAGGGTGCTGCACCGTGTGTGAGGGTGCTGCACAGTGTGTGAGGGTGCTGCACCGTGTGTGGGTGCTGCACCGTGTGTGAGGGTGCTGCACCGTGTGTGAGGGTGCTGCACCGTGTGTGAGGGTGCTGCACCGTGTGTGTGGGTGCTGCACCGTGTGTGAGGGTGCTGCACCGTGTGTGAGGGTGCTGCACCGTGTGTGAGGGTGCTGCACCGTGTGTGAGGGTGCTGCACCGTGAGTGAGTGTTGCACCGTGTGAGGGTGCTGCACAGTGTGTGGGTGCTGCACCGTGTGTGAGGGTGCTGCACCGTGTGTGAGGGTGCTGCACCGTGAGTGGGTGCTGCACCGTGTGTGGGTGCTGCACCGTGAGTGAGTGCTGCACAGTGTGTGGGTGCTGTACCGTGTGTGGGTGCTGCACCGTGTGTGGGTGCTGCACCGCGTGTGAGGGTGCTGCACCGTGTGTGGGTGCTGCACCGTGTGTGAGGGTGCTGCACCGTGAGTGAGTGTTGCACCGTGTGTGGGTGCTGCACCGTGAGTGAGTGCTGCACAGTGTGTGGGTGCTGTACCGTGTGTGGGTGCTGCACCGTGTGTGGGTGCTGCACCGCGTGTGAGGGTGCTGCACCGTGTGTGGGTGCTGCACCGTGTGTGCGGGTGCTGCACCGTGTGTGCGGGTGCTGCACCGTGTGTGCGGGTGCTGCACCGTGTGTGCGGGTGCTGCACCGTGTGTGCGGGTGCTGCATCGTGTGTGCGGGTGCTGCACCGTGAGTGGGTGAGGAACCACTTGGCTCCACCCGGAGGACCTGTCACACGTTGAATAGTGACTACCTTAGTGACTGACCCATCCCTCCCACTGACCACATGTCCATCCTCCCACCAATCCTCCAGCAGATGCCATTGGCCGATCCCAGGCGGCACCCTCTCCAGTCTCCTAGGGGACCACCTCAGAGGAGAGCTTCGAGGAAGAGACCATAATAGCACAGCTGTCATCCCTACCCTCCACCAGCACGGATACTCACACCTCGGTGGGACATGATAGTGATCAGGCTTCAGGGGCACAATCTGGCGAGCACCACACTGCTCCTGATGTACATCAGGTGGAGGCAGGAACTCCTAGGCGAGGCAGCAGTCGGAGGGCTGCTGGATCTCAGAACCTAGCTGGGTCCCAGCCTGATGCTGAGCCTGTGGAACAGGGTTTCCTGGAGCAGATGAAGGCATTAGGGGGTGCCCAGGACATTTAGAGGGAGATGTCAGTGACACTCCAGCAGGTCCATAGCGATTGGAGGAGTCCCAGAGGCTATGGGTGTAGGAGATGTCACCAGCAATGCGTGGTACTGGGGCCAACACTGCCAGGGTGGTGACTTCAGTGGAGAGCCGAGTGCACAACGACGTCACCATTAGTGAAGGTGTCCAAGGTGTTGCGCAGTCGGTGACGGCCATTCTCGACAAAATGTCCGATTGGCTGGGGGATGTCACCAGTACCAGGCTGACCTGATGAGGTTCTGCAGGACATGTCCCACTCTCAGATGGACATGGCCAAGGCGCTGCGGAGCTTGTCCCAGTCGCAGGTGGGGATTGCGACTGGGACAAGCACGGGGAACCACCAGGGCTGGCAGAGGCAGATGATGCAGGGGCAGCCAGGGCTCAAACCAGCTGCCCCTCCATCCCAAGGCGAACCCCAGTGTCCTAGAGGCCAGGATGAGGGGGCGCTGAGTGCCAACCCGGACCGGTCCCATGGAGTGGCGACGATGGCCATCAGCTCCCCAGAGTTCCATCCTTCTGAAGATGCTGCGTCTCGCAGTCAGCACACGGGACAGGGTGGCACGGCTGTGCATGTGCCGCCGACAAGTGAGCCGGGGTCCTCCGGACCCAGAGCCCTCAGAGGACGCCGGCCAGGGGCATCGGAGGCCACGGGACGAGGTAAACAGCTGGCTGGCTCCACCTCAGATGTGCATCCTGGAGACACACCAAATGTAGTGCTAGAGCTAGGAGGGCCAAGCACATCGAGGATCACTGAGGACACAGGGGAGGGAGTAGAGGAATTGTCAAACACAATCAATACCTTTATGCACAACCAGTATGATGTCACCTTCTTCCACAACGCGGGCTGACCTCTGAACCCTTGGCCCGTCTCTCCAGGCACTCCTCACTCCCAGTGGCACTCACACATCCTCCGGCTGTGGACATGTCACCGGAACTGTGACCCATCCCCTGGGTGTTCGGATGTAGGCTGCTGAATGTGTGGTGTTGCCACCCGCAGTGTTCAAGCACAGTGTCCAGGCATCAATGCAATGAGTCCCACATGCTAGATGGGCCGCCCACCCATGGGAATCCACTTTGTTTGTGTGAAATGCTCACTTAACCACATTTGCCAATTCCCGATTAGCTACATCTTTTAGCCGCGTGGCCAGAGGCTTCGGCAGTCGGTTGGGGTTATGGTGGTTGATGGGGCGGACGGGCAGGGACAAGGGTTGCCCCAGGTACACAATATCCAGGGCATGGCATGGTGGTGCTGGGAGCAGTTGCGCCCCCCCAGCGCACACAGCACCCTCACATGCAGCCCACCCCTGGGGAGGGTCCCCCTCCCCAGGGTCCACCATCCCCCACTGAGCACTGAGCACTCCAGGCTCTTTGCTGTGAGCAAAGATGACTACTCCCCTCCTCAAGGAAGCCCTTCTGCCAGGTTCAGGTTTTTCAAAAGCAGTACTAATTGGCGTCAGCGTGAGACCTTGCTGGGGAGGCCGCTGAGTGACAGGAGACTGTTGGATTTGGGGTGGCTCTTGTTAATTGTATGGAAATGGGGCTCAAGTGTGATAATTGCTTTCTTGCCACACATTGCAAACTGTTTGGCGTCTGGGTGGTTCTCGTTTTTGGCCTCTCCCATTATTCACCGGCCTCGTTTCACTTGAGCGAGAGCGTAACGTGTCCAACAACATGCTGGGCCGCATTAAAGATCCTCGGGGGCTACATCCCCCGAGTGCAGGGAAGCCTGGTTTTGGGTCTGGTTGGGGGGGGGGGTGTAGTGATAGTGGGGCGAGTCAAAAACCATTGAAGGTGCCAGGACAAGTTGATAAAAGATGATTAGGTTTCTGGGATACCTAGCTTTATAAATATGCCATCAAATACCAAAACAAGGAATCTATGCTAAACCTTTTGAAAAAAGAACAAAGAACAATACAGCACAGGAACAGGCCCTTCGGTGCTGGTCAAGATACCAACCTTTGCCAAAAACCCCCAGCACTTCCTTATGCCGTATCCCTCTATACCCATCCTATCCATGTGTTTGTCAAGATGTCTTTTGAACGCCGTTAATGTATCTACTTCCACAACGTCCCCTGGCAACGTGTTCCAGGCACTCACCACCCTCTGCGTAAAAACCTGCCTCGCACATCTCCTCTAAACTTTGACCCACGGACCTTAATCCTATGCCCCCTGGTAACTGATCCGTCCACCCTGGGAAAGAGTGCCTGCCCATCCACTCTATCCATGCCCCTCATAATCTTGGAAACCTCTATCAGGTCACCCCTCAACCTCCGTCATTCTAATGAAAACAGTCTGAGTCTATTCAGCCTCTCCACAGAGCTAACACCCTCCAGACCAGGCAACATCCTGGTCAACCTCCTTACAAATGACTGGTTATATTTCCGATGGTGTAATGTGTAGAATTCTGGCAACCACACTTTAGGAGGTTCGCAGGGGCTCAGAAAGGGAACAGAGCAGATTCACCACGAATGAGGGATTTCAGTTACATGGAGCCACTGATCGAGCTGCGATTGCTCTCTTTAAAGCAGGAAAGGGGAAGGCACCTAATAGACATTTTCAAAATTATGAGGCATTTGTTAACGCAAGTATGGAGAAACTGTTTATGCTTTTAGAAAAAGAACTAGAGGGGAAATGAGGAGAATTTGCTACTCTCCTACCCCACAGTGGGTTATGTCTGGAATGTACTGCATGAAGGGATGATGAATTCAGATCCTGTGTGAACATTCTAAAGACACTTGGACACATTTATTTAAAATTTGCAGATTCTTGGGACAAGTGCTGAGGTGTGGGTCTAAATTGGGTAGCTTTTTCAAAGAGCACATTGGGCTAAATGGTCTCCCAAGATTCTATGGCGAGTGGGGCACACAAGATTTCAGTTGACACCACAACAGCTCTTTAAGAAGAAGCTTTACAATTCATCCAGAAATGCCTGGGATCTCACCCCCACCTACCCTTGCTGACAGAGCTGGGTGTGGTTCAGTTTCTTCCAAAAGATAAATGAGCAAGGAAACCGATTAACTCTATAGGTTATTACCTTGTGATGATTCAGTGTTTTGTGGTTCACGCAAGACTGGTTCCTCCACCTCAATGTTATCTAAGAAAAAAAAGAGATTTGGAACAAACCTTTGGCATATCTATCGTAAAGAACCACAAGACAGAAGAATTAGACAATTCTTACATGTAGACATGATCTGAAACTGCCACTCTGAAAGGTGGGAGGCTGCACTTGCTTTCCACCCATCCCAGGGGTAACCTTGGTCATGGATTTTGAGACCGTAATTCATTATCTCGAATGATTGGTGATGGTGAAGCATTTTACTTGAGGAATGGGGAAACCTGACAAAATCTACCACTGCTCCCTGTGAGAGGCAATCTCTTGTCAGTTAAAAATGGGACAGTCATAGCTGGTAGTTATGGAACTCAAAAATGCACAGAAAGATTGACTGAGACTTTAGGGAGAAACATTGGCCCTACCTACTGCTTTTTCTGCTTACTGCCAGTAAATGGAAGCTATCTACTGTTTCCCCCTTACGTATTCTTAGCTGCCAAAGAGTTTAGGGAGAGTAGAAACTATTCCATATTTAATAGAAGACTGGTACAATATCGTATTCCTGTATGCATGTCGGATGAAATTTAATATTACATGATTAAGGTTTTTATTAACTGTTAAACTTGCGAACGGCTGGTGGACTTGTACTACAGCTGGAAATGATGAAATGGTTAAGTTGTTAATTCCCAGGAAGGTTTAGGGTTTGATGCTTCGTTGCACAATTTAGCTGGCTGTACTGTTCAATTGCAGGATTTCTGGTGTTTGCCTGCTTGCCTTAAACTTTGTCAATACATTTTTAAACAATGGATTTCAATTAGTAATCATTAGTATGTAGAAGTCTTTTAGCAACTCTCAGGATCTTGTTCACAGCGAGTGTAGTCAGGAAATAACAAATTATTAAGGACAACATGTGAGATTAGAAGCCAGTAGAGAGTTTGAGCTTTCCATCACAATTTGTAGAGAGACAAGGACAAAACATTTGATGAAAGTTAATTTGTTACCAGACAATTCTGATTCTTTTTCTCTCTCTTTGTGTCTACTGCTTAGAGACATCAAGATTGTCAAATCACAGTTGAACATAATACAATTTTCGAACTGCGTTTCATGCCTTATTCAAATTATTTTACAGGACACCTTTGATAGATTTGTTACTCAGACAAATAATCTTGAGTGGATCAATGCACGGTTGAGGAATGGATATCTACAAACTGTGTAAATATCACATCCACAGGGACCTGTCTTTTGCATTTATGATGCCGGCGTTGGACTGGGGTGGACACAGCAAGAAGTTTTACAACACCAGGTTAAAGTCCAACAGGTTTATTTGAAATCACTAGCTTTCAGAGCTTTGCTCCTTCATCAGGTGAGTAAAGAAGTAGGTTACACAAACATAGCATATATAGACAAAGCCAATGATGCAAGTAGATGCTTTGAATGCGAGTCTTTGTAAATCTGGGACAAAAAGCTAGGATCAGTAATGGTGGCCAGGATACTACCAGATTGCCATAAGAATCCATTTAGTGCACTAGGGAAGGAGATTTACTGATCTTGCCCTGGTCTGGACTGCATGCTATTTTAGATCCATAGCAGTATGATTGGCTCTAAATTACCCTCTGAAATGGCCAAGAAAGCTATGCAGTTGTGAAGAGGATTGCTAAACCATGCTGAGGAATTGGCAATAAATGCTGACTCTGCCTGTGACATTCACATTAAATCAATTGTTATGGGTCAGGGTTTAGAGAACCCCAAAGTGTATCATGGAGTTCACCTGACCCACAACTTTTAATAGAGTGTGGTTATGGGAAGCACAAGGGCCCACTTTACAGGTGTGGTGCAACAGCGAGCTAAAAGTATTTTTTAGCAAAAAACAATGTTTATTTATGAATCCCATTAACATTTTTAAACACACACAGTAAACATCTTAGCAACCATCAACTAAAATACTCCCTCCAAAGAATCCACTATTCAATAAGTAACCCTTAATCTTTCCTTACAACATCCATAAGACAAAAGGCCCTTTTTAACACAGAGATCGGATTTAAATTCACTACTGAGAGCAGTTATCACTTTGAAATCCTCAAATGATCGGGAGACAGTCTTTAGATTGCAGAGAGAGATCCTTAAACAGCTGCTTGCTTTGCCTGCAGCTATCCAGCTCTCAAAACAAAACTAAACACACCTTGTAGCTGCCTGCTCAAAGCAAAAGTGAAAGACAAACAGCCCAGCTCCTCACACTCTCTGACATCACTGCAGCTATCTGACAAACACCCATTTCTTAAAGGTACACCCACTACAGCTATTCGATAAGCACCCATTTCTTAAAGGTACTCACACATGTCACAATAAATAAAAGAAGTGCTTTGGTGTGATTCCTGTGTTTCATTTCCTTTGAACAATGATTTTCATTTGGCGCATTTTGGAGGAAATTGTGAATGTCAGAATTAGCTTTTTCTAACATTTGTCAGGATTGCTGTTTCATATCTTTGTTAGAATTATTCATTCACTGGGGCTGTTTAGCACAGGGCTAAATCGCTGGCTTTGAAAGCAGACCAAGGCAGGCCAGCAGCACGGTTCAATTCCCGTACCAGCCGCCCCGAACAGGTGCCGGAATGTGGCGACTAGGGGCTTTTCACAGTAACTTCATTTGAAACCTACTTGTGACAATAAGCGATTTTTATTGTTTCATTCATTTTCATTTAATTTCATCACTTTGCTCAGTGAAGTTCTGCAATACGATCCTTATTACTATTAGTAACAGAAAGCCATTACCAAGTCAGAATGGCAAGTTAAGTAAACCCATAGCTAGCCTATCCATAGATTACGTCAATGTAGTTCATATCATTGGAAAACTCAACCATTTTAATGTTCTTAAACAAAGCAATTGAACAGTGGCATAAATGCAAAATGTCTAACAGGTTTATTTGGAATCACGTGATTTTGGAGCATAGCTCCTTCATCAGGTGAGGAAGAGGTAGGTTACACAAACACAGCATATATAGACAGAAGCCATTTAGGAAGAGGCATCGGCTCAATTGCGTTTGTACCATCTCCTAGAATTTAACAGTTGTACAGCAATAAATTGTCATCACTTGTGTCTGTGTGGAAGGTGCTGCTGAGGATCTACGGGTTCAATTTGGGGTTAGGGGAAGCACTCCTGTTCCTCTTGACTCCACATACTTGTAAGTCTCTGTAACAAACTTACATTTTTACAGGCGGTTTGTTGAGCTGCATGTAGACCTATTTCTTCTGAATGAAGTTGGGGATGACACACTCATGGATAACCAATATTGCAGAGGAGACCTCAGACAGGCATTATCCCTTTTATTTGTCGAGCTTAAACAATCAACAACTCTACTCGGGCCTAGATATCTTTTTTTGGATAAGGCAGTAATAGCTCTCTCATGTAGCTTCTTAAGTAAGAATCTACTTAATAGAGCCCATGGCACTATTCAAAGAGCAGGGCAGTGCTTCTAGCTTCCTGGCCATCATTTATTCCTCATTCACCATCATTAAACATGATGTGGAGATGCCGGCGTTGGACTGGGGTGAGCACAGTACGAAGTCTTACAACACCAGGTTAAAGTCCAACAGGTTTGTTTCGATGTCACTAGCTTTCGGAGCGCTGCTCCTTCCTCAGGTGAATGAACAGGTATGTTCCAGAAACACATATATAGACAAATTCAAAGATGCCAAACAATGCTAGGAATGCGAGCATTAGCAGGTGATTAAATCTTTACAGATCCAGAGATGGGGTAACCCCAGGTTAAAGAGGTGTGAATTGTATCAAGCCAGGACATCATTAAACAGACTAGCTGGTATTTTGCAGCTGTTTGTGGGACCTTACTGTAGTCAGATTGATGTCCTATTTCCCCATGTTCCAATAATGGCTATACTGCAAGAAATTATTGTAGAGTACACGGGATTTTAGTTGATCCCTCAACAACACATTGCTGAAAAGCACCAAAATTCTTTTGGAAATCCTTAGCATTTCAACCCCCAACTACTACAGTTGAGCACCCCTTATCTGAAATGCTTGGGGCCGAGTGTGTATCAGATTTCAGAATATAATGTGAATCTGCGGTGCGTTGGGAACTGTGCATGTGTGCCATACGTTGGGACCTGCGCACGTGTGGCAGGTTGGGACTAGCGCTTCGCCCAGGAACCTTCCCAGAGCCTTGTGGGAGTTCCTACTCGTGATGTCACGTCGTTGCACGAAAGAAAAGGGCGAATTTTGGAATTTATCGGTTTTCGTAATTTTGGATGAGGGATGGCTCAGCCTATATATGGAAACTCTCTGGGTTTTTTTTAAATAAAATAGTTATAAAAATACATCACAGAGAACAGAAACAATATTCATTATTGGTGATAAATGGAGAGATTTTACCTGTTGATGCATGTACAGCTGTGAATTTGTTATCTAAGAAAAAGAAATCAGATTTGTAATAAACGGACATATCCATCACAAATAAAACCTGGAAACATTTTACACTATTAAGCGGTGCTAAGCCATCAGAATTTGGGCCACTGTTTCCCTCTATGGCTCAGTAATGTTTCCCCTTATTACATAACAACAGTAAGAAGTCTTACAACACCAGGTTAAAGTCCAACAGGTTTGTTTCAATGTCACTAGCTTTCGGAGCGCTGCTCCTTCCTCATTCACCTGAGGAAGGAGCAGCGCTCCGAAAGCTAGTGACATCGAAACAAACCTGTTGGACTTTAGCCTGGTGTTGTAAGACTTCTTACTGTGCTCACCCCAGTCCAACGCCGGGATCTCCACATCATACATAACAACACATTGCTGAAAATCACCACAATTCTTTCAGAAATCCTTAGCATTTCCACCCACACCTACTGTTTCAGAGTGTCTGGCCCAGGCTTTTCTGGAAAATAATTGTAAAAGACAAAGGGATTGGCAATTACAATGAACACAAATCTCACCGTTCCCATTTTAAAGGGAATATATGATGCGCATATTTTCACATCATACTTAACTATAACAAACTATCAGTAGAAACAATGTTTCTCTGCTGTGCCCACCATGGAGCTGGGAAAACAAAGCATCACTACGCTGGGGAAGGTGTAATTACAGGGTGACGGAGTTTAAATGGGTCGTTTCCTTTAACAATGTAAACACAAGAATTTAGAATGGAATCACTGACAAGAAAGTGTGCATTGATGTAACATTTTTTAACACACAAGATAGATATAAAATGGCAATACCTGACAAAACCTTGAAAAAGATTAGCTTTGTCACCAACTGCCATCTGGTTCAGAAGGTGAATACCTACCTTGCTTTTTCTTTTGATAATAATGGTAGAGAATCCAGGCAAGGACAGTGGCAAGGAAAAAGGCCCCTATCAATACGAAATGATGCCGAGGATTTCCTAAAAAAAGAAAAAATTCAGATCAGTTTTCAAGAGTCAGATTAACATAAATAAATTATTAGCCCAGATCTTCCGATGACAACAGGGGTGAACGTTCAGACAATTGCTGCGCTTCATGACCCAACCTGTGCACATGTGTGTTATTTACCCGGGGAGTTTAAACTTCCAATTGTTAGCATTTTGCTTCCCAGGCCTCTCCAAGGAAATCGTTGACACTGCCTGGGCTTCATGTCCTACACTTACATGGATTTTTACCCCATCGTTCTCCAACTGTTACTCTCAGGCAAAGAGCACTGTACATCCAAGTCCAATCATCCTCTAATTCTGCCAGCCACCCGCCTCCCCCCACCCTTCACCTGGAGAGGCCACATGGTCAACTCCCTGTGAGTCAATGACACTTTTTTTTAAATTAAATATTTTATTGAAAATTTTTGGTCAACCAACACAGTACATTGTGCATCCTTTACACAATATTATAACAACACAAATAACAATGACCTATTTTATAAACAAAAAATGAATAAATAATAAATAACAAAAATGAAAACTAGCCCTAATTGGCAACTGCCTTGTCACAAGTAACACTCTCCAAAAATATAATTTAACAGTCCAATATATAATTATCTGTAGCAACGACCGATACATACTATACAGTATATATTAACAACCCTGAGAGTCCTTCTGGTTTCCCCCCCCCCCCCGATCCGGGGCTGCTGCTGCTGCCTTCTTTTTCCTATTCCGTCTATCTTTCTGCGAGGTATTCGACGAACGGTTGCCACCGCCTGGTGAACCCTTGAGCCGACCCCCTTAGGACGAACTTAATCCGCTCTAGCTTTATAAACCCCGCCATGTCATTTATCCAGGTCTCCACCCCCGGGGGCTTGGCTTCTTTCCACATTAGCAATATCCTGCGCCGGGCTACTAGGGACGCAAAGGCCAAAACATCGGCCTCTCTCGCCTCCTGCACTCCCGGCTCTTGTGCAACCCCAAATATAGCCAACCCCCAGCTTGGTTCGACCCGGACTCCTACTACTTTTGAAAGCACCTTTGTCACCCCCATCCAAAACCCCTGTAGTGCTGGGCATGACCAAAACATATGGGTATGATTCGCTGGGCTTCTCGAGCACCTCGCACACCTATCCTCCACCCCAAAAAATTTACTGAGCCGTGCTCCAGTCATATGTGCCGTGTAATACCTTAAACTGAATCAGGCTTAGCCTGGCACACGAGGACGACGAGTTTACCCTGCTTAGGGCATCTGCCCACAGCCCCTCCTCGATCTCCTCCCCCAGCTCTTCTTCCCATTTCCCTTTTAGTTCATCTACCATAGTCTCCCCTTCGTCCCTCATTTCCCTATATATATCTGACACCTTACCATCCCCCACCCATGTCTTTGAGATCACTCTGTCCTGCACCTCTTGTGTCGGGAGCTGCGGGAATTCCCTCACCTGTTGCCTCGCAAAAGCCCTCAGTTGCATATACCTGAATGCATTCCCTTGGGGCAACCCATATTTCTCGGTCAGCGCTCCCAGACTCGCGAACTTCCCATCCACAAACAGATCTTTCAGTTGCGTTATTCCTGCTCTTTGCCACATTCCATATCCCCCATCCATTCCCCCCGGGGCAAACCTATGGTTGTTTCGTATCGGGGACCCCCCCAAGGCTCCAGTCTTTCCCCTATGTCATCTCCACTGTCCCCAAATCTTCAGTGTAGCCACCACCACCGGGCTTGTGGTGTAGTTCCTCGGTGAGAACGGCAATGGGGCTGTCACCATAGCCTGTAGGCTAGTCCCCCTACAGGACGCCCTCTCTAATCTCTTCCACGCCGCTCCCTCCTCCTCTCCCATCCACTTACTCACCATTGAAATATTAGCGGCCCAATAATACTCACTTAGGCTCGGTAGTGCCAGCCCCCCCCTATCCCTGCTACGCTGTAAGAATCCCTTCCTCACTCTCGGGGTCTTCCCGGCCCACACAAAACCCATGATGCTCTTTTCAATCCTTTAAAAAAAAGCCTTCGTAATCACCACCGGGAGGCACTGAAACACAAAGAGGAATCTCGGGAGGACCACCATCTTAACCGCCTGCACCCTCCCTGCCATTGACAGGGATACCATATCCCATCTCTTGAAATCCTCCTCCATCTGTTCCACCAACCGCGTTGAATTTAACCTATGCAATGTGCCCCAATTCTTAGCTATCTGGATCCCCAGGTAACGAAAGTCCCTTGTTACCTTCCTCAACGGTAGGTCCTCTATTTCTCTACTCTGCTCCCCTGGATGCACCACAAACAACTCACTTTTCCCCATGTTCAATTTATACCCTGAAAAATTCCCAAACTCCCCAAGTATCCGCATTATTTCTGGCATCCCCTCCGCCGGGTCCGCCACGTATAGTAGCAAATCGTCCGCATACAAAGATACCCGGTGCTCTTCTCCTCCCCTAAGTACTCCCCTCCACTTCTTGGAACCCCTCAACGCTATCGCCAGGGGCTCAATCGCCAGTGCAAACAATAATGGGGACAGAGGGCATCCCTGCCTTGTCCCTCTATGGAGCCGAAAATATGCAGATCCCCGTCCATTCGTGACCACGCTCGCCACTGGGGCCCTATACAACAGCTGCACCCATCTAACATACCCCTCTCCAAAACCAAATCTCCTCAACACCTCCCACAAATAATCCCACTCCACTCTATCAAATGCTTTCTCGGCATCCATCGCCACTACTATCTCCGTTTCTCCCTCTGGTGGGGCAATCATCATTACCCCTAACAACCTCCGTATATTCGTGTTCAGCTGTCTCCCCTTCACAAACCCAGTTTGGTCCTCGTGGACCACCCCCGGGACACATTCCTCTATTCTCATTGCCATTACCTTGGCCAGGACCTTGGCATCTACATTTAGGAGGGAAATAGGTCTATAGGACCCGCATTGTAGCGGGTCCTTTTCCTTCTTTAAGAGAAGCGATATCGTTGCTTCAGACATAGTCGGGGGCAGTTGTCCCCTTTCCTTTGCCTCATTAAAGGTCCTCGTCAGTACCGGGGCGAGCAAATCCACATATTTTCTATAGAATTCGACTGGGAATCCATCCGGTCCCGGGGCCTTTCCCGCCTGCATGCTCCTAATTCCTTTCACCACTTCTTCTACCTCGATCTGTGCTCCCAGTCCCACCCTTTCCTGCTCTTCCACCTTGGCAAATTCCAGCCGATCCAAGAAACCCATCATTCTCTCCCTCCCATCCGGGGGTTGAGCTTCATATAATTTTTTATAAAATGTCTTGAACACTCCATTCACTCTCTCCGCTCCCCGCTCCATCTTTCCTTCCTCATCCCTCACTCCCCCTATTTCCCTCGCTGCTCCCCTTTTCCTCAATTGGTGTGCCAGCAACCTGCTCGCCTTCTCCCCATATTCGTACTGTACACCCTGTGCCTTCCTCCATTGTGCCTCTGCAGTGCTCGTAGTCAGCAAGTCAAATTCTACATGTAGCCTTTGCCTTTCCCTGTACAGTCCCTCCTCCGGTGCTTCCGCATATTGTCTGTCCACCCTCAAATGTTCTTGCAGCAACCGCTCCCGTTCCTTACTCTCCTGCTTCCCTTTATGTGCCCTTATTGATATCAGCTCCCCTCTAACCACCGCCTTCAACGCCTCCCAGACCACTCCCACCTGGACCTCCCCATTATCATTGAGTTCCAAGTACTTTTCAATGCACCCCCTCACCCTTAGACACACCCCCTCATCTGCCATTAGTCCCATGTCCATTCTCCAGGGTGGGCGCCCTCCTGTTTCCTCCCCTATCTCCAAGTCCACCCAGTGTGGAGCGTGATCCGAAATGGCTATAGCCGTATACTCCGTTCCCCTCACCTTCGGGATCAATGCCCTACCCAGCACAAAAAAGTCTATTCGCGAGTAGACTTTATGGACATAGGAGAAAAACGAGAACTCCTTACTCCTAGGTCTGCTAAATCTCCACGGGTCTACACCTCCCATCTGCTCCATAAAATCTTTAAGTACCTTGGCTGCTGCCGGCCTCCTTCCAGTCCTGGACTTCGACCTATCCAGCCCTGGTTCCAACACCGTATTAAAATCTCCCCCCATTATCAGCTTTCCCATCTCTAGGTCCGGAATGCGTCCTAGCATCCGCCTCATAAAATTGGCATCATCCCAGTTCGGGGCATATACGTTTACCAAAACCACCGTCTCCCCCTGTAGTTTGCCACTCACCATCACGTATCTGCCCCCGTTATCCGCCACTATAGTCTTTGCCTCGAACATTACCCGCTTCCCCACTAATATAGCCACCCCCCTGTTTTTCGCATCTAGCCCCGAATGGAACACCTGCCCCACCCATCCTTTGCGTAGCCTAACCTGGTCTATCAGTTTCAGGTGCGTTTCCTGTAACATAACCACATCTGCCTTAAGTTTCTTAAGGTGTGCAAGTACCCGTGCCCTCTTTATCGGCCCGTTCAGCCCTCTCACGTTCCACGTGATCAGCCGAGTTGGGGGGCTTCCTACCCCCCCCCCCCTTGTCGATTAGCCATCACCTTTTTCCAGCTCCTCACCCGGTTCCCACGCAGCTGTATCTCCCCCAAGCGGTGCCCCCCCGCCCATCCTCTCCCATACCAGCTCCCCCCTCTCCCCAGCAGCAGCAACCCAGTAATTCCCCCCTCCCACCCCCCCCCGCTAGATCCCCCGCTAGCGTAATTACTCCCCCCATGTTGCGCCCAGAAGTCAGCAAACTCTGGCTGACCTCGGCTTCCCCCCGTGACCTCGGCTCGCACCGTGCGACGCCCCCTCCTTCCTGCTTCTCTATTCCCGCCATGATTATCATAGCGCGGGAACCAAGCCCGCGCTTCTCCCTTGGCCCCGTCCCCAATGGCCAACGCCCCATCTCCTCCACCTCCCCTCCTCCCCCCATCACCACCTGTGGGAGACAGAAATGTTACCACATCGCAGGATTAGTACATAAAACCCCTCTTTGCCCCCCACATTCGCCCCACCACTTTGTTCGAACGTTCTTTTTAATAACCCGCTCATTCCAGTTTTTCTTCCACAATAAAAGTCCACGCTTCATCCGCCGTCTCAAAGTAGTGGTGCCTCCCTCGATATGTGACCCACAGTCTTGCCGGTTGCAGCGTTCCAAATTTTATCTTCTTTTTATGAAGCACCGCCTTGGCCCGATTAAAGCTCGCCCTCCTTCTCGCCACCTCCGCACTCCAGTCTTGATAAACGCGGATCACCGCGTTCTCCCATTTACTACTCCGAGTTTTCTTCGCCCATCTAAGGACCATTTCTCTGTCCTTAAAACGGAGGAATCTCACCACTATGGCTCTGGGAATTTCTCCTGCTCTCAGTCCTCGCGCCATCACTCGGTATGCTCCCTCCACCTCCAACGGACCTGCCGGGGCCTCCGCTCCCATTAACGAGTGCAGCATCGTGCTCACATATGCCCCGACGTCCGCTCCCTCCACACCTTCAGGAAGACCAAGAATCCTCAGGTTGTTCCTCCTTGCGTTGTTTTCCAGTGCCTCCAACCTTTCCACACATCGTTTCTGATGTGCCTCCTGCGTCTCCATCTTCACCACCAGGCCCTGTATATCGTCCTCATTCTCGGCTGCCTTTGCCTTCACGACCCGAAGCTCCCGCTCCTGGGTCTTTTGTTCCTCCTTTAGCCCTTCGATCGCCTGTAGTATCGGGGCCAACAGCTCTTTCTTCATTTCCTTTTTGATCTCTTCCACACAGCATTTCAAGAACTCTTGTTGTTCAGGGCCCCATGTTAAACTGCCACCTTCCGACGCCATCTTGGTTTTTGCTTGCCTTCCTTGCCGCTGTTCTAAAGGATCCACTGCAATCTGGCCACTTCCCTCTCCTTTTTCCATCCGTATCCAGGGGGGATTCCCTTCTGGTTTACCGCACAGTGTTTTTAGCCGTCAAAATTGCCGTTGGGGCTCCTATCAAGAGCCCAAAAGTCCGTTTCACAGGGAGCTGCCGAAACGTGCGACTCAGCTGGTCATCGCCGCACCCGGAAGTCCCAGTCTATGACACTTTAAAGGGTGATTGATGCCCCCTAGAACTGTAGCTGAAGACTTAATACCAAGTGCGGTCTCAAGGTAAAGCATGGTTCGAGGGTAGGGCTGGACAAGAGCACACAGATCAAACCTCAATGGGGGCAGTATCAGGAAGGCCTTAACCACCCCCCACCCCGTACATCAGACAATAAACACTCCTCACAATGCACCCCCCCTCCCACCCCTGACACTAAACACCCAAGTCCACCAGCATCGCTAACAGGAACCCCGCCACTCAATTTTGCAATGATCCTGGTTTTCAAGTACTTCAATGGCTTTGCACATCCTGGGCTGGATTCTCTGTCGCAGGGTCCTCTGTTTCAGCAGCGCACTTATGGCAGCAGATTTCCTGATGGCATGCGGGTGCCCACAATGGGAAACCCCATTAGCCTGCTGGCGGGAGGGAGGATCCGCTGCCAGCGTGGGTGCGTCCCACCAGAAAACGGGTGCGATGGGACAGAGAATCCTGTCCCTTATCTCTGTGAGCGTCTCCCGTCTCACAATCCCTCTGGAGATATGAAATGAAATGAAAATTGCTTATTGTCACAAGTAGGCTTCAATGAAGTTACTGTGAAAAGCCCCTCGTCGCCACATTCCGGCACCTGTTCGGGGAGGCTGGTACGGGAATCGAACCGTGCTGCTGGCCTGCCTTGGTCTGCTTTCAAAGCCAGCGATTTAGCCCTGTGCTAAACAGCCTCTGCCCTACTCTAATTCTGGCCTCTTGAGCATCCATGAATTTAATCATCCCATCGCTGGCGATGGTGCCTTCAGATGCCTCGGCCCCTTGCTCTGGAATTCATTTCCTAAACCTTTCTGCTCGTCTACCTGTCTTTCCACCTTTAAGACACTCCTTAAAACCTACTTCCATAATCCAATATGTGGTGGACTGCCTAATTTTGCTTTATAACACTCCTGTGAAGCGGCTTAGGATATCTTTACTTTGGGGAGGGGGGGGGGGCCTGTAAGTTGTTGTTGTAGAAACAAATTTAATGACTTAGCACAATGGGTAGGTAAAAAGCCAGCCATTTCTTCCATAAATACACAGTTTTAAATATAATTGCTACTCACAATGACCTCCACATATATTGCATTTCAGTACTTTAATTATTCACTGTGAATACCATGATGCAGTAAAAGGCTTTAACACACTTAATCTTCATTTACATAGATTTAAAAACAGTGTATAATACAAGCCAGCGAGAATTGAAGATGGTTGAGCACCTTTACATTCCAGGAGGCCACATCATGGAGCCGCAAAAAGGGAAGTAGAGATATGGGAATAGAGCGGGGAAGTGGAGCTGAGGTAGAACATCAGTCATGATCTCAGTGAATGGCAGTGCAGGCTAAAGAGGCCATTTCGCTCATTCCTGCTCAGATTTCTAATATTCAGCAAAAGGAACAGCAGCAGGTTGATATGCTTATGGTGAACAATCTGTTGTTAGTTGCAAATGATTTTCCATACAAGCTCCCATCTCTTGATGTGTAAACCCAATGAGGTGTATGCCTGACCACAGCATTAAGAGTCCAGCCTACATCTTCTCACTCATCCCTCCCTCAAAATGCTGTCAGCTACAGACTGCTCTTTGTCCACTACAACCCACCACCTGATAAAGGCAACTTCAATGCAACGACTACTGATTCACTGCACAAATTGTGTATCCAATGAACATCACATGGAATTTTTGTCAGTATTTCCTCCAACCTCACCATTTTAGTTCAATTTGTTTCGAACATAATGTAAGCAGAGCAGACAAATGCTGGAACACAACGAGATTGCAACATCACACGTTAGCACAAATAGAGAGAACCTGTGGATTGTCAATGGGCTGACAATTTTGGAGAAACAAAATAGATCAATGGCTCAGTGTGTCTGTCACTAGAAGTAGTTGCTGATCACAAATCTGCTCTGGTCTCCTTGCCAGTAAATCAGCACTCTCCAGACTGTTTTCCTCCTCATTACCAAACAAATCTCTCATCCCACTGAATACTCACTTCCCTGAATTTTATTAAATGCATTTGGCTGATATAAGGCATCATCGGTCATAGGTGGAAAGAATAACCCCAGACTTCCAAATGTTATCCATTCATTCCCTCAGCACATTGAAATAATGCAGGGACTGCTGCATCATGGCTATACTGTGGATGTCAGGCACTAACGATTTGATTTCTGCGATCAGAAACTACATGAACATTCATGGAGCAGCCTCATGTATTCATTCGTGTTAAGATATAGAACCTTGGTAGCTATACACATTCCATTTCTAAAACTCTGGACTTTTCATAAGCTTGTTCATGGGCTGCACGGTAGCACAAGTGATTAGCACTGTGGCTTCACAGCGCCAGGGTCCCAGGTTCGATTCCCTGCTGGGTCACTGTCTGTGCGGAGTCTGCACGTTCTCCCAGTGTCTGTGTGGGTTTCCTCCGGGTGCTCCGGTTTCCTCCCACAGTCCAAAGACGTGCAGGTTAGGTGGATTGGCCATGATAAATTGCCCTTAGTGTCCAAAAAGGTTAGGAGGCGTTATTGGGTTACAGGGAGAGGGTGGAAGTGAGGGCTTAAATGGGTCATAAGAACATAAGAACTAGAAGCAGGAGTAGGCCATCTGGCCCCTCGAGCCTGCTCCACCATTCAATGAGATCATGGCTGATCTTTTGTGGACTCAGCTCCACTTTCCAGCCCGAACACCATAACCCTTAATCCCTTTATTCTTCAAAAAACTATCTATCTTTATCTTAAAAACATTTAATGAAGGAGCCTCTACTGCTTCACTGGCAAGGGATTCCATAGATTCACAACCCTTTGGGTGAAGAAGTTCCTCCTAAACTCAGTCCCAAATCTACTTCCCCTTATTTTGAGGCTATGCCCCCTAGTTCTGCTTTCACCCGCCAGTGGAAACAACCTGCCCGCATCTATCCTATCTATTCCCTTCATAATTTTATATGTTTCTATAAGATCCCCCCTCATCCTTCTAAATTCCAACACGTACAGTCCCAGTCTACTCAACCTCTCCACGTAATCCAACCCCTTCAGCTCTGGGATTAACTTAGTGAATCTCCTCTGCACACGCTTCAGTGCCAGTACGTCCTTTCTCAAGTAAGGAGAGCAAAACTGAACACAATACTCCAGGTGTGGCCTGACTAACACCTTATACAATTGCAGCATAACCTCCCTAGTCTTAAACTCCATTCCTCTAGCAATGAAGGACAAAATTCCATTTGCCTACTGAATCACCTGTAAACCAACTTTTTGCGACTCATGCACCAGCACACCCAGGTCTCTCTGCACAGCAGCATGTTTTAATATTTGATCATTTAAATAATAATCCCTTTTGCTGTAATTCCTACCAAAATGGATAACCTCACATTTGTCAACATTGTATTCCATCTGCCAGGCCCTAGCCCATTCACTTAGCCTATCCAAATCCCTCTGCAGACTTCCAGTATCCTCTGCACTTTTTGCTTTACCACTCATCTTAGTGTCGTCTGCAAACTTGGACACATTGCCCTTGGTCTCCAACTTCAAATCATCTATGTAAATTGTGAACAGTTGTGGGCCCAACACTGATCCCTGAGGGACACCACTAGCTACTGATTGCCAACCAGAGAAACACCCATTTATCCCCACTCTTTGCTTTCTATTAATTAACCAATCCTCTATCCATGCTACTACTTTACCCTTAATGCCATGCATCTTTATCTTATGCAGCAACCTTTTGTGTGGCACCTTGTCAAAGGCTTTCTGGAAATCCAGATGTACAACATCCATTGGCTCCCCGTTATCTACCGCACCGGTAATGTCCTCAAAAAATTCCACTAAATTAGTTAGGCACGACCTGCCCTTTATGAACCCATGCTGCGTCTGCCCAATGGGACAATTTCCATCCAGATGCCTCGCTATTTCTTCCTTGATGATAGATTCCAGCATCCTCCCTACGACCGAAGTTAAGCTCACTGGGCTATAATTACCCGCTTTCTGCCTACCTCCTTTTTTAAACAGTGGTGTCACGTTTGCTAATTTCCAATCCGCCGGGACCACCCCAGAGTCTAGTGAATTTTGGTAAATTATCACGAGTGCATTTGCAATTTCCCTAGCCATCTCTTTTAGCACTCTGGGATACATTCCATCAGGGCCAGGAGACTTGTATACCTTTAGCCCCATTAGCGTGCCCATCACTACCTCCTTGGTGATAACAATCCTCTCAAGGTCCTCACCTGTCATAGCCTCATTTCCATCAGTCACTGGCATGTTATTTGTGTCTTCCACTGTGAAGACCGACCCAAAAAACCTGTTCAGTTCCTCAGCCATTTCCTCATCTCCCATTATTAAATCTCCCTTCTCATCCTCTAAAGGCCAATATTTACCTTAGCCACTCTTTTTTGTTTTATATATTTATAGAAACTTTTACTATCTGTTTTTATATTCTGAGCAAGTTTACTCTCATAATCTATCTTACTCTTCTTTATAGCTTTTTAGTAGCTTTCTGTTGCCCCCTAAAGATTTCCCAGTCCTCTAGTCTCCCACTAATCTTTGCTACTTTGTATACTTTTTCCTTCAATTTGATACTCTCCCTTATTTCCTTAGATATCCACGGTCAATTTTCCCTCTTTCTACCGTCCTTCCTTTTTGTTGGTATAAACCTTTGCTGAGCACGGTGAAAAATCGCTTGGAAGGTTCTCCACTGTTCCTCAACTGTTTCACCACAAAGTCTTTGCTCTACCTATAAACTCTTCCCTCGTAGGTTCCACTACATACTGTTCTAGGAAACTATCGCGGATACATTCTGTAAACTCCTCCTTAAGGCTGCCTTGACCGACCTGGTTAAACCAATCGACATGTAGATTAAAATCCCCCATGATAACTGCTGTACCATTTCTGCATGCATCAGTTATTTCTTTGTTTATTGCCTGCCCCACCATAATGTTACTATTTGGTGGCCTATAGACTACTCCTATCAGTGAATTTTTGCCTTACTATTCCTGATTTCCACCGAAATGGATTCAACCTTATCCTCCATAGCACCGATGTCATCCCTTACTATTGCCCGGATGTCATCCTTAAATAACAGAGCTACACCACCTCCCTTACCATCCACTCTGTCCTTCCGAATGGTTTGATACCCTTGGATATTTAACTCCCAGTCGTGACCATCCTTTAACCATGTTTCAGTAATGGCCACTAAATCATAGTCATTCGCGATGATTTGCGCCATCAACTCATTTACCTTATTCCGAATACTACGAGCATTCAGGTAAAGTACACTTATGTTGACTTTTTTTTTTACCTCTGTCCTGAATCTTAACACCTCGATCAGTAACCTCTCCTAAGTTATATTTCCTCTTAACCTTTCTCCTAATTTTCCTTGTCATTGAACCCATATCTTCATGTAACAACCTGCCGCGTCGCTTACCATTAATGTTTTCACTTGCCGTTTTATTCCTTTTAGTATTCCTGGTCCTATTCACTGTTTTACTACCTTCCAACTTCCTGCATTAGTTCCCATCCCCCTGCCACATTAGTTTAAACTCTCCCCAACAGCTCTAGCAAACACCCCCCCTAGGACATCGGTTCCAGTCCTGCCCAGGTGCAGACCGTCCGGTTTGTACTGGTCCCACCTCCCCAGAACCGGTTCCAATGCCCCAGGAGTTTGAATCCCTCCCTCTTGCACCATCTCTCGAGCCATGCATTCATCCTATCTATCCTGACATTCCTACTGTGACTAGCTCGTGGCACTGGTAGCAATCCTGAGATTACTACCTTTGAGGTCCTACTTTTTAGTTTAACTCCTAACTCCTGAATTCAGCTGGTAGGACCTTGTCCCGTTTTTTTAACCTATATCGTTGGTGCCTATGTGCACCACGACAGCTGGCTGTCCCCCCCCCCCCCCCCCCAGTCCTGCAGCCGCTCCGAGACATCCTTGACCCTTGCACCAGGGAGGCAACATACCATCCTGGAGTCTCGATTGCGTCCACAGAACCACCTGTCTATTCGGTGCAGACTCGATGGGCCAAATGGCCTCCTTCTGCACTGTATGTTCTATGTTATGTTGTTCATTTGCAAGAGCTTTGTGCTGCCTCGAATTGAAGCTTCTTTTCCACTAGGAAGGTATTTCATCTTGAAAACAGAGAATCAATTCTTTGCTTTGGACCAGTGGGTTGGCTAATTTGACAGTTGTATCCTTTGGCAGACTGTAAATATCTTGATGTACAGTAACGTCATGCTACAATTAAATTAGCATGTTTGTTTTGCTGGAAACAGCACCATATCTGTATCCCGAAAGTTGAAACCTGATTTCCAGAAATATTCATTTTGAATTAGGCATGTGCATACTTGTAGCTCCTTTGCTTGCACCATTTAAATTGCACCTTGAAAAATAGGTGCACACTGCACTTGGTGGGGTACCAAATTCTCCCACCATCAATGAAGCTCAATGTCACAGTACTAAAAAGTAAATCTTCAGATCAGATTAAACTTAAATTACTTTTGGTTATAATTTAGCAGTAAATAGTGGCATGGTGGCACAGTGCACTGTTGTCTGACAGCACCCAGGGACCCGGGTTCAATTAAAATGAAAAATGAAATGAAAATCGCTTATTGTCACAAGTAGGCTTCAAATGAAGTTACTGTGAAAAGCCCCTAGTCGCCACATTCCGGCTCCTGTTCGGGGAGGCTGGTACGGGAATTGAACCGTGCTGCTGGCCTGCCTTGGTCTGCTTTCAAAGCCAGCGATTTAGCCCAGTGTGCTAAACCAGCCCCTTGGTGACTGTGCAGTCTGCACATTCTCCCCGTGTCTGCGAGGGTTTCTTCTGGGTGCTCCGGTTTCCTCCCACAGTCCAATGATTTGCCAGGATCAATGCGCAGGGATGCAAGGATTGGGCAGAGAAATGGGTCTGGATATAATGGCCTTTCAGAGGGTGGGTGCAGACTCGATGGGTCAAATGACCTCCTTCTGCACTGTCAGGATTCTACGGATACTGTTTACAGGCTTCCCTGGGATTTAAGTGATGTCACATCATTTATGGAATAACTGGGCAAAATCCTTGTGAGCATACTTTTTTTCCTTTCCGTTGCTCATTCGCACATTCCCATTGACCCATTAAAAATTAGACCGTTTTAAATTATTTATTTTTCTAATGATAAAGGAGGACATGTTCCATGTGCAGTGTTAAGAACTAGAGGCTCGGTTTAATTTATTTAAGCGCACAATGATGGGGCAATTCATGAGACCAGCATTCAAGGATCCCGGAGAATTGAAGGGCTGGAAGAGATAACAGGGAAATGGGAGGGGCAAGATCAAGGAGTGATTTGAAAACAAGGATGAGAATTTTAAAGTCAAGACATTACTTAACTGGGAGCCAATGCAGGTCAGCGAGCACAGGGATGAGAGTGGAATGGGACTTTGTGCAAGTCAACACACAAGCAGCAAAGTGTTGGATGATCTCAAGTTCATGTAGAGTAGAATGTGGGAGAAGCGCATTGGGATAGTCCATTTCGAGAGAGCCAAGGCAGGAATGAGAGTTTCAGTACCATAGGTTGAGGCAAGGGTGAGGTTGGGCAATGTTGCACAGGTGGAAATAGATACTCTTAGCGTTGGTGCAAATATGGGGTCAGAAGCTCATCTTGAGGTCAAATGTGAAACCAAGGTTACAAACAGGCGAGTTTAATCTCAAGACTGCTGCCAGGGAGACAGATGAAGTCAGTAGCTAGGGAACAGAGTTTTGAGCAGGGACTGAAGATAATAGCTTCAACCTTGCAAGTATTTAATTAGGGGGAATTTCTGCTCATCCAGGACTAGATGCTGGATAAGCAATCTGATCACTTAGCAGCAGTGGAGAAGTTGAGAGAGGCGGTGGAAAGGTAAAGTTGGGTGTTGTCAACGTACATGTGGAAACAAATGCTGTGCCTTCAGGTTATTTTGCTGAGGTGGGTGACATGTACATCAGAAACACGTGGGGCTACTGATCGATCCTTGTGGAGACCAGGAGGTAACCATGCAGGAGCGAGAACGGAAATCTTCGCAAGTGATACTTTGGCTTAAAATTGTTACCTCTTGTTCTGGCAGTTATTGCTTAGAAATGATAGCATAGAAACATTCCATTTAGCCAAACTGGTTTATGCCAGTGTTTAAGTTTGTCACTCCTCACATATTTAGATCACAGCTTTACCTATTAGGATAATGCTTTATTCCTTTCTGAGATAACATATTACAAACACGCCAAAGGCCCTTGTGGCTGTCAGCAATCTGGAGTAGGAGTATCCAGCGCTGAGTAAAACACCCATGTTGTTCCTGTTGCCCATTGTGACGACCTACATGTGTGAGGTTGGATTTTCCGTTTTCATAAAGATGAAGACAGCAAAGGAACTGGTTAAAGTCTGCACCCAATATGCGCATAAGGACCAAGTCCCATGGCCCGGGTCCCAGAGGCTGGCCAGTGGGCAAAAGTGGGTCCCGGGGAAAAAAAAGTTTGAAAAACACTGCTGTAGAATACAAATGAGCTCTTACACGAAAGTAGGCACATCCAAATACATCACTGTTTCAATAGGACTCTAATATCCAAAATAAACCAACAGAAGTCTCCAGTCACTTTTCTGAATGCGATAAAACTGCCAATTTTGTCTGACTTCCAATGAAGTGATCCAGCTATCAGCATTTGGCAGAGAAATAGGTGGAGGGTAGAATACGAATGAAAATGACTTCAGTGCACAGTGACTGCTTGGAATTACATCACATTAGGAAAATAAAGTGACTGCTTGGAATTACACATTATGAAATTAAAGAGGCTAAAACAAGTTCATCAACCTCAACATAATCCAAGGGAACAGAACCAAGCCTGACTCTGATTGCCGGGTTGGTTCACAACACAGATACATTTTCCAGTTAATTTCTGGGGTAAATATTGTTTAATACTTGTTCTCATTAGGCGACGGTCTCATTTCGGACTAAGGGAGGGATTTATTGACCGTCCAGCCATGTGTTTTTCAGCAGCGGAGACGAACCACCAGCGGGATCTACCAGTCCCACCGTTGTCAATGGAATTTCCCATTGACAGCACACCTCGTTGCCGGGAAATCCGTGCGCCGGAGTGGGATCGAAATTTCCCACCGGCCTGAACAGCCGGTAATTCCCATCCTACATTTTTGATACATCCATTCAGTATTATTGGAACCAATGTCAGTTAGATCGCAGCTGAGAAAAACAACAGAGTCAACCTGCTGATGGTTATAGGCATAACTTTGTAGTAAAACCACTGGCATTATATTAAAAGGAAATGATTTGTGAATTGTTGCAAAATATCTATATTCCCTCAAGGATTTGGAGTTCTACAAATAGATATTTTATTTGAAAAATCTTACCTGTTGTTTCAATGCAACTTTGTACAAGAAAAGGGTCACTCTGATTTCTGTTTCCGGTTTGGTTCACAACACAGATAAGTTCTCCAGTATAATTTCTGGGGTTGAGTATTGTTAAATGCTTGTTCTCATTAGACAACATGATGGTCTCTTTTGAGATTACATCAGATTTTTGATACTTCCATGCAGTATCATAGGAACCAGTGTAATTTAGTTCACAGCGGAGAAAAACAACGGAGAAATTTCCAATGCAGGCGATTTCCGGACGGGCAAGCGGTTCTACAATTTAAAAGAAATGTGAAAAAAGTATTCAAACTTTTGAGTAAACTAACATTCTCTAAAATCAATGGTAAATTGTCTTGATAACTCTCAGGTATATAACATGTTTCAGGAACTGCACACTGTCAGGACAACACCCAAAAAGTGTTCTCTCCACAGTCATACTCTATACCTTGATATACTGACCTGCAGAAAGGATACTGTTGCACAAATTTCCTTTGTAGAAGTTCAGTTGAATGAGCTGAACATGATTATAGGGAGCACAATACGGAAACTTGCTAAAGACACAGTAGGAGGAGATTGATTGGTTATGTGTACCGAGGTACAGTGTAAAGTATTTTTCTGCGGCCAAGGGAACGTACACAGTAGACAAAAAGAATAATCGACAAAGTACATCAACATCCAGCAGAGGGCAGTAGAGCAGAGCTGCTGATTGGCTGTTGCAAGGGAAATTTGCATACCTCCGTTGTGGTCACCCTAACTTGAAGGTGTACCTGAGCTAGAGACCCTAGCCGTTTGAGTGAAGACAAGCATCCAGCAGAGGGCAGTAGGGCAGAGCTGCTGATTGGCTGTTGCAAGGGAAATTTGCATACCTCCGTTGTGGTCACCCTAACTTGAAGGTGGTTTGTGGAGGAGCTGTTGTCAAGTGACACTTAAACCCAAAACACTTTTTCAGTGTTTCCCTCCCTACCCCCTCCTCTAACCAAAAAGAAAACGCTGTAAAGATCAAGAGGAAGGCTCGAGGTCAGGTAGAAGTAGAAAGAAGTTGAACCGTGAAGCCACAGCCTGCAGGTAAGGGATTGGCTGCTGACTGGTAAGTAGTTTTTCTTTTATTTTCCCTCAGGTGTTATCGTGCAGGGCGCAGAGGTTGCTGAGTGAGTGCTTGCTGAGAAGGGGAGTGAATAACAGGTAAGCTATTTCTTTCTTTTTCTTTTTTTTAAATCTAGAGGGGATGGCAGGGAAGGTAGTGCAATGTTCCTCCTGCAGAATGTTTGAGGTGAGGGACGCCGACAGTGTCCCTGCTGATTTCATCTGTGGGAAGTGCACCCATCTCCAACTCCTCAGAAACCGCGTTAGGGAACTGGAGCTGGATGAACTTCTGATCATTCGGAAGGCAGAGGTGGTCATAGATAGAAGCTTCAGGGATGTAGTTACTCCGAAGAATAAAGATAGATGGGTGACGGTGTGAGGGGCTGGGAGGAAGCAGTCAGTACAGGGATCCCCTGTGGTCGTTCCCCTTAGTAACAGGTATACCGCTTTGGATACTGTTGGGGGGGGGGGGGGGGACACTTACCAGGGGTGAGCCAAGGGGTACAGGTCTCAGGCACAGAGTCTGTCCCTGTTGCTCAGAAGGGAAGAGGGGAGAGGAGTAGAGCATTAGTCATTGGAGACTCCATAGTTAGGGGGATAGCTAGGAGATTCTGTGGGAACGAGAGAGACTCGCGGTTGGTGTGTTGCCTCCCAGGTGCCAGGGTGCGTGATGTTACGGATCGTGTTTTCGGGATCCTTAAGGGGGAGAGGGAGCAGCCCCAAGTCGTCGTCCACATAGGTACCAACGACATAGGTAGGAAAAGGGATAGGGATGTAAGGCAGGAATTCAGGGAGCTAGGTGGAAACCTAGATCTAGGACAATCAGAGTTATTAACTCTGGGTTGTTACCCGTGCCACGTGATAGCGAGACGAGGAATAGGGAAAGAGAGGAGTTGAACGCGTGGCTACAGGGATGGTGCAGGAGGGTTTCAGATTTCTGGATAATTGGGGCTCATTCTGGGGCCGGTGGGACCTCTACAAACGGGATGGTCTACACCTGGACCAGAGGGGTACCAATATCCTCGGGGGGGAATTTGCTAATGCTCTTCGGGAGGGTTTAAACTAGTTCAGCAGCGGCTTGGGAACCTGAAATGTAGCTCCAGTATACAGGAGGTTGAGAGTAGTGAGGTCATGAGTAAAGTTTTAAAGTTGCAGGAGTGTACCGGCAGGCAGGAAGGTGATTTAAAGTGTGTCTTCTTCAATGCCAGGAGCATCCGGAATAAGGTGGGTGAACTTGCGGCATGGGTTGGTACCTGGGACTTCGATGTTGTGGCCATTTCGGAGACATGGATAGAGCAGGGACAGGAATGGTTGTTGCAAGTGCCGGGGTTTAGATATTTCAGTAAGCTCAGGGAAGGTGGTAAAAGAGGGGGAGGGATGGCATTGTTAGTCAAGGACAGTATTACGGTGGCAGAAAGGATGTTTGATGAGGACTCGTCGATTGAGGTAGTATGGGCTGAGGTTAGAAACAGGAAAGGAGAGATCACGCTGTCAGGGGTTTTCTATAGGCCTCCGAAAAGTTCCAGAGATGTAGAGGAAAGGATTGCAAAGATGATACTGGATAGGAGCGAAAGCAACAGGGTAGTTGTTATGGGGGACTTTAACTTTCCAAATATTGACTGGAAACGCTATAGTTCGAGTACTTTAGATGGGTCCGTTTTTGTCCAATGTGTGCAGGAGTGTTTCCTGACACAGTATGTAGATAGGTCAACGAGAGGCGAGGCCGTATTGGATTTGGTACTGGGTAATGAACCAGGACAGGTGTTAGATTTGGAGGTAGGTGAGCACTTTGGTGAGTGATCACAATTCGATTACGTTTACTTTAGTGATGGAAAGGGATAGGTATATACCGCAGGGCAAGAGTTAAATCGGGGGGGAAAGGCAATTATGATGCGGTGAGGTAAGACTTAAGATGCATCAGATGGAGAAGAAAACTGCAGGGATGGGCACAATGGAAAGGTGGAGCTTGTTCAAGGAACAGCTACTGCGTGTCCTTGATAAGTATGTACCTGTCAGGCAGGGAGTAAATGGTCGAGCAAGGGAACCGTGGTATACTAAGGCAGTCGAAACACTTGTCAAGAGGAAGAAGGAGGCTTATGTAAAGATGAGACATGAAGGTTCAGTCAGGGCGCTCGAGAGTTACAAGTTAGCTAGGAAGGACCTAAAGAGAGAGCTACGAAGAGCCAGGAGGGGACCTGAGAAGTCTTTGGCAGGTAGGTTCAAGCATAACCCTAAAGCTTTCTATAGAAATGTCAGGAATAAAAGAGTGAAGAGGGTAAGAGTCGGGCCAGTCAAGGACAGTAGTGGGAAATTGTGCTTGGAGTTCGAGAAGATAGGAGAGGTGCTAAATGAATATTTTTCATCAGTTTTCACACAGGAAAAAGACAATGTTGTCGAGGAGAATACTGAGATTCAGGATACTAGACTAGAAGGGCTTGAGGCTCATAAGGAGGAGGTGTAAACAATTCTGGAAAGGGTGAAAATAGATAAGTCCCCTGGGCCGGATGGGATTTATCCTAGGATTCTCTGGGAAGCTAGGGAGGAGATTGCTGAGCCTATGGCTTTGATCTTTAAGTCATCTTTGTCAACAGGAATAGTGCCAGAAGACTGGAGGATAGCAAATGTTGTCCCCTTGTTCAAGAAGGGGAGTAGAGACAACCCCGGTAACTATAGACCAGTGAGCCTTACTTCTGTTGTGGGCAAAATCTTGGAAAGGTTTAGAAGAGATAGGGTGTATAATCATCTGGAAAGGAATAATTTGATTAGACATAGTCAACACGGTTTCGTGAAGGGTAGGTCGTGCCTCACAAACCTTATTGAGTTCTTTGAGAAGGTGACCAAACAGGTGGATGAGGGTAAAGCAGTTGATGTGGTGTATATGGATTTCAGTAAAGCGTTTGATAAGGTTCCCCACGGTAGGCTACTGCAGAAAATACGGAAGCATGGGATTCAGGGAGATTTAGCAGTTTGGATCAGAAATTGGCTAGCTGGAAGAAGACAAAGGGTGGTAGTTGATGGGAAGTGTTCAGACTGGAGTCCAGTTACTAGTGGTGCACCACAAGGATCTGTTTTGGGGCCACTGCTGTTTGTCATTTTTATAAATGACCTGGAGGAGGGCGTAGAAGGATGGGTGAGTAAGTTTGCAGATGACACTAAAGTCGGTGGAGTGGTGGACAGTGCGGAAGGATGTTGCAAGTTACAGAGGGACATAGATAAGCTGCAGCGCTGGGCTGAGAGGTAGCAAATGGAGTTTAATGCAGAAAAGTGTGAGGTGATTCATTTTGGAAGGAATAACAGGAAGACAGAGTACTGGGCTAATGGTAAGATTCTTGGCATTGTGGATGAGCAGAGAGATCTCGGTGTCCATGTACATAGATCCCTGAAAGTTGCCACCCAGGTTGAGAGGGTTGTTAAGAAGGCGTACGGTGTGTTAGCTTTTATTGGTAGAGGGATTGTGTTTCGGAGCCATGAGGTCATGTTGCAGCTGTACAAAACTCTGGTGCGCCCGCATTTGGAGTATTGCCTGCAATTCTGGTCGCCGCATTATAGGAAGGATGTGGAAGCATTGGAAAGGGTGCAGAGGAGATTACCAGAATGTTGCCTGGTATGGAGGGAAGATCTTATGAGGAAAGGCTGAGGGACTTGAGGCTGTTTTCATTAGAGAGAAGGTTAAGAGGGGACTTAATTGAGGCATACAAGATGATCAGAGGATTGGATAGGGTGGACAGTGAGAGCCTTTTTCCTCGGATGGTGATGACTAGCACGAGGGGACATAGCTTTAAATTGAGGGGTGATAGATATAAGACAGATGTCAGAGCGTACAGATGTACAGTTGCCCTGCCTGCAACAGTAGTGGACTCGCCAACACTAAGGGTATTCAAATGGTCATTGGATAGACATATGGACGATAAGGGAATAGTGTAGATGGGCTTTAGAGTGGTTTCACAGGTCGGCGCAACATCGAGGGCCGAAGGGCCTGTACTGCGCTGTAACGTTCTATGTTCTAAATAGTGAGTGTTTACAGTGCGGAACAAGGGCCAAACAAAGCAAATATATGAGTAAGAGCAGCATAGGGCGTCGTGAATAGTGTTCTTACAGGGAACAGATCAGTCCGAGGGAGAGTCATTGAGAAGTCTAGTAGCTGTGGGGAAGAAGCTGTTCCTATGTCTGGATGTGTGAGTCTTCAGACTTCTGTACCTTCTGCCTGATGGAAGGGTCTGGGAGAGGGCAAAGCCTGGGTGTGAGGGGTCTCTGACAATGCGGTCTGCCTTCCTGAATCAGCGAGAGGTGTATACAGAATCAATGGGAGGGTGGCAAGTTTGTGTGATGCGTTGGGCTGAGTTCACCAAAAACAGACAACAGCAAGATGACAGACAGGTGGAGGAGTATGGGAGAAAATGTTTTGGAAGGAGAAAGCTCAGAATTGGCATATATACTGAAAAGGTCCTGGAGAGAGAATGTTAATATTACGTAATAGATTTGAGTGACTGGGGACTGGATTTTTGAAGGGCCATGAATCTGGGTCTAGCCTGGGCAGTTATTCAAATTTGCAATCCTCATGCCTCTGGGACAGTTTGCAATTTTCAAAGAGCTGGAGGGGAGAGAGAGGAAAACATGGTCACTGTGAATTAATAGCCCCCAAGTTCCTTTAGGAGTTTGTTATGGGCCCAGTCCATTCAGCACTACATTTTAAATGCATCTTTGGACAAGGTTTTCACTGCTTGTCCCAAGTAAGTTCCTGCGTATTTATTCAAAACGTATGGGGCCAACTAATGCGGACAGAGGATCTGCTCCTAACCTTGTCCTCCATGGCTGTTTTCCGCAAAGTTTGATCTTCTAGCCATCTAATTAGTTTCCTGCTCTAATCAGTAAAGCTGCTACACTCCCATCATAGCTACTATCTGCCTTTGCTGGTGATGCCAGGCAGGCAGCTCCTGCCTCCTGGTGGTTCTTGGCACCACAATTGGGTGCTGTGCTTACCCCTATCCAATTAGACAATTTGCATTTGAAAATAGCATCACCAGAGTTCAACAGTTGAGGCATAGGGTCAGGAGATGGAATTTATCCTGGTGTTGGGCTCCTGACCCAGTTTTGAAAATCGAGCCCTATGGCTATTTCCATTGGAGCAAAGTTTCACGGAGGCTTTTTTGAATGAGTCATAAATATAATGGGCGGGATTCTCTGTCCCGCCAGCTGGCTAACGGGGTTTCCTAGTGACCTGATAGTTCTCAGGAGCAAGGAGCATAAAACACAAGAGAAAAGAACAATAAATTGGTACAAGGCAACGGTTAGATCACAGTTAGAATAGCATGTTCAGTTTGGGTGCCCTATGTCAATAACATTATAAAAATTATACAATTTGAATTCATCGAGATAGAGCCATAGATGGGTAAATATTATGAAGGAACAACGGCATGGTGGCGCAATGGTTAGCATGGAGGACCCGGGTCACTGTCCGTGTGGAGTTTGCACATTCTCCCCCTGTTTGTGTGGGTCTCACTCCCACAACCCAAAAGATGAGCAGGTTAGGCGGATTGGCCATGCTAAATTGCCCCTTAATTGGAAAAAAATAATTGGGTACTCTAAAACTATTATGAAGGAGAGACTAGAGCTACTGGAATTCTTTTACTGGGGCAGGGAAGGATCAGACTGAATTTCACAGAGGCGTTCAGTGTCATGAAAGATTTTGATAGTGTAAACATGGAAAGACTATTCCCTCGGTTTGGAGGCATCAAGTAATGAAAGGCCAACAATTTCCCTGTCACTAGAAGAATCCTGGGAGCTATGGTGACTGATTGGACAGTTCACATTAGTGCGAGAAATTTTAAATGGCTCATTTAATTGAATTGAAGGAATAAGGAGATATTTATATAGCATACAAAATTTAGGGGCTTGCATCAGTTATTTTCAGGTGTAGCAGTGATGGTCACACACTCAGATGTCTGAGCATCTTATATTTGGAGGAGTAGCAAGTCTTTCCTTGAGATCTGAGCGGGGTGCTTGTACATTTATGAGATGCAGCAAGAGATAAACCATCATAAAACAGATTACTCACCAAGCACTATTAGGCCGATACTTATTTTTGAAATATGGCCATCAGACTGTGTGAACTCCAGTACGTAATAGCCAGTATAATTCTTCTCCAATCTCGGTATATAAACTATATTGTTTTTGATTTGGAGCTCAAATTTTTCTGAAAATGGTTCAAAATATGTCGTATTTTTCCCTTCTTCCCATTCAAATACCTTGTTGCCTTCGCGCTTGCACACAATTTCAATAGTAGCATTGGGTTTTGAGAAAGTTAGAGAAACAGTATTGTGCAATAATCCAGAGATAATTTCTGTTGCGGTTGAGTTGCGCGTAAAAACTGGAGGAAGAAAAAAATGTGAAATATTTGTTTTTTTTAAACAATAAAACAACTTTCTGGAAACATAAGCTTGACCATATTAGTTGGCACATGGAAGCTATTATATAAAACAGCAACAAATTTGAAGTTATTAATCGATGCCTGCAAAGACATTCACAGATTATGCACATTGATAAGAGAGAAAATGCTCATGTCACCATGCAATGGTCACATTTAACAAGTGCCAGCTCATTAATTAGTTCCAAGACCCAGGCAGACCCAAAATACCGCAGTTGTTCAAACTTGAGCACCGACTGGAATTGGGCTAAACTGACACACCACAAGAAATATTGAATTTAAGAGTTGGATTTAAATTTTCATATCTACCATGAATAGTAAGCATGCATTTAGAAAGAGAATGGGTATCCCAGGTTCCCCTGGTCTAAAATTGCTGCTTTATCTCTGTATATTCCTCAGACATGACCTATAAGGCAGATGGGGCTATCACTATTATGAAGACTTCCATTTATATTGTCCCCTCAAGGTATTTCAGAGACACAAGGGAAACAAAGTTTGACACAAAGGTGGAGATAAACGGAGGGATGATCAGAAACTTGGTCAATGTGGGGAGATTTTAATGAGGATCTTTACCTTTGATTTTGCATTGTCCATAAACTCACCTTCACCTCTCTCCTTCCTGTTGTTCCTTAAAACCAAGCTCCTGAGCCAAGAATTTGGTCACCTATCCTAATGTGTCCTGGAAGCTTGTGTCAAATTTTATTTCATAGAATTTACAGTGCAGAAGGAGCATATTCGGTCCATTGAGTCTGCCCTGACCCTTGGAAAGAGTACCCCACCGAAGCTCACACCTCCAAGGCATCCCCGTAACCCAATCACCCCACCTAACCTTATTTTTGGACACTCGGTGCCCTAATTACTGTGAAGAGTTCCTGAGGTTGTGAAAGCCGCTATATAAACTTGCATCTTTTTTTACATGAGGCTCCCACTATTTGTGGAACAGGTAGGCTTGGTTATTATGATCAATATTCGAGTTAGTTAGAATGAAGAACTGGAGCATCTGAAACAAAGGGAACTATCACGGAAGAAAAAAATATCAGTGACTCAAAACAACAATTGTGTTCTGATGACAAGCACAAAAAATATCATCTCCAAACCAGAGTGTTTTTACTTCACTGGGCACGGTGGCACAGTGGTTAGCAATGTTGGTTCACAGCACCATGGTCCCAGGTTCATTCCCGGCTTGGGTCACTGTCTGTGCTGAGTCTGCATTTTCTCCCTGTGACTGCGTGGGTTTCCTCCGGGCTCTCTGGTTTCCTTCCACAAGTCCTGAAAGACGTACCGTTAGGTAATTTGGACATTCTGAATTCTCCCTCTGCGTACCCAAAACAGGTGTTGGAATGTGGCGACTAGGAGCTTTTCACAGTAACATTATTGCAGTGTTAATGTAAGTCTACTTATGACATTAAAGATTATTATGACTCTCAGATGGCTGTTTTGCAACATCTGAAGAAATCTTTATTCCAGCTGCATTCAACATTAAAAAAAATAATTGAAAATGATATTTATTCCCCATGACCTCTGATCTAAATACTCAAAATCAAATCTCACAGATGGCACCGTGAAGATGATTTTAGGTTAACAGGAAATAGAAAAAATGACAGCGATACAGGTGGCTTAATCACTTACTAACCCACAGACATGTAAATCAAAAACCCGTTAGGGAGAGGGACATGCCGAAAACATTTACTTTTGAAGCACAAATTTATCAAGTTTTGTAACAAATAAGAAAATCAAAAGGCAATAAGATTATTATAGAAATATTCCAGATATTGATGGCAAATTGTTGGGAGTTCAATTTGCCTCAATTATAACAGAAGACAACAGGATGTTATAAATCTTCAAATCATTTTAGTTTTAAAATGCAATTACTTTCCCACAAATGAGGGCCTACATATCAGCACTAACCAACAAATTATACCATTTACTCATCAGAGGTCCAGTACATTACAGAGACAGAGGGGATTGAGATACAGAGATAAAGATACAATTGGTGAGAATACTGTGCAGTTTCAGTCTCCATATTTAAAGGAAGGATATGCTTGCATCGGACCGGGAAGTACAGCAAAAGTTCACAAAGTTTGTCCTTGAGATGAAGGGCTTGTCCTGAGGAGAGGCTGAGTAAATTGGGTATCTATTCTCTGGAGTTTTGAAGAATGAGAAGTAATCGTATTAAACGTACAAGATTCTGAAGGGGCATGATAAGGTCAACACAAAGATTGCTTCCTCTGGTTGGGGAATCTAAAAAGTGGGGGCACATTCTCAAAATAAGGGGCGAATCATAGCAAAGGGAAAACTTCTTCACTTAAAGGGTTGCGAATCTTTGGAATTCACTACCCCAGAGGGTTGTGAGTGCTCCACTGTTGAATATATTTAATGCTGGGATAGGCAGGTTTGTGGCCTCAAAGGATGTGGGGCGCAGGTGAGAATGTGGAATTGAAGTTCAAGATCAGCCATGATCGTATTGAATGGCAGAGCAGGCTCGAGAGGCTCCTGTTTCTTGTGTTTTAGAAGGGTGTTTGTCATATCCTCTGTACTATGTAAAACCCAGAGAACTGGAGATTTGCTTCGGGTCTCAAATGCATAAGTGGTTCAAGTGCCCCCAAAACACATGTAACAGTTTGCATTTTGCCTCCTCTGCATACAATATGCTCAGATGTACATTGAAAGATGTTTGCTTGTCCCAACCCTCAAAGCAGTGGAAAAAAAACCTTTTACTCAAAAAGCACCCTTTTTTACATGCCACCAAATTAATTAATGCATGAGTAACAGGGCTGGAGCCTTCACATTAGTGATAACAATGTTGTGGTATGAAATTTCCCAAAAACTCCCCTGAGGACTCAGTAACAACGCACATGCATTGAGAATAGCAACGATACATCTGAATGGTGGGTGGAGGGGGAAGTAGAAACAGAGAATCAGAGCTAATGCTGATCTTGGCCATGTGTACATCAACCAAAACCAAAGCACCTCTAAAACAAATGGCAGAGACCAACTGTAATCTAAGCTGGTATAAAAAAAAAAGTGTTCTTGTAACTAGGACCTGGTATTGCTGGAAGCCACACCTACAGATTATTCAAATAAACAAGTATTCACAATATTGACATCTTGTTTCATCTCAAAGGTTACCTTTAGATACCATATTGTCTCCATCCTAACAGCCATTCACTTTTACTTGTGCAATATTTTGGTGTCTCTCTAAAATATTCGGATATGGCTTTGTCACTATCAGACTCAAGTATTCTAAAATTCTCCATTCTGGATGTTAGGGATGACCCATAGTGCTGTTAGGAAGGGAGTTCTAGGATTTTGGCCCTGCGACAGTGAAGAAATGGCGATATAGTTCTAAAACAGGATGGTGCGTGGCTTAGAGGAGAATTTGCTGGTGGCCATATATGCTTGCATGAGCTACCCATATTGTTCTGGGTGGCTGAGGCTGTGTGTTTGGGAGGTTCTGTTGAAGGAGCCTTGGCAAGTTGCTGCAGTGCATTTTGTAGGTGGTATATAATCTGTCACTGTGTGTCAGTGAAGGAGGGAGTGAATGCTTAAGTTGTGGATGGGGTGCCAATCAGAAGTGGGGATGTTCACCAATGATTGCACAGAGTTCAGTGCTATTCAGAACTCAGATAATGAAGATATCCAACCTGCATACTGCAGATTGTGAACAAACAGCAAGTTTGTAGCAAGTAATATTCATGCCACATAAGTGTCAGGCCACAATCATCTCCAACAAGAGAGAATTTAACTATCTCCCCTTAACATTGAACACATTACCATCGCTGAATCCTCAACCATCAAATCCTGCAGGTTATCACTGACTAGAAACTCTAGTCATATAAACACTTTGGCTACAAGAGCAGGTCAGAGGCTGGGAACTCTGCATTATGTAACTCACCTCCTGACTCCCCAAATCCTATCTTTCTACAAGGCACAAGTCAGGAGTGTGATGGTTTATTCTCCACTTGTCTGGATGAGAACAGCTCCAGCAGCACTCAAACGCAACATCATTCAGCACTCCACTGGATTTTTACCCCATTCATTCCCTCCACCACTGACACACTACCATGTACAAGCTGCACTGCAACCTGCAAAGACTCCTTCAACTTCATTTCCAAACCTACAACTGAAAACCTAGAAGTACAAAGGCAGCCGTCAGATGGATCACCACCACCCACAACTTCCCCTGCAAGTCCTATTGATGTCCCTTCATTGTCACAGGACCAAGATGCTGGTGTACTTATATCATGTGTGCTGCAGCACTGCATGAAGGAGTCTTACCTGCACCTTCTGTTGGGCAAGGTGTGGATGCCCACACTCCCAAGAATGAATGGAAAAAACACAATCTAATCAGACACTGATTAACTATCCCGGATGATACATTAACCCAAGGCCTCAGATCCCCTCTGGACAATTGTCCCCCCCCCCCCCCCCCCCGGCGTCTTTTCAGTGTTCAGGCCAATTGTTATACTGAACAAAGATTATTAAACTTTAAATCCATCCAAGTACTATTTTGTTTAAAACTGGATTATTTGGACTGCCTTAAGGCCACCACTTTGTGGCTGTTCTCCTCTCCAAACTGGAAGTATTTTAAATGCAGGGGCTGGTTTAGCTACTGGGCTAAATCGCTGGCTTTGAAAGCAGATCAAGGCAGGCCACCAGCACGGTTCAATTCCCATACCAGCCTCCCCGAACAGGTGCCGAATAGGGGCTTTTCACAGGAACTTCATTGAAGCCTACTTGTGACAGTAAGTGCATTTCATTCAAATGCTAAGATTTTTCTCCACTGTGATTCATTTGTGTCGCTTATTGTATTAGGTAGCCCAAACGTGGTTCCAAAGATGCAACTCCTGCAGTATCCATGCATTTTGTTCTTTTAACATTACATACTGAATAAAATGACCTGCCTGACCTACTGAATACTTCCAGAATTTTATTTTTATTTTGGACCAAATTAAATGACTGCTATTCACACAAACCCAAGACACTTTTTCCCTACTCGGCAGGTCTGGCAGCATCGGTACAGAGAAATTGGAGTTAATATTTTGAGTCCATATGACTCTTTTTCTTCTGAAGAGTCGCCATATGGACTCGAAACATTATTAACTGTTTCTCTCTTCACAGAAAATAATTGGGCACTCTAAATTTTAAAAAATAATTTAGTACACCTCAATTAAGTCATCTATTCAATAATTTTTTAAAAAAAATGTTATTCAAGGCTTTTCAACAAAATATAAATAAACAAAATATCAAAAGAACCAAAGATAATAATAATCCTTATTAGTGTCACAAGTAGGCTTACATTAACACTGCAATGAAGTTACTGTGAAAGTCGCCACACTCCAGCGCCTATTTGGGTACACTGAGGGAGCATTCAGAATGTCCAATTCACCTAACAAGTACGTCTTTCAGGACTTGTGGAGGAAACCAGAGCGCCCAGAGGAAACCCACGCACACATGGGGAAAACGTGCAGGCTCCGCACAGACAGTGACCCAAGCCAGGAATTGAACACGGGTTCCTGGTGCTGCAAAGCAACAGTGGTAACCATGCCACCCGATCATCAAAAGACCATCACATCAATCCAACCAATAATACCAACACTCCAGCCTTCTGACACCGATCCCCAACCCCATCCAGTCTTCCCCCTTTTTAAACCTTCCTTACCCCCCACAAAAATCCTCCCCCCCCCCCCCCCCCACCCCACCCCACCCCACCCCACTCATTGACCCCTCAATCCTCCTTGAAGAAATCGATGAACGGTTTCCACCTCTGAGTGAACCCTTCTACCGACACCTGCAGAGCAAACTTGATCTTCTCTAACCGCAGGAATTCTGCCAGGTCGCTCACCCACCTCTCTGCCTCCGCGGAGCGGCTCCAAATCCCTCCAGCATAACAATATCCATCGGCTATCAGGGAGGTAAAGGCCAACACATTGGCCTCTGTCCCCTTCTGTACTCACGGGTCTTCCGACCCACTGAATATCGCCACCTCCGGACACGAGGCCACCCTCACCCCAGAAACTCAGACATAACATCCGAAAACCCCTGCCAGAACCCCCTCAATCTTGGACACACCCAAAACATGTGGACATGATTATATATACAAATTTATCAGGAAATATCCAGTTTAATTTCTTTTCATCAACACTGATACTGCAATTTAATATTTAGGAACATTTATCTATTAAAAAAAACTGTCCTTTCATTTATATCATCTTTGTCTTCGGATAAGCAAAGAATTGTTTAAAATAGTAATTTTGGCAGAGAGCTGTGCCACAGAAATCAAAGGACTAGGTAAAGTGAAGATGTTAAAATCATTTAAAAACTGGCAATTTTCTTTTCTGCAGTTCTTATCTACAAAACTGTAACTAACAAGTTACTGAAGCATGGGCAGGAAAAGGGGTTATGTTCTCCAACAAAGAGGGTGTTTTTTCAAAAGTCAGGCGAGAAGCTAATGAAGCCGGAACAGAGTCAGGGCAGAGTGGGAGAAATGGAATTGTGGCCCATCAAAGAGCTTTAACAAATTCCCGACTGGCTAACTGAAGCAAACACACGAGCAGAACTGGATGTGGCTGGGCAGGGGAGGGGAGGCCCGGGCGGGCGGGAGTGAGAGACCGGCTTAACCGCCAGCCTCAGCTGCCCAGACCGCAGCTTTGCTCACTCGAGCCCAGGGCCCGAGGAGGCAGAGATCCCCGGTTGCACCGACTTACCGAAAGTGAGGACGAGGAGCAGGCGATTGAGGGCAGCGGCACCGTCCGGCCTCATGGTCCACTCGTCAGTCACAGCCCCGCGATGGTGCAGCCTGTCAATCCGGCGGGCGGGCGGGGAACGCCGCGCGATCGGTCCAATAGAAAGCGAAACCCACAGCAATGATTACGTTTTTTAATATATATATTTTTTTAAAAGCGAGGTGTGTCCAGCGGTGTTAATGGCTATAGATTTCTGGCACCGCAGCCGACCGTTCACCTCCAGGAAGCCTCGCCCTTCCAGTCGAGGGTCTCCTCCTTTTCCTCTTCCTGCCATGTCTCTCCTCCTCTGCACATCTCCATAACACCGAGATAAACACCAGTAAAGCTACCTTCCCTTAAACCATTTCAATAACACTTTCCTTTTACGCACACCATCTGAAGGCGTTTTTGAGCTGGAGTCTACACCCCGCTCCCTATGATTGGGGTCTATGCCCCCCATGAGCTGGGGTCTATGCCCCAATGCCACCCCCGTGAGCTGGGTTCTGCACCCCATGTCTGGGGTCTATGCCCCCTCTCCATGAGCTGGGGTCTGTGCCCCAATGCCACCCCTGAGAGCTGGGGTCTATGCCTCCTCATGTTTGGGGTCTGTGCCCCCCCATGAGTTGGGGTATATGCCTTGTTGCCCCCCCCCCCCCATGAGCTGGGGTCTATGCCCTGATGCCACCTGCATGATTGGGGTCTATGCCCACCAACGACTGGGGTCTATGATCCGATGCCGCCCCCATGAGCTGGTGTCTATGCCCCGATGCCTGCCTCCTCCATGACTGAGGCCTGTGCCTGATGCCAACCCCCCATGAGCTGGGGTCTATGCCCAGATTCCTCACCCATGAACTGGGATCTATGCCTCGATGACCCCCCTATGACTGGGTCTATGCCTCCCTCCCCCTGATGAGCTGGGGATGTGCTCCCTCGCCATGACCTGGGTTATCTGCTACCCCCTGCCCCCCACCCCCCCCCCCCCGATGAGTGGTGTTCTGTGGCCCCCCCCACCAATGAGCTGGGGTCTGTGCCCCACCAATGAACTGAGGTATGTGCCCCCCCCCACCCCCGCCGTGAGCACATCAATGATGTGGTTGTACCCTTGCAGATTTAATTTTGGTGATCTCCATCTTGTGGATCTTCACTCCAGCTCCTATCTGTGAAACCTCTTTTGCTGTAGATTCATTGATGTGGCAATTCTACAGCTGATTTAAGAAATAAGTTGCTTACAGTCAGCAGTTTCCTCTAATTAGCTTTGATGCGGAGTACACATACCAGCCTATAACAAAGGGTGTTGTCTCATGTTCCAGGGTCCCAGGTTCGATTCCTGCTTGGGTCACTGTCTGTGCGGAGTCTGCACATCCTCCCCGTGTGTACGTGGGTTTCCTCCGGGTGCTCCGGTTACCTCCCACAGTCCAAAGATGTGCAGGTTAGGTGGACGGGCCGTGATAAATTGCCCTTAGTGTCCAAAATTGCCCTTAGTGTTGGGTGGGGTTACTGGGTTATGGGGATAGGGTGGAGGTGTTGACCTTGGGTAGGGTGCTCTTTCCAAGAGCCAGTGCCGACTCGATGGGCCGAATGGCCTCCTTCTGCACTGTAAATTCTATGATATCTATGATAATTGTAATACTGTTACATCTGATTGCAGCTTCTCCCTCTCAAACTGCAAGGTAAATTCTACCAAAATGTGGTCACTGTTCCCTAAGGGTTCATAGAATTTACAGTGCAGAAGGAGGTTCCTTCACCTTAAGTTCCCTAATCAAGTCTGCCTCATTATACATCATCAAATCCAGAATTGCCTGTACCCGAATAGGCTCTGTCACAAGCCGCTCCAAAAAAACATCTCTTAAACATTCCACAAATTCCCTTTCTTGGGATCCATTACCAACCTGATTTTCCCAGTCCATGATTGTAATATTGCCTTTTTTACACACCTTTTCTGTCTCCTGATTTATTTTCTGCCCCACATCCTGACTACTGCTGAGGTGACTGTACATGACTCCCATCAGGGTCTTTTTACCTTTGCGATTCCTCATCCCTACCCACAGAGATTCTATGCCTTCTGATCTTATGTCGCTCCTTGCTATCGATTTAACTTCATTCCTTGCTATCAATGCAAACCCGCCCCCTTTGCCCATCTGCCTGTCGTTTCGATAGGACACATATCCTTGTATATTTAGATCCCAGCCATGATCCCCTTGCAACCACGGCTCTGTGATGCCCACAACATCGTACCGGCCAATTTCAATGTGCACAACAAGCTCATTTATCTTGTTCCGTATATTGCGTGCATTTAAGTACAACACCCTCAGTCTTGCATTGATCACTTCCCTTCTCACACTTGTCACCTTTTTTGCTCCGCCTGAGGGTGATATAATTCTCTTATTTTTGTTCTCTATTTCCCCTTCAGTTATTACATCTTCTAAGCTAACACTCTGGTTCCCACCCCATAACAATCATTTGATTGATGCACTCTCTCCAATAACTGAAATGTGAATATTTGCACAATATTGACTATTTAACTGACTATGTCACTTCTGATTTATGACTTTCAATTTCCTCA
Organism: Scyliorhinus torazame; assembly: GCF_047496885.1. Lineage (NCBI taxonomy): Eukaryota > Metazoa > Chordata > Chondrichthyes > Carcharhiniformes > Scyliorhinidae > Scyliorhinus > Scyliorhinus torazame. The sequence goes on along the minus strand of NC_092714.1, from coordinate 69,453,246 downwards.
GATTCTTCGATTGATGCAGGAGATGCTGCAGGAGGAAACTGAGAATCCACAGGGGAGGTTAGGCACTCTGAGGTAGCGCTACCATGTCTACTCTCCGCCAATGCGCACCTCAGAAGGGACTCCAGTAATGACAACTAGTTTGATTGGGGAAACGGTGTCATAGTGGTACTATTACTGGACGAGTAATCCAGAGGTCCAGGTTGTTGTTGCCGTGGGGACATGGCTTCAGATCCCTTCATAGCAGCTTTTAAATTCACTTAATCAATAAAACAAACCTGAAATGTAATGCTAGTCTCAGTAATGGTGCTAGGATAATATTATTGATTGTTGTATAACCCATCTTTTAAAAAATTTAGTTTTTATTCATTTATGAGATGTGGGCGTCACTGGTTAGGCCAGCAATTTTTGCCCATCCCTAGTTGCCCTTCAGAAGGAGGTGGTGAGTTGCCTTCTTGAACCGCTGCAGTCCTTGAGGTGTAGGTACACCCACTGTGCTGTTCGGGAGGGAGTTCCAGGATGTTGCCCTGGCGACAGTGAAGGAACGGAGATATATTTCCAAGTCAGTGTGGTGAGTGACTTGGAGGGGACCCTCCAGGTGGTGGGGTTCCCAAGTATCTGCTGCTCTTGACCTTCTAGATGGTAGTGGTCTTGGGTTTGGAACGGCTGTCTAAGGAACTTTGGTGAGTTACTTCAGTGTATCTTGCAGATAGTACACAAGGCTGCCACTGTTCGTCGGTGATGGAGGGTTTGAATGTTTGTGGAAGGGGGAACAATCAAGCAGACTGCTTTGTCCTAGAAGGTATCGAGCTTCTTGAGTGTTGTTGGAGCTGCACTCATCCAGGCAAGTGGAGAGTATTCCATTACACTCCTGACTTGTGCCTTGTAGATGGTTGACAGGCTTTGGGGGGTCAGGAGGATTCCTAACCTTTGACCTGCCCTGATAGCCACAGAATTAATGTGGCTAGTCCAGTTCAGTTTCTGATCAATGGTAACCCCCAGGATATTGATATTGGGGTATTCAACAATGGTAATGCCATTGAATGTCAATGGGCGGTGGTTAGATCCTCTCTTGTAGGAGATGGTCATTGCCTGGCACTTGTGTGGCACAAATGTAACTTGCCATTTGTCAGCCCAAGTCTGGATATTGTCCAGGTCTTGCTGCATTGGGGCATGGCCGATTTCATTATCTGAGGAGTTGTTAATGGTGCTGAACATTGGGCAGCCATCCACAATCATCCCCACTTCTGACCTTATGATGGAAGAAAGATCATTAATGAAGCAGCTGAAGATGGTTAGGCCGAGGACACTACCCTGAGGAACTCTTGCAGTGATGTCCTGGAGCTGAGATGATTGACTTCCAACCATCACAACTATCTCCCTTTATGCCAGGTATGACTCCAAACAGTGGAGAGTGCCTCCCCCCACCCCCCCAATTCCCACTGACACCAGTTTAGCTAGGGCTCCTTGATGCCATACTCAGTCAAATGCTGCCTTGATGTCAAGGGCAGTCACTCGCACCTCATCTTAGGCTGAATAGAATGGTAATCAGAGTGGAAGGTGAGCCAAGTGTGTGAATGTGTCTGACTGTAGAAATGATTTGTGTTATGGGATGGGCAGTAGGATCAATATGTTCCATAATGCTTCCCATACTCATTATCTGAACTGTGCCTGGAAGAGTCTATATGGGCATCCATGAAAGCTATAGGCTGCAGGAACACTGGACACATCAGGCTCTTTCTTTTGATGATGCAGAGCGCTCCTCACATTCCTCCTCTCAGCTCCAGCCCTCTCTCCATTTTGCGTTGTTTAAAGCACAGCGGAACATAATCTTGCTGCTTGTACATACTGAAGGACAACACCAGATCTGTCCAGGCACCTGAATCACATTTTCAGAAACCCAATAGTTTGCTTTATATGCTCATGTGCCTCCTGTTGTTTCTTTGGGTAGTCTGTGCACTGGTGTCATTGACCAGCTCCTTAAAGGGTCACCTCCAAGGAGCCACCCATTAACTCTGCATGAAGGCATGAAGACCGGTAGAACATTTTTTTGGCACAGAATGAAGTCACCGTATGGCAGTTTCCAGGATGCCTTGTATAAACATGCATTAATACCTTCAGGTGGTCACAAACCAGCTGAACATTGCCATAGTAGAATCTCTTCCAACTGGAAGAGACTCCTGGTTGATTTCAGGTGCCTTGATTGCTATATATGTGTAGTCCCTGTACCTGTGGGAAACGAGACACTAGAAAATCTGAAAGCTTTCTGGTTCTATCTGTCTTCATCAGGGGCAAATTGCACACAAGTGGCAGCTCTGGCAAACCTGGGAGATTGCTTGTGCGCAGCAGTTTGTGAAACCCTGTTCATGTCACCAATAATTCCCTGAAGATGCTGGAAGCGATGTAAAGCAGTACTGTGGTGACATTAACTGCCACTAGCAATGCTTTTTCAGCTTGCCCACTAGAAAGGGGGTCCTGTTGAAAGCTAAAGATGTCAACAATCATCGTGAATGCTGAGCCTCCTGTGACGTTACTCCACCATGTTGAGGAAGCTGATCTTCAGCCTGGAAAATTCTACGCTGGGTACATAAAGGGACATCCAGGAAATAAATTGTCAGTATTTTGGCTATTTGATTAGAGCTGAAAAGCTACAGTGATCTCTTCTAGAGGGCAAAGTGGAGGCTGGCAGAAAGTTTTTAAAAATAAATTTAGAGTACCCAATTATTTTTTTCCAATTAAGGGACAAGCAATTTAGCATGACTAATCCAACTGCCCTGCACATCTTTTTGGGTTGTGGGGGTGAGACCCAGGTAGACACGGGGAAGATGTGCACGCTCCACATGGACATTGACCCGGGGCCGGGATCGAACATGGGTCCTCAGCGCTGTGAGGCAGCAGACTAAACACTGCGTCACCGTGCCGCCTGACAGCAGGAAGAGTTGACGTGTGAGGATAATGCAGGACAGATTCGTGTGGCATACCATGACAATAGATCTCCTGGTAGGAGTAGATACAAGCAGCAGCAGTAAATATATTGCCTCTTTCTAGTTGGAGCTCTGTCCTTTGAAGAGGTAGGTGATGCTGTAGAAGACAGCTTCTGCTGCCATGGGTATTTAAAAAATATGATTCTTCATGGGATGTGTGTGTCACTAGCAAGACCAGCATTGCTGTCCAACCCTAATTACCCTTGAACTGCTCAGCTTGTTAGGCCATTTCAGAGGGCAGTTAAGACCCAACCCATTGCTGGGGGTCTGGAGTCACATTTAGACCAAACCAGGTAAGGACAGCAGATATCCTTCCTGAAGGATTTAGTGAACCAGATAGTTTTTTACAACAGTCGATTATAGTTATTATGGTCACTATTACTGAGACGAGCTTCATATCCCAGATTTTATTAATTGAATTTAAATTCCACCAGCTGCCATATCCCCAGAACATTAGCCTGATCCACTGGAATACTAGTCCAGTGACATTACCACCACATCACCATCTCCCCTTAGTTCCTCATCAGAGGTCCAAAGTAGAGCTGCAAACATTGCATTTACTCTGAAATGAAGGCTTGATTCATGGAAGTGCAGACCAAAGTTGAAAAAGTCCTGGGCAGCAGAGATGTATTTTGAAATATTGGAAACTACCTGTAAGGCAGTGGAAGCCCATTCTTAGAACACTTACTGTGAGTAAAAGTCACTCAATTCGGTTGAAGCAGCTGTTTCACCCTTCAAATCTTTGCCATCCTGGCAATTGCATAGAGCAATCACCCCGCCATGCTCTTACCTTGTTGAATTTGGTGCATTTCCCAGAGCCTAATGTAGTAGCCAGCACTGGGTGGGAATGATTGGCTTCCCCGTGGTCATTAAGGAGTACCAGTTCCCCCGCTAGAGGCGGGGGATCTCTATTAACCTCTGTATAAAAGGTTGGCCAGTGAGGCACCGCCCAGAACAGGAACCAGGCAGGGGTCTACTGGGCAGTGTAAATAAAACCATGTTTCTTTATTTTACTTAGTGTGGACGGACTCCCCATGCCCTTATTAAACTTGGGAAGCTTGTCAAACCACAACGCAGGGTTAAAGCCAGAATGAATGGGTCCTTACATATTTGAAATAGCGGCCCAACATCTCTGTGGGTTTCCTGTGTGCATCCAATTGTGCCTGGGTAAATGATGGAAGTGAGCGGGATCATGTAAGTTTCTGACTGTTGACATTTGTAGGGATTTAAGTCTCTATAATCAAATGTCTCCTTATGCCGGCTAAGTTTCTGCCCACTCTGTGTACCTCTGGCTGATCAAATAACTTTCCTGGGCAACATTGGATAAAGCAGTAACCAGCAATGACTCTTCTCCTTAGTGTGGGGACAACTAAAGACCCTTTTGGCAACCGACCAGTACCAAATGTTAGCATCACGGGTTTACCTTTGCCAATCCCCCAACAGTCGGAGTGAATTTGAATGGCATTTAACTCAAGACCTTTGGATTACATTTTTTCTTACCTTGTATTCTGCTAAAATAATCTTTACTGTATCCTGATAGAGAGCAACTGGATTTAACATCGCCCACTTTTATAACACTGATTCCATGCTCCACATGACCATCTTCACCTGCTCACTTGATAGCTGGATATTAGCCACATGATTATGAAATGCCGCTCACAGCAAGTTCCTTCCTGGGGGTAGCCTGAGTGCACGGGTCACAGGGTGGCGCGTAGCTCTAATATATATTGCTTTATCACACTTCCTGACATTCTGGTGGCAACAGATAAAATACTTGTCAGAAACTGATGCAACATTGGCTCATTTTGGTGGAACATTCCACCCCAGACCTTTCAATCTGAAACTACATGAATGTATAACAAAACCTTGCAGGCAATAAAGCTATTGAATTTGTTTATAATGCAGCTACTGATCGCAAGCCAGTTGTTGAAGTTTTGGTTGGAGCTTGAAGTGCTACTTTTGCTACTCAGGAACCATCTCTGCACACATATATTTGGACCCTGCTGGACATGCGAATGGAAGCAGACAAGGCCCAAAAGTACTGGGCTGGCTGGAGTGTGCCTATTTCATGTAGTGAAATGCATGTACATATCAATGTATATAGTTGTCTATCAGTGCGCATAGTTATCGGTATGACCTACGACTAGTAGGTTGGATCAGAGATCTATCACGTGACTCGGGACACTGGCCACTTGGTAGAAGTGGCGGACCTACATTTCTGGGGCCCTGAAGCTTGAACTGTTATGGGGGCCCCTTCGCAACCAGCTGGGTAACCATTTTATCTTCTTCAATGGGGTTGTTCCACGACAGATCACCACAAATCTTTTTTAAATTTAACCACTACATCTCAGATTTTGATTAAAATTGCTGTACTGGATTATCTCACATGTCCCTGGTGTGAATAAAAATTTCCTATGCCTTATAGTTTTCGAGTTATGGGGGATGAAAATTAGGGAAATGTTATATACATGCATGATGCATCATAGAATGATGAAATAAAACATAGAAAAGACCACAGTCAATACAATCTTTTATTTTAGACACCTATGAGAATACATACTACATGAAGCACATTTTACAAAATACTCTTTTTTCAGTTTTTTCTAGCAACATATTCACGTACAGTTTTGTCATATGAGAGCTTCCTTGCAATGTCATGTTCTAGAGACAATATGCATAAAGAATTTAAGCACTTTTCAGTCATTTGTTCTTTATAGAGGATAACTTCGAAAAATTCCTTTCTGCTTCACAGCTCATGATAGGCATTGTCAAGTACAGCTTAAGCGCAGTAGTAATATTGGGGAACACTTCAATTAGGTGTTGCTCAAAATAAGCGGAAGAACTTCTGCACATTGCATTTTAGATGGCATGCTTTCTTCTGTGTTCTGGGATTTCCTAAGGTGCAAATATTCTTTGAACTGATAACACTCGTTTACTAATTTGTGGTCAATATCATCTTTGTAATACAATATAAGTTTAATACTGTCCTCATCAATTTCAAAATTGTTCACCAATTCTGAGAGGAACTTGAAACTTTTCGCAATCTGCTCATATGGGTCAATCCTCTTGCGTAACTGGATTATCAAGCAGTCATAGAGTTGATGTAGAACTTCTTTCCTAAATTTGTCAGCTCCTCTCAAAGAAGCAATACCACTTGTTCCATCTGAAAATGTCCTTGTGTCATGTGAGAGTACCTTTAAGACATGGATGTTTAAGCAATGTACCTTTAAGAAAACAGTGATGTCAGAGAGTGGGGGAGCTGAGGTCAGGTCAGCCATTTTGCAGTTTAGGTTTTGCAGGTTTGTAAAGTGCCTGGCTGGTTTTGCTGAGAGCAGCTAAAAAGGGCCTAGCTGGTTTTGCTGAGAGCAGTTTAAAAGTAGAAAGTCAGTTTGAGACAGCAGCTTGAGAAGTTCTGGTTTGCTGTGATCTGCTTGAAGGGAGAAAGCCAGGTTTGAGAAAGTAGCTTGGGTGTGTCTGTGTGTGTCCAGAGAGCTGCAGGAAGAAAGCAAGGTGCTGGAGCTGAAGTCAACCAAGCTAATATGTCTCTGCCATTCTACAGAAAATATATATATCCTTTAACCTGATGTGATACTGTTTAAAGGTGTTAAGTCTCTTGGAAGTTTGAAGGAACATTTTAAGGAGTTATTTACTGTTGCAATATTTTCTGAGTTATCCTTGAAGTAAGGAGTGTTAAGAGATCCAATGTTTATTTAAGATGTTAAGTTGAGTTCATGGGATAAACAGTGTTTTGTGTTTAAAAACCCACGTGTCCATAATTGTAATCCCACACCTAGGGAAAAAGTTATGTGCTAGGAAAAGCAACAAATCCATTAAAGGGAGAGGTTGGTTGAACTCCATGATACATTTTGGGGTTCTGAAAACGCCTCGCCCATAACACTTGTAACAATGCGTTTGGAAGCATGTGAATAACTTGAGGTGATATCTTCACACAAACCTTTTGCTTCGGATTCATAGTGTGCAATCCTATCGGCTGAATTTTCTCTGAGTTCTTTAACAAACAAAAGTAAAGATGATAGCAGAAGATAACCTTCAAATACATCAAAACCAGGGATTTGGAGTTTCTTACTTGTTTTGTTGAAACGCTCCAGCACTTCTTCCCAAACGACTGTTAAAATAGCATATTCCATCCAGCTTTACCAACTTGTGGTATACATTCTTTGCATCTCGGTTACATTCAGGCTTCTCTTCTGAGTCTTCAAAAATATGTTTGAGAGTTTGTAAAATACCCTATATCCATTTTTAATTGCCCGGACTGCTTCATAGTGTGCAGACCATCTAGTTACACTTAAGCTTTTTAGAGAAAAATGTAGATTGCCCTGTGTGTTTAAAATCCCCCATCTTTGTGGAGATCCAGAAAAGAAAACATACAGCTCCTGCAAAATGCCAAAATAGTCAACAACCTTAGGTACAGTAGCCACTGCCTTTTCTCCAACAAGGTTAAGTGAATGGGCTGCACATGGTACATAGTCTGCGTACCTGTTAATGTTTTTAAAGAGTGCTTGCAGCCCTTTCTCCGAGCCCTTCATGTTAGATGCATTATCGTAGGACTGACCACGGATATTTTCAAGTGAACGCTTATGTTCACCCAGGACTTGTTGTATTTTGTTGAACAAGGTTGTGGATGAATGGTTTTCTATCGGTAAAAATGTTAAAAATCTCTCACAGAGTTTTCCATTATAGCAGTATCGAACCACAATTACCAGCTGGTCAACATGTGTCAGGTCAGGCGTAGAGTCAACAATAATAGAGTAGTATTTGGTGTCTAGGTTGTTGTTTGATTCACAATTTCATGTTGCACATGTTTTCCCATGATTTCTGTCAATTCTTCATACACAGGTTTGGATAGGTGAGGAGCATTTACTTTTTCATTTTTACATTTCTCGAGATGTTCATGTAAAAATGGGTCGAACTCTGCAATAAGTTCAATGGCCCCCATGAAGTTTCCATTATTTGGTGAGCCCCACTTCTCATAACCTCTAAATGCCAAATCTCTTTCACTTAAAAACTTTATAACCGCTACAACTCTTTTCAGTACTTCAAAATAGTACTGTATGGTTTTCCTCATCTGTTCTTCAAGTTACTGATCCACAGTATTTTTATTTGACTTTCTTGTTATCCAGCACAACATCGCCCTCTTATGTTTCATGCTGACTTCATGATTCTCCAGAGTTCTGAGTACATTCATCCAGTCAGAAAACCCACCTGTTGTAAGTGATGTTTGGCATTTAGAAAAGAATTTGCAAACAAAACAGTATCTACAGCCTTTGCTCTTTGAGTAAACTAACCAGGATCTCATCACAGTCTGGCCAATTTTCAATCTTTTTTCAAAATATTTGTTTGAGAAACTTCTGTTTTGCTCCTTGTAAACCCTGCTTGATTCGGTATATACATCACCTGTTTTTTTATTTTGAAAAAAACCTATGTCTTGCATTAAACAATTCTGTATGAAATCATTATCAACTGTTATGGGCCAGTTTTCGAGGTCACTGTATTCTTTGAAATCACTGAATTTGCTTCCTGTTTCATGTTTCTGCTCCGTCTCTGCTTGTTCCACGGTACTTTCATGTTGACCACTGTGATCGTCATCTGTATCAAAAGCGTCAACAGTGGGTTGAATATTGCTAGAAAGAGCTCCCATGGTTTGTGCACTATCACTGGCTTCAATGGTGTTTGCTTGGCTTGTTTCAACTGTAGGTGTTGACAAACTTGACATTGCAAAATAGTTTGTTAGTTTTTGACATTTAGAAATTTTGTCAGATCGCTTTTCATTGAGTTTGCGTTTTCGGTATCCACTTAAGTACTTTTGTGAACTCATTGTTATTCCTCTAGGGTCTTGACCTCTGTTGAAAAGGGGAAAAAATTACATTAGCCACGTTAGCTTCATTCAGACAAACATAGAAATACTAAAAAAACCATAGCTTTGTTAAGCCATAAGACCTGCATTTTCCAGTCAGCTTCCAGTTTCCCACAACAGTGGGGTCAGTCTCCTGGAGGCAGGCAGTCAGTGACAGGCCAGAGTCCAGCACTCCTCCAGTCCTACAAACCTTCCTGCTCACCTAAGTGCAAGAGGCAGCCACATGCTGACCTGTGGAGGGACTTACCCTCCCACTACCCCCGCAGTGGTGGGCCAGTTTGCAGGAGTCATTTTTGCAGATAAGCTTTTTAAAAAGTTGGTGCCAGGCTGCATCCATGTTGAAACAAACTCTCTGGAATTTTCCAATTAAGGGACCACCCCAGTCAAAATTTCCCCCCCACCCTCCTTGGCCAGGGACAAGGGAAATTCAGCCCATGGTTACTGTTAAATTTTGGTCATACTTCCACTTCATGACAAATAACGGTAGCAATGATCTGATATTAAGGTTCATCTGTGCAACAGTTACCAAGTAAACACCATGTGGTGTGGATTCGGGCAAGGAAGATCCTGCATGAACAACCTCCTTGACCTCTTTTAGGCAGTGGTAAATTCAGTGATCTGGCTTAACCTCAACCTCCAAAACTCTTGACAATTGTTTCCATAAAGGCTATTAACTAAACACAAATAACTCCTCTGTGCTTCCCCATTTTGGGACCAATGAACACCCAAAGGAGGAAGCAGAAAACCTGGGGTGAGAGGACCCACATCCAGTCCTCCCTCATTCATGATTCTGTGTGTCACAATTCACTTTTGTTTGCTCCCAGATTTAAACTTCTGCATCTATTTAAACATTGCAGCAACACTGGATTGCACATCCCAGAGACGAGTTCTAAATGGACAGCAATAAACGCGTTTGACCGAGTCTTCTTAAAAAAATGTTTTACTAAATGTTTTTCATATTTATACAGAACAAAGATGAGTGTGAACATACACAAAAAATATATATATACATCGGTTATCTTTCATTATTTACATCGATTACAGTTTATTGTCTTTCATTTCTCAGTAGGCGGTTAGTTAGAGTTGGATTCCCTGCTTCCCTCTTCCCCCTTCTTTACCTCCCCTCCCCTTCCAGTCGCCTGGCCTGCCTCTTCCCTCGTTGAGTCTTTTATCTTGTTCCTGTTGGGATGGCGTGATGCCATGTATCTTGTGTGTTGGGCATGGTTGGGTTCCATGCCTCTTTATTCCCCCACCCCCTCCCCCCGCCCTCTCTTTTTGTTTGTGTTTGTTTTTTTACTGTGGCTTCCCCCCTCCCTCCCTCTGGTTTATTGGCTGTTGGCTACAAACAGGTCTTGGAACAACTGGGTGAATGGCTCTCACGTTTTGTGGAAGCCCTCTTCTGTCCCCCCAATGGCAAATTTAATTTTCTCTATCTGGAGAATTTCTGATAGGTCGGATAGCCACTAACCTGCAGCTTTGGGTGGTGCTGCTGATTGCCTGTTGAGCAGGATTCTCCGGCGGACGATTAGGGAGGCAAAGGCCAAAGGCGTTAGCCCTTCTCCCAAGAAAGAGATCTGGTTGTTCTGATATCCCGAAGTCTGCCACGCTCGGGCATGGCTCCACCCTCATCCCCACCCCCTTGGACATTGCCTTGAAGAAGGCTGTTCAAAACCCAACAAATCTGGGCAATACCAGAACATGTGGACGTGTTGGCCAGGCCTCCTTGGCACCGTTCGCATTTGTCCTCCACCTCCTGGAAAAACCTGCTCATTCTGGTTCTGGTTACTTGAGCTCCGTCTACCAGTTTGTGCTGCATTAGGCTTCGCCTCGCGCATGTGGAGATGGAGTTGACCCTGTGCAGTGCTTCGCTCCCAAGTCCCCACTTATTTCAAACCCTAGGTCATGCTCCCACTTTTCACTTGTTTTGTCTGATGTGTTGGGTGTTCTGGATCACATACAGGTCACCAACACTTGAAATAGTGCAACACTATTTTATTGAATCATTAACTCTTTAAACATACTCAGACTGTGGATGAATACGATACTAGTTTTAACTAAAGACCTTTGTCTTGTCCTAACCAGTCGATGCACTCAGCACATGGTGAATGTCTGTGTTGCAGGCTGTGAGCTCTGTCCTCCTAGCTAGCTGCAACTCGAATGAGCGGAAACTCTGATGCCCCTTGTCTTTTAGTGCGTGTGCTCTCACTGGTGATTGGCTGCGGTGTTGTGTGTGTTGATTGGTCCCACTGTGTGTCCATCAGTGTGTGTCTGCACCATGATATACTGGTGTATATTATGACATTGTCCAGTGTGCCCTTCCCAGTAGTAACCCATACAGGTCGTTGCAGTGCTCCCTCCCTAAGATGTACGCGTCCAGTAGGTCCTAAAACGGCAATTGTTACAGTGGTCATGGGTATGTCCTTGTTTCCCTACGTAAGATGTTTTTGACCTGTATAAACCTTAGCTCATTTCCCCCTGTCAGCTGGAACCTCTCTGTGAGTTCCTCTAGTGTTGTCAGTCTGTGATCTGTGTAGAAGTTCCTGTCGATGTCCCCCTTGTCTTGTCTCCACCTTTTGAAGGTGGCGTCCATTTTGGCTGGCGCGAATCTGTGGTTGATGCAGTTGGGGGCCTTAATGGACAGTTCGGTTAATCTGAAGTACTGTCGTAGTTGGTTGCACGACTGGAGTGTGGCTATCAGCACTGGGCTCATTGAATGCTTGGTCAGTGGGGATGGGAGCGCAACTGTTGCCAGGGCCCGGAGAGAGGTCCCAGTGTAGGAGCACTCCTCCATTCTCATCCATTCAGTTTCCGGCTCCTTTTTCTACCCCTTTACCATTTCCACTGTTGTTGCCCAGTAGTAATATTGCAGGTTTGAGAGGGCTAGGCCCCCCATGCTTCTCGTTCTCTGCAGGACGTTTCTGGGGGTCCTAGCACCCCCCCCCCCCACACACACACACAAACGGCATTGATCGACTTTTCCATTGAGCTGTAAAAGGCATTGGGGATGTAGATTGGTATGGATCTGAATAGGAAGAGGAACCTGGGCAGTTTGTTCATCTTGATCGTCTGAATCCTCACCGCCAAGAAGAGTGGGAGAGTGTTCCACCTCTGCAGGTCCTTTTTAACTTCCTCCACCAGGCTGGTCAGGTTCCACTTGCGGATCCTTGACCAGTCATGGGCGATTTGGATCCTCAGCTAGCAGAATCTGTGTTGGGCCTGTTTGAAATGCAACCCCTCCAGCTCTGTCTCTCCCCCTTTCCTAATCTTACTTTTGCTCTTGTTGAGTTTGTAGCTCGAGAAGGTTCCAAACTCTTTCAAGAGTGCCATGATTCCCTCCATGCTGCTTTGCGAATCTGAGATGTAGAGGAGCAGGTCATCTGTTTAGAGTGTTGCTAACTTTTGGTTGGTTCAATTGGCTCTGTTTTATAACCTTTGCTCTCGAGTCACCAGGTATCTTTATGATACTGCCACGAGGTTCAAGTTCAAGTAATGATCAATAACTCAATACACCAATTAGTAAGATTCAAATCAAAGCACATTTATTATACACAGTAAATCGCTACTCATGCATAAATTCTACTTTCTAGGCTATTTCTACAACTAACAGGCCTATACTTAGCTTCGGACTGGCCCACCAGGTCAGGGGAACAAATGGCCTTTCGTTCGGATTCTGAAACTGCGGGATTCAAAGCTGGTATGGACTGGTAGCTAGGAGCGCCTATCTCGTAGCGAGCGTTGACTTAAGACTTACGTTCTTGGAGGCAGCTGGACAGGTCACTCTCAGGGGTTGCTTTGCGTTGCTGAGTGACCCTGTCAAGAAGGACGATTTGAACTTGGGGGCTTTACTTTATAGTCCCCAGGGGCTTCCCGCCTTTTGGGGCGGGCTCCATACCTGGTTTCAAGTGATTGGACTTTGTTCCAATCGCTTGGTTCGATTTCTCCAATGCTGGAGCAGTTCCCTGATCGCTGGGCGGTCTTTAGGTGTCCGTTAACCTCTTTTGTGTTAGCTCCTGCTGGCGCCGAGGAGTCTGGCTTGGCCTTGTTTACCTTAAATGTTTTGATTGTTCCCGGGGATCGCTCATTAATATGTAGATGGCTGCTACATTATTATGCCGATGGTTGCTGGTATCGATGCTGTCTGGGCTTTTGCAGAGTGTAATACACAGTAAACTTGCACCTGCTAGTTTCTGCCTGTGTTGGCTGAACTTCCCTTCAGCCTTTGCTGTTCTCCATTTTACGCCGGGAATTGGCCAACCCAGGTGGCTACACGAGCGAGACTCTATGCTCTCTGTCTCCTCTCCGGATCCCCTTCCAATTCTTTGCTGTCCTGAGCACGATTGTAATGACCTCCAATTGGCATTATTGGTTGGCCAATTGGAGTATGAGCTCCCTCAATGATAGCTCATTGAGGGGGCCCATATAAGCACCTGTGTAGGCTTTGTGAGGCAGTCTTAAGTTGACTGGAATGCTAGCAGCACTGTTTGGAGCTGCTCTTGTATATAGTTATTGCAAATAAATACTGGTGTAGTGACGGAACCCCTGCCTCCTGTGGATTATTACAGTAGCGACGAGGTAAACAAAGAACCTTGCGGAGACCAGCTGCCGCACTCGGAGGGTAAGCCTTGCTCTTTCAAAAATGCCGCTTTTTGGGAAGTTAGATGCATTCGACCCGACTATTGAGGACTGGTCCCAGTATGTGGAGAGAATGTGTTACTTCTTCCAGGCCAATGAGATAACGGAGGACGGAAGGAAATGGGTTCTACTGCTGTCGGCATGTGGACCCTCAGCCTTCGCCATTATACGTAGTCTAACTTATCCCGATATGCCGGACACGATACCTTTCCATGAATTGACGAAATGATACTGATGGATCTGTACTTTGCTAATATACTTACGTGTTGCCACACTATATATTAATCTGACAGAACTCGAGACTGTGCTTCTTGGGTGAAGTCAAGTATAGCTTTATTTATGCCAGTTTCAAAGTCTACTGATCAAGTCAAATTTTATGCGGATACAGAATCTAGACAGTTGTTTGTCCAACGCAAATACAGATGGTTGAGTTGAATTCAAAATACAATCCAGTTTGTGGTAATTTCTTGAGATCAAAATGCACAATACAAAAATGAAATGAAAGAAAATGAAAGTTGTTTGCAAAGCAAAGTAAAAATAGGTTTCAAAGGTTAGGTTGAAGATGAATTCAGAGAGAGAGAGGTGATTTTGGAGAGAGCAAAAAAGGTTCTTTCTCGGTCTTATGAGGAAATCATAATCTTTTTATGCTCTGTCCCCTTTCTGACAGTGATTGGGTTAAAATAATTATAATTCATCTAATTGACCAAAATATCTGTCTGTCACGTTTTAAGAGATAATGTGGCATGGGAAAACTTCTATATGTTTCAAACCACCTGTTTCCCATCATGTTTTCCAGAACTGGGATGTTTGCCCAGTAATGATAACAGAGTCATTTCTGCAACATGGATAGTCAGTTTGAAAACTGACTTTCTTATCAGATCTTTTCCCATGCTCTCAGCATTCTCTGCTGTCATGGCTAATGTATGATTTTTAATTGTATGTCACTGAATCATTTCTTCCCTTAAACTTTTATTACCTATAAGAAAAGTAGGTTTCCATCAGGTACACAGAGAATTCAGAATTCTCTGCTGGTATGGGAATTGAACCCGTGCTGCTGGCTTTGTTCTGCATCACAAACCAACCATCTAGCCCACTGAGCTAAACCAGCCCTTCACAAAGGCACCATAAGCAACTACTTGGAAGCACCAATTTCCCCACTACAAAGAAGTCGATCCGTGTGTATATATTGTGTACCTGGGAGAAGAAGGAGAACTTCTCCCCTAGGTGAGTGAACAGCCATGGATCCACGGCCCCATCTGCTCCATAAATAAGCCGAGTTATTTCACCATGTTGGAGGCCTTCCCGGTTTATGGGTTCCACTTGCCTGTCCATGGGTCCTGTACACAGTTAAAGCACCCCCCTCCCCATGATAGGTTGGTACATATCGATATCGGGGATGGTCTTTTTTATAAACTTCATGTCGTCCCAGTTGGGAGGCCAACAGTTCACCAGGACTACTGGTGCCCCGCCAGGGCACCGCTGACCATGACGTACTGTCCCTCTGGGTCAATAACTGTCCTTGTCTCAGTAAATCTGTCCTCTTATTTAACAGTATGGGACAGCACGGTAGCCTTGTGGATAGCACAATTGCTTCACAGCTCCAGGGTCCCAGGTTCGATTCCAGCTTGGGTCACTGTCTGTGCGGAGTCTGCACATCCTCCCCGTGTGTGCGTGGGTTTCCTCCGGGTGCTCCGGTTTCTTCCCACAGTCCAAAGATGTGCAGGTTAGGTGGATTGGCCATGATAAATTGCTCTTAGTGTCCAAAATTGCCCTTAGTGTTGGTTGGGGTTACTGGGTTATGGGGATAGGGTGGCGGTGTTGGCCTTGGGTAGGGTGCTCTTTCCAAGAGTCGGTGCAGACTCGATGGGCCGAATAGCCTCTTTCTGCACTGTAAATTCTATGATTCTATAGTATGGCTACCCCCCCGGCCCTTGTCCCATTGCAGGAATGGTAGGTCTGTCCCACCCAGCCTTTCCTTACCTGCAGTCGGTCCTTCTACCTCAGGTGTACCTCTTGGAGGAAGACTATATTGGCTTTCAAACTTTTCAGGTGGGTGAAGACTCTGGATCTTTTCACTGGGCTGTTAAGTACCTGACATTCCAGTTGACTATGCTGATGTGGGGTTTCTGTCCCTCCCCTCCTGCGGGATCAACCATATTTACTTAGTGGATGTGCCCCTGCATCTGGCGTTTTCCTTTATTAGGGGGCCATCCAAAATGGCTGTGGTCACCATACTCCCCATGAGGCTGGGCCCCTACACACTGGGGTTTCCCTTTGTCCAGGGGCCACCCAACGTGGCCGCCAACTGTGTGTGTGCCATGTGAGTGACTCCTGCGCTCCATTGTTTCCCTTTGTTCAGGGACACTCCAAAGTGGTTGCTTGCTGTGCCTTTGTGGCCAAGTCACCACGTGTGGCCTGTTGTAGCCAGCCTAATGCGCTTACTACCCTTGTTCCTATATTTCCCCTCAGGTTCTTTCTCCCACCCTCGTCCAGTTACCCCCTTCCTGTTGCTGTTCTCCCCCCGCGTTCCCTTCTGGTGTTAGCTCTCCCACTAGGGTAGGCTATAACTATCCTTTGCACGCTATCTGTTTTCCCTCCTGCCGTTCTTCTCACCCTTTCCTGCGCACTGCTGCCGTCGCCCTTTCCTTCTTATGCTGTAGCTCCAGTCCTCAAAGGGAGGCAATGCAGCCCCGCGTAATGTGCCTTTCGAGTTGGTTAAATAAATAAATAAATATCTTCGGGTGCTCTTTTCACCGCTGTCCCTGTTTTTCCAGCCTGTTCTCCAGGACAAATTTGTCTGTGTCTGCAGGAGCCGTAAAGAAGTGTTCCCAGCCCTGGAATGCTATGCCTCACCCCATGGTGTCACCCAGGACCCTATGGGCCCTATGAGCCTTTCCAGGGGCCTTTCACCAAGGAGTCTCAGGGAATCTCCATTCCTCCCATCCTGACCCCAAGGGCAGTGGGCAGAACAGGGTGACACAGCGGCACATGTGACATCTGTAAGTTGGCTGGGGCACTCCGGCTCCAGCCCCTCCAGAGAACGTCCGTCAAGGGCATCAAAGGCCACAGAAGGCAGCAGGCTGCCTCCACCTTTGATGAGCATCCTGGGGACACACCTCGACACAGCAGTAGACCACAGAGGATCTAGAAGTTTTAGGAGTGGCCGCTGGTGAGGTCACTACTCATAGCTAGGGGCGTGGATAATTGTCACATTAAAATAGTAATAATTCTTATTGTCACAAGTAGGTTTACATTAACTCTGCAATGAAGTTACTGTGAAAAGCCCTTAGTCGCCACATTCCACCGCCTGTTCGGGTACACAGAGGGAGAATTCAGAATGTCAAAATTACCTAACAGCACATCTTTCGGGACTTGTGCGAGGAAACCCACGCAGACACGGGGAGAATGTGCAGACTCCACACAGACAGTGACCCAAGCCGGAAATCGAACCTGGGACCCTGGCACTGTGAAACAATAGTGCTAACCACTGTGCTACCGTGCTGCAAAATGTTCACCAGTAAACCATTTCACACCTGAAACATGTAAATTATGTGTTACATTACGCTTCATAACATGCCTGCCCACACCCCATCCCCTGTTCTCCATGTTCCCTTATGCATTTGGCATCATCAGCCATGACCTCTTCGGGTATCCCTTGTGCCCCACAAGCTAACCTGTCATCCTGGGGTGGTCCTCAAAGACATTGGGCGGGATTGTCTCGCAACTCGCCGGATGGCCCGATGCCAAGAGCGGCGCAAACCACTCCGGCATCGGGCCGCCCGTAAGTTGCGGAATCCTCTGCACTTCCAGGGGCTAGGCTGGCGCCGGAGGGGTTGGCACTGCGCCAACCAGCGCCGAAGGGTTGGCGCGAGTTGGCGCATGCGCAGAACCGCTGACGTGGTTCCGCGCATGCGCAGACCGGCCGGCGTGTTTCCTGTGCATGCGCAGGGGAGTTCTTCTCCACGTCGGCCATGGCGGAGCCCTACAGGGGCCGGCGCGGAGGGAAAGAGTGCCCCCATGGCACATGTCCACCCGCAGATCGGTGGGCCCCAATCGAGGGCCAGGCCACTGTGGAGGCCCCCCCCCCCCCCGAGCCGGATCCCTCCGCGCTCCCTCCGAGGACCCTGCTAGATGGCCGACAAACCAGGTCCTGCCGTGATGGACCATGTCCATTTCATGCTGGCGGGACTGGCCAGGAAACTACGGCTGCTCGGCCCATCACAGCCTGCAGAATTGGCAGGGGGGCCGTTGCTAACAGCCCCCGACCGGTGCGGCGTAAACCCCGCCCCCGCCCGCAAACCGACGGCGGAGAATTTGGCAGCCGGTGTTGGAGCGGCGGGGCGGGATTCACCCATAGTCTCTGTCAGCTCTGTAATGGGCCAGGGCTTAGAAACTCCAAAGTATATTATGAAGTCCACCTGACCTACAACCTTTATGTTGAATGTGGCTCGAATGAACACAAGAGCCTTCCCTTCAGGCTTGATTCATCAGTCTTCCTCGACATTCTTAGAACTTAGTTAACATACATATATATAAACACACAAGAATTTTATCAATTACAAACAAAAAGACACCACACAGCTACAGCAATCTATGTATAACACTTAATGAATTCCACCTTAACTGTTCCAATTCATAACCAATATCCAATAAACCAAAAAACCCTTTTCAAGGGCGTGGCCCAGCACACTGCATTCTCACTTGACTGAGACTGATCTTGTGACTGAAATTCTGATCCAATTTTTAACCAGCAGTTTCAAACCTTCCAGAAAGCAATTATATATCCAAAGCCACCACCAAGGTGATTGTTACTGGAACATATATTTAAAATGAAAATAGAGAGAGACAGACCAAAACACTTCTTTTCCCTGTCTGTCGTCCATAGCAGCTAAACTGAAAGTGAAACTCAAAAACCTCACAGCCACAATTCAGCTCCACCCACAAAATGACATCACTGAAGCTGTGTGATAAGACAAAAACCTTTCTTAAAGGGACACTCCCATGGCAGCTCGTTGTACTCCTGTAAACCCTAGCATGTCTTTGGTCTCCCCTTCTTGCCCCATCCTCAGCCTGATAGGTGGCTGAATCTAGAGGCTGTGTGGCGACCTCCTGCAGATGTGGTGCAGGCTCCATCCTGCATTGACCTTGATGCCTCCGGCAATGTCTGACTGAAGTTGTGCTGACAAACCTCGCTCTGCACATTCACTCTCCAGACCAGGAGCTCCGAGACCCCAGACCTCAGCCAGCAACATTAGGGAGATTGTGCTCTGTTGTCATTCGCTCATCCAGATAGTTACTGTTTGGCCACTAGAGGGTCCTCAGTGGTGAACCCTGATCTTTACTGTTTGATTTCCGTGGGCAGCACAGTGGTTAGCAATGTTGCTTCACAGCGCCAGGGACTCGGGTTCAATTCTCGGCTTGGGTCACTGTCTGTGCGGAGTCTGCATGTTCTCCCCGTGACTGCGTCGGTTTCCTCCGGGTGCTCCGGTTTCCTCCCACAAGTCCCGAAAGACGTGCTGTTAGGTAATTTGGACATTCTGAATTCTTCCTCCCTATACCTGAACAGGCGCCGAATGTGGCGACTAGGGGCTTTCCACAGTAACTTCATAGCAGTGTTAATGTAAGCCTACTTGTGACAATAAAGATTATTATTAAATTGCCCATTAGTGTCCAAAAACGTTAGGTTGCGTTGCTGGGTTACGGGGATAGGGTGGAGGTGTGGGCTTAGGTAGGGTGCTCCTTCAGGGGCTGGTTTAGACTCGATGGGCCAAATGGCCTCCTTCTGCACTGTAAATTTTATGATTCTATGATTGTTGGCAGCATCCTTTTTGGTGCTGACGCACCTTGAGTACAGGTACGGTGTTCAGACATTACAGGTTACAGGACATCTACCTACAAATCATCCTCTTAGACAGGCCACCTGTTCATTTGAGGAGGCACTTGAGATTTCAAGACCGTGAAGTGCTATCACAACTAACAAGGCTTTATCCTTTGAGATAGCATTGAGCTGTGAAGCTCGAGGCTGCTCACAGACAAAGGGGTGTGAAATGGAATGTGAACACTCAAATACAAAGGTAGCAAAGAAGGCAGACTGCAACATTGAAAACACAGAGCCTTTTGGAACCTCAAGAGGGTGAAATGGATTTTCCGAAGACAGGGGGCAGCAGGGCTCTGTCCTGTAAGAGTTTGGTAAGACAGGCAGGCCCCTATTATGGGTCTCACAATATTTAAAGATGGCTTGAATGCCTCACATACGGAAACCATCTCCCCATCTGTCGGCGCAGGGGCAACCCCCGACCTGGCTCCTTCCAGTACTGCCCGAACAAACCCCGCCCCCGTGAGGGGCCCCGCACCACTCCACAGCACTGGGGCATTAGCTACGGTGCCCTTGAGCTGCATGTCAGTAAATGGAGAGTGCAACTCACCTCCTCGCTCCCCTCCGTATCCATTGAGCTACGTCCCCATTTTTGAAGAGGAGTACTAAATGATGATGACATTCGACTTTAATCTCACTAATGAGATGAAACTGAATGCAAATGAGGTTTCACCAGGTTCCCAACGTTTCTGGGTGAGATCCTGATCACGCCAACGGGAGCAGGTCAGCAGGATGGCAACTTGTTTGTCGCCTGGTACAAATTCTGTTTTTTCCTCTCCCGCTATTCACCCGATGTAACGGGATCAGTGCTGGGCAGGACATGGTGGGAAAAGCACACCCACCACTGCCTGAAAATGTTAGCAAATAGCAGAGAAAATTTCTATGAGCTCAAAAAAACAGCCAGTGGAAGTCAACCTGCAGCTAAAAGAAAGTAATTGTAGATTGCCTTAAGTAGCTATGGTAGTCTGTATTAGGGGTATTACAGTAGCTAGGTTGAGGCTGTAAGATCATTGGTGTGGGAGGTACCTGAGACTGCTATTTCATTGGTGAAGCCTGCCTGCTGGTTCCGCCCAGTAAGGCGGAGTATAAGAGCCTGAGTCTCCCGAGCAGCTGCATTCTGTACCTGCGCTGCTGGGGGAAACATCTAGTCCAATAAAGCCTTCAATTGTCATCCAATCTCGCTTCTGGAGTCATTGATAGAGCATCAATTTATTTGACTAGATTTTAAAGAATGGAACTCCGAATCAAGTTGGAATGTCTGCAACTCAGCCCCCACCTGCGGCAAACTCAGCTGCAACCTTCAAACACTGGCTGGCGTGCTTCAAAGGGTACCTCAGGACAGCCACGACTGCACCCATAGAGGACCAGAAACTGCAAGTTCTCCACTTGAGGGTGAGCCCAGAGATCTACACCCTCATCGAGGATGCGGACAATTTTGAGGCCACGATGGCCCTGTTGAAAGGCCACTACATTCGCCCAGTAAACCAGGTTTACGCCCGACATCTGCCAGCGACAAGGCGACAAATCCCGGGGGAATCACTGGATGAATTCTACCGCGCCCTCCTGGTACTGGGTAGGAACTGTGACTGCCCGCAAGTTTCAGCCAGCGACCACACAGAACCTTTAATCCGGGACGCATTCGTTGCAGGTATGCTGTCCTCTCAATTCCGTCAGCGGCTGCTGGAGAAAGAGACACTAGGCCTCAAGGAGGCATGGGCCCTTGCACGCTCCCTGGATGTGGCCTCCCGAAATGCCCGCGCGGACGTCCCCGACCGCGCGGCAGCCCCTTGGGCAGCGTGGAACCCACCAGCAGCCGACCCCGATGCATCCCCCATCCCCCCCACAAGCTTGTGCCGTGTGGCTACCAGGCAGCCCCGGAGGGCCCCGCTGTTATTTTTGCGGGCAAGCCAAGCACCCCCGGCAGCGCGGCCCGGCCCGCTCCTCCACCTGCAAAGGTTGTGGCAAAAAGGGCCATTTTGTGGCACTATGCCAGGCCCGGGCGGTCACCGCTGTCTCTGGGGCCGCCACCACAACTCTCTCCACGGGCCATGTGCGGGCCGCGGGCGCCGCCATCTTCATTTTCCCCAGCCATGTGCGGGCCCCGGGCACCGCCATCTTGTTCCCAAGGGCCACGTGCAATGCGTGGATGCTGCCATCTTGCCAACTACAGCTATGTGCAACCCGTGGGTGCCGCCATCTTGGCTGGAGTCTCAGGACCCCGATTCGGATGACCACACACCGCCCGAGGAAAATCTTCAACTTTTACCACGACTCGCCTCGGCGACCCTGGACCAGTCTCGGCCCCGAACGCGACGACGACCGTGCTGATTAACGGGAGCAAAACATCCTGCCTTATCGACTCCGGGAGCACAGAGAGCTTCATACACCCCAACATGGTAAGGCGCTGTTCTCTTCAGATACACCCAGTTAACCAAAGAATCTCCCTGGCCTCCGGGTCTCACTCTGTAGAGATCAAGGGGTTCTGTGTAGCGAACCTCACGGTCCAGGGAAGAGAATTAAAAAAATTCCGACTCTACGTCCTCCCTCACCTCTGCGCTGCCACGCTCCTGGGATTGGACTTCCAATGCAACCTCCAGAGCTTAACCTTTAAATTCGGCGGCCCTATACCCCCCCTCACTGTCTGTAGCCTCGCAACCCTCAAGGTCGACCCGCCTTCCCTTTTTGCAAACCTCACCTCGGATTGCAAACCCGTCGCCACCAGGAGCAGACGGTACAGTGCCTAGGACCGGACCTTCATTAGGTTGGACGTCCAGCGGCTACTGAAGGAAGGTATTATCGAGGCTTGCAACAGCCTCTGGAGAGCTCAAGTATTAGTTGTAAAGACCGGGGAGAAGCACAGGATGGTCATCGATTATAGTCAGACCATCAGCAGGTATATGCAGCTCGACACGTACCCTCTCTCCCGCATATCTGATTTGGTCAATCAGATTGCACAATACAAGATCTTTTCCACAGTGGACCTCAAATCCGTCTACCACCAGCTCCCCATCCGCCCGGGCGACTGCAAGTACACTGCATTCGAAGCAGATGGGCGGCTCTACCACTTCCTAAAGGTGTCACAAATGAAGTCTCGGTCTTCCAACAGGAGATGGACCGAATGGTTGACCAGTACGGTTTGCGGGCCACGTTTCCGTACCTCGATAACGTCACCATCTGCGGCCACGACCAGCAGGACCACGACACCAACCTCCGCAAATTCCTCCATACCGCAAAAACCCTTAACTTAACCTACAATAAGGACAAATGCGTGTTCAGCACCGACCGTCTAGCCATCCTCAGCTACGTAGTGCATGATGGAGCCATAGGCCCAGATCCCGAACGCATGTGCCCCCTCATGGAGATTCCCCTCCCCCACTGCTCCAAGGCCCTGAAACGCTGCCTGGGATTTTTTTTCATATTACACCCAGTGGGTCCCCAATTATGTGGACAAGGCCCGCCCACTAATCCAATCCTCAGTTTTCCCCCTGTCGGCAGAGGCCCACCAGGCCTTCAGCCACATAAAAGCGGACATCGCAAAGGCCACGATGCACGCAATTGATGAATCCGTTTCCTTCCCAGTCGAGAGTCATCCAAACTCACTTCTGGAGTCATTGATCAAGCATCAGTAGCTCTGTTCAAGGTTAAGGCAGGGCAATTGTTGGGACTTCGGGTCAAAATTAGCCCCACTAGTGTCAAACCAAGGTTATGTTGGCTGCTGTCGCAATTTACCTTCCCTCTATTCTTGCACACTTCCTATCACCCTTGTCAAAATGGCAACAGGCGTGCCCAGCACCAGAAGGGTGACATACATCACAGGCTTCACCAGCACCACAACACCAAAAGTACAGCCACCCAATCCACTGTTGTGGCCAGTGACAGCTGAAGAAATGTTGGAAGGTTCAGTTGATCAGATCTTTTACAACCACGAGACCTGGCAGAGCTCTGTGAATATTGTTTGAATAAGAAGTAGATTTTTTCGCTTTATGTTTTTTACACCGCATTTATAGGGAGATCTTAGGTTAAAATTGCTTTCTTTTCAGCATAGTTTTTGAGCTAAACTCCAATTTGTATCATTGGAGGTCCGGAACTCAATTTGGCTCTTATTTGTTTATTCCCTCCCTTCCTTCCTGTCAAAGTGCCTGCAGAAACTTTCCAATGCAGTTCTCTTTAGTTCCCTTCTTAGGAATATTGTTAACTAAATCAGAGTTCCGACCAAGCAGTTAAAACCAGTCAGGATGATTTCTTATAGTAACTGTGCACAATACAGCTTGATTCTCATGATAGCTGTCTCTGGTAAGATAAACTAACCTGAAAAATTATTTATAAGTTGAAATTAATTGTGGATTGTAATTTTTAGCATTTATTTTCTGTTCATTTTCAGGACGGTTTCTTACAGAAGGTACTGGCAATGTAGAAAATGTTTATAGTGAATGTGGCCATCCTATGTTTGTACATTTTTGGAATCAAAGCTTCAATACTGAAAGTGACTTTAAGTGGGTTAAAGAAAACTCAACGTTAGTTGCACGATACAAAAATGGTTCTCGGGCATATGGAAAATTTAAGTCAAGAGTTGAAATTTTTCCAAATGGCACACTGAGATTTGACATCACGACAAAAGATGATGAAGGAGAATACAAATTTGAAGCACACAACAAGGATGGAAAACTTCAATTCTCTCAAGATTTTAAATTGCATTTACTCGGTGAGTTTATTTCTTTAAAACTCCCTCATTGAATCTAACCAAAATCTACAAGACACTTCCCTTTAGTAAAATAATTACTTGTAAGTAGCTTCTCTTCTGGTATCAGAAATGACTGACACATGACGATCTATAAGTCAGTATTATTGTGATGGAGTAGGTACCTTAAGTTTAGGAAATGCACCTGCAGTGGATCTCTGAGCATCTAACAGGGTGCAATTAATGTTCACCACTGACCCAGAGTACTACCACTATGCTTGTCCTGCTGCACATAGCTGAGGTAGGTTTGCCTGTAATCATATTTAACAATATGAACAGACAAACAAGGAGCAGGAGTAGACCATTCTGACCCTCAAACCTGTTCCACCATTTAATAAGGTCATGGCTGATCTAATAGTAACCTCAAATCTGCATTCCGCCTACCCCCAACAACCTATTAACCCCTTGCTTACCAAGAATCTGTCCACTTCTGCCTTAAAAATATTCAGAGACTCTTCATCCACCACCTTTTCAGGAAGAGAGTTCCAAAGACTGACAACCCTCTGAGAAAATAATTCACCTCATCTCCATTTTAAGTCAAATTGCTGACGGCATTTTCCTGTCCTTCAAAGGCTCTGTGTAGGTGGTAAGTACTAGGATACTTCGTCAGGGTAAATTTATAACTTCTTAAGGGGATCATTTGGTGTAAATTTTAACTGTTCCGCAGTGTCTTATTTTCTTTTCCATCAACTCAAGCTGAATCTCAACCCCAGTGGGTCCTTCTGAGAAGGACCATTTAAAGGTAGCAAGTGATGTGAGGAAGGGAGAAAGTCAGATCAATTGAATGGGAGAGCAAATATGAAAGTGATTCATTGTGTCAGGTATATCCATCCATCACTGTATACACGATGACTACTGGCTATGGATATTATGGGGTGCATGTACTTGGTGAGCAGTTCAATCCTCAGAAACATAAATTGCAAGATAGGGATGTAACTTTGGTTGGAATTTCTGCAATTTCTTTATGCACAATTATGGTCCGGCACATTAATATCAGGTATGTACCAGATTAGAACTGTCAAAACTAACTCCCAGTACTACCCAGGTTAGTTCTAGCTGTACACAATTGTTTCAGAAGTAAATCATCAACAAGTTCACCGACTTAGAGACAAAGCGTGGAGTGCTTCAGAGTAAGTAATACCAATAATGTGATGGAAAACAATGTTGAAATAAAATGGGAGAAAGTCTTTCACAGGAAGTAAAATATTTAAGAAAAATATTTAGCGAAGTGAAGGATGCGGGTGGCATGGTAACACAGTGGTTAGCACTGTTGCTTCATAGCGCCAGGGACCCAGGTTCGATTCCCAGCTTGGGTCACTATCTGTGCCGAGTCTGCACGTTCTTCCCGTTTCCTTCAGGTGCTCCAGTTTCCTCCCACAAGTCCCGAAAGACGTGGTGTTAGGTGAATTAGACATTCTGAATTCTCCCTCAGTGTACCCGAAGGCGTGTAGTGTGGCGACTAGGGGATTTTCACAGTAACTTCATTGTAGGCCTACTTGTGACACTGAAGAACAATAAAGATTATTGTTATTATGTTAGTTTTGAAGAATAGAACTCTACCTGTCAGAGATACCTGGGGCTTGATTTTCAATTGCCTGTGGGGACGAGGTTGGGTGCAGACATGTTTTGAAAATAGCACTCTCAGTTGGCATCTCAGTCTTCCGAGGCCTCCAGAACACTCCGGTATTCTCAAAGCTGGGAAGATGTGGAGCTGGACATCTTCTTGCCTCGAACTGAGCTTCTCTAATAACTTCATAACCAGCTGGGGAGGGCCTGAAGAAGGTTTACAAAGTAGAGACTGGGAAAAGCAAATGGTCTGGTTCATGTGAATGCTCAGCTGTCAGGAGGAATGTGAAGAGCCATTATGTGATGGAGCTGATGAGTAAAAGTAATGGGAAAATAGGTTATACAAACAGAGTGGACCAAGTACCTTCTGATTGACCATTTGACCCCTTGAGGCTGCCCACTCTCTGCTCTCCTGCTTGCTCCAATCTACAAAGCAGCGGCAAGCCCAATCGTGGCTGCTATCTTCCGTGGAGCATTGCAGTCTACAGACAGTTCCATGCAGCACCTGGCACCCATAATTAGGTGCCAGGCTTGCTTCCAGCCCAAATGGTGTTGTGTCAATAATACAGCTGCTGCACAGGTTCGTGACCCCAGATTGAAAATCAAGCACCTGATGTCACGAACTCTCCAGCCAATTATAGCACAACCAGATACATAGAGCTCTCGCCATCGTAACCTTCAAAGGATACCCACTACTGCACCAATGTTACTATTTTTTGCACCAGTCATTCTTTGAGATTGCCATTAGTGCTGAATTACAGACAGTTGAAGGCTGTAGACTGACAGGAACATTGTTGAAACTGTCCTGTTCATTTCACACAACAGAAATTGTATTCCATCAGTCTGGGTTAGATCCAAATGTAAGTGCTGAGGTGAAAGTGTCAAGACCATTGTACCACTTAGTTATCAATGCAATACTTTTACTTTAGGGTTCTTCATTTTGAAAATGATACTGTTTAATAACAATAGAATTATTAGGTGAAAGTTTGACAGCATTGTTGCAGGTTTATTTTAAAATATGTGGAGCAGGAAAATCATTTTGTAAATTAATTGGGCCATATGTCAGAGCTGGGAAGGAAGATAGAGCTGATCTTCCAGCTGGGAGCGTGCAACAACATGGAGGAGGCGCAGTGAGGTACATATTTCATTTATTTTTAATGCAAGCATCAAAGTATTGTAACATTTACAAATTTTAAGAAGGACCCAATGAGATGCATGTTCAAATTGAAGTTCTACATTTTTGCAGCAATGGTGATGAGGGATTTGGTTTCAGGGTTGAAGTTTAAATTTCAGAGAAGGGGAAGCTAAGGAGTAGGAGAATGTGAGTAAACTTCAAAGATTATAGTGATGAGTGGGCCTGCTGGTCATTGATTGTTTTGGAGGGCAGTTAGAGCAAAACAAGGCAACAGCCTGAAGTTGAATGACTTTTATCATGACGATAACTTGCATTTACTGTATACCTTTAACATCAAAGAATATCCCAGGATGCTTTACAAAGGTTTAATCAGGCAAACAGGATGTATGAAATTTGTCAAAACCTTGATCAAGGAAGTGTGTTCTAAGGAGAAAGACGAGGAGAGGAAGATGGGCTTAGGGAGGGAAGACCAACGTTCTCCAGAATTAGTGGAAGGGAGAGTTATGGAGAGAAGAGCAATTGAAAAGCATATGGCGGGATTCTCCGGCCACGTCCGCCTGGCGACCAGGGAATCCCACCCGAGGTCACTGGAGTTCTCCATTGTTCGCGGTTTGCCCGTGGCGTTCTTGCGGTGGGCGGGACGGGAGAATCCAGCCCTTGGGGCAGGATCCTCCGGCCTCCCAGCCACATGTCTCTCAGCAGATGGCAGCAGAGCGATGTTCGCTGACGGTGAGATTCTCTGCTCTCGCTGCTGTCAATGGCAATCCCCCTTGAAGCCTCCCACGTGGGAGGTGGCACGCTGCCGGCAAGACCAGAGAATCTTGCCGGCATCAACGGCTGGAGAATTCCGGCCTTGATAGAGCATCTTTCACAACCAAACCTCTTGGATCTTCCGGACCCACCAAAAGGTTCCCACACCATGGCAGGTTCCGGGCAACGGGATGGGTGAGCAATACAAACCGCCGGAGACATTGGCGGGAAGGAAAATCTCGCTGACGGCCTTTGGTGAGTCACTTCCTCCTCTGGAAAATACACAGAAAATCCTGCCCAGTGAAATGTAATTACTGTTGTATTGTAAGAAACGCACTGGGAAATTTCACTCAGCAAGATCCCACAAAGTGCAATTTGATAAATACCAGGTAATCTGCTTTTGTGATGTTGGTTGAGAGATAAATATTGGCCAGCACACCAGGCAAAATGGCCCAGCTGCTTTTTGAAATCGTGCTTGGGATCTTTTATGCCCATTTGAAAGGGTAGGCGGCTTCAGTTTAACTGAAAGGCAGAACCTCCAATACTGGAGTGTCAGCCAAGTTTTTTGTTCTCAAGACATGGAGTGGGGCCTGAACCGCCAGCCGTCTGACTCAGAGGGAGTGTGATACCATCTGAGTAAAACTCGACCTACACACCAAGGATGTAGGACTAGAAATGGCGACAATGATAGGGTGGCGTGAGGCCATGAAGAGGTTTAAAGTATCAAATCCAAGTTCAAAGTTTTGGAAAGACACTGTTCCACAAAAAGCTTTAATGTAGACCTATAAAATTAACGCAAAAGTCAATTAAACTGATACATTTTCATGTTATTCTGAAATGTGTATTTTTGATGTTTAAACACTTATAGTGGACATGAAACATTTCTGTCATAAATGGCAAATCAAATACTTTCAGTTCAAAAAGCTTTAGAAAATATTTTGAATGTTTTGTAAGAAGATTTTGCAATGACATGGTAATAAGTTCACATAGAAGGCAGACATCAGGGCTGGGGAGAATAATCATGGGCCTTGGTGCTCCTCCTGTTGCCAGGTCCCTTATTATCTTCTCCTGCTCCCACCACAGCCTTAGCTTCCCCCCCTTGCATCCTTTTGGAAGCTCAGAATTAGGAAACATAGTTGCAGTGGGGTCAATCTATTTTATATAGGTTTAGCAAAACCTCTTGGTTTTTGTACACAGTGCCTCTTATAAAGCCAATCAAAAGCTCAGGTTCCACTGTGATACACTTTACAATCACAGCTTTGTCAATTACACAGAATCATTAAAAAGTGCTTGTGGTAGTCACCACTGATGTATATATTGTATATCTAGGACGTTGATATAGGTGCTTTATGGTAAGGTCCCTGTACTACAGGTACGGGGGTAGATCCCTGCCTGCTGGCTCCGCCCAGTAGGCGGAGTATAAATATGTGTGCTCCCAGTACAGCAGCCATTTCGTCAGCTGCTGTAGGAGGCCACACATCTCAGTGTAATAAAGCCTCGATTACATCCTACTTTGTGTAATTGATCGTGCATCAATTTATTACACTGAGTTTTTCAGAAGATGGACCTCCGCATCAAGCCGGATCGCCTGCAGCTGCATCCGCAAGCAGACAACGCCAAAAAGGACTTTGAACATTGGCTAGCCTGTTTTGAAGTGTACATCGGGTCTGCGCCAGACGAAATTCCAGAAGCCAAGCAGCTCCAGATCCTTTACACGCGGCTGAGCTCCAACATCTTTCCATATGTCCAGGACGCGCCGACCTACGCAGAGGCCATGGCGCTACTGAAGTAAAACTACGCTCAGCGGACTAACACACTCTACGCCAGGCTCCTCCTCTCCACGTGACGTCAACTTCCCGGTGAGTCGGTGGAAGATTTCTGGCGCGCCCTGCGCCCCCTAGTTAGAGACTGTGACTGTCAGGCCATTTCGGCCACGAACACTCGAATTTGCTAATGAGAGACGCATTTGTTACGGGCATAGGGTCTGACTACATCCGCCCCAGAGCCTCTTAGAGGGGGCCACGCTCGACCTCGCGGCGACCAAAAAACTAGCGCTTACACTTACGGTCGCATCACGCAACATTCAGGCCTATGCCCCCGACCGCGCGGCCCACCACCTCTGTGCATCGTGGACTCCACAGACTCCCGCCCCATCATGGATCCCATCAGCGACCGTCCTCAGCCAATCCCATGCCTGTGCCACGCAGTAGCCAACCAACCCCGGGGGGGCCCAAATGCTACTTCTGTGGGCAGTCAAAACACCCCTGACAGCGCTGCCCGGCGTGGAGCGCCCTCTGCAAGGCCTGTGGCAAGAAGGGACATTTCGCTGCAGTGTGCCAGGCCCGCTCAATCGCCGCTATTGTCCCGGCACCCCCCACGTGCAGCCAGTGGGCACCGCCATCTTCCCCTCCTAGGACCACGTGTGGCCAGTGGACGCCGCCATCTTGCCCGACTCGCAACACGTGCGGCATGTGGGCACCGCCATCTTGTTCCTCCCAGGACCAACAGGTGCTGCCATCTTGCTTTCCCCACGACACGTGCGGCCTGTAGGCGCCGCCATCTTACCCGACTCCGGACCCATGCCCATCGGGCACCTCATACGGCCACTCATCCCTGCAACCGCCAACGACCAGCCGCGTCTTGCCTCGGTCATGATTGATCAGCCTCGACCACGCAACCTCGCGACTGCTTCAACTAAAGTGAAGGTCAAAGGGCACGAGATCTCCTGCCTGCTGGACTCCGGGAGCACTGAAGGCTTCATTCACCCCGATACGGTAAGGTGCTGCTCCCTCGCGGTACACCCCGCTAACCAGAGAATTTCCCTGGCCTCCAGGTCCCACTCCGTGGTGATCCGGGGGTACTTCATCGCCACTCTCACTGTCCTGGGCATGGAGTTCATCGGCTTACGCCTCTACATCCTCCCCAACCTCGGCGCTGCTTTGCTACTCGGCCTGGACTTCCAGTGCAAACTCCAGAGCCTAACCCTGAAATTCGGCGGGTCACTACCACCACTTACTGTGTGCGGCCTCGCGATCCTTAAGGTCAACCCACCTTCCCTTTTTGCAAACCTAACCCCAGATTGCAAACCCGTCGCCACCAGGAGCAGACGGTACAGCGCCCAGAACAGGACCTTCATCAGGTCTGAAGTCCAGTGGCTGCTTCGGGAAGGCATCATCGAGGCCAGCAACAGCCCCTGGAGAGCCCAAGTGGCAGTGGTCAAAACTGGGGAGAAAAACAGGATGTTCGTTGACTACAGTCAGACCATCCATCGGTACACGCAGCTCGACACGTACCCCCTCCCACGCATATCTCATATGGTCAATCAGATTACACAGTACCGGGTCTTCTCGACAGTAGACCTGAAATCTGCCTACCACCAGCTCCCCATCTGCAAGGCAGACCGCCCATAAACTGCATTTGAGGCAGACGGCCACCTTTACCACTTTCTTAGGGTTCCTTTCGGCCTCACCAACGGGGTCTCGGTCTTCCAACGGGAGATGGACCGAATGGATGACCAGTACGGGCTGCGGGCCACTTTCCCGTACCTGGACAATGTCACCTTCTGCGGCCACGATCAGCAGGACCATGACGCCAACCGTGCCAAATTTCACCACACCGCCACTCTCCTCAACCTCACGTATAACAAGGAGAAGTGCGTGTTCAGCACGAACCTCTTAGCCATCCTCAGCTATGTGGTCCAGAACGGAGTTCTGGGGCCCGACCCCAATCGCATTTGCCCCCTCATAGAACTCCCCCTCCCCCACTGCCCCAAGGCCCTCAAACGTTGCCTGGGGTTCTTTTCGTATTACGCCCAGTGGGTCCCAAACTATGCGGACAAGGCCTGCCCACTCATTCAATCCACTATTTTTCCTCTGACGACCGAGGCTCACCAGGCCTTTAACCGTATAAAGGCCGACATCGCCAAGGCCGCGATGCACGTGGTCGACGAGACGCTCCCCTTCCAAGTTGAGAGCGATGCATCAGACGTCGTTCTGGCCGCCACCCTCAACCAGGCAGGCCCATGGCATTCTTTTCCCGCACCCTCCATGCCTCCGAAATTCGGCACTCCTCCGTCGAAAAAGAGGCCCAAGCCATCGTTGAAGCTGTGCGGCATTGGAGGCATTACCTGGCTGGCAGGAGATTCACTCTCCTCACTGACCAACGGTCGGTTGTCTTCATGTTTAATAACACACAGCGGGGCAAGATCAAAAACGATAAAATCTTGAGGTGGAGGATCAAGCTCTCCACCTACAATTACGAGATTTTGTATCGCCCCGGTAAGGTCAACGAGCCCCCCGATGCCCTATCCCGAGGTACATGTGCCAGCGCATAAGTGGACCGACTCCGGACCCTGCACGACAGCCTCTGTCACCCAGGGGTCACACGTTTTTACCATTTCATCAAGGCCCACAACCTGCCCTACTCCATCGAGGAAGTCAGGGCTATCACCAGAGACAGCCAGGTCTGCACGGA
Source organism: Scyliorhinus torazame (assembly GCF_047496885.1). Taxonomy (NCBI): domain Eukaryota; kingdom Metazoa; phylum Chordata; class Chondrichthyes; order Carcharhiniformes; family Scyliorhinidae; genus Scyliorhinus; species Scyliorhinus torazame. The sequence goes on along the minus strand of NC_092714.1, from coordinate 69,421,221 downwards.
GTGTAAACCGCACTTCTGCCGGCCAGACCGTGCGCACCTGGTGAAGGCTTCTCGCGCCTTTGAATGCCTCAGCGTGGACTTCAAAGGGCCCCTCCCCTCCACCGACCGCAACACGTACTTTCTCAGTGTGGCCGATGAATATTCCCAATTCCCCTTTGCCGTCCCATGCCCCGACATGACGTCTGCCACCGTCATCAAAGCCCTCAACACCATCTTCGCTCTGTTCGGCTTCCCCGCCTACGTCCACAGCAACCGGGGATCCTCATTGATTTTCTAAAAAAAATAATTTTTATTAAAAGTTTTCATAAAATATCAATAACAAAATGAGAAAGAAAAAAGAACCCAACAGGGTTAAGTACAAAACACAATCTAAAAAAGCAACCCCCCCAAACCCCTCTCCCCCTGTACCTAAATAATAAATTAACATTAACACCCCGACTTAAGACAACAGGTGTAGACACCCCCTCAGACCCTTCCAGTGTAAATAACAGAAACAAAAATAAAGTAAACCCCCCCCCCACGCCCCGAGCTGCTGCTGCCATTGACCAATGTCTAGCGTTCTGCCAGAAAGTCTAAGAACGGTTGCCACCGCCTAAAGAACCCTTGTACCAACCCTCTCAAGGCGAATTTCACCCTCTCCAATTTAATGAACCCTGCCATATCGCTGATCCAGGATTCCACACTTGGGGGCCTCGTATCTTTCCACTGAAGGAGAATCCTCCGCCGGACTACCAGGGACGCAAAGGCCAGAATTCCGGCCTCTTTCGCCTCCTGCACTCCCGGCTCCTCTGCCACCCCAAATATTGCGAGCCCCCAGCCCGGTTTGACCTTGGATCCTACCAACCTCGACACCGTCCTCGCTACGCCCTTCCAAAATTCCTCCAGCGCTGGGCATGCCCAGAACATATGGGTGTGATTTGCTGGGCTCCCTGAGCACCTAACACACCTGTCCTCACCCCCAAAGAACCTGCTCATCCTTGTCCCGGTCATGTGTGCCCTGTGCAGCACCTTAAACTGTATGAGGCTGAGCCTCGCGCATGAAGAGGAAGAGTTCACCCTCCCTAGGGCATCTGCCCACGTCCCCTCTATGATCTCCTCTCCCAACTCCTCCTCCCACTTACCTTTCAACTCCACCACCGAGGCCTCCTCCTCCTCCTGCATCACCTGGTAAGTTTCCGAGATCTTCCCCAATCCCACCCACCCCCCCGAGAGCACCCTGTCCTGTACTGTGTGTGGCAGTAGCCGTGGGAATTCCACCACCTGCCGTCTGGCAAACGCCCTTACTTGTAAGTACCTGAAGGTGTTCCCCGGGGGGAGCCCGTAGTTCTCCTCCAGCTCACCCAAGCTCGCGAACTTCCCGTCCACAAACAGGTCCCCTAACTTTCGTATGCCTGCCCTGTGCCACCCCGAAAACCCTCCACCTGTTCTTCCTGGGGCGAACCGGTGGTTCCCCTGTAATGGGGTCCACGGCGAGGCCCTAACTTTCCCCCCTATGCCGCCTCCACTGCCCCCAAATTTTGAGGGCCGCCACCACCACCGGGCTTGTGGTATACCTCCTTGGAGGGAGCGGCAGCGGCGCCGTTGCCAGCGCCCCCAGACTCGTACCCACACAGGACGCCGTCTCCAGCCTCTTCCATGCAGCCCCCTCCCCCTCCATCACCCACTTGCGCACCATTGTCACATTGGTGGCCCAGTAGTACCCACAGAGGTTGGGCAGCGCCAGCCCCCCCCTATCTCTACTCCGCTCCAGGAACATCCTTCTCACCCTCGGAGTCCCTCACGCCCACACAAACCCCATTATACTCCTGTTAACCCGCCTGAAAAAAGCCTTCGGGATAAACACGGGGAGGCACTGGAACAGGAACAAAAACCTTGGGAGCACCGTCATTTTGATTGACTGCACCCTACCCGCCAGGGACAGCGGCAACGCGTCCCACCTCTTGAACTCCTCCTCCATTTGCTCCACCAGCCTTGTAAAGTTAAGCCTATGCAGGGCCCCGCAGCTCCTGGACTCCACCTGGACCCCCAAATATCTGAAACTCCTCTCCGCCCTTTTTAGTGGGAGCTCGCCAATCCCCCTCTCCTGGTCCCCTAGCTGAACTACGAACAGCTCGCTCTTCCCCATATTGAGCTTGTACCCCGAAAAATCCCCGAATTCCCTAAGCATCCTCATTACCTCTGGCATTCCTCCCACCGGGTCCGCCACATACAGCAGCAGGTCGTCCGCATAAAGCGACACCCTGTGCTCTTCCCCACCCCGCACCAACCCCCTCCAGTTCCTCGACTCTCTCAGTACCATAGCCAGGGGTTCAATCGCCAGTGCGAAGAGCAGGGGGAACAGGGGACACCCCTGTCTCGTCCCTCGGTGCAACCAAAAGTACTCTGACTTCCTCATATTTGTGGCCACACTCGCCATCGGGACATCGTACAACAGCCTAACCCACCTGACAAACCCCTCCCCAAACCCGAACCTCTTCAGCACCTCCCACAGGTACCCCCACTCTACCCTATCGAAGGCTTTCTCAGCGTCCATCGCCACCACTATCTCCGCCTCCCCCTCCCTCGCCAGCCTCATGATAACGTTCAAAAGCCTCCGCACATTCGCGCTCAACTGTCTCCCCTTCACAAACCCCGTCTGGTCTTCATGGATGATCTGCGGCACACAATCCTCAATCCTCGTGGCTAAGACCTTCGCCAGCACCTTGGCATCTACATTTAGCAAGGAAATCGGTCTGTAAGACCCACATTGCAGGGGATCCTTGTCCCGCTTCAGGATCAAGGAAATTAGTGCCTGGGACATCGTCGGGGGTAAAGCCCCCCCTCCCTTGCCTCATTAAAGGTCCTAACTAACAGCGGGCCCAACAGGTCCATATATTTTTTATAGAACTCGACCGGGAAACCGTTCGGCCCCGGTGCCTTCCCCGCCTGCATGCTTCCTATCCCTTTGATCAGCTCCTCCAGCCCAATCGGGGCCCCCAGTCCTGCCACCAGTCCCTCTTCCACCTTTGGAAACCTCAATTGGTCCAGGAAACGGCCCATCCCTCCCTCCTCCCGTGGGAGCTCGGATCAGTACAATTCCTCGTAAAAGTCCCTGAAGACCCCATTGATGCCAACCCCACTCCGCACCACGCTCCCTCCCCTGTCCTTAACTCCCCCGATCTCCCTAGCTGCATCCCGCTTCCGAAGCTGATGTGTCAGCATCCGGCTTGCCTTTTCCCCATACTCGTAAACCGCCCCCTGGGCCTTCCTCCACTGCACCTCCGCCTTCCTGGTGGTCACCAGGTCGAATTCGGCCTGGAGGCTGCGCCTCTTCCTCAACAATCCTTCCTCAGGTTCTTCCGCATACCTCCTGTCTACCCTCACCATCTCCCCCACCAGCCTCTCCCGCTCCCTCCGCTCCTTGTGGGCCCTGATGGAGATCAGCTCTCCCCTCACCACCGCCTTCAGTGCCTCCCATACCATCCCCACTCGGACCTCCCCGTTGTCGTTGGTCTCCAAGTACCTCTCTATATTTCCTCGGACCCGCTCGCTCAACTCCTCGTCCGCCAACAGCCCCACCTCCAAGAGCCACAGCGGGCGCTGGTCCCTCTCCTCCCCCATCTCCAAGTCCACCCAATGTGGGGCGTGGTCCGAAATGGCTATTGCTGAATACTCGGTATCCTCTACTCTCGCTATCAGCGCCCTGCTCAAAATGAAAAAGTCGATTCGAGAATAAGCCTTATGGACATGTGAGAAGAATGAAAATTCCCTAGCCCCCACCTTGCAAATCTCCAAGGGTCCACCCCTCCCATTTGGTCCATAAATCCCCTCAAAACTCTAGCCGCCGCCGGCTTCCTACCCGTCCTAGACCTGGAGCGATCGAGTGCAGGATCCAACACCGTGTTAAAGTCTCCCCCATTATCAGGCCCCCCACTTCCAAGTCTGGGATCCGACCCAACATACGCCACATAAAACCCGCATCGTCCCAGTTCGGAGAATACACATTGACCAGTATCACCCTCTCTCCCTGCAACTTACCACTTACCATTATGTACCTACCGCCATTATCTGCCACAATGCTCGACGCCTCGAATAACACCTTCTTTCCCACCAAGATCGCCACCCCTCGATTTTTGGCATCTAGCCCCGAGTGAAACACCTGACCTACCCACCCTTTCCTCAGTCTTACCTTGTCTGCCACCTTCAGGTGTGTCTCCTGGAGCATAACCACATCCGCCTTGAGCCCCTTCAGGTGCGCAAACACCCAAGCCCGCTTAACCGGCCCATTCAGTCCCCTTACATTCCAGGTTATCAGCCGGATTAGGGGGCTACCTGCCCCCCCTCCCCCGCCGACTAGCCATGACCCACTCCTCGGCCAGCCACGTGCCCGCACCCCACACCCGGCCCGTTCCCCACAGCGGCATACCCCCGTCTTGACCCACCCCACTCGTTCCAGCTCCTCCTTGATCTTAGCAGCAGCAACTCGATCCCCCCCCCCCAACCCCCCTGGCTAGGACCCATCCTAGCTGGTTTACTCCCCCCATTGCACTTCTGCAAGTCAGCTGACTCCTGCTGACCCCGGCCACTCCCGCCTCCCCTTCGATTCCTCCCATTGTGTGGCACACCCTCCTCTCCCGCTCCCCATTCACAGGCTCTCCCCCTCCGTTCTAAGCGCGGGAAACAATCCTCGCTTCACCGCCCCGGTCCCGTCCCCCCCAGTCTTCGGCGCGGGGAAAAAATCCCGCGCTCTCCGCCTACCAGGCCCTGCCACCAACCAAAACAGTGCCCAACCCGCCCCATCCTCCCTCCCCAACCCGAAAGAGAAAAACACAGAGAAAAAGAAACCCAAAATAATGCAAAGGCCCCCCCCGCCGAACCAAAAATAGGCAAAACATATCCACCGCAGTCCCCAATCGCCCACCCCGACCCTCAGTCTGTGTCCAGCTTCTCGGCCTGAACAAAGGCCCACGCCTCCTCCGGAGACTCAAAATAATGGTGCCGGTCCTTGTAGGTAACCCACAGTCGCGCCGGCTGCACCATGCCAAACTTCACCCCCTTCCTGTGCAGCACCGCCTTCGCTCGATTGTACCCGGCCCTCCTCTTCGCCGCCTCCGCACTCCAGTCCTGACATATCCGAACCTCCGCGTTCTCCCACCTGCTGCTGCTCTCCTTGGCCCACCTGAGCACACACTCCCGATCGACGAACCGCACCAGCACCGCCCGCGGAGGCTTGTTAGCCTTGGGCCTCCTCGCCAACACTCTATGGGCCCCTTCCAGCTCCAGGGGCCCCTGGAAGGACCCCGCTCCCATCAGCGAGTTTAACATGGTGACCACATAGGCCCCCACATCCGGCCCCTCCGGGAGGCCCAGAATCCGCAGATTCTTCCGCCTCGACCGATTCTCCATCTCCTCGAACCGCTCCTGCCATTTCTTGTGGAGCGCCTCGTGCGCCTCCACCTTTACCGCCAGGACTAAGATCTTGTCCTCATTGACAGAGATCTTTTGTTGAGCCTCTCGGATCGCCACCCCCTGGGCCGTCTGTGTCTCCAGCAGCTTATCAATAGAAGCCTTCATCGGCTCTAGCAGGTCCTTTTTAATCTCTCTGAGGCAGCGCTGGATACCCTCCTGTTGCTCCTCCGCCCACTGTCTCCACGCTGCCTGGTCTCTGCCCGCCGCCATTCGGGGATCCTCATTCATAAGCACTGAGCTGCGCCAGTACCTGCTTAACAGGGGCATTGCCTCGAGCAGGACGACCAGCTACACCCCCAGGGAAATGGGCAGGTGGAGAGGGAGAATGTGACGGGCTGGAGGGCCGTCTAGCTGGCCCTATGGTCCAGAAGTCTCCCGGCCTCCCGCTGGCAGGAGGTCCTCCTGTGCAGCGCGACTAATGAAATCCCCCTTGAATGTCTCTATGCCTTCCCTAGGAAGTCCACCTCCGGGGTTTCGCTCCCGACATGGCTCGCAGCTCCAGGACCCGTTCTCCTCCGTTGACACGTTCGACTCCACAAGGCGGACCCATTGGTTGAGAGGGTACAGCTACTTCATGCCAACCCTACGTAGCGTACCCCGACGGCCGCCAAGACACAGTCTCCCTCAGGGATCTGGCACCAGCTGGTTCCCCCCCCCCCCCCCTGCCCCGGCGCCACCCTCCCCTCCCCCGGCGCACCCCAGCACAGCCCCCGCTCTGGGACAATATGTCCTCCCCTTGCTCCCACCCGGGGATGAAGAGGATTTTGACACGCTCGCAGAGTCACCGAAGACCAAGCCGCCGCCGGAGTTGCCACCAGCACTGCGGCGCTCTCAACGACAGATCAAGGCACCGGACCGCCTGAATTTGTAATATTATCTGTACTTTTAAAACACAACTTTCTGTATATAGTTCTCCACCACCCCCACCGGACTCATTTTCTTAACAGGGGTGAATGTGGTCGTCACCCCTGATGTATATATTGTCTATATTGGATGTTGGTATAGATGCTTTACGGTAAGGTCTCTGTACTACAGGTGCTGGGGTAGATCCCTGCCTGCTGGTTCCGCCCAGTAGGCGGAGTATAAATATGTATACTCCCAGTATAGTAGCCATTTCGTCAGCTGCTGTAGGAGGCCACACATCTCAGTGTAATAAAGCCTCGATTTCATCCTACTCTCGTCTTTGTGTAATTGTTCGTGCATCAGTGCTAAGAGGTAGAGCTAATGAGTGAAACCTGTTTTGCCTTTTCACTTAAGAAGTAGATCTAAAGACAGACAGACTAGGCCCCAAGGGACTAGGGAAGGGGAGGAGATCGGACCTGTGATCGCCTCTGGTGGTGAACATTCCGAGCTAGCTTTGGTGGAATTCATACACCAGTGGGTGTTGGGTGTGGATTGCCTTTCAGCCTGGGTTTTCCTCATCTTCCGGACCTGGTGCATAAATAGGTTTGTGGAGAGGAAAGAGGAGGAGGGTGTCTGTGTTCTTCCCTGCACAAGCGTTTTGTGTGCCTGTGTGTATGCAGCTCACTCCCAGTCTCAGGATTCTCTCACTCTCTCATACGTATTTACTCTCGCACACCCTCACTCACACTCATCTCTCTCACACACCCTCACTCACGCCCACACACACCCTCACTCAAACTCACCTCTCACACACATTCACTCACACACACACACACTTTCTTACTCCCACACACACTCACTCTCACACACTCCCACAAACACTCTCACACACACTCACTCCCACACGCAGTCACACACACTCACTCTCACATGCACTTATCCCTCACACACTCACTCACACACACTCGCTCACTCCCACACATACACTCACTCATGCCCACACACACTCTCACTCAATATCACATATACACACTGCCATTCACACACACACTTGTTTCTCTCAAAAGTGCATTCGCTCACACACACACTAGTGTCTCTCTTACACACAAACGCACTCCCACACGCAGTCATCTTTCCCATACACATACTAGCTCATTCTCACACACTCACATACACTGATTCACTCTCACACAGCCACTCACACACACTCACCCTCACACACACTCCTCTTTCTCATACACATACTTGCTCACTCTCGCAGTCACTCACTCACACTCATGCACTGATTTACTCTCACACAGCTACTCTCACAAACACTCACTCTCATACACTCACCCACACACATTCATCCATTCTTACTCTCATACACACTCACACACTCACTCACTCTCACACACATTTGCTCTCTCACACAGACACTCACACACTCATCTCTCACATGCACACATACTCACTCTCACACAAACTCACTCACTCATACACACTCATTCTCACACACTCACTCACATAGACCCACTTTCACAGGCACTCACACACACTCTCGCACTCAGTCACTCTCATACACACTCATCTCTCACATGCACTCATACTCACTCTCACAAGCATTCACTCACACACACTCTCACTCTCTCTCACACACTCACTCACACTTGTTTTGTTACCTGTGTGGTAGGTAACATGTGCTACTCAATCCTTGGCTAATGAAGAGGTCTTCTGAATCTCGATGAAGAAGACTCGAACTCATCCAGCAGTAACAAAAGGTTTATTGGGTAACTATAACAGTAATTGCATCAGTTATTTACTTTAACTTTGATACTAGTGATAAGGTTAACAAGATCTAACTACAGTAACTATACATAACTCCACTAGCCATCTGAACTACTCTGCTATTGACCTGGTCACAGTGCACCCCCGAGAGAGCCCGAGACCCAATGTGATTGACTTTTATACCCCTGTTGGTCCGGCCCTCTAGTGATCATCTGGTGCTTCTGATTACACATTAACCCCTTGTGTACATGCACATATAGAGATCACTTCATCCCCCTTTTTTTCATGTTACATATTTTCTGTATGTTGTAAAGAAATGTTTTTTTTTAATTTAGAGTACCCAATTCATTTTTTCCAATTAAGGGGCAATTGAGCGTGGCCAATCCACCTACCCCGCACATCTTTGAATTGTGGGGGCGAAACCCACGCAATCACGGGGGGTGATGTACAAACTCCATACGGACAGTGACCCAGAGCCGGGATCGAACCTGGGACCTCGGCGCCGTGAGGCAGCAGGGCTAACCCACTGCGCCACCGTGCTGCCCTGTTGTAAAGAAAATTGAACAAACATAATGGATGCAGTTTGCAAATGCATTACATAAAATCAATGAGTTAGTCCGTCAAATGTGAATACATTTAGTCTCTAAGGTTTTATCGCTTGCGTGAAATAGGTAGACAAATGATGTTATGTACAAGTTGTGATGATCTTGAAGATTATACAAAGCCAATTAATATTTATGAGTCCAATCTTAATTTAAAAAAATTGTGAGTCCAAACTTTATGAATTTGTTCAGTTGAGTTGCTTTCGTCTACTGTTGTTGAAGTGGTGATGTTGATGTCGTTATTTCTTTGTGAACGTCGTCAGTGTTCTTGTGACGTGGTCTCTCTGGGCTCTTGGTGCTCCTCTTCTGGAGTCAAAATCTTCAAGATTTTAATTGACGTGGTCTCTCTGGCTCATGGGTAGCCCTCCTCTGATTGGTGAGTGCTTCTGTGGAGATGAGCTGAGATCTGTCAGTCTCGCTGTGATCCTGCATATCCCGTATGGGAATTGTGATTTCTTTGTCACTTGTCTCACATACAGTGGGTAGACATTCAGTGTCTTCTTGTTGGTTAAATGAGTTGGGTAGACTTTCATAGTCTTCTCCTGGTGGCTCAAATAAGCTGGGTAGACTGTCTTCTTGTTGGTTAAATGAGCTGGTTTCTGGTGACACAAATAAGCTGGGTGGACTGTCATAGTCTTTTTGTTGTTCACGTGAGCTTGGTAGACTTTCATAGTCTTGTTCATGACTGGCGTTCGCTATGGAGTGTTTACATGCTTCCATTTTTGAGTCTGTCACCGAGCTGTTTGTGGAGGCTTGCGTCGCTCTCTTTGTGGAGGCTTGTATTACTCCCTCTGTGGAGTCTTTCATCGCTCTCTCTGTGGAGTCTTTCATCGCTCTCTCTGTGGAGTCCTTCATCACTCTCTGTGTGGAGTCTGTCATCGCTCTCTGTGTGGAGTCTTTCACCGCTCTCTCTGTGGAGTCTGTCATCGCTTTCTCTGTGGAGTCGTGCAGTTTTCTCGCTGTAGAGTTGATCTGTGCTCTCTGTGTGGCATTGTCTTCTTCTTGGGTATTGCTGTCATCCAATGTATCAACGATCTGCCATGGCATCATGGTATTGGATTCATCTACCATGAGAAGAGTCGTGTTGAGTGTTTCAACCGTGTTGCTGATGCAATGATCATCAATTCCGAATAACTCATCCATGTCTGAGCAGTAGACTTCAATGAACAATCATCTCTTTTTGTTTCGGATTTGTCATTGTTCTTTCTATGTCCAATGAAGAAATCATCTTCTGAGTGGTATTCTTCAATGAACAAATCACTGTGCTCTCCTCTTTGGGTGGTGCAAACCACTTGTGCCAGGGTGCTGCGGAGGTTATTTTTAACTGCTGGTGTAAGTTCAGGCATTGTTCTGTCTTTTGATGTAAGAAAATTTGGTTTTACAGCTTTAAATGTCATTTTGTTCATTTTCGTGCATTTCCATTTTAAGTGCATGTGGTCTGGGTCCTCTGATGTCATGATGCTTGTGGCGTCATGCTTAGGAATCGATTGTGAATGCGCAATCCGAGTTTCCTTTACTGTGCGCTCTTTTCACAACTGCACATGCGCGGCTTCTTGCGCATGCGCAGAACACTGTTTTGCCGGTTTGCATCTTTTCGGGTAGTGCGCATGTGCATACTGGCCAGAACGCTGTCACTCAAGATGGCTGCCAATTAAAAAGCACTGTTTCATCGAGTGAGATTCTGCCTCTGCCTCGTGGTGAGTATTCACGCCATTTTTACGGATTTTGTTTTCTAGATAATGATTCTGTCTATGTAAAGTCTCAAAGTATTGATTTTGTTTTTGTTCATAAGCAAGGCATTTTTGTATAGCGATTTCTAGAGTTAGCTACTTATCGTGTGAAAGTTCTTCCTTCAAATTTTTGTCAGATAGTCCAGAAATTAATTGATCCATTATCATAGTGTCTCTGAAATCAGCATAATCACAGCCTTGTGGTATTAACTTGAGATTTGTAATAAAATCAGTGATGGGCCCTCCGTTTCTCTGGCATTTATGACAAAGGTTAAATCTTTCCAGCATCTCTCCAAACTGACACTTAGTGTTCATCAAATTTTTTGGGTATTACTTCTATTTTGGTGTTGTCTTCACCTTCTATAAAGCAATTATAGATTTCTCTAGCTTCATGGCCTCCTATTGAGAGTAGTAGTGCTATTTTTGTTGCGTCAGAGACCGTGCTTAAATCATTAGCTGCGATAAATATTTGGAATATCTGCTCAAATCTTTTCCAGTTATAACTTAAATTACCGGTTGTTTCCAGCTGCCCTAGAGGTCCAATGAGTCCCATAGTTAGTGGTCGAGGATCCATTTGCTGCGAAGTCTTCCACAGTCGGATGTGCGGTCTGAACTTTCTTTTCTTTTTGTCTAACCTAATCTAACTAGTTCAGTTAAAGCCAAAACACCTGGTACCACGTTTTGTTACCTGTGTGGTAGGTAACATGTGCTACTCAATCCTTGGCTAATGAAGAGGTCTTCTGAATCTCGATGAAGAAGACTCGAACTCAGCCAGTAGTAACAAAAGATTTATTGAGTAGCTATAACAATAATAGCATGAGTTCTTTACTTTAACTTTGATATTAGTGATAAGGTTAACAAGATCTAACTACAGTAACTATAGGTAACTCCACTAGCCATCTGAACTAGTCTGCTATTGCCCTGGTCTCAGATGTGCACTCCCGAGAGAGCCCAAGACCCAATGTGGTTGCCTTTTATACCCCTGTTGGTCCGGCCCTCTAGTGATCATGTGGTGCTACTGATTACACATTAACCCCTTGTGTACATGCACATATAGAGATTGCTACAACACTCTCACACACCTCTTCACTCACACACACACAGTCATCTCTCTCTCTCACACACTCACTCTCATGCACACTTACATTCATTCACACACACACATTCACTCACTCACTCACACACATGCACTCATTCACTCACAGACACACTCACTCTCGCACACATTCACTCTCACATCACTCATTTATCATACATATACACTCTTTGCAGTTTGAATGCAAAAGCTCAAATTTCTTTTCCTTTTTAAAAAATATTTTTATTCAAGGCTTTTTTCATTCAGTCAAATTTCTCTTCCCAATTCTACCTCAACATTCAACAGTGGTGAACCTACAATTCACCTTTTCTATTACTTTTAGATTCTTTCTATTTGAGGGTGCTCAAACCACACATCGGTGTAAAATTTTAATAAGATAAAGATAGAGATAGATTCCTATCTCAGCAGGTACTTGACCATTCTGCTGTCTGAAGTTTAGTAAAGGAATATAAATAATTTTAAATGTCTGAGAGAAGATCAATTTTAGAATGAAGACCTATTTTAGAATGACACAAGAAGTGATTTACACAGACTTCACACTTTTTTCTATTTCAGAGAAACTTTCAACACCAGTACTGGATATTACTTGTGATTCTGAGCAAGGTGTGATCATGTCATGTCGAGTTCATGGAGGGACACCCGATACCTTCTATTTGGATGACCAACAACTCACTGAGGACAATGCTGTCTTTTCATCTGATGGAAAGAAAGCTACACTGAAGAACTCAAACTCATTTTTTGGCAACAAAACATTCTTCTGTAAAGTTGAAAACCGAATTAGTAAAAATCAGTCTGATCCAAGAGAATTCACCTGTGCAGGCAAGTGTAAACATGGGAACATAAGAGTAGGAGTAGGCCATTCAGCCCATAGAGTCAGCCATGCAATACAATCATGACTGATCATCCACTTCAATGGCTTTTTCCTCGCACTATCCCGATATCCTTTTACATCATTGGTGTTTTGAAATCTATCAATCTCTAATTTAAACATACTCAATGACTCAACTTTAAGTAAACAAACTTTTCCTCAACTCGGTCCCAAGTGGCTTCTCCCTTATTTTGAAATTGTGTGCCCTGGTTCTCGACTTCCCCATCAGGGGAAACATCTTACCTGCATCTTCCCAGTCGATCCCTTTAAGTATTTTGCAGGTTTCAATGAGAGATCCTCTCATTCTTCCAAACTCTAGAGAATACAGGCCCAGTTTCCCCAATCCATATTCATAGGGCAGACCCGCTATCCCTTGAACAAGCCTGGTGACCCTTCATTACATTATTTCCATGGCAATAATATCCTTTCTATGGTAGGGGGACCAAAATTGTACACAGTACTCCAGGTGCAATCTAACCAAGGTTCTATATAATTGAAGCAATACCTCACTACTCCTGTACTCAGTATGATAGCAATAAAGGCTAATGTCCCAATAGCCTTCCTAATTGCTTGCTGGCCTTCAGTGACTTATTGACAAGGACACCCAGGCCCCTTTGTACACCTACACTTTCTAATCTCTCACCATTTACAAAATACTCTGCACTTCTGTTCCTGCTACCAAAGTATATACCCTTGCATTTTTCCACATTATATTCCACCTGCCATGTTCTTGCACAGTCACCAAGTCTTCCCAAATCCTCTTGAAGCCGCTTTGTATCTTCCTGACAATACACATTCCCACCTAACTTTGTACCATCCGCAACCTTGGAAATATTACACATGATCTCCACATCCAAATCATTGATATATATTGTGAACAGCTGGGGCCCAAGTACTGATCCTTGCGGTACCCACTAGCCACAGCCTGTCAACATGAGAACGACCTGTTTATTTCCACTCTGTTTTCTGCCTGTTAGCCAATCCTTAATCCATACCAGTGTATTACCACCTGTCCCATCTGCTTTCGTTTTGCTAACCAACCTCCTGTGGGGGAATTTATCAAAAGCCTTCTGAAAATCCAAGTATACTATATCCTTTATCAATTCTGTCAGTAACATCAAAAAAATCCAATTTATGATTTTCCTTTCATAAATCCATGCAGGCTATGCCCAGCCAGATCATTATTATCCAAGTGTCTATCACATTCTTTATAATGGATTCCAGTATTTTCTCTACCACTGATGTGAGGCTAACAGATCTATAGCTCCCTGTTCTTTCTCTCCCTCCCTTTTTAAATAGTTTGGTGAAATTTGTTACCTCCCAATCTGCAGAAACCATTCCAGAGTTTGTAGAATTTTGAAGCAATGTTTTGGTGAGTATATGTTCAGCAAATATAAAAGCAGCAGAAACTTTAACATTAAATTTGATGGGATAACAGTAATTCAGGATCACCATAACAAAAGTGAATCAATAGCCTCGGAGAATATGAAGGCTGTACATCACCAAGCAATACATAAGAAAGTAAGAATAATGCCCAGTTGCAAGGAATAATTTTGCAAAACCACGAAGCGACCAAAAACTTTAGAATTATTTTCCTTTCACTTAATTCACAACTAGCCTTGATCATTACCGTGTACGAACAAGCGCTTAAATTTTACTGGGAATGTTTAAGCTAAACACATGAGAATAACCAAAAGGTTAACCATGTTGTCCGTGTGCAATTTTGCGAAGTTTGAGGAATTTACATTTTCTGCCAAAACAGTTATGGTTTTCAGCTGGTAGCTCACCTAATGGAAATCTAGCGAATTCCTCGTATATAAAAGGTTGCAGCAGTGTAGGGGCTGCAGGCTGTCGTATAACTAGAAAAAGTTGAAACTAGAAAGAGGACAAGGCAATAGCATAGATTACTGCCACAGGTAATGGTAACCAGATTGTGACAGGAAGGAGCAGAGCAGAGTGTATAAAGATAACAGTGCACCAGCAAATGGAGACAGAGTAGGAGAAAACATTTCTTTAAACGAACAGAGGGGAAGAGGATGCCGGTGAAACAAGATTGGAAGATACAAGTTGATGCGATTTAAAAACAAGCTGAGCGAGATAGGGATTTTATTGGCAGTAGTTCATCAGATCGCAAGGTCTATGCAGGGAATGGTAGTCAAAAAATAAAATTGAAGTCACTTTATTGGAATGGTGGAGCATCTGCAGTAAGATTGATGAATGAATGGCACAAATAGACATAAATGCCTTAGATCTAATTGCTTTTACAACAGCATTTTTACAAGGTGAAAACGGTTGCAAATCACAGAATTGTTACAGTTAAAAGAGTCCATTCAGTCCATCATGTCTGCACAGCCTTTACAAATGAGAATTATGACTTAGTGCCATTCTCTTGTTTTTTCCCCGTCTCTGAATATATAATTTCTATTCAAATCAATCTTCCACTGCCCTCTTGAATGCTTGAGATTGAACCTGCCTCCACCACACTGTCAGGCAGTGCGTTCCAGATCTGAGCCGCTTACTGTGTGAAGAAGTTTCTTTCATATCCCATTTGCCTCTTTCATATCTCATCTGCTTCTTTTGCAAAGCACCTTTAATCTGTGCCCTTTCATTCTCAACACGTTTACCAGCGGGAACAGTTTCTCCCTATCTACTCTATCCAGCCTCCTCATGATTTTGAACATTTCAATCAAATCTCATCTATCAAGTTTTCCAGAACAATAAGGCAGACAGAATGGAAAAGGAGGAGGGGTAGCCTTGTTAGTTGAGGGTGATTAATGACTTTAGTGAGAAATGATCTTAGCTCAGAAAATCAGGAAGCAGAATCAGTATTGGTGAAGCTTAGATAGAACAAGGACAGAAAATGGTAGTGGGGGTAATTTATAGGCCTCTTAACTGTAGTTATACCATTGGACAGAATATTAAATAAGAAATGATTGGAGCTTGAAACAAAGACAATGTACTAGTTACAGGGCATTTTAAGACTCATACAGACTGGACCAATCAAATTGACAAAGGTGGTCTGGAAGGCGAGATTGCTTTTGTAATGGTATTCTAATGCCAGATAGGGCGAAAGATGTAGGGCGGGATTCTCTGACCCTGGGCTGGATCGGAGAATCGCCGGGGGGGGGGGGGGGGGGGGGCGCGATTCACACAACGCGGCTCTGACGCTGGTCCGGAGAATTGGCACCGGCGCAGTTGGCGCGGCACCGGTCGGTGGCCGCGCCGGCAATTCTCCGCGCGCATTGGGCCGAGTGGCCACCAAGCTAGGCCAAGTCCCGATGGTGCCATTCACGTGTGGTCCTACACGGCGGGACCTCACTGTTCATCCTGCGGGGGCGGCCTGGTGGGGGGGGGGGGGGGGCGAGGGGGATCCAACCCCGGGGGGGGCCTTCCACCGTGGTCTGGCCTGTGATCGGGGGGGCTTACCGATTGGTGGGCCGGCTTCTCCTGGCGGGGGCCTATTTTACTCAGCGACTGGCTCCTGTAGCTCTCTACCATGTTACGTCGGGGCCGGCGTGGAGAAGGCAACTAGTGCGCATGCGCGAGTTCGTGCCGGTCGGAACACGCATGTGCAAATTCGCGCTGGCTGCAGCGTGCATGCGCAGACCCGCGGCGCCTGTTTGATGCTGGTATCGGCAGCGTGAGGCTCTCCAGTACCATGCTGGCCCCCTGTGAGGCGTAGAATCGTTGATCCTGGGGGACTGTTGACGGCGTCATAAAACGCGACGGCGTTTACGATGGTGTCAACACTTAGCCTCAGTATCAGAGAATCCCACCCGTAGAATTTGACAATGAGGCAGGGATAATGAATAATAGTAATAGACCACTGGGAAATAATGATAATAATGCAGGTGAATTTGACATTAAGTTTGAAAATGACATATTTCAATCACAAACATTGGAGACCCGGTTATGATTTATTGGGAACAGGGACTTAAACCTATGGTGGTAAATAACCTGTTGAAAACATTTAAAGAAACAATTCAAAATGTTCAACAAAAACTTTCTCTGTGACTATGTCTGTCAGAACCCGAGGATGTAGACCATCAATTCCTGGGGATTTGTCACATTTTCCTCACTTGAGTTTCTCCAGTACATCGTCTCTGCTGATATTAAGTACCTGAATTTCCTCACTCTTATTAGTCTGCTAGGTTACTGTCTATTTCTGACATTCTATTGAAAAACAAAATTCAGCAATATAGACCCATGCAAGGCTTACTAAAGAGGTTAAGAATTCTACTAGACTAAAATAAGAGACTCATAATGTGGGAACGAACGGTAGTAAGTTGGAAGATTGGGAATGCTTAAAAATCGGCAAAGTGTCATAAAAAATTTGATATTAAAGGGAAAAAAATTGAATGAGACTAAACTAGACAAAAGTTTAAAAAAAAAACTGATTTTGATCGCTTTTACAAATATATAAAAAGGAAGAGAGTAGCTAAATTCTATGTCAATCCCTTAAAAACAAGCAGGAGAAATTATGATTGGTAATGAGGAAATGGCAGAGACACTGAATACATTTTCAGTGATGACATAAGTTACATACCAGAAATAGACAGAAATAGACAGTAACCTAGCAGGTTAATAGCAGTGATGAAATTAAGGTAATTAATATTAGCAGAGAATATGTACTCTAAAATATGGCAAAATCCAGGACCTGATGGCTTGGTCTGGATTCTCCGTTTTGGAGACCAAGTCCCCATGCTGGTGTGAAAATGGTGGTGTTTTACTCCAGGAAATCTGGCGTAAAACAGCCACCGTTTCCCCGTTTTGCGGGGGGGGGGGGGGTAATAGTGAGGCAATGTAGTGTACCCAGCTCTAGCTGCCGATACAGCCCCCAGCACTTCCGGTTCAGAGGCCGTGCTCCATGGCTAACTCAGCCCACGGACCCGGACTGCCAAATTAATGCCCCCATTGGCCGCTCGTGCGTCCCAGACCGCCTGCCCACAAAGCCCCAAGCCCTGAATGAAGCCCCTCCCCCTGCCCACCGATCGGCCCTCCCCCGACTGTGGTGGCCCCCGGACTGAGTCCGCAGCTGCCATGCCGAGTTCATGAACAGTGTGAGCACACGTAACCCACGCCATCGGGAACTCAGCCAGTCGGCAACGGAACATCGCGGGCGGGCCTCTGGCAATGGCCTGAGGCGGTGGATAACCGGAGTGGAGTACTCCGAGAGTACGCCGCGTTTTAGGGGGCGGAGAATTCAAAAACCGGCAGCGCTCCCGATTTTGGCGGCAAAACGGAGTCTCCGCCCCGACGCTGAACGAGATTTTGGCGTTGGAGAGCGGAGAATCCAGCCCCCTTCTGTAAATTCTGTGATAATCTATGTTTCTAAAAGTGATACTGGTTGCGTTAGCTATGATTTTCCAAAATTACCCAGATTCTGGAACAGCTCAGCACTTTGCTAACTGGCATATGTAAACACCATTATTCAAGAAAGGAGGGTGCTAGGAGAGATGGCTAGGGAAATTGCAAATGCACTAGTGATAATTTACCAAAGATAAAGATCGATAGTTTTTTGAAGAATGAAGGGATTAAGGATTATGGTGTTCGGGCTGGAAAGTGGAGCTGAGTCCACAAAAGATCAGCCATGATCTCATTGAATGGTGGAGCAGGCTCGAGGGGCCAGATGGCCTACTCCTGCTCCTAGTTCTTATGTTCTTATGTTCAATGCCTCCCAAACCACTCCTGTCGCAGTCTCTCCCGTATCATTGCTTTTTATGTACCCCAGATGACCTCGCTCACAGATCTTATCGTCCACTAGCAGCCCGGCATCTAATCTCCATTGTGGGCGCTGAGACTTTCCCGTGCTTGCCCGTAGGTCTACCCAATGTGGTGCATGGTCTGACACCATAATTGCTGAGTACTCCGTGTCCTCCACCCCCGCTAACAGTGTTTTATCCAGTACAAAGAAATCTATCCTGAGTATACCTTGTACACATGGGAGTAAAATGAATATTCCTTGGCCTCCAAACCTCCACGGATCCACCCCTCTCATGCGCACCCTGAACCCCTGCAACTCCTTTGTCATTGCTGATGCTTTCCCTGACCTAGAACTCGACCGGTCCAGTCTCGGATCTAGGACCGTGTTGAAATCACCCCCCATAACCAACCGGTGCGAGTCCAGGTCAGGGATCTTTCCCAGCACCTTCCTAACAACACAACATCATCCCAGTTTGGAGCATATATATTTATCAGCGCCACTGCCATTCCTTCCAGCTTCCCACTGACCATAATAAAACTACCCCCCGGGCCTGCCTCTATCCTCCCCACCTCAAATGCCACCCTCTTGTTAATCAGGTTGGCCACCCCCCTTGTTTTAAAGTCCAGTCCTGAATGAAATACCTGTCCGACCCATCCCTTCTTCAATCAGAATTGATCCCCCAGCTTCAAGTGTGTCTCCTGTAGCATGGCCACATCCGCTTTTAACAGTCTCAGGTGTGCGAACACACGGGCCCTTTTGACCGGCCCATTCAGTGCACGAACATTCCACGTAACCAGTCTGGTCGGGGGGGGGGCTCTTGCCCCCCCCCCCTCCCCCGTTGATCAGCTATGACCTTTCCTAGGCTAGTCCTTAACACATGCCCTACACCTCCCTTGGTCCACCATTCGGCAGCTACCGCCCTCTGCTCTCCACCCCCAATCCCCCGAAAATCCCTTCCATGTCAGCAGTTCCCTCCGCCCCCCCCTCCACAACCCTCCCACTCCCCTACTCCATCTCTCCTCAGCTCTCCCCCCACTTTGCTCCCGTTAACTGACTATCCAGCTAGCCTAGCAGCTCTCGGCCCCCGGTGCCAAGCATTGTAGCCCCTGCGGATCTCCTCCCCCCCCCCTAACATATGTTATAAACACAATGACATCAAATACAGAAAGCAAACAAACAATCCCCCCTCCCTTAACAGAATCTTATTTAGTCCATCATCTTCACACAGAACCAAAACAATAGAGGAGACATCAAACAGGGTCGGAAAAAGAAATTATGCATGCAGAAATTATCAAATCAAGCAGAAAAACCCTTCCCCTCCTGAAAGTCGCAACTTAAATTACAGAATTGAAAGGTTGAGATTTTTCCAGACCGAGGAAGAAAGAACCACACAAAACCTTTCTTTCCTCTCCTCCCCCCCCCCCCCCCCCCCATTTCTTATTTAAAAACTCTGTCCACCACAGTTCAGGTTTTAAAGTCCTTATGCATTCACCAAGTTATTGTCCTTCATAAAGACCTCCACCTCTTCCGGCGAGCCAAAGTATAGCTCTCAGTTCTCGTAGGTCACCCAGAGACGGGCTGGGTAGAGCAGTCCAAACTTTATGTCTTTCACATACAGGGCCGCCTTGACTTTATTAAAACTTGCCCTCCTCTTTACAAGCTCTGCTGCCCAATCCTGATACACCCGGATCTCTGACTCTTCCCAGGTTTCGTCTGCCTAGCCCACTTCATAATACGTTCCTTATCCAGGAACCGATGCAGCCATACCACAATTGCACTCGGGGGTTCACAACCCTGGGGCTTACAGAAAAGAGCCCTATGGGCTCGGTCCACCTCCAACGGCTTGGGGAACGAACCTTCCCCCATCAGCTTCTCCAGCATCTTCCCCACATACACACCGACATCTGATCCCTCCTTTTTCTCTGGCAGACCGATGATCCGGATATTCTGCCTGCAAGAATGATTCTCCAGGTCTTCCACCTTCTCCAACAGCGCTTCTGCCGCTCCTGTAGAATGCCAATTTACATTGCCACCGCTGTGGACTCCTCCTCTCGTTCCATCGCCTGCTCCTGCAGCTTTTGGATCTCCTGCCCCTGAGACTTCACTTCTCCCTCCACCCGGTCGACCACCCCCTTAATCGAGCCACCGCCTGGATCAGGTCCTCAGCACACTCCTTGCGATGCTGGGCGAACTTCTTATCCAGGTATTCGACCAACTGGTCCATTGTCCGTTGGGCAGACGCGGCCGAACTTTGCCTCTTTGTCACTGACCCGCTGTTTTCTGAGTTTTGTTTCCATCCATCTTCTGATTTCTTCTTTTCCGACGATTTCTTGGGTGCGGTTCCATAAATTGGGGGTCACATCCTTCTCCTCTCTCTTTTATCAACTTATGTTGTGAAATTCCCGCGGAAATCCAGCTTAAAAGCCGTTAAAAGACCACTAGAGGTGAGAGCTGCGAAATGTGTGACCGTTCAATCCATGGCCACCACCGGAAGTCGTTGCGCAGTTGTTTGAAGGTAAGTAGTGGGGGTGTAGGGATGACCTTGGCAAGATGTTCATCGATGACGTGTTGAAGGCTGTAAAGAAGTTGTCATAGTTTCTCCGCTCCAGGGAAGTACTGGACGACGAAGGGTACTCTGTCGGTTGTGTCCTGTGTTCGTCGTCTGAGGATGTCGGTCCATTATTTTGCTGTGGCGCATTTGAACTGTTGATCGATAGTCGAGCACCATATCCCGTTCATAAGAGGGAATCTTTCAGCGTCTGTAGATGTCTGTTATGCTCCTCCTCCTAACTGTACGGCCTCAACCGGGACCTTGGATTCATGTCGCATTACATTCACCCCCCACCATCTGGCCCGGGCTTGCAAAATCTTACCAACTGTCCTGGCTTGAGACAATTCACACCTCTTTAACCTGAGATTATCCCTCTCTCCAGTTGCTCTTTAACCTGTGATTATCCCTCTCTCCAGTTGCTCTGTCTGGACCTGTAAAGACTTAATTACCTGCAAAGACTCGCATTCAAAGTATCGTCTTGCATCATTGACTTTGTCTGTATATATGTTTCTGGAACCCATCTCTTCATTCACCTGAGGAAGGAGCAGTGCTCCGAAAGCTAGTTATTCGGAACAAACCTGTTGGACTTTAACCTGGTGTTGTCGGACTTCTTACTGTGCTCATCCCAGTCCAACGCCAGCATCTCCACATCATCTGAATCCAGGATCAACCTAATCTACACCCCTTCAATTTACTGCTGTCCAAGATTCTCTTAAATGTCCCTCATGACTCTGACTCCACCTCCTCTACTGGCAGCGCATTCCACGCACCCACCGCTCTCTGTGTAAAGAACCTACCTCTGACATCTTCTCTATACCTTCCTCCAATCACCTTAAAATTATGTCCCCTCATGACAGCCATTTCCGCCCTGGGGAAAAATCTCTGGCTATCCTCTCTATCCATGCCTCTCATCACCTTGTACACCTCTATCAAGTTACCTCTCTTCCTTCTTTGCTCCAGTGAGAAAAGCCCTAGCTCCCTCAACCTTTCTTCATAAGACATGCCCTCCAGTCCAGGCAGCATCCTGGTAAATCTCCTCTGCAGCCTCTCCAAAGCATCCACATCCTTCCTATAATGACGCGACCAGAACTGGGCATAATATTCCAAGTGCGGTCTAACCAGGGTTTTATAAAGCTGCAGCAAAGCCTCACGGCTCTTAAACTCAATCCCCCTGTTAATGAAAGCCAACACACCATACACCTTCTTAACGACCCTACCAACCTGAGTGGCAACTTTGAGGGATCTATGTACATGGTCCCCAAGATCCTTCTGTTCCTCCACACTTCCAAGAATCCTGCTTTTAACCCTGTATTCAGCACTCAAATTTGACTTTCCAAAATGAATCACTTCACATTTATCTAGGTTGAACTCCATCTGCCACTCCTCAGCCCAGCTCTGCATCCGGTCAATGTCCTGTTGTAACCTGCAATAGCCCTCAACACTATCTACAACTCCACCAACCTTCGTGTCATCGGCAAACTTACTAACCCACCCTTCTACTTCCTCATCCAAGTCAGTTATAAAAATCACAGAGCAGAGATCCCAGAACACATATTTGCGGGACACCACTGGTCACCGACCTCCAAGCGGAATACTTTCCATCCACTACCACTCGCTGTCTTCATTCGGCCAGCCAATTCTGTATCCAGACAGCCAGATTTCCCTGTATCCCATGCCCCCTAACTTTCTGAATGAGCCTACCATGGGGAACCTTATCAAATGCTTTAGTGAAATCCATATACACCAATCCACTGCCTGACCTTCATCAATGTGTCTCGTCACATCTTCAAAGAATTCAATGAGGCTTGTGAGGCATGACCTGCCCCTCACAAAGCCATGCTGATTATCTTTAATCAAACTATGTTTTTCTAAATAATCATAAATCCTATCTCTCAGAACCATTTGCAATTTTTGCTCACCACAGACATAAGACTGACTGATCTGTAATTCCCAGGGATTTCCCTACTCTCTTTCTTGAACAAGGGAACAACATTCGCCTCCCTCCAATCATCCGGTACTACTCCAATGGAGAGAGCTTCTACTTTCCATGTATTCCTATGTAAGGAGTTGGGGTGATATATTTCGATGCCCTAGATTATAGATAGGAAACAGACAGTAGGGATAAATAAGACATTTTTAAGTTAGCAGACTGATTAGTGAATTTTCACAAGGATCAGTGTTAGGGTCTCAACTATTCGCAATAGAAATTAATGACATAGACATAGAGACAGTGAGTAGCATGTTTAAGTTTGCTGACAATACACAGCTAAATGGAAATGCAAGCTGTTAGATGGAGACAAAGATGTGAAACTAATGTTGATAGATTAATTGAGTAGGCAACAAGGTGTCAGATGAAGTGTGAGGTCATACATTTTGGTCGTAAGACTAAAAGAGCAGAATACCTTTTTAAAAAGCGGGATATTTAAAAATGTATTTCAGAGTCTTCAATGTACCTGTACAAGGAGCACAAAATGTTAGCATCAGATACAGCAAGACCATAGGAAAGCAAATGGATGTTAGATTTTAAGGGATTGGGTTCAAGAATAAAGAAGTCTTGCTACAGTTGTACAGGGTTTTGATGAGGCCACACCTGGAATACTGTGTGCGGTTCTGGTCTCTGTATTTAAGGATGATAGGATTGTCCTATGATGATAAGCTCAGTAAATTGTGTCTATATTCTCTGTACTTTAGAAGAATGAAAGGTGATCTCATTGAAACATTTGAGTTTTTGAAGGATCTTGGTAAGGTAGATATTGAGAAGTTGCTTCCCCTGGCGGAGGAATATAGAGAAAGGGGACACAGCATGAGGATGAGATGCAAATCTTTTAGGACTAAAATGAGGAAAACAATAACTGAACAAATGAATAAGAAATGATTGTTTTCAAATATTATATGTAAAATTTCCTAAAAATGAGTTACGTTGCTGTTGTACGTTACCAAAAATGTTTAACCTGATTTTAAGCCTGCCGATCTGCATGAACAGGGTAGGTGGGCTGCTATTTTAACTGCTGGGCTTCTGACAGAATCAGTGCCACCTAGCAGATGCAGTAGGGGTCTCAGCAATATTTAAAAGTTGGGTCATTTATGCCTTTGTTCTGTGAGTGGTTGACCTCATTTTTACACATTCACTTTGCTGCTTCTTTTGGTATAGATTCAACTGAAGGTCATGATTATGTGAAGACTTTAATCATTATTCTAGCTGTGGTGATTGGACTGATTATTTCTGTGGGTCTGGCTTATCATTTTTGCCAGAAGAAATTTGAACAACAACTGCAAGATAAGGAGGTGAGTTTCTAACTGAATGTCAAGATGGAGTGTCACTTATTCCGGTCGAGTGACCAGCCGGTAAATTCCGCCCTTTAAGACCATAAGATATAGGAGCGGAAGTAAGGCCATTCGGCCCATCGAGTCCACTCCACCATTCAATCATGGCTGATTTCAACTCCATTTACCCGCTCTCTCTCCATAGCCCTTAAATCCTCGAGAAAGCAAGAATTTATCAACTTTCGAGACATCAAGAATTTATCAACTTGACCAACTTCACCCTGTCTCAGCCCACCTGTTGCTGAAACACTCATTCATGCCTTTGTTACTTCTAGACTTGGACCATTCCAATACATTTTTGGCTGGTGTTGCACATTCTATTTTCCATAAACTTGAGGACATATAAAACTCTGCTGTCTGTGTCTTAACTTACATTAATTCCCTGTCACCCCCCCATGCTCGCTGGCCTACATTGGCTTCCAGTTAACCAATGCCTTGATTTTTAAATTCTCATCTTTGCTTTCAAATCTCTCCATTGCCTCAACTCTCCCTATCTGTGTAATTCCCTCCAGCCCTGCAACGCTCGGAGATATGAATGCTCATCTATTTCTTAAATCCTGGGCATCACAATTTTAATTGTGCCTTTCCTGGTGGGTACGCCTTCAGCTGCTTAAGCCCCAAGCTCTGGAATACTCTTTTTAAAGCTTTCTATCTCTCCACCTTCCTTTCCTTCTGGCTTAGTAGCTTATTTTTTGTTTAAATTATATTTTATTCCAAACTTATTCAAACAGTTACAAAACATAAATAATCCTGAGGAAAGCATTCCCCAACTCACAGTTTTACTGTCTGTACAAATTTTTCTCCTTTTTCGCACCATGACCGCCCCCCCCGCCCCCCCCCCCCCCCCCCCCCCCCCAACGTGAACAGCTCCTCAAACATGGCCACGAACAGTCCCCACCATGCCTCGAAGCCCTCTGCTGAGCCCCTCAGTTCAAAGTTAATTTTCTCCAACAGGAGATTTCATGCCGGTTTTTGAGTCTCCCCTCACCGGCCCCGTAATCAGCGTGAGTTCGGGGCCAATTTTGGCATCTTAAAATGCCACCGTTCCCACGCCGGCATTGGCACTTAACCGCAGAAACGGAGAATCCAGCCCCAGTTCTTTCTTTTTCCTTTTTTTCTTAGCTTTAGTAACACCACCCTTGAACTTGGTAAGGTCCACACTCACATCTGCCTGTGAACCTTTGACATCATCCTTGCTGCGCGTCTCGCCCAAGGAATTAGCTGTTTCTGGAGGTTTTGCTGGATTGAAAGGGTTTGGTTTATCCATGGCGCTTGTGTCCGAGAACTGTACTATGTGTCCATGAACTGTTGAGGCATCTAATGTCAGTGGTGCTTGAATGCCTTTGAAGTTGAAGGCAAGTTTGTGACTTCAGGAATGATCTGCAAACCCTTGAATTTCTGTATCTTGGACAGGTTAATATCCTTCAAAATGGGGATTATTTCTTCAATTTCCAGCTGGTTGTTCTCACTTCATTTGTTTTTTGTTGCAATCTCACGTTCAGTCTCTGCACACTCATTTTAGAGCTTTCACAATCATTTTTCTGCTGCACAGATTCAATGCTACTTATTATCACCTCTTCACTAATGTCCAATGAACTTTCATGGTCTTCCTCTTCTAGCCCAGCCTTCAGTTTGTCTCCCAATGGAGCTGTTACACATCTCAGTGGGTGTATTACTGGTTTGCATTCTCCTTGGTTGCAGTGCTGCCTGCACTGTAAACCCGCATAACTAGCTGCAGTTCCTCACACGCTCTACTCCTATCAGAGATTTGCGCTCCGTCGTCACAACGGAAAATGTATATATGTAATTTCTGTTTTTACATGGACATCAGGCTTGCATGCTCCTCATGGCTTGATTTCATTTCCATTGTAATCTCTTAACAATACTGTTTTGTCTACTACTTGCGGTTTAATTCACTGCTTTTTGACATTGGACAAATTGATGAGGTTGACCCTCGTACTTGTGTCGAGTTTCAATGTTATTACTGTGTCATTGATCATTAATGCCACTGTCCATTTATCTTTAGGAGCTTCTGCATTAACTTTACTATTACTACAAATTGTCATTGCAACGTTGTCATTTTGCATGCAATGACTATACTTGTCCTCCCTAAAGATCATGACGATGAAGACCAGGGGCGGGATTCTCCCGAATCCGGGCGATGGCCCGACATCGGCGTAAAAAACGGCGCAAACCATTCCGGCATCGGGCTAACCGGAAGTTGCGGAATTCTCCGCACTTGCGGGGGCCAGGCCGAAGCCGGAGGGGTTGGTGCCGCCCCAGCCGGCGCTGAAGGGACTGCGCGAGTTAGCGCATGCACAGAACCGTTGGCACGGTTCAGCGCATGCGCAGACCGGTTGGCATAATCTAGCACATCCGCAGGGGGCTGTCTTCTCCGCGCCAGCCATGGCGGAGCCCTACAGGGGCTGGCGCGGAAGGGAGGGGTGCCCCCATGGCATAGGCCTGCCCACAGATCGGTGGGCCCCGATCGCGGGCCAGGCCACCGTGCCCCCCCCCCCCCCCCCCGGGGTCGGATCCTCCCAGGACCGCACCAGCCAACCTACCTGCCAAGTCCCGCCATGTGGGACCATGTCCAATCCACGCCGGTCTGACTGGCCAGAAACCGACGGCCGCTTGGCCCATTGGGGCCCGGAGAATTGCCAGGGGGGCCGCTGTCAACGGCCCGCGACCGGCGCGGCGTGATCCCTGCTCCCACCAGAAAACCGGCACCGGAGAATACGGCAGCCGGCGTTGGAGCGGCGGGGCGGGATTCACGCTGCCCCCCGGGGATTCTATGATCCGACAGGGGGGTCGGAGAATCCTGCCCCATGTCTTCAAGGCACATTTCATCAAATGTGTTGAAGGCTTTTGTTTGTTCCTCTTCTTGATGAGAAACACATTGCCTAGCAAAATAATTAGTTCTTCCACATTTGGAGCTTACCTTGCGAAATGCTGGACATTGTCATAGCAAATGTTGATTGCCACATCGCTGGCATAAAATGGAGGATTGATCGGCCACTCAAAATGGCTACCTGCAATGGGAGCACGTTTTTTATTCAAGTGCATCACTACACTAATGGCATCGGTCATCTCTTCTACCTTCATACCAAAATGCCAGAGATTCATTGTGTTGATCTGCTTTGCTGCAAGCTCCCTTGTATGACATAATTAGATAGCAATTTCAAGTTGAAGCTCTGTTTCTCTTAGAAGCATCTCGCATACCTATTCGTTCAAAATCTTGAATACTATCTGATCATGGATCATTGACTGAAGGATAGTAAAATTATACGACTGTGTCTTCAACCGCAAGTCGGTTAGAAAACAATCAAATTATTCTCCTGCTTTCTGGGTGCGCTTTTGAAATATGTACCGCTCAAAGGTCTCATTTTTTTTTTAGGAGAGCAATGCCGATCAAATTGCCTGAGAACTTTGTCAAAGTTCTTGCTATCTGTCTCTCTTTCGAAGACAAATGTGTTGAAAATTCCAGTTGCTTGGGGACCTGCTACAGTGAGCTGCAATGCAATGTGCTTCTCATCAGGCTGTGCCTGCAGACCAAGGGCTGCAACATAGAGTTTTGACTGCTGCTTAAACACCCACCAATCCTCATCTACCGGGTAATCTGAAACTGTTGAGGTGTCTTGATACCTCCAACCAGGACTTTGAGGTTTTACCGTGCGTTGAGCACCAGTTGCCAGGAGCTTACAAGTTTAGTAGAAAAAATGCATTTTCTTTCTTCTTCCTTGGAGTTATCTTTAATTGTTTGAATCTTTGCAGAATCTCTTTCTTCTTAGTTGACCTTCACTCTTGGTACCATGTCATGTTCTGTAAACTGGCCAATATGATGGATGCACTACAGAACATCTAGTTTAAATAATTTATTATGCGGTAAAAATAACTGGAATAAATAAATAACATACTACTAACACTAACTAATTAGTCTAGAGCTACTGCAAAATACACCTATACATCAACATGACTTACTCCCAACTCCCCCAGACACAGAATCTCACACTGCCATCTGCTGGTCGGATGTCGTGTCCATAGCATCACAGCGCCAACTCCCCTTTCTGCCTCTGCCTCTGCAGCAGGGCCTTTTTCACCCGTGGCACCTTCCCCGCCCATACAAACACCAAAATGACTGTTTCTAACTCCCGAAAAAGGCCTTTGGAATAAAAACCAGAAGCATCTGAAATATAAATAAGAACCTTGAGGTGATTGAGGCAAATACATTAGCGACCTTTAAGACTTATCTAGATAGACACATGAACAGATGAGGTATAGACAGATAGAGGCAGTTGGTCTAGATAGGACACGTGATCAGCGCAAGCTTGGAGGGCCGAAGGGCCTGTTCCTGTGCTGTACTGTTCTTTATTCTTTGACAGAATATTCATTTTCTCCACTTGAACCCTCCCTGCCAGTGGCAGGTACAATGTATCCCACCTCCTAAAGTCCTCCCTTATCTACCCCATCAATTTTGTTAAATTCCACTGATGTAGCACCACCCTCTTTCCAGTCACCTAGATTCCCAAATACCTAAACCTATCCCTGGCTACCCGAAATGCTAGCCCCCCTAAATTGGCTCTCCAACCCGACTCGTTCACCGGGACACCTCACTTTCCCCCACGTTGAACTTATAAACTGAGAAGATCCCAACCCTCTCTAATATGCTCGGATCCTTCCCTTTCTTTGGCATAAGTGTAATCGTCACCTGTGTCATTGTCTCTGGCAGCTCCCCCTTCTCCAGTGCCTCACTAAATGCCCCTAGTACGTGTGGTGCCAATTCCAACACAAACTCCTTATAAAATTCCCCTGGGTAACCGTCCAGTCCGGGGCCTTCCCTGACTTCATCCCTCTTATACTCTCCATTACCTCCCTCAGCTCTAAAGGCTCCTCTAGTGCCTGCCTCCTCTCCTCATTCAACCGCAGAAATTCCAGCCCGTCTAAGAACTGCCCCATATCCCCCTCTTCGCACCTGGGTCCACTCTGCACAATTACTCGGAATTTCCCCTGAACGCCTCGTTTATCTTCCCCGGCTCCGACACTACCTCCCCCGTCCCTGTCCGTACCCTCAGGATTTCTCTGGACGCAGCCTGCCTCCGTAGTTGATGAGTCAACATGCGGCTCGCCTTCTCTCCAGGTTCATACTGCACCACCCTCACCCTCCGTCGCTGCCCAACTGCCCATCCCGCCGTCAACTTGTTGAACTGTCCCTGTAGCTTTTATCTTTTTGCCAATCCCTCTGTGGTGGGGGTCCTCAAATTCTCCCTGTCCACCTCGACTACCTCGCCCAATAATCGTTTGTACTCCTCTCTCTTTTTCCTATCCTCATGTGCCTTGAACGAGACAACCTCCCCCTGAACCACCACCTCAGTGCCTCCCAGAATGTGGCTGCTGATACCTCCCCATTTTGGTTCAACTCCACATAGTCCTTAATCATCGACCGCACCTTATCACAAAACACCTCTCGCAAAAAGCACTGAGAGCCAGCGCTTCCAGCTGGCGAGTCTATTCGCAGATATCTTCAACACCTCACTTCTCCGCTCCGAGGTCCCTACCTGCTTCAAGAAGACCACCATAATACCAGTACCAAAGAAGAACACGGTAGCCTGCCTCAACGACTACCGACTGGTGGCCCTGACGTCTGTTATCATGAAATGCTTCGTGCAGCTAGTCATGAGATGGATCAACGCCAGACTCCCAGATGGTTTCAATCCACTGCAGTTCGCCTACCGTGGCAACGAATCCACAGCAGATGCTGCCTCTCTGGCCCTACAATCAACTCTCGAACATCTCGACAACAAGGACACCTACGTCGGACTGCTGTTCATAGACTACAGCTCTGCCTTCAACACCATTATCCCAACAAGACTAATAATCAAACTCTGCAACCTTAGGCTTGACCCCTCCCTGTGCAGCTGGATCCTTGACTTCCTCACCAACAGACCGCAATCGTCAGGATAGGTAACAGCACCTCCTCCACAATAGTCCTCAACACTGGGGCCCCGCAAGGATGACTGCTCAGTTGTCTACTGTACTCA
Organism: Scyliorhinus torazame; assembly: GCF_047496885.1. Classification (NCBI taxonomy): domain Eukaryota; kingdom Metazoa; phylum Chordata; class Chondrichthyes; order Carcharhiniformes; family Scyliorhinidae; genus Scyliorhinus; species Scyliorhinus torazame. The sequence continues at coordinate 69,391,250 of NC_092714.1, read as the reverse complement.
CTATGCAAAAACAACTGTGTGGCAAGATTCAACTCCAATTCAATCTATAAGTTTGCAGATGATAAGACTGTGGTGGGTCGTATCTCAAACAACAACGAATCAAACTACAGAAGGGAGATAGATCACATGGTTGCATGGTGTACCAAAAACAACCTTTCTCTAAATGTTGGAAAGACCAAGGAACTGATCATCGACTTCAGGAAGCATAGCACGACACCCCCCGCCCACCGTCTACATCAATGGCTCCGAAGTGGAGATGGTCGATAGCTAAGTTCCTGGGGGGGTCACCATCACCAACAGTCTGTCCTGGTCCACTCACATTGATGCAACAGTCAAGAAGGCCCAACAACTTCTCTACTTCCTACGGAAGCTAATGAAATTTGGCATGTCTGCATCGGCTCTCTCAAACTTCCACAGATGTGCCATAGGGAGCATCCTATCTGGCTGCATCACAGCTTGGTATGGCAACTGCTTGGTCCAAGATCGCAAGAAACTGCAGAGTGTGGTGAACTCAGCCCAACGCATCACACAAGCTTGCCTTCCTCCCATTGATTCTGTATACACCTCCTGCTGCCTCATATTGAGCATTATCAGAGACCCCTCCTACCCAGGCATTGCCTTCTTCCAGACCCTTCCATCAGGCAGAAGATACAGAAGTCTGAAGACCCGCACATCCAGACATGGGAACAGCTTTTGTTTTAAAAATTTAGAGTACCCAATTCATTTTTCCAATTAAGAGGCAATTTAGGTGTCCACCTATCTTGCACATCTTTGGGTTGTGGGGGCGAAACCCACGCAAACACGGGGAGAATGTACAAACTCCACACGGACAGTGACCCAGAGCCGGGATCGAACCTGGGACCTCGGCGCCAGGAGACTGCAGTGTTACCACTGCGCCACCGTGCTGCCCTAGGAACAGCTTCTTCCCCACAGCTATCAGACTCCTCGGCGACTCTCCCTTGGACTGATCTGTTACCTGTCACACTATTCAGGGTGCCCTATGCTGCTCTTGTTTGGCCCTTATTTCACACTATAACCAATCACTATTTGGTGATTGGTTATAGTGCTCTATGTACTCTGTTGATTATTCTTTTGTCTACTATGTACGTACTGTGTACGTTCCCTTGGCCGCAGAAAAATACTTTTCACTGTTCTATATGTGGCATTAAGTATCAATCAATCAAACCCTCTATCTGCTAGGATATGGGATAGACCAATTAGGATTGAGATGAGAAATTTCTTCATCCAAAGAGAGGTGAGCCAATAGAATTTGCCACCATGCTAAATAAAAACAAACAATTTTGTTTCAAGGAACGGATTTCTATAATTTCATAATTTTTGTAAATCTATTGTTTGCTCTTACTATCACTCACCTGTTTGCCTATTGCTCAAAATATTTGCCTTATAGTTTAAATCAGAGTGGGATTTTCAAATTGAGAAAAGTAACTTGTGACTGGTCATAAGACAACATATGGTCAGAAAGATTTTCTATTCATCTTGGGCTCAATGCACCTACCTGGATATTGAGAAGGTAAAGCACACTTTGGGTGATTGGAATCTGGGACTTGCTTAGGGGCAGTGTCTCTCCAACTGAATCCAAGTAAAATATCTTTCACAAGCACTGGCCACCTCACACCCCCACCCACCCCTCAAAACATAACATGTATGACCCATATTTAATTTTGGACGATGGCTTTCATAAACTTATGTTATGTGACAGAGCGTTTTTTAAAATTACAGCTGCGAATGAATGAAGACGGCCCCTAGAAGCGGGCGTTGAAATTAAGTGAGATCAGTACAACAAAGTAAACAGAGGAACAGAGGGAAGTAAAGCACCAAGCCTGTAAGGATTTCAAGTGTCTGACTGCCTGCCATCTATTTCTTGTGGAATTAAACACAGTCAATAGTGCTTACTTCTTTCTTCACACTGAACATACGGTCCATTACATCAATTTGAGTCATTGAACCTTCATCTGTTTTGCATATTAATGTTATCCTGGTCTATTAATTATGTTCCTGTTTCCAGAGATATTCTGTACAGTGGTTTGAGGGATGAATGATAATCTCTGCATAAAGTTCCAAATTATAATTTTGTTTGGTGAACATCCAGCCACTGAAGGTCAAGGCTCTCCTAAACTTTGCCATGTCTAGGTCGACTGATTTTCTCCGTGTCCATTTGTGTGTACATGCGGCTGCTGTTTTGACCTCAAATCCATGAGTTTCTATTTTTATCTCTCTTCCCTTGACCTCTTTTAGATCCTTTCCTCCTGTTTCTTCCCCTTCTTATCGAACAGTCATATCACCCCTCTTTTCACACCTCTTTGGTACTTTGACACCATTGTTCCCTAACCTAACCCATCACTATTGCTAACCTAACCCTAACTATTCCTTAATTAACACATCACTATTCACACCCTAACCCAACACTATTCCCTACCCTAACCCATCATTACACTCTACCCTAACCCATCACTATTCACTACTCTAACCCATTAACTCCCTACTCTAACCCATTACTATTCCTACCCTAACCCAACACTATTCTCTACCCTAACCCATCATTACTCCCTACCCTAATCCATCACTATTCCCTACTCTAACCCATTACTATTCCTACCCTAACCCATCATTACCCCTACCTAACCCATCACTACTCCCTACCTTAACCATCACTATTCCCTACCATAACCCATCACTATTCCCAACCCTAACCCATCACTACTCCTTTGTCTCTCCTGTGTTGTCCAAGTCTTGGATTTCACTTGGATAAATCTATAGCCAACTTCTGTGCATCTCCTGGAAGTCTGAGGAAGTCTCATGGTGGCATCCGTCATTGTATTCTTGTAAGCATTAATCCCAAATGCTCCATCCTTTTCTCTAGTTGACCTTCTCACTCAGCTTGTCCCCTGAAGGCTAACCTCCTCAATTCTGTTCCAAACACCCAAATCACTACAGCCCCTTTGAATTTGTCAATGAAACAACAATTGCTGCTCTTCTCTGCATTTCCCTGTTGAATGTTTGTTCACTTGTAAACAAGGACATGCCATCCAGAACCGTAACATTGTCATTTAGCTTTTACAGAAATGTGGCTCGAGTGGCTCCTTAGCAAACATTCATGCTGACAAACGTTTCCACCTCTGGCCCACCCAAACCAGTGGAATGGCAGTCTAGGCTTTGTCAGCTGATCACACTTTGGTATATTCCTCGTTTTCCTTGTGTTCTTTCTCTTTCTTTAACCACCTCACCTTATCCATCTTCTCACAATGATTTTTCTGCACAGCCCTCCAAGCCCCCCTGAGATATTTTCTATCCTTTTCTCTCTCTAGGCAATTCCTTGTCTTCACTGATTTAATCTCAACTCACTTCTGCTCCATATCATCCTTACCTTCAGTACAAAGGGTGAGGAGCTAAATCATCTTCTTCATCACTAAGACTAATGCCAGCTGTTCAGTTGCCTGTTGTATTCTCTCTTTTCCCTTATCATAAAACCAAATTTAAAGCTTACCTTCTGTTCTACCCATGAGTCCCCATATTTAGAATTTTAGGGGTATCTCTCCTAATGTCTGAGCTCACCTGGTCCATAAGGCCCACTGACAGTTCTCTTGATCCCATTCTCACACTAATCTGCTGACTACACACACAACCTGGTAATGTAAACTTGTCTATCTTCTCAAGTAAGTCTCTTGCAAAACTGCCATTATAAGAACACTCAATCTTTTTTGTCCTTCCAAACTACCTCAGCTTCTTTTCTAGATGAAGCATTGTTATCTCCAAAATCTCTGCCCTTTTTGTCGGAATCTCTAGAGATGGTGACATGGAAACTTGGGAAGCCACCAAATTCAGGGCACCTTTGCAAGTGTCCCCTGCCAGTGCTGGAAGCAACTGGAGTGGTCCAATCATGGCAACCCTGCTGGCTGATGTGATGGCCACTTTTCAAATTTGGACCAGATAGACCCATTCAACAAATTCATGCATCATTCAGCAAAGGCCATTTAGTCAGCTGCAAGAAAATGTCATAATATATACCAGTATATCATGGTGCAGACACACACACACTGATGGACACACAGTGGGACCAATCAATATACACAACACCGCAGCCAATCACCAGTGAGAGCACATGCACTATAAAGACAGGGGACATCAGAGTTCCCGCTGATTCTAGTAGCAGCCAGCTCGGAGCACAGAGCTCGCAGCCTGCAACATAGACATTCACCGTGTGCTGAGTGCATCACCTGGTTAGGAGTAGGCAAAGGTCTATAGTTAAAGCTGGTGTCGTATTTACCCACAGTTCAAGTATGTTTAAATAGTTAACCTTGCAATAAAATAGAGTTGCACCACTTCAAGTGTTGGTGACCTGTTTGTGATCCAGAACACCCAACACATCATGATACCAGGAGTGGTTGCAAACTAGCACTTCTCAGACCTACCTGCAAGTGATCTGCCTTCCGCCAGCATTCCGTCATCCTGCAACATGGACAACATCAGCCCGCCGCCGCCGCTCCGCATCGCCGGCAACCTCGGGGCCAACTGGAAGATTTTCAAACCGCGCTTCCAGCTCTTCCTCGAAGCCACGGACAGGGAGGGCGCCTCGGATACCAGAAAGATTGCTCTTCTCCTTTCCACGGCCGGGAACCATGCCATCCACATCTTCAACACTCTCACCTTTGCAGATGACGAAGACAAGACGAAATTTAAGACAGTTCTCCTCAAATTTGACACTCACTTCAGCGTGGAGGTGAATGAAAGTTTTGAACTCTACGTGTTCCAGCAGCGTTTGCAGGGTAAGGACGAACCTTTCCAATCCTTTTTATCGCACCTCCGCATCCTTGCGCAATCTTGCAGCTACGGGCCCACCTCCGACTCCATGATACGCGACCAGCTCGTTTTCGGTGTTCAATCGGACCCCCTACGTCAGCAGCTCCTCAAAGTTAAGCAACTCACCCTAGCGACCGCCATTGAGACCTGTGTTCTGCATGAAAATGCCACCAGTCGGTACTCCCATATACAAGCGGCTGAAACGGCGTGGCAAGGTCCCCACGAGGCGGAACGGGTCCAAGTAATTGAACACCTCCAGGGCCTCAGCCTGGATGAAGGCGGCCATTTCACGCGCTTTTCGCGGACTCCCGCGCTTGTACGCACCAAACGAGGGGACGCCGATGTGGAGGAACGTAATGTGCAGGCGCGCACCACGCAGGACTGCACCGCATATGCGCGGCAGCGCAGTGAACGTGCTGACGTCACGACGTGCAGCAACTGTGACTCCGCCCATTTAAAGCGGCAATGCCCTGCAAAACCTCGACAATGCCTACGATGTGGCAGACTTGGCCACTATGCTGCCTGCTGTCGAGCAGCTCAGTATTCCAATTGACATCGTTTCAGCCAGCCTCGCAGGAATGTTCGGGCAATTCAACCCACGGTCATGGAGTCCGATTCCGACCTCCCACAAGGCAGTGACACCGAGGACCCGAAAGCGCCTTTTCGAGTTGGTGTCGTAACGAAAAACAGGCTGTCCCCGAATCAAAGATACCAGCCGCTGTCGGTGTACAGCATTGATCCAGACGATGAGTGGTGTGCCACCCTCATAGTCAACCGGTCCCAAATACGATTCCGCCTGGACACTGGTGCCTCCGCCAATCTCATGGCGTGCTCTGCTTTCCAAAGCCTTCGGGTTAAACCAACCATTCTCCCATCGGCCTGCCAGCTCGTGGAGTACAATGGCAACATCATTCCTGCTACCGGCTCATGCCAACTCAAAGTTACACACAACTCATGAAAAGCCATCCTTCATTTCGAGATCGTGGGCTCCTCGAAGGACTCTCTACTTGGCGCACAGGCAAGCAAATTGCTAAACCTCGATCAAAGAGTACACTCTCTCTCTCCCGATGACACGCCCGCCTTCCAGGATGCGGACTTCAGGGTGCAACTCAATGCCATCATTGAACAGCACCGCGACGTCTTCGAAGGCATGGGCATGCTTCCATACACTTACAAGATCATACTCAAACAAAACGCCACGCCTGTGGTGCATGCACCTCGCAGAGTCCCAGCACCCCTTAAGGACCGCCTCAAGCAGCAGCTGCAGGACCTCCAAGACCAAGAAGTGATCTCCAGAGTCATGGAACCAACTGACTGGGTCAGTACCATGGCGTGCGTCAAGAAGCCTTCTGGCGAGCTCAGAATCTGCATTGATCCAAAGGATCTGAATTGCAACATAATGAGGGAGCATTACCCAATCCCCAAGCGCGAAGAGATCACATGCGAGATGGCTCGGGCCAAGATCTTCACCAAACTTGACGCCTCAAAAGGATTCTGGCAAATTCAACAAACAGGTCCAGCAGAAAACTGTGTACCTTCAACACCCCTTTTGGCAGATATTGTTACAACAGGATGCCGTTTGGGATCATATCGGCGTCAGAAGTATTCCACAAGATCATGGAACAAATGATGGAGGGCATTGAAGGTGTTTGCGTCTATGTTGACGACATAATCATTTGGTCCACCACCGTGCAGGAGCATATCAGTCGACTCCAGCGCGTTTTCAAACGCATACCAGAGCAGGGCCTACACCTCAACAGAGCCAAATGCTCCTTCGGCCAGACGGAACTCAAGTTCCTAGGGGACCACATCTCCCAGTTGGGTGTGCGGCCGAATGCGGACAAGGTGGCTGCCATCACAGCCATGAAAAAGCCAGAGGACAAGAAGGCGGTCCTCCGATTTCTGGGCATGGTCAACTTCCTAGGGAAGTTCATCCCTAACCTCACCTCCCATACCCGCAGTTCTACAACATCAGAGACGATCTGGCGGTAGTCAATGGTGTCCTCCTGAAGCTGGACCGCATCGTCATTCCACACAGCATGCACCAGCTCGTCTTGGAACAGCTACAGGAGGACCATCTTGGCGTGGAGAAGTGCCGCTGACGGGCCCGAGAGGCAGTGTACTGGCCTGGCATCAATGACGACATCGCCAACACAGTGCTCAACTGCCCCACCTGTCAGCGGTTCCAGCCGGCCCAACCACGTGAGACCCTACAGCCCCATGAGTTGGTCACGTCCCCCTGGTCCAAGGTCAGCATCGACCTGTTCCATGCGCTCGGCATGAACTATGTTCTGATTGTAGACTATTTTTCGAACTATCTGGAAGTGGTACTCTTGCACGACATCACATCGTCTGCGGTCATCCGTGCCTGTAAGGACACCTTTGTTCGTCACGGCATCCCACTCACTGTGATGTCGGACAATGGCCCCTGCTTCGCAAGCCAGGAATGGTCCAACTTTGCCAGAAGGTACAAATTTGTGCATGTGACATCCAGTCCCTTGTATCCCCAATCTAATGGCAAAGCGGAGAAGGGCGTCCACATAGTCAAACGGCTCCTCTGCAAGGCTGCCGATGCGGGATCCGACTTTTACCTCACCCGGCTGGCCTATCATCCGGCCCCACTGTCCACGGGCCTGTCGCCAGCCCAGCTCCTCGTGGGTCGCACCCTGAGGACGACGGTGCCGTCCATTCACGTCCCAGACCTCGACCACGTTCCGGTCCTTCAACGAATGCAATTATCTCGTGCACGTCACAAGACGGCTCATGACGCTCGGGCAGCTGATCTCCCTGCCCTGGCTCCAGATGACAACGTCCGCATCCATCTTCCGGATGGTGGCTGGTCTGCAACTGCTGTGGTTCTTCGGCAGGTGGCCCCCCACTCGTCTGGTTCGTCTACCGGATGGTTCCATTCAGTGCCGCAATCGGCGTGCCCTTCGTCTCGTTTCGCGCTCGCTACGTGATCCTCCGCCAGTGCTACGCCCTCCTGTTGTCCCTGACCTGGACTATGCAGAGATTCCAGATACTCTGCATCCTCCTCACTCCGACGCAGTCCAGCCCGCTCCTCAGCTGGTGGCTCCTGACCCACCCTTGAGGCGGTCAACCAGAATTTGTCGCCCACCTCAGAGACTTAATTTGTGAACTTTGCACTAATGGACTCTCTGGTTCTGTTCTTCTGTTTAATCGTTCAAGTGGTTTGTATATAGTGTTCATCTCGTTATTGGTGTGACACACTGCTTTTCTGCACCAGGCACCTTCCCATGTAAATAGCTTAGTTTTATGTACATAGACTTGTAAATAATTCGCACACACATAGTCAGGAACATTCGGCACACACTATTTATTGTCACGCAGGCACATTTTTTTAATATAAAAGGGGGGATGTCATAATCTACACCAGTATATCATGTGCAGACACACACACACTGATGGACACACAGTGGGACCAATCAACATACACAACACCGCAGTCAATCACCAGTGAGAGCACACGCACTATAAAGACAGGGGACATCAGAGTTCCCGCTGATTCGAGTAGCAGCCAGCAAGGAGCACAGAGCTCACAGCCTGCAACACAGACATTCACCATGTGCTGAGTGCATCACCTGGTTAGGACTAGGCAAAGGTCTATAGTTAAAGCTGGTGTTGTATTTACCCACAGTTCAAGTATGTTAATATAGTTAACCTTATAATAAAATAGAGTTGTACCACTTCAAGTGTTGGTGACCTGTTAGTGACCCAGAACACCCAACACATCAGAAAGTAAAGCATAAGTTATTGGCCGTAATTCTCTGGTCATTGGGATTCACTCTTCCTGCCGGCAGCACACCCTGCCCGGCATGCCCGGTTTCCTGGTAACCCCACGCTGCAATGGCTTCAATGGGAAATCCCATTGACAAGCGGCAGGAGTAGAGACTTCCACCACCAGCAAACAGTGCGCCACCAAGGAACAAGCAGCTGGGACCAGAGAATCCCACCCATAATTGAAAAAGTGAGGCATCCAATTGCAGGTAAGGCAATCCAGAAAGATTTCTCTTATTGCAAAGTTTCTGGAAGAACCCTTCAGGTGTTGTGAAATTCTGACTTTGGTAGGGAATGTTACAGCATTTCCCTCAGGAATCCCCTTCAGGAACATAACTATCACCTCCTGTCTACCTCCACCAGTAATGCCTACAACTCCCCATCCATCACCCTGGAACCCTCTCTCTGATCTATTGTTTAACCTCCCTTTAAGAGACAGACTGCATGCACACTGTGCCATCAGACAAGGTGCTCAGCTTCCTGCTAAGAGCAGAGGCAGTCACAAGGCACTCAGCCCGACATTAAAGTCAGGTAAATGACGTGGCAGCGCCAAATCTGTGTGCTTCCCACCTCCACCGGAATCATTTTGCGAGCAAGTCACAAATCACATACCTGCATCCAAAAAACGATGCAAGTCAATTTTTATCACTGCATGTGTGTGTACCTGCACCACATGGACTGTAGCGGTTCAAGAAGAACAGCAACACCTTCCCAAGGGCAATTAGGGATGGGCAACAAATGTTGGCGTAGCTGGCGATGCCCACATCCCATGAAAGAATAAAACAAATTGTTTGAATCTTGCCAATCAGCTTTCTGTCGCTGCCAAATCTCTAATTATAGTTATAAATGACTTTCTTTGTGAACGCGACCATGGTGCATTTGCCTCCTTGTTCTCCTCAAACTCAGTGTAGCCTTTAACAAGGTTGACATCCTCCAATGCATTTTCTCCATTGTGCACCTTAATGGGAATACCTTTGCTTTATTTCAGTCTTACCTATCCATTCAAAGCTGGAGAATCAACACCAATGGCTTCTCCCTGACCCTTCACACCATTACTTCTTTAACAATTTATCCTTCGCCCCTTCCTCTTTCCCCTCTATGCTTTACTCTTCGGTGACATTATTGGAAGACATTAAAGCAGGTTCCACATGTACGCTGACATAACCCAGCTCTCCGGTCTCCATCATGACACTCAGCCCTTTCCAATAGGTTTGACCTGCCTAGGCTGCCAGCACTGCTTTCCCCTTGCTCAGGTCTTGTGTTAAACTTACAGATTTGGCCCCAACGACATTGTTGCCCTGTTTAAATTGGATGCCATTGGCTTGGGGTGGATATGCTTGAAAATCAGTCAGCAGATGAGGATTGGGAAAGGCTGCGGCATCATTTGGGAACACCTCATCACAGTTACCATGAGATTCTGCATTTCGCATTAATGGGACGCTTGCATAACCTCGATTTCTTTTTTTCTCCACCACTGGAGGCTGTACCTTCAACTTGCTGGGCTGTAAGCCATGTGAATTCCCTCCCTGAACCTCTCTGCAACTCTACCTCTGCTCCCTCCTTTTAGAAACTGATTAAAATTGAATTATTTGACAAAACTCTTGGTCACTTGTCCTAATATCTCCTTGTGTGGCTTGATGGGCTCAAATGTTGCCCAATATTGTTCCTGTGATGTGTCGTGGGGACTTTACGACTTCAATAGCACAATATAAATGTATGTTGTTGTTGTGATATCATCTCTGAGGTTGATAAGGTTTCTGGTTCTTACCACACCACACCCCCCCCCCCCCCCCCCACATAAGGCTGAGTAGCAATTCTTCACATTCTTGTCTCCATTGAAATATAAGGTTACTCAGCCAAAAATATCGAGGTAGTCACCCTTCTGCAATCTGGATATGTCACAGGATGACATTGTAATCCAAATTAGGGTGGAAATTACGTTATTTAATTCAGCTCCTTTGATTAATCTTGAACTTATTTGTTCAGCAAAATATTGTCCACTTTCTGCCTGGTTTAAGCAGTTCTTTGCTGTGTAAACAGCCCTGTTCATTATGATCCACAGCAACTGCCCAGTGGAATTGTAAAAGTCAGCCGATATTACTCATCCTCAGCCAGCTGCATTGATTACCTGGAATATTAGATTTTTCATTCTCTTTCACTCTTCATTTTCCAACAAAGGGTACACATTGTTTACAAAATATTGTACACTTTCTGCCTCCAAATAAACATGATATATGCACCATTTACATTGCCCTTTCCTCGACTGAAGGTGTGACCTATGTTACACTATGTCCTCTTGCATCTCATCCAAGTTGACAGTCCGGAAATGTGGCTCTAGATGGTGACAGTTGGCAGGTTATTCAACTGTAAGGACATCCCTCTACAGCCTGGTCCAATGCTCACGCAATAATCCTCACCTTTACAATGCAAAACTACAGGTTTTTTCAGGAACGGAGAACAATAAGAGATTTCAAGAAGACAGAGAAATGACAGGTGCAGAGATATGTGAGGGATCACAATATCAGATTAAAAAATTGGAAGGGTGAGTATATTTAATGGAAAAATTCTGAAGACAGTTTTGCATCCCAAACCTCATTTGAATTTAGTAGGTAGGCAGCAAACACTAGACACACTTCCTGACGTAGCTCACCGCTCTTCGATTGCAAGGTGACCAGCAGGAGCCTGAAGATAGGTGTTTAGAGAGATGAGGTGGACCTCGATGATGGAAAGCATGATACCAATTAGACATGCCTGCTCCTTCTGGATCTGAAATTTAAAAACAAAAATGCTTTATGCTCATTTCCTGATCAGAAAACATACAGAACATTTGTGTAAGACAGGAGAGTACAATTACAATGAGGCATTGATAGATTAAGGAAGCAGACAGAACTGTGGCATATGGTTTTCATCACAGTTAAGTGTGAGTTCATCCATTTTGGAGCAGAAAATATTAATAAATATGATTTTAATTGTGAAATATTAGGATTAGAGATCCAGAGATAAAGAGATTTACCTGTAAAAAGATCACTTAAATGTATTAACAATATGAAAAAAGAATCAAGAATACTTATGGAATGTTAGCCTTTGTAATTAGTGGGCTAGAATAATAATAGGGAGGAGGTTTTACGATAACTGCACAAAGTCCAGATTAAACCACATCTGGAATACTGAGCCTGGTTCTTGGTGCCAGACATTAGAAGAGATATAGTGCCTTGGAAGGAGGACAGTGCAAATTCACCCAAACATTACTTGGGCTTCACGGGTCAGATATTATGAGGAGAGAATATATATAAATAGAATGGGCCTCTGCTTCCACAGATTCCGCTCCTAGTTTCCTACTGATCCTTCCCAGTTGTTCCTTTCTCGCCCGACCTTCTGACTGGGAACTGTTTAGGGCGGCACGCTCCTGAGGCCTTCAATCAGGGGCTGCAGAGGCCCTTTTTTATGTCACCACACAGGTAATTCTAAATGACAAGATACTTTCAAAAGCCATAGAGAAGGTAGGTTTTTAAAATAAGGGTTGTGGGAGAGATGGGGGGGGGGGGGTTCAATTGGTTGTTGGAAGAGGGAATCCATTGGTCAGTGGGGAGGGAGCGGTTGGGCAGTGGGGGTGGTCAGTTGGTTCGAAGAGTGATTGGTTGGAAGGGGGGAATGGTTGGGGAATTGCTTGGTCATGGGGGTGGTCAGGTGTTCAGTGGATTCTGGGTGTGTGGGGTTGGTGGTCAGTGAAAGGATGGGTGTCAGGTGGGCAGTGGGAAGGTGGGGGTCAGGTAGTCAATAGGGGTTTGGTTGGGTTGGGGGGTTGGTCAGGGAGGTTGGCCAAGGAGGTTGGATGGTTGGGTGGAGGTAGTCGGGGTGTCAATTGGTGAGTGGGGGAATTGGTTGGTTGAGGCTGTTTGTCAATGGGGGTCAGAGGTCAATATGGGTGATCGGTCAGGTGGGAGAGATTGGCAGGAGTATTTGGGGGGGGGGGGTGTAGTCAGGGGGTGTGTGATCAATGATGGATTTGATTGGTCAGTGGGGTCAATTGGCGAGTGGGATAGCTAATAGTTCGGGAGGGTCAGGTTGTCAATTAAGAGGCGGTTCAGTTGGAGGGGAGGGGTGGGGTTGGTCAGGGTGGGTTCGGGTTGGCCAAGAGGTGTGGATTGGTCAGTTGGGAGGTTGGTTGGTCAGTGGAGGTGTTGGTTGTTCACAGGGGTCGGTCGGGGTGGATCACGTGGTCAGTGTTGGGCTAGGTGTCAGGTAATTGAGGGGGTTGGTTGGGGTGCTGTGTGGTCAGTGGGAGTATGTGTGGTTCAGATGGTTGGGTGACGGTTTGTTGGGGGGGGCGTTCAGGTGGTCAGCAAGGTCCTGTGCAGGGTCATTTCCCACTGGAAGTTAGAAATTCCCATGCAATTGATGGACAAACCTGACCACTGTATAGCACAGTGGGCTAAACAGCTGGCTTGTAATGCAGAACAATGCCAGCAGCGCAGGTTCCATTCCCTTACCAGCCTCCCCGAACAGGTGCCGGAATGTGGTGACTAAGGGTTTTTCACAGGAACTTCATTGAAGCCTACTTGTGACAATAAGTGATTATTATTTTCTTATGTTTGTACAAAAAATATGCTTAATCAATAATAATTGGGATGACTTCCCCCCTCTTTGATTCAGGCAATGCTATAAGTACTATTTGTATCCTAATGCTGCCTCGGCTGAAATCAACTGACCTATAAACCAGGGATTGAATGGAATAATAATATAAAATCCACAGCATAAGATACAAGGTAATTTGGCCCAACAGTTTATACTAGTGTCTATACTGCACATAAGCTTCCTCTCACTCTAACTGCCTGTTCAACCCTACCTCCATACCCTATTCATGTTCACCTCTCCTTCATGCAAAGGATCCACTGGCTCTTCATAGGCCACACCTGCAAAGACATAAAAAACGTCAATTAAAAGAGAGAATTCTTCTCAACGGAGAGCAGACTGCTGATATGCTGGAGCCAAAGTATCTCAGCTTGTGTAGTACCACCACTGGTCACAGCAATACGCTGTCTGCTTCATACAAGAGTAATATGCTCTCCCATCTCTAACCTGCTGAGGAGAAGTTGCCCCTGAATCTCCAGGGTTCTCTTTTTTAATGAGGTGAGATAACATATTTCTGCTGGGCTCCCTCCCGTTGCATTTCTCTGCTTCAAATTGTCCTCTGCTTTTTCCTGCAGTCACATTACAGTATGCACAAGGAATGCAGCCACCCAGTTACTGTGCGATGAGGAGGAATGGGCTGCAATGGCTGGTATTTAGAGCATGAGGGAGGCTTCACAGGAAGGGTGTAAGCACAGTCTCAGTTATCCATATGTGATGAAGTGTGCTGAGAGGGATGGTGAATTTGGCACATATCAGACGATGGGCGCGATTTAATGGCTACGCTGCTTGTGGCACAGCATGGCCGATGGAAGCCGGGAGACCCTGAGCCCGGGATCTACACGGCTCACAACACCGCACGAGATCTAACGAGATATAATGAGATCACTGTAGCGCACAATGACTTACGAGAGAGACGAGTAGTGATGAAGTCGATGAGGCTTTATTAAGCGAGACTTGTCCCCAGCAGTTCAGCAACAGAATGAAGCTGTGGGGAGAAGCTTGGGTTCTTATACTCCGCCTTCAGGGCGGAGCCAGGAGTCAACAGCCAACCAGGACCCGGGATCTGTCAGCCAATAGCATCACGGCTTCACAGTCCCACATGACCCCTGATACATACCACCACAATCACTTTTTAGTAAATCTGGCATATTAGAGTCAGACAGCTAGTCTCAGTTTAATGTGCAGATTTGCGAGTTACCCTAGGCGTGGGATCAATCCCCTTTGCCTTGGAAACCTTGGACAAGCGCTGTTCAGTACTGGTCTCTACAAACTCTTTGGTCTGCCTGAAACTTGCTGATCTTCCAGTGCAAAGAGCTGTCCTCGACCGAGTGTTGCAGACTGGCACATTCCAAGGTCCAGGACCACGTGCTGAGGGACGCACTCAAACTTGGGGCAGCTGCTGCCAAAGCGCAATGGGGAAAGACCACTGTGTAAGGTATTACCAGCAAATGTACACCGAGGGGCGGGTAACAATGTAAACCCCCCTCGGTCTGGGTCAGTAACACTCCAATGTATAAAAGAAACATGACAATGTAAATGTTTAGGAAGGAATTGTAACGTAAAGAGCGATATGTGTGTAATGTTATCAAAATTGAATGGAAGAAAGTCAAGGGAATGTGTAACTCTATGGAAATGTACAGACAAGACTATTCAAAATGTGCTGTAATGTTTAGTAGAGATTTTATGAATCCAGTATATTTTTTTGAAAAAAAAATGGGGCGAAATTCTCCCCCAACGGCGGGATGTCCGCCGACTGGCGCCAAAGCCGGCGCCAATCAGACGGGCATCGCGCCGGCCCAAAGGTGCGGAAGGCTCCGCATCTTTGGTGGCCTAGCCCCAACATTGAGGGGCTAGGCCGACGCCGGAGGGATTTCCGCCCCGCCAGCTGGCGGAAATGGTGTTTGTTTCCCCGCCAGCTGGCGCGGAAATGCGGCGCATGCGCGGGAGCGTCAGCGGCCGCTGTCAGTTTCCCAGCGCATGCGCGGGAGCGTCAGCGGCCGCTGTCAGTTTCCCACGCATGCGCAGTGGGGAGAGTCTCTTCCGCCTCCGCCATGGTGGAGGCCGTAGCGGAGACGGAAGGGAAAGAGTGCCCCCACGGCACAGGCCCGCCCGCGGATAGGTGGGCCCCGATCGCGGGCCAGGCCACCGTGGGGGTACCCCCCGGGGTCAGATTGCCCCGCGCCCCCCCCAGGACCCCAGAGCCCGCCCACGCCGCCTGGTCCCGCCGGTAAATACCAGGTTTGATTTACGTCGGCGGGACAGGCAATTCCTGGGCGGGACTTCGGCCCATTCGGGCCGGAGAATCCAGCGGGGGGTCCCGCCAACCGACGCGGCCTGATTCCCACCCCCGCCCAATCTCCGGGAGCAGAGACTTCGGCGGGGCCGGGGGCGGGATTCCCGGCGGCCAACGGCCATTCTCCGACCCGGTGGGGGGTCGGAGAATGACGCCCATGGTCTCTACAAACAGGGACCAGATGGAATGACACTTGTGGGAGTATCCCAGGGTGTCAGAGGCCCCTAGGTGCATGGGCTTTGGGCAGGGTGGCACTGTCTAGGTGCCAAGCTGGCATTTTTTACACCGGTGTGATTGGGCTAGGGGTGGTGCCCTGTGTGAGTGTTGAGGGGGTGCAGGGGGGTGGGGTGGGTATAGTGCATTGGGGCTTGGGGGGGTCGGGTGTCACGGAGATTGGGACGTCATTTAAAAATGATGCACCGGTCTCGAGCGACACTGAGGCGTCCTGGTGAGCGGAGCTCCTCAGTCTACAAAACGGGGCTATGTGCGACCTCGGCCGTGCGTTCTCCATTGAGGCCCCTTATCAAACGCGAGTCATGTTTTATAGTCTTGTCTTTCTCGGCACTCTAAGCGAAACGCGCTCGCTATGGGACTTTGTTCCTATTTAGTTAAATCGCACACGATATTTTATAATGGTACGATTGAGAAAGTCACAAGTAAATGTTGGTAACAAAGTGTCACAAAATGCTTTTGTTAATTGATATAGATCATAAATAAAAACCTTCCATCTGCCTACTCTGACATACTCTCTCTCCCTCTTCAACTGACTACCCCAGACCTTGTAAGTTTGCTGAGATTCTTTTGAAACTGCAGACAGATATAATACGCTATGGTTCTCATGTTAATATCATCTGTTGCCATGCCCTTCAAACTGTTGCCTTGGGATACTTTTGAGTGTGTCTGCTTTTGGCATCAAATTTTTAAAAGGTGAACACCCTTCTGCTTGCAAATCGTGTTCCTTGCATCAAGGATTTAAGCATGAGGTTTCCTTCGTGGCCCTTACCATAAACCAAGCTGGAACTGAATTATTCCAGGTCTAAAAAGGCAATGTTGTACTTTTCATTCACCAAACTCAGGTATTCAGTGTGGGCCTGAAGCAGACACTGAAAACAACACCGCCCGTTTAGGGTGGAAAAAGTCCTGATAGTTTACACGACAAACTGCCAATTTTTGAACATATACACAGAGACTAGGCTAGTGTACATGTCAAACTTTTAGTTTATGCAAATCATGAGGAGGTCAGTAAATTATTCTTCCCCTGCAGAATTTCCCACAAAATACACTTCTAGCACACAACACTGTAATTGCACTTATTTGTGGCCTTCCCCACAGATAACTATAATTAAGAGAATGAGAATGCGTGTGGAAATGTTAAAGATGTTTATCAATAAACTCAGTGGCGGACGGACGCTGCTTCATCTGAAGGGAATGTCTACCTCCCATCCCTCGGGAAGGTTAAAACCGCCAATTATTTGATAATCCTCTTTGAACTAGAGCTCATTAGCATGGGTTCACCTTCACTGGAATTTCCTGTTGCACAAAGAAAGACATGAGATCCATTATCAGCAACGTTCTGTATTAACCTTTCAAAGGCTGCAGATGAGTTGTTCTTTTGAAAAAGTGTTAAACAAAGGGCGCGATTAAGCTAAATGAGAACAAAGTCACATAGCGAGCATGTTTAGCTGCGTGTTTCCCAGCACTCGCGGCGCAGAGAAACACAGGGCTATATAACCACTTGCGTTAAATAAGGGGCCTCAGCGGGGAACGAATGGCCAAGGCCGTACATAGCCCCGTTGTCTACACTGAGGAGCTCCGCTCGCCGGAACTTCTCAGTGTAGCGAAACATCGGGATGCCATTTTAAAATGGCGTCCCAATCTCCAAGGCCCACAACGTGACCATCAACCTCCCCCAAGCCCCAATGCATTATGGGAGAGTTCCCAACCCCCCCAACCCCCGTGTAGGGTCCGATCACCAGTGCACAAAAAATGGCACCCTGACCACACTGACCAAAGGGCATGCACCTGGGGGCCTCCGATCCCCTGGGAGACTCCCACGAGTGCCATTCCGTCTGGTCCCCATTTGTGGGGGCCAGTGCTGAACTGCGCTCATACAAGGCCTCCGAGGTGAAGGGTATCAGCTTTACAGTGAAACAAGCTCTCCCGCTCTAATATGCAGATTTGTTAAAAAGTGATCCCGCCCATAATGGGCAGGATTTGCATCGCAACGTCTCACGAGATTGCGTTAGATCTCTCAAGGCGTTGCGATCTGGGTGGATTCTGGGAGCGGGGTCTCCCGGTTTTTATTGCCCATACTGTGCCATGGTGAACTGCTTTTCGGACGCAGCGGGACCGTTGGATCACACCCTGTCCAAGTTAATATTAAAGTCTGTAAGGCAGCATGAAAAGAATTGAGAGTTCTTCTGGTGTCCTGCACAAAATTCTTTCCTCAACCACCAAAATTAAATTAACTGGCCCTTTACCTAATTTTGTGTCACTTTACAGAGTGCAAAACAGCTACTTTGTTCAACTATTCTTGATATTCTCAGTGGTCGCCTTTCCTCAGGTGCTTACTATTTAAGACTTTTGGTATCTTGCTTTGTGCAAAGTACCGCACCATTTCCAACTTCCCTATCCTCAGCAAAGTTCTCGAGCACGTTGTCGCCTCCCTGATCCATGCCCATCTTTCGCACAATACCATGTTTGCTCCTCTCTGAAAAAGCTTGAATCAAAAGCAAGAGGTTTCCAGCCATGGTGAGCCATTGAAATGTCCGTTCAATAGGCGGAACTGAAAGATTGTACTGGTGTCAAGCACTGGGAAATTCCAGTAACAGTCAACGGATGACACCATCCATGGCACAATGGATTCTCACACCTTTACTTTAATGATGTATGATTCTCTACCTTTCTCTAGGGCTTGTAGTGAACACAAAATGACTTCTTGAACTGTCATCAAGTCTAAGCATCAATGAGGCTTTCAGTTGGATAGTAGTGCTGGGTGCCCGTGAGAAGAGAGTTTAGGAAAGGCCTTGTGTGCCACATGGAAAGAAATGAGAGTGGCCTCTTCACTCACTGGCAGACTGCAGACCAATATTGGGAACAAATATCAGCATTCACAGTAGGTCATCGCTCACTATTCTCTCTCAACATCACCCATTGAAAACCTGCTTCTGCATTTGTCCCTGGAAAAACCTTTCCACCAGGTTGTTTTAAGCTGCACTTTCAAACCCTCAACCACCGTACTGAAGGAGGCAATAAATCATCATTTCACAACAGCTATAGCCAACACATTTTAAAAATTCTTTCATAGAATGTGGGCATCACAGGCAAAGCCAGCATTTGTTGCTCATTCCTGATTGTATTGCGAACAATTAAGAGTCAACCAGATTTCTGTGGTTCAATTAATAATAATCTTTATTGTCACAAGTAGACTTACATTAACACTGCAAACCCCTAGTCATCACACACCGAAGCTTGGGCGAAATTCTCCCGAAACGCCGCGATGTCCGCCGACTGGCGCCCAAAACGGCGCCAATCAGACCGGCATCGCGCTGCCCCAAAGGTGCGGAATGCTCCGCATCTTTGGGGGCTGAGCCCCAACATTGAGGGGCTAGGCCAACGGTGGAGGAATTTCCACCCCGCCAGCTGGCGGAAACGGTCTTTGTTGCCACGCCAGCTGGCGCGGAAATGACATCTCCGGGCGGCGCATGCGCGGGAGCGTCAGCGGCCGCTGACAGTTTCCCACGCATGCGCAGTGGAGGGAGTCTCTTCCGCCTCCGCCATGGTGGAGACCATGGCAGAGACGGAAGGGAAAGAGTACCCCCACGGCACAGGCCCGCCCGCGGATCGGTGGGCCCCGATCGCGGGCCAGGCCACCGTGGGGGCACCCCTCGGGGCCAGATCGCCCCGCGCCCCCCCCAGGACCCCGGAGCCCGCCCACGCCGCCTTGTTCCGCCGTTCAAAAGGCGGTTTAATCCACGCCGGCGGGACAGGCAATTTACCGGCGGTACCTCGGCCCATCCGGGCCAGAGAATCCAGCGGGGGGGCCCACCAACCGGCGCGGCCCGATTCCCGCCCACGCCGAATATCTGGTGCCGGAGACTTCGGCAACCGGCGGGGGCGGGATTCACGGCAGCCCCCGGCGATTCTCCGACCCGGCGGGGGGGTCGGAGAATGACGCCCCTTGTCTGGGTACACACAGGGAGAATTCAGAATGTCCAAATTACCTAACAGCACGTCTGTCGGGACTTGTGGGAGGAAGCCGGAGAACCCGGAGGAAACCCACGCAGACACGGGGAGAACGCGCAGACTCTGCCTTCTTCAAAGGACATTCATGTAACAGATGGGATTTTTCAACAATCAATGATAGTTTCATGGTCACTGTTATGACCCCTGAGAAGTAAAGGAGTGTGCACCATCCGATTGCCATTAACTCATGAGTATGAATTCCCCCGATAATTGGGGGAAGAGCTTCCTCCTGAACCGGGAAGGCACCACAGTATAAAAACCCCGGCCTGGGTGCAGGTCGGGGAGGGTGACCCTTTGGGGATTGGGAGTTTAGTCTGTGTCTTTCTTTGTATCCTACCTTGCGTCCTTTGAGCGTTTCTTGCCCGTCGGATTCTACACTGGTGATGAAGCTGAAGTGGAGTTGCCGCCGGCACGGCTGGTGGGATTCTCTCAGGGCGGGCCAGGCCATAGAATCTGCAGGAACGGCGCAAATCGCGCCACGCCGCCCCGACACCCCACAGAACGGAGAATCAGCGGCATTGGCACCGGCATGGTCGGTGCGGCGCCGGTCGGGGGTCGCTCTACGGGGCCCACCCCGGTGATTCTTGGCCCGGAATGCGCTGAGCGGCCGTAACAAAAAACCCGAGTCCCGCCGGCGCCGTCCTAACCTGGTCTTAGGTTGAAGGGTCCTGGGGCAGACTGTGGGGCGGGAGGGGGGATCCGACACCGGGGGGGGACCTCTGATGCGGCCTGGCCCGCGATCGGGGCCCACCGATCGGCGGGCCCGCCTCTCGGTCTGAGGGCCTCCTTTCCTCCGTGCCGGCTCCTGTAGCCCTTCGCCATTCTGCGTCGGGGCCGGTGCGGAGAAGGGAGCAACTGCGCATGTGCGCGCTGGCGCCAGTGCCTCTGCGCGTGCGTGGACCCCGCTGTCATAATATACACCAGTATATCATGGTGCAGATACACACACACTGATGGACACACAGCGGGACCAGTCAACACACACAACACCGCAGCCAATCACCAGTTAGAGCACACTCACTATAAAGACAGGGGGCATCAGAGTTCCCGCTCATTCGAGCTGCAGCCTCCTAGTAGGACAGAGTTCACAGCCTGCAGCACAGATCTTCACCATGTGCTGAGTGCATAGACTGGTTAGGCCAAGGCATAGGTCTTTAGTTCAATCTAATATCGTGTTAACCCACAGTGAAAGTATGTTCAACAGTTTCTGACTTAATAAAATAGTGTTGCACTATTTTAAGTGTTGGTGGCCTGTATGTGTTCCACGGATCCAGAGCATCCAACACATCACCCGCGGCGCCCAGTTGATGCTGGGATCGGCAGCTGGAGCGGCGTGGGATGCTCCAGTGCCATGCTGTCTCCCTGTAGGGGCCAGTATTGCTGATCCTGAGACCATGCTGATGCCGTTGGGAAACGCGACGACGTTTACGACGGCATCAACACTTAGCCTCAGGATCCGAGAATCTCGCCCGCGCTTTGTTCCACACCGCGAGCACCCATCTAGGCTGCAAGAGGCCTTACCTCAACTGACCGAGATGCCTCATATAGGAAAGCTGGAGGCCTTTGATGTGAATAATGACAATTGAGCTCAATATGTAGAGTGTATGCAATATTTTCTTTTGGATCAACACAATAATTGGAGATGAGCGGTAGACTGTAAACCTACTAACAGCGGTTGGTGGGCCAACACATGCACTGATCAATAGCCTGACACGCCTGACTCCCGGTCTTTTGCAGCTTTGGTAGCTTTGGTAGAAAACCACTTCAATCCCAAACCGCTACTCATCGTTTGCTGGTTCTGCTTCCACATGGCCAAACCCAAGATGAATCAAACAGTGATTTATTTTTGTACGTTTAAGAAAGCTGGCTTAGACTTACGTGTTTGTGTCCAAACTGTGCGAATCCCTTCACTACCGTTTTGTCTGTGGGATACGGGACGCTGCCACACTGAGAAAGTTGCTGACTTAAACCCAGCTGATTTTGCAGCGGGTAATTGAGATTGTCGTCTCTCGCGAGAGCGGGGAGCTGAGAGTCCAAGGGATGGTGGTATTGAATCTGGGGTACTCTGGAAAATGCTGCAAAGATTTATCCGGAGGGCCGGGAGACCGGCAGTGGGGTGCCCACCCAAAAGATGGTGGCTGTCACTGCAGAGTAACCATGGAGTGCAGGGATGAATCTGCGGAGCTGGGGTACTGAGACCGATGTCCAGGCCCAAGGCCCTGTGGGCCATGCGATAAGCAACCCGCCCGCAGCCCGTCCAGATGGTTCCACCCCGCTCGTGACAGGGCCCCTACCAACAACTCCACTGTGTTACGGCACCCCGAGTCACCCCAATTTGATTGTCCCTTTTGGTAAAGGAGAGGAGAGAGAGCCGGGACCACGAAAACAGCGCGGGAGGAGAGAGCCGGGAGATTTAAAAAGCCCGGGAGGAGAGAGCCGGGACAGCGAAAACAGCGCGAGACGAGAGAGAGCCGGGACAGCGAAAACAGCGCCGGAGGAGAGAACCGGGAGATTTAAAAAGCGCGGGAGGAGAGAGCCGGGACAGTGCTGGGAGAGGTGAGTGCACAAAAGGTGTGGCAGGAGTGCCTTTAGACATGAAGTGCTGATTGGAACAGAGTGCATCTGAGTTTAGGTGAGTGACTGAGTTCGGGTGAGTTGCGAGAGAGGGCTGTGTTTTTGTTGGTGTTCGGGTTTATCCTTGAGGTTATATTTTTTTAAAAATTAATTATTATTTAAATTAATTAACTAATTGAATATGGCCGGACAGGTGATGTGCTGATGCTGTATGATGATGGAACTGGTGGATCCCATTGAGACCGTCAGTGACCACATCTGCAGCATGTGTTGGCTGCTCGAGGAACTTCGGCTCAGAATTGATGAGCTGGAGACCGAGCTGCACACACTGCGGCACATCAGGGAGGGGGAAAATTACCTGGACGCTTTGTTTCAGGAGGCAGTCACACCCGGTAGAATAAGTACTGTTAATTCGGACAGTGGTCAGGGACAGAGTGGTGTGACTGCAAGGGAGGCAGGTAGGGGGATCCTGAGTTTAGGAGTTGAGGAGCCTCAGCCCTTGACCTTGTCCAACAGGTATGAGGTACTTGCTCCCTGTATGGATGAGGAAGAAGGCTGTAGGGAGGATGTGTTGACTGACCACTGCACTGTGGTACAGAAAGCCATTCAAGAGGGGGGAGCAAAAAGATAAGTGGTAGTTGTAGGGGATTCTATAATCAGGGGGATTGATGGCATCCTTTGTAAGCCAGATCGAGAGTCACGCATGGTATGTTGCCTGCCTGGTGCCAGGGTGAGGGACATCTCTGATCGGCTTGAAAGGATTTTGGAGCGAGAGGGGGAGGATCCAGTTGTTGTGGTCCATGTTGGGACTAACAACATAGGTAAGACTAGGAAAGAGGACCTGTTTGGGGATTATCAAACACTAGGGACTAAATTAAAGAACAGGTCCTCCAGGGTTATAATCTCTGGATTACTACCCGAGCCACGTGCCAATTGGCATAGGGTTGAGATCCTATGGTGGATTCCATTTCATGGGGCATTTGCATCAGTACTGGGGCAGGAGGGACCTGTACCGTTGGGACGGTCGTCACCTGAACCATTCTGGGACCAGTGTTCTAACGAATAGGATAAATAGGTTGGTCACAAGGACTTTAAACTAGCAAGTTGGGGGGGAAGGGAAGTGTAAAGCTATGGACAGCATAATGGTTAATGGAGATCAAGGCAGCAGGTTACGTGACAGGTTATTATGTTGAGATATGGGTTCAAAGACAAGGAAAATTAGGAGAAAGAGTAAGAGGAAAAATAATTTGCGAAAAGTTACTGATCAAGGTGTTAGGATTCATAACAAAGACATAAAAAAACAGCATAAGTGTACTTTACCTGAATGCTCGTGGTATACGAAATAAGGTAAATGAGTTGATGGCGCAAATCATCGTGAATGACTATGATTTAGTGGCCATTACTGAAACATGGTTAAAAGATGGTCACGACTGGGAGTTAAATATCCAAGGGTATCAGACTATACGAAAGGATAGAATGGACGGTAAGGGCGGTGGTGTTGCATTGTTGTTTAAGGATGGCATCCGGGCAATAGTAAGGGATGATATTGGTGCTATGGAGGACAAGGTTGAATCAATTTGGGTGGAAATCAGGAATAGTAAGGCGAAAAGGTCACTGATAGGAGTAGTCTATAGGCCACCAAATAGTAACAGGATGGTAGGGCAGGCAATAAGCAAAGAAATAACGGATGCATGGAGAAATGGTACAGCGGTTATCATGGGAGATTTTAATCTGCATATCGATTGGTCTAACCAGGTTGGTAAAGGCAGCCTTGAGGAGGAGTTTATAGAATGTGCCCGGGATAATTTCCTGGAACAGTATGTAATGGAACCTACAAGGGAACAAGCGGTCCTAGATCTGGTCCTGTGTAATGAGGCAGGATTGATTAATGATCTCATAGTTCGGGATCCTCTTGGAAGGAGCGACCACAATATGGTGGAATTTAAAATACAGTTGGAGGATGACAAGGTAAAATCAAACACTAGTGTTTTGTGCTTAAACAAAGGCGATTACAATGGGATGAGAGAAGATCTAGCTAAGGTAGACTGGGAGCAAAGACTTCATGGTGAAGCAGTTGAGGAACAGTGGAGAACCTTCCGGGCGATCTTTCACAGTGTTCAGAAAAGGTTCATACCGACAAAAAAGAAAGACGGTAGAAAGGGGAAAAATCGACCGTGGATATCTAAGGAGGTGAGGGAGAGTATCAAATTGAAGGAAAAAACATACAAAGTGGCAACAATTAGTGGGTGACTAGAGGACTGGGAAGTCTTTAGGAGACAACAGAAAGCTACTAAAAAAGCTATAAAGAAGAGTAAGGTAGACTATGAAAGTAAACTGGCTCAGAACATTAAAGCAGATAGTAAAAGCTTCTACAAATATATAAGACAAAAAAGAGTGGCTAAGGTAAATATTGGTCCTTTGGAAGATGAGAAGGGAGATTTAATAATAGGAGAGGGGGAAATGGCTGAGGAGCTGAACAGGTTTTTTGGGTCATTCTTCACAGTGGAGGACACAAATAACATGCCAGTGACTGATGGAAATAAAGATATGATAGGTGAGGACCTTGAGATGATTGTAATCACTAAGGAGGCAGTATTGGGCAAGCTAATGGGGCTAAAGGTAGACAAGTCTCCTGGACCTGATGGAATTCATCCCAGAGTGCTGAAAGAGATGGCTAGGGAAATTGCAAATGCACCAGTGCTAATTTACCAAAATTCACTAGACTCTGGGGTGGTCCCAGAGGATTGGAAATTAGCAAACGTGACACCACTGTTTAAAAAAGGAGGTCGGCAGAAAGCGGGTAATTATAGGCCGGTAAGCTTAACTTCGGTTGTAGGGAAAATGCTGGAATCTATCATTAAGGAGGAAATAGCGGGGCACCTGGAGGGAAATTGTCCCATTGGGCAGACGCAGCATGGGTTCACAAAGGGTAGGTCATGTCTGACTAATTTGGTAGAATTTTTTGAGGACGTTACCAGTGCAGTAGATAATGGGGTGCCAATGGATGTGGTATATCTGGATTTCCAGAAAGCTTTTAACAAGGTGCCACACAAAAGGTTGCTGCATAAACTAAAGATGCATGGCATTGAGGGTAAAGTGGTAGCATGGGTAGAGGATTGGTTAACTAACAGAAAGCAGAGAGTGGGGATAAATGGGTGTTTCTCTGGTTGGCAACCTGTAACTAGTGGGGTCCCTCAAGGATCAGTGTTGGGCCCGCAATTGTTCACAATTTACATAGACGGTTTGGAGTTGGGGACCAAGTGCAATGTGTCAAAGTTTGCAGACGACACTAAGATGAGCGGTAAAGCAAAAAGTGCAGAGGATACCGGAAGTCTGCAGAAGGATTTGGATAGGTTAGATGAATGGGCTAGGGTCTGGCAGATGGAATTCAATGTTGCCAAGTGTGAGGCTATCCATTTTGGGAGGAATAACAGCAGAATGGATTATTATTTAAACGGTAAGATGTTAAAACATGCTGCTGTGCAGAGGGACCTGGGTGTGCTGGTGCACGAGTCGCAAAAAGTTGGTGTGCAGGTGCAACAGGTGATTAAGAAGGCTAATCGAGTTTTGTCTTTCGTTGCTAGAGGGATGGAGTTCAAGACTAGGGAGGTTATGCTGCAATTGTATAGGGTGTTGGTGAGGCCGCATCTGGAGTATTGTGTTCAGTTTTGGTTTCCTTACCTGAGAAAGGACATATTGGCACTGGAGGGAGTGCAGAGGAGATTCACTAGGTTGATCCCAGAGTTGAGAGGATTAGATTATGACGAGAGGTTGAGTAGACTGGGACTGTACTCATTGGAGTTTAGAAGGATGCGGGGGGATCTTATTGAAACATATAAAATTATGAAGGGAATAGATAGGATAGATGCGGGCAGGTTGTTTCCACTGGTCGGGGAAAGCAGAACTAGGGGGCATAGCCTCAAAATAAGGGGAAGTAGATTTAGGATGGAGTGTAGGAGTCCACAAAGATCAGCCATGATCTCATTAAATGGCGGAGCAGGCTCGAGGGGCCAGATGGCCTACTCCTGTTCCTAGTTCTTATGTTCTTATGTTCTTAAATGGGTATCCAATCGACATGGAGTTGGATACTGGAGCAACTGAGTTCGTGATCAGCCATCGCACATTTGAACGAATCTGTACCAGCCTCCGCACATTGACTCTACGACACCGAGACCCTGTTGGCCACCTACACCGGAGAGCCGTTGGTCATTGAGGGTGTAGTGATATTCAGATATCAATATGCATGATCAATGTATGTAAAAGTAGTACAGTCATTTCAACACTGGATGGCTCACAGTCAGATACTATAAGAACTAGTTTCCCGCCTTTTCTAAGTTGGATGATGATTATGATGATGATGATGTGATTCAGAACAGTGAACAAGCAAGACATCGAATAGCTAGAGTGAGAGAAGTTAGAGCTAGTTTGTTATAATAGTGTATAGTTCGATAGTTATCTGTATTGTACTTTAATTCTTTATTGTTAGTTTAGTATTGAGTAAAAGGACTCAGTTTATTATTTTATTACTCATTAAATAGTTCATCTTTCAACAAGACGACTATTGGTCATTTTATCATCCTGGAGGATTCAAGAGTAATATATATATTTTAGATAAGTCATTATTTAAAATATAACAGAAGGCACCACCCAAGTACCAGTGACTTATGGGCACCAATCCACTAACCTACCATTGGTGGTAGTCTGTGGTGGGGAACCAGTTCTGCTGGGTCAGGACTGGCTGTGCCATTTGAAACATGACTGTGTTATGGGCCAGTGTTTAGAGAATCCCAAAGTGTATCATGGAATTCACCTGACCCACAACTTTTAATAGATTGTGGTATGGGGAGCACACGGCCCACGCTACAGGTATGGTACAGCAGACATGGACCAGTGGTTTTTTAAAACAAAACAATGTTTATTCTATGAACTCAAGTTAACCTTTTTAAAACAAACAGTGAATATCTTAGCAACCAGTAAATCAAATACATCCCCCAAAGAATACAACACTATGTAATCTGTATGCTGTCCTTTTAACATCCAAAAGGCTTAACAAACCTCCAAACAGGAGCACATCAGGGTTTACATTCAAGACTGAAAACATTTATACTTCTTCTGAATTCACCAAATGATCCATAGATAGTTTTTGGATGGCAGAGATCAACAGCAGTGCAGCTCACTTTTAACTTCAGATTCAGCTCACTGAAAAACACAGACGCACCCAAGCTCTTTCTCAAACTGAAACTAAAAAGCAGAAGTGGAGCTCAGCTCCACCCACACTCTGACATCACTCCAGTACCATGAGCAGCTCCATTTCTTAAAGGTACATTTCGTAAACACTCATTTCTTAAAGGGTACTCTCACATGACACCTCCCCCCCCCAAGAAAAAAAACCGCATCAACTTCAAGATGGTTTCATTTTTCACCTTTTCACCATTCTTTAAGAAACGCACACATTAAATATACTTTATTGTTTCAAAGGACAACATACATAAACAGGTATAATAATATAGTCCATTTTTGTTCTCCTTCCTCCAACTGAAATCCTTCTCAATTAACAGTCTCTTGGAACAAGAACGTCTCTGCATGATCTGTCCATTGCTCTACGCCTCAGCATTTCTCTTTAAAGTCAGATAATTTAGTTCAATCTGATCACAGAGTCCCTTGCAATTCTCCAACACAGGAGCATTGGTTATCACAGTTTTCAGGCAGTCAAATGCCTGTTGAAAGTCCGCTGTCCATTGAAATTTTCGACGTTTCTTAAGCAAGTCCATCAGTGGAGCAATCACGCTACAAAACGTTTGCACAAATGTTCGATCAAATCGACTCGTGCCAAGAAATCGCATTATTTCCCTTTGTCTCGAGGGTATCAAAAACTCATCAAGGAAAGTGATTTGGGTGTTCCCAAATTCACTTTTGGCTAGGTTTATCACCAAACCTGCCTCCAAAAGTCGATCGAATAACTCCATCAAATGTTTCAAATGGTCTTTCCATGTCTCGCTGAAAATTACCAGATCGTCGATATATACTGCACAATTGGGTAATCCTGAAACAACTTTGTTTGTTAACCTTTGAAATGTGGCTGGTGCGTTTTCCATGCCAAATGGCATAACTTTGAATTGGTATATACCATCTGGAGTCACAAAAGCTGAAATCTCCTTCACCCTTTCAGGTAAAGGTACCTGCCAGTAACCTTTAAGTAAATCTAACTTGGAAATAAAAGCTGATTATCCCACTATCTCAATGCAATCCTCCAAATGTGGGATAGGATAAGAGTCCGTTCTTGTAACTGCATTAACCTTTCTATAGTCCGCACACAACTGTTGGGTACTGTCTGGTTTAGGTACCATCACTATGGGTGAGCTCCGTTGGCTGCAACCCACTTCAATTATGCCATTTTTAAGCATACTCTCAATCTCTTTGTTAACCTGTGGCAATTTTAAAGGGTTAAGTCTGTATGGATGTTGTTTGATTGGAACAGCATTTCCCACATCTACATCATGTATAGCCATTTTAGTACTTCCCAATTTATCTCCACAAACTTGCCCATGTGGTATCAATAACTCTTTCGTGTCAGTTTGTTTTTCCTCTGGAAGGTAACTCAACAATTTATCCCCATTTTTAAGAACATCCTCATTTTCCAATTTAATTTAAGGTATGTCAAATTCACAGTCATCTGGGTTTGGCTCTTCACTTTGTGTTAAAATCATTAAAACCTCCTCCTTTTTCTCTCCTTCCCTGTCAAAGTACCTTTTAAGCATATTCACATGACACACTCGGTGATTCTTCCTTCTATCTGGTGTTGTTATCACATAATTCACCTCACTTAATTTCCTTTCAATCTGATAAGGTCCATAAACCTTGCTTTTAAAGGCTCACCTACCACTGGTAACAACACTAAAACTTTATCCCCACTGGCAAAACTACAAACTTTGTATTTCTTGTCTGCTACCCGTTTCATCACATTTTGTGCAACTTTTAAATGTTGTCTAGCCAATTCATCTGCTCTATTTAATCGTTCCCTAAAATTTGACATATTATCCAATAATGTAATTTCCGATTTCTCACCCACCAATTTTTCCTTAATCAATTTAAGTGGGCCTCTTACCTCATGACCAATAATTAGTTCAAAAGGACTAAATTTGGTTGACTCATTAGGTGCATCCCTAATTGCAAACAGTACGAATGGAATTCCTTTATCCCAATCCTCTGGATAATCTTGACAATACGCCCTCAACATTGTCTTTAATGTCTGATGCCACCTTTCTATCGCTCCCTGCGATTCTGGATGGTACTCAGTTGATTTAAATTGCTTTATTCCTAAGCTATCCATTACTTCTTTGAATACCCTGGAGGTAAAATTTGATCCTTGATCCGATTGTATTTCTGTGGGTAGTCCATATCTCGTAAAGAATTTAAGTAATTCCTCCACAATCTTTTAAGCTGTAACATTATGTACTGAAATGGCCTCTGGAAACCTAGTAGACACATCCATTATAGTCAAAAGATATTGATTCCCACTTTTTGTTTTAGGAAGCAGTCCTACGCAATCAATTAGGGCCCTTTTAAAAGGTTCCTCAAATGCTGGAATGGGTATTAAGGGCGCTGTATTTATCATAGTCATAGAATTTACAGTGCAGAAGGAGGCCATTCGGCCCATCGAGTCTGCACCAGCTCTTGGAAAGAGCACCCCACCCAAGGTCAACACCTCCACCCTATCCCCATAACCCAGTAACCCCACCCAACACTAAGGGCAATTTTGGACACTAAGGGCAATTTATCATGGCCAATCCACCTAACCTGCACATCTTTGGACTGTGGGAGGAAACCGGAGCACCCGGAGGAAACCCACGCACACACGGGGAGAACGTGCAGACTCCACACAGACAGTGACCCAAGCCGGAATCGAACCTGGGACCCTGGAGCTGTGAAGCAATTGTGCTAACCACTGTGCTACCGTGCTGCCCTACTTGAGGTTTCTCTATCACTTGACATGTGTGACATGATTGACAACATTTAACTACATCTTTATGTAGTCCAGGCCAATAAAAATGTTTCTGGATTTTAGCTTTGTCAAAGTCAATATTTTCCCGCTTCTGTAGTAGAAAGATACAACACACTCGTTAAGAC
Organism: Scyliorhinus torazame; assembly: GCF_047496885.1. Classification (NCBI taxonomy): domain Eukaryota; kingdom Metazoa; phylum Chordata; class Chondrichthyes; order Carcharhiniformes; family Scyliorhinidae; genus Scyliorhinus; species Scyliorhinus torazame. The sequence goes on along the minus strand of NC_092714.1, from coordinate 69,360,763 downwards.
AGAATAACAAGCTTTATTTTCGAAAACAACTGCATGCAGTAATGGCTGAAACTTGAAGTCAGAGAGCAGCCAACAAAACTGCTCAGTCTTTCACAAGTTCCGCGCTTTCGTGGAGAATTAGCTTAATATTTATACATTATCTTTATCAAGATTATGTGACAACAGTATGGTCAGGAGTTTGATCGGAAATACAAACGGAAGCAAAGACCAGACCATGTTTGGTCATATCACTCATACCATTATTTAGTCTTCGGAGGGAACATTGAAAGGTCGGAATAGACTTGTTTCTTCCTGAACTTATCTTTGTTTTAAATTCCTACGGCCCTGGGTTATGACGAGTTAGTTTTATCAGGAGTTGCCGAGGTCCGGTGTTTTGGAATGGCTCGACCTTCGCTGATCTTTTCAGACTTCAAGTTATGCAGAGTTGGCCTACGGCCATACTAGTCTGAAAATGGTTAGGGCAGCATTCTTTACCTGGGCCTGGTGAGCTGGAATGAGTAGTTTCAGTCTTTCTTATATTGTATCAAACCTTTTGACCAGTCTTCCCATTGACCAGTTTTCCCATCATGCCATTACTTAATTCGTACCATATCACATTCCCTCCTTTTGTCATATCATGACAACTAGTTAAATAGGTATATCCATGACTCGTTTGAAAATGCATTTACACAAGCAACCAAGCAATCCTATCCCTAGTAGAATTAGGAGTAATAAAATGAATGCCTTAAAGATCCAATCAAATAATCCGTGACCCAACCATCCTTACCAACCCGGCGGGTTATAGTCATGAAATTCACTGCCAATCTCTTGAATTTGAGCAGCCGGTCTCTTAATCTGGTCGGCCAGGTTCGTGATATTTTCAGAGCCATCTGGAATATAAGTACAGCACTCCTGCCCTATGATAGCGCACGTTCCTCCCTGTGAGGCTAACAGATAATCCAAAGCCAGTCGATTTTGTAATGCCACGGTCCGGACAGCTACTAGCTCAGCTGAGATCTCAGCCAGTGCCTGTCCTGTTTTCCTGGCTTCTGCTGCCGTTACGTTCGCCAGTTGTTCCAATGCTGTGGTCATGTGGATCAGTTCGTCGGATGCCTTGCCCGTTCCGTACAAGGGAAAGGCCATCATAAAGAACTGTTCCATTTTAGAAATAGTCCTTTTTGCTGGCGAGGGGGAGTGCTTAAGGGTGGGTAGGTGACACATTTGAGGTACAACATATCCCAAAAAGCAGGATCCTGTCCAATCAATGGGGAGCCATGGATATGCTTTAGTGCCGCATATGAAATAGGTTCCATTATAGGCTGTAAAATCATCAGCTGATGTCATCCAGGGGATTGGGGATGACTGTCCCCATGAAATGTCAGAGGTTATATTCCATACCCTGGACCAATCACAGTTAAACATGTCCTTGTTGGATATGCCTGGTGCCGGTCCTTGCCAGTCAACTGTAAGGTTGCACCTACTTTGCCCCATTAACTTTCCTTTCCCTGACTTATTAAAACACATGGAATCTTGAACATTATACGAGTGGGCAATGAGGGAGGGTGGAGTCAAGGCATGATTATAGGTAGGTTGATACGAAGCTGAAAATTTAGTCATGTCATAGCCAGCAGATCTCCATATTTCCATATCCCCCTATTTCCCCTGCTCCCTGTTTGATTTTGTCGTAAAATCCATTCAACCGTCTCTGCGATATGAAAGGGGAAGGATTGGAGAGGTATTCCTTCCCTCGAATGGACGGGGATGTGGGTGCAAACCCAACACTTGCTTACGTTCAATTTTTCGACATAAAGATATGACATATATAAATAGGTATTGGAAGGCAGGTCTCATTTAGGTCGTTTTTTTACTACCGAGTGGCCATTAACGCTAAATAGTCCAGAGAGTCCAAAAATTATAATGAAGATCTTCATCCTGTGTTCTCGTCTGGGTTGGAGACTATCTTCTTGCAATCGGATAGATGTATCCAACTTGAACGTCCTTCAAGTTTGACGGAAGTCGGTGTAGTCAGCAGTACGAGGAAGGGTCCGCTCCAGCGTTGTCCTAATTTCTTTCTGTCCCAGTTTTTCACCAACACGTGGTCTCCAGGTTTGATCACTGGATATCGAGGGACAGCTGTCCCTGCCGTTACTGGGAGATGTGCCTGTTTTACCTGTGAGTGGAGAAACTTCAGAGAAAATGTTAATTGCTTCAAATAGTTCTGCATTTGTTCCCCCATCACGTGGAGGTCTACTCCCTCGAGGGGTTTTTCATGGGCATCCCAGGGAGTCCTCATTGGCCGACCATAGACTATCTCTGCAGCTGACAGTCCGGTCCGCGAATGGGGAGTCACTCGCATGTAAAACAGTGCCAAGGGTAATACTTTTAACCAATTTAACCCAGTTTCTTCAGTTAATTTAAATAATTTTTCTTTTAAAGTCCCGTTGGCTCTTTCCACAATTCCTGCTGCCTGCGGGTGATACGCGCAGTGCAGTTGCTGTTTAATTACGAGTGCTTCGCACAATTCTGTATTGATCCGAGCTACAAAATGTGGTCCATTGTCTGAGCTCACCATTTTGGGTACCCCAAAACGAGGAATGACTTCTGTTAACAACAACTTCACCACTGTATGTGCCGTACAATTAGTGGTGGGGAAGGCTTCAATCCATTTACTAAACACATCGATTATTACTAAACAATATTTATAGCACTGTGCTTTTGGCAATTTGATAAAATCAAGCTGTATACAGACAAAAGGGCCATCTGGCAAGGGGGTTATTCCGGGAGGGCATTTAATGCCTTTACCCTTATTATGTTTCATGCAAATAACACATCAAATCAGCCGTGTTTGCGCTGCTGTATTCAAATCTGGGTGCCACCAAGTTTTCAGGAGTAGCTGTACCATTCCCTCCTTGCCAAGATGGGTACAAGAATGCAAATAATCAATAAGTACCGGCAATAAAGAATTCGGAATACAAACTTGACCAATGGGAGTAAGCCAGAGGTCTCGTGTCAAGGAGTGTGAACACTCCATTGACTTCCATAGTGTGCGCTCGGAATCAGAGGCGTCCCTCTGTAAATTTTGAACTTCAGTTATGTCTGGCATGCCCTTTGTCCTAATGCAGGTACCGAGTTTAGAGCCTGATTAGCCCCACTGGGAACAATCAGAGAGGCTGATATAGCCGCAGCCTTAGCAGCCGAATCAGCACGGGCATTTCCTAATTGAACAGGAGTGTCCCCCTTTGTGTGGCAATAATTGCCAATTGATGGGGAAGCTGAATAGCATCGAGGAGATTTTTAACCCAAAGACCATTTTGAATGGGAGGTCCCGCAGAGGTGAGAAAGCCTCGCTGTTGCCAGCGGCGACCGAAATTGTGGGTCACGCCAAAGGCATACCCAGAATCAGTGTAAACATTAGTACTTTTATCTGTGGCCAAAATACATGCTCGAGTAAGGGCAAATAGCTTGGCTTTTTGTGCGGAGACAGGAGTCTCGAAGGCTGCTGCTTCCTGCACGTCAGTGTCGGTTACCACGGCATATCCCGACTGTGGGATGCCAGTGAGAGAAATGGAGGAACTCCCATCAACATAAAAAATTAGATCTGGATTATCAATAGGCCGGTCCGTTAAATCCAGGCGAGGCATGGTAAGGAAGTGATTCCGAAGCAAACAACCGTGTGGCGGGTCCGCAAGGTTATCGGGGGGCTGTTCGAGGAACACAGCAGGATTTAAGTTAGAACAGTAATGAAAAGAGAGGTAGGGGTTTTGCAATAGTGAAACCTCATAGTGGCTCAAGCGGGCTTGAGTCAGATGCTGGGTTTGCTGAGACATTAGGAGAGCCACGCGAGGTATGCACTTGTACTGGCTGGTGAAGGGTCAGATTAGAGGCTGCCTGTGCTAACAATGGACAGCTGTAAGAATTTGGGTGCAGGGAGGTAGACCGCAAGCTACAGGATCCAATTTGGTAGAATAGTAGGAGACTGGGTGACGCCGGTCACCGTGTTCTTGTGTTAGAACACCAGTGGCACATTCATCAAGAACATTAACGTACAACTGAAAGGGTCTGTCATACATAGGTCGTCCTCGCACTGGGGCGGTAGCCAGGGCGTTTTTGAGAGTAACAAAAGATTGTTTTGCTGAATCAGGAAGTTCAAACGTAAGAGGAGCATTTTGAGAGGAGTACGGAGTTAAATCTTTAGTATAGACATTAACATTCGGAATCCATTGTCTGTAAAAGTTCACCAATCCTAAAAAGGCTCGCACCTGCTTGACGATGTAGGAAATGGGTTCTGCCGTATAGGAGTAATGCGTTCCTGAGTAAGGGAGCGATCCGTAGCACTTATTAGGACACTCAAAAATTTGACCTGCCGTTGGCCTTTATGAACTTTAGCAGGCAGGATCACATATCCCCATGAATGGAGACGGATGAGCAGGTAAATGGTGTCACGCTGGTTAACGATGAAGTCAGGGCTGGCAAGGAGTAAGTCATCAACATATTGGATGATGATGGAGCCACCAGGAGTTGATAATGTCGCTAACTGGGAGTGCAATGCTTGTGAGAAAAGGGTTGGAGAATGAATGAAGCCCTGTGGGAGCCAAGTCCAAGTGTATTGGTTGCCCTTAAATGTAAAAGCAAACAAATACAGTGATTCAGGGGCAAGGGGTATCGCAAAAAAGGCATGTTGTAAATCAACAAGGGTGAAAACAGTCATTTGGTGTGTGGCGCTGAAGGCCGTCTACGTGTCCCCATGAAATCCTAATTCATTTTTCCATCTTTCCCCTAATTCTGGGGGAAGGGATGAATAAATCAGAGAATATTGATCACGTGCAGTAGCACCGTACATGGTCGCAGTTCTCCTCAAAAACTCAGTGAACCCCTCTGGGTCCTCTTTGCAGGAGGGACATTGGGCCATGATCAAACATAGCTCATGGGGTTTAAAAGCCTGCCACACCTCAATGAATGGGTTGTCATTATCACCAGCATGGGGGTTAATAACACTCCTAATGGGATAATTTGCGGGGGGGAGGTGGTGGCAGAAAAGTTTCCTCTTCCTTAGGTTGGAGCGATAAATCAAGAAAAGCCTGATTAACAGAGGTGAAGGGTTGTTCCATATTAACGGCTTGCGTATGTGACCGAGTGCGTGTTGCTACGGGGGATGCGTTAGCAGGAGTTTCATTGGCAGTGGGACCATGAGGGGGAGTCTGGACTTGGGACGGTGGAATTGTAGAATCGGGATGTGCAGGATGAGGGTGGGGTCCAGGGGTTAAATCCTCCTCCTCTTCCGTATCGCCTGAATAGGGAAACATCGGCATGCCAGAGCAACTGGGAGGATCCTCCTTTCGTTTAATTTGATTGGCTAGCCCTCTTTGCCTATTGGTTGGAGATTTTCTATTTTCGCCTTGTTGTTTATGCTTTCTATCCAAAGTTCACATTCCAATTTTAAAGTCTCCCAATTTTTTGCTTTCCCATCCACACAATCATCAATCCCTTTTCTACGGGCGTTATCTCTCCAACTCATTAATAGTGATTGTTCGTGGCGCTTAGTGGATTGTGTCTTCCACTCTGAGATTTAAAATTTCCATTTAAAACCGGTATCATGCTATGCCAAACGGGGCCAGTATCTTACTCTGTATGGGCATTGGGCTGGGAATCTAACCACCATGAGGATCACATCCGTGGCTGCCTCCATGAATTTCCAGCACTCACCGCTGACACCCAGACTCTGCAGATCCCTCAGCCACAATGCCCACCGCATCCGGACTCCCCTCCGAACATCGATGACCAGGAGGTCGAGATGCCCAACGCCATTTTCTCGCATTCCGACTCTGACCCGACATGAACATCCAGCCGCTGGAAGATGCAGATCCACTGCAAATGACGCCCACACCGATAACAGCGCCCACTCTTCCTCCGACACCAGCCCCACCGGCCCAGCTCGATGCTCGACGTGGAAGTGCCGTTCACTGATCAGGTATACACCTCCTGAGATACCACGTTGGTGCAGCGGTTAGCACTGCTGCTTCATGCCGCAGAGGACCCAGGTTCGATCCCGGCCCCGGGTCCCTATCTGTGTAGAGTTAGCACATTCTCCCCGTGTCTGCGTGGGTCTCACCCCCACAGCCCAATGGCATGCAGGGTAGGTGGATTGGCCAAGCTAAATTGCCCCGGAATTGGAAAAATTGTCAAAGATTTTTAAAAAGGTATATGCCTCCTGGGCCAACCCTTTCAAAGCCAGAACACCAACACAAGACAAAACAGAAAAAGAGTCGCACGGATTGGCCAGAAGACATGGGCATTTCTCTAGACTTGGCGGTGGGGGGGATGTTATGATCCCCTGGGAAGTAAGGGAGTGTGCACTATCCGATTCCTATTAACTCATGACGAGTAAGAACTCTCTCGGTATTTGGAGGCGGAGCTTCCCCCATAACAGTATAAAAAGCCCGGCCTGTGTGCAGATCAGTGAGCGTGACCCTTCAGGGCGTGAGAGATTAGTAGTGTATCTTAATAAATCCTTTTCTTTGTATCCTACCGTGCGTCCTATGAGTGTTTCTCACTGGTGATTTTACAGTCACCATTTTTACGGCTGTCTTGAGTTTTGGTTTTGTTTGATTTAATTGAGTTAATTAATTGAACTTAAATTTTATCAGCTGCCATGAGCATTAACCTGGGCCTCTGGATTACTAGCCCAGTCTCATTATCACTATGTCACATCTGACAGTAATTGTTTGCATGCACAACTTTGAAATATTTTCCACCACTTCAAGCATTGCATCTCTTACGTCAGCTGACATATGGCAGCTAGCAGTCACTATTCAGTTGCCCGTCTATACCTAATCCACTCAATCTCATGTCAAGGCAAACTAGCCCATATTTTGATATCAAAGATGTTCAGTATAGCATGCTATAAGTATGTGGACACACAAACTGGAAACTATTGCAGGAGCTCTCCCTACCTGACAAGGCATCAAAACATCTTTATGGGATCCCAATGCTCTTCTTGATAACTACTGTAACAGAGGCAGTGCTCATTTGCTGCTGGTCAGGCTACATCTAATGGTCATTCTCCATAAAAATAGAGGGGAGGTCTTTGTGGTAGTCACCAATGTTGTATTATATTGTATATATGGGTATTACGGTAAGGCTCCTGTACTACAGGTACGGGGGTAGATCTCTGCCTGCTGGCTCCGCGCAGTAGGCGGAGTATAAATGTATGTGCTCTCCGAACAGCAGCCATTTCGTAAGCTGCTGTAGGAGGCCACACATCTCTGTGTAATAAAGCCTCGATTACATTCTACTCTCGTCTCGTCGAATTTGATAGTGCATCAATTTATTGCACAGGGGTTTTTCAGAGATGGACCTCCGCATCAAGCCGGATCGCTTGCGGCTGCATCCTCAAGCAGACAACGCCAAAAAGGACTTCCAACATTGGCTAGCTTGAAGCATACATCGGGTCTGCGCCAGACTCAATCTCAGAAGCACAGAAACTCCAGATTCTGTACACGCGGCTGAGCTCCAACCTTTTTCCCCTCGTCCAGGACGCGCCTACCTACGCAGAGGCCATGGTGCTACTGAAGGAGAATTACGCTCAGCAGACCAACAAGGTCTATGCCAGGCACCTCCTATTCATGCGGCACCAACTTCCCGGTGAGTCTGTGGAAGATTTCTGGCGTGCCCTGCTCGCCCTGGTGAGAGACTGAATGCCAGGCTGTTTCGGCCACTGAACATTTGAACCTGCTAATGAGAGACGCGTTCGTTATGGGCAAAGGGTCTGACTACATCCGCCAGCGCCTCTTAGAAGGGGCCACGCTTGACCTCGTGGCGACCAAGAAACTAGCGCTCTCACTCACGGTCGCCTCACGTAACGTACAGGCTTATGCCCCCAACCACACAGCCCACCCCCCTGTGCATCGTGGACCCCGCCAGCGGCCACCCCATCGTGGACCCCACCAGCGACTGCCCTCAGCCAACCCCACGCCTGCGCCGCGCGGCAGCCAACCAACCCCAGGGGACCCAAGTGCTACTTCTGCAGACAGACAAAACGCCCCTGGTAGCGCTGCCCGGCGCGGAGCGCACTTTGCAAGGCCTGTGGCAAGAAGGGATATTTCACTGCAGTGTGCCAGGCCCGCTCAATCGCCGTTATTGTCCTGGCACCGGGCGCGGCCATCTTCCTCTCCTCAGAACACGTGCAGCCCGTGGGCGCCGCCATCTTGCTCCACTCACAACACGTGCAGCAGCCCGTGGGCGCCGCCATCTTGCTTGCCTCAGAACCAATGGGCCCCACCATCTTGCCTGCCCCAGGACACGTGCGGCCCAAGGGTGCTGCCATCTTGCCTGCCCCAGGACACGTGCAGCCCGTGGGCGCCACCATCTTACCTGCCTCAGGACCCCTGCCCGTTGGGCAGCTCATCGGGCCGCTCATCGCCTGAAACCGGCGACGACCAGCCACGTCTCGCCTCAGTCACAATTGACCAGTCTCGACCGCACAACCTCGCGACCGCTTCGACAAAGGTGAACGTCGACGGGCACGAGATATCCTGCCTTCTGGACTCCGGGAGCACTGAGAGCTTCATCCACCCCGATACGGTAAGGCGCTGCTGCCTCGCAGTACACCCCGCAAACCAAAGAATCTCCCTGGCCTCCGGATCCCACTCCGTGGCGATCCGGGGGTACTGCATTGCCACCCTCACCATCCAGGGCGTAGAGTTCAGTGGCTTCCAGCTCTACGTCCTCCCCAACCTCTGCACTGCCTTGCTACTCGGCCTGGACTTCCAGTGCAACCTTCAGAGCCTAACCCTGAAATTTGGCGGCCCCTTACTGTTTGCGGCCTCGCGACCCTTAAGGTCGACCCGCCTTCCCTGTTTGCAAGCCTCACCCCGGAGTGCAAACCCGTCACCACCAGGAGCAGACGGTACAGTGCCCAGGACAGGACCTTCATAGAATTTACAGTGCAGAAGGAGGCCATTTGGCCCATCGAGTCTGCACTGGCTCTTGGAAAGAGCACCCTACCCAACCCCACACCTCCACCCAATCCCCACAACCCAGTAACCCCACCCAACACTAAGGGAAATTTTGGACACTAAGGGCAATTTGGCATGGCCAATCCACCTAACCTGCACATCTTTGGACTGTGGGAGGAAACCGGGGCACCCGGAGGAAACCCACGCAAATACGGGGAGAACGTGCAGACTCCGCACAGGCAGTGACTCAAGCTGGGAATCGAACCTGGGACCCTGGAGCTATGAAGCAATTGTGCTAACCACGATGCTAACCTTTCCAAATTTCTCCACACCGCCACACTCCTCAACCTAACTTACAACAAGGAGAAGTGTGTGTTCAGCATGAACCAATTAGCCATCCTCGGCTATGTGGTTCAGAACTGAGTTCTCGGGCCCGACCCGGATCGCATGCGCCTCCTCATGGAACTCCCCCTCCCCCACTGCCCCAAGGCCATCTAACGATGCCTGGGGTTCTTTTCGTATTACGCCCAGTGGGTCCCAAACTATGCGGACAAGGCCCGCCCACACATTCAATCCACCGCTTTCCCACTGATGGCCGAGGCTCACCAGGCCTTCAACCGCATCAAGGTCGACGAGACGCTCCCCTTCCAAGTCGAGAGCGAAGCATCAGACGTCGCTCTGGCCAGCACCCTCAACCAGGCAGGCATGCCCGTGGCATTCTTTTCCCGCACCCTCCATGCCTCCGAAATTCGACACTCCTCTGTCGAAAAGGAGGCCCAAGCGATCGTTGAAGCTGTGCGACATTGGAGCATTACCTGGCCGGCAGGAGATTCACTCTCCTCACTGACCAACAGTCGGTTGCCTTCATGTTTAACAACACACAGCGGGGTAAGATCAAAAATGATAAAATCTTGAGGTGGAGGATTGAGCTCTCCGCCTACAATTACAAGATTTTGTATCGCCCCGGTAAGCTCAACGAGCCCCCCGATGCCCTGTCCCGAGGTACATGTGCCAGCGCACAAGTGGACCGACTCTGGACCCTGCACGGTGATCTCTGTCACCCGGGAGTCACCCGCTTTTACCACTCCATTAAGGCCCGCAACCTGCCCTACTCCATCGAGGAAGTCAGGGCTATCACCAGAGACTGCCAGGTCTGTGCCGAGTGTAAACCGCACTTCTACCGGCCAGACCGTGCGCGCCTGATGAAAGCCTCCCGCCCCTTTGAACGCCTCAGCGTGGACTTCAAAGGCCCCCTCCCCTCCACCGACCACTACACGTACTTTCTTAATGTGGTCGACGAATATTCCCGATTCCCCTTCGCCCATGCCCCAATATGACGTCTGCCACCGTCATCCAAGCCCTCAACACCATCTTCACTCTGTTCAGTTTCCCCGCCTACGTCCCCAGCGACCGGGGTTCCTCATTTATGAGCGATGAGCTGCGCCAGTACCTGCTCAACAGGGGCATTGTCTCGAGCAGGACGACCAGCTATAACCCCAGGGGAAACGGGCAGGTGGAGCGGAGAATGGGACGGTCTGGAGGGCCGTCCAGCCTGCCCTACGGTCCAGAAATCACCCGGTCTCCTGCTGGCAGGAGGTCCTCCCCGATGCACTTCACTCCATTTGGTCGCTCCTGTGCACCGCGACCAACGAAACCCCCCATGAACGTCTCTTTGCCTTCCCCAGGAAGTCCACCTCCTGGGTTTCGTTCCCAACGTGGCTGGCAGCTCCAGGACCCATTCTCCTCCGCAAGCACGTGCGGCTCCACAAGGCGGACCTGTTGGTTGAGAGAGTACAGCTACCCATGCAAACCTGCAGTACGCCTACGTAGCATATTCCGACGGCCACTAAGGCACAGGCTCCCTCAGGGACCTGGCACCAGCTGGCCCCCCCCCCCCCCGCGCTATGCCCTGGCGCTACCCTCCCCTCCCCCGGTGCACCCCACCGCAGCCCCCGCTCTAGGGCAATCCGTCCTCCCCTTGCTCCCACCCGGGGATGAAGAGGATTTTGACACGCTCCCGGGGTCACCGAAGACCAAGCCGACGCCTGAGTCGCCACCAGCACTGCGGCGCTCTCAATGACAGATGAAGGCGCCCGATCGTCTAAATTTGTAACCTTCTCTGTAATTTAAAAACCAATCTGTATGTATATAGTTTTCCACCAACCCCGCTGGACTCATTTTAACAGGGGGTGAATGTGGTAGTCACCACTGTTGTATTATATTGTATATATGGGTATTACGGTAAGGCCCCTGTACTACAGGTACGGGGGTAGATCCCTGCCTGCTGGCTCCGCCCAGTAGGCGGAGTATAAATGCGTATGCTCTCCGAACAGCAGCCATTTCGTAAGCTGCTGTAGGAGGCCACACATCTCTGTGCAATAAAGCCTCGGTTACATTCTACTCTTGTCTCGTCGTAATTGATAGTGCATCAGTCTTTTCATTCACAAGCCTTCCACTTATAATGAATGCCTTTCAGGAACATCAGCATGACAGGGATGGAAGGGAAAAGTCTCATGTGATCCAGACTTAGTTTCACTTTTGCTTTGAGCAGAGACCACCACACCGTACTAATGTTTCCAAGCTATCTATGCAAGACTGTTCTCATGTGTCTAGTCTCAATAAGTGAAACCACAACATGTTTTCCCAATCCCTTATGAGCGATTAGGTATTATATCCTTCTAATAACACAACACGACTGACATGACTTTATTCCTTGAAAAGATCAGTGAAGGTTACATTTTGCAGGATGAATGCATTGTGATAGCTTCTGGCACATTTTGCATTTATGTGTCAAATCTTTTGCAAGTTGTCAGATACAACCTTCTCATGCAGCGAATGGAGACTCTAACAGTGTGAACAGTTCTGCAACTGAAAGATTGGAAAAAGTTAACATGGAACTCTAAAGGGATTGGGGAGGCCTCAGGGAGGATGCTGGGCTTTGGGGTGCTGGGGATGGAGTGGGGTGGATGGGTGATTTAAACTCGGAGGGGTGGGCCTGGACCTCATGGTGAATCTCAAAGGGGTTAAGGGCGGGGTCAGGTCTGCGAGGAGGGGCCCGGGAGTGGGGGTGAGAGTTCTGGTCAGGTTGGTGGGGTGCGGGGAGGGGGGTCAGGCCTGCTGGGTGGGGTGATGGTTTGGGAGTTGGGGATTGGAGAGGTAGTCTGGACAAGTCAGGCCTGTTTGGTGGGGAGGAGGTGGGGGGTCTCTGCTCGAATTGGGCCTGCATGGGGGTGGGGTTGACGGATCGGAATATCTCAGAGTGAGTCAGCGGGGTAGGGGGGGGTGGGGGGAGTACCTTGAGGTTATGGTTAGATGGGGGTAGGAGGGGGTCAATGGGGGAGGGAATGGTGGTCAAGGGTAGGGGGGTGCCATTGAGGGTAGTGGGGTGGGGTGTCAATCTGGATCTGTGCAATAGTTACCCATAAATTAGGAGAGATTTTAATTCTTCTAACTTTTTCTGAGTAACTATTAGTGTAACACGAGGGAATCGTCCGAAGTTTACAATTTAAATCACATTTTTGGATGTTTCTCATGGCAGGGGTATTGCCCAGAGGACGGTAGCACTTCCAGGCCAAGCAAATCTTACCAGGGAACTTCCAAAGGGAATTCCTCAGAACTTCTTTAGGGTACTCCCCAAACTGAACACTGGTAAAGTCACAGCCAATATGTGAATAGCTTGGAGTTGCATTGTTGTATCCACTAGGTGGTGCTATCATCCAACATGTAAGGGACCTGGGTTCTGCTTCCAGGAGTGACCCACGTCACGGAACTGAAAACGTTTCTGCACAAATCTGAATTTGGAACAAATAGTAATTGGAAATTTTGCAAATGTAACATTGACTTTACTTTGAAAATAGTAAATTCCACTCATTAAATCTGAATTTGGAACAATTAGCGATTGGAAATTTTGTTACTATAACATTGAGTTTCTAGATATTAAGACCAGCCCAGATGACATCCCCAAAATGTTCTGGGTCCGGGCGAGACCCCTCGATTTGTCACCATCTGGCTGGGATACCCTTAAAATGTTACAAACCCGAGTGAGGAGAAATGGCTGGCTCTGTGTCTTTATTCAACCCACCCTCTGCTGGCAGCAACAAAGGTTTAATCTAACAATGTTCCCTTTTCCCTTGGATACCTTTCCCAGACCTAATCATTCCTTTTAAAAAGGAACCAATTTAATCAATAATAATCTTTAGTGTCACAAGTAGGCTGACATTAACACTGCAATGAAGTTACTGTGAAAAGCCCCTAGTCGCCACACTCCAGTGCCTGTTCAGGTACACGGAGGGAGAATTCAGAATGTCCAATTCACCTAACAAACATGTCTTTCGGGGATTGCGAGAGGAAACCGGAGCACCCGGAGGAAACCCACGAAGACACAGGGAGAACGGGCATACTCCACACAGACAGTGACCCAAGCCAAGATTTGAACCCGGGCCCTTGGCGCTGTGAAGCAACAGTGCTAACTACTCTGCTACAGTGCCAAACAAGGCTTTCATGAATGAAAGTACAGTACCTACTAAAAGACAAGGGGAAATGGTAAAACACATGCATCTCCATTCATACAGGTTAGAAGTAAGAATTGAGTCTAATGGTAAGTGTCATGATATCCACATCAGCATATCATGGTGCAATCACACACACACTGATGGACAGGTGGTTGGACCAACCAACACACACACAACATCGCAGCCAATCACCAGTGAGAGCACACGCACTATAAAACAGGGAACACCACAGTTCCCGCTCATTCTACCTGGAGATAGCTCAGAGCACAGAGCTCACAGCGTGCCACTCAGACATAGATCATGTGCTGAGTGCCTCACTAAGATAGCGATAGGGCTGGGCCCACAGGTTAGCTGGTGAAGCACGTACCCAAGCCAGTAGTTAGTTGTTACCATTGTTTAGACAATAAAACAGAGTTGTACCATCTACAGCCGTGTTAGATCATTTGTGCATTGGAACACCCAACACGACATGATACCAGTAGTGGACGCTAACCAGCGACTGTGAGACCTACCTGCACCTCTTCAGAAATCCGCCATCCTGCTCCATGGAAAATATCAGCCCGCCGCAGCCGCTCCGAATCGCTGGAAATCTTGGCGTAAACTGGAAGCTGTTTAAACAGCGCTTCCAGCTCTTCCTAGAAGCCACAGACAGGGAGAATGCATCGGACACCAGGAAGATCGCCCTCCTCCTCTCCACGGAGGGGCACCACGCCATCCACATCTATAACTCCCTGGCATTCGCGGAAGGCGAGGACAAAACAAAATATAAGATGGTACTTCTAAATTTCGAGGAACACTTCAGTGTGGAAGTTAATGAGAGCTTCGAGAGGTACCTCTTCCAGCAGCGCCTGCAGGGTAAGGATGAGCCTTTTCAATCTTATTTGACACACCTCCGTATCCTCGCGCAGTCCTGCGGCTATGAGGCCACCTCCGACTCCATGATACGGGATCAGATAGTTTTGGGGGTCATCTCGGACACCCTACGCCAGCAGCTCCTTAAAATAAAGCGGCTCACCCTAGCGACTGCCATCGAGACCTGCGTCCTCCATGAGAACGCGACCAGCCGGTACTCCCAAATCCAGGCGGGCGAAACGGCACGGCACGGGTCCTACGAGGCGGAGCAGGTCCAGTCGATCGAGTTCCTCCCGGCCCGCGGCCCGGATGAGGTCGGCCATTTCGCGCGCTTTCCGAGGCCTCCTGCGCTTGTACGTGCCAAAAGAGGGGACGTTGACGCAGAGGGACGTGATGCGCAGGCGCGCTCTACGCAGGACCGCCAAATTGGCCGATGTGAAGGCTATTTGTGCGTCGACCTGACAAACGAACGCCTCCGAGTCGGGCAGTCTGTTGACCGCCATGACGTCACGACGTGCGGCAACTGTGGCTCCGCCCACTTAAGCGGCAATGTCCGGCCAAAGCGCGACAATGCCTGCGCTGTGGCAGGATGGGCCACTACGCTGCCTGCTGTCGAGCAGCTCAACCTGCCAACTCCCAACAATTCCACCAGCCCTACACTGAGTCATATCCAGATAGTATGCAGACCAGCGATACCGAAGACAGGGAGCCCTTCCGCGTTGCGGTAATCCGCAAGAACCGGATGTCCCCTAGTCGGAACCACCAGCCGCTGCCAGTGCACAGCATTGATCCGGGCGATGAGTGGTGTGCCACCCTAACGGTCAACCAATCCCAGATCACATTTCGCCTGGACACTGGTGCCTCCGCCAATCTCCTCGCATGGTCAGCCTTCCAGACCTTGAAGGTTAAACCACCGATTCTGCCATCCCACTGTCAGCTGGTTGACTACAATGGAAACGTCATCCCGGCCACGGGGTCCTGCCAGCTCGAGGTTACACACAACTCACACAAAGCCACATTATCATTTGAAATCGTAGGATCCCCGAAGGACTCTCTGTTAGGCGCACAGGCGTGCAAGATCCTCCACCTCGTTCAACGGGTACACACTCCGTCTCCAGAAGGCACGTCCGATTTCCCGGATACAGACTTTAGGGCGCAGCTCCACTCACTCCTCGCGCACAACCAGGAGGTTTTCGGGGGCATGGGCACACTGCCCTACACGTACAAAATACGGCTCAAACCGGGCGCCACCCCGGTCATTCACACACCTCGTAGGGTCCCAGCACCACTCAAGGTCCACCTCAAGCAGCAGCTGCAGGACCTGCAGGACCAAGGAGTGCTTTCCCAGGTCACGGAGCCAACGCCATGGGTCAGCTCCATGGTGTGCGTCAAGAAGCCCTCCGGCGAGCTCCGAATCTGTATCGACCCAAAAGATTTGAATCACAACATTATGAGGGAACACTACCCCACACCCAAACGAGAAGAAATCATGAGCGAAATGGCTCGGGCAAAAATATTCACCAAGCTTGATGCCTCAAAGGGATTTTGGCAGATTCAATTGGATAAGTCCAGCAGGAAGCTGTGCACTTTCAACACTCCATTTGGCAGATACTGCTACAATAGGATGCCAATCGGCATCGTTTCGGCCTCCCAAGTGTTCCATCGCATCATGGAACAGATGATGGAGGGCATCGAAGGGGTACGCGTCTATGTAGACGACGTTATCATTTGGTCCACCACACCACAGGAGCACATCAGTCGTCTCCAGCGCGTCTTTGCACGGATACGGGATCAGGGCCTGCGCCCGAGCCAAGTGCTCTTTTGGCCAGACTGAGCTAAAGTTTTTGGGGGACCACATCTCCCGGTCGGGTGTGCGGCCGGATGCCGACAAAGTGGCAGCCATCGCAGCCATGCTGCAGCCGGCAGACAAGAAGGCAGTGCTGCGCTTTCTCGGGATGGTCAACTTCCTGGGGAAGTTCATTCCTAACCTTGCTTCGCACACGACTGCTCTTCGCCACCTGGCCAAAAAGACAACGGAATTCCAGTGGCTGCCCGCACACCAGAGTGAATGGGAGGAGCTCAAGGTCAAGCTCACCACCGCCCCGGTACTGGCGTTTTTTGATACCACACGGGAAACAAAGATCTCAACTGACGCCAGCCACTCCGGCATTGGGGCGGTACTCCTGCAACGGGACAGCAGCGCATCATGGGCTCCGGTCGCCTATGCGTCGCGGGCCATGACTCCCACAGAACAGCGCTATGCGCAGATTGAGAAGGAGTGCCTAGGCCTGTTGACTGGCATCGACAAGTTTCACGACTATGTATATGGTCTTCCGCAGTTCTCTGTGGAGACCGACCATCGCCCTCTGGTCGGCATCATTCAGAAGGACCTCAACGACATGACCCCTCGCCTCCAGCGCATTCTGCTCAAGCTCCGGAGGTACGACTTCCAACTTGTCTACACCCTGGGGAAGGATTTCATCATCGCAGATGCTCTGTCCAGGGCGGTCAACACACTGCCCGACTCGGAGGCGCTCATTTGTCAGGACGACGCACAAATAGCCTTCACATCGGCCAATTTGTCTGGCCCACATTGCCGTGAGACTGCGGCTGACCCCCTACTACAACGTGTGATGCGCCACATGACCGAAGGGTGGCTCAAGGGGCAGTGCCCACAATTGTACAACGTCCGGGACAACTTGGCCGTCATTGACGGTGTTCTCTTGAAGTTGGACCGGATCGTTATCCCACACAGCATGCACCGGCTTGTCCTCGAACAACTGCACGAAGGCCATCTCTGAGTTGAAAAGTGCAGGCGGAGGGCCCGTGAGGCTGTGTACTGACCGGGCATCAGCGACGACATCTCCAACATGGTGCTCAACTGCCCCACCTGCCAAAGGTTTCAGCCGGCGCAACCCCCGAGGCCCTTCAGCCCCATGAATTGGTCACGTCCTCCTGGGCGAAGGTGGGCGTGGACCTCTTTCATGCGCTCGGCAGGGACTACATTATTCTTATTGACTGCTTCTCAAGTTATCCGGAGGTCATACGCCTGCACGACATGACATCATCAGCTGTCATCCGGGCATGCAAAGAAACCTTTGCTCGCCATGGAATTCCGCTCACCGTCATGTCTGACAACGAGCCTTGCTTTGCGAGTCAAGAATGGTCTTCCTTTGCCACTTCATACAACTTCACACACGTGACGTCCAGTCCCTTGCATCCTCAGTCGAATGGCAAGGCGGAAAAGGGCGTCCACATTGTGAAGCGGCTCCTCTGCAAGGCTGCTGATGCCGGATCTGACTTCTGTTTAGCCTTGCTGGCCTATCGCTCGGCCCCACTGTCCACGGGCCTCTCGCCAGCCCAGCTGTTGATGGGTCGCACCCTCAGGACCACTGTGCCGTCCATTCATGTACCTGAACCCGACCATGCTCCAGTACTGCGAAGGATGCAACAACAGCGTGCTCAGCAGAAGGTGGCACATGACGCTCGGGCGACTGATCTTCCTGCCCTAGTGCCTGGAGACAACGTCCGCATACACCTACTGGAGCGTGACTGGTCGGCAACCGCCGAGGTTCTCCGCCACGTGGCTCCCCGCTCATTCCTGGTTCGTATGCCTGATGATCTCGCTACGAAATCATGCACCGGTGCCACGCCCTACTGTTGTCCCTGATGTCGACTTTGTTGAGCTTCCTGACACTCTGCCTCTTCCTCTCGCGCCCGTGGCCAGGCCCATTCCTCAGCCAGTGGATCCTGACCCACCCTTGAGGCGGTCAACCCGAATTCGTCGCCCACCTGAGAGACTTGACTGATGAGTGTAGCCACGTAAAATGGCTGCGTCCCGTTAATTTGGCCAAAACCCGATTTGAAATGGCTAACCGGAAAGGCTGCTGGGAAAAGCAGGTAACAAGACAGAAATGGACAGCTGCAGACAGAATAGCATATTCGGGTCTGGGGAAGTTGGCCCAGGTCGATACTCAGGGCTATTAACAGCCCATCCACCCAGACATCTGCAGTGTAATCAGCTATCCCCGGGAACAATTGCAACATATTAGCAATTGAATACCGGGCCAGACCTGTCGGCGCCTGCAGTGGCCGAAACAAAAGCAGGTGAACGACCGCCCCCCGATCGGGGAATCGCCTTGCAATTGGACGTATCGACCCCAGTGATTGGGAACAAGTCCAATCACTTGGGACTCAGGGTCAAGGGCCGCCCCGGGAGGCGGGAAGCCCCTGGGCCCTATAAAGTGAGGGGCCAAATTCAGATCTCTCTCTCTCCCTTCTTCGCCTGCTCGAGACCTTCGCAAGAACAACAACCGGCAACCGTAAGTTTGAATCCAGCGATCGCTATCCGATAAAGACTCCTAGCCATCGACCTGTATCAGCCTTTTGAATCCCGCGGGCCAGATCCGATTGGATAAGCCATTCGTTTCCCTGACCTGGTGGGCTCTTCCTAAAGTTAAGTATTGGCCAGTAGTGATAGGTTTATTATATAGATAGTAGGATTACTGTGTAAACATTACTTGTTACATATAATAAATGACCGTTGATTTCAATCTTACTAAGCGGTGTGCTGACTTATTAATCATAACTTGAACTTGAACCACGTGGCGGTATCAGAAAGATACCTGGCGACTCATGAGCAAAGGTGACGTAATCAGAGCTAATAAACTAAGGCTAAAAAGAGCAACATAATTGGCGACTCCGCCGGGACCCGACATAGAAGTGGAAAACCACTCCGGGAGGACCCCAACAATTTGAATTAGAATCCAATCGGTAACAAAAACAAAAAAACCACAAGTGTTCAAGCGGTTCTGGTTAATAATTCACAATTCGGAAGTGTGTGTATGCATGCGTAACTAACAGGGTTATAAGGTAAAACTGATAGATTTTGTTGCGTCAAAACTGTCGGAAGTCTGTATTTTCGGAAATTAGCGCAACCCGTACCCGCATCTACGACACCACCTTAGCCCCCTGTTCCAAATTTGAACGTAACGAGCAGATAAGAGAGATAGCCATGCAGGCAATGCAGGCAATGCAATGCCTCATGAACCCCGAAGAATTTGCGGTCGCATCGATCTGCAGCGTGAGAGTGGGACAGTGTCCCATTTGGGAAGTTGAAATTCGCAAATTTCTGCAGGGCAAAGGATGGCCCGTGTGGAGCGGTTTCTGTAATAATGACGACTCAGGTCCTGGAAGTATAGGGCATACTTGGTGGGAGAACCTGAGTGAGATCCATAAAAAGAGTTTAGCAAAAGCGCGCAAGCCGATGGCAATTGTGTCCTGTCTGGCACAATTGCGAGGCACAGAGGAGGTCGTCAGGACGCTCCGCAAAGAAATAGAAGGCATACATCGTATGAGTAAAATCGATGTATGCGAGGTTGAGAAAGAGAACCTGGAATTAAAAAGGAAATTAGCAGCAAAGGACGAAGAGGTGGCTGATGCCAAACGAGGTCACCAGTCTTGTCTGGCGCATTTGAGTAGTTTCCAGTCCCAGTATGAGAAGGCTTATCAGGACCTGCAGCGTGCAGTCCTGGTAAAGAAAGAAACAGAAAAGAAGGTAGAGACGCTCCAGAAACAATGCAGTGATCTCAAGGCAGCCTTGAGAGCGCTCCACGCTGCAGCCATGGAACAAAGGCAGAGTACCTTGGACCATTCAAAGTGCAGAAGGCAAATTGCAGACCTGCAAGCAATGCTTTCTGTCCAAAAGGGATTCCAAGACACCTTTGGGGAAGGTTTAGACCAGGAAGACGGCCCTGATTGGGAAGAACTGCAAGAGACAGCGCAGAGATATGTTCAGGTAGCATGTGCGCAGGGAAAACCCCAAAGGAGGAGAGCACCCCCACCCCTCACACAGCAGATAGTACAGGCTCCCATGAACCCTGTAACAACCCACCGCACCGCCACAGCAGACTAGGCGGAGGTCTTATATTCCACCCCCTCACAGTGACCCAATTACGGGACGCGTGTGCCAAAATCACACCGTTCCTCCCCACTTCAGACCCACACCATTTCTTTGCCACCGTCAAACGCCAGGCGACCATGTACGGCCTGGATGAGAAAGAGCAGGTAAAGCTCACGGTCCTCAGCTTAGACCCATCGGTCGCAGCAGCCCTTCCCGACCCACAGAATGTAGGAGGAGGCACCCTTGCAGAAATGCATACCACGATCCTGGATACGATCGGGTACAACCGGGGCGACCCCGTAGACGGTCTAAATAAATGCAGACAGAAAACGTCTGAACATCCCACAGCGTTCGCAGGACGCTTGTGGATTCACTTTGAAGCAGTTTTCGGCAACGTAGACCGTGCCCATTTGTCCGCTGACAATATGGCCAAATGGACCCGCACCCTTATCTCCCATGCCACGGAAGCAGGACAGAATGCCTGTAGCAATTATGACCCCTCGGAGGAGGCTCATAATGAGAAGTGGGTGGTCAAAAGATTGTCCCGCGTTTGGGAACAAGCGGCTCACGGTAAACCAGCAGCTAGAACCCCCGAGGAAAACCAAGCCGCCGCAGACGTGCAGGCAGTAAGAACCACTCTCCACAACCCCGCCTGGGTAAACGAGGGAAAGAGCAGCTCCCCGGCAAAACCGCAAGAATGCTACAATTGCGGACAGTTGGGACATTTTGCCAAAGAATGCAAGGCCCCTAAAAAACCACAGAGAGCCCAACAGACAGGCACTCTCAATAAGAAAAAGGCAGAGCCCACACATAGCGTTAGCGCCCAGTCCGATCAGACAGACTTGACCGGAACAGACTGACGGTGTACAGGCTCCCCCAGCTGGGTCTGCGATACCCTTTGGGATAGGTCAGGACGACCCGTAGTCGCAGCAAAGGTTAGGGGACAGCCAATCGAGCTTCTCTGGGACACAGGAGGGTCCCGCACAACCTTAAATTCCTCCACCCTTGGTAAGGACACGTGGCCCACCACAGCCACTATCACCCTCAGCGGCTTCACAGGCCACTCACAACAGGGACACATCACAGCCCCTGTACCCATCCAGATGGGAACTATTAATACAAAGCACCCCGTAGTGTTAGTCGACCTGCCCCCAACAGCAGAGCACATTTTAGGGATCGACTTTATGAACTCTCACCACCTCTCTTTCGATCCAGTCAACCAGTGTGTCTGGAAGATGGCGAAATCCGCTAGAGCCCCCGCAACGCTCAATATAGGGGATTATATGAACAAAATTAGCGCAGTAGGTGAGTTTTGGTTCAACCACACTCAGCACGGACCGACAGGTTAGGGCAGTCCTGCAAAAGAACAGGGCAGCATTCGCAACCCACAAACACGACTGTGGACGGATGACCGGTTCCGTACAGATAACCGGACCGGACCCAAGACCCCCAAAACAGTACGGATTTCCCCTAGAAGCAGAGGGAGAAATCCTAAAGGTCATAGAAAGCTTATTAGAGCAGGGCGTCCTAAGATCGGTAGCCTCAACTAATAATGCCCCGATTTGGCCAGTAAGGAAACCCGACGGATCATGGCGTTTGACCATTGATTATCGGGAACTCAATAAAGTCACCCCCGCAGCAGCCCCCACCGTTGCACCAAGTCCCGAGACCATGCTCAAACAGGGACTCCATGCCCAATATTTCACGGTTTTGGACATCAGTAATGGGTTCTGGTCCATTCCATTGGCAAAGGCGTGCCAGTATAAATTTGCCTTCACTTTCAGAGCGCAGCAGTACACGTGGACATGCCTGCCACAAGGCTTCCACAACTCCCCCTCCATTTTCCACCGACAGCTGGCAAATGGACTAGCAAAATTTTCTCGCCCCGAATGTCCAGTACAGTATGTAGACGACCTACTACTGCAGACAGACACAAAGGAAGAGCACATTGAGCTTCTGTCCGAACTCCTGGAATTACTACACTCCATTGGCTGTAAAGTAAACCCCAAATTGGCCCAAATATTGGAAGAAAAGGTGATATATTTGGGTACTATCATCACACACGGCAAACGCGAGATCGAGCATAAACGAATTGACTCGATCGCTAAATTGCCCCTTCCCCAACACGTTTCAGCCCTCCGGTCGTTTTTAGGACTGGTTGGCTACTGCCGAAACCACATTGACGGTTTCGCCAGCAAGGCAGCGCCCCTCTCAGACCTCCTAAAGAAAGGAGCCCCCTGGGAATGGCTTCCGCAGCATAGGGAGGCTGTGGAATCATTAAAACAGGCACTCATAGCCGCCCCCGCACTACAAGTTCCCGACCCGCTTTCCCCTTACGCCATAGAGGTAGCGACCACAGACCGCACCCTTTCAGCCGTGCTCCTGCAGGAACGGCACGACCAGCTAAGACCCGTAGCTTATGCCTCCCGAATTTTAGATCCTGTGGAGCAGGGATTTTCAGCCTGTGAGAGGCACCTGCCCGCAGTTTTCTGGGCAGTCCAGTACTTTTCCTACATTACCGGACTGAACCCCATCACCATTTTGACCGAGCACACCCCCACCCAACTTTTACTGGACGGACGACTTAAAGACGTTACCGTCAGCCAAATCCACGCTGCTTGGTGGACCCTTCTCTTACAAGGACGGGACATCACAGTAAAACGGACAAAGACTCACACATACCTAGCGGACAATCTACAGTACCCCGGAACCCCCCCATGAGTGTGAAATCATCTCGCCCCACCATAATACAGGCCCCTTTATAGCCAGAACACCCCCCAGAAAACTAGCCACTCCATCTCAGAACCCCCCTCACCCGGACACGTGTGACCGCATCAGGATCTATGTGGATGGATCTTCCACGATCCTGGATGGGCAACGCATAACAGGTTGTGGGATTTATGTGGAGGACACGCAGGGACCCGCCCTTGAGGAAATCGCATTAAAATTACCCGGACACTTAGGCGCGCAGGCAGCAGAGCTTGCGGCCGTCGCTTACATTGTAGAGCACTCAGATTCCTTCCCCAGCCCAGCAGACATATATTCACAGTCTATACGTCTGCAACAGCCTCACTGAATTTCTGCCCCTCTGGGAAACAAGAGGATTTGTTTCCGCGGATGGGAAACCCCTCCCCTCAGCCCCATGACTTTGTCACATTCTGGAAAAAGCCAAGAACCGGACGTTTGGCATTATAAAAGTCCGCAGCCACCATCGTTTCTCCCCCCCTGGAAATGTAAAAGCCGACGCGCTGGCTAAGGCAGGATCCAGGCATGGGTATTTTTGGAAGCCCCCCGAGAGTGCCCCAGTGAGTGCGCCAGTGAGTGCAGTTCAGGTCGCGCAGACTAGGATCGAAGATCTAGTAGAGGCCCAGAAGCAGGATAGCGCTCTCACTGAAACCGTGAAAGGGAAGTTTCCAGCCTCATACGAAAGGTACAGAAATACCATAACCACACATGACGGTGTGGTACTAAAGGACACCCTTTATGTAGTTCCTGAGCAGGGTAGGAATCAAATGATCTGCTTATTCCATGATGGTCATGGACACCAGGGAATCAAACCCACCGCAGCCCACCTCAAACAGCTTTGTTGGTGGCCTAATCTCAAAGAGGATATATCCCATTACATCGAGAATTGCCTCATCTGCGCTCAGAACAACCCAGATAGATATGCAAAAAGGCACATCTCAGCCACACCCGACCCGTTAACGGCCCCTGGACTAACCTCCAGATCGATTTTATAGGTCCATTGCCCCCTTGCAGGAATGGCTATAAATATGTTCTGGTGGTCATAGACACTTTTACAAAGTGGGTGGAAGCATTTCCAGCCCGCACCAACACTGCGAAAACCACAGCCAAGATCCTAACCCACCACATTTTTACAAGATGGGGACTCACCCGCAGTATTGAGTCGGACCAAGGTTCTCACTTTACGGGACGGGTCATGCAGAACGTTCTCACGATATTTGGCATAACCCAAAAATTTCACATTGCGTACCACCCTCAGTCGAGTGGTATAGTGGAGCGCATGAATCGGACCCTAAAAACCACCCTTAGAAAAATGGTCCAGCAAAACAACACCACTTGGGATTCTGTCCTCCCCTTTGCGCTGATGTTTTTGCGTAACACCTCCCAGAAATCACTTGCGCACCGCTCCCGCCGAAATCCCAAGGCCTGCTCCTGTGAAGGTAAGTGTTTTTAAAGGAGAAACTTACCCACGGCGGGTGGCTGCCTTTGGCATGACTGGAAAATCCTGCCAGTGGGAAGGGCTGGAAAATCCCAACCAATACCTTTGTGATTGATTGCATTCGATCTCCATCCATCATGTCAGATTGAACCAGGCTGTTTGCCACATTGGCACGCTATCAGTTCGCCCGCTGAGCTTCTGACCCCATACGTTCTCTGTCATACATTTATCCTTCTTCCACCTCAACCCTTACAATAACCTTTTTTCTGTTGAACTCTCATTCCTGCCTTTGTCACCTCAATGATTCCAATGTGCTTCCTGTCTTCCTCACGTGGTAACCATTAGCTCCCCCAAAGTGCTGCGATCCACATGCTAATCTGGGCCTCTGTGCTTGCTGGCTCATGGAGGTTCCTGGCTAACATTTTAAATGTCTCATTCTTGTGTTTAAACCTTTCATGTCCTTGCCCCTCCCTATTCACATAAAGTACTACAGCCATCATGCCATCCCATGTTCCCCTGACACTGATTCCTATGCAATAACTCATCGCATTGATCCCACTATTGATGGCCATGCCTTTAGTTATCTGCCTAACTGCCTCAGCTGCTCTGCCTCCCTCCCCTCCTTTAAAACTCCCCAAACCTTTGATCACCTCCCCTAATATCTGCCTCTTTGGCTTCACGTTCATTTATTTCTGAATATGCTTCAGTGAAGGCGCGATGTAAATGGAATTTATTCTGGCTGTTTCTTTGTAGAATATTTACAGATAAGTGAAGGTGTGATGAAGATAAGGTTAACACCACTTGTGACTGTTCAAAGTAATTGTTGATGGCAACACATTTTCTTTTATTATCACCCTGTACATAGAAAAGAGTCAGTGCTGTCGTAGCCAGGATAAAATACATTGCACTCTCTGTAAATGCATCCAAGCCCCATTGACCCATTCCCCTTGTGCTCACTGGCATTATTGGTTCCTGGGCTGAGGATATCTCAATTTTAAAATTCTCATTCTTGTTTTCAAATCCATATAAGGCCTTAACCCTCCATATGTCTGTAATAACTTCCATCCGTAAGACCCTCCTTCTGTGCTGTCACGATTCCACTCTATGAACCCTCCAAAGTCTTTACATTCCTCCTACTCTGGTCTCTTCCACATCCTCGATATTAATTGCTCCGCTATTGGTGAAGCCCTACACTCTGGAATTCTGTCTCGAAAGCTCTCCCAACTTTCTACCTCCCTCGTGTCCTTTAAGATTCTCTTCAAAACCTACTTCCTTGACCAACATTTGGTCCCCTATCCTGGTATCTCCTCATGTGGGTGGATGTCAAGTTTTGTTCGGTAATGCGAGTTGTCTTGAGATTTTATTGCGTTGAAGGTGCTGTATAAATAATATTTATCATTGACTTCCGGTTACGGCGGGCGGGAGGCAGCCGCACAGTGGAGGACTCCCGCTCGGGAATAGAAATTTGGGGGTTTTAACGCCCGGTCCCAGGGGCAATGGAGGCTGAAAAAGCTGTAAGAAGGCACAGGGAGGAGAAATGTCTAAGCTTGGGGATAAAAACGGCCGTGAAAAACGGGGTTAATGAAAGTCCGCCGGTGAGTGGAAAAGTAAGCGCAGGAACTGTAAGGAAAGCGGAGGCTGGAGCACCAGGGGTGGCCGCATCGCTCACAGCAGAAGAAATGACCAAAGTGATGGTTGTGGAACTTGAAAAACAGTTCACAAAGCACATGGAAGCGATGAAGAAGGAGATGAGGGTGATATTGAAAGCGCTAGTGGAGGAGGCGATTGCCCAAGTGAGGGTGGCGGTATCAAGCGCAGCGGCGGAGGTGCGGGAGCAAGGTGAGACACTGAAGGAAGTGGGAGAGGCATTATCGCAGCACAGTGATCAACTCACCTCGATGGGGAAGGAGTTGCGGAAGGTGACAGAGACCAACAAGGGTCTGCGAGCCAAAATGGAAGACCTGGAAAACAGATCCAGGCGACAGAATCTGAGGATTGCGGGTCTGCCCGAAGAGGTGGAAGGCCCGAGGCCGACGGAGTATTTTGCCACAATGTTGGCAGAGGTATTGGGGGAGGGGGACGATCTCTCTCGATACGAACTGGATCGGGCTCATCGGTCGTGGAGGCCTATACCAAAGGCAAGTGAGCCGCCAAGAGTAGTAACTGTGTTTCTGTAGGTACAGCGTGAAGGAGAAGGTCCTGTACTGGGCCAAGCAGAAGCGGGTGGTGCAGTGGGCTGGAGCTGGTATACGCAAATACCAGGACTTTACGGTGGAGCTGGCGAGGAGGCGGGTTGCCTTCAGTCGGGTGAAGAAGGCACTGTACATCAGCAAGGTGCAGTGCGGCATAGTATATCCAGCTAAGTTGAGGGTGACCTACTGTGGTGATACACCACTGTACTTCCCTACCATTGTACATAGTATATAATAGTTGTGTGTAACGTGGCCCTGTAATACTGTGTATTGTACTGTAGCTCTGCAGAGGTTCGGTCACTGGTAGGTAACCCGACCTGGCCACGGAGAGCTCCGCCTTAGCCACTCCCCCGAGAGTTACGTATAAGAACCCTCTTCTGGGACCGGCCCCATTCTGCCTTGGGTCGTCTGTGTCGGGTAAGCCTCCCATGTAGTATATTAAAGCCTTAGTTAAAGTCTCACATGTCTTTGTGGTTCTTGACGCTTAGTGCATCACTTACAAATCCAAGGACTTTTATTTTGGGACGCGGAAGCGGCGGAGGAGTTTGCGAAGGCAGAAGGACTGTGGCAGAATTGAGAAATGGGACTGAGAGCGGGTCGTGTACCGATGTAGCCTCATGTAACTTTATTTTTTCACTGCGTGTTGGTGTATGTACTAAATGAGTCGACGCTGTATATTTGGACAAGGGAAGAGTTGGGACTTTCATTTGCAATGATGGTTCTTTGGGGCTTGGGTTTATATGCGGGGGTTGTGTGCTAAAGGGGATTTCTTGGTTTTCCTGGGACCAGGCAAGGAAGAAGGAGACCCAGGCGGGGGCCACCATGCTGGCCGGTTTAAGCCGGCCAGTGAATGGGAGTGAGGTGGGGGGGAGGGGCTGCAGCCATCGGATCCTGGTAGAACAGGTTTTGATGAGTCTAGCCAGGGTGAAAAGGTGGGGGAAGGAACCGAGGTTGGGGGGAGGAGTTTACAAGAGGAAGTGGAGGGGAGGAGTCGGGGTGGGAGGTGGGGGGGGTCTACAATTCATGGGTGCCATTCACGGTACTCTTTCGGGGATTGGATGGCGTTGAGTATTAGTGGGAGGGGGTTGGGGGGTAGACTATATGTGTCAACGGTGACCAGGGGTGATTCCTGATTCCTTTTTTCTTTTTTCCTTTTTTCCTCCTTGGGAGGTTTAGTTTTATTTGATGCTTATATTGCCAGGTGGGCCGTTATTTGGGGAGTGGTGAGAGGATGGGATCGTTGTTGTTGATAAGGGGATTGACATTGTATTCGTTGCCGTTTACTGTTTATTGGTGGGGTGTAAGTTCTGAAGAAAATGTGAAAATAGAGAATAAAAATATTTTTCAAAAAAAAATATATTTATCATTGTTCTTTTTAAAAATAAATTTAGAGTACCCAATTATTTTTTCCAATTAAGGGGCAATTTAGCGAGGCCGATCCACCTATCCTGCACATCTTTTGGGTTGTGGGGGTGAAACCCATGCAGACACGAGGAGAATGTGCACACTCCTCACGGACAGTGACCCAGGGCCAGGATTCAAACCCGGGTCCTCAGTGCCATAGGCAGCAATGCTAACCACTGTGCCACCATGCTGCCCTTTATCAATGTTCTTGGTGTAGATTGCTTGTTCATTATGTAATCTTTCTTTCTCTTTCAGTGAAAGTCTCAAAGCCAGTCTTAGATTTAACATGCATTTCCCCAACAACGATCAATATAACCTGTAAAGTGGAGAATGGAACGAGTTTGACCATGAAATTATTTGGTAACTCAAGAAATGAATCAAGCAATGATCGATATTTAAACGAGATACAAACCTTGAAAAAGACTGAAGATATTAAATATATCTGCACTGCTAGCAACAATATTAGCAAAACCCAAGAATCAGGAATGATTAACTGTCAAGGTAAATCTCAATTAATAATTTAGAGTGACACGAATTAGCTCTTGTGTTAGTCGTTACGATTATTGTCTGATAATGAGAAATTGAGAGAACTGCGGGATTCTCCGCAAACGGCGCAATGTCTGCTACCCGGCGCCAAAAACGGCGCGGATCAGTTCGGCGTCGGGCCGCCCCAAAGGTGCGGAATTCTCCGCACCTTTCGGGGCCAAGCCCTCGCCTTGAGGGGCTAGACCCGCGCCGGAGCGGTTTCTGCTCCGCTGGCTGGCGGGAAAGGCCTTTGGCGCCACGCCAGCCGGCGGCAAAAGGACTTCGCCGGGCGACGCATGCGCGGGAGCGTCAGCGGCCGCTCATGGCATCCCCGCGCATGCGCAGGGGAGGGGGTCTCTTCCGCCATAGTGAAGACCATGGCGAAGGCGGAAGAAAAAGAGTGCCCCCACGGCACAGGCCCGCCCGCGGATCGGCGGGCCCCGATCGCAGGCCAGGCCACCATGGGGGCACCCCCCGGGGCCAGATCACCCCGCGCCCCCCCCAGGACCCCGGAGCCTGCCCGTGTCGCCTTGTCCCGTTGTTGAAAAGGAGCTCTAATCCATGCCGGCTGGCGAGGGTTGACAGCGGCGGGACTTTGCCCCATCGCGGGCCGGAGAATCGCCAGGTGTGGGCCCGCCGGCCGCCGCGATTCCCGCTGACCGGCGCGGCGCGATTCCTGCCCCCTCCGAATCTCTGGTGACGGAGAATTCGGGACACGGCGGGGGCGGGATTCACGCCAGCCCCCGGCGATTCTCCGGCCCGTTGGGGGGTCGGAGAGTCGCGCCCCTGGATTCAATGCTTTCAATTTCACTTGATTGTTACAGGATTTCGCTAATCTGGAACAGTTCCTGATCAGTAAATCCAGACAAAATTGATTTCTTAATCTTCCAAATTTGTAGTTCTAGATTAAATTGGAAACACAGTTCAATGTGGAACATCCGATTGAATTGATGCCAAATGCAACTCACTAAAACTATATTAAATTGATCTGAAAGTCTTGATCAATAAATCAGAGTAGATTTTCACTTTACTGCTAGGTGTAAAGCTGGCATTGATGAATAGCTGCTTATTAAAGTTTTTTTATTTCCATTGACGTGCTCACCATCACATTCTCAAGGGCAATTAGGGATAGGCAATAAATATTGACCTTCCCAACATCCTGCAAAATAATTAAAAATTGGGAATGGAAATGAAACAGTTTCCATAAAGGAAAGCTGACTTTCAGGTCTGAAATATCAACCAAAAATTCCATCTGAAATCCTTGGTCAAATAATGTATTAACCATAAAGAAATGCAGTTCGCCATTCTCACACCGGAGTTTGGAAACAATCACTTTGTAAATGTCTTTTGCAACTTTCAATCTGTATTGACTTGATACCTGTTCAATTTAATGAACAAAATTGAAGAATGGCTGCTCTCCGCATCAAGCTAGAGTGTCTACAAATCAACCCCCACGTGGCAAATGCAGCAGCAACTTTTAAACAAAGGCTGGCATATTTCAACGGGTACATCAGGACAGCCCCGACTACCCCCACAGAGGAACTGAAAATGCAAGTCCTCCACTCAAGGGTGAGCCCAGAAATCTACACGGCTTATCGAAGACGCGGACGGTTTCGAGGACGCAATGACTTTGTTCAAAGAGCACTACGTCCGCACTGTGAATCAGGTATACGCTCGGCATCTTTTAGCTACCAGGCGGCAGATCCCAGGGGAATTACTGGACTATTTTTACCGCGCATTGTTAGTGTTAGGTAGAAACTGTAACTGTCCACAAGTCTCAGCCAATGACCATACCAAACTCTTAATACGGGATGCTTTTGTTGCGGGCATGCTGTCCTCTAAAATCCACCAGCGACTGCTGGAAAACGACACGCTAGGGCTTAGAGAGGCACGGAAACTTGCGCACTCCCTAGATGTAGCCTGCCGCAACACCCAGGCCTACGTTCCCGACCGCGCGGTACCCGCATGGACAGTGTGGACCCCACCCGCGGCCGATTACAAAGCACCCCTAAATTCCCCACAAGCTTGTGCAGTGCGGCAGCCAGGAAACCCGGGGGGGGGCGGGGGGGGGGGGGGGGGGATGCTATTTTTGCAGGCAAAACAAACACGCCCAGCAACGCTGCCCGGCCTGATCCGCAATCTGCAAGGGCTGTGGGAAGAAGGGGCACCTCGTGGCAGTATGCCAGGCCCGGTCAGCCGCCGCTGTCTCCACAGGCGAACCGGGCCCGCTGCCATGCCTCTCCTCACAGGCCATGTGCGATTCATGTGGGCAGCCATCTTGGATGACGTCTCAGGACCCCGACTCGGCTGGCCATGTATCACCTGATGAGATTGTGGCGCACAATGACTTACGCGAGACGAGAAGTGATGAAGTCGATCTAGGCTTTAATAAGCGAGACTTGTACCCAGCAGCTCAGCAACAGAATGAGGCTGCGGGAGAAGCTCGAGCTCTTATACTCTGCCTTCAGGGTGGAGCCAGAAGTCGGCAGATCCAACCAGGACCCGGGACCTGTCAGCCAATAGCCTCTCGGCTTCACAGGTACCACATTACCCCTAATACATACCATCACAGAGATCTCCCAGCCGTCCATGTGCGATTCATGGGGGCAGCCATCTTGGATGACATCTCAGGACCCCGACTCGGGTGGCAGTGTATCGCCCGACGAGATCTCTCAGCTTCTGCCACAACTTGCCTCAGTGACACTGGACCAGTCTCGGCCCCGAACGCTTTCAACTGCTACGACGTCGATACTCATGAACGGGCACAAGACATCCTGCTTGATCGACTCTGGGAAGACGGAGAGCTTCATCCATCCCAATAAAGTAAGACACTGCTCCCTCGTTGTACACCCGATTAAACAAAAGATCTCCCTGGCCTCTGGGTCCCACTCTGTGGAGATCCGGGGGTACTGCATAGCCAACCTCACGGTCCAGGGCGTGGAGTTCAATAACTTCCGACTCTACGTCCTCCCCTATCTCTGCGCTGCCACACTCCTGGGACTGGATTTCCAGTGTACCCTGTAAAGTTTAACGTTCAAATTCAGCGGCCCCATACCCCCCCTCACTGTCTGCGGCCTGGCGACCCTCAAGGTCGACCCGCCTTCCCCGTTTGCTAACCTTACCCCCGATTGCAAACCCGTCGCCACCAGAAGCAGATGGTACAGTGCACAGGATCGGACCTTCATTAGATCGGAAGTCGAACGGTTACTAAAGGAAGGAATTAACGAGGCCAGCAACAGCCCCTGGAGAGCTGAAGTGGTGGTTGTAAAGACCGGGGAGAAACATAGGATGGTCATAGACTACAGTCAGACCATCAACAGGTTTACGCAGCTCAATACGTACCCTCTCCCCCACATATCTGAAATGGTCAACCAGATAGCGCAATACAAGGTTTTCTCCACAGTAGACCTTAAATCAGCCTACCACCAGCTCCCCATTAGCTCGGATGACCGCAAGTACACTACATTCGAAGCAGATGGGCGGCTCTACCACTTTCTAAGGGTTCCCTTTGGTGTCACAAATGGGGTCTCAGTCTTCCAATGGGAGATAGACCGAATGGTTGACCGGTACGGTCTGCGGCCACGTTCCCGTACTTCGACAATGTCACCATCTGCGGCCATGACCGGCAGGACCACGACACCAACCTCCTCAAATTCCTCCATACCGCAAAAATCCTTAACTTAACCTATAACAAGGACAAATGTGTGTTTAGCACCGATCGCCTAGCCATCCTCGGCTACGTAGTGCATGATGGAGTCATAGGCCCAGATCCCGAATGCATGTGCCCCGCATGGAGTTTCCCCTCCCCCACTGCCCCAAGGCCCTGAAATGTTGCCTGGGCTTCTTTTCTTATTACGCCCAGTGGGTCCCCAATTATGCGGACAAGGCCCGCCCACTAATCCAGTCCACGGTTCTTCCCCTAGCGGCAGAGGCCCGCCAGGCTTTCAGTCGCATCAAAGCAGACATCGCCAGGGCGACGTGCACGCAATTAATGAGTCCCTCCCCTTCCAGGTCGAGAGTGACGCATCCAACATAGTTCTGGCTGCCACCCTCAATCAGGTGGGCAGACCCGTGGCCTTCTTTCATGCACCCACCACGCCTCAGAAATCTGCCATTCCTCTGTCGAGAAGAAGGCCCAAGCCACCGTCGAAGCTGTGCGGCATTGGAAGCATTACCTGGCTGGCAGGAGATTCACTCTCCTCACTGACCAACGGTCGGTCGCCTTCATGTTTGACAATGCACAGCGGGGCAAAATTAAGAATGACAAGGTCTCACGATGGGCTCTCCACCTATAATTACGAGATCTTGTATCGTCCCGGGAAGCTCAACAAGCCTCCTGATGCCCTGTCCCGAAGCACTTGTGCCAGTGTACAAGTAGACCGACTCCGAACCCTCCACGCCAACCTCTGCCACCCGGGGGTCACCTGGTTCTTCCACTTTGTTAAAACCCGCAATCTGCCCTACTCCATCGAGGAGGTCAGGGCCGTAACCAAAAACTGCCAAATATGCGCGGAGTGCAAGCCGCACTTCTACAGGCCAGGGAAAGTGCACCTGGTGAAGGCTTCCCGCCCCTATGAACGCCTCAGCGTGGATTTCAAAGGTCCCTTCCCTCCACCGGCCGCAACACGTATTTCTTAAACGTGATTGATGAGTACTCCCGGTTCCCATTCGCCATCCCCTGTTCCGACATGACGGCTACCTCCACAGCATCTTTACCCTGTTCGGTTTTCCCGCCTCCATCCATAGCGAAAAGGGGGTCCTCCTTCATGAGTGACGAGCTGCGTTAATTCCTGCTCAGCAAGGGCATTGCCTCCAGCAGGATGACAAGTTAAAACCCCCGTGGAAACGGGCATGTAGAGAGGGAGAACGGGATGGTCTGGAAGGCCGTCCTACTGGCCCTATGGTCCAAGAATTCCCCAGTGGCCCGATGGCAGGAGGTCCTCCCCGATGCACTTCACTGATCACTAATGTGCACCACTACCAATGAAACACCTCATGAAATCTCCTTGCCTTCCCTCGGGGACCTCGCTCCCAGCATGGCTGGCAGCCCCCGGACCCGTCCTGCTCCGCAAACAAGTATGGGCCCACAAGTTGGACCCACTAGTTGAGAGGGTACATCTCCTCCATGCTAACCCCCAGTACGCCTATGTGCCGCACCCCGACGGCCGACAAGACACGGTCTCCCTCCGGGATCTGGCCCCCGCTGGATCCCCCCCTCACCCACCCCCCCCCCCCCCACCAACCCCAACCATTTTTTCACTGGCGCACACCACCGCAGCCCCCTTCCCAGGAGGATCCATCCTCGCACTGGCCCCATCCGGATGCAATGAAGCTGAAGACGACACACTCCCACAGCCACGGATGCCCGAGCCGACGCCATCATCACCGCCGGGACTGCGATGATCGCAGAGGATGACCAGGGCCCCCAACCGGCTGATAGTTTCATTGTAAAATGAACTTGTAAATAATTGTCTGTAAATATGTGTATTGCATGTAAAGGCACCGAAGGGTACAGCTATAACCTCTACCACTGTAAAAGAAAGGCCACCACCCCCACCGGACTCTTTTTTAAACAGGGGGTGAATGTGGTAGGCTATATTAGGGCTATCGCGGTACCTCGGTGGGATGTACCTTATATTGTAGCATGAGTGGTGGAACCTGCCTGCTGGTTCCGCCCAGCAGGCGGAGCATAAGAGTCTGTGTTTCACCCACAGCATTCATTCTGTACTGGAGCTGCTGGGGTAACTATTTGTTCATTAAAGCCTTCAATTGGACTACAATCTCGCTTCAGTAGTGACTGATCGTGCATCAATACCAGAATTCACTGTATGACTTTGCGAATTGATCTTACTTTCTCAGTTGGTTTCTCCCTACTTTATATTACACCTTTCACCATTCCCTTCCTGACACAGAGTGATTCCACTGATGAACAATGGGGATGTATTCAGATGCTATCCTCACTCACTGAGGTCATCTTTGACATTGGGTGGTCGTCCAACTAACTATGCCAGCTGCAGAGAATCTACCCTGTTATTTTTGGTCCAGGTCTTATTTGAATTTGGCAGGTGAACTGCTGATCCCAAACATGCATCCTGATGCTGCTGGTCACAATTCTACCTGAGGAATGTTAGCCTGCCATCTAAAAGGTTAGGAGGGGTTATTGGGTTACGGGGATAGGGTGGAAGTGAGGGCTTAAGTGGGTCGGTGCAGACTCGATGGGCTGAATGGCCTCCTTCTGCACTGTATCTTCTATGTTCTATGTTCTATGATTGAGGTTAACCCTAGCCAACATGGTGCAGTTTGAATTCCGATCTCTGGATCATTAGGCCTGGCTTGACAAAATCACTAGTCTCACAATAGAATGTGACAAAGTTCATCCATTTTATTCTAGATTATGGAATTTATATGGAAATATGAAGCGTAAATCTCCAGACTAAGAGCCCACCAGCCTGGCCCCAGACAACTGGAACAGTTGGGACCCCAATGTTGTGGTGCAAAGTGAGCCCCAAGCCTGTACTTGTCGGCATCGATGCCCACTTCGCAATTTTCCCACAGGCAGCCTCCGAATTGTCTGCCTACTAGGCCCACCATCCAATTATGGATGATGGGTAAGCTCTTTGGGCCAGCAGCTCTGAAGAACCAGCTCCGCCACTGGGAAAGGTGGTCACTGCTGAGGAATACAGGAGCCCTTAGGCCTCCAGCAAGTAAGTTTTTAAAAAATGATCAGGGTTCAGCTACAGAGGAGGAACCTCTCCGAGGTGGAGATTGAGTCCGCAGGCGCTGCTTTCTCTGCCTGTGACCCCATCTTTTCTTCTTGTTGTGTGCTTTAAAGCGTAATAAATGTTTTGTTATTTGAACCATTTGCAACAAGACTGACCCCTTTATGGGTTTTTCACAGTAACTTCATTTCAGTGTTAATGTAAGCCTACTTGTGACAATAAAGATTATGATTATTTACTGCAATGGATCTCATATTTAAGAACCGGCATTCCATCAAACCTTCTCCCACTGAGCTGTTGCTGGGAGGTCACCTCCATTTACCTGGTCGCCTCCTGATGCAATGGGGGATCGCCATATATTGGAAAAGTGCTGAGAGCAATGTAAAATGGCCCCTAAATAGACCTTTAATTATGTAAATTAGCTTCTTGGACCAGGCAGCTTTTCTGCATCCAATCCCGTCATCAGTAAAGTGCCAGGCTTGCAGAAGGTACACACTACTGACAATGTGCACTGCTGGTGGGGGGGGGGGGAGGGAATATTTGAGGTGGGAACTGATCCAAGGTGATGAGTGAAAGAAGCAATGGTGACATGAGCAAACCATTTTTATGCAGCGTCTGGTTATGATCTTGAATGCACTGCCTGAGAATGTGTTGGACGTAGATTTGATCGTGGTTTTCAAAAGGGAATTGGATTACTGTTTGAAGAGGAAAAATTTGAAAATGCTAGGAAAACAAAGGCAGTTTCAAGGGATTTATATTAATATTGGTAAACATTAGAAAAAAGGTATGATTTTAAGTGTGCTTAATTTAATGTTTCTGTGCTTGGAGGGGTAAAGCTTATAGTTAGATTCATGCTGGACAAATGTGTTGTTATGTGTGGGGGTTGGTTATTGTGCTTCGAGCAGACTACGGCATAAAGAATAAATAAATGGCATAAGCATGTGAGTGTTGTTTAGAAACTGGGCCTTGTAAGCTTTAAAGTTTTAGCTTTAGCTGAATTTGTGGGCAGTTGGAGAGGACCTCAGGGAGTGAACATCTCTCAACTCTGCCAGAAAAAAGACTGGACGGGATGGGAGCTGAAAAGAGGCAGGCTTCCTGAAATACAAGTTACAGTCCAGATAACCAAGGAATTGGGAGAGAAAGAATTTTTAAGATAACTAGAGTAAAGTGAGCAGAGTCCAAGGTATTGTTCTGAAGAATTCAAGGAGGAGCAAACATAGTGTTCTGGGTTAAAGAAAGAATTGCAGTAACAAGATAGAGGGTAGGATTTTCTGGTCATTCACGCTGGCAAGATCCTATAGTTCTGCCGATGGCACATCCGCGCTGCGGGTTTGCTGGCAACGAGGGATGCATTCAACGGGAACCTCATTGACCACTGGCGAGCCGCCCTCCGCTGCTGCAGAATATGCAATACGTGGCGAGGAAAATCCTGCCCTTAAAGTGGAGCAGCACTTTCAAAGGTAAATCAACCACACAATGCCATTTTAATACTGGGAATTGAGAGTTGAAGAAATTGTGAGAAGTTTTCAAAGCAGTGAAGACAAGTAACTCCTAAAGGGGTTAGTGTAAATCCTGGACTGGATTCGCTGCTAAAAGTGGAGCAGAAGCTTGGTTTAAAACAGTCATTTGTAAAACCTGGACTGGATTTTAGAATGTAAGCCGCTAAAAGAAGGCATTATTATAAGAGAAGATTTTTAAGCGTGTTTTTGGTAGTGTAATTTGGAAACTCTCATGTGATAGTCATCGGGGTGGATTCTGAAGAGGAAACCACAGACACTAACTTGGGTTCAGAGTATGCATAGTGCATGTATTTTACCAGTCATCTTATGTGCTTAAAAGGGACTTTGTGTTAATGGGACCATTTTAGTTTAAGATTAACTTTGTAATCCATGTTAATCTTAAAATTTGTGTGTATTTGTTCAACTAAGGGAGCAGTAATGTATTGCATAATAATCCAACTTTTCACGTTCAATAAATATTTTCCCTGGTTGGTAAAACTAATTAGCGGTCCGGTGACCCCATGTTTTATGAAAATAAAATAAAAAGTTACTGCCTTTTGAGACAGGATTCCATTCTGGGATCTTCCCATCCAATTATATAACATCAACTGGGATCATAACACAAAACTACCGGAAAAGGGTGGGAGAGTGGGATTAACTGAACAGTTCTTATAGAGTGAGCTACCATGGACATGATGGGCCAAATGGCCGCCTTCTGTACTGTGACCATTCTATGGTTATATGACTACTCCTGCTCTGCCTGAGACAGTAGCTGGGGAAGGGATGGAGTCAGTGGCATGGAGTGAAGTTTCTGGCAGGATTTGAAGGCAATAGCTCTTTTTAATGTTATGCTGAATAAATTATGCCTCGTTCAAGATTAAATGCTGGACAAGCAATCTGATATCACTGATACAACTAAGGGACATACAAAGTGTTAGAGAGGTGAAGCTGAGTGTCATCAGCATAGCTGTAAAGGCTGACCTTTTGCATTATATATTTAAAGGGCATTAAAAAAAGGTGTTGGTGAAACTATCCCCTTCCTTACCTATCCAAATTGCCTCTCACATTCTTCCTCTTTTCTGTTGAGCACTGCTTGCCAGTGCTCCCATCACAATCTTCCACCAATCACAAACAATCCCTCTCCACGCCTCGTGAGCAGAACTGCGTGCCAAACTCTTCACTTCTGCAAAGAACTGTATGTTACAATCCTCGCCTGTTGTCAATACTGCTCTGTTAAAGTCCAGCCTCGTCTCCCCCTCCCCTCCCCATCAGCTTGGTGCTGTCTGTCAGAATCCTTCCTTCCTATATCAGTCAGAGCCCTTCCCCTCAACTCAAAGCTGCCTATCATATTCCTCTGTTTCCTCTTCTCCTCCCACCCTGAGCTGAGCTACTTACGTCAGTTACTTCTTTGTAGAATAACGTTTTGTTAAAATAGACAGCTTCTGTTCTCAATTCCTGGTACACAGACAAAATTCAGTCAAAATGACTTTTATTCAAAAATGTTCACTGCAGATCAACACAGTTTTTCTGCTAACTATATCAGGTAAGGATATTTTAATTGAAATACATTTTTAACTTTATGTATTAAATTCTTTGGGTTAATTTTAACTTTTAAACCAGGCAATATCAGTTTATTTGATCATTTTACAGCCAGACGATGTTCCTTTCCTCCTAATGCAATGGGCACCTGCTGTGATAGCAACTGCTTTATGTAATCTTCATTACCCACCATACCTTTGGTTTTCAAAGGAAATTTGGAAATAGAGGTAATTTAATGAACAGTAAATTGGGCAGATAGATTTCCTATTGCATTAACTGTTGCTACAAAGGATGCTTACATTTACTCAAATATTGACCTTGTATCCTATCTGCTTTATGAAATTACACTCTGAATGTGCACTTAATTTGCTAAAAGCACCCAATGTTCATTTATCTGCAAATAATCCTAAAATAAAATAAATTCGATCACACTTAATATTTAATTCAAAAATCTTTTTATTGGCATTTTCTATATTTATAAGCTGTTGTATATATACACATCACATTTTAATGGATAATTCATCCTAAAGGGCTGGAACTGTCAGTGGGGCCTGGGAGTTTCCTCAATCAGTTCCAGAGACCATTTAAGCTCATGTCCTTAATTCTGCCTGGATAAGGTGTGAGAATTTTGCAGTACTCTTTGCTGTCAGATTGTGAGAGGGACTCCAGCAGTAATCTTGCACACATTTGGGGTCCTCCAAGCATTACACCTGCCAGCCTGCTTCAAAACCTTTTCGATAGGTCATGTTATCTGCAATTTTCATGTAGCGGTGACAGCAACACCATATCATGCCAAAGAAACTCCAATCTGGTGGATTTTTCAATAGTTTGGATTGATGCTGGGTTTCCTTTCATGTCACAGAGATCAGTTGACCAGAAACAAATTAATACATTTCAACAGTTTTGTTTTTTAATCCA
The DNA here is from genome assembly GCF_047496885.1 of Scyliorhinus torazame. Classification (NCBI taxonomy): domain Eukaryota; kingdom Metazoa; phylum Chordata; class Chondrichthyes; order Carcharhiniformes; family Scyliorhinidae; genus Scyliorhinus; species Scyliorhinus torazame. Next base: position 69,321,586 of record NC_092714.1, on the reverse strand, counting down.
CAGGTCTGTTACTTACAGAAAGTAGCGATGATGTGGAGAATGTTTACAGTGAACTTGGGAAGCCAATATTCTTACATGTTTGGGATCAAAGCTCCAATAAGTACCATGAGGTGAAGTGGATGTATAATGGCAATGTAGCTGGACGATACAAAGATGGTTCTTTTCGGGTCTATGGTGGTTATAAAGATCGATTAAACATTTTTCCAAATGGGACTTTGACACTTAAAATCAGCAAAACAACTGACAATGGAAAATATATATGTGAAATATATGACAAAGCGGGAATACGTCAATCTACTAAAAACTTTCAACTGCATTTACTTGGTAAGTTTCTTTCTTTATTAGAATCCAGCCCAAAGCTTTGGACAAAATTCACTGGGTAATAGTCAGGGATTCCAAATCCTTTTGGGGAAAGAATCTATTTCAGGTAATTAGGGTATTGTAAATCTGAGGAAATATTCTCCACGTCAGGATTAGCCATGCATTATAAAAAAGGTGCAAATGCCTCTGAATCCTGAAGCAGCACCCATAACATCAGCTTATCAACATGCTCACAGAATGCATGATAATGTTTTGTATTATGTGAAAAGTTCCATGTACATACATGATAGTGGGGATTTAGAACTACAGGATTTGTAGGCGGTTGTGGGATAATGGCACCATCTGAACCACATCAGTGGGGTTGCAAATTGGCCCAATGAGTAAATATAACACTGTTAGTGCAACACTGATGCAGTTTAGATGCTTGTATCATAAAGGCAGGTCTCATATTGTGCAGATATCGGGTTGGTGCTGATACCACTCATGAATTGATGCCAGACTGATATTGTAACTGCCTTGGTATTGTCCTGATATTGGTCTGGTGCTGGTACACTGGTACTGGTGCAGACAGTCTCTTTGTAATATCGGACTTGCACTTAGATGCTCTTCGAATAATTGGATGGTGTTGTCTTGGATCTAGAGCATTCCAGTTCTGTATTGCAAGCAAATTTTATATTTTAACCATTTGAGCTGCATTCCAGTCAGCTTAAATAAACAATCTATGCATGGTTTTCATCTACAAGGCAGTGTAGACCCTACTGATGTTCAGCATGTAATTGCACAATAAATTGTCGGAAGTTGAATCCTAAACAAGCCAATTTTAGCTAGTATCAAGGCAAATAATACCTAAAATTTAAGTGATGGAAAGGGATAAGTATACACCGCAGGGCAAGAGTTATAGCTGGGGGAAGGGCAATTATGATGCCATTAGACGTGACTTGGGGGGGATAAGGTGGAGAAGTAAGCTGCAAGTGTTGGGCACACTGGATAAGTGGGGCTTGTTCAAGGATCAGCTACTGCGTGTTCTTGATAAGTATGTACCGGTCAGACAGGGAGGAAGGTGTCGAGCGAGGGAACCGTGGTTTACCAAGGAAGTGGAATCTCTTGTTAAGAGGAAGAAGGAGGCCTATGTGAAGATGAAGTGTGAAGTTTCGGTTGGGGCGATGGATAGTTACAAGGTAGCGAGGAAGGATCTAAAGAGAGAGCTAAGACGAGCAAGGAGGGGACATGAGAAGTATTTGGCAGGAAGGATCAAGTAAAACCCAAAAGCTTTCTATAGGTATGTCAGGAATAAGCGAATGATTAGGGAAAGAGTAGGACCAGTCAAGGACAGGGATGGGAAATTGTGTGTGGAGTCTGAAGAGATAGGCGAGATACTAAATGAATATTTTTCGTCAGTATTCACTCAGGAAAAAGATAATGTTGTGGAGGAGAATGCTGAGCCCCAGGCTAATAGAATAGATGGCATTGAGGTACGTAGGGAAGAGGTGTTGGCAATTCTGGACAGGCTAAAAATAGATAAGTCCCCGGGACCTGATGGGATTTATCCTAGGATTCTCTGGGAGGCCAGGGAAGAGATTGCTGGACCTTTGGATTTGATTTTTATGTCATCATTGGCTACAGGAATAGTGCCAGAGGACTGGAGGACAGCAAATGTGGTCCCTTTGTTCAAAAAGGGGAGCAGAGACAACCCCGGCAACTATAGACCGGTGAGCCTCACGTCTGTAGTGGGTAAAGTCTTGGAGGGGATTATAAGAGACAAGATTTATAATCATCTAGATAGGAATAATATGATCAGGGATAGTCAGCATGGCTTTGTGAAGGGTAGGTCATGCCTCACAAACCTTATTGAGTTCTTTGAGAAGGTGACTGAACAGGTAGACGAGGGTAGAGCAGTTGATGTGGTGTATATGGATTTCAGCAAAGCGTTTGATAAGGTTCCCCACGGTAGGCTGTTGCAAAAAATACGGAGGCTGGGGATTGAGGGTGATTTAGAGATGTGGATCAGAAATTGGCTAGCTGAAAGAAGACAGAGGGTGGTGGTTGATGGGAAATGTTCAGAATGGAGTACAGTCACAAGTGGAGAACCACAAGGATCTGTTCTGGGGCCGTTGCTGTTTGTCATTTTTATCAATGACCTAGAGGAAGGCGCAGAAGGGTGGGTGAGTAAATTTGCAGACGATACTAAAGTTGGTGGTGTTGTCGATAGTGTGGAAGGATGTAGCAGGTTACAGAGGGATATAGATAAGCTGCAGAGCTGGGCTGAGAGGTGGCAAATGGAGTTTAATGTAGAGAAGTGTGAGGTGATTCACTTTGGAAGGAATAACAGGAATGGGAATATTTGGCTAATGGTAAAGTTCTTGAAAGTGTGGATGAGCAGAGGGATCTAGGTGTCCATGTACATAGATCCCTGAAAGTTGCCACCCAGGTTGATAGGGTTGTGAAGAAGGCCTATGGAGTGTTGGCCTTTATTGGTAGAGGGATTGAGTTCCGGAGTCGGGAGGTCATGTTGCAGCTGTACAGAACTCTGGTACGGCCGCATTTGGAGTATTGCGTACAGTTCTGGTCACCGCATTATAGGAAGGACGTGGAGGCTTTGGAGCGGGTGCAGAGGAGATTTACCAGGATGTTGCCTGGTATGGAGGGAAAATCTTATGAGGAAAGGCTGATGGACTTGAGGTTGTTTTCGTTGGAGAGAAGAAGGTTAAGAGGAGACTTAATAGAGGCATACAAAATGATCAGGGGGTTGGATAGGGTGGACAGTGAGAGCCTTCTCCCGCGGATGGATATGGCTGGCACGAGGGGACATAACTTTAAACTGAGGGGTAATAGATATAGAACAGAGGTCAGAGGTAGGTTCTTTACGCAAAGAGTAGTGAGGCCGTGGAATGCCCTACCTGCTACAGTAGTGAACTCGCCAACATTGAGGGCATTTAAAAGTTTATTGGATAAACATATGGATGATAATGGCATAGTGTAGGTTAGATGGCTTTTGTTTCGGTGCAACATCGTGGGCCGAAGGGCCTGTACAGCGCTGTATTGTTCTATGTTCTATGTCTATGTTCTATGAACACATTTATTTTGAATGCGTTTGCATCAAGTTGCAAGCAGTTTGAATAGTTACCATAAACCAAGAGCAAAAGTTGCTTTGTCCTAATTTGTACAATATATTGGTGACTGGATTATCATACTATATCATTATCAGCACTCTTAATCCAATTTCATAGTCATTCTACAATATTATTTTTGTAAGGAGCAACAAAAGGAGTCTATAACGTGTTGTAGAGAAAAATAATTAATTTTTATTTAACATGTAAACTATGTACACAGCACCAGTAGTTCCCTACTAGGTCTTTCCTAGTTAGTGCCTGACTGGCCGACTCTATTTATACAAAGGCACATTGCCTTAGTTAAGGGTCCCCCTCAGAGGAGCTCATATTCTGCAAGCTCCACAGGATAGTGGATCATCTCTACCCTGTAAGACCCATGCGGGTTATAACAATTATGTTTGTTGAAATTATGACCCTTATGAAATAAAAATCGCTTATTGTCACAAGTAGGCTTCAAATGAAGTTACTGTGAAAAGCCCCTAGTCGCCACATTCCGGCGCCTGTTCGGGGATTGAACTACTTTCGTGAATCCTACCAAGTCATTTCTTTTGATTCATTGTAAAGTTGAGCAGTATTATTTTAATAATTAAAAATGTTAAATTTGAATTCTTTTGACCTCTACTTGCTCAGTTGGATTAGTTATAACATTAATGAAGAAAACAAGAGGTAAAATATTTCAGAATTTTAGTTGAATAAGTCTTTCTTATATTGATAGCACTTCTAGGATGATCAATAGGATTTACTGCTTTGTTATTTTTATCTCAACTTATTTTAAGTCACTGGGTTTTCTTCAGAAATATTTTCACCTCAAAAAGTTCCCCACTGCCTGTGGGCCAGTGCCAGGTTCTTTTTGGCCAGATTCCATATTGTTGTGCAGGTCTGTCAGCCAAGATTTTTGAAACAATTATGGGAGGGTTTTTACGAGATCCCTCTCACAAGCGATAGGCTGCAGGTGGCTTCTCAGGAAGTCACAAGCACAATGCCCTTTTTTGTGCTTTGATACCAGTGCCCACAATAAAACACTAGCACCAGATGCAAGTGTGCTGGAGATGTAAAGTGAAAACAAAAAATGCAATAATTTAAAGATAAATGAAAAGCATTACTGTTGCATGTTGTGATGAAAGATTATATCTGAAATAAAGGCCAGGTTCGATCCCAGCTCTGGGTCACTGGCTGTGTGAAGTTTGCACATTCTCTCCGTGTTTGCGTGGGTTTCGCCCCCACAACCCAAAGATGTGCAAGGTAGGTGGATTGAACATGCTAAATTGCCCTTAATTGGAAAAAAATGAATTGGGCACACTACATTTAAAAAAAACATACATCCTCCTCCATTGTCTTGCTCAATGTGACTGTCCTTATTTGGATCCGGTTGTAGTCAGGACATTTCGAACAACTCGTTCTTTCCTGCCCTGCATCCTGACCTCCAAAGTCCCCCAAGAATTTTATCCTTGGCTCCCTCATTTACACAATGCTGTTTTGTAGCAGCAACTGCAGACATAAGGGGCGGGATTCTCCGACCCCCCGCCGTGGCGGAGAATCGCTAGGGGGCAGCGTGAATCCAACCCGCCGCTCCGACGCCGGCTGCCGAATTCTTCGGCACCGTTTTTTTGGCAGGGGGCGGGGATCGCGCCACGCCAGTCGTTGGCAGCTCCCCCCCCCCCCCGGCGATTTTCCGGTCCCCGATGGGCCGAGCGGCCACCCGTGTTCGGAAGTCCCACCAGTGTGGATTAGACCAGGTCCGTATCGGCGGGACCTGGCTCTAAGGGCTTCCTGCGGAGTCCTCTGGGGGGTGGGGGGGGCGCGGGGGATACGGCCGCGGGGGGATCCCCACGGTGGCCTGGCCCGCAATCGGGCCCACCGATCTGCGGGCGGGCCTGTGCCATGAAGGCACTCTTTCCCTCCGCGCCGGCCTCTGTAAAGCTCCGCCACGGCCGGCGCGGAGAAGAAATACCCTGCGCATGCGCAAGAAACATGCAGCGGTTCTGCGCATGCACCAGAACACGCTGGTGCTCCTGCACATGCGCCAACTCGCGCTGGCCGTCGGAGGCCCTTCGACGCCAGTTGGCGCAGCGCCAACCCCTCCAGCGCCGGCCTAGCCCCCGAAGGTGCAGAGGATTCCGCACCTTCCGGGCGGCCCGAGGCCGGAGTGGTTCATGCCACTCCTTGGCGCCGTATGACCACCCCGCCGGATACCGGAAAATCTCGGCCAAGTTAGGATTTCCTTGCATTGCATGAAAAACTGCACTTTTCCCACTGGCAGCAATGAGGGTTTTTCATGCTGTGTATTCCAATTAATTATGCATGCACGTGAGACACGCAGGATGGCTGGTGGGTTGTTAAATGTCAAAAGGAGATGGTTAGGTTTTCTCTTCTTAGAGGTTGTCATTTGTATGCCATGAATGCTACGTGCTCAAGCCTAAATCTGAATGTTGCCCAGCCCTTTCTGCATGCTGGCTCTATTAACTGAGGAGTTGCGAATGGAACTGGGATTAGTTCTTTATTTATGGAATGTTGGCGTTGCTGGTTGGGCCAACATTTATTGCCCATTCCTAATTGCCCATGAATTTAGTGGCTCTTTCAGAGGGCATTTAAGAGTCAACCACATTGCCATGCCAGGTAAGGATGGCAGCTTTCCTTCCCTGAAGGATATTAGTGACCCAGATGGGTTTTTATGACAATCGACAATGGTTAGACTTTTAATTCCATATTTCTATTGAATTTAAATTTCACCATCTGCCGCGATGGAGTTCGAACCCGGGACCTCAGAGCATAACCCTGGGTCCCTGGATTACTAGTCCAACGACAATACCATTATGCCACTGCCACTCCCATCTATGTGTAACCCAGTGAACATGTAATTTCATAAATTACATGTAAGAGGCTATTCAAATGGATAGGACAAAGCTGGTTACTTGGCCAAACATGTCTTGCATTTCAACAGAAATATACTGCATATTAGGCGTGACGGCCCCCTTGGGGGGCCAAAGACTGTGCTCCATTTGATTTCCCCCTTACACAGCTGAGTATGAATTCCCTGGTAATTGGGGCAGAGTTTTCCCCTACCAAGGGGAAACTACTCTGGATAAAAGCCCTGACTTGGGTGCAGGTCAGAGAGGATAGCTGTTCGGGGAGATGGGTAGCAGTTTTCATGATTCTGTCTACACTGTAATAAATCTGCCGTTCATTTCTACTCTACCGTGTGTTCCTGTCATCTCTCCCATTCGGGTTCTACACTAATTCTCACCTGTAATCTGTATTTGTGTCTTATTGTCTTTCATTGGTTTGTTATCCTTTAGTGCTTCTCACCGTGAAAAATGTCAATGTTAGAGACTGTTTTACTGATCTACTTCTCACACCAAGTGGCATAGAATCATAGAATTTACAGTGCAGAAGGAGGCCGACCCTTGGAAAGAGCACCCCACGTGGCAATTACTCCCACGTCAAGATTGTGTTCAAACGACCAAGGCATTCTCATTCCCTTCTGGCCCAACCCTTTGGCCTCACAGACCTCTCTATCCACCCTTATAATCCTTGGTGGCGTCGTACTTGTTGTATATCTGTTTAATCGGCCTGCAGCCTATTAACAGTCACCCCTGTCGTGTTGGGTGTTCTGATGTACAAATGATCCAACACGGCTGGAGATGGTTGAACTCCAATTTTATTAACTATTCAACTGTAACAGCACACTGCTAACTTGGGTACGTGCATTGCCAGCTAATCTGTGGACCCTGTCCTATTACTATCTGGGTGAGGCACTCAGCACATGGTGAATGTCTGAGTGGCAGGCTCTGAGCTCGGTGATCTGAGCTGGCTGCTGCTGGAATGGGCGGGCACTGTAGTGTCCCCTGTTCTTATAGTGCGTGTGCTCTCACTGGTGATTGGCTGCGATGTTGTGTGTGTGTTGGTTGGTCCCATTGCATTTCCATCAGTGTGTGTTTGATTGCACCATGATATCATAGATATCATAGAATTTACAGTGCAGAAGGAGGCCATTCGGCCCATCGAGTCTGCACCGGCTCTTGGAAAGAGCACCCTACCCAAGGTCCACACCTCCACCCTATCCCCACAACCCAGTAACTCCACCCTACACCAAGGGCAATTTTGGACACTATGGGCAATTTAGCATGGCCAATCCACCTAACCCGCACATCTTTGGACTGTGGGAGGAAACCGGAGCACCCGGAGGAAACCCACGCACACACGGGGAGGATGTGCAGACTCCGCACAGGCAGTGACCCAAGCCGGAATCGAACCTGGGACCCTGGAGCTGTGAAGCATTTGTGCTACCCACAATGCTACCGTGCTGCCCTAATATGCTGATCTGCTGATCTGCCCTGATATGCTGATCTAAATATCATGACAACCCCTACCTTATTGCTGGTAGTAGAGACTTGCCTGTGACAACTCCCTGAAAGTGTTATGCTGCTGCCTGTGAAGCCTGACATCAACTTCTGCGAGTGTTGTGCGATGCAAGAGCGGCGAGCTGACTACGAAGTGAGGAGTGATGGATTGGATTGGATTGGATTTGGATTTGTTTATTGTCACTTGTACCGAGGTACAGTGAAAAGTATTTTTCTGCGAGCAGCTCAACAGATCATTAAGTACATGGGAAGAAAAGATACAACCAGTTGTATCTCTCTGCATCTGGGCAGCACGGTAGCATTGTGGAGAGCACAAATGCTTCACAGCTCCAGGGTCCCAGGTTCAATTCCCCGCTGGGTCATTGTCTGTGCGGAGTCTGCACATCCTCCCCGTGTGTGCGTGGGTTTCCTCCGGGTGCTCCGGTTTCCTCCCACAGTCCAAAGATGTGCAGATTAGGTGGATTGGCCATGCTAAATTGCCCATAGTGACCAAAATTGCCCTTAGTGTTGGGTGGGTTACTGGGTTATGGGGATAGGGTGGAGATGTGGACCTTGGGTAGGGTGCTCTTTCCAAGAGCCGGTGCAGACTCGATGGGCCGAATGGCCTCCTTCTGCACTGTAAATTCTATGATAATGAGATATAAATATATTAAAATGACGTTCCCAATGTGCCACGATGGAAAACGTGACCAGCCATTGACAGATGGAGCGGACAATCGCAAACTGGTTTCACAATGACATAAACTGAATTTTGGCCTTGTAATAAGACCATAAGACCATAAGACATAGGAGCGGAAGTAAGGCCATTCGGCCCATCGAGTCCACTCCACCATTCAATCATGGCTGATTTCAATTCCATTTACCCGCTCTCTCTCCATAGCCCTTAATTCCTCGAGAAATCAGGAATTTATCAACTTCTGTCTTAAAGACACTCAACGTCCCGGCCTCCACCGCCCTCTGTGGTAATGAATTCCACAGACCCACCACTCTCTGGCTGAAGAAATTTCTCCTCATCTCTGTTCTAAAGTGACTCCCTTTTATTCTAAGGCTGTGCCCCCGGGTCCTAGTCTCTCCTGCTAATGGAAACAACTCCCCTACATCCACCCTATCTAAGCCATTCATTATCTTGTAAGTTTCTATTAGATCTCCCCTCAACCTCCTAAACTCCAATGAATATAATCCCAGGATCCTCAGACGTTCATCGTATATTAGGCCTACCATTCCTGGGATCATCTGTGTGAATCTCCGCTGGACCCGCTCCAGCGCCAGTATGTCCTTCCTGAGGTGTGGGGCCCAAAATTGCTCACAGTATTCTAAATGGGGCCTAACTAATGCTTTATAAAGCTTCAGAAGTACATCCCTGCTTTTATATTCCAAGCCTCTTGAGATGAATGACAACATTGCATTTGCTTTCTTAATTACGGACTCAACCTGCAAGTTTACCTTTTGAGAATCCTGGACTAGGACTCCCAAGTCCCTTTGCACTTCAGCATTATGAACTTTGTCACCGTTTAGAAAATAGTCCATGCCTCTATTCTTTTTTCCAAAGTGCAAGACCTCGCACTTGCCCACGTTGAATTTCATCAGCCATTTCTTGGACCACTCTCCTAAACTGTCTAAATCTTTCTGCAGCCTCCCCACCTCCTCCATACTACCTGCCCCTCCACCTATCTTTGTATCATCAGCAAACTTAGCCAGAATGCCCCCAGTCCCGTCATCTAGATCGTTAATATATAAAGAGAACAGCTGTGGCCCCAACACTGAACCCTGCGGGACACCACTCGTCACCGGTTGCCATTCCGAAAAAGAACCTTTTATCCCAACTCTCTGCCTTCTGCCTGACAGCCAATCGTCAATCCACGCTAGTACCTTGCCTCGAATACCATGGGCCCTTATTTTACTCAGCAGTCTCCCGTGAGGCACCTTATCAAAGGCCTTTTGGAAGTCAAGATAGATAACATCCATTGGCTCTCCTTGGTCTAACCTATTTGTTATCTCTTCAAAGAACTCTAACAGGTTTGTCAGGCACGACCTCCCCTTACTAAATCCATGCTGACTTGTCCTAATCCGACCCTGCACTTCCAAGAATTTAGAAATCTCATCCTTAACAATGGATTCTAGAATCTTGCCAACAACTGAGGTTAGGCTAATTGGCCTATAATTTCCATCTTTTTCCTTGTTCCCTTCTTGAACAGGGGGGTTACAACAGTGATTTTCTAATCCTCTGGGACTTTCCCTGACTCCAGTGACTTTTGAAAGATCATAACTAACGTCTCCACTATTTCTTCAGCTATCTCCTTTAGAACTCTAGGATGTAGCCCACCTGGGCCCGGGGATTTATCAATTTTTAGACCTCTTAGTTTCTCTAGCACTTTCTCCGTTGTGATGGCTACCATATTCAACTCTGCCCCCTGACTCTCCGGAATTGTTGGGATATTACTCATGTCTTCTACTGTGAAGACTGACGCAAAGTATTTATTCAGTTCCTCAGCTATTTCCTTATCTCCCATCACAAAATTACCAGCGTCATTTTGGAGCGGCCCAATGTCAACTTTTGCCTCCCGTTTGTTTTTAATGTATTTAAAGAAACTTTTACTATCATTCCTAATGTTACTGGCTAGCCTACCTTCAAATTTGATCCTCTCTTTCCTTATTTCTCTCTTTGTTATCCTCTGTTTGTTTTTGTAGTCTTTCCAATCTTCTGACTTCCCACTACTCTTTGCCACATTATAGGCTTTCTCTTTTGCTTTGATGCATTCCCTAACTTCCTTTGTCAGCCATGGCTGCCTAATCCCCCCTCTGATAACCTTTCTTTTCTTTGGGATGAACCTCTGTACTGTGTCCTCAATTACTCCCAGAAACTCCTGCCATTGCTGTTCTATTGTCTTTCCTACTAGGCTCTGCTCCCAGTTGATTTTCGTCAGTTCCTCCCTCATGCCCCTGTAGTTACCTTTATTTAACTGTAACACCTTTACATCTGATTCTACCTTCTTTCTTTCAAATTGGAGATTGAATTCAACCATATTATGATCACTGCCTCCTAAGTGCTCCCTTACTTTAAGATCTTTAATCAAGTCTGGCTCATTACATAACACTAAGTCCAGAATGGCCTGTTCCCTCGAGGGCTCCATCACAAGCTGTTCCAAAAAGCCCTCCTGTAAACATTCAATGAATTCCCTTTCCTTGGGTCCACTGGCAGCATTATTTACCCAGTCCACCTGCATATTGAAGTCCCCCATGATCACTGTGACCTTGCCTTTCTGACATGCACTTTCTATTTCGTGGTGCATTTTGTGCCCCCGGTCCTGACCACTGTTAGGAGGCCTGTACATAACTCCCATTATGTTTTTTTTGCCTTTGTGGTTCCTCAACTCTACCCACACAGACTCCACATCATCTGACCCTATGTCGTTTAGTGCTATTGATTTAATTTCATTCCTAATTAACATGGCAACCCCGTCCCCTCTGCCCACCTCTCTGTCTTTTCGATAGGTTGTGAATCCCTGGATATTTAAATGCCAGTCCTGAACCCCCTGCAACCATGACTCTGTGATGCCTACCACATCATACCTGCCAGTCACAATCTGGGCCACAAGCTCATCTACCTTGTTCCGTACACTGCGCGCATTTAAATATAGCACCTTTAATTCTCTATTGACCGTCCCTTTTTGTTTTCTTAGTGTGGTGGACCTTGGTTTACTGAGCCTTTCCATACACTGTGTCATATTTTGTGTGATGGGGACAATCGTAACCACTCTTGAGTTTTGTCTGTTCGTGTTTTTTTGTATTCCTAAGCAGCTACGCTCCCCGCTGATTACTTCACCTCTTGGTTCCCTGACTTTCCCTTTCCCCCCTTTAGTTTAAAGTCCTATTGACCACCCTATTTACTCTTTTCGCCAGAACACTGGTCCCAGCTCGGTTCAGGTTGAGACCATCCCAACGGTATAGGTCCCCCCCTGTCCCAAAACTGATGCCAGTGTCCCATGAAAAGGAACCCCTCATTCCCACACCACTCTTTCAGCCACGTGTTAACTTCCCTTATTCTTGCCTCCCTATGCCAATTTGCACGTGGCTCGGGCAGTAATCCGGAGATTATGACCCTTGAGGACCTGTTTTTAAATTTGAATCCTAGCTCTTTATAATCTCTAAACAGGTCCTCTTTCCTAGACTTGCCTATGTTGTTGGTACCGACATGGACCACAACAACTGGATCCTCCCCCTCCCTCGCCAGTATCCTTTCAAGCCGGTCAGAGATGTCCTGCACCCTAGCACCGGGCAGGCAACATACCATGCGGGACTCTTTATCCTGCTCACAAAGGATACTACCTACAACTACAACTTGCCTATTTACTCCCTCCCCTTGAATGGCCTGCTGAACCATGGTGCCTTGGTCAGCTGACTCATCCTTCCTGCAACCCTGTTCGCCATCCACACAGGGAGCAAGTGCCTCATACCTGTTGGACAGAGTCAAGGGCTGAGGCTCCTGAGTTCCTGACTGCTGGTTCCCTTTACCTGCCTGACTTGCAGTCACACCCTGCTGTCCCTGGCCACTGGCAGAATTTAAACTACTTACTCTGACAGGTGTGACTGCCTCCTGAAACACAGTGTCCAGGTAAGTCTCCCCCTCCCGGATGTGCCTCAGTGTTTGAAGCTCAGACTCCAGCTCATCAACTCTGAGCCGGAGCTCTTCGAGCAGCCAACACTTACTGCAGATGTGGTCACTGCAGCTCGCAATGGGATCTGCCAGCTCCCACATCAAGCAGCTCAAGCACATCACCTGACCAGCCATCACTAAGTAATTCATTAGTTTAATTTAAGTTTATGGTGGGGGCAGCTTCAGCCAATCAGACACTAATCTACACTGCACTTTTAACTGAAAAACAGCACAATTAGATTAACCACTTACCTTTCCTGGTTACCTCACTGCACCAAACTACCAAATTCTCACTGTCTGTATCTCTCTCACTCAGGCTGTGTCTCCTTGACCTGCGCAATGCTAATAATATAATATGATAATGCTAATGATAATAATATAATATGGCACTTACCTCACACCAATGGATCTTATTATTAGGTTAGAGGAGGAGGGCGGGTTGGAGACACTACACGTGTAGTGCCTCGGGTTTCCTCTCCACCAGAATTTATTGGTTGGGGGGGGCCCTTCCCCAGAAGTCGAACTTCCGGTTCCCGCCTTATATTGAAAAAAATAAAACAGTAAAGAAGAACAGAAACGGGACTAGGTAAGTGTTTTTAAAGGAGAAACTTACCTCCCAGAAATCACTTGTGCACCGCTCCCGCCGAAATCCCAAGGCCTGCTCCTGTGAAGGTAAGTGTTTTTAAAGGAGAAACTTACCTCCCAGAAATCACTTGTGCACCGCTCCCGCCGAAATCCCAAGGCCTGCTCCTGTGAAGGTAAGTGTTTTTAAAAGATTAATATTATCTACTCCCACCCGCCACAGCACGCAAAGCGAATGGAGGAGGAAAATAGAGTCAGTTTCAAAAACTTTGCCAATTACAAACACTTGTATCTCTCTGCATCATATCTCTCTATCTTCTTTCTATCTCTGCTGTCAGACCTCTTGCCTGACAAATGGTCTTGAATCTTCCATAGTGTACCCCCATTTAGAAGAGGCGGTCCCCGTTGGCCGCCTGTGGGATCTTACGGTCCCGCCAAAGTGAATGGCAATTTGCTTTGCTTGCCAGGGAACCCACGGCGGGTGGCTGCCTTTGGCAGGGCTGGAAAATCCTGCCAGTGGGAAGGGCTGGAAAATCCCAACCAATACCTTTGTGATTGATTGCATTCCATCTCCTGTGAGATGTGAGATGTGGCAGGTCCGGGAGGCTTCCAGCGTCCCGGATGGCTTCATCTGCAGAAAGTGCACCCAACTGGAGCTCCTCACAGACCGCATGGTTCGGTTGGAGCAGCAATTGAATGCACTTAGGAGCATGCAGGTGGCGGAAAGCGTCATAGATCACAGTTATGTAAATGTGGTCACACCCAAGGCGCAGGCAGAGAAATGGGTGACCACCAGAAAGGGCAGGCAGTCAGTGCAGGAATCCCCTGTGGTTGTCCCCCTCTCGAACAGATATGCCCCTTTGGATACTGTCGGGGGGGATAGCCTATCAGGGGAAAACAGCAGCAGCCAGAGCAGTGGCACCACGGCTGGCTCTGATGTTCAGAAGGGAGGGTCAAAGCGCAGAAGAGTAATAGTAATAGGGGACTCTATAGTCAGGGGCACAGATAGGCGCTTCTGTGGACGTGAAAGAGACTCCAGGATGGTATGTTGCCTCCCTGGTGCCAGGGTCCAGGATGTCTCCGAACGGGTAGAGGGAATCCTGAAGGGGGAGTGCAAACAGGCAGAGGTCGTTGTACATATTGGTACTAACGACATAGGCAGGAAGGGGCATGAGGTCCTGCAGCAGGAGTTCAGGGAGCTAGGCAGAAAGTTAAAAGACAGGACCTCGAGGGTTGTAATCTCGGGATTACTCCCTGTGCCACGTGCCAGTGAGGCTAGAAATAGGAAGATAGAGCAGATAAACACGTGGCTAAACAGCTGGTGTAGGAGGGAGGGTTTCCATTATCTGGACCACTGGGAGCTCTTCCGGGGCAGGTGTGACCTGTATAAGAAGGACGGGTTGCATCTAAACCGGAGAGGCATAAATATCCTGGCCGCGAGGTTTGCTAGTGTCATACGGGAGGGTTTAAACTAGTATGGCAGGGGGGTGGGCACGGGAGCAATAGGTCAGAAGGTGAGAGCATTGAGGGAGAACTAGGGAATAGGGACAGTGTGGCTCTGAGGCAGAGCAGACTGGGAGAAGTTGCTGAACACAGCGGGTCTGGTGGCCTGAAGTGCATATGTTTTAATGCAAGGAGCATTACGGGTAAGGCAGATGAACTTAGAGCTTGGATTAGTACTTGGAACTATGATGCTGTTGCCATTACAGAGACTTGGTTGAGGGAAGGGCAGGATTGGCAGCTAAACGTTCCAGGATCTAGATGTTTCAGGCGGGATAGAGGGGGATGTAAAAGGGGAGGCGGAGTTGCGCTACTTGTTCGGGAGAATATCACAGCTGTACTGCGAGAGGACACCTCAGAGGGCAGTGAGGCTATATGGGTAGAGATCAGAAATAAGAAGGGTGCAGTCACAATGTTGGGGGTATACTACAGGCCTCCCAACAGCCAGCGGGAGATAGAGGAGCAGATAGGTAGACAGATTTTGGAAAAGAGTAAAAACAACAGGGTTGTGGTGATGGGAGACTTCAACTTCCCCAATATTGACTGGGACTCACTTAGTGCCATGGGCTTAGACGGGGCGGAGTTTGTAAGGAGCATCCAGGAGGGCTTCTTAAAACAATATGTAGACAGTCCAACTAGGGAAGGGGCGGTACTGGACCTGGTATTGGGGAATGAGCCCGGCCAGGTGGTAGATGTTTCAGTAGGGGAGCATTTCGGTAACAGTGACCACAATTCAGTAAGTTTTAAAGTACTGGTGGACAAGGATAAGAGTGGTCCGAGGATGAATGTGCTAAATTGGGGGAAGGCTAATTATAACAATATTAGGCGGGAACTGAAGAACCTAGATTGGGGGCGGATGTTTGAGGGCAAATCAACATCTGACATGTGGGAGGCTTTCAAGTGTCAGTTGAAAGGAATACAGGACCGGCATGTTCCTGTGAGGAAGAAAGATAAATACGGCAATTTTCGGGAACCTTGGATGACAAGTGATATTGTAGGCCTCGTCAAAAAGAAAAAGGAAGCATTTGTCAGGGCTAAAAGGCTGGGAACAGACGAAGCCTGCGTGGAATATAAGGAAAGTAGGAAGGAACTTAAGCAAGGAGTCAGGACGGCTAGAAGGGGTCACGAAAAGTCATTGGCAAATAGGGTTAAGGAAAATCCCAAGGCTTTTTACACGTACATAAAAAGCAAGAGGGTAGCCAGGGAAAGGGTTGGCCCACTGAAGGATAGGCAAGGGAATCTATGTGTGGAGCCAGAGGAAATGGGCGAGGTACTGAATGAATACTTTGCATCAGTATTCACCAAAGAGAAGGAATTGGTAGATGTTGAGTCTGGAGAAGGGGGTGATAGCCTGGGTCACATTGTGATCCAAAAAGACGAGGTGTTGGGTGTCTTAAAAAATATTAAGGTAGATAAGTCCCCAGGGCCTGATGGGATCTACCCCAGAATACTGAAGGAGGCTGGAGAGGAAATTGCTGAGGCCTTGACAGAAATCTTTGGATCTTCGCTGTCTTCAGGGGATGTCCCGGAGGACTGGAGAATAGCCAATGTTGTTCCTCTGTTTAAGAAGGGTAGCAAGGATAATCCCGGGAACTACAGGCCGGTGAGCCTTACTTCAGTGGTAGGGAAATTACTGGAGAGAATTCTTCGAGACAGGATCTACTCCCATTTGGAAGCAAATGGACGTATTAGTGAGAGGCAGCACGGTTTTGTGAAGGGAAGGTTGTGTCTCACTATCTTGATAGAGTTTTTCGAGGAGGTCACTAAGATGATTGATGCAGGTAGGGCAGTAGATGTTGTCTATATGGACTTCAGTAAGGCCTTTGACAAGGTCCCTCATAGTAGACTAGTACAAAAGGTGAAGTCACACGGGATCAGGGGTAAGCTGGCAAGGTGGATACAGAACTGGCTAGGCCATAGAAGGCAGAGAGTAGCAATGGAGGGATGCTTTTCTAATTGGAGGGCTGTGACCAGTGGTGTTCCACAGGGATCAGTGCTGGGACCTTTGCTTTTTGTAGTATATATAAATGATTTGGAGGAAAATGTAACTGGTCTGATTAGTAAGTTTGCAGACGACACAAAGGTTGGTGGAATTGCGGATAGCGATGAGGACTGTCGGAGGATACAGCAGGATTTAGATTGTCTGGAGACTTGGGCGGAGAGATGGCAGATGGAGTTTAATCCGGACAAATGTGAGGTAATGCATTTTGGAAGGTCTAATGCAGGTAGGGAATATACAGTGAATGGTAGAACCCTCAAGAGTATTGAAAGTCAAAGAGATCTAGGAGTACAGGTCCACAGGTCATTGAAAGGGGCAACACAGGTGGAGAAGGTAGTCAAGAAGGCATACGGCATGCTTGCCTTCATTGGCCGGGGCATTGAGTATAAGAATTGGCAAGTCATGTTGCAGCTGTATAGAACCTTAGTTAGGCCACACTTGGAGTATAGTGTTCAATTCTGGTCGCCACACTACCAGAAGGATGTGGAGGCTTTATAGAGGGTGCAGAAGAGATTTACCAGAATGTTGCCTGGTATGGAGGGCATTAGCTATGAGGAGCGATTGAATAAACTCGGTTTGTTCTCACTGAAACGAAGGAGGTTGAGGGGAGACCTGATAGAGGTATACAAAATTATGAGGGGCATAGACAGAGTGGATAGTCAGAGGCTTTTCCCCAGGGTAGAGGGGTCAATTACTAGGGGGCATAGGTTTAAGGTGAGAGGGGCAAGGTTTAGAGTAGATGTACGAGGCAAGTTTTTTACGCAGAGGGTAGTGGGTGCCTGGAACTTGCTACCGGAGGAGGTAGTGGAAGCAGGGACGATAGGGACATTTAAGGGGCATCTTGACAAATATATGAATAGGATGGGAATAGAAGGATACGGACCCAGGAAGTGTAGAAGATTGTAGTTTAGTCGGGCCGCATGGTCGGCACAGGCTTGGAGGGCCGAAGGGCCTGTTCCTGTGCTGTACATTTCTTTGTTCTTTGTTCTTTTGTTTGTTCCATCCATCATGTCAGATTGAACCAGGCCGTTTGCCACATTGGCATGCTATCAGTTCGCCCGCTGAGCTTCTGACCCCATACGCTCTCTGTCATACATTTATCCTTCTTCCACCTCAACCCTTACAATAACCTTTTTTCTGTTGAACTCTCATTCCTGCCTTTGTCACCTCAATGATTCCAATGTGCTTCCTGTCTTCCTCACGTGGTAACCATTAGCTCCCCCAAAGTGCTGCGATCCACATGCTAATCTGGGCCTCTGTGCTTGCTGGCTCATGGAGGTTCCTGGCTAACATTTTAAATGTCTCATTCTTGTGTTTAAACCTTTCATGTCCTTGCCCCCCCCTATTCACATAAATCCTACTCCTCCTACTCTGGTCTCTTCCACATCCTCGATATTAATTGCTCCGCTATTGGTGAAGCCCTACACTCTGGAATTCTGTCTCGAAAGCTCTCCCAACTTTCTGCCTCCCTTGTGTCCTTTAATATTCTCCTCAAAACCTACTTCCTTGACCAACATTTGGTCCCCTATCCTGGTATCTCCTCATGTGGGTGGATGTCAAGTTTTGTTCGGTAATGCGAGTTGTCTTGAGATTTTATTGCGTTGAAGGTGCTGTATAAATAATATTTATCATTGACTTATGGTTACGGCGGGCGGGAGGCAGCCGCACAGTGGAGGACTCCCGCTCGGGAATAGAAATTTGGGGGTTTTAACGCCCGGTCCCAGGGGCAATGGAGGCTGAAAAAGCTGTAAGAAGGCACAGGGAGGAGAAATGTCTAAGCTTGGGGAAAAAAACGGCCGTGAAAAACGGGGTTAATGAAAGTCCGCCGGTGAGTGGAAAAGTAAGCGCAGGAACTGTAAGGAAAGCGGAGGCTGGAGCACCAGGGGAGGCCGCATCGGTCACAGCATAAGAAATGACCAAGGTGATGGTTGTGGAACTTGAAAAACAGTTCACAAAGCACATGGAAGCGATGAAGAAGGAGATGGGGGTGGTATTGGAAGCGCTAGTGGAGGAGGCGATTGCCCAAGTGAGGGTGGCGGTATCAAGCGCAGCGGTGGAGGTGCGGGAGCAAGGTGAGACACTGAAGGAAGTGGGAGAGGCATTATCGCAGCACAGTGATCAACTCACCTCGATGGGGAAGGAGTTGCGGAAGGTGACAAAGACCAACAAGGGTCTGCGAGCCAAAATGGAAGACCTGGAAAACAGATCCAGGCGACAGAATCTGAGGATTGCGGGTCTGCCCGAAGAGGTGGAAGGCCCGAGGCCGACGGAGTATTTTGCCACAATGTTGGCAGAGGTATTGGGGGAGGGGGACGATCTCTCTCGATACGAACTGGATTGGGCTCATCGGTCGTGGAGGCCTCTACCAAAGGCAAGTGAGCCGCCAAGAGTAGTAACTGTGTTTCTGTAGGTGCAGCGTGAAGGAGAAGGTCCTGTGCTGGGCCAAGCAGAAGCGGGTGGTGCAGTGGTCTGGAGCTGGTATACGCAAATACCAGGACTTTACGGTGGAGCTGGCGAGGAGGCGGGTTGCCTTCAGCCGGGTGAAGAAGGCACTGTACATCAGCAAGGTGCAGTGCGGCATAGTATATCCAGCTAAGTTGAGGGTGACCTACAAATCCAAGGACTTTTATTTTGGGACAGTGGAAGCGGCGGAGGAGTTTGCGAAGGCAGAAGGACTCTGGCAGAATTGAGAAATGGGACTGAGAGCGGGTCGTGTACCGATGTAGCCTCATGTAACTTTATTTTTTCACTGCGTGTTGGTGTATGTACTAAATGAGTCGACGCTGTATATTTGGACAAGGGAAGAGTTGGGACTTTCATTTGCAATGATGGTTCTTTGGGGCTTGGGTTTATATGCGGGGGTTGTGTGCTAAAGGGGATTTCTTGGTTTTCCTGGGACCGGGCAAGGGAGAAGGAGACCCAGGCGGGGGCCTCCACGCTGGCCAGTTTAAGCCGGCCAGTGAATGGGAGTGAGGTGGGGGGGAGGGGCTGCAGCCATCAGATCCTGGTAGAACAGGGTTCGGTGAGTCTAGCTGGGGTGAAAAGGTGGGGGAAGGAACCGAGGTTGGGGGGAGGAGTTTACAAGAGGAAGTGGAGGGGAGGAGTCGGGGGGGGGGTCTACAATTCATGGGTGCCATTCGCGATACTCTTCCGGGGATTGGATGGCGTTGAGTATTAGGGGGGGGGCGGGGGGGAGGGGGTGTTGGGGGGTGGACTATATGTGTCAACGGTGACATGGGGCGATTCCTGATTCCTTTTTCTTATTTCCTTTTTTCCTCCTTGGGAGGTTTAGTTTTATTTGATGCTTATATTGCCAGGTGGGCCGTTATTTGGGGAGTGGTGAGAGGATGGGATCGTTGTTGTTGATAAGGGGATTGACATTGTATTCGTTGCCGTTTACTGTTTATTGGTGGGGTGTAAGTTCTGAAGAAAATGTGAAAATGGAGAATAAAAATATTTTTCAAAAAAATATATATTTATCATTGTTCTTTTAAAAAATAAATTTAGAGTACCCAATTACTTTTTCCAATTAAGGGGCAATTTAGCGAGGCCAATCCACCTATCCTGCACATCTTTTGGGTTGTGGGGGTGAAACCCATGCAGACACGAGGAGAATGTGCACACTCCTCACGGACAGTGACCCAGGGCCAGGATTCAAACCCGGGTCCTCAGTGCCATAGGCAGCAATGCTAACCACTGTGCCACCATGCTGCCCTTTATCAATGTTCTTGGTGTAGATTGCTTGTTCATTATGTAATCTTTCTTTCTCTTTCAGTGAAAGTCTCAAAGCCAGTCTTAGATTTAACATGCATTTCTCCAACAACGATCAATATAACCTGTAAAGTGGAGAATGGAACGAGTTTGACCATGAAATTATTTGGTAACTCAAGAAATGAATCAAGCAATGATCGATATTTAAACGAGATACAAACCTTGAAAAAGACTGAAGATATTAAATATATCTGCACTGCTAGCAACAATATTAGCAAAACCCAAGAATCAGGAATGATTAACTGTCAAGGTAAATCTCAATTAATAATTTAGAGTGACACGAATTTGCTCTTGTGTTAGTCGTTACGATTATTGTCTGATAATGAGAAATTGAGAGAACTGCGGGATTCTCCGCAAACGGCGCAATGTCCGCTACCCGGCACCAAAAACGGCGCGGATCAGTTCGGCGTCGGGCAGCCCCAAAAGGTGAGGAATTCTCCGCACCTTTCGGGGCCAAGCCCTCGCCTTGAGGGGCTAGACCCGCGCCGGAGCGGTTTCTGCTCCGCTGGCTGGCAGGAAAGGCCTTTGGCATCCCCGCGCATGCGCAGGGGAGGGGGTCTCTTCCGCCATAGTGAAGACCATGGCGAAGGCGGAAGAAAAAGAGTGCCCCCACGGCACAGGCCCGCCCGCGAATCGGTGGGCCCCGATCGCAGGCCAGGCCACCGTGGGGGCACCCCCTGGGGCCAGATCGCCCCGCGTCCCCCCCAGGACCCCGCAGCCTGCCCATGTCGCCTTGTCCCGCCGTTGAAAAGGAGGTCAATCCACGCCGGCTGGCGAGGGTTGACAGCGGCGGGACTTCGCCCCATCGCGGGCCGGAGAATCGCCAGGGGTGGGCCCGCCGACCGCCGCGATTCCCGCTGACCGGCGCGGCGCGATTCCCGCCCCTCCGAATCTCTGGTGGCGGAGAATTCGGAACACGGCGGGGGCGGGATTCACGCCAGCCCCCGGCGATTCTCCGGCCCGTTGGGGGGTCGGAGAGTCGCGCCCCTGTTTTCAATGCTTTCAATTTCACTTGATTGTTACAGGATTTCGCTAATCTGGAATAGTTCCTGATCAGTAAATCCAGACAAAGTTGATTTCTTAATCTTCCAAATATGTAGTTCTAGATTAAATTGGAAACACAGCTCAATGTGGAACATCAGATTGAATTGATGCCAAATGCAACTCACTAAAACTATATTAAATTGATCTGAAAGTCTTGATCAATAAATCAGAGTAGATTTTCACTTTACTGCTAGGTGTAAAGCTGGCATTGACGAATAGCTGCTTATTAAAGTTTTTTATTTCCATTGACGTGCTCGCCATCACATTCTCAAGGGCAATTAGGGATAGGCAATAAATATCGACCTTCCCAACATCCTGCAAAATAATTAAAAATTGGGAATGGAAATGAAACAGTTTCCATAAAGGAAAGCTGACTTTCAGGTCTGAAATATCAACCAAAAATTCCATCTGAAATCCTTGGTCAAATAATGTATTAGCCATAAAGAAATGCAGTTCACCATTCTCACACCGGAGTTTGGAAACAATCACTTTGTAAATGTTTTTTGCAACTTTCAATCTGTATTGACTTGATACCTGTGGTAGGCTAAATTAGGGGTATCGCGGTACCCAGGTGGGATGTACCTTGTACTGTAGTATGAGTGGTGGAACCTGCCTGCTGGTTCCGCCCAGCAGGCGGAGCATAAGAGTCTGTGTTTCACCCACAGCAGTCATTCTGTATCGGAGCTGCTGGGGTAACTACTTGTTCATTAAAGCCTTCAATTGGACGACAATCTTGCTTCAGTAGTGATTGATCGTGCATCAATTTAATGAACAAAATTGAAGAATGGCTGCTCTCCACATCAAGCCAGTGTCTACAAATCAACCCCCACGTGGCAAATGCAGCAACAACTTTTAAACAAAGACAGGCATGTTTCAACGGGTACATCAGGATGGCCCCGACTACCCCCACAGAGGAACAGAAAATGCAAGTCCTCCACTCAAGGGTGAGCTCAGAAATCTACACGGCTTATCGAAGACGCGGACGGTTTCGAGGACGCAATGACTTTGTTCAAAGAGCACTACGTCCGCACTGTGAATCAGGTATACGCTCGGCATCTTTTAGCTACCAGGCGGCAGATCCCAGGGGAATTACTGGACGATTTTTCCCGCGCATTGTTAGTGTTAGGTAGAAACTGTAACTGTCCACAAGTCTCAGCCAATGACTACACCGAACTCTTAATACGGGATGCTTTTGTTGCGGGCATGCTGACCTCTAAAATCCACCAGCGACTGCTGGAAAACGACACGCTAGGGCTTAGAGAGGCACGGAAACTTGCGCACTCCATAGATGTAGCCTGCCGCAACGCCCAGGCCTACGTTCCCGACCGCGCGGTACCCGCATGGACAGTGTGGACCCCACCCGCGGCCGATTACAAAGCACCCCTAAATTCCCCACAAGCTTGTGCAGTGTGCAGTGCGGCAGCCAGGAAACCCGGGGGGGGGGGGGGGGGCTATTTTTGCGGGCAAAACAAACACACCCAGCAACCTTATACTGAGCAATCCGATTGACCATGTTGGATATGCGGGGGAGAGGGTACGCATCTAGCTGCGTGTACCTGTTGATGGTCTGACTATAGTCTACCACCATCCTTTGCTTCTCCCCAGTCTTTACGACTACCCCCTGGGCTCTCCAGGGACTATTGCTGGCCTGGATTATGCCTTCCTTAAGCAACCGCTGGACTTCAGACCGAATAAATGTCCGGTCCTGGGTGCTGTACCGTCTGCTCCTAGTGGCGACGGGTTTGCAATCTGGGGTGAGGTTTGCAAACAAGGACGGCGGTTACACCTTGAGAGTTGCGAGGCCGCAGATAGTGAGTGGGGGTATTGGGCCGCCGAATTGGAATGTTAGGCTCTGAAGGTTACATTGGAAGTCTAATCCCAGTAATGTGGGTGCGCAGAGTTGGGGCAGGACGTCGAGCCTGTAGTTCTTAAACTCCCTCCCTTGCACTGTTAGGTTTGCGATGCAGAACCCTTTGATCTCCACTGAGTGGGATCCTGCAGCTAGGGAAATCTTTTGCGTGCTTGGATGGATGGTCAGAAAACAGCGTCTTACCGTGTCTGGGTGAATAAAACTTTCAGTGCCCCCGGAGTCGATCAGGCATGGCGTCTCGTATCCGTTGACCAGCACCGTTGTTGTCGTCGTCTGGAGCGTTCGAGGCCGCGATTGATCCAGTGTCACCGAAGCCAGTCGTGGTAGTAGTATCGCGGCGTCTTCTTCGGACCCCGTGGAGCCGTCGATGCTGGGGTCCTTTGTTGTCAACCAAGATGGTGGCGTCCATGAATCGCACGCGGCCGGGGGTGGACAAAATGGCCGCCCCCATGGGTCGCACGTGGTCGGGGGCGGACAAAATGGCCGCCCCATGAATCGCACGTGGCTGGGGTGTCACAAGATGGCGGCGCCCATCCTCCCCTCGTGGTGCCCGTGACCCAAAATGGCAGCGCCCGCGGGTCGCACATGGGGCGCTGGGGGGGTTGGGGGGTGTTTGGGATGTGCTGTCCTCGTTCTTCTCCGGGGATTGCGGCGACCCTCCGGGACGGCGGCCCAATACCCCCACTCACTATGTCGAAATAGAGTTAAGAGGGAAAACAGGAGGGCAAAAAGGGGACATGAAATTGCTTTGGCAAATAATGCAAGGGAGAATCCAAAGAGATTCTACAGATACATAAAGGGGAAAAGAGTAACTAGGGACAGAGTAGGGCCTCTTAAGGATCAACATGGACATCTATGTGCAGAGCCACAAGAGTTGGGTGAGATCCTGAATGAATATTTCTCATCGGTATTCACGGTGGAGAAAGGCATGGATGTTAGGAAACTAAGGGAAATAAATAGTGATGTCTTGAGAAGTGTGCATATTACAGAGGAGGAGATGCTGGAAGTCTTAAAGCGCATCAAGGTAGATAAATCCCCGGGACCTGATGAAATGTATCCCAGGATGTTGTGGGAGGCTAGGGAGGAAATTGCGGGTCCCCTAACCGAGATATTTGAATCATCGGCAGCCACAGGTGAGGTGCCTGAAGATTGGAGAGTGGCGAATGCTGTGCCCTTGTTTAAGAAGGGCAGCAGGGAAAAGCCTGGGAACTACAGACCGGTGAGCCTAACGTCTGTAGTAGGTAAGTTGCTAGAAGGTATTCTGAGAGACAGGATCTACAAGCATTTAGAGAGGCAAGGACTGATTCGGGGCAGTCAGCATGGCTTTGTGCGTGGAAAATCATGTCTCACAAATTTGATTGAGTTTTTTGAGGGGGTGACCAAGAAGGTAGATGAGGGCAGTGCAGTAGACGTTGTCTACATGGACTTTAGCAAAGCCTTTGACAAGGTACCGCATGGTAGGTTGTTGCAGAAGGTTAAAGCTCACGGGATCCAGGGTGAGGTTGCCAATTGGATTCAAAATTGGCTGGACGACAGAAGGCAAAGGGTGGTTGTAGAGGGTTGTTTTTCAAACTGGAGGCCTGTGACCAGTGGTGTGCCTCAGGGATCGGTGCTGGGTCCACTGTTATTTGTGATTTATATTAATGATTTGGATGAGAATTTAGGAGGCATGGTTAGTAAGTTTGCAGATAACACCAAGATTGGTGGCACAGTGGATAGTGAAGAAGGTTATCTAGGATTGCAACGGGATCTTGATCAATTAGGCCAGTGGGCCGACGAATGGCAGATGGAGTTTAATTTAGATAAATGTGAGGTGATGCATTTTGGCTGATCGAATCAGACCAGGACCTACTCAGTTAATGGTATGGCATTGGGGAGAGTTATAGAACAAAGAGATCTAGGAGTACAGGTTCATAGCTCCTTGAAGGTGGAGTCGCAGGTGGACAGGGTGGTGAAGAAGGCATTCGGCATGCTTGCTTTCATTGGTCAGAACATTGAATACAGGAGTTGGGACGTCTTGTTGAAGTTGTACAAGACATTGGTACAGCCACACTTGGAATACTGTGTGCAGTTCTGGTCACCCTATTATAGAAAGGATATTATTAAACTAGAAAGAGTGCAGAAAAGATTTACTAGGATGTTGCCGGGACTTGATGGTTTGAGTTTTAAGGAGAGGCTGGATAGACTGGGACTTTTTTCCCTGGAGCGTAGGAGGCTTAGGGGTGATCTTATAGAGGTCTATAAAATAATGAGGGGCATAGATAAGGTAGATAGTCAACATCTTTTCCCAAAGGTAGGGGAGTCTAAAACTAGAGGGCATAGGTTTAAGGTGAGAGGGGAGAGATTCAGAAGGGCCCAGAGGGGCAATTTCTTCACTCAGAGGGTAGTGAGTGTCTGGAATGGGCTGCCAGAGGTAGTAGTAGAGGCGGGTACAATTGTGTCTTTTAAAAAGCATTTAGATAGTTACATGAGTAAGATGGGTATAGAGGGTTATGGGCCAAGTGCGTGCAACTGGGACTAGCTTAATGGTAAAAACTGGGTGGCATGGACTGGTTGGGCCGAAGGGCCTGTTTCCATGCTGCAAACCTCTATGATTCTATGATTCTATGACTGGCACACTGCCGCGAAATGGCCCTTTTTGCCGCAGCTTTTACAAGTAGCTGCGTGGGCCGGGCAGCGCTGCCGGGGGTGTTTCACTTGTCCGCAAAAATTGCAGCGGGCCCCCTGGGATGGTCTGGCGCTTTAACCGCGCAAGCTTGTGGGGGGGGGGGATGCCTGGGAGTTGGTCGTGACGTGGGTCCACGGAGCCCAAGGGGCTGCCGCGCTGTCGGGGCCGTAGGCGTGGGCATTTTGGGAGGCCACATCAAGGGAGGATGCACGGGCCCGTGCCTCTGAAAGTCCTAGCGACTCTCTTTCTAAAAGCCTTTGACGAATTTGGGGAGAGTTCATACCTGCCACGAATGCATCATGAATTAGCAGGTCCGTGTGTTCGATCGCGTTCACCAGCGGGCAGTTTCAGCCTCGTCCCAAAATTAGCAGCGCGCCGTAGAATTCCTCGAGCGATTCTCCGGGAATTTGCCGTCTCGTCGCGTGTTGGTGGCGCGCGTAGACCTGGTTCACGGGCCGAATGTAGATGCCCTTCAGCAATGCGGGCGCCATCGGGAAATCCTCTGCGTCTTCTATTAGTGAGTAAATTTCCGGGCTTACCCTCGAATGCAGGACCTGCATTTTCTGCTCTTCCGTGAGCCGTCCGGGGGCCGTTCGGAGGTAGCCTTCAAAGTATGCTTGCCAGTGTTTGAATACGGCCGCCGAGTTCACTGCGTGGGGGCTGATCCGCAGGCACTCCGGGGCGATCCGGAGCCCCATAGTCTTTTAAGCTCGCTTAATAATTTGTGGCGCACAATGACTTACGCAAGACGAGAAGCGATGAATTCGATCTAGGCATTATTAAGCGAGACTTGTCCACAGCAGCTCAGCAACAGAATGAGGCTGCGGGGAGAAGCTCGAGCTCTTATACTCCGCCTTCAGGGCGGAGCCAGAAGTCGGCAGATCCAACCAGGACCCGGGACCTGTCAGCCAATAGCCTCTCGGGTTCATAGGTCCCACATTACCCCTAATACATACCACCACAGAGATCTCCCAGCCGTCCATGTGCGATTCATGGGGGCAGCCATCTTGAATGACATCTCAGGACCCCGACTCGGGTGGCAGTGTATCGCCCGACGAGATCTCTCAGCTTCTGCCACAACTTGCCTCAGTGACACTGGACCAGTCTCGGCCCCGAACGCTTTCAACTGCTACGACGTCGGTACTCATCAACGGGCACAAGACATCCTGCTTGATCGACTCTGGGAAGACGGAGAGCTTCATCCATCCCAATAAAGTAATGATGTGGAGATGCCGGCGTTGGACTGGGGTGAGCACAGTACGAAGTCTTACAACACCAGGTTAAAGTCCAACAGGTTTGTTTCGATATCACTAGCTTTCGGAGCGCTGCTCCTTCCTCAGGTGAATGCAGAGGACCTCTCCGAAAGCTAGTGACATCGAAACAAACCTGTTGGACTTTAACCCAATAAAGTAAGACACTGCTCCCTCGTTGTACACCCGATTAAACAAAAGATCTCTCTGGCCTCTGGGTCCCACTCTGTGGAGATCCGGGGGTACTGCATAGCCAACCTCACGGTCCAGGGCGTGGAGTTCAATAACTTCCGACTCTACGTCCTCCCCCATCTCTGCGCTGCCACACTCCTGGGACTGGATTTCCAGTGTACCCTGTAAAGTTTAACGTTCAAATTCAGCGGCCCCATACCCCCCCCTCACTGTCTGCGGCCTGGCGACCCTCAAGGTCGACCCGCCTTCCCTGTTTGCTAACCTTACCCCCGATTGCAAACCCGTCGCCACCAGGAGCAGATGGTACAGTGCACAGGATCGGACCTTCATTAGATCGGAAGTCGAACGGTTACTAAAGGAAGGCATTATCGAGGCCAGCAACAGCCCCTGGAGAGCTGAAGTGGTGGTTGTAAAGACCGGGGAGAAACATAGGATGGTCATAGACTACAGTCAGACCATCAACAGGTTTACGCAGCTCAATACGTGCCCTCTCCCCCACATATCTGAAATGGTCAAACAGATAGCGCAATACAAGGTTTTCTCCACAGTAGACCTTAAATCAGCCTACCACCAGCTCCCCATTAGCTCGGATGACCGCAAGTACACTACATTCGAAGCAGATGGACGGCTCTACCACTTTCTAAGGGTTCTCTTTGGTGTCACAAATGGGGTCTCAGTCTTCCAATGGGAGATGGACTGAATGGTTGACCGGTACGGTCTGCGGCCACGTTCCCGTACTTCGACAATGTCACCATCTGCGGCCATGACCAGCAGGACCACGACACCAACCTCCTCAAATTCCTCCATACCGCAAAAATCCTTAACTTAACCTATAACAAGGACAAATGTGTGTTTAGCACCGATCGCCTAGCCATCCTCGGCTACGTAGTGCATGATGGAGTCATAGGCCCAGATCCCGAACGCATGTGCCCCGCATGGAGTTTCCCCTCCCCCGCTGCCCCAAGGCCCTGAAATGTTGCCTGGGCTTCTTTTCTTATTACGCCCAGTGGGTCCCCAATTATGCGGACAAGGCCCGCCCACTAATCCAGTCCACGGTTCTTCCCCTATCGGCAGAGGCCCGCCAGGCTTTCGTTCGCATCAAAGCAGACATCGCCAGGGCGACGATGCACGCAATTAATGAGTCCCTCCCCTTCCAGGTCGAGAGTGACGCATCAGACGTAGCTCTAGTTGTCACCCTCAATCAGGTGGGCAGACCCGTGGCCTTCTTTCACGCACCCACCACGCCTCAGAAATCCGCCATTCCTCTGTCGAGAAGAAGGCCCAAGCCACCGTCGAAGCTGTGCGGCATTGGAAGCATTACCTGGCTGGCAGGAGATTCACTCTCCTCACTGACCAACGGTCGGTCGCCTTCATGTTTGACAATGCACAGCGGGACAAAATTAAGAATGATAAGATCTCACGATGGAGGATCAAGCTCTCCACCTATAATTACGAGATCTTGTATCGTCCCGGGAAGCTCAACAAGCCTCCTGATTCCCTGTCCCGAAGCACTTGTGCCAGTGTACAAGTAGACCGACTCCGAACCCTCCACGCCAACCTCTGCCACCCGGGGTCACCTGGTTCTTCCACTTTGTTAAAACCCGCAATCTGCCCTACTCCATCGAGGAGGTCAGGGCCGTAACCAGAAACTGCCAAATATGCGCGGAGTGCAAGCCGCACTTCTACAGGCCAGAGAAAGTGCACCTGGTGAAGGCTTCCCGCCCCTATGAACGCCTCAGTGTGGATTTCAAAGGGTCCCTTCCGTCCACCGACCGCAACACGTATTTCTTAAACGTGATTGATGAGTACTCCCGGTTCCCATTTGCCATCCCCTGTCCCGACATGACGGCTACCTCCACAGCATCTTTACCCTGTTTGGTTTTCCCGCCAACATCCATAGCGATAGGGGGTCCTCCTTCATGAGTGACGAGCTGCGTTAATTCCTGCTCAGCAAGGGCATTGCCTCCAGCAGGATGACAAGTTAGAACCCCCGTGGAAACGGGCATGTAGAGAGGGAGAACGGGATGGTCTGGAAGGCCGTCCTACTGGCCCTATGGTCCAAGAATTTCCCAGTGGCCCGATGGCAGGAGGTCCTCTCCGATGCACTTCACTCCATCTGATCACTAATGTGCACCACTACCAATGAAACACCTCATGAACGTCTCCTTGCCTTCCCTCGGGGACCTCGCTCCCAGCATGGCTGGCAGCCCCCGGACCCGTCCTGCTCTGCAAACACGTATGGGCCCACAAGTCGGACCCACTAGTTGAGAGGGTACATCTCCTCCATTTAACCCCCAGTACGCCTATGTGCCGCACCCCGACGGCCGACAAGACACGGTCTCCCTCCGGGATCTGGCCCCCGCTGGATCCCCCCCTCACCCCACCCCCCTCACCCCCCCCCCCCCCCCCCCCACCCCCCCCACCAGCCCCAACCATTTTTATCACTGGCGCACACCACCGCAGCCCCCTTCCCAGGAGGATCCATCCTCCCACTGGCCCCATCCGGATGCGATGAAGCTGAAGACGACACACTCCCACAGCCAGGGATGCCCGAGCCGACGCCAGCATCACCGCCGGGACTGTGATGATCGCAGAGGATAACCAAGGCCCCCAACCGGCTGATAGTTTCATTGTAAAATGAACTTGTAAATAATTGTCTGTAAATATGTGTATTGCATGTAAAGGCACCGAAGGGTACTGCTATAACCTCTACCACTGTAAAAGAAAGGCCACCACCCCCACCGGCCTCTTTTTTAAACAGGGGGTGAATGTGGTAGGCTATATTAGGGGTATCGCGGTACCTAGGTGGGATGTACCTTCTATTGTAGTATGAGTGGTGGAACCTGCCTGCTGGTTCCGCCCAGCAGGCGGAGCATAAGAGTCTGTGTTTCACCCACAGCATTCATTCTGTACTGGAGCTGCTGGGGTAACTACTTGTTCATTAAAGCCTTCAATTGGACTACAATCTCGCTTCGGTAGTGATTGATCGTGCATCAATACCAGAATTCACTGTATGACTTTGCGAATTGATCTTACTTTCTCAGTTGGTTTCTCCCTACTTTGTATTACACCTTTCACCATTCCCTTCCTGACAGAGAGTGATTCCACTGATGAACAATGGGGATGTATTCAGATGCTATCTTCACTCACTGAGGTCATCTTTGACATTGGGTGGTCATCCAACTCACTATGCCAGCTGCAAAGAATCTACCCTGTTATTTTTGGTCCAGGTCTTATTTGAATTTGGCAGGTGAACTGCTGATCCCAAACATGCATCCTGATGCTGCTGGTCACAATTCTACCTGAGGAATGTTAGCCTGCCATCTAAAAGGTTAGGAGGGGTTATTGGGTTACGGGGATAGGGTGGAAGTGAGGGCTTAAGTGGGTCGGTGCAGACTCGATGGGCTGAATGGCCTCCTTCTGCACTGTATGTTCTATGCTCTATGTTCTATGATTGAGGTTAACATGTTGTGGTGAGTGTTCGCATTCATGCACAATGTCACTTGAAATTGTAACCTTGGGCGGGATTTACCCCTACCCAGCGGGGCAGGGGTTCCCGGTGGGATGGAGTGGCGTGAACCACTCCGGTGTCGGGCCGCCCCAAAGGTACGGGATCCTTCGCACCTTCAGGGGCTAGGCCCGCCCCGGAGTGGTTGGCGCCCCGCCGTTCGGCAGGAAAAGGGCTTGGCGCCACGCCAACCGGCGCTGAAGACCCTCTGCCAGCGTGAGTCGGCCCATGGCGGGAGCGCCAGCGCGTGCTGGCGTCATCCCCGCGCATGCGCAGAGGGATTCGCTTCCGCACCGGGAATGGCAGAGGACCACAGCCTCTGGTGCGGAAGGATAGAGTCTCCCCACGGCACAGGCCGGCCTGCGGTTCGGTGGGCCCCGATCGCGGGCCAGGCCACCGTGGGGGCACCTCCCGGAGTCAGATCCCCCCGCGCCTCCCCAAGAACCCCAGAGCCCACCCGTGCCATCAGGTCCCGCCGGTAAGGGACCTACTCCAATTTATGCCGGCGGGACCGGCAACAGACGGACGGGACTTCGGCCCATCGCGGGCCGGAAATTTCAGGCAGCCCCGGTGCCCATTGAGTCGCGCCGGACCCCGGCATTCTCAGAGGTGGGCGGCGCGACTCACGCCGGACCGGTTTTTGGGGTGCGGGAGAAATAGGAGGATGGCAGGGTCGGGATTTACGCCGACCCCCGGCGATTCTCCCACCCGGCGGGGGTCGGAGAATCCAGCCCCATGTTCCTCCCAATATTTTTGGGATCCTGGTTTACATGGAGATCATGGTCTGCCAATTGTTTCAAGCAGGCATGCCAGATGCCCAGCAGGAAGCTTTTGACATAATTAAATCAGGCTTATTATTGGGTGTTGTTTTAGGCCTTTCCTGTTTCCATTATCAATGATTGTCCCAAGTCAAAATTGGTCCACTCTAAGAATAAAATGAACCATTCATACATTTTAATTGTTGGGTATTTGGGTAATTGTTGGGTATTACAATTAATATTTTATACTAGCAATATATTATTTAGCTCAGTTGGATGGACAGCAGGTTTGTAACTCCGAGCGAAGCCAATTGAGCGGGTTATTCATGAAGGCCCGCCTTCTCAACCTTGTCCCTTGCTTGAGATGTGGTGACCCTCAGGTTAAATCACCACCAGCCAGCTGTCCCCTCAAAGGGGAAAGCAGTCTCTGGTCATCTGGGACTATTTACTTTTATTTAAATGGAAACACTTGGTCTAATTTCATATCTTAATCTTGATTGCAATTCTGGTATTTCTGTTTATTGTTAAATTTTTACTGTGTAGTTTTGCAGGCATTATTCGTGTTTTCATTCATTCCTTTTTTATTTACAGGAAATAAATCACCAATCAGTAATAGTTATAAAATTATGATACTAGCAGGAGCAATAGGGCTGGGAATCATCTTATTAATCCTAATGTTTTGTTGCATTAGAAGATGCTATCAACGGAAAAGGGGAAATGGTAAGTAATAATATGGATGTGTAAAGCATCAAAGATATACAAAATGACCAAGAAAAACTGTCAAATATTGATTAACTTCTTCAAAAGGCTGCTACAGTCCCAAAAAAGCTGACAATTCAAAATTGGCCCTGAATATAGCACCACATCATGCAGGAAACAGATTAACATGGGTTGTAGTTAAGTTGTAAGCAGGCAAATGGTGTATATTCTGTCAGACTCTTGATGCAGGCATTTTAAATTGTGAAGAATCTTTAAGAAGTCAGACAGCAAGTGAGCCATCCAGCACACCCAGGCACTTCTCTTAAAAAAAATTGTGCAACTGATGCGACCATCAATTCACACGAGACGGAGAGTTGAAATGAACAGTGGTTTTAATCAACTAGAACTGTGCCTGCCTGCGACTGCTCTGCACTGAGAGCCGCCTGCAGGGCAGCAGATCTATATACCTCCCCCTGGGGGGACGGAGCCCACAAGGGCACCAACATGATACAGTACAGTGTAATGTGATACAATGGTCCATAGGTGGAGCCCACAAGGGCAACAACATAGTACAATGCAATACAGTGGTGAATGGTTGCCGTGATACATTCACCACAGCAACTAGTTCCTGGGGTTATAATGACTGCCACTCAACAATCTCCACCAACTTCCTGTTTGTCAGCTTTGATTAAATAGTCTCTGCTATCTTGACATTCAGGGCAGTGAACTACTCGCACATTGTCAGCGAATTGAATAACGTGGCTGCTTCGTCCGCTGACCGAAGCAATGTGCTGAGTTCATTTTGGATTTCGATCAGTTCAGCTGTTTTTTGAACATTTTATAAGTAATGAGAGAATTAAAGAAGCTAATTCTAAGCTGATTTACAGCTGGACATGCTCATCAGACCTCTGGAATTCTGTCCATGTTCAGGCCAAGGCTGTAACAAGCTCAGAAGTCGATTTGTCCGGGCAGAATTCAAACTGAACATCAGTCAGTGATCAGATTGTTGCTGAGTAAGTGCTGTTTAATAGCCCTGTCATTGACACTCACCATCACTTTCCTGCTGATTGATGGTAGGCTGATGGGGCAGTAATTGGCTGGGTAGGTTACTTCCTGTTTTTTGTAGACAGGACTTACCTGGGCAATTTTCCCCATTGTCAGGTGAACTCCTTTATTGCTACTGTACTGGAATAGCTTGAATAGGGACGTGGCTAGTTCTTGTGCATTAGTCTTCAGTATTACAGCTGGGATGTTGTCCAGGTTCATTGATTTTGCTGCATCTTCAGCCATTTACTGGTAACGCATGGAGTGGATCACATTGGCTGAAGACTGGAATCTATGATTTGGGGACATTAAGAGGAAGCCGAGATGGATCATCCACTTGTCACTTCTGGCTGAAGATGGTTGCAAATGTTTCAGCTTTATTTTTTTGTATTAATGTGCTGGTTCCGTCACCCTTGAGAATGGGGGTGTTTTTGGAGCCCCACCTGGTTAACTGTTTAATTTTCCACCACGATTCACAACTGGATTTTCATCTGATCCGTTGCTTGTGGGATTGTTTCACGCTGTCAATTGCATGTTACTTCCACCTTGTATCATGCATGCATTCCTGTTTTGTCGTGTCACAGGTTGGCAC
This sequence comes from Scyliorhinus torazame, assembly GCF_047496885.1. Lineage (NCBI taxonomy): Eukaryota > Metazoa > Chordata > Chondrichthyes > Carcharhiniformes > Scyliorhinidae > Scyliorhinus > Scyliorhinus torazame. The sequence continues at coordinate 69,287,663 of NC_092714.1, read as the reverse complement.
CTCATTTTTAGTTATGTCTGGTGCTACTCCTGACATGCTTCCTGCACTAATCATTCAACCAGGGTTGATCCCCCAGACTGATGGTAAATGGGAGAATGGGGGATATGCCGGGCCACAAGGTTACATATAATGGCAGAATAGAATTCTACTGCTGCTGCTGATGGCCCACAGCACCTCATGGATGCTCCAGTTTTGAGCTGATAGGTGTGTTCAGAATATTTGCCATTTTAGTGCCCCACAATATGATGGAGGGTATTCTCAATGTGAAGATGGAATTCTGTCCCCACAAGGACTGTGCTAATGGTCACTCCTACCAATACTGTCACAATCAGATGCATCGCGACAGGTAAATTGGTCAACAAGAAAAAGTAGGTCTTTTCCCCCGTGTTGATTTCCTCACCACTTGTCGCAGACCCAGCATAGTGCATGTGTTAATTAGGACTCATTCAGTAGTGGTGCTGCTGAGCCACACTTGGTGATGGACATTGAAGTCCCCCACTCAGAGTACATTCTGTGCCCTTGTCACCCTCAGTGCTTCCTCCAAGCGGTTTCAACATGGAGGAATATTGAGTCTTCAGCTGAGGGGTGGGGGAGACGGCACATGGGAATCAGCAGGGGGTTTCCTGACCCATGTTTGACCTGATATCATGAAACGTCATGAGGCCAGAGTCAATGTTAACAAATCCCAGGGTCACTCCCTCCTGAATCTATATCACTGTGCAACCACTTCTGGTGGGTCTGTTCTGCCAGTGGGACAGGCCATTGCCAGGAATGGTAATGAAGAAGTCTGAGAAGTTGGCTGTACATTATGATTGTGTGAGTATGATAACTATTTCAACCTCTCCCAATTTTGGTACAAGTCCCAGTTATCTGTGATGGGGAACTTTACAGGGCAATAGGTCGTTTCCAGTGCTTCAGCCATGCCAGGTGGTCGGTTTGCTTTTATTTTTTCTGTCGCAGTTTGGTTCAACTGAATTACTTGCTAGTCAATTTCAGAGGGCAGACAGTCAATTGCATTGCTGTGGGTCATTTAGGCTAGACCAAGTCAGGACAGCAGATTTCCTCCCCTTAAAAACATCAATGAACACAATTCATTAGTTTCATGGTTTTGTTGTCAACAATTTTATTCACGTGCTCCCAGATTGTGCCCAGATCCAATTTGTAACTCATGCCATCCATCACGATGAGCCACCTCCTTAACAACATCTGTCTGAACTCAGTTTCAGTCTTTGGCACCTTCAGGCTCAATTATTTCAAGAAGAGTTATACGCACTCAAAACATTAACTCTGTCTCTCTCCCCACAGATGGTGCCAGACCTGCTGAGTTTCTCCAACATTTTCTGTTTTATTTCAGGTTTCCAGCATCCACAATATTTTGCTTTCAATTGAATTCAATTATGTCAATGCTCTGCTGGTTAATGTTCCAACCTCCACTTTCCATAAACCTCAGCTGCTTCAAAGCTGCTGCCACGTCCGTAGGTAATCCTGATGTGTATTTGGATTAATACCTACACTTAGGCCTGCGTCAAGATTTAGGGATGTTGTAGGGTTTCCCGGAGGATCGCGCCATATATTTCCTTTCAACACAGAACAGTCATGAATAAAGTCACATTTTCTTGTCAACATATTTTAATCCAAGCCTCACAGATACTAAAACCATTAAGAACATAATATCAGAAAATAAAACCTTCCTTCTGGTACAGATCAATTAAACTAATGAATGAATGAATGAATGAAAATCGCTTATTGTGCATGGTTTATTTAATCAAAAGTGTAGTTCTAAGAACTATAGAACTCAATTCTTTTAACTATTCCATCAAACAGAGTTACCTCGAGGCAACTTCAGCCATAAAACAATAAAATGTCTGTTACTCTCTGTGGTGTTGGGTGCTCTGATGCACAGATGAACCAACACAGTTGTATTTGGTACAACTCTATTTTATTTTAACTTCTATATACAGTTCGTTCTGGATACTCTGCACGTTGTGTCTCCCTGAGTGTGTAGTGTAACAGGTCTGTCCTTGTCCTGGTCTCCAGCTAATACTGGCCACCAGGTGTTGTGTTTGTCCTTTTATACTGTCCCTGTCCTTGTCTGTGATTGGTAGTGGTGTTGTGTGTTCTGATTTGTCTGATGGTGTGTCTATCATGATGTGTGTGTTTGAATATCATGACACTCTCAAACAATGGATTTCTTGTAAAGAATTCCAACCAGCAGATATTCAAACAGAACCATTTAAAAAGTGGTTGTGGATTAAAATCCAGAGAGGTTACAGATAAAAATGATTGAAATCTTACAATATGCTCGTGGCAAGAGTCAGACTGATTAGCGTCTCACTTTTAAACATAAATGAATAGACTCCCACAGAAAACAGTGGATACTGATTTTAAAAACAGATATTTATCTCATCCATCTTCTGAATTCAGGCAACTGTTCACGGTACCTTTTGCCTGTGGTTATCCTTTTCTGCCATTTTTATTATCAAAATCAGACACAAACAATTGAATAAAAACAACGATTTATTGATAAAGCGGACAGATAGGTTATTTATGAACTGTCACAGACCCGGCCACAGTACTACAGCGCTAACAAATCATCTCACCCATACTGAACATAATTCGCCACTCAGTGAAGATCCAGGCACATCCAAAGTAGGCAGCTGGATATTTCTGAACCTGCTGTTAATTGTAATTAAAATGAAAAGAGAGAATGAGCGATAGGAGTGGGTATGTGTCGGTTAAGGTATGAGGAGGAACAGTGAAATCATCAGAGTCTGCACAGTTTTGCTCGCCATTAAACCACAGGCAAGCAAGAAAGAAACATTGAAGGACTCATCAATAGCAAAGCTTTGTAGTGGTTAAATACAACGGAGTCAATTTCATAGAATTTACAGTGCAGAAGGAGGCCATCCACCCCTTCGAGTCTGCACCGGCTCTTTGAAAGAGCACCCGACCCAAGCCCACACCTCCACCCTATCCCCATAACCCAGTAACCCCACCCAACACTAAGGGCAATTTTGGACACTAAGGGCAATTTAGCATGGCCAATCCACCTAACCTGCACATCTTTGGACTGTGGGAGGAAACCGGAGCACCCGGAGAAAACCCACGCACACATGGGGAGAACGTGCAGACTCCGCACAGACCACCCGAGCCGGGAATCGAACCTGGGACCCTGGAGCTGTGAAGCAATTGTGCTAACCACTATGCTACCGCTCTGCCCAATTGCTGGACCATTGCTGTGGATCTGATTGCAGTTTTCATCAGCATTCACAACTCCTCAGATATTTAAGCAGTCCATGTCTTCAGGCTTGGGTTGATAAGTGGCAATTAACATTTGTGCCACTGAAGTGCCAGGCAGTGACCATCTCCAACAAGAGACAATCCATCCATTCCCCTTGACATTCAATGGCATTACCATCATTGAATCCCCCACTATCAATATCCTGGAGGGCACCACTGACCAGAAACTGAACTGGACGAGCAATATAAATACTGTAGCTTGAAGAGATGTTCAGAGGCTGGTAATTCTGTGGTGAGTAACTCACCTCCCAAAGCCTCCAATGTACAAGGCATAAATCAGGAGTGTAATGGAATACTTTTCACTTGCCTGGGTGAATGCAGCTTGAAAAATACTCAAGAAACTCAACATCACAAAGACAAAGCAGCCTGTTTGATTGGCACTCCATCCACCACCTTAAACATCCACTCTCTCAACCATTGATGCACAGTAGCGGCAGAGTGTACCATCTACAAAATACACTGCAGCAACTCACCAATGTTCCTCTGACAGCACCTTCCAAATGCTCACCCTCAACCACCTAGCAGGGCAGTAGATACAATGGTACACCACCACCTGGAAGTTCCCTTCCAAGCCACTCACCATCCTGACTTGGAAATATATCGCTATTCCTTCCCTGTCGTGGGTTCAAAGTCCTTCTCTAACAGCACTATGGGTGTACCTACACCACAGGGATTGCAGCAGTTCAAGGAGGTGACCCACCACCACCTTTTCAAAAGCAACTGGGGATGGTTAAGAAATGCTGGCCTAGTTAGCAATGCCCACAGCAAGTGAAAGAATTAAAAAGAAGCAAACCATATTGTAAAGTAATGACTACCGCCCTGTGCCTAATTATCTAGTACAGCAGGGAGCAAGCACAGATAATTCCTATTCAGATAGCAGGGTTGCTTGCCCAGTCATACAGCTGCCAAAATGTTGAGCAGTAGAGCTATACAGAGCAGGAAGATTCCAGTCTATGTTGAGTTAGAGCACCTGTTTCTGGATTCGGGAATGGAAAATCAGCTGGAGTTGCATATTTTAAATTCTTTCATGGGGTGCTGGCAAGCCCAACATGTGTTGCCCATCCCTAATTCCCTTGAACTGAGTGGATTGATAGGCCTTTCAGAGGGCAGTTAAGAGTCAACTACGTTGCTCTGGGTTTGGAGTCACTTGTAGGCCAGACCAGGTAAGGATGGCAGATTTCCTTCCTTAAAGGACCTTACCACTTAGTGAACCAGATGGATTTTTGCAACAATCAATGATAGTTGTCATGGTCACCATTACTGAGAGTAGCTCCATATTCCCGATTATATTATTTGAATTTAAGTTCCACCAGTCGCCGTGGTGGGATTTGAAACAAGAGCATTAATACTCCAGTTAGAATACCACAATACAATACAATGACCTCGCATTTCTCCAAATTATACTGCATCTTCCATTCATTTGCCCACTCAATCACTTAACTCAGCATCCTCCTTACAGCTCACGCACCACCCCCTCATCCAACTTGGTGTCATCTGCAAATTTGGAGATATTACATTTTGTTCCCTCATCTAAATCATTTATATATATTGTGATTAGCTGGTGTCCTAGCACTGATCCCTGTGGTACCCCACTAGTCACTGCCTGACAGTTTGAAAAAGGCCCGTTAATTCCAGCTCTTTGTTTCCTATCTGCCGATCAGTTTTCTATCCATCTCAATACACTATCCCCAATCCCATGAGCTTTAATTTTACACGCTAATCTCTTATGAGGGACTTTGTCAAAAGCCTTCAGAAAGTCTATGGGCTGGATTCTCCGCCCCGCCAGATTTCAGCCTCGACCCGCCGGAGGGATTCTCCGTTATGCCGGCCGGTCAATGGGGTTTCCCATTGTGGGGCAGCCCCATGTCGTCGGGAAACCCCCAGGTGCCGGCAAAACGGAGAATCCCGCCGGCGGAGAATCCCACCCTAAATATATCACATCCACTAGCTCTCCCTTGTCAACTCTACTAGTTGCATCCTCGAAGAATTCCAATAGATTTGTCGAGCATAATTTCCCCTTCATAAATCCATGCTGACTCTGTCCGATCCTGCCACTATTTTTCAAGTGCTCTGCTATAAAATCTTTGATAATGGATTCTAGAATTTTCCCCACTACTGACGTCAGGCTTACTGGTCTATAGTTCCCTGGAATCTCTCTTCCTCCTTTTTTAAATAGTGAAGTTACATTAGAACCATAGAATCCCTACAGTGCAGAAGGAGGCCAAATCTGCACCGCCCCTCTAAAACAGCACCCCACACAGACCCAATCCCGCACCCTATCTCCGTAATCCCACCTAGGGGCAACTTAGTGTAGCCAATCGACCTAACATGCACATCTTCGGACTGTGGGAGGAAACCAGAGCACCCAGAGGAAACCCACGCAGACACCTGAGGTCGGAATGAACCCGGGTCTCTGGCACTGTGAGGCAGCAATGCTAACCACTGTGCCACCGCGCCACCCATATCTGCGGGAATTGTTCCAGTGTCTGTAAAATCCTGGAAGATGATCACCAAAGCATCAATTATTTTTAGAGCCACTTTCTTAAGTACTCTGGGATGTAGACTATCAAGCCCTGATCATGTTAACTTTCAAATGTTGAAATGGGGTCGCATTGGAAATACCTTGGGAAACGCTGCCCTATAATGAGAAGCTGAACCTGTGTTGTCGGAAGTGTAGAAGAATGAGAGGTAATCTCATTGAAACCTACACGACTCTGAAGGTATTTGACACAGTAGACGCTGAGAGGTTACTTCACCTAGCTCGAGAATCTGGAACAAGTCTTGGGATAAGTGGTCAACCATTTAGGACTGAGTTGAGGGGAAATGTCTTTACTCAGGGGTTAAATCCTTTGTATTCTCTACTCCAGAGGGTCTTGGATATTCAGTTGTTGAATATACTTAAGGTTAAGGTAGACAAATCTTTGGTCTCTCCAGGAATGAAGGGATATGGGGAACGGGCGGGAAAGGGGAGTTGAGGCTGTGATCTTATTGAATGGCGGAGCCGGCTCGAGTGGCTGTATGGTCTACTTCTGATCCTGCTCCATATGTCCCTATGTAATTACTGTGCAAAGTGCAAGAGGCTGAATAGTGTGGACGGATCCATAGCCTCAGAAAGAGTCAGTGCCTTCAAGGAAGAGAAGGCCTGGAGAGATGGTTGGTGGAGGGAAACAAAGAGATTACTGGAGTTCCCACAGCATGAGTGGGAGGACATTCAGCAGACATACACAAAGTCAAACTTACCTACTTTAGGTGACATGGTTAAAGCCACAGCCATGCAGCTGATCAGTAGAGAATAACAAACTGGTGCTGTATCGGAACGTGGTTGCTTGCTTGTACTGAGAAGCATTTTGCATACGTGCCAATATTTTCTAAAGAACATGCCGACCTTAGCTTGAACCAAATCACTGACTTCACTTCAACTCAATTTAAGTTATTTTGTTTTTGATAACCCACTTTTATGCTCATTTCTACACCCGAGGCATTCACCGGTGACCTTGGTCTCTTTACCCTCAATTATTTAAATCTGTTGAAACAGTTCAGAGTTTCGACAACAAATTTGGAGTGAGGGAGCATCTATTTTTCTGCAAACAGTATGAATACTCACAACTATCTATCTGGAGGGTGGGAGAGGGGAACGGCTTTGATGTCTTGCTTGTGAAGTTAAACAAAAGCACTTTAATTAACCCGGGGGAGGGTTATAATGACAGCCTAATGGAAGGATTGTTTTTCTATCCTAATTTCTTGATTTTTGTTATTATGAAGAAGTGTAACATTGAATTAATATTTGTTTTTTCTTTCTGTTTAGTAGCGGAGCGCACAATCCAAAGTGAGCTCGAAGTGTCCATGAAATTCAGAGAACAGATGATGCAGCCAAGGCAACCGATACCGAGCACTGGACAACACATTGAAGAGTATAGCGCACCAAAACCACAACCCCGAAACCCCAGGGAGAGAGGAGAGAGAATGGAGGGAGGAGAGAGAGCACAGCGAGGAGAGGGAGCACAGAAAGGAGAGAGAGCACAGCGTGGAGAGAGAGGAGAGAGAGCACAGAGTGGAGAGAGAGGAGAGAGAGCACAGAGTGGAGAGAGAGCACAGCGAGGACAGCGAGGCGAGAGAGCTCAGCGAGGAGAGCGAGGAGAGAGAGCTCAGCGAGGAGAGAGAGCTCAGAGAGGAGATAGAATGCCGAAAACAGAAAAGAGAGAATTGAGAGTAGACAGAGGGCCTGTGCCTCTGCCACCACGATGAGTCATTGATGCTGACTGATAAAATTGCATTAGCAATATATTTTTTTAAAGGGAAAGCATTTATAAAGAAAATAATTTTAAAAGTAAGAACATTAACAACTATCTCCTCAAATACAGTACAATCGTTTTTGGGTGTTTTTGCTACAATGATTGCAATTTATATAGATCAATTATAAAAATAAGTTATTTGCACAACAGTCCAACAATCATCGATTTTACTAATTCATTTCTGGAGCGAAATTCTCCGGTATCAGCGCAATGTCCGCCGACCGGCGCTAAAAACGGCGCAAATCAGTCGGTCACCGCGCCGCCCCAAAGGTGCGGAATCCTCCGCATCTTGGGGGGCCCAGCCCCAACCTTGAGGGGCTAGGCCCGCGCCGGACTAATTTCCGCCCCGCCAGCTGGCGGAAAAGGCCTTTGGTGCCCCGCCAGCTGGCGCGGAAATGACATCTCTGGGCGGTGCATGCGCGGGAGCGTTAGCAGCCGCTGACGGCATTCCCGCGCATGCGCAGTGGAGGGAGTCTCTTCCGCCTCCGCCATGGTGGAGACCGTGGCGAAGGCGGAAGGAAAAGAGTGCCCCCACGGCACAGGCCCGCCCGCGGATCGGTGGGCCCCGATCGCGGGCCAGGCCACCACCCAGAGCCCGCCCGCGCCGCCTTGTCCCGCCGGTAAGGTAGGTGGTTTAATCCACGCCGGCGGGACAGGCATCCTAGCAGCGGGACTTCGGCCCATCCGGGCCGGAGAATTGCGGGGAGGGGGGCCCGCCAACCAGCGCGGCGCGATTCCCGCCCCCGCCGAATCTCCGGTGCCGGAGAATTCGGCAACCGGCGGGGGCGGGATTCACGCCAGTCCCCGGCGATTCTCCGACCCGGTAATTTGATCTTTGTAATTGTATTCATAAATGTTTAGGGTTTTTTTTACAAAATATATAAATGTATGTACGATAAGTAGCTGAATTTTTATTTTGTGTGGACTATTCATTGTATCAGAGCCAACAATAATCTGAACATTTGATATTTACTTAATTTTTATACTGTCTATTATGGATAAAGAACCAGATTAAAATATGTAAATGTATGCCTTGCAGTGTTTTTGAGAGTGATTAGGGCAGAAAAAAAAGCTGTTACTGGAGATAAAGGGTGTTATCAGACCAAATGGGAATGTCCTAATGAGCTTATGTCAAGCAAAATTTTGTGTCAAACATTTTTCCCACTCAATTTACCCTGAGGCGTTTGAACCTTTTGAAAAAACTCAGTAGTGTGATGTGGTCTTTATTTTGTTAGAGTATTAAATATAGAAATCAGCACATGATCAGAATATCTATCCCGCCCTGTTGGAAAGAGAAGGCTGGGTAGTGACTTGAGCGGGTTCTTTGAGATTATTCAGGGAAATATTCTCCCACTTGCATGGGGGTCATAAATTTAATGCAATCCCCCAAGAGAAACGGCCTTACCCAGAGAGTGGTTATAGAATGTGGAACTGGCTGATGAGGGGAAAAATTGAGGTTAATAGCAGAGATGTATTTAAGCAATTACTAGATAAACAATAAAGGAGAACAAAGTAAAATGATATGCTGCCAGATTAGATGAATCAGAGCTGAGGGGAGCTTCTGTGGAGCACAAACACCAGCATGGACCAGTTAGGTTGAATGCCCCTTTATTGTCCTGTCATTCTGTACAATTATCCTGTACCATTTTGTGGTGGCTCGAAGCAATACCAGGTAGATGATAGTAAGGAAGAACAAAGCGCTGAATTTTCCGCTTCTGCGACTAAGTGTTGACGCCAATGGAGAATCTGTGGACTTTTACAACAGGAAAATTGGCACTGCACCTGAAACGATTATGCTACCGTTGAGGGGCTAGCACCGGTGCCGCGTGAAACACCATCGGTTCCCATGAAAAACAGTGCAGGATTCGCCGGGTCCATATTCGACACTTGCAGGGCTAACGAGCTGCAGCCGCGCTTAAACATGCACTCCCCACACTCACTTATTGAAGCCAAAAAGATGGCACTGGTTGTGCTGGAGCGCCCATTCAGTCGATGGGTCAGCTGGGGCCAGAGGGCACACAGGGGGGTGCCCCACGGGGGTCACCTATATGACCCAGGGCACCAGGTTCAAAGTGGGCTGTCAGCGGCATGTGCAGCGACACGGCTGCCTTGCCGGATGCGGTAATGGTGTTGCGTACCCGTCCACCCCAACCCCACAGACCACCACCTGACCACACACCATTATTCCCCCCAGCCCTGCCAGAAGCCCCCCAGCCAGCGGAACAACTGTCAACGAGGTTCGGCGGTGCTGGACACTGTCCGCACGCCCTCTCTCTTTCTCAGCAGCCACCATGGCAGTTTCACGATTTTTGAGACCACACATGCACCGCGCCATCGGGAACTCCGTCTCATTGGAGCCGGAGAATCGCGGGTGGGTCCACTAATGATATGCAAACGGTGTTTAAAGTACGCTTGCCGTGCATCGTATTAACGCCATTTCCGAGGTGATGGAACATCGCGATTTGGCGTCAAATCAGCGGCTGTTCCGATTTTGGTGTCGGTAGCTATTCTCCGCCTAATCACACGCCCCAATTTCGGGGTCAGCTAACGGAGAATCCCGCCCAAAGTGTTTATGGTAACTAACAACGGTAACTTCTATACAGACAGAGAGTCTCGATGCAGATATTGACACTGTGGCTCCCTGGTTCACTCTGACCAGAATCCTGTTCCCTGGGCCCCTTGCTTTTTGCTTATCTGGGATTTGCGCACTCCTTCACGATCATGCTGACTGTGAGTGTACGCCCCTTAAAGGGTCTGTGCGAGGACTTCCAGTGGCGTCCATGGAGTGAGTGGTCACACATTTGGTAGCTCCCGTTCAAGGTGGATTTTTTCAGTCCTTCCCCACCCGAATGGGGTTGTATTTGAGGGCAAAAGGTGTATGAGTGTCCAGGGAAGGAAATACTCCTCTGGTGAGGCTGGTGAATGGATCAGTGGATGAGAAGTGCCATGAGAAAGAGAGAGCAGCTGGAGAAGGAAAGCTGTCATGGTGCGCCACAAGTGATGGTGGCGGAGGGCAAGGGGCAGCGCTGCCCGCCCAGTGATCGACGGAGCAGCTGGTGGAGTTTTTAAATGGCAAATTCCAGCAGCAGAAGAAAGAGGTCTTGGAGGATTTGGCCAAGGTGGTGGAAGCCCTCAGGGTGGCGATTGAGCAACGGCATGAAGCTCAGGGCCTGAGGATCCAGGTGAAGGAGTTGGTAAAGGAGCATGAGGAGCGGCTGGCCTCGCTGGAGACGGAGATGGGGATGGTGATGAGTAGCCAGAAGAGGCTAAGAGAGAAATAGGAGGGCCTTGAGAACCACTCCAGGAAGCAGGATTTGAGGTTTGTTGGAATGCCTGAGATCATTGAGGAAGCGGAGGCCGCAAGGTATGTGGCGAGCATGCTTGAGTGGTTGATGCAGGAGGGGACCTTCGAGTAGCTCCTCAAGGCGGATTAGGTGCGCAGGACGCTGAGGAGGAGGTCACAGGTCGGGGAGCCACCGAGGGTGATGGTGGTAAGGCTGTATCAATGGGACAAAGAAAAAAGTGGGCGAAGCAGGTGGAGAAATGCACCTGGTAAGGGAGTGAGCTGTGGATTTACCAGGACATGGTTCTGGAGCTGGCGAAGTGGAGGGCCGGGTACAACCGGATAAAGGTGGCTCTCTTTAAGAAGCGGGTGAAGTTTGGGGTTTTGTACCCTGACCGCTTGTTGGTGACACACCAAAAGCAGGAATCTTATTTTGACTCGCCAGAGGAGGCAATGGACTTTATGAGGAACCATGGACTGGGAGGAGTGTGAGGACATTGAACTTTGGAGAGGAGCTTTGTGTGCATCATGAGGCACATGGGGTGGGAACTCTGGTGTGGGTTTCGACGGCGGAGCGATAATGGTGAGTGTGCCGTTTGTTTTTATTTGTTTGTTGCTGGCTGGGAGGATTGGGGGGGCGTGGGTTTGACTGGAGGGGAAGTCAGAGGCCTGGGCGGGGGTCACCATACTAGCTCGGCAGGCTAGTTCACGGGAGTAAAGCAAGGGGATTCCAGAAGGAAGGCGGAGGGGGGTACATGAAATTCTGAGGGTGGATCGGAGGTACTCGGTGGATCCAGAGGAGGGGTTGCTAAGGGAGAGACAGAGGCTCCAGATGGAATTTGGCTTAGTGTCCATGGGGAAGGTGGTGGGGCAGTTGTGGAGGGCCAAAGGGACAGTGCAGGAGTATGGGGAGAAGTTGAGTAGGATGCTGGACCACCAGTTGAGGAAGCAGGCAGCAGCGAGTGAGATGGTAGAGTGAGGGACGAGAGTGTTAAGATAGTGATGGCCCCGGAGGGGGTGAATGGGGCATTTGAGGCCTTCTATAGGATGATGGATGAGTCGGAGCCTCCGATGGGGAAAAGGGGATGCGGTGGTTCCTGGATGGGTTGCCGTTCCTCAAGGTGGAGGGGCAGAGGATTCGGGAGCTGGAGGCCTCGATTGGGCTGATTGAATGGTGGAGCAGACTTGATGGGCCGAGAGGCCTAATTCTGCTCCTATATCTTATGGTCTTATGATGTCCCCGGTTGGCACTGTGGGCTATGCTCCTGCATGCCCACCCCCCACAGAACCCCATACCCTTGGCCCCGCCCATGCCCGGCACCATGAGGGCCTCTGGCCTTGATGCCCATAGTGGTATCATCGGCTGGCACTGCCCTTGCCAGCGGTACTCTCCGCGGACCCTGTCCGGTGCCCCTATAGGGGTACAGGAGCTACTGTGGGTGTTGCCCTTGGGTGGGCAGCCTGATGCCCACCGGTGGGTGGCGGCAGGGTGGATGGGGGTTTGGCAGAGGGTGGAGCATGGGAGTGAGGGGATTGGGGGCACCCATACGGCCGGCGTCACTGCGCAGAACCAGGGACAAGGTGAGTGGTCAGTGGGGACAGTGTGCAGCAAGATGGCTGCCTTGCAGGCCGTAGTAATGGCGTCCATGCCTGGTGTTGCCAATCGGCACCAGAGACGCCAATAATGTTGCCCTTTTTAATGTGTGGAATATTATCCCACCAGTGTCACCAATAATGTTGCCAAGTCTGGGGTAGCTACTTTAGTCAGATATTAGTTTGACCATTATTACTGAGGATATTGCTTTCAGAGTCGCCAGGTATCAAATGATACCACCACAAGGTTCAACCGGATATCGATCAAAGACCCAACATCCAGTCAGTTAGTTTAAGTTCAATAATTGTTTATTTACACACGAGATTAACTCACACATACAACATAAAAACACTACAAGCCAAATTATACGTAACACTACAACAACCTGTACTTAACTTCAGGCACCCGGCTTTGACAGAGGAACAAGGCCTTTGTTCGGATCTGGAGTGGCTGGGTCTGGAGAAGTAACTTCGGTTCTGTTGGGCTCATCCATCTGGTAGCGATCATTGATCTTGAACTTGCTTCTGGTCGTGGTGCTGCAGTTGGCTTCAGGTATAGGCCGGGCCGAAGAGTGCCGGTGTGCCAGGCCAAAAGAGATCGAACATGTGGCAGTGTCTCTCTTTATCCTTTGGGGTTTTGCGCTCTTTTGGGCGGTACTTAGCTTTGGACCCAATAATTCGGCAGGCTTCGATTACTGCCTTTGATTTGAGCTAATAAAGAGGTGGGTGCCTTGATGGCTGGGCGTGTCCTGAGCGGTTATTGACCTTGGCTGTTTGGGCTTCCTGGGAGTGGTGACGATGTGTCTGGAATTGTATCTGATACCTGAGTACAAGTCCTTTATCCTGGGGAAATGGGCCATTAGAATGCAAATCGGCTAGGGGTTTCGATACTGTCTGGTTCTCTATTAGCAAATATCCATTTAGACTCTGAGTTTGCCTGAATCCTGTATTGGCCATATTTCCCTTGAGTCTTTGCAAGTGTCCATATTTCCTTTGTAAGTGGCCATCCCAGATGGCTACACTGGACACTGTCTACAGGATCACCCCGTCTAATTGGCCTGTTCCACTGTCGTCCACCACCCTGCCCGGTCAAGGTCTGGCCCAGCAGCCCACAGTCACCCCTCACCATGTCCCACATCTTCGGTCTTCCTCATCAGCCACGACGCTGGTTTCACGAATTTTAAAAGCACAAGTGAACTACGCCGTCGGGAACTTTGCCCATCGGAGGTGGAAAATCGAGGAGGCCCCTGAAAATACCGGGTCAGGCCCGCTAATGATATGCAAATGGTGTTTACTGTACGTGCATTCTGGAACACATTGCCGCCCCTGTAGGCGTGATGGAGAATTGTGATTTGGCGATTTTGGCATCAGAACCATTTCTTTGCCTAATCACGTTTCGTGATTTCAGCACCAGCCAATGGAGAACCGCGCCCGTATTTCACTTCTACAATACCTGTGCCAAAAAATAATTGCATGTCTCCATCGAATAGACAGAGGCTAAAGTACGATCCCAACCCAACATACCTAACAAATCTAGATCGGACGTTGTCCTCCAGGAACATCTGAAGAAACAGCAGCAAATGTCAAAATTAGACACAATGTACGAACCAAACTTTCTGGATCTACATGGGGTACTGCTGCTACTACACTCTGAATGTCAGCCCTTGTCCTATACTATTGTGCAGCAGAATACTGTGCAAATGCCTGGCAAAAGCCATCACACACACATCAATTGAATGCAAAATGTGCAACAAAACTGAACTCTCTCCTCACCACCCTTCCTGTCCTTGCAACATTACACCCCCACAAATCCACTCGCTGACTGACGAAAAGCCACAAACTGTTTGTAACCATCCATGTTACCACTACATGATAACGTTTTCAACCTACCTACTGCCTGCTTTCCGTCACAGTGTCCCATGTGGAGAAACCTTCCAGAACAAGGGGCTGAGTTCTCCATTATTAGGACTACGTCCCCACGCTGGTGTCAAAATGGTGGAGCTTTACGCCTGAAAACCCTGGATTAAAGGGACACGAATTCCCAGCCCTGCAGGGGGCCTAACAGAGTAAATCTCACAGATAGGGGCCCCCGCACTTCTGGGTCAGAGGCCGCGCATGCGCACGGCGGCGGCCTCCAGTAGCCGCGCCGTGCATCATGGCGAACTTGGACCGCGGAGGTAGACCCACAAAGGAGACCCCCCGATCGGCTGCACGCCCGACCCTCCACCCCGCACAAACATTCCCCGGCCGCCTATAAGGCCCCCCCTGGTCTCCGCTCCGCTCGTCCCCGACCAGGGCAGCCGGGGGCTGAGTCGTCAGCCACCACACGAGTATGCCGACTGAATGGACCAGGTTAGTTCCATGCCATTGGGACTTTGGCCGATCGGGGCAGAGGATGTCGGAGCGGGCCTCTGGCAATGGCCCCAGGCGGTGGGGCATACTCCCCGGTGACGCCGCTTTTCGGGGCCTGCAGAATCGGTGATCCAGCGCCAGTTCCGATTTCTTGCGGGAACGTCGATTCCAGCAAACATCTGGATGAAGGGCTGGGAAACACGGGCAGTTTCTTGTGCCAAACCCCATATGACGAACGGCCGGTTTTGAACTACCCCTTGGTAAAGTGCTCCTTACTGAAGAGGATCTGGACAGGCCAGGTCCCCCAGGTAGCAAAGTTCCATTACTGGGGTCTCAGTACAAACCCCTTATGCACTTGTGGAGAGACACAAACAACACTGCCCAGTGCTGAGGAGTGACCCCCCCTGCAGATTGAGTGATGGATTGATCACTGTAAATTCAGAAAATGAGGAGGCCCTCGCATGGCTTTGGGGATTTTCACTCCTTCAATAATAATAATGTGGTATACAGTCAAGTTTTTTCTTTCTTTCAGAAACAAATCATTTTACATCGGTATAATTACTCAATTACTTATGTATACTGTAAATTAATGAATTACTTCCTATTTTAAAAATATTTTACTCAGATATGACCATGTGTTTTGTTGTCCACTCAATAACGATGCTAGAGAGTAAAACGGTAAAGAAGGCTTTAATAAGCTAAGAACTAGCCTGATGCCGAGACGGGTGCTTACTGGGTGCCGCCTGCAAGGCGGCCCCTTATGTACGACTCCCAGGTGGGCAGAGCCGGAGGCGGAGTCCCCCAGGGTTCCAAGCCCGGTCTTAAAGGGGACATCACCTTACATGATGACAAGGATACAGAACTGGCTAGGTCATCGAAGGCAGAGAGTAGCAATGGAAGGATGCTTTTCTAATTGGAGGGCTGTGACCAGTGGTGTTCCGCAAGGATCAGTGCTGGGACCTTTGCTGTTTGTAGTATATATAAATGATTTGGAGGAAAATGTAACTGGTCTGATTAGTAAGTTTGCAGACGTCACAACGGTTGGTGGAATTGCGGATAGCGATGAGGACTGTCAGAGGATACAACAGGATTTAGATTGTTTGGAGACTTGGGCGGAGAGATGGCAGATGGAGTTTAATCCGGACAAAGGTGAGGTAATGCATTTTGGAAGATCTAATACAGGTAGGGAATATACAGTGAATGGTAGAACCCTCAAAAGTATTGAAAGTTAGAGAGATCGAGGAGTACAGGTCCACAGGTCACTGAAAGGGGCAACACAGGTGGAGAAGGTAGTCAAGAAGGCATACGGCATGCTTGCCTTCATTGGCCGGGGCATTGAGTATAAGAATTGGCAAGTCATGTTGCAGCTGTATAGGACCTTATTTAGGCCACACTTGGAGTATAGTGTTGAATTCAGGTCGCCACACAACAGAAGGATGTGGAGGCTTTAGAGAGGGTGCAGAAGAGATTTACCAGAATGTTGCCTGGTATGGAAGGCATTAGCTATGAGGAGCGGTTGAATAAACTCGGTTTGTTCTCACTGCAACGACGGAGGTTGAGGGGCGACCTGATAGAGGTCTACAAAATTATTAGGGGCATAGACAGAGTGGATAGTCAAAGGCTTTTCCCCAGGGTAGAGGGGTCAATTACTAGGGGGCATAGGTTTAAGGTGAGAGGGGCAAGGTTTAGAGCAGATGTACGAGGCAAGTTTTTTACACAGAGGGTAGTGGGTGCCTGGAACTCGCCAACGGAGGAGGTGGTGGAAGCCGGGACGATAGTGACATTTAAGGGGCATCTTGACAAATACATGAATAGGATGGGAATAGAGGGATATGGACCCAGGAAGTGTAGAAGATTGTAGTTTAGTCGGGCAGCATGGTCGGCACGGGCTTGGAGGGCCGAAGGGCCTGTTCCTGTGCTGTACATTTCTTTGTTCTTGGTTCTTTGTAATACAATAACCGTTCATCACATGTTTTCATTGTACTGGTATATAAAACCCACGTATTTATCACCACATTTCAGCTTAGTTATTTGACTTGACCCGAGGATGATCTGACCTGACATTTTTAACAAACATACATTATCAAGGCCTTTCTTTCCCCAGTAGTCATGCAGGTGCAATGAGAAGAGCTTCCTGCAGGTGCACAAGAAGTAGCTGACAGTCATGTTGGAGCTCAGTAAACCCAGCTGGAACATTAACTTCTTATTGCCACTGAGATGTGAGAGGTTCAGAGGACACAATAACCAGCGACTGTATTACTGCTGACTTTAGCTGACTATCATTCAGCTCTCATTCCCCCACTTGTTCTCCAAAAGTACAACTGTCAACTGGGAAACAACAGTCATAAAGTATGGAGAGGCATTGTTAAAGGCATTAGCTAATTATTTTGTAATTTCGGGGTCACTCCACCGGCTGCGTCACACCCGAGCGGGTGGGCGACATGGCCAGGAGATGCCGGGAGAAGCCTCCCCGCGGCTTCCCGGCGCCTCCTAATCCAGACCTCACGAGGCATCGCGATCAGGATCCTGACCACAGTGGGTGTGACCAAGCCTTACATGCCTAAGTTGGTTTTAAACTAACTTAGGAGTGCTCACCCGGGATCTACCAGGCTCCCGGCATTAACGGCCTCCCCAGGGAGTCCCCAGCTGGGCGCTGTTCACGCAAACGTGGACCAGGCGGAATGGCTCCCGGGCCAACGTAGGCCCTTGCTGGTCAGGGACAGGGGAGGGGGCATCCTGGCCCTTCCCCTGGAACATGAGCACCTTGCACCTTGCACCTTGGCACTGCCAGGCTGGTACCTTGGCAATGCCATCCTAGCACTGCCATGGTGCCTGGGAGGCACTGACAAGGGTCAGGACCTGGGAGAACCATGCGCATGAAAGGAGGGTGGAGTAGGGTATGAAGGGTGGGGGTGATGCAGACCGGGTGTGAAGGGGCCTCTTGAAGGTTGGGGTGGGGGTGAAGGGAAGGAAGGGGATCGGGAAGGGGCAGTGCCCGAAAGAAGGTGTGAGAGGCCTGATAATGGAGGACCTCAGCGACCGCAAAAGTCGGGTGTCATCACTTGGGGGAGGGGGGGGGTTAATGCCCTTATGTGTGGTGGGTTACATTACCCATAGCTGGGGGAGGGGGGTGAAGCCCTCTTTCAAAATGGTGGCCTGATCTCTGAGGAATCAGTCTGGCCAGTGAGTTCAGCTCCCCAGTGATGAAAATAATTCTGGACACGATTTAACGGAAACCTTTCTAAGTGTGGTAGTGAGTGGTATCTGCCGCGAGCTTCCTGGTGGTCGATGTGGCGATGCTGTGACCAGAAATAAGCCCTACGGGCTTCACACCACAAATGACTGTCTCACCGCCTGATTCGTCCGGACCGCACTCGGCAGCCCCCCACACCCAGAGGTAAGCCCACACAACATGCAGCCATGCCACCAAGGAGACTGGCTCCAAGATTCGGAAATGCTGAATTGGCACGCCTGCTGGATGCGGTGGAGTCTCAAAGGGATACCCGGTTCCCCCGAGGGGCTCGGCGGGTAAGCCAGATGGCCACCAGTGCCTCTCGGGAGGTGGGAAACATGACCCGGACGACCGCCACACAGTACCATAAAAACCGAAATGACCTTCACCAGGTCACATGGGTGAGATAGCATTGCCCCCCCCCCCCACCCCCATTCCTTAACAACGGCCTCCTCCCAGCAGCATGCCACATCCCACCCCATCCATGCTCAGCAGTGGTGCTTACCCATGTCCCCCCTCTCCCGTCCCCTCATGCGGCTCTCCCCTCCCCTCTGGTGCATGATGCGTACAGCTCACGATGCCCTCTGTGTCCCTGCAAGAGAAGCTGGCCCATAACAGATGGGAGAGGGCCCAGACGTGATAGGGTGATGGACATCAGGACCGGGATTCTCCCCCCCGCGAATCCCGCCACGCCGCCCCGACGTCAGCTGCCCTATTCTCCTATTTTTGGGGGCCGGCGGGATTCCCGCCATGCCGGTCGGGGGCCGCTGCCGGGCGATTCTCCGGGCCCCGATGGGCCGAGTGGCCGTCCAGTTTTGGCCAGTCCCACTGGCGTGAATTACTCACCTCACGCATGGTGGGACCTGACAGGTAAGTGTGCAGGGGTGGTCCTGGGGGTGGGGGGGTTGGGGGGGTTGGGGGGGGGGGGGGTGCAGGGTGATCCGACCCCTGGAGGGCCCCCACGGCGGTCTGGCCCGCAATCGGGGCCTACCGATCCTGTGGACGGGCTGTTTCCATGGGGGCCTACTTTCCTCCGCGCCTGGCCCCTGTAGTGTTCCGCCATACTGCCCGGGGCTGACGTGGAGAAGAATGCGGAAATACGCTGGCCGGTATGCACATGCGTGGAAATACGCCAGCCAGTACGCGCATGCACGAGATCATACCGGCCGTTCCGCGCAAGCGCGAACTCGCACCGGCCCTTTGACGCTAGCTTGAGCGCCGCCAACCCCTTCGACGTCAATCAGGCCCCTTGAAAATTTAAAGAATTCCTCACTTTCGGGGGCTGTTGACGCCGGAGTGATTGGCGCCGGTTTTCCCGCCGGCATGGGGACCTAGTTCCCAGAAGGGAGAATCCCGCCCCAGAGTCCTCATGCCCACCGAGGAAAGGGACCTGAAGGTTGCAGGGGTGGCCGAGGACAGATTTGTCACCGACATCAAGATTGGCGTGCACCGCTGAGGTGGGTAACCACCGGCTCCCACCCGGTGGACCACTCACATGTGAGTCACACATGTTAATCCTGCCCCCCACTCACCACATGTCCATTCTCCCACAGGATCTCCATGCGACAGTGCCAGTCCATCCAGGATGGTCCCCCCCCCCCCCCATGCCTCCCAAGAGAACACCATGGAGGAGAGCTCCGAGGATGCCACCATAATAGGTACTGCACAGCTATCATCCCCACTCTCCACCAGTGCAGAGCTACACATCCTGGTGCGTGAAAGTCTTCTGGGGCACATTCTGGTCAGCACTACACAGTTGTTGATGCACATCAGGTGGAGGCAGATACATCCAGGCGAGACAGCCAGTCAGGTGTTGAGCTTCTGGACCTGGTTTATCCGGAGCTGATGCAGTCGATAGAGTGTGGCTGTGACATACAGAGGGGGATGTCAGCCACACTCCAGCAGGTCCACAGCCATTGGAGTACCAAAGGCTGAGGGCAGAGGAGATGTCACCAGCAATGCACAGCACCAAGGACCGGTAGGGTGGCGACTGCAGTGGGCGGCAGTGGTGCAATGACGTCGGCACCATGAATGGTGGTGTCTAAGGCATTGTCCAGTCAGTGACGGCCATGGCTGAGTGCCTCAGCAGCATGTCCCAAGCTGGGGCACATGTACCTAATGCAGGTGGACCTAACTGCGACGCTGCGGAGCATGTCCCAGGTTTAGGTGGGCATTGCTGAGGTATTGTGGAGCACCGCCCAGTCGCTGGGGGGTGTGTCCCAGTCTCAGATCGACCTTGCCTGGACACTGCAGACCAAGTTTCAGTCTCAGGTGGGCATTGCTGAGACACTCCAGAGAATGTCCCAGTCACTGAAGACAATGTCGCAGACGCAGGTGGACACTGACAAGGCAATGCAGAGCATTGCCCAGTCACAGAGGGGCATAGCGCTGTGGGCGTTGACAGTATGGAGCAGACATTGGGAAGCTTCCAGAGCTGGCAGAGCCAGATGACACAGAGGAATCTGGAGCTCAGTCCAACTGCCCCTCCATCCCGAGATGACCAAAGGGCCGTATGGGCACCGATCGGGAGGAGGGGGCACTGGGGGCTGACCCAGGCCTCCCAATGGGGTGGTGACGGCAGCCACCAGCACCCCCTAAGCCCCCCTCGACAACCGAGTGTCTCGGAGTCAGCATCTGGAACTAGGTGATGTGGCAGGGCTTATTCCATCGGTGATTGGGCCGGGGCCCTTCAGCCCCGGGCCCTGAGAGGACATCCTCCAGGACCATCAAAGGCCACAGGACGCTGCCTCCACCGCTGATGTGCATCCTAGGAAAATCCAAGACGTAGTGGCAGAGCACGAGGGACTAAACAGATATCGGATCTCTCAGATGGCACTGGGGTGGGGAATGGAGGGGTGGGGAAGGTGTTGGACAGGGAGAGGGGTCCGGAAAAGGGGTTGGGAGAGATGGGAGGTGGGGATGGCACCATTGGAGGCTGGGGGCAGTTGGGATCACTATTCTACAACAATAGAACACGTTGCACCCGTGACATGTGAAGCCTCGGGCACGCTATTCCGCAATGCGGACAAGCCTCCAAGCACCTTCCCCAGTCCCTCCAGGCACGGTGGTCCTGGATCTACCCCCAAGGCATACCACACCAGTCAAGCAGCAATGGACTCCAGCCCAGTACCCTCTGGTCCCCCACCTCACATCCCCTGCCATCCCTCAGGGTGCCGTTCAACACATCCTGCACACGCATCCCTGCCACAGGGGAAGCACCCCAGCACCAGATCCTCTACACCAGACACCCCCTGGTAACCTTATCTTAACCGGGTGCTGGTTCCCTCCTCTGGTTGTAGCATGTCCCCAGTACTGAGGCCCAGCTCTTGGGTGTTTGGATGTTGCCTACTGCTTCTGTGGTGTTGAAGTCTCCGGTGTTCAGGCAGAGTGTCCAGCGCTCACGGACTGGTTTGGATGCAAGGCAAGTAACTCTCACCTGCGATCCGGCAAGTGTACCCACGGGAATCCACTTGTGCTGTGAAGTGCTCACATTACTACAATTGTCAATTTCCTATTAGCAATGCCTTCAGCTGTGCACCCGGAGTCCGTCATGGTCAATGGGGGTCATGCTTGGTCAGTGGGGCAGATAGGCAGTAGCCGGAGCTGCCCCCATCGTGGGTACAGACCATGTATGGGGTGGAGCGCAGGGGCTCCCACCTCCCCAGTCCAGGGGTGAACCCCGCCCCTTGGTGACGATCCATCTGCGTCAGAATGAACTCGCACCCCAACCACCCAGTGACCCGTGTGAGCCCCCAGAAGCACCCAATCACACAGGCATTAGGGCAACCCCTTCCCCACCTCAGAAGGACCGGAGCAACCCCCTCCCTTCACACAAGTACCAGGGCAACCCCCTCCCCCCCACAGTTTGGCACTGTGAGGGTGCCAGGGGGCAGCGGCATGCCCTCCCCCCACTCCTCCGGGGAGCTATACTTACCTTTGCATTCCCGGTGGGTTCCCCTCGACTGCTTCACATTTTTAAATACCTATATTAAATACCTCGCCAATGTGATGTCACGTAAAATTGAAACCGAGGGGTGCTCCTGCTCAAGTGAAACGAGGCCGGTGAATAGCGGGAGAGGCCAAAAACGATAACGGCACCAGGAGCCAAATAGTGGCGATGCAACCGGCCCGGTCCAGAAGGCAAAATTTGGATCTCGTGGTAGCGAGGCGAGAAACCAATTATCACCACTTAAACACCATTTCTATACAACTAATGGGAGCAACCTAATATCCAATGGGCTCCCGTCTTTCAACGGCCTCCCCAGAAAGTGGTCACGCTGGCGCCGATTAGAACTCCTTTTTAAAAACATGAATCTGGTGGAAGTGCTTCTGTGGGGAGTCGGGGTGAGTAGTCATCTTGCCTCACAGGCAAAGAGCCCGAGGGTGATGGGTTTGCCACACCGGTGCTTGGCGGGGGGTGGGGAACCCTCTGAAGGGGTGGGCCGGCATGGGAGGGTGGCGGGCAAGCACTGGGGGACAACCGGTGGGTAACCGCTCGCAACACCACCATGCCAACCCCTGGATCATGTGTACCTGTTCCGGGGGTAACGCTTGTCCCTTCCCGTCTGCCCCAATGACCATCAATAATCCCCATCGACTGCCGAGGCCCCTGGCCGTGCAGCTGAAGGCTATTGCTAATAGGGAATTGGCAATCATTGTGATAGTCTGTGTAGAGGTATTATGGTACCTGGTAATGCTGAAACACCATTGGTAGATATTGTATATATCCTATTGGTCAAGCTGTATGGTAGCTCCGCCCTGCAAGGTGGGGTATAAGAGTCCGTACCGTCCCAGCAGCCTTCTTTCTGTATCTGAGCTGCTGGGGGAAATATCTAGCTTATTAAAGCCTTCAGTTGGACTACGACCTCGCTTTAGTGGTCATTGATCGTGCATCAATTTAATAAGCTAGATTTATCAAGACCTGCAAGCTGCCCTACTCGATCGAGGAGGTCAGGACAGCCACCAGGGACTGCCAAATCTGCGCGGAGTGCAAACCGCACTTCTACCGGTCAGAGAAAGCGCACCTGATAAAGGCTTCCCGTTCCTTTGAACGCCTCAGCATGGACTTCAAAGGCCCCCTCCCCTCCACCGACCGCAAGACGTACTTCCTGAACATGATTGACGAGTACTCCCGGTTCCCATTCGCCATCCCCTGCCCCGATATGACCGCAACCACCGTCATCAAGGCCCTCCATAGCATCTTTGCACTGTTCGGGTTCCTCGTTTACATACATAGTGATAGGGGGTCCTCCTTTGTAAGCGCCGAACTGCGTCAATTCCTGCTCAGCAAGGGCATCGCCTCAAGCAGGACGACCAGTTACAACCCCCGGGGAAACGGGAAGGTAGAGAGGGAGAACGGAACGTTCTGGAAGACCGTCCTACTGGCCCTACGGTCCAGGAATCTCCCAGACTCCCGCTGGCAGGAAGTCCTCCCGGATGCCCTTCACTCCATCCGGTCACTGCTTTGCACCACGACCAACCAAACACCTCACGAACGTCTCCTTGTCTTCCCCAGGAAGTCCTCCTCTGGGACCTCGCTCCCGACCTGGATGGAAGCTCCCAGACCCATCCTGCTCCGAAAACACGTGCGGGCGCACAAGTCAGACCTGTTGGTCGAGAGGGTCCATCTTCTCCACGCTAATGGCAGACAAGGTACGGTCTCCCTACGAGGCCTGGCGCCCACCGGATCCCCACGCACACCCCAGCCACCAGTACCACCCTCCCTCCCACCGGTGCACCTTACAGGTGGACCCGTCTAGGCCCCCCCCCCACCCACCGGCGCACCCCGCAGACGCTCCCTTCCCAGGTCAACCGATTTCCTCACCAGCACCGTCTAGGGGTGTTGAAGCTGCCACAAAGATCGAGGCCACGCTCCCGGAGTCACAGACGCCCGAGCCTCCACCAGCGTCACCACCAAAGCTTTGACGATCACAGAGGATGACCAGGGCCCCCGATCGACTGATTGCTTCATTTTAAAGTGTATATAGTTAATTGTGAATCTGTAAATAGTACGCCAATAAGACAAAAAACACTGTACGGAGGTATTACGGTACCTCCAGAACTATAATTTCTCCCACGTTACCATTTTGTAATATCAAGCCACCACCCCCGCCGGACTCTTTTTTAACAGCTGGTGAATGTGGTAGTCTCAATAGAGGTATTACGGTACCTGATAATGCTGGAACACCATTGGTAAATATTGTATGTTTCCTATAGGTCAAGCTGTATGGTAGCTCCGCCCTGTAAGACGGGGTATAAGAGCCCGTGCCGCCCCAGCAGCCTTCTTTATGTTCCTGAGCTGCTGGGGGAAATGTCTAGAACATAGAACATTACAGCGCAGTACAGGCCCTTCGGCCCTCGATGCTGCGCCGACCTGTGAAACCACTCTCAAGCCCATCTCCCTTATCGTCCATATGTCTATCCAATGACCATTTGAATGCCCTTAGTGTTGGTGAGTCCACTAGTGTTGCAGGCAGAGCATTCCACGCCCTTACTACTCTCTGAGTAAAGAACCTACCTCTGGCATCTGTCCTATATCTATCTCCCCTCAATTTCAAGCTATGTCCCCTCATGCTAGACATCACCGTCCAGAGGAAACAGGCTCTCACTGTCCGCCTTATCTAATCCTCTGATCATCTTGTATGCCTCAATAAAGTCACCTCTTAACCTTCTTCTCTCTAACAAAAAACAGCCTCAAGTCCCTCAGCCTTTCCTCATAAGATCTTCCCTCCATACCAGGCAACATTCTGGTAAATCTCCTCTGCACCCTTTCCAATGCTTCCACATCCTTCCTATAATGCGGCGACCAGAATTGCACGCAATACTCCAAATGCGGCCGCATCGACATTTTGTACAGCGGCAACATGACCTCATGGCACCGAAACTCAATCCCTCTACCAATAAAAGCTAACACACCGTACGCCTTCTTAACAACCCTCTCAACCTGGGTGGCAACTTTCAGGGATCTATGTACATGGATACCGAGATCTCTCTGCTCATCCACACTACCAAGAATCTTACCATTATCCCGGTACTCTGTCTTCCTGTTATTCTTTCCAAAATGAATCACCTCACACTTTTCTGCATTAAACTCCATTTGCCACCTCTCAGCCCAGCGCTGCAGCTTATCTATGTCCCTTTGTAACTTGCAACATCCTTCCGCACTGTCCACAGCTCTACCGACTTTAGCGTCATCTGCAAATTTACTCACCCATCCTTCTACGCCCTCCTCCAGGTCATCTAGCTTATTAAAGCCTTCAGTTGACTACAACCTCGCTTTAGTGGTCATTGATCGTGCATCATTGAGCACTTCACACAACCCAAGTGGATTCCGTGGGTGGGCGGGCCATGTAGCATGTGGGAGTCATCGCCCAGCATCCCAATCACACGGTGATGCATGGATACTGTGCCTGAACACTGCCGAAGGCAACACCACACATGCAGCAGTTAACATCCGAACACCCAGGGGATGGAAACAGCTCTGGGTACATGTCCACGGCCGAAGGGTGGGTGAGTGCATGAGGACGGGGAGATGCTTGAGGAGACGGGCCAAGGATTCGGAGGTCAGTCCGCATTGCGGAAGAAAGTGACAGAGGTGTCATAATGGTTGTGCACAAAGGTGTTCAATGTGTAATACAATTTTGCAGTCTCCCGAGGGTGGCATGGTGGTGCAGTGGTTAGCACTGCTGCCTCAAAACACTGAGGACCCGGGTTCGATCCAGGTCACTGTCCGTGTGGAGTTTGCACATTCTCCCCATCGGTCTCACTCCCACAACCCAAAGATGTGCAGTGTAGATGGATTGGCCACACTAAATTGCCCCTTAATTGGAAAAAATGAATTGGGTACACTAAATTAAAAAACAATTCCGCAGTCTCCCGATGGTGCCTCCCCCTCCCCACCCCCCAACCCCCTCACCTCCTACCTAATGGTGCTGACGCCGTGCACCAGGCTCTCCACTACGGTCGAAACCCTCGCAGTGTTGGCTTCGGTGCCACGAATTGCCGTCGCCATCTCCTGTGCCCGTAGCCTCTGGGACTCCTCCAAGTGGCTATGGATCTGCTGGAGTGATACTGACATCTCCCTCTGAACGTCCCGGCTACTCCCTAACGTCTCCATCAGCTCCGGGTAACCCTGTTCCTCAGGCTCAGCATCGGGCTGGGACCCAGCTGGGTCCTGGGATCCAGCAGACCTCCAACTGTTATATTGCCTGGGGATTCGTGCCTCCACCTGATCGACATCATCAGCAGTGTGGTGCTCACCAGATTGTGAAGCCTGACCGCTAACATTTTCACCAAGGTGTGTGTATCTGCGCTGGTGGAGGGTGGGGATGACCGCTGTGCTGTGACTATTACGGTGGCATCCTCGGAACTCTCCTCTGAGATGGTCTCCTGATAAGCTGGAGAAGGAGCCACGCGAAATGGGCTGGCGCCATTGGCTGGAGGACCTGCGGGAGAATGGACGTGTGGTCAGTGCGAGGGATTGGTCAATTAGTAAGGCAATAACAACTCACATTTAACAGGTCCCCCGGGTGAAGCAGGTGGTTCTTCACCTCTGCGACGTCCGCCAGCCTCCACATGGGTGACCCTCTGTCTTCGGCCACACCAGTCACCTCCTGGGCATGCTCCTCCAAGGTGGTGAGGATTCTTAGGTCTGGCACACTACAGCCGGTCTGAGCCCTCTCCTGAAAATTATGGGAACGTTTTTCCTGAGGAGACACAGAGAGGGCATCGTTAGTCACAAGCATGATTCACAATGGTGGGAGAGGTGTGTGTGGAGGGAGGGTTGGGGGGGGGTTGAAGGGGGAGGAGATGGAGGGAGGGTTGGAGGTCGCATGGAGAGTTGTGGGGCGATGCACCCGTGGGGGTGGTCAAGTCTCTGGTTGGGAGGGATGGGGGACTTTGCTGTCTACTCACTCATGCTGACTGTTGTAGGTCATTGACCTTTTTCGACACTGGAGGCCAGTCCTAGGAGACCATAAGACATAGGAGCAGAATTAGGCCACTCAGCCCATCGAGTCTGCTCCACCATCCAATCATGGCTGATATTTTCTCATCCCCATTCTCCTGCCTTCTCTCCATAACCCCTGATCCCCTTATTAATCAAGAACCTATCTATCTATGTCTCAAAGACACTCAGTGATTTGGCCTCTACAGCCTTCTGCGGCAAAGAGTTCCACAGATTCACCACCCTCTGGCTGAAGAAATTCCTCCTCATCTCTGTTTTAAAAGATCGTCCCTTTAGTCTGAGATGGTGTTCTCTGGTTCTAGTTTTTCCTACAAGTGGAAACATCCTCTCCACATCCACTCTATCCAGGCCTCGCAGTATCCTGTAAGTTTCAATAAGATCCCTCCTCATCCTTCTAAACTCCAATGAGTACAGACCCAGAGTCCTCAACCGTTCCTCATACGACAAGTTCTTCATTCCAGGGATCATTCTTGTGAACCTCCTCTGGACCCTTTCCAAGGCCAGCACATCCTGCCTTAGATACGGGTCCCAAAACTGCTCACAATACTCCAAATGGGTTCTGACCAGAGCCTTATGTAGCCTCAGAAGTACATCCCTGGTCACACTCCCAGCACTCACATCTGCTGCCACCTCATCCCAGGCAGCACTGGCAGCCCTATGGTTGACCCTCTTGGTCTTCACGGCGTATAGGAGGCTCCCTAGGTCAGCATCCCGGAATCTTGGGGCTGGTCTCCTTGGTGCCATTGTTGCGAGCTGACTGCAGTTGGCTGAGCAAGTGCTGCTTGACCTTGTTAGCGGGGGGGGGGCTGGCGAGCGCAGTGCCGGTGAATCAGCTGCGAACCTTCATTTGCAGCGAGACGCCCATGGGGCCTCATTAAGTGGACCAATTAACGTTGCATAGCGTTGCCGGCCTCGCTGGGTCGAGCACCGAGAAGCTCGCGGCAATTCCCGCTCCATACAACACTTCGAAATCTTTCCTGAGAATCACGCCCGAGATATCACTGGCGGGAATCTCGTTTTCCAATTCTTGCAAGATTTCTGTGCCCACGTCATCATTTGGGCTCATGGCGAACGCGGGCCCAAAACCGTCCCTGAGTGAGAATGAGGGGCGACATTCTCCGACCCCCCGCCGGGTCGGAGAATCGCTGGGGGCTGGCGTGAATCCCGCCCCCGCCGGTTGCCGAAGTCTCCGGCACCAGAGATTCGTGGGGGCGGGAATCGCGCCGCGCCGGTTGGCGGGCCCCCCCGCTCGATTCTCCGGCCCGGATGGGCCGAAGTCCCGCCGATAAATTGCCTGTCCCGCCGGCGTAAATTGAACCACCTACCTTACCGGCGGGACAAGGCGGCGTGGGCGGGCTCCGGGGTCCTGGGGGGGGGGGGGGGTTGCCCCCACGGTGGCCTGGCCCGCGATCGGGGCCCACCGATCCGCGGGCGGGCCTGTGCCATGGGGGCACTCTTTCCCTTCCGCCTCCGCCACGGTCTCCACCATGGCGGAGGCGGAAGAGAATCCCTCCACTGCGCATGCGTGGGAAACTGTCAGCGGCCGCTGACGCTCCCGCGCATGCGCCGCCCGGAGAGGTCATTTCCGCGCCAGCTGGCGGGGCAACAAAGGCCTTTTCCGCCAGCTGGCGGGGCGGAAATTCCTCCGGCGTCGGCCTAGCCCCTCAATGTTGGGGCTCGGCCCCCAAAGATGTGGAGCATTCCGCACCTTTGGGGCGGCGCGATGCCCGTCTGATTGGCGCCGTTTTGGGAGCCAGTCGGCGGACATCGCGCCGTTTCCGGAGAAATTCGCCCGAGATATTCTGTGTCAATTTGTTCTGTGGCTGTTTCATTCGGAATTGAGCTGTGACAACTCAAATTAATTTCAAATTGGACCAAAGAGCTGACAGAAAGTGATCATTTTAATTTCAACAGTCTGGCTAGATTCAAATCCATGTATTTGATCTTATGGAAGGGATCTGGATGAGTAACAAGAGTATGGTGAGGTCCAAAAGAGATTTAAACTTCCAGGCTGCATTTTAGTATTCAGTCTCTCACTCCACCTCTAACTCATTAGAAATTACCAACTGGTCAGTGGACAATGATCCCCAACCATCAGGTAAGTGGTGTGAGGGGATGGGGGAGAATCAAAGGGTCAGGAAGACCCAAGGCCCAGGGCTTTGGGGCCTAGTGAATTACTCTTGTCCGTCCTGCTCCAAAACAAAATTAAATAAAATTGGAACTTACTTACTTGACATCTGACCTTTGATTCAGCCTCTGACATTTTTGGTCTGGCAAGGAAGCAACTGCTGCCTCTACGAAGACCTCTGGTTAAAAAGCAGATCAGGTTACGATGGGAGGGGGAGGGTCATCAACATTCAGCATGCAGATTTAAAGAGGCACATGCCAACTTGGGGCGGCTACTCTTGGTGACGGCAATTTTAAGGAATATTTAAGTCCCCCATAACTGCCCTCTCTGCCTGATTTCCATCAGGTGACAACTGAAATAAGGTCCCACATCTCAGAGGTGAAAGGGCAATGCCTTAAAACATGACCTTGAGTAGTCCCTAACCACTTGACTCAGTGTGCTGCTTGACAACTGGACTGAAATTAGCAACTGATCATCTAGAGAAACCCAGGTGATCAGGACAGTATGTTCACTTCTAACTAAAAAAAGAATAAATATTGGCATAATTGATTGATTGTTTCATATATGCTTATACTGCAAGCTGTGTGTAAATTATATCAATGTTCTTCATAAACTGTTATTTTAAAATAAGCTCAATAAACATACTGTACAATGTTCTCTTATTTTTAGAAAATCTAGAAACATGGAACCCATATGAATATATTACTGGCAACACCGAATGGGAAAGCTTACATTTATTGTGAGCTTTTCCTTCATTTTACAGCAAAATTAGTTGTTGGAATTCAGATCAACCTGTCATTACACGGTCATTACAAGTTGATAAACTACTTGGTTAGCCTGTACCATGTAATGTTGCTGTAAGACTACTCATGGTAATTAGGATTTTGCTGATATTTCGCATGTTCCTCCGTTATTAAACACAAAATATAATCAGGTGGTCGCAAACAACAGTTAAAACCAATTCAAAAGCGAAATACTATGGAGAGAAGAAATTGTAAATGAAGCAGAAAATGCTGAAATGCTCACCGGTTCAGGCAACATCTGCGGAGGAAGAAATAGGGTTAACACTTTATTTTCGGGGCAGCACGGTGGCGCAGTGGGTTAGCCCTGATGCCTCACAGCGCCGAGGTCCCAGGTTCGATCCCGGCTCTGGGTCACTGTCCGTGTGGAGTTTGCACATTCTCTCCATGTCTGCGTGGGTTTTGCCCCCACAATCCAAAAAGATGTGCAAGGTAGGTGGATTGGCCACGCTAAATTGCCCCTTAATTGGAGAAAAATGAATTGGGTACTCTAAATTTATTTTTAAAACACTTTATTTTTGTGGTGTTCACTCCGTTTCTCTTTCCGTATACGCCCTCTGGTCAGTTAGATATTTTCAGCATTTTCTGTTTTTTTTATTTGAACGAAAAACCAATTGCTTGAAATCGATATCATTGTTCTCAGTAATTGAAGTGTTCCTTTGGACATTTGAAGCAATTTCTCAGATGATGTATACATTACCCCATTCCGATAGACTATAAG
Organism: Scyliorhinus torazame; assembly: GCF_047496885.1. Classification (NCBI taxonomy): domain Eukaryota; kingdom Metazoa; phylum Chordata; class Chondrichthyes; order Carcharhiniformes; family Scyliorhinidae; genus Scyliorhinus; species Scyliorhinus torazame. The sequence continues at coordinate 69,256,997 of NC_092714.1, read as the reverse complement.
GTTTACATGCACTTTTTCCATACAGGTAGGTTGTCAGTGGAGGAGGCAGTGGGGTGGGGGTGGGGGAGGGGCTGCGCTGTCATTTCAATGAGATACTAAAGCCATTAAAATATTTTCTGTCCTTCAGGTGGACTTAAAAGATCCTATGCTTCTATTATGAATAAAAGTAGGGGAGCAAATCCTGGTGTCCTGATCAATAATTATCCCTCAGTCAACGTTACAGAAAACAGGTTATCTGGTCATGATCAAATTGCTATTTGGGGAATTTTGCTGTTTCCAAACTGACTGCCATATTCTCTACATTACACCGGTGACTGTAATCAAACGCACTTCCACGGGTTTAAAGGGTTTTAAGATGTGCTGTGGTTGTGAAAGGCAGTGTAAGGTGAAAATATATACCATTGGTCTTATCAGTGGTTGTGCGATGCTTTTGATAAGGTTTTGTTTTTTAAATTAAAATTTTTATTTAAAAAAAAAAATTCTAAAATAAATTTAGAGTACCCAATTCATTTTTTCCAATTAAGGGGCAATTTAGCATGGTCAATACACCTAGCCTGCACATCTTTTGGGTTGTGTGGTGATATATACACTGTAAGTACACAAAGGGTTAATCATAGAATCATAGAATTTACAGTGCAGAAGGAGGCCATTCGGCCCATCGAGTCTGCACCGGACCTTACAAAGAGCACGCCACCGAAGCCCACGTATCTACCCTATCCCCGCAACCGAGCAATCCCCACTTAACCTTTTTTGACACTAAGGGCAAGTTAGCATGGCCAATCCACCTAACCCGCACATCTTTGGACTGTGGGAGGAAACCGGAGCACCCGGAGGAAACCCACGCACACACGGGGAGAACATGCAGACTCCACACAGACAGTGACATAGCCAGGAATTGAACCTGGGACCCTGGAGCTGTGATGCAATTGTGCTAACCACTATGCTACCGTGATGCCCCATACACATAATTTACATACACTACACCTAGCTAGACACTAGAGGGAACACCAGAGACATGACACACAGACAGTCGACCAATAGGTCAGTAAGTTAGGACACGACCAATGGGCATTCACGATACACACAGAGGTGACACTACCACAAGGGGGCATTACACCAACCCACATATAAGGACACTGCACACATGATATTCCTCTTTCCAGTGGAGACAGTCCAGTGAGTACAGACACAGGGTTGATTGAATATCACTCCCACCATGTGGATTGTAGCAGACTGGTTCGTCAGTCTGAGGAGCTATAGCAGGATTAACAGTAGCATCGAATCCAAGTAGGAGAATTGTTAATAGTTTAATAAATGGGTTAAAGCTATCTCCAAGTTTGAACCTTCCTTTGTCAGAGTGCACATCAAGGAAGCAGCTTATGCGACGACAAGAGCATAACAAAACATGGTTCCAGGAGTGGACTGTTAAATCCATATAGTTTCAACTCAGCGAACAGTGACAACCAGCAACAACAGCCAGGCAAGATGATGTTCGGGATTCCGGTTCCACATGAGCTCAGGTACCAAGGCAATCTCAGTGAAAACTGGCGTTGGTTCAGGCAGAGATTTGAGATCTACCTGGTAGCGTCCAACCTAGATGGGGTGGCGGATGCAGAGAAAATAAAGCTTCGACTTACCATCGCGGGTCCAGAAGCAGCTGAAATCTTCCAGACTTTCAAATACTCAAAGGGGCAAAACAAGAGCGATTTCCAGGCAGTCCTGGACAAATTCCAAGAATTCTGCGAGGAACATGCAAGAAGAAAAGGTAAAAGTGGTGCCAAAACTCACTGCGAGGTAGGCTTGCAGCAACGAACGGCAGTTTTGAATTGCAGCTATCTTGGAAAAGGTGCTGCACATGCGCAGTTGCGGGGAAGGTCCGTTTGCGCATGCGCGAGAAGCCGCGCATGCGCAATTGCAAAAAAGGCCCCAAGTAAAGGAACAACGATCTGCGCATGCACAATCACTTCCAACGACCTACGTCACACGCGTCGTGACGTCAGCGGTCCCGGACCACGCCCACTTAAAGGGGAACTGTCACAAAACACAGAAAAAAAAATGTAAAGCCGTAAAACCAGACTCTTTCACCTGGAACAACAGCACAATGCCTGAAATTCGACCAGTTACGGAAAGTAACATCCACAGAACCTTGCAACAAGCAGTTAGCACCAAAGAGATGATACAGTCCTTGAAGACTATGACTCAGACCTTGAATTCTTCTTTGGACATCGCGAGCCCAATGCCAGCTCTGACACAAAACGTGATGATATGGGGCTAAATTCTCCCGAAACGACGCGATGTCCGCCGACTGGCGCCCAAAATGGCGCCAATCAGACGGGCATCGCGCCGCCCCAAAGGTGCGGAATGCTCCGCATCTTTGGGGGCCGAGCCCCAACATTGAGGGGCTAGGCCGACGCCGGAGGAATTTCCGCCCCGCCAGCTGGCGGAAACGGCCTTTGTTGCCCCCCCAGCTGGCGCGAAAATGACATCCCCGGGTGGCGCATGCGCGGGAGCGTCAGCGGCCGCTGACAGTTTCCCACGCATGCGCAGTGGAGGGAGTCTCTTCTGCCTCCGCCATGGTGGAGACTGTGGCGGAGGCGGAAGGGAAAGAGTGCCCCCACGTCACAGGCCTGCCCGCGGATCGGTGGGCCCTGATCGCGGGCCAGGCCACTGTGGGGGCACCCCCCGGGGCCAGATCGCCCCGCACACCCCCCAGGACCCCAGAGTCTGCCCACGCCGCCTTGTCCCGCCGTTCAAAAGGTGGTTTAATCCACGCCGGCGGGACAGGCAATTTATCGGCGGGACCTCGGCCCATACGGGCCGGAGAATCGAGCGGGGGGGCCCGCGAACTGGCGCGGCCCGATTCCCGCCCCCGCCGAATATCCGGTACCAGAGACTTCGGCAACCAGCGGGGGCGGGATTCACGGCAGCCCCCGGCGATTCTCCAACCCGGCGGGGGGTCGGAGAATGACGCCCCATATCTTTATTTCCATCAGTCACAGGCATGTTATTTGTGTCCTCCACTGTGAAGACTGATCCAAAAAACCTGTTCAGCTCCTCAGCCATTTCCCCGTCTCCTATTATTAAATCTCCCTTCTCATCTTCCAAAGGACCAATATTTACCTTAGCCACTCTTTTTTGTCTTTTGTATTTGTAGAAGCTTTTACTATCTGCTTTTATGTTCTGAGCCAGTTTACTTTCATAGTCTACCTTACTCTTCTTTATAGCTTTTTTAGTAGCTTTCTGTTGTCCCCTAAAGACTTCCCTGTCCTCTAGTCTCCCACTAATTTTTGCCACTTTGTATGTTTTTTCCTTCAATTTGATACTCTCCCTCACCTCCTCAGATATCCACTGTCGATTTTTCCCCTTTCTTCCGTCTTTCTTTTTTGTCGGTATGAACCTTTTCTGAACACTGTGAAAGATCACTCGGAAGGTTCTCCACTGTTCCTCACCATGAAGTCTTTGCTCCCAGTCTACCTTAGCTAGTTCTTCTCTCATCCCATTGTAATCGCCTTTGTTTAAGCACAAAACACTAGTGTTTGATTTTACCTAGTCATCCTCCAACTGTATTTTAAATTCCACCATATTGTGGTCGCTCCTTCCAAGAGGATCCCGAACTATGAGATCATTAATCAATCCTGCCTCATTACACAGGACCAGATCTAGGACCGCTTGTTCCCTTGTAGGTTCCATTACATACTGTTCCAGGAAATTATCCCGGGCACATTCTATAAACTCCTCCTGAAGGCTGCCTTTACCAACCTGGTTAAACCAATCGATATGCAGATTAAAATCTCCCATGTTAACCGCTGTACCATTTCTCCATGCATCCGTTATTTATTTGCTTTTTGCCTGCCCTACCATCCTGTTACTATTTGGTGGCCTATAGACTACTCCTATCAGTGACCTTTTCGCCTTACTATTCCTGATTTCCACCCAAATTGATTCAACCTTGTCCTCCATAGCACCAATATCATCCCTTACTATTGCCCGGATGCTATCCTTCAACAACAAAGCTACACCACCGCCCTTACCGTCCATTCTATCCTTTCGTATAGTCTGATACCCTTGGATATTTAACTCCCAGTCGTGACCACCTTTTAACCACGTTTCAGTAATGGCCACTAAATCATAGTCATTCACGATGATTTGCGCCATCAACTCATTTACCTTATTTCGTATACTACGAGCATTCAGGTAAAGTACACTTATGCTGTTTATTATGTCTTTGTTATGAATCCTAACACCTTGATCAGTAACTTTTCGCAAATTATTTTTCCTCTTACCTTTTCTCATAATTTTCCTTGTCTTTGAACCCATATCTCTACATAATAACCTGTCACGTAACCTGCTGCCTTGATCTCCATTAACCATTATACTGTCCACAGCTTTACACTTCCCTTCCCCCCAACTTGCTAGTTTAAAGTCCTTGTGACCAACCTATTTATCCTATTCGCTAGAACACTGGTCCCAGAATGGTTCAGGTGAAGACCGTCCCAACGGTACAGGTCCCTCTTGCCCCAATACTGATGCCAATGCCCCATGAAATGGAATCCCTCTTTCCTGCACCACTCCTTTAGCCACGTGTTAACTTCCCTAATTTTCTCAACCCTATGCCAATCGGCACGTGGCTCGGGTAGTAATCCAGAGATTATAACCCTGGAGGACCTGTTCTTTAATTTAGTCCCTAGTGTTTGATAATCCCCAAACAGGTCCTCTTTCCTAGTCTTACCTATGTTGTTAGTCCCAACGTGGACCACAACAACTGGATCCTCCCCCTCCATCTCCAAAATCCTTTCAAGCCGATCAGAGAAGTCCCTCACCCTGGCACCGGGCAGGCAACATACCATGCGGGACTCTCGATCTGGCTTACAAAGGATGCCATCAATCCCCCTAATTATAGAATCCCCTACAACTACCACTTGTCTTTTTGCTCCCCCTTCTTGAATGGCTTCCTGTACCACGGTGCAGTGGTCAGTCAACGCATCCTCCCTACAGCCCTCTTCCCCATCCACACAGGGAGCAAGTACCTCACACCTGTTGGACAAGGTCAAGGGCTGAGGCTCCTCAACTCCTAAACTCAGGATCCCCCTACCTGCCTCCCTTGCAGTCACACCACTCTGTCCTTGACCACTGTCCGAATTAACAGTACTTATTCAACCGGGTGTGACTGCCTCCTGAATCAAAGCGTCCAGGTATTTTTTCCCCTCCCTGATGTGCCGCAGTGTGTGCAGCTCGGTCTCCAGCTCATCAATTCTGAGCCGAAGTTCCTCGAGCAGCCAACACTTGCTGCAGATGTGGTCACTGACGGTCTCAATGGGATCCACCAGTTCCATCATCATACAGCAACAGCACATCACCTGTCCAGCCATATTCAATTAGTTAATTAATTTAAATAATAATTTATTTTTTATTTTTTTATATAACCTCAAGGATAAACCCGAACACCAACAAAAACACAGCCCTCTCTCGCCACTCACCCGAACTCAGTCACTCACCTAAACTCAGATGCACTCTGTTCCAATCAGCACTCAGTCACTCACCTAAACTCAGATGCACTCTGTTCCAATCAGCACTCAGTCACTCACCTAAACTCAGATGCACTCTGTTCCAATCAGCACTCAGTCACTCACCTAAACTCAGATGCACTCTGTTCCAATCAGCACTCAGTCACTCACCTAAACTCAGATGCACTCTGTTCCAATCAGCACTCAGTCACTCACCTAAACTCAGATGCACTCTGTTCCAATCAGCACTCAGTCACTCAGTCACTCACCTAAACTCAGATGCACTCTGTTCCAATCAGCACTCAGTCACTCACCTAAACTCAGATGCTCTCTGTTCCAATCAGCACTCCGTGTCTAAAGGCACTCCTGCCATGCCTTTTGTGCACTCACCTCTCCCAGCACTGTCCCGGCTCTCTCCTCCCACGCTTTTTAAATCTCCCGGCTCTCTCCTCTCGCGCTGTTTTCGCTGAAGAAGACACTGAGGCTCTACCCACTGTATGTGAGACAAGTGACGACGGCATCCCACTTCCCATACCAGATGTGCAACGTGACAGACCTCAGCTAGAATGTACAGAGGCACTCGACAATCACAGTGAGACTACTGGTGACTCCGGTGACAACACGTTACTTCAAACCTCATTCGCTCGAGCCTCTCCACAAGCAGATGCATTCCTGAATGTTTTGACTCCGGACGTAGAGCATCACAAAACCTCAGCTGACTCAAGTGAACTTGCAATGACTCCGGACGGGGAGCGTCAAGAAACCACAGCTGATTCAGGTGCACCAGAAAGGGCTCCAGACGGGGAGCATCGACAAGCCAAAACTGACTCAGGTGAAACAGACCAGACTCCAGACGGGGAGCATCCACAAGCCAAAGCTGATTCAAGTAAGCCGGACATGACTCCAGACGGGGAGCGCCGCGAACTCAGTGACGGCACGCTCAAGGAAACAGCAGATGGCGCACAGGATGCTGACACGAGTAACTGTGTGAAGGACCCGTATTATCCACAGAGTGTGGTCCTTGAGCGCAGCAAACACGGCAACAAAACCAACCACAACAACAACATCAAAAACAATAACAAGAAGCGTACCAAAGGCAACAATGTCGACAACAAGCACGACAAACACAACACCAATGGAACTACGACTGGTACGACATGGTACAACTCTGCCCATGAGGGACACTGTTACAACTCAGCTCAGTACAATAACATACCATGGCAGGATGATGCATCTTATCGCTTCACGTTTGCTGTACTACCAACAGGCAACCTGGCTTTCAGGACAGTTGCCATCAAGAATTACCACAAGCATCGAAAGAAAAAAAGTGTCCAAATCAGACAACAAAGTGATTTGACCACTTCTTGGTTCCTTCAGCACAGGGACACTGATGGCGTTTACAATGCAATGCCACCATCAACATCACCAACTCACCAACCAAACAAGAAAGCCACTCGACCATAATAATTAATGAACTTTGGACTCATGCATATGATTTGGACTTATTGTTTAATGATCACTGTTATCATAACTTGTACAGAGTATCACTCATCTACCTAGTTCAATTTTCTTTAACACTGTACAGAAAATATGTAACACGAAAAAAGGGGGGATGTGGTGATATACATCACTGTAAGTACACAAAGGGTTAATGTACATACATTACACCTAGCTAGACACTAGAGGGAACACCAGAGACTTGACACACAGTCAACCAATAGGCCAGTAAGATAGGACACGACCAATGGACATTCACGATACACACAGAGGTGACACTGCCACAGGGGAACATTACACCAACCCATATAGAAGGACACTGTACACATGATCTTCCCCTTTCCAGTGGAGGCACTCAGTGAGTACAGACACAGGGTTGATTGAACATCACTCCCACCACGTGGATTGTAGCAAACTAATTCGTCAGTCTGAGTAGCTATAGCAGGATTAACAGTAGCGTTGAATCCAAGTAGGAGAATTATTAATAGTTTAATAAACGGGTTAAAGCTATCTCCAAGTCTGAACCTTCCTTTGTCAGAGTGCACATCAAGGAAGCAGCTTATGCTACGACAAGAGCATAACAATACATGTTGTGGGAGCGAAACCCACGCAAACACGGGGAGAATGTGCAAACTCCACACGGACAGTGACCCAGAGCCGGGATCGAACCTGGGATCGCGGCACCGTGAGGCAGCAGGACTAACCCACTGCGCCACTGTGCTGCCCGGCTTTTGATAAGGTTCAAGGACCACCTGATGTAATGCCGATAGACTCACTGTACCCACAGATCCACTCCTACTGGACTCATGCTGGGCATAAACCGGACAGCTGCAGCTTTCTGGTCTCCATGAATTAGGACTTCAAATGGTGTAGAAACAAGCCTGATATTTTTTAATGCAAAAACCCAGAGGCTCTCACAAGACCTGAAGGCGGTCAAATTTGTCCCTGAGATGCCGGGGGGTGTGTATGGATCAAGGAGGTGGCACACACTTCCACAGTCACGTCTCAACAAAGTGTTGGACTGCTGCCTTTAGGTATTCCCTCCCCAGACATTTAATCATCCCTTGCGTTCCAAATTTCAGGCCATTCAGTTCTGATTTCAGGAAGTTTGTTGCTGTTTTCTGATTTAATGGCCATCCTTGTCTAACTGCACTCAGGGAACAGCAGTATTTATCCATTACAGGATGTTCACGTAGAGTGCCTCCCACATGATGATTGTTCTAGGGATGGTGCATGTTTCTGACGTACAGCATTACTTAACATCAATGTGTCATGTTTTTCAAACGTGTGAGGGGAGTTGATGTGTTCCCAGTGACACTCCAACTGCCGAGGTATTTAGTCTATTTTTCCATCCATCTTATTTATTTGTTGCCGCTTAATCTAGAGAAACTAGAGTGAAAGCAGCAAAATTCGTAGCAGTAAGTTTTAATTGCCAAAAGGAAGCAGGGCATACTCTGAGCTGCAGTACTTATCACTCTCACCATCTTAACCATGACGTCCCTTATTTTATTTTCGCTTGCAAAGAAGCCCATGTTTGATTGCAAATAAGTGGGGTTCAAATATAATGTTTAGGTTTGACTCACCACACAGGAAGAGCAGTCCAGTGCACCCAGGTCTAACTTCACGAGAAGATCTGTGCCTCAATCTATCCAACTGCTTGCCAGCCACATTAAGCACTTCCTGTGGTTTGTCAGCAGTATATGCTAAACCCAAAAACAGTGACAGCTGTTTTGTTGATGAGTATTGTTCACTGTTTGCACATTTGCAAAATAGCATTTTCTTTAATATGTAGCAAAATGTTCAATGTGACACAAAATCCAAAATGTGTGGAAAACTCCCCAATAAAGTCTTCTGAAAAGAAAAGAAGCCCAATGGGCTGGGCCTTTCTGTAACTTCTAATGGCAGCTGCCGATAGTTAGACTTGCCCCTGTACCCTTCACACCTTAGTGAACAGAGCAACTTACAGGGCCTCTCTTAGCCAATGGGATTAAATGATTGGTGAAAAAAATGGTAGAACTGAATAGGAGTGTCAATTAATGAGGATAAATTCAATGATGAATCAATAGGGCGGAATGGTAGCACAATGGTTAGCACAGTTGCTTCACAGCTCCAGGGTCTCAGGTTCGATTTCCGGCTTGGGTCACTGTCTGTGCGGAGTCTGCACGTTATCCCCGTGTCTGCGTGGGTTTCCTCCGGGTGCTCCGGTTTCCTCCCACAGTCCAAAGATGTGCAGGTTAGGTGGATTGGCCATGCTGAAATTGCCCTTAGAGTCCAAAAAGGTTGGATGGGGTTACTGGGTTATGGCGATAGTGTGGACGCTTCTGACTTGTAGGTGTTGCAGTTTGTTCCCGTTGGGCAACTGCAACCTTTCTGTCAGCTCCTCTAATGTCGCTAGTCTGTCATGTGTGTAGAAGTTACTAACTGTCAGTGTCCCCCTGTCTCCACCTCTTAAAGGTAGCATCCATCATGGCTGAACCTGTGGTTTCTACAGATGGTGTGGCCGCCCAGTGATAATATTGTAGGTTTGGGAGGGTCAGGCCTGCCATACTTCTTTTTCTTTGCAGGACCCTTTGGGGATCCTTGGATTCCCCCCCCCCCCACCCACCCCACCCCCCACCCCCAGACAAAGGCCATGATCAATTTGTTAACTGTTGTAGGATCTGATAGTCTCTGACTATCCACTCTGATTATGCTCCTCATAATTCTGTAGATCTTTATCAGGTCGCCCCTCAACCTCCCACAGTAGCACAGTGGTTAGCACTGTTGCTTCACAGCGCCAGGGTCTCATATTCGATTCCCGGCTTGGGTTACTGTCTGTGTGGAGTCTGCATGTTCTCCCCTTGTATGCGTGGGTTTCCTCCGGGTGCTCCGGTTCCTCCCACAAGTCTGGAAAGACATGCTGTTAGGTGAATTGGACATTCTGAATTCTCCCTCGGTGTACCCGAACAGGTGCCGGTGTGTGGCAACTAGGGGCTTTTCACAGTAACTTCATTGCAGTGTTAATGTAAGCCTACTTATGACAATAAAGATTATTTTTAAATAAAATCTCTAAGAGACGGGGGCCAGGATTCTCTGCTATCCGGCGGGGCGGGCTGTACTGGCGCCGGGAAGTGGCACAAACCAATCCGGCGTCGGGCCTCCCGGAAGGTGTGGAATCCTCTGCACCTTCAGGGGCTAGGCCGGAACCGGCGGGACTGGCACCGCGCCAACCGGCGGCGAAGGCCCTCCGCCGGACGGTGCGAGTTGGCGCATGCGCGGGAGTGCCAGCATGTTCTGGCATGATCCCAGCACATGCGCAGGGGGGTTCTTCTCCACGCCGGCCATGGCGGACCGTTACAGCGGCCGGTGCGGATGGAAAGGGTACCCCCACGGCACAGGCCCACCGCAGATCGGTGGGCCCCGATCGCGGGCCAGGCCACCGTGGGGTCCCCTCCCGGGGCCAGATCCCCCCACGACCCCCCAAAAACTCCGCAGGCCGCCTGCAGAACCAGGTCCCGCCGGTAAGGACTTTGTTTAATTTACGCCGGTGGGACTGGCCGAAAACGGAAGGCCACTCGGCCCATCGCGGAGCGGAGAATCGCCGGGGGGGGGGGCCATTGTCAACGGCCCCTGACCGGCGCAACGCGATTCCCGGCCCCGCTAAAAATGCGGCGCCGGCGAATCCGGCAGCGGGGCGGGATTCACACCGCCCCCTGGCGATTCTCCGGCCCAGCGGGGGGTCGGAGAATCCCACCCGGTAGTTTGAGATTGAGTTTATTGCAAAAACTTGAGTAACACACGTTCAAATGCAAACAAATAAAAGCCCAGCAGGGCATAAGGAAGAAAACAATGGAAAGAGAACAAAGATGAAGAGAACAGGCAACACATGCACCAGTAACATAGCTGCACGGTTTGATACCACCTCTTCTCTGCCCCGATTGGCTTACAAGCTTTGAACTGTGACTTCTGAATGGTGCTCCTTACCATCACTCACATTGGTATCTAACTTACTGGCTAATTTGTTGCATTGTCACATTTGTACTCTGGATTCTGAAAAGCAGATGTGTTCCCACAGTATACTTTCACACAGCTACAATATTTTCAAAACTTGGTTTTAATATTTCCCGACACATTGTGTTGAAGAAGGCCTTGGGGATGTAGATCGGTTTGGACAGTAAGTTCATCTTAATCATTTGCACCCTTCCCGCTAGGGAGAGTGCGAATGTGTCCCACCTCTACAGGTCCATTTTAACTTCTTCTGCCAGACTAGTCAGGTTCCATTTGTGGATCTGTGTCCAGTTGTGGACAATTTGGATCCCCGGGTCGCGGAATTTGCTTTTGCCTTGCTTGAACGGCAGCCTCTCCAGCTCTGCCCATCTCCCATTCGGGTTCACCGGAAAGATTTTGATTTGCTCAGGTTGATTTTGTAGCCCGAGAAGGCCCCAAACACTTTCAGGAGCTTCATGATCCCTTCCGTGCTGCCTTGCAGGTCAGAGACGTAGAGGAGCAAGTCATCCACATAAACTGAGACTGTGTGCTTTGAGTCCCCTCTCTGGATCCTCTTTCAATTTTTCGCCGTTTTGAGGGCGGTCATCAGCGGCCCAATTGCCCGGGCGAATAGAAGCGGCGGCACAGTGGTTAGCACTGCTGCCTCACATCGCTGAGGACCTGGGTTCAATTCCAGCCCCGGGTCACTGACGGTGTGGAGTTTGCACATTCTACCCGTGTCTGCATGGGTCTCACCCCCACGACCCAAAGATGTGAGGTGCTGGTTTAGCTCAGTGGGCTAGACAGCTGGTTTGTGATGCAGAACAAGGCCAGCAGCGCGGGTTCAATTCCCATACCGGCTGAGAATTCTGAATTCTCCCTCCGTGTACCCAAACAGGCGCCGGAATGTGGCGACTAGGGACTTTTCACAGTAACTTCATTGCAGTGTTAATGTAAGCCTACTTATGACAATGAAAGGTTATTTATTTATGTGCAGGATAGGTGGATTGGCCAAGCTAAATTGCACATTAATTGGGAAAAAAAAGAATTGGGTACTTCAAGTTTTTTTGTAAATAAGCAGGGATAGCAAGCATCCCTGCCTTGTGCCCCTGTGCAGTTGGAAGCATTTAGAACTGGTGGTGTTGGTCTGTACACTCGCCAGGGGGGTGCTGTACAGGATCTCAACCAGGAGGTAAACCCTATTCCCAGCCCAAACTGTTCCAGTACCACAATGAGGTACGTCTACTCGACTCTGTCAAACACCTTTTCGGCATCCAGGGAGATGATCACCTCAGGGTGTTCTCCCCAGATGGGATCATTATCACATTCAACAGGTGCCCGATGTTCACTGTTAGCTGCCGACCCTTGACAAAGCCCTTCTGGCCTTCTGTGACCACCTCTGGTATGCAATTCTCCAGTCATCTGGTTAGGGTTCTTGCCAGTATTTTCGTGAGCAGCAAGATGGGTCTGTAGGATCCACATTCAGTTGGGTCTTTGTCTTTCTTGGGTATCAATGAGATAGTGACTTGTGCTAGCATTGGAGGCAAGCTGTCCGTTGCTAGCGAGTCTGTAAACATCTCCCACAGGTGCAGGGCTACTGCGTGCCTCAATTTGTTTGTAGAAGTCTGGCGGGAATTTGTTCGGTCCCAGTGACTTCCCTGCCTGCATGGAGTTAACACTCTCCATGACTTCTCCCAGTTCTAGCGGTGCTTCCAGTCCCCTCCTCTTATCTTCTCACATGACGGGCATGTCCAGTCCATCGAGGAACTGTTTCATCCCTGAGTCCCCTTCGTGGGGCTCAGAGGTGCACGGCCCCCAGTAGATGGCCTTGATTGCTTTGTTGACATTTTCCGGCTCGTCTACTAGTCTGCCGTTGTTGTCCCTAACCTGTGCTATTTCCTTCTTGGCTGCTTACTTTTGTGAGGGCCACGAAGAATCCAGCACGAGTTGAAGGATAGAAAGAAATAACATTTATTTACAATAACATATACATACAACAGCAGCAACTCCCTTCCTGCTCACTCTCCTCTAGGCAGTTCCAAACTGGCCAGCTTTATTTATGCAGGGAATCTGCTAATGATTTCTCCACCCCCCTCATTGGGGAGGCTCATACTCGCAAAGGATTGCGGGATTGCCATTAGTCCCCAGCCAATGGTAAGCAGGCAGGTTATAACATCCCTCCCCCCCAAAGTCCAAGGAATCCGCTGAAGACCCTTGCGAAGGAGGGCATCGGACTCGTTTTGCCGCAGGCCGGACACCATTTGCACGAGGCGCTGGATCGGGCGGTGTGTAACGAGACGGAGAACGGCGCTTCCGTGATAAAGGGCATAACGGTTGTACATCCACAGCCTGTGGGCCCGAGGATTCCCCCTCTGAGGCGTCCTGTGTCTCCATCTCGGAGTCAGAGTCCGCTGCCTCCGTCATTTTGGCATCTCTATCTCCACGCAGTTCTGCAACGACCTGCGCAGGCTTTGAGTGCGGCACCAGAGGCAGATTGTGAGGAATACTTTCCACTGTGCCTGGTCTCTGTGGCTGTAGAAATGAGCTCCGGGGGCGGGGAATCTTTGGAAGGGATGGTCTCCTAGACCGAACGTGGTCTACATGCTTGTGCTGGAGACAACCCTGGGCTTGCACTTCATAAGAGATAGGGCCCGTTTGGCGAAAGATTACACCAGGGGCCTACTGGGCGTCCCCCACTAGAGGATGCCGTCTTCCACGCTAAATTCTGACAGCTTGGAGGAAAATTCCCGCAACTCGTCTGGGAGCTGTCTATGCTGCCCACCATACAGGACTATGTGCCGAACCTTTGACAGAACTGGCTCTGTCTGGGTCCACTCACGGATTTGTGGTGCCGTGACAGGCAAGGTGTCCATAAAATGGAGGGTTGCAACCACCTCACCGGTCATGGGGGTCGACATGGGGCCAGTCGATAAAGGCAATGGGCTCAGTGCGTCGGCATTTGCTATCTGCATTCCTGGTTTGTGCTCCAGAGAATACCCGTAGGCAGCGAGCAACAAAGCCCAGCGCTGGATCCGTGCGGAAGCAATGGGCGGTATTGGCCTATCCTCTCGGAAAAGTCCCAGCAGACGCTTATGATCAGTCACGATAGTGAAATGGTGGCCATAAACATACTGGTGTAATCGTTTCACCACAAAGACCACCGCCAGACCCTCCTTCTCGATCTCCGCGTAATTCTTTTGCGCTGCAGTCAATGTGCGGGAGGTGAAAGCTATCAGCCGCTCGGCCCCGTTCTCCATCTTGTGGGACAGGACAGCCCCAATACCATATGCGGATGCATCACATGTGATGAGCAAAGGTTTTCCAAGATCATAGTGGGTTAGTAACCCAGACGATGTGTGATGAACGGTTACTGCCTTATCATCATGTAAGGTGATGTCCCCTTTAAGACCGGGCTTGGAACCCTGGGGACTCTGCCTCTGGCTCCGCCCATCTGGGAGCCATACATAAAGGCCTGCCTCATGGTCTGTATAGCAGTCAGCTCTCGTCCATAGCTGTAGCATAGTTATTAGTCTAATAAAGCCTTCTTTACTGTTTAATCTCTAAGAATCATTATTGAGGGTACCTCAATTTATTAGACTAAACTAGATTCAGGATGGACGCAGGCCTAAAACTTAAAATTTTGAGGTGGAGGATCGAACTCTCCACCTACTCGTACGATATCAAGTATCATCCAGGGGAGCTCAACGAGCCCCCAGATGCCCTGTCCCTCGGCACATGCGCCAACGCGCAGGAGGACCGCCTGCAAGCCATCCACAATGACCTCTGCCACCCGGGGGTTACCCGGCTCGTCCATTTTATCAAGTCCCGCAACCTACCTTACTCAACCAAGGAGGTCAAGGCCATGGTCAGGGCCTGCCAGGTCTGTGCGGAGTGCAAACCGCACTTCTATCGGCCAGACAAGGTTCGGCTCGTGAAGGCCTTGGGCCCCTTTGAGCGACTGAGCGTGGACTTCAAGGGGCCCCTCTCGTCCACCAACCGTTACGCCTATTTCCTCACCGTGATTGATGTGTTCTCCCGTTTCCCATTCGCCATTCCCTGCACCGACATGACCTCAGCCACGGTTATTAAGGCACTGCACAGCATCGTCACCCTGTTCGGTTTCCCTGCTTATATCCACAGCGACCGGGGTACATCGTTCATGAGCGATGAACTGCGTCAGTATCTGCTCAGCAAAGGCATCGCCTCGAGCAGAACGACCAGCTATAACCCACGGGGAAACGGGCAGGTGGAGAGGGAGAACGCGACCGTGTGGAAGGCTGTCCTTCTGGCCCTGCGGTCGAGAAATCTCCCAACCACCCTCTGGCAGCAGGTCCTACCCGATGCCCTACACTCCATTAGGTCACTCCTCTGCACGGCCACGAATGAGACCCCTCACGACTGATTGTTTCTCTTCCCCAGGAAGTCTACCTCCGGGGTCTCGCTTCCACCTTGGCTGATGGCTCCGGGACCTGTTCTTCTCCGTAGGCACGCGAGGAGCCATAAAACGGACCCCCGAGTTGAAAAGGTCCGACTGCTCCACGCCAACCCCAGTTACGCCTACGTGGAGTACTCCGACGGCAGGCAAGATACGGTTTCCCTCCGGGATCTGGCGCCCGCTGGATCCTCCACCACAGACGCCCCTTCCCGTGCCGCTCCCCTGCAGGACCCGTCGCCCCCTACAACACACCCCCTTCCGGCCCTACCACCCGTTGGTGAGCTCCTACCGTGTGCCCCCCCTTGCGCCCCCCCCTTTACACACCCCGCCGGCGCCGGCTCCGCTACCCCCGGCCCTGCCTAGTTCCTCTGCCCCGACCCGGACCGAAGCTCCGACCGCTGTGCTCCCGGATGTGCCCTCAACCGGGACGTCCATGCCCGCCGCACCACCGCCCGAATTGAGGAGATCGAGGAGGACGATCCGGCTGCCGAGACGGATGGACCTATGATGGCACTTCACCCCCGCCGGACTCCTTTTTAAACAGGGGGTGAATGTGATGAACGGTTACTGCCTTATCATCATGTAAGGTGATGTCCTCTTTAAGACCGGGCTTGGAACCCTGGGGACTCCGCCTCTGGCTCCGCCCATCTGGGAGCCATACATAAAGGCCTGCCTCATGGTCTGTATAGCAGTCAGCTCTCGTCCATAGCTGTAGCATAGTTATTAGTCTAATAAAGCCTTCTTTACTGTTTAATCTCTAAGCATCATTATTGAGGGTACCTCACGATGACAATTGTTGTTTTATCCGCCGGAAAGCGGTTTCTTGCGGTTGACCCCAAACCCAGGCATGACTCTTCTTTAGCAGAAGGTGCAACAGGGCCAGCGTAGTTGTCAGATTGGGGAGGAACTTCCCGTAATAGTTTACGAGGCAGAGAAAAGAACAAAGACGCGAAGTGTCAGTCGGGGCGGGGGCCTGTTGAATTGCGCACACCTTCTCTGCGACGGGGTGCAAACCTTCGCGGTCCACCCGATAACCCAGGTTGACTATTTTGTTTGCCTGAAAGATGCACTCCAGCCTCCGAAAAGCGTCGACGGACAGCCTCCAAATTTTCCAAATGTTCCTGCTCCGACGTCCCTGTAATCAAAACGTCGTCTAAGTAGACAATGACACGCGGTAAACCTCTCAAAATGCCCTCCATGACATGCTGAAAAATAACGCAGGCAGAGGATACCCCAAAGGGCAACCATGTATATTCATATAGGCCCCGGTGTGTATTCATCGTTACATATCGCCGGGAGGCAGGGTCCATCTCCAACTGCAGGTAGGCGTGACTCATATCTAATTTTGTGAACGAGAGTCCACCTGCAAGCTTCGCGTAGAGATCCTCTATGCGACGCATTGGATACCGGTCGAGCCGGGAAGCCGTATTCACTGTAAGTTTATAGGCGCCGCACAAGCGAACTGTGGCATCTGGCTTCATTACAGGTACAATTGGTGCTGCCCAGTCAGCGAAACAGATGGGCCTGATAATACCCAAAGTCTCCGAATGAGTGAGCTCCCCTTCTACCTTCTCAAGCAAGGCGTAAGGCACCGGGCACGCCTGGAAATAGCGTGGCTCCTGGTTCGACTTGGAAACGGGCTACCTTTTATTTTCCCCAAACCGGGCTGGAATACATCTGGGTACTGTCCTAGCACCTCAGACAACCCTCCAGAAACTATTTTGAGGATGTGCTGCCACTGCAGCCACAAATGACGCAACCAGTCCCGACCCAACAGGCTGGGCCCGTGGCCGCGCACCACGATAAGTGGGAAACGCCCCTCCTGGCGTCCATAAACAACAGGGGTCATTGTAGTTTCTGCAATGTCCAATGGTTCCCCCATATAGGTTGCCAACTTGTCCTGTGTGTCGGTTAATGTAAGGGTCTGTATACCCTGCTTGATGCAGTCGAATGTCCTCTGGGCGATCACGGAGACCACTGCGCCAGTGTCCAACTCCATCTCAAGCGGGTGACTATTGACCCGTACTGTGACCTTAATGGGGGCCACACGGGGAGCTGCCACACAATGCAGCTGCAGGTAGTAGTCCTCCGTCTCCACGTCCTCGGAGTAGTCGCCGCAGATTCATCCAAATGGAAGATACGGCCAGGTATATTTATGTAGGGAATCTATGAGTTTTGGAGGAAGTCATTGTGGAAATATGAGTTTCGAAGTCAGTGAGGAAATATGAGTTTTAGAAGTCAGTGAGGAAATATGAGTTTTAGAAGTCAGTGAGGAAATATGAGTTTTAGAAGTCAGTGTGGAAATATGAGTTTTAGAAGTCACTGTGGAAATATGAGTTTCAGAAGTCACTGTGGAACTATGAGTTTCAGAAGTCAGTGTGGAAATATAACTTTTAGAGGAAGTCAGTGTGGAAATATGAGTTTCGAAGTCAGTGTGGAAATATGTGTTTTAGAAGTCAGTGAGGAAATATGAGTTTTAGAAGCCAGTGTGGAAATATGAATTTTCGAAGTCAGTGAGGAAATATGAGTTTTAGAAGTCAGTGCGGAAATATGAGTTTTAGAAGTCAGTGAGGAAATATGAGTTTTAGAAGTCAGTGAGGAAATATGAGTTTTAGAAGTCAGTGAGGAAATATGAGTTTTAGAGGAAGTCAGTGAGGAAATATGAGTTTTAGAAGTCAGTGTGGAAATATGAGTTTTAGAAGTCAGTGTGGAAATATGAGTTTTAGAAGTCAGTGAGGAAATATGAGTTTTAGAAGTCAGTGAGGAAATATGAGTTTTAGAAGTCAGTGAGGAAATATGAGTTTTAGAAGTCAGTGAGGAAATATGAGTTTTAGAAGTCAGTGAGGAAATATGAGTTTTAGAAGTCAGTGACGAAATATGAGTTTTAGAAGTCAGTGAGGAAATATGAGTTTTAGAAGTCAGTGAGGAAATATGAGTTTTAGAGGAAGTCAGTGAGGAAATATGAGTTTTAGAAGTCAGTGTGGAAATATGAGTTTTAGAAGTCAGTGTGGAAATATGAGTTTTAGAAGTCAGTGAGGAAATATGAGTTTCGGAAGTCAGTGTGGAAATATGAGTTTTAGAAGCTAGTGAGGAAATATGAGTTTTAGAAGTCAGTGTGGAAATATGAGTTTTAGAAGTCAGTGTGGAAATATGAGTTTTAGTAGTCAGTGTGGAAATATGAGTTTCAGAAGTCAGTGTGGAAATATGAGTTTTAGAAGTCAGTGAGGAAATATGAGTTTTAGAAGTCAGTGTGGAAATATGAGTTTTAGAAGTCAGTGTGGAAATATGAGTTTTAGAAGTCAGTGAGGAAATATGAGTTTTAGAAGTCAGTGAGGAAATATGAGTTTTAGAAGTCAGTGAGGAAATATGAGTTTTATAAGTCAGTGTGGAAATATGTGTTTTAGAAGTCAGTGTGGAAATATGAGTTTTAGAAGTCAGTGTGGAAATATGAGTTTTAGAAGTCAGTGTGGAAATATGAGTTTTAGACGTCAGTGTGGAAATATGAGTTTCGAAGTCAGTGTGGAAATATTAGTTTTAGAAGTCAGTGTGGAAATATGAGTTTTAGATGTCAGTGAGGAAATATGAGTTTTAGAAGTCAGTGAGGAAATATGAGTTTTAGAAGTCAGTGAGGAAATATGAGTTTTAGAAGTCAGTGTGGAAATATGAGTTTTAGAATTCAGTGAGGAAATATGAGTTTTAGAAGTCAGTGAGGAAATATGAGTTTTAGAAGTCAGTGTGGAAATATGAGTTTTAGAAGTCAGTGAGGAAATATGAGTTTTAGAAGTCAGTGAGGAAATATGAGTTTTAGAAGTCAGTGAGGAAATATGAGTTTCAGAAGTCATTGTTGAAATATGAGATTCGAAGTCAGTGTGGAAATATGAGTTTTAGAAGTCAGTGCGGAAATATGAGTTTCAGAAGTCAGTGAGGAAATATGAGTTTTAGAAGTCAGGGTGGAAATATGAGTTTCGAAGTCAGTGTGGAAATATTAGTTTTAGAAGTCAGTGTGGAAATATGAGTTTTAGAAGTCAGTGAGGAAATATGAGTTTTAGAAGTCAGTGTGGAAATATGAGTTTTAGAAGTCAGTGAGGAAATATGAGTTTTAGAAGTCAGTGTGGAAATATGAGTTTTAGAAGTCAGTGTGGAAATATGAGTTTCGAAGTCAGTGAGGAAATATGAGTTTTAGAAGTCAGTGTGGAAATATGTGTTTTGGAAGTCAGTGTGGAAATATGAGTTTTAGAAGTCAGTGTGGAAATAGGAGTTTTAGAAGTCAGTGAGGAAATATGAGTTTTAGAAGTCAGGGTGGAAATATGAGTTTTAGTAGTCAGTGTGGAAATATGAGTTTCAGAAGTCAGTGTGGAAATATGAGTTTTAGAAGTCAGTGAGGAAATATGAGTTTTAGAAGTCAGTGTGGAAATATGTGTTTTAGAAGTCAGTGTGGAAATATGAGTTTTAGAAGTCAGTGAGGAAATATGAGTTTTAGAAGTCAGTGTGGAAATAGGAGTTTTAGAAGTCAGTGAGGAAATATGAGTTTTAGAAGTCAGGGTGGAAATATGAGTTTTAGAAGTCAGTGAGGAAATATGAGTTTTAGAAGTCAGGGTGGAAATATGAGTTTCGAAGTCAGTGTGGAAATATGAGTTTTAGAAGTCAGTGTGGAATTATGAGTTTTAGAAGTCAGTGTGGAAATATGAGTTTCGAAGTCAGCGAGGAAATATGAGTTTTAGAAGTCAGTGAGGAAATATGAGTTTTAGAAGTCAGTGTGGAAATATGAGTTTCAGACGTCAGTGTGGAAATATGAGTTTCAGAAGTCAGTGAGGAAATATGAGTTTTAGAAGTCAGGGTGGAAATATGAGTTTCGAAGTCAGTGTGGAAATATGAGTTTTAGAAGTCAGTGTGGAAATATGAGTTTCGAAGTCAGTGAGGAAATATGAGTTTTAGAAGTCAGTGTGGAAATATGAGTTTTAGAAGTCAGTGAGGAATTATGAGTTTTAGAAGTCAGTGAGGAAATATGAGTTTTAGAAGTCAGTGAGGAAATATGAGTTTTAGAAGTCAGTCTGGAAATATGAGTTTTAGAAGTCAGTGAGGAAATATGAGTTTTAGACGTCAGTGAGGAAATATGAGTTTTAGAAGTCAGTGTGGAAATATGAGTTTTAGAAGTCAGTGTGGAAATATGAGTTTCGAAGTCAGTGAGGAAATATGAGTTTTAGAAGTCAGTGAGGAAATATGAGTTTTAGAAGTCAGTGAGGAAATATGAGTTTTAGAAGTCAGTCTGGAAATATGAGTTTTAGAAGTCAGTGAGGAAATATGAGTTTTAGAAGTCAGTGAGGAAATATGAGTTTTAGAAGTCAGTGTGGAAATATGAGTTTTAGAAGTCAGTGAGGAAATATGAGTTTTAGAAGTCAGTGAGGAAATATGAGTTTTAGAAGTCAGTGTGGAAATATTAGTTTTAGAAGTCAGTGTGGAAATATGAGTTTTAGATGTCAGTGAGGAAATATGAGTTTTAGAAGTCAGTGAGGAAATATGAGTTTTAGAAGTCAGTGAGGAAATATGAGTTTTAGAAGTCAGTCTGGAAATATGAGTTTTAGAAGTCAGTGAGGAAATATGAGTTTTAGAAGTCAGTGAGGAAATATGAGTTTTAGAAGTCAGTGTGGAAATATGAGTTTTAGAAGTCAGTGAGGAAATATGAGTTTTAGAAGTCAGTGAGGAAATATGAGTTTTAGAAGTCAGTGTGGAAATATGAGTTTTAGAAGCCAGTGAGGAAATATGAGTTTCAGAAGTCATTGTGGAAATATGAGATTCGAAGTCAGTGTGGAAATATGAGTTTTAGAAGTCAGTGCGGAAATATGAGTTTCAGAAGTCAGTGCGGAAATATGAGTTTTAGAAGTCAGGGTGGAAATATGAGTTTCGAAGTCAGTGTGGAAATATTAGTTTTAGAAGTCAGTGTGGAAATATGAGTTTTAGAAGTCAGTGAGGAAATATGAGTTTTAGAAGTCAGTGTGGAAATATGAGTTTTAGAAGTCAGTGAGGAAATATGGGTTTTAGAAGTCAGTGTGGAAATATGAGTTTTAGAAGTCAGTGTGGAAATAAGAGTTTCGAAGTCAGTGAGGAAATATGAGTTTTAGAAGTCAGTGTGGAAATATGTGTTTTAGAAGTCAGTGTGGAAATATGAGTTTCAGAAGTCAGTGAGGAAATATGAGTTTTAGAAGTCAGTGAGGAAATATGAGTTTTAGAAGTCAGTGAGGAAATATGAGTTTGAGAAGTCAGTGAGGAAATATGAGTTTCAGAAGTCATTGTTGAAATATGAGATTCGAAGTCAGTGTGGAAATATGAGTTTTAGAAGTCAGTGCGGAAATATGAGTTTCAGAAGTCAGTGAGGAAATATGAGTTTTAGAAGTCAGGGTGGAAATATGAGTTTCGAAGTCAGTGTGGAAATATTAGTTTTAGAAGTCAGTGTGGAAATATGAGTTTTAGAAGTCAGTGAGGAAATATGAGTTTTAGAAGTCAGTGTGGAAATATGAGTTTTAGAAGTCAGTGAGGAAATATGAGTTTTAGAAGTCAGTGTGGAAATATGAGTTTTAGAAGTCAGTGTGGAAATATGAGTTTCGAAGTCAGTGAGGAAATATGAGTTTTAGAAGTCAGTGTGGAAATATGTGTTTTGGAAGTCAGTGTGGAAATATGAGTTTCAGAAGTCAGTGAGGAAATATGAGTTTTAGAAGTCAGTGTGGAAATAGGAGTTTTAGAAGTCAGTGAGGAAATATGAGTTTTAGAAGTCAGGGTGGAAATATGAGTTTTAGAAGTCAGTGAGGAAATATGAGTTTTAGAAGTCAGGGTGGAAATATGAGTTTCGAAGTCAGTGTGGAAATATGAGTTTTAGAAGTCAGTGTGGAAATATGAGTTTTAGAAGTCAGTGTGGAAATATGAGTTTCGAAGTCAGCGAGGAAATATGAGTTTTAGAAGTCAGTGAGGAAATATGAGTTTTAGAAGTCAGTGTGGAAATATGAGTTTCAGACGTCAGTGTGGAAATATGAGTTTCAGAAGTCAGTGAGGAAATATGAGTTTTAGAAGTCAGGGTGGAAATATGAGTTTCGAAGTCAGTGTGGAAATATGAGTTTTAGAAGTCAGTGTGGAAATATGAGTTTCGAAGTCAGTGAGGAAATATGAGTTTTAGAAGTCAGTGTGGAAATATGAGTTTTAGAAGTCAGTGAGGAATTATGAGTTTTAGAAGTCAGTGAGGAAATATGAGTTTTAGAAGTCAGTGAGGAAATATGAGTTTTAGAAGTCAGTCTGGAAATATGAGTTTTAGAAGTCAGTGAGGAAATATGAGTTTTAGACGTCAGTGAGGAAATATGAGTTTTAGAAGTCAGTGTGGAAATATGAGTTTTAGAAGTCAGTGTGGAAATATGAGTTTCGAAGTCAGTGAGGAAATATGAGTTTTAGAAGTCAGTGAGGAAATATGAGTTTTAGAAGTCAGTGAGGAAATATGAGTTTTAGAAGTCAGTCTGGAAATATGAGTTTTAGAAGTCAGTGAGGAAATATGAGTTTTAGAAGTCAGTGAGGAAATATGAGTTTTAGAAGTCAGTGTGGAAATATGAGTTTTAGAAGTCAGTGAGGAAATATGAGTTTTAGAAGTCAGTGAGGAAATATGAGTTTTAGAAGTCAGTGTGGAAATATTAGTTTTAGAAGTCAGTGTGGAAATATGAGTTTTAGATGTCAGTGAGGAAATATGAGTTTTAGAAGTCAGTGAGGAAATATCAGTTTTAGAAGTCAGTGAGGAAATATGAGTTTTAGAAGTCAGTCTGGAAATATGAGTTTTAGAAGTCAGTGAGGAAATATGAGTTTTAGAAGTCAGTGAGGAAATATGAGTTTTAGAAGTCAGTGTGGAAATATGAGTTTTAGAAGTCAGTGAGGAAATATGAGTTTTAGAAGTCAGTGAGGAAATATGAGTTTTAGAAGTCAGTGTGGAAATATGAGTTTTAGAAGCCAGTGAGGAAATATGAGTTTCAGAAGTCATTGTGGAAATATGAGATTCGAAGTCAGTGTGGAAATATGAGTTTTAGAAGTCAGTGCGGAAATATGAGTTTCAGAAGTCAGTGCGGAAATATGAGTTTTAGAAGTCAGGGTGGAAATATGAGTTTCGAAGTCAGTGTGGAAATATTAGTTTTAGAAGTCAGTGTGGAAATATGAGTTTTAGAAGTCAGTGAGGAAATATGAGTTTTAGAAGTCAGTGTGGAAATATGAGTTTTAGAAGTCAGTGAGGAAATATGGGTTTTAGAAGTCAGTGTGGAAATATGAGTTTTAGAAGTCAGTGTGGAAATAAGAGTTTCGAAGTCAGTGAGGAAATATGAGTTTTAGAAGTCAGTGTGGAAATATGAGTTTTAGAAGTCAGTGAGGAAATATGAGTTTCAGAAGTCATTGTTGAAATATGAGATTCGAAGTCAGTGTGGAAATATGAGTTTTAGAAGTCAGTGCGGAAATATGAGTTTCAGAAGTCAGTGAGGAAATATGAGTTTTAGAAGTCAGGGTGGAAATATGAGTTTCGAAGTCAGTGTGGAAATATTAGTTTTAGAAGTCAGTGTGGAAATATGAGTTTTAGAAGTCAGTGAGGAAATATGAGTTTTAGAAGTCAGTGTGGAAATATGAGTTTTAGAAGTCAGTGAGGAAATATGAGTTTTAGAAGTCAGTGTGGAAATATGAGTTTTAGAAGTCAGTGTGGAAATATGAGTTTCGAAGTCAGTGAGGAAATATGAGTTTTAGAAGTCAGTGTGGAAATATGTGTTTTGGAAGTCAGTGTGGAAATATGAGTTTCAGAAGTCAGTGAGGAAATATGAGTTTTAGAAGTCAGTGTGGAAATAGGAGTTTTAGAAGTCAGTGAGGAAATATGAGTTTTAGAAGTCAGGGTGGAAATATGAGTTTTAGAAGTCAGTGAGGAAATATGAGTTTTAGAAGTCAGGGTGGAAATATGAGTTTCGAAGTCAGTGTGGAAATATGAGTTTTAGAAGTCAGTGTGGAAATATGAGTTTTAGAAGTCAGTGTGGAAATATGAGTTTCGAAGTCAGCGAGGAAATATGAATTTTAGAAGTCAGTGAGGAAATATGAGTTTTAGAAGTCAGTGTGGAAATATGAGTTTCAGACGTCCGTGTGGAAATATGAGTTTCAGAAGTCAGTGAGGAAATATGAGTTTTAGAAGTCAGGGTGGAAATATGAGTTTCGAAGTCAGTGTGGAAATATGAGTTTTAGAAGTCAGTGTGGAAATATGAGTTTCGAAGTCAGTGAGGAAATATGAGTTTTAGAAGTCAGTGTGGAAATATGAGTTTTAGAAGTCAGTGAGGAATTATGAGTTTTAGAAGTCAGTGAGGAAATATGAGTTTTAGAAGTCAGTGAGGAAATATGAGTTTTAGAAGTCAGTCTGGAAATATGAGTTTTAGAAGTCAGTGAGGAAATATGAGTTTTAGACGTCAGTGAGGAAATATGAGTTTTAGAAGTCAGTGTGGAAATATGAGTTTTAGAAGTCAGTGTGGAAATATGAGTTTCGAAGTCAGTGAGGAAATATGAGTTTTAGAAGTCAGTGAGGAAATATGAGTTTTAGAAGTCAGTGAGGAAATATGAGTTTTAGAAGTCAGTCTGGAAATATGAGTTTTAGAAGTCAGTGAGGAAATATGAGTTTTAGAAGTCAGTGAGGAAATATGAGTTTTAGAAGTCAGTGTGGAAATATGAGTTTTAGAAGTCAGTGAGGAAATATGAGTTTTAGAAGTCAGTGAGGAAATATGAGTTTTAGAAGTCAGTGTGGAAATATTAGTTTTAGAAGTCAGTGTGGAAATATGAGTTTTAGATGTCAGTGAGGAAATATGAGTTTTAGAAGTCAGTGAGGAAATATGAGTTTTAGAAGTCAGTGAGGAAATATGAGTTTTAGAAGTCAGTCTGGAAATATGAGTTTTAGAAGTCAGTGAGGAAATATGAGTTTTAGAAGTCAGTGAGGAAATATGAGTTTTAGAAGTCAGTGTGGAAATATGAGTTTTAGAAGTCAGTGAGGAAATATGAGTTTTAGAAGTCAGTGAGGAAATATGAGTTTTAGAAGTCAGTGTGGAAATATGAGTTTTAGAAGCCAGTGAGGAAATATGAGTTTCAGAAGTCATTGTGGAAATATGAGATTCGAAGTCAGTGTGGAAATATGAGTTTTAGAAGTCAGTGCGGAAATATGAGTTTCAGAAGTCAGTGCGGAAATATGAGTTTTAGAAGTCAGGGTGGAAATATGAGTTTCGAAGTCAGTGTGGAAATATTAGTTTTAGAAGTCAGTGTGGAAATATGAGTTTTAGAAGTCAGTGAGGAAATATGAGTTTTAGAAGTCAGTGTGGAAATATGAGTTTTAGAAGTCAGTGAGGAAATATGGGTTTTAGAAGTCAGTGTGGAAATATGAGTTTTAGAAGTCAGTGTGGAAATAAGAGTTTCGAAGTCAGTGAGGAAATATGAGTTTTAGAAGTCAGTGTGGAAATATGTGTTTTAGAAGTCAGTGTGGAAATATGAGTTTCAGAAGTCAGTGAGGAAATATGAGTTTTAGAAGTCAGTGAGGAAATATGAGTTTTAGAAGTCAGTGAGGAAATATGAGTTTTAGAAGTCAGTGAGGAAATATGAGTTTTAGAAGTCAGTGTGGAAATATGAGTTTTAGAAGTCACTGTGGAAATATGAGTTTCAGAAGTCACTGTGGAACTATGAGTTTCAGAAGTCAGTGTGGAAATATAACTTTTAGAGGAAGTCAGTGTGGAAATATGAGTTTCGAAGTCAGTGTGGAAATATGTGTTTTAGAAGTCAGTGAGGAAATATGAGTTTTAGAAGCCAGTGTGGAAATATGAGTTTTCGAAGTCAGTGAGGAAATATGAGTTTTAGAAGTCAGTGCGGAAATATGAGTTTTAGAAGTCAGTGAGGAAATATGAGTTTTAGAAGTCAGTGAGGAAATATGAGTTTTAGAAGTCAGTGAGGAAATATGAGTTTTAGAGGAAGTCAGTGAGGAAATATGAGTTTTAGAAGTCAGTGTGGAAATATGAGTTTTAGAAGTCAGTGTGGAAATATGAGTTTTAGAAGTCAGTGAGGAAATATGAGTTTTAGAAGTCAGTGAGGAAATATGAGTTTTAGAAGTCAGTGAGGAAATATGAGTTTTAGAAGTCAGTGTGGAAATATTAGTTTTAGAAGTCAGTGTGGAAATATGAGTTTTAGATGTCAGTGAGGAAATATGAGTTTTAGAAGTCAGTGAGGAAATATGAGTTTTAGAAGTCAGTGAGGAAATATGAGTTTTAGAAGTCAGTCTGGAAATATGAGTTTTAGAAGTCAGTGAGGAAATATGAGTTTTAGAAGTCAGTGAGGAAATATGAGTTTTAGAAGTCAGTGTGGAAATATGAGTTTTAGAAGTCAGTGAGGAAATATGAGTTTTAGAAGTCAGTGAGGAAATATGAGTTTTAGAAGTCAGTGTGGAAATATGAGTTTTAGAAGCCAGTGAGGAAATATGAGTTTCAGAAGTCATTGTGGAAATATGAGATTCGAAGTCAGTGTGGAAATATGAGTTTTAGAAGTCAGTGCGGAAATATGAGTTTCAGAAGTCAGTGCGGAAATATGAGTTTTAGAAGTCAGGGTGGAAATATGAGTTTCGAAGTCAGTGTGGAAATATTAGTTTTAGAAGTCAGTGTGGAAATATGAGTTTTAGAAGTCAGTGAGGAAATATGAGTTTTAGAAGTCAGTGTGGAAATATGAGTTTTAGAAGTCAGTGAGGAAATATGGGTTTTAGAAGTCAGTGTGGAAATATGAGTTTTAGAAGTCAGTGTGGAAATAAGAGTTTCGAAGTCAGTGAGGAAATATGAGTTTTAGAAGTCAGTGTGGAAATATGTGTTTTAGAAGTCAGTGTGGAAATATGAGTTTCAGAAGTCAGTGAGGAAATATGAGTTTTAGAAGTCAGTGAGGAAATATGAGTTTTAGAAGTCAGTGAGGAAATATGAGTTTTAGAAGTCAGTGAGGAAATATGAGTTTTAGAAGTCAGTGTGGAAATATGAGTTTTAGAAGTCACTGTGGAAATATGAGTTTCAGAAGTCACTGTGGAACTATGAGTTTCAGAAGTCAGTGTGGAAATATAACTTTTAGAGGAAGTCAGTGTGGAAATATGAGTTTCGAAGTCAGTGTGGAAATATGTGTTTTAGAAGTCAGTGAGGAAATATGAGTTTTAGAAGCCAGTGTGGAAATATGAGTTTTCGAAGTCAGTGAGGAAATATGAGTTTTA
The DNA here is from genome assembly GCF_047496885.1 of Scyliorhinus torazame. Taxonomy (NCBI): domain Eukaryota; kingdom Metazoa; phylum Chordata; class Chondrichthyes; order Carcharhiniformes; family Scyliorhinidae; genus Scyliorhinus; species Scyliorhinus torazame. Next base: position 69,229,339 of record NC_092714.1, on the reverse strand, counting down.
GAAGTCAGTGCGGAAATATGAGTTTTAGAAGTCAGTGAGGAAATATGAGTTTTAGAAGTCAGTGAGGAAATATGAGTTTTAGAAGTCAGTGAGGAAATATGAGTTTTAGAGGAAGTCAGTGAGGAAATATGAGTTTTAGAAGTCAGTGTGGAAATATGAGTTTTAGAAGTCAGTGAGGAAATATGAGTTTTAGAAGTCAGTGAGGAAATATGAGTTTTAGAAGTCAGTGAGGAAATATGAGTTTTAGAAGTCTGTGAGGAAATATGAGTTTTAGAAGTCAGTGAGGAAATATGAGTTTTAGAAGTCAGTGACGAAATATGAGTTTTAGAAGTCAGTGAGGAAATATGAGTTTTAGAAGTCAGTGAGGAAATATGAGTTTTAGAGGAAGTCAGTGAGGAAATATGAGTTTTAGAAGTCAGTGTGGAAATATGAGTTTTAGAAGTCAGTGTGGAAATATGAGTTTTAGAAGTCAGTGAGGAAATATGAGTTTCAGAAGTCAGTGTGGAAATATGAGTTTTAGAAGCTAGTGAGGAAATATGAGTTTTAGAAGTCAGTGTGGAAATATGAGTTTTAGAAGTCAGTGTGGAAATATGAGTTTTAGTAGTCAGTGTGGAAATATGAGTTTCAGAAGTCAGTGTGGAAATATGAGTTTTAGAAGTCAGTGAGGAAATATGAGTTTTAGAAGTCAGTGTGGAAATATGAGTTTTAGAAGTCAGTGAGGAAATATGAGTTTTAGAAGTCAGTGAGGAAATATGAGTTTTAGAAGTCAGTGAGGAAATATGAGTTTTAGAAGTCAGTGAGGAAATATGAGTTTTAGAAGTCAGTGTGGAAATATTAGTTTTAGAAGTCAGTGTGGAAATATGAGTTTTAGATGTCAGTGAGGAAATATGAGTTTTAGAAGTCAGTGAGGAAATATGAGTTTTAGAAGTCAGTGAGGAAATATGAGTTTTAGAAGTCAGTCTGGAAATATGAGTTTTAGAAGTCAGTGAGGAAATATGAGTTTTAGAAGTCAGTGAGGAAATATGAGTTTTAGAAGTCAGCGTGGAAATATGAGTTTTAGAAGTCAGTGAGGAAATATGAGTTTTAGAAGTCAGTGAGGAAATATGAGTTTTAGAAGTCAGTGTGGAAATATGAGTTTTAGAAGCCAGTGAGGAAATATGAGTTTCAGAAGTCATTGTGGAAATATGAGATTCGAAGTCAGTGTGGAAATATGAGTTTTAGAAGTCAGTGCGGAAATATGAGTTTCAGAAGTCAGTGCGGAAATATGAGTTTTAGAAGTCAGGGTGGAAATATGAGTTTCGAAGTCAGTGTGGAAATATTAGTTTTAGAAGTCAGTGTGGAAATATGAGTTTTCGAAGTCAGTGAGGAAATATGAGTTTTAGAAGTCAGTGTGGAAATATGAGTTTTAGAAGTCAGTGAGGAAATATGGGTTTTAGAAGTCAGTGTGGAAATATGAGTTTTAGAAGTCAGTGTGGAAATAAGAGTTTCGAAGTCAGTGAGGAAATATGAGTTTTAGAAGTCAGTGTGGAAATATGTGTTTTAGAAGTCAGTGTGGAAATATGAGTTTCAGAAGTCAGTGAGGAAATATGAGTTTTAGAAGTCAGTGAGGAAATATGAGTTTTAGAAGTCAGTGAGGAAATATGAGTTTTAGAAGTCAGTGAGGAAATATGAGTTTTAGAAGTCAGTGTGGAAATATGAGTTTTAGAAGTCACTGTGGAAATATGAGTTTCAGAAGTCACTGTGGAACTATGAGTTTCAGAAGTCAGTGTGGAAATATAACTTTTAGAGGAAGTCAGTGTGGAAATATGAGTTTCGAAGTCAGTGTGGAAATATGTGTTTTAGAAGTCAGTGAGGAAATATGAGTTTTAGAAGCCAGTGTGGAAATATGAGTTTTCGAAGTCAGTGAGGAAATATGAGTTTTAGAAGTCAGTGCGGAAATATGAGTTTTAGAAGTCAGTGAGGAAATATGAGTTTTAGAAGTCAGTGAGGAAATATGAGTTTTAGAAGTCAGTGAGGAAATATGAGTTTTAGAGGAAGTCAGTGAGGAAATATGAGTTTTAGAAGTCAGTGTGGAAATATGAGTTTTAGAAGTCAGTGTGGAAATATGAGTTTTAGAAGTCAGTGAGGAAATATGAGTTTTAGAAGTCAGTGAGGAAATATGAGTTTTAGAAGTCAGTGAGGAAATATGAGTTTTAGAAGTCAGTGAGGAAATATGAGTTTTAGAAGTCAGTGAGGAAATATGAGTTTTAGAAGTCAGTGACGAAATATGAGTTTTAGAAGTCAGTGAGGAAATATGAGTTTTAGAAGTCAGTGAGGAAATATGAGTTTTAGAGGAAGTCAGTGAGGAAATATGAGTTTTAGAAGTCAGTGTGGAAATATGAGTTTTAGAAGTCAGTGTGGAAATATGAGTTTTAGAAGTCAGTGAGGAAATATGAGTTTCAGAAGTCAGTGTGGAAATATGAGTTTTAGAAGCTAGTGAGGAAATATGAGTTTTAGAAGTCAGTGTGGAAATATGAGTTTTAGAAGTCAGTGTGGAAATATGAGTTTTAGTAGTCAGTGTGGAAATATGAGTTTCAGAAGTCAGTGTGGAAATATGAGTTTTAGAAGTCAGTGAGGAAATATGAGTTTTAGAAGTCAGTGTGGAAATATGAGTTTTAGAAGTCAGTGTGGAAATATGAGTTTTAGAAGTCAGTGAGGAAATATGAGTTTTAGAAGTCAGTGAGGAAATATGAGTTTTAGAAGTCAGTGTGGAAATATGTGTTTTAGAAGTCAGTGTGGAAATATGAGTTTTAGAAGTCAGTGTGGAAATATGAGTTTTAGAAGTCAGTGTGGAAATATGAGTTTTAGACGTCAGTGTGGAAATATGAGTTTCGAAGTCAGTGTGGAAATATTAGTTTTAGAAGTCAGTGTGGAAATATGAGTTTTAGATGTCAGTGAGGAAATATGAGTTTTAGAAGTCAGTGAGGAAATATGAGTTTTAGAAGTCAGTGAGGAAATATGAGTTTTAGAAGTCAGTGTGGAAATATGAGTTTTAGAATTCAGTGAGGAAATATGAGTTTTAGAAGTCAGTGAGGAAATATGAGTTTTAGAAGTCAGTGTGGAAATATGAGTTTTAGAAGTCAGTGAGGAAATATGAGTTTTAGAAGTCAGTGTGGAAATATGAGTTTTAGAAGTCAGTGTGGAAATATGAGTTTTAGTAGTCAGTGTGGAAATATGAGTTTCAGAAGTCAGTGTGGAAATATGAGTTTTAGAAGTCAGTGAGGAAATATGAGTTTTAGAAGTCAGTGTGGAAATATGAGTTTTAGAAGTCAGTGAGGAAATATGAGTTTTAGAAGTCAGTGAGGAAATATGAGTTTTAGAAGTCAGTGAGGAAATATGAGTTTTAGAAGTCAGTGAGGAAATATGAGTTTTAGAAGTCAGTGTGGAAATATTAGTTTTAGAAGTCAGTGTGGAAATATGAGTTTTAGATGTCAGTGAGGAAATATGAGTTTTAGAAGTCAGTGAGGAAATATGAGTTTTAGAAGTCAGTGAGGAAATATGAGTTTTAGAAGTCAGTCTGGAAATATGAGTTTTAGAAGTCAGTGAGGAAATATGAGTTTTAGAAGTCAGTGAGGAAATATGAGTTTTAGAAGTCAGCGTGGAAATATGAGTTTTAGAAGTCAGTGAGGAAATATGAGTTTTAGAAGTCAGTGAGGAAATATGAGTTTTAGAAGTCAGTGTGGAAATATGAGTTTTAGAAGCCAGTGAGGAAATATGAGTTTCAGAAGTCATTGTGGAAATATGAGATTCGAAGTCAGTGTGGAAATATGAGTTTTAGAAGTCAGTGCGGAAATATGAGTTTCAGAAGTCAGTGCGGAAATATGAGTTTTAGAAGTCAGGGTGGAAATATGAGTTTCGAAGTCAGTGTGGAAATATTAGTTTTAGAAGTCAGTGTGGAAATATGAGTTTTCGAAGTCAGTGAGGAAATATGAGTTTTAGAAGTCAGTGTGGAAATATGAGTTTTAGAAGTCAGTGAGGAAATATGGGTTTTAGAAGTCAGTGTGGAAATATGAGTTTTAGAAGTCAGTGTGGAAATAAGAGTTTCGAAGTCAGTGAGGAAATATGAGTTTTAGAAGTCAGTGTGGAAATATGTGTTTTAGAAGTCAGTGTGGAAATATGAGTTTCAGAAGTCAGTGAGGAAATATGAGTTTTAGAAGTCAGTGAGGAAATATGAGTTTTAGAAGTCAGTGAGGAAATATGAGTTTTAGAAGTCAGTGAGGAAATATGAGTTTTAGAAGTCAGTGTGGAAATATGAGTTTTAGAAGTCACTGTGGAAATATGAGTTTCAGAAGTCACTGTGGAACTATGAGTTTCAGAAGTCAGTGTGGAAATATAACTTTTAGAGGAAGTCAGTGTGGAAATATGAGTTTCGAAGTCAGTGTGGAAATATGTGTTTTAGAAGTCAGTGAGGAAATATGAGTTTTAGAAGCCAGTGTGGAAATATGAGTTTTCGAAGTCAGTGAGGAAATATGAGTTTTAGAAGTCAGTGCGGAAATATGAGTTTTAGAAGTCAGTGAGGAAATATGAGTTTTAGAAGTCAGTGAGGAAATATGAGTTTTAGAAGTCAGTGAGGAAATATGAGTTTTAGAGGAAGTCAGTGAGGAAATATGAGTTTTAGAAGTCAGTGTGGAAATATGAGTTTTAGAAGTCAGTGTGGAAATATGAGTTTTAGAAGTCAGTGAGGAAATATGAGTTTTAGAAGTCAGTGAGGAAATATGAGTTTTAGAAGTCAGTGAGGAAATATGAGTTTTAGAAGTCAGTGAGGAAATATGAGTTTTAGAAGTCAGTGAGGAAATATGAGTTTTAGAAGTCAGTGACGAAATATGAGTTTTAGAAGTCAGTGAGGAAATATGAGTTTTAGAAGTCAGTGAGGAAATATGAGTTTTAGAGGAAGTCAGTGAGGAAATATGAGTTTTAGAAGTCAGTGTGGAAATATGAGTTTTAGAAGTCAGTGTGGAAATATGAGTTTTAGAAGTCAGTGAGGAAATATGAGTTTCAGAAGTCAGTGTGGAAATATGAGTTTTAGAAGCTAGTGAGGAAATATGAGTTTTAGAAGTCAGTGTGGAAATATGAGTTTTAGAAGTCAGTGTGGAAATATGAGTTTTAGTAGTCAGTGTGGAAATATGAGTTTCAGAAGTCAGTGTGGAAATATGAGTTTTAGAAGTCAGTGAGGAAATATGAGTTTTAGAAGTCAGTGTGGAAATATGAGTTTTAGAAGTCAGTGTGGAAATATGAGTTTTAGAAGTCAGTGAGGAAATATGAGTTTTAGAAGTCAGTGAGGAAATATGAGTTTTAGAAGTCAGTGTGGAAATATGTGTTTTAGAAGTCAGTGTGGAAATATGAGTTTTAGAAGTCAGTGTGGAAATATGAGTTTTAGAAGTCAGTGTGGAAATATGAGTTTTAGACGTCAGTGTGGAAATATGAGTTTCGAAGTCAGTGTGGAAATATTAGTTTTAGAAGTCAGTGTGGAAATATGAGTTTTAGATGTCAGTGAGGAAATATGAGTTTTAGAAGTCAGTGAGGAAATATGAGTTTTAGAAGTCAGTGAGGAAATATGAGTTTTAGAAGTCAGTGTGGAAATATGAGTTTTAGAATTCAGTGAGGAAATATGAGTTTTAGAAGTCAGTGAGGAAATATGAGTTTTAGAAGTCAGTGTGGAAATATGAGTTTTAGAAGTCAGTGAGGAAATATGAGTTTTAGAAGTCAGTGAGGAAATATGAGTTTTAGAAGTCAGTGAGGAAATATGAGTTTCAGAAGTCATTGTGGAAATATGAGATTCGAAGTCAGTGTGGAAATATGAGTTTTAGAAGTCAGTGCGGAAATATGAGTTTCAGAAGTCAGTGAGGAAATATGAGTTTTAGAAGTCAGGGTGGAAATATGAGTTTCGAAGTCAGTGTGGAAATATTAGTTTTAGAAGTCAGTGTGGAAATATGAGTTTTAGAAGTCAGTGAGGAAATATGAGTTTTAGAAGTCAGTGTGGAAATATGAGTTTTAGAAGTCAGTGAGGAAATATGAGTTTTAGAAGTCAGTGTGGAAATATGAGTTTTAGAAGTCAGTGTGGAAATATGAGTTTCGAAGTCAGTGAGGAAATATGAGTTTTAGAAGTCAGTGTGGAAATATGTGTTTTGGAAGTCAGTGTGGAAATATGAGTTTCAGAAGTCAGTGAGGAAATATGAGTTTTAGAAGTCAGTGTGGAAATAGGAGTTTTAGAAGTCAGTGAGGAAATATGAGTTTTAGAAGTCAGGGTGGAAATATGAGTTTTAGAAGTCAGTGAGGAAATATGAGTTTTAGAAGTCAGGGTGGAAATATGAGTTTCGAAGTCAGTGTGGAAATATGAGTTTTAGAAGTCAGTGTGGAAATATGAGTTTTAGAAGTCAGTGTGGAAATATGAGTTTCGAAGTCAGTGAGGAAATATGAGTTTTAGAAGTCAGTGAGGAAATATGAGTTTTAGAAGTCAGTGTGGAAATATGAGTTTCAGACGTCAGTGTGGAAATATGAGTTTCAGAAGTCAGTGAGGAAATATGAGTTTTAGAAGTCAGGGTGGAAATATGAGTTTCGAAGTCAGTGTGGAAATATGAGTTTTAGAAGTCAGTGTGGAAATATGAGTTTCGAAGTCAGTGAGGAAATATGAGTTTTAGAAGTCAGTGTGGAAATATGAGTTTTAGAAGTCAGTGAGGAAATATGAGTTTTAGAAGTCAGTGAGGAAATATGAGTTTTAGAAGTCAGTGAGGAAATATGAGTTTTAGAAGTCAGTCTGGAAATATGAGTTTTAGAAGTCAGTGAGGAAATATGAGTTTTAGAAGTCAGTGAGGAAATATGAGTTTTAGAAGTCAGTGTGGAAATATGAGTTTTAGAAGTCAGTGTGGAAATATGAGTTTCGAAGTCAGTGAGGAAATATGAGTTTTAGAAGTCAGTGAGGAAATATGAGTTTTAGAAGTCAGTGAGGAAATATGAGTTTTAGAAGTCAGTCTGGAAATATGAGTTTTAGAAGTCAGTGAGGAAATATGAGTTTTAGAAGTCAGTGAGGAAATATGAGTTTTAGAAGTCAGTGTGGAAATATGAGTTTTAGAAGTCAGTGAGGAAATATGAGTTTTAGAAGTCAGTGAGGAAATATGAGTTTTAGAAGTCAGTGTGGAAATATTAGTTTTAGAAGTCAGTGTGGAAATATGAGTTTTAGATGTCAGTGAGGAAATATGAGTTTTAGAAGTCAGTGAGGAAATATGAGTTTTAGAAGTCAGTGAGGGAATATGAGTTTTAGAAGTCAGTCTGGAAATATGAGTTTTAGAAGTCAGTGAGGAAATATGAGTTTTAGAAGTCAGTGAGGAAATATGAGTTTTAGAAGTCAGTGTGGAAATATGAGTTTTAGAAGTCAGTGAGGAAATATGAGTTTTAGAAGTCAGTGAGGAAATATGAGTTTTAGAAGTCAGTGTGGAAATATGAGTTTTAGAAGTCAGTGAGGAAATATGAGTTTCAGAAGTCATTGTGGAAATATGAGATTCGAAGTCAGTGTGGAAATATGAGTTTTAGAAGTCAGTGCGGAAATATGAGTTTCAGAAGTCAGTGCGGAAATATGAGTTTTAGAAGTCAGGGTGGAAATATGAGTTTCGAAGTCAGTGTGGAAATATTAGTTTTAGAAGTCAGTGTGGAAATATGAGTTTTAGAAGTCAGTGAGGAAATATGAGTTTTAGAAGTCAGTGTGGAAATATGAGTTTTAGAAGTCAGTGAGGAAATATGGGTTTTAGAAGTCAGTGTGGAAATATGAGTTTTAGAAGTCAGTGTGGAAATAAGAGTTTCGAAGTCAGTGAGGAAATATGAGTTTTAGAAGTCAGTGTGGAAATATGTGTTTTAGAAGTCAGTGTGGAAATATGAGTTTCAGAAGTCAGTGTGGAAATATGAGTTTTAGAAGTCAGTGTGGAAATATGAGTTTCGAAGTCAGTGAGGAAATATGAGTTTTAGAAGTCAGTGAGGAAATATGAGTTTTAGAAGTCAGTGTGGAAATATGAGTTTCAGACGTCAGTGTGGAAATATGAGTTTCAGAAGTCAGTGAGGAAATATGAGTTTTAGAAGTCAGGGTGGAAATATGAGTTTCGAAGTCAGTGTGGAAATATGAGTTTTAGAAGTCAGTGTGGAAATATGAGTTTCGAAGTCAGTGAGGAAATATGAGTTTTAGAAGTCAGTGTGGAAATATGAGTTTTAGAAGTCAGTGAGGAAATATGAGTTTTAGAAGTCAGTGAGGAAATATGAGTTTTAGAAGTCAGTGAGGAAATATGAGTTTTAGAAGTCAGTCTGGAAATATGAGTTTTAGAAGTCAGTGAGGAAATATGAGTTTTAGAAGTCAGTGAGGAAATATGAGTTTTAGAAGTCAGTGTGGAAATATGAGTTTTAGAAGTCAGTGTGGAAATATGAGTTTCGAAGTCAGTGAGGAAATATGAGTTTTAGAAGTCAGTGAGGAAATATGAGTTTTAGAAGTCAGTGAGGAAATATGAGTTTTAGAAGTCAGTCTGGAAATATGAGTTTTAGAAGTCAGTGAGGAAATATGAGTTTTAGAAGTCAGTGAGGAAATATGAGTTTTAGAAGTCAGTGTGGAAATATGAGTTTTAGAAGTCAGTGAGGAAATATGAGTTTTAGAAGTCAGTGAGGAAATATGAGTTTTAGAAGTCAGTGTGGAAATATTAGTTTTAGAAGTCAGTGTGGAAATATGAGTTTTAGATGTCAGTGAGGAAATATGAGTTTTAGAAGTCAGTGAGGAAATATGAGTTTTAGAAGTCAGTGAGGGAATATGAGTTTTAGAAGTCAGTCTGGAAATATGAGTTTTAGAAGTCAGTGAGGAAATATGAGTTTTAGAAGTCAGTGAGGAAATATGAGTTTTAGAAGTCAGTGTGGAAATATGAGTTTTAGAAGTCAGTGAGGAAATATGAGTTTTAGAAGTCAGTGAGGAAATATGAGTTTTAGAAGTCAGTGTGGAAATATGAGTTTTAGAAGTCAGTGAGGAAATATGAGTTTCAGAAGTCATTGTGGAAATATGAGATTCGAAGTCAGTGTGGAAATATGAGTTTTAGAAGTCAGTGCGGAAATATGAGTTTCAGAAGTCAGTGCGGAAATATGAGTTTTAGAAGTCAGGGTGGAAATATGAGTTTCGAAGTCAGTGTGGAAATATTAGTTTTAGAAGTCAGTGTGGAAATATGAGTTTTAGAAGTCAGTGAGGAAATATGAGTTTTAGAAGTCAGTGTGGAAATATGAGTTTTAGAAGTCAGTGAGGAAATATGGGTTTTAGAAGTCAGTGTGGAAATATGAGTTTTAGAAGTCAGTGTGGAAATAAGAGTTTCGAAGTCAGTGAGGAAATATGAGTTTTAGAAGTCAGTGTGGAAATATGTGTTTTAGAAGTCAGTGTGGAAATATGAGTTTCAGAAGTCAGTGAGGAAATATGAGTTTTAGAAGTCAGTGTGGAAATAGGAGTTTTAGAAGTCAGAGAGGAAATATGAGTTTTAGAAGTCAGTGTGGAAATATGAGTTTCAGAAGTCAGTGAGGAAATATGAGTTTCGAAGTCAGTGTGGAAATATGAGTTTCAGAAGTCAGTGAGGAAATATGAGTTTTAGAAGTCAGGGTGGAAATATGAGTTTCGAAGTCAGTGTGGAAATATTAGTTTTAGAAGTCAGTGTGGAAATATGAGTTTTAGAAGTCAGTGAGGAAATATGAGTTTTAGAAGTCAGTGTGGAAATATGAGTTTCGAAGTCAGTGAGGAAATATGAGTTTTAGAAGTCAGTGAGGAAATATGAGTTTTAGAAGTCAGTGTGGAAATATGAGTTTCAGACGTCAGTGTGGAAATATGAGTTTCAGAAGTCAGTGAGGAAATATGAGTTTTAGAAGTCAGGGTGGAAATATGAGTTTCGAAGTCAGTGTGGAAATATGAGTTTTAGAAGTCAGTGTGGAAATATGAGTTTCGAAGTCAGTGAGGAAATATGAGTTTTAGAAGTCAGTGTGGAAATATGAGTTTTAGAAGTCAGTGAGGAAATATGAGTTTTAGAAGTCAGTGAGGAAATATGAGTTTTAGAAGTCAGTGAGGAAATATGAGTTTTAGAAGTCAGTCTGGAAATATGAGTTTTAGAAGTCAGTGAGGAAATATGAGTTTTAGAAGTCAGTGAGGAAATATGAGTTTTAGAAGTCAGTGTGGAAATATGAGTTTTAGAAGTCAGTGTGGAAATATGAGTTTCGAAGTCAGTGAGGAAATATGAGTTTTAGAAGTCAGTGAGGAAATATGAGTTTTAGAAGTCAGTGAGGAAATATGAGTTTTAGAAGTCAGTCTGGAAATATGAGTTTTAGAAGTCAGTGAGGAAATATGAGTTTTAGAAGTCAGTGAGGAAATATGAGTTTTAGAAGTCAGTGTGGAAATATGAGTTTTAGAAGTCAGTGAGGAAATATGAGTTTTAGAAGTCAGTGAGGAAATATGAGTTTTAGAAGTATGTGTGGAAATATTAGTTTTAGAAGTCAGTGTGGAAATATGAGTTTTAGATGTCAGTGAGGAAATATGAGTTTTAGAAGTCAGTGAGGAAATATGAGTTTTAGAAGTCAGTGAGGGAATATGAGTTTTAGAAGTCAGTCTGGAAATATGAGTTTTAGAAGTCAGTGAGGAAATATGAGTTTTAGAAGTCAGTGAGGAAATATGAGTTTTAGAAGTCAGTGTGGAAATATGAGTTTTAGAAGTCAGTGAGGAAATATGAGTTTTAGAAGTCAGTGAGGAAATATGAGTTTTAGAAGTCAGTGTGGAAATATGAGTTTTAGAAGTCAGTGAGGAAATATGAGTTTCAGAAGTCATTGTGGAAATATGAGATTCGAAGTCAGTGTGGAAATATGAGTTTTAGAAGTCAGTGCGGAAATATGAGTTTCAGAAGTCAGTGCGGAAATATGAGTTTTAGAAGTCAGGGTGGAAATATGAGTTTCGAAGTCAGTGTGGAAATATTAGTTTTAGAAGTCAGTGTGGAAATATGAGTTTTAGAAGTCAGTGAGGAAATATGAGTTTTAGAAGTCAGTGTGGAAATATGAGTTTTAGAAGTCAGTGAGGAAATATGGGTTTTAGAAGTCAGTGTGGAAATATGAGTTTTAGAAGTCAGTGTGGAAATAAGAGTTTCGAAGTCAGTGAGGAAATATGAGTTTTAGAAGTCAGTGTGGAAATATGTGTTTTAGAAGTCAGTGTGGAAATATGAGTTTCAGAAGTCAGTGAGGAAATATGAGTTTTAGAAGTCAGTGTGGAAATAGGAGTTTTAGAAGTCAGAGAGGAAATATGAGTTTTAGAAGTCAGTGTGGAAATATGAGTTTTAGAAGTCAGTGTGGAAATATGAGTTTTAGAAGTCAGTGAGGAAATATGGGTTTTAGAAGTCAGTGTGGAAATATGAGTTTTAGAAGTCAGTGTGGAAATAAGAGTTTCGAAGTCAGTGAGGAAATATGAGTTTTAGAAGTCAGTGTGGAAATATGTGTTTTAGAAGTCAGTGTGGAAATATGAGTTTCAGAAGTCAGTGAGGAAATATGAGTTTTAGAAGTCAGTGTGGAAATAGGAGTTTTAGAAGTCAGAGAGGAAATATGAGTTTTAGAAGTCAGTGTGGAAATATGAGTTTTAGAAGTCAGTGTGGAAATATGAGTTTCGAAGTCAGTGAGGAAATATGAGTTTTAGAAGTCAGTGTGGAAATATGTGTTTTAGAAGTCAGTGTGGAAATATGAGTTTCGAAGTCAGTGTGGAAATATTAGTTTTAGAAGTCAGTGTGGAAATATGAGTTTTAGATGTCAGTGAGGAAATATGAGTTTTAGAAGTCAGTGAGGAAATATGAGTTTTAGAAGTCAGTGAGGAAATATGAGTTTTAGAAGTCAGTGTGGAAATATGAGTTTTAGAATTCAGTGAGGAAATATGAGTTTTAGAAGTCAGTGAGGAAATATGAGTTTTAGAAGTCAGTGTGGAAATATGAGTTTTAGAAGTCAGTGAGGAAATATGAGTTTTAGAAGTCAGTGAGGAAATATGAGTTTTAGAAGTCAGTGAGGAAATATGAGTTTCAGAAGTCATTGTGGAAATATGAGATTCGAAGTCAGTGTGGAAATATGAGTTTTAGAAGTCAGTGCGGAAATATGAGTTTCAGAAGTCAGTGAGGAAATATGAGTTTTAGAAGTCAGGGTGGAAATATGAGTTTCGAAGTCAGTGTGGAAATATTAGTTTTAGAAGTCAGTGTGGAAATATGAGTTTTAGAAGTCAGTGAGGAAATATGAGTTTTAGAAGTCAGTGTGGAAATATGAGTTTTAGAAGTCAGTGAGGAAATATGAGTTTTAGAAGTCAGTGTGGAAATATGAGTTTTAGAAGTCAGTGTGGAAATATGAGTTTCGAAGTCAGTGAGGAAATATGAGTTTTAGAAGTCAGTGTGGAAATATGTGTTTTGGAAGTCAGTGTGGAAATATGAGTTTCAGAAGTCAGTGAGGAAATATGAGTTTTAGAAGTCAGTGTGGAAATAGGAGTTTTAGAAGTCAGTGAGGAAATATGAGTTTTAGAAGTCAGGGTGGAAATATGAGTTTCGAAGTCAGTGTGGAAATATTAGTTTTAGAAGTCAGTGTGGAAATATGAGTTTTAGAAGTCAGTGAGGAAATATGAGTTTTAGAAGTCAGTGTGGAAATATGAGTTTTAGAAGTCAGTGAGGAAATATGAGTTTTAGAAGTCAGTGTGGAAATATGAGTTTTAGAAGTCAGTGTGGAAATATGAGTTTCGAAGTCAGTGAGGAAATATGAGTTTTAGAAGTCAGTGTGGAAATATGTGTTTTGGAAGTCAGTGTGGAAATATGAGTTTCAGAAGTCAGTGAGGAAATATGAGTTTTAGAAGTCAGTGTGGAAATAGGAGTTTTAGAAGTCAGTGAGGAAATATGAGTTTTAGAAGTCAGGGTGGAAATATGAGTTTTAGAAGTCAGTGAGGAAATATGAGTTTTAGAAGTCAGGGTGGAAATATGAGTTTCGAAGTCAGTGTGGAAATATGAGTTTTAGAAGTCAGTGTGGAAATATGAGTTTTAGAAGTCAGTGTGGAAATATGAGTTTCGAAGTCAGTGAGGAAATATGAGTTTTAGAAGTCAGTGAGGAAATATGAGTTTTAGAAGTCAGTGTGGAAATATGAGTTTCAGACGTCAGTGTGGAAATATGAGTTTCAGAAGTCAGTGAGGAAATATGAGTTTTAGAAGTCAGGGTGGAAATATGAGTTTCGAAGTCAGTGTGGAAATATGAGTTTTAGAAGTCAGTGTGGAAATATGAGTTTCGAAGTCAGTGAGGAAATATGAGTTTTAGAAGTCAGTGTGGAAATATGAGTTTTAGAAGTCAGTGAGGAAATATGAGTTTTAGAAGTCAGTGAGGAAATATGAGTTTTAGAAGTCAGTGAGGAAATATGAGTTTTAGAAGTCAGTCTGGAAATATGAGTTTTAGAAGTCAGTGAGGAAATATGAGTTTTAGAAGTCAGTGAGGAAATATGAGTTTTAGAAGTCAGTGTGGAAATATGAGTTTTAGAAGTCAGTGTGGAAATATGAGTTTCGAAGTCAGTGAGGAAATATGAGTTTTAGAAGTCAGTGAGGAAATATGAGTTTTAGAAGTCAGTGAGGAAATATGAGTTTTAGAAGTCAGTCTGGAAATATGAGTTTTAGAAGTCAGTGAGGAAATATGAGTTTTAGAAGTCAGTGAGGAAATATGAGTTTTAGAAGTCAGTGTGGAAATATGAGTTTTAGAAGTCAGTGAGGAAATATGAGTTTTAGAAGTCAGTGAGGAAATATGAGTTTTAGAAGTCAGTGTGGAAATATTAGTTTTAGAAGTCAGTGTGGAAATATGAGTTTTAGATGTCAGTGAGGAAATATGAGTTTTAGAAGTCAGTGAGGAAATATGAGTTTTAGAAGTCAGTGAGGAAATATGAGTTTTAGAAGTCAGTCTGGAAATATGAGTTTTAGAAGTCAGTGAGGAAATATGAGTTTTAGAAGTCAGTGAGGAAATATGAGTTTTAGAAGTCAGTGTGTAAATATGAGTTTTAGAAGTCAGTGAGGAAATATGAGTTTTAGAAGTCAGTGAGGAAATATGAGTTTTAGAAGTCAGTGTGGAAATATGAGTTTTAGAAGTCAGTGAGGAAATATGAGTTTCAGAAGTCATTGTGGAAATATGAGATTCGAAGTCAGTGTGGAAATATGAGTTTTAGAAGTCAGTGCGGAAATATGAGTTTCAGAAGTCAGTGCGGAAATATGAGTTTTAGAAGTCAGGGTGGAAATATGAGTTTCAAAGTCAGTGTGGAAATATTAGTTTTAGAAGTCAGTGTGGAAATATGAGTTTTAGAAGTCAGTGAGGAAATATGAGTTTTAGAAGTCAGTGTGGAAATATGAGTTTTAGAAGTCAGTGAGGAAATATGGGTTTTAGAAGTCAGTGTGGAAATATGAGTTTTAGAAGTCAGTGTGGAAATAAGAGTTTCGAAGTCAGTGAGGAAATATGAGTTTTAGAAGTCAGTGTGGAAATATGTGTTTTAGAAGTCAGTGTGGAAATATGAGTTTCAGAAGTCAGTGAGGAAATATGAGTTTTAGAAGTCAGTGTGGAAATAGGAGTTTTAGAAGTCAGTGAGGAAATATGAGTTTTAGAAGTCAGTGTGGAAATATGAGTTTCAGAAGTCAGTGAGGAAATATGAGTTTCGAAGTCAGTGTGGAAATATGAGTTTCAGAAGTCAGTGAGGAAATATGAGTTTTAGAAGTCAGGGTGGAAATATGAGTTTCGAAGTCAGTGTGGAAATATTAGTTTTAGAAGTCAGTGTGGAAATATGAGTTTTAGAAGTCAGTGAGGAAATATGAGTTTTAGAAGTCAGTGTGGAAATATGAGTTTTAGAAGTCAGTGAGGAAATATGAGTTTTAGAAGTCAGTGTGGAAATATGAGTTTTAGAAGTCAGTGTGGAAATATGAGTTTCGAAGTCAGTGAGGAAATATGAGTTTTAGAAGTCAGTGTGGAAATATGTGTTTTAGAAGTCAGTGTGGAAATATGAGTTTCAGAAGTCAGTGAGGAAATATGAGTTTTAGAAGTCAGTGTGGAAATAGGAGTTTTAGAAGTCAGTGAGGAAATATGAGTTTTAGAAGTCAGTGTGGAAATATGAGTTTCAGAAGTCAGTGAGCAAATATGAGTTTTAGAAGTCAGTGTGGAAATATGAGTTTCAGAAGTCAGTGAGGAAATATGAGTTTTAGAAGTCAGTGTGGAAATATGAGTTTTAGAAGTCAGGGTGGAAATATGAGTTTTAGAAGTCAGTGTGGAAATATGAGTTTTAGAAGTCAGTGTGGAAATATGAGTTTTAGAAGTCAGTGTGGAAATATGAGTTTTAGAAGTCAGTGTGGAAATATGAGTTTTAGAAGTCAGTGTGGAAATATGAGTTTTAGAAGTCAGTGAGGAAATATGAGTTTCGAAGTCACTGTGGAAATATGAGTTTTAGAAGTCAGTGAGGAAATATGAGTTTTAGAAGTCAGTGAGAATATATGAGTTTTAGAAGTCAGTGAGGAAATATGAGTTTTAGAAGTCAGTGTAGAAATATGAGTTTTAGAAGTAAGTGTGGAAATATGAGTTTTAGATGTCAGTGAGGAAATATGAGTTTCGAAGTCAGTGAAGAAATATGAGTTTTAGAAGTCAGTGTGGAAATATGTGTTTTAGAAGTCAGTGTGGAAATATGAGTTTTAGAAGCCAGTGCGGAAATATGAGTTTTAGAAGTCAGTGAGGAAATATGAGTTTTAGAAGTCAGTGAGGAAATATGAGTTTTAGAAGTCAGTGTGGAAATATGTGTTTTAGAAGTCAGTGTGGAAATATGAGTTTCGAAGTCAGTGAGGAAATATGAGTTTTAGAAGTCAGTGTGGAAATATGAGTTTTAGAAGTCAGTGAGGAAATATGAGTTTTTGAAGCCAGTGTGGAAATATGAGTTTTAGAAGTCAGTGTGGAAATATGAGTTTCAGAAGTCAGTGAGGAAATATGAGTTTTAGAAGTCAGTGTGGAAATAGGAGTTTTAGAAGTCAGTGAGGAAATATGAGTTTTAGAAGTCAGTGTGGAAATATGAGTTTCGAAGTCAGTGAGGAAATATGAGTTTTAGAAGTCAGTGAGGAAATATGAGTTTTAGAAGTCAGTGAGGAAATATGAGTTTCGAAGTCAGTGTGGAAATATGAGTTTTAGAAGTCAGTGCGGAAATATGAGTTTTAGAAGTCAGTGAGGAAATATGAGTTTTAGAAGTCAGTGAGGAAATATGAGTTTCGAAGTCAGTGTGGAAATATGAGTTTTAGAAGTCAGTGAGGAAATATGAGTTTTAGAAGTCAGTGTGGAAATATGAGTTTTAGAAGTCAGTGAGGAAATATGAGTTTTAGAAGTCAGTGTGGAAATATGAGTTTTAGAAGTCAGTGTGGAAATATGAGTTTCAGAAGTCAGTGTGGATATATGAGTTTTGAAGTCAGTGTGGAAATATGAGTTTTAGAAGTCAGTGAGGAAATATGAGTTTTAGAAGTCAGTGCGGAAATATGAGTTTTAGAAGTCAGTGAGGAAATATGAGTTTTAGAAGTCAGTGTGGAAATATGAGTTTTAGAAGTCAGTGTGGAAATATGAGTTTTAGAAGTCAGTGAGGAAATATGAGTTTTAGAAGTCAGTGCGGAAATATGTGTTTTAGAAGTCAGTGAGGAAATATGAGTTTTAGAAGTCAGTGCGGAAATATGAGTTTTAGAAGTCAGTGAGGAAATATGAGTTTTAGAAGTCAGTGTGGAAATATGAGTTTTAGAAGTCAGTGAGGAAATATGAGTTTTAGAAGTCAGTGTGGAAATATGAGTTTTAGAAGTCAGTGTGGAAATATGAATTTTAGAGGAAGTCAGTGAGGAAATATGAGTTTTAGAAGTCAGTGCGGAAATATGAGTTTTAGAAGTCAGTGAGGAAATATGAGTTTTAGAAGTCAGTGTGGAAATATGAGTTTTAGACGTCAGTGTGGAAATATGAGTTTTAGAAGTCAGTGAGGAAATATGAGTTTTAGAAGTCAGTGCGGAAATATGTGTTTTAGAAGTCAGTGAGGAAATATGAGTTTTAGAAGTGAGTGCGGAAATATGAGTTTCGAAGTCAGTGTGGAAATATGAGTTTTAGAAGTCAGTGAGGAAATATGAGTTTTAGAAGTCAGTGCGGAAATATGAGTTTTAGAAGTCAGTGAGGAAATATGAGTTTTAGAAGTCAGTGTGGAAATATGAGTTTTAGAAGTCAGTGAGGAAATATGAGTTTTAGAAGTCAGTGTGGAAATATGAGTTTTAGAAGTCAGTGAGGAATTATGAGTTTTAGAGGAAGTCAGTGAGGAAATATGAGTTTCGAAGTCAGTGTGGAAATATGAGTTTCAGAAGTCAGTGAGGAAATATGAGTTTTAGAAGTCAGTGAGGAAATATGAGTTTTAGAGGAAGTCAGTGAGGAAATATGAGTTTTAGAGGAAGTCAGTGTGGAAATATGAGTTTCAGAAGTCAGTGTGGAAATATGAGTTTTAGAAGTCAGTGCGGAAATATGAGTTTTAGAAGTCAGTGAGGAAATATGTGTTTTAGAAGTCAGTGAGGAAATATGAGTTTTAGAAGTCAGTGTGGAAATATGAGTTTCAGAAGCCAGTGCGGAAATATGAGTTTCGAAGTCAGTGAGGAAATATGAGTTTTAGAGGAAGTCAGTGAGGAAATATGAGTTTTAGAAGTCAGTGAGGAAATATGAGTTTTAGAAGTCAGTGAGGAAAAAAATATGAGTTTTAGAGGAAGTCAGTGGGGAAATATGAGTTTTAGAAGTCAGTGAGGAAATATGAGTTTTAGAAGTCAGTGAGGAAATATGAGTTTTAGAAGTCAGTGTGGAAATATGAGTTTTAGAAGTCAGTGAGGAAATATGAGTTTTAGAAGTCATTGTGGAAATATGAGTTTTAGAAGTCAGTGAGGAAATATGAGTTTTAGAAGTCAGTGTGGAAATATGAGTTTTAGAAGTCAGTGAGGAAATATGAGTTTCGAAGTCAGTGAGGAAATATGAGTTTTAGAAGTCAGTGTGGAAATATGAGTTTCGAAGTCAGTGTGGAAATATGAGTTTTAGAAGTCAGTGAGGAAATATGAGTTTCGAAGTCAGTGAGGAAATATGAGTTTTAGAAGTCAGTGAGGAAATATGAGTTTCGAAGTCAGTGTGGAAATATGAGTTTTAGAAGTCAGTGTGGAAATATGAGTTTTAGAAGTCAGTGTGGAAATATGAGTTTTGAAGTCAGTGTGGAAATATGAGTTTTAGAAGTCAGTGAGGAAATATGAGTTTTAGAAGTCAGTGAGGAAATATG
Source organism: Scyliorhinus torazame (assembly GCF_047496885.1). Classification (NCBI taxonomy): domain Eukaryota; kingdom Metazoa; phylum Chordata; class Chondrichthyes; order Carcharhiniformes; family Scyliorhinidae; genus Scyliorhinus; species Scyliorhinus torazame. The sequence goes on along the minus strand of NC_092714.1, from coordinate 69,210,984 downwards.
AGTTTTAGAAGTCAGTGTGGAAATATGAGTTTCAGAAGTCAGTGAGGAAATATGAGTTTTAGAAGTCAGTGAGGAAATATGAGTTTTAGAAGTCAGTGTGGAAATATGAGTTTTAGAAGTTTAGCCATGTAAAATGGCTGCGTTCCGATTAATCTGGCCAAAACCCAGTTTAAAACGACTAACCCGAAAGACTGCTGGGAAATGCAGCCAAAAAGACACAAGCAGGCAGCTGCAGACAGGTTTGCATATTCAGCTCTGGGAACGTAGCCCAGATCGATACTCAGGCCTATCAACAGCACTTCAACCCAGGTATCCGCAGTTTCATTCAGGACTGTTTACACCTAATCTACTCAGACATCCACAGTTAAATCGGCTATCCCCAGGAACAATTGCAACATATTAGCAATTGAACACCGGGCCAGACCTGTCAGCGCCTGCAGTGGCCGAAACAAAGACAGGTGAGCGATCACCCCCCGATTGAGGAATCGCCTCACCATTGGACACATCGACCCCAGAGACTGGGGACAGAATCCAATCACTTGGGACTCAGGGTCAAGGGCCGCCCCGGGAGACGGGAAGCCCCTGGGCCCTATAAAGTGAAGGTCCAAGTTCAGATCTCTCTCTCTCTCCTCTTCGCCTGCTCGAGATCTTCGCAAGACCAGCCACCGGCAAGTGTAAGTTTGAATCCAACGATCACTATCCGGTAGAGACACCTAGCCACCGACCTGTAGCAGCCTTTTGAATCCCGCGGGCCAGATTTGATTGGACAAGCCATTCGTTTCCCTGACCTGGTGAGCTCTTCCTAAGTTAAGTATTGGCCAGTAGTGATAGGTTTATTATATAAATAGTAGTATTAGGGTATTAATATTGCTTGTTGTATATAATAAATGACCGTTGTTTTAATCCTTACTAAGCGGTGTGCTCGAGGGGCCAGATGGTCTACTCCTGCTCCTAGTTCTTAAGTTCTTAAGGTATGGGGGTAGTCCCTGCCTGCTGGCCCCGCCCAGTAGGTGGAGTATAAATATGCGTGCTCCCCATACAGCAGCCATTTCGCCAGCTGCTGTAGGAGGCCACACATCTTAGTGTAATAAAGCCTTAGTTGTATTCAACTCTCGTCTTTGTGCAATTGATCGTGCATCAATTTATTACACTAAAGTTTTCAGAAGCTGGACCTCCGCATCAAGCCGGATCGCCTGCAGCTGGATCCGCAATCAAGCGACGCCAAACATGACTTTCAACACTGGCTAGCTTGTTTCGAAGCTTACATCAGGTCTGCACCAGACCCAATTCCGGAAGCTCAGAAGATCCAGATACTCTACTCGCGGCTGAGCTCCAACGTTTTTCCCCTTATCCAGGACGCACCGACCTACGATGAAGCCATGGCGCGACTGAAAGAGAACTACGTCCAGCGGACGAACACGCTCTTCGCCAGACACGTGCTCTCTACTCGTAGTCAGCTCCCTGGTGAGTCCGTAGAAGATTTCTGGCGTGTTTTAATTCCCCTGGTCAGAGACTGCGACTGTCAGGCCATCACAGCCACGGAACATTCGAACCTCCTCATGCGGGACGCTTTCGTCATGGGGATAGGGTCAGACCACATCCACCAGCGACATTTAGAGGGGGCCACGCTCGACCTCGCGGAAACCATAAAACTGGCGCTATCGATGACAATCGCCTCGCGCAATATCCAGGCCTCCACCCCCGGCCGCGCGGCCCACTCCTCCTACGCATTGTGGACTCTACAGACGGCCGCCCCACCGGGGACCCCACTCAGTCAATCCTACGCCTGTGCCAAGCGCCAGCCAGCCAACCCCGGGGCCCAGATGTTACTTCTGTGGGCAGCAAAAACACCCACGCCAATGCTGCCTGGCCCACACCGCCCTTTGCAAGGCCTGCGGCAAGAAGGGGCACTTTGCAGCGGTGTGCCAGGCCCGCTCAGTCGCCGCGATCGCCCCGATCCCCCCTCGCGTATGGACAGTGGGTGCCGCCATCTTCCTCTCCTCGGACCACACGCGGCCAGTGGGCGCCGCCATCTTCCCCTCCTCGGACCACGTGTGGCCCATGGGCGCTGCCATCTGTTTCAACCCCCGCCACATGCGGCACGTGGGCGCCGCCATCTTGTCCATCTCAGAATCTTCAGGCGCCACCATCTTGTCTCCCCCACGGCACATGGGCTCCATCATCGTACCAGGACCCGTGCCCCCTGGGCACCCCATCGTCCGACACCAGCGATGACCAGCCACGACTCGTCTCGGTCACATTTGACCAGTCTCGCCCGCACAATCTAGCCAAAGCCTCGACAAGCGTAAAGATCGATGGGCATGAGATCTCCTGTCTGCTGGACTCCGGGAGCACCGGAGCTTCTGGGCTTAATCCATCCCGATACGGTAAGGCGCTGCTCCCTCGCAGTACACCCCACCAATCAGAGAATCTCCCTGGCCTCCGGGTCCCACTCTGTGGCGATCCGGGGGTACTGTATAGCCACGCTCACAATCCAGGGTGTAGAATTCAGCGGCTTCCGCCTCTACGTCCTCCCCAACCTCTGCGCTGCCCTACTACTCGGCCAAGACTTCCAGTGTAACCTCCAGAGCCTAACATTGAAATTAGGCGGGCCCCTACCACCCCTTACTCTGTGCGGCCTCGCGACCCTAAAGGTCGACCTACCTTCCCTATTCGCAAACCTAACCCCGGATTGCAAACCCGTCGCCACCAGGAGCAGACAGTACAGCACCCAGGACAGGATCTTCACCAGGTCCAAGGTCCAGCAGCTGCTTTGGGAAGGCATCATCGAGGCCAGCAACAGCCCCTGGAGAGCCCAAGTGGTAGTGGGGAGAAAACTGGGGAGAAACATCGAATGGTCATGGACTACAGCCAGACCATCAATCGGTACGCGCAGCTCGACGCGTACCCGCTCCCACGCATATCTGATATGGTCAATCAGATTGCACAGTACCGGGTCTTCTCAACTGTAGACCTAAAATCCACCTACCACCAGCTCCCCATCCGTAAGGCGGACCGCCCATACACTGCCTTCGAGGCAGACGGTCGCCTCTACCATTTTCGTAGGGTTCCCTTTGGCGTCACCAACGGGGTCTCAGTCTTCCAAAGGGAGATGGACCGAATGGTCGACCGGTACGGACTGCTTCCCGTACCGAGACAATGTCACCATCTGCGGCCCCGATCAGCAGGACCATGATGCCAACCTTGCCAAATTTCTCCACACCGCCACTCTCCTAAACCTCACCGATAACAAGGAGAAATGTGTATTCAGCACAAACCTCTTAGCCATCCTCGGCTATGTGGTCCAGAACGGAGTTCTGGGGCCCGACCCCAACCGCATGCGCCTCCTCATGGAACTCCCCCTTCCCCCACTGCCCCAAGGCCCTCAAACGCTGCCTGAGGTTCTTTTCTTACTACGTCCAGTGGGTCCCAAATTATGCGGACAAGGCCCGCCCACTCAACCAGTCCACTCTTCCCCCTGACGGCCGAGCCTCAGCAGGCCTTCAACCGTATTAGGGCCGACATCGCCAAGGCCGCGATGCACGCATTCGACAAGGAGAGCGACACATCAGACGTCGCTCTAGCCGCCACCCTCAACCAGGCAGGCAGGCCCGTGGCATTACTTTCACAAACCCTTCATGCCTCCGAAATTCGACACTCCTCCATCGAAAAAGAGGCCCAGGCCATCGTTGAAGCTGTGCGACATTGAAGGTATTACCTTGCCGGCAGGAGATTCACTCTCCTCACTGACCAACGGTTGGTAGCCTTCATGTTTAACAAAACACAGCAGGGCAAGATCAAAAACGATAAAATCTTGCGGTGGAGGATCGAGCTCTCCACCTACAACGACGAGATTTTGTAACGCCCCGGTAAGCTCAACAAGCCCCCCGATGCCCTATCCCGTACATGTGCCAGTGCACAGGTGGCCCGACTCCGGACCCTGCTCAACAACCTTTGTCACCCAGGAGTCACACGGTTGTACCATTTCATCAAGGCCTGCAATCTGCCCTACTCCTTCGAGGAAGTATGGGCAATCACCAGAGACTGCCAGGTCTGTGCGGAGTGCAAACCGCACTTCTACCAGCCGGACCGCGAGTGCCTGGTGAAGGCCTCCCGCCCCTTTGAATGCCTCAGCGTGGATTTCAAAGGGCCCTTCCCCTCCACCGACCGTAACACGTATTTCCTCAGTGTGGTCGACGAGTACTCCAGATTCCCCTTCGCCATCCCATGCCCCGACATGATGTCTGCCACCGTCATCAAAGCCCTCAACACCATCTTTGCCTTCCTCGCCTACGTCCACAGTGACAGGGGATCCTCATTCATGAGCGATGAGCTGCGCCAGTACCTGCTCAACAGGGGCATTGCCTCGAGCAGGATGACCAGCTACAACCCCAGGGGAAATGGGCAGGTGGCGAGGGAGAATGGGATGGTCTGGAGGGCTGTCCAGCTGGCCCTGCGGTCCAGAAATCTCCCGGCCTCCCGCTGGCAGGAGTTCCTCCCCGACGCACTTCACTCCATTCGGTCGGAACTAATGAGACCCCCCATGAACGTCTCTTTGCTTTCCCAAGGAAGTCCACCTCTGGGGTTTCGCTCCCAATGTGGCTGGCAGCTCCAGGACCCGTTCTTCTCCGTAGACACATTCGACTCCACAAGGCGGACCCGTTGGTTGAGAGGGTACAGCTATTTCATGCCAACCCGCAGTACACCTACGTAGCGTACCCCGATGGCCGCCAAGGCACAGTCTCCCTCAGGGATCTGGCACCAGCTGGTTTCACACACACACACCTCCCCTGCCCCGGCGCCATCCTCCCCTCCCCCGGCGCACCCCATCGCAGCCCCTGCTCCAGGACAATCTGTCCTCCCCTTGCTCACGCCCGGGGATGAAGAGGATTTTGACACGCTCCCGCAGTCACCGAAGACCAAGCCGCCGCCGGAGTTGCCACCAGCACTGCGACGCTCTCAACGACAGATCAAGGCACCGGACCGCCTGAATTTGTAATATTATCTGTACTTTTAAAACACAACTTTCTGTATATAGTTCTCCACCACCCCCGCCGGACTCATTTTTTTTAACAGGGGGTGAATGTGGTAGTCACCACTGATGTACATATTGTAACTATCGGATGTTGATATAGGTGCTTTACGGTAAGGCCCCTGGACTCCAGGTACAGGGCTAGTTCCCTGCCTGCTGGTTCCGCCCAGTAGGCGGAGTGTAAATATGTGTGCTCCCAGTACAGCAGCCATTTCGTCAGCTGCTGTAGGAGGCCACACATCTCAGTGTAATAAAGCCTCGATTACATCCTACTCTCGTCTTTGTGTAATTAATCGTGCATCAAGTTTTCAAAGAAGTCAGTGCGGAAATTTGAGTTTTAAAAGAGGTCAGTGTGGAGATTTGTGCTCCAGATAGTAAGGGATTATCCCGAGGTTAAAAGAAAGATTAGTGTGTCTTGTTATATGAATTTTAAAAGTCACTGTGAAAATTTGGGCTCTGGATATTCTGGGATTATCCCAAGAAAAAAAAAGAGACTCGTGAGTGTTGGTATATGATGTTTTAGAAGTCAGTGTGGAAATCGGTGCTCTGGGAGCACCTTAATGTTAAAAGTTAGGAAAAAGAGGTTAGCGCCTCCAGTCTGGAGAGTTTCCAATCTCCGTCCAAAAGGGTATGATGTGTGCTTTTGGGGATCAAGCGATAGATAAAGATGACGGATATCGATTGGGGTGATATGTATTTTGCGTTACAACAAAAATCTAAATTAACAATTTGGAAAGGGATCGAATTATATTCTGAATGCATATCTGAAAGAAATTAGGAAGTGGTTGGTTTTATTCAATATAAGGTTAGTCTGCAGACTTTAATCACCTCATTCAGAGCTGTTGGCAGCTGAAAAAAAAAAGAGAACTTGTGTTTGTTAAGTTGCTGTTTGTGTGTTTCTGTCTATAATTTTTCCTTGTCTGTGAGTCTGTCTACTGCCTGTGTCATTGAGGTAACCATCTGTGGTCTGGTTTTGTTAGTCATTTCAAAGTTGCGTGTTTAATGTATGTATGTAGCTGTATTTGGAATTAGGTTGAGGAGCAGGATTGTCCTGATATTCAGATAAACATCATGGTGCAAACACACATACACACTGATGGACAGATCAACGGACCAATCAATACACACACAACATCACAGCTAATCACAGGCAAGAGCATACACACGATAAAACGGGGAACACGACACTTCCCGCTCATTCCAGCAGGAGACAGCTCAGGGCACAGAGCACACAGCAAGCGACTCAGACATTCCCCATGTGCTGAGTGCTTCTCCAAGATAGTGTTAGGGCTGGGTCCACAGGTTAGAGGGTAATGAACGAACCACAGTAACCAGTTTACAGATGTTATTATTGTTAGTAATAAAACTGAGTTGTACCATCCGCAACCGTGTTGGTTCGTCTGTGTAGCAGAGCACCTAACATGACAAGGATAAGCTGTAAAGCAAAGAAATCTAAATTGAAATGTGAAGACTAGTAATCTTTCTTTAATGAGCCCATGTGCTCCTTTGTTACAGGCAGTCTTGATGTACCTACATTTGAAAACTTTGTTCTGTTTTTTTGTTCCCAAATTAGGAGCGATTTCATTATTTTGTGTGGACCTGCACTGATCGGCACCCGCCTGCAGCGTCCTGCGGAGGCCAGAGAATCCAGGGAGGCTGGTGGATCCAGGGCAGGTAGGTCGTAAGTAGGTTTTCGAACTACTTCTGGGAGCAGTGTTTAGCCACGCCCATTTTGGGTGGAGTTCCGACTCCGACGACTCACGGGACTTTGGTGAATCTCGCGAAGCGCGGAGGTTGTCGGGAACCTCTCCCGGTGCTCTCACCACCAACAACATTGACTTATTAGCTTCTGCAGGATTTTTTAGGAATCTCTTATTTCAAGAATACAATTCTGTTCCTTTATGACGTGAATTAAAATGCCTTTCGTAGTGGTGAGGTTTTAACAGTTTGTGCATAAAAATAACTTACAGGAGCTGATTTTAAATCTTTTTGGGGGGGCTGGATTTTTACTGGATTAAAATTGGGCCCCAATCTCAATGCTGATTATTATTAAATAATAAAACCTAAAAGGATTTGCTATGCACTACACAGTGAAGATCAACGCCCTGAAATTTCAGTGGTTAGAAAGGATGGGAAATCCTGTCAGAGGAGTGTAATTTGAGACTGAAATGGATCCAAGATGTCTCTGGTCAAACAGGGGGTGAAATTTAATGCCCTCCTCACCGAGTTTGGAGACAGTGGCCAATTGGTCAGGCATGAAAGTGGCTGGTGGAGATCCCACCATTTTCCCACATCTATCCCAATTAAGTTTGTGGCGGAAAGACTAATGAATGGCTTTTCCACCCAGCCATTAGTTGAGGCCCTTAAAGGCTTCATCCTGCCGCTGCAGGTGTTCAATTAGAGATGGGAAGGCCTTGCAGAAAGCCTGAAAAGTAAATCCTGTTGGCAAGTTACCCACTGGGGGTGGTGGGGAGGGAGGGGGAGGCACTCAGTGCCTGACTGAGAGAGCTGGCGCCTGGAAAGGATATGGCCACTGTTAGGGACCCCACCCTGGTCCTCTCTGCTGACCTCCACCCCCGCCCCGAACATCCCTCTTCGCCTGTGATCCCAATCCAGTGGGCCCCCATTCCGCCCAGACTCCCATTTGATCCTGGGTTCCTCAGTGTTCCTGGGCCTCTGGTGAGTTCACTGCCATCAGCATCCACTGTTCCTCCTGGTGCTGTGTACAATGCACAGATTCCACCCTCTGATTGGCCAGTACCTCTTGGGGATGCGACAATTAATACGGATGGCCTGTTTTAAAGGAAGTGAAGCAGGTATTGCGCCAGCTCTCCAGTTGGCAGGTGAGACTGCTGTTGCTTGTGTTAAATACTGCCCATAAGCCAGCACAAATTCCATGGGGCTCAGACCATCGAGCAGGCATTGATCCCAACCTGGGCTATAAAGGAGCCCTGAAGGCTGTTACTTTGCTCTCTGTGGGATATTGTGAAACATGTGTTGGGGTTTTCTCCTCTTTTCCCGGCCAAGAGTTTGGCTTTCTGTCAGGGTGGCTCACCGAGGCAGGAAAATCTGTTTCATTTCTGCAAATGCAGGTTCATGATAATCACCTTGACTCTGTGGTTTGGGAGGAGGACAAAGTGGCCACTCCGCGGAACACGCAGCCCCTGGAAAGAATTTGTACCCTTGTGGACAAACTTTGCCAGACTTCCCGCTGGTGCGTTCTTCTGGTCTCGCCAAAGGCGACCACCCTGGTGGTGAGACGGGCGATCCACGTAAAACATTGTCCACATCAGCGGGACCGGAACATCTCACTGGTGGCTAATGGTGGGCTGCCTCCGCGCGCCGTGGGGGGGGAGGGGGGGGGCGGATTCCGCCCTGTGCCTCAATAAAATACAATGCAGCGATAAAGGATGTGGGGATCCTTGTGAACCACTTCTGAGCGTATATTTCAAACCCAACTGCAAGTTTGCGGTTAAAATGCAAATTGAAACATTGAATAAAGAAGCAACCTTTTGGCATTCAGAAAGAAAGAAGAAGTGATCCTATTTATGCAATGGAAATATGACTGTTATGACGTTTGAAAAAAACCCTAGTCAGAGCATAACTGAATATATTGACATAAATAATAAAAGCCAAATTCATCTCCATTGAGCACGTAGCTTTAATGCAGTGGGTACCGTTTCAGTCACAAAATGGTGTCAACGCCCAATGTGCACAATTCCAACCATTTCTATGCTGGAAAGAATGGGCTCCAAGTTCAAGGTTACTGTCAAGACTCCTTCATTCTTCTTGACTTTGACCACAGGGTTTCTGGCAGGTTTGTCAATGCACCAAATGTTTAATTGTGTTGTTCCTTTTGCCTTTTTCTGCATACTGTCCCCACCAAAGTCCTCATCCAGGTCCCCCGGAGCACCTGAATGACCCTCTCCCTCTGTTCTAGTTGCAGGCTATTCATGCCTGGTGACTTATTGGGGTGGATTTGCCTGACCCCTTAGGGATGGAGCTGGAGGGCCAACATGGAAAAATGGTGGTGGGGGGGTTAGGGTGTAGGTGAAACCACATCAGGATTGGTTCCTGAAGCATTGAGGGGCGGCGCGGTGACAGAGGTTAGCCCTGCTGCCTTACAGTGCTGAGGACCCAGGTTCAATCCCAGCCCCGTATCATTGCCATGTGTGAAGTTTGCATGTTCTCTGCGTACCTGCGTGGGGCTCACCCCCACCACCCAAAAATGTGCAGGGTCGGTGGATTGGCCATGCTAAATTTCCCCTTAATTGAAAAAAAAAAGAATTAGGTACTTTAAATATTAAAAAAACAGGAAGAACAGGGGTCTAGTTTGAGGGCTATGGTGACAGCAGTGTTGCCAATGGCTCTGAGTAGGTATTCAGGGAGCCCGGTGGTGCAGTCCACGATGAAGATATGGAATCAGTTGAGGAGGCATTTTAGGGTGGAAGGGATGTTGGTGTTAACGCCGCTGTGCGAGAATCATTGGTTTGAGCCAGGGGGGATGGAAGTGGGGCCGACCAAGGTGAGGGATTTGTATTTGGAGGAAGGGTTCGCCAGTCTGGAGGAGTTAAGGGAGAGGATAGAGCTGCCGAGGGGGCGTGAGTTCAGGTATCTGCAGGTTAGGGGCTTTGCGCGAAAGGTCTGGAGGGGGTTCCTTAGGTTGCGGGGTACACCCTGCAGGAGTGACTGCTTCCAGATGTGGAAGGGGAGGGAAGAATTGGGGATATATACAAGTGCCTGGGGGGGGGGGGGGGGGGGGGCAGGAGGCAAGCGGGTGGTGAAGATCAAGGAGAAATGGGAAGGGGAGTTGGAAGGGGAGATCAGTGGGGGAGTATGGAGTGAGGCACTGCGTAAACGGGACCTCCTCTTGTGCAAGGATGAGCCTGATACAGTTTAAGGTGGTGCACAGGGTGCATATGACTCGGGCGAGAATGTATGGGTTCTTTCAGGGGGTAGCAGATGAGTGTGTGAGGTGTTAGCGGGGCCAGCGAATCACGCGCACATGTTTTGGGGTTGCGACGAATTGGGAAGATTCTGGGCAGGAGTGTTCGCGGTCTTCGCCAGGATAGTGGGGGAAGAGGTAGACCCAGTCCCTTTGGTGGCGATATTTGGGGTTTCAGAGAAGCCGGAGCTCAGGGAGAGGAAGAAGGCCGATGTCTTGGTCTTCGCCTCTCTGATTGCGGCAAAGTTTACTGGAGTGGTGGTCGGCATCGCCACCGGGGGTAGTGGCTTGGTTGGGTGACCTGTACAAGTTCCTGCAGTTGGAGAATATAAAGTATGAGTTAAAGGGCTTTGCAGAGGGGTTTGAGAAAAGGTGGGAGATATTTGTGACCATGTTTGAGGAGCTGTTCGTTGCAGAGGGGAGGATGAAAAAGGGTATAAATCTGTACAGACTGTATAGTTGATTACTGCGAAGTTTTCCAGGATGTTCATGTGTTGTAACCTGTTTTGATACATGTTTGTAATAAAATACATTAAAAAAAAGCAGGAAGATCAATATCAGTTACTGTTTTAGGGCGCCATGATAGCACAGTGGTTACCATTGTTGCTTCACAGCTTCAGGGTCCCAGGTTCGACTCCTGGCAAGGGTCACTGTCTGTGCGGAGTCTGCACATTCTCCCTGTGCCTATGTGTGTTTCCTCTGGGTGCTCCGGTTTCCTCCCACAGTCCAAAGATGTACAGGTTAGGTGGATTGGCCAAGCTAAATTGCCCTTAGTGTCCAAAAAGGTTAGATGGGGTTACTGGGTTACAGGGTTTGGGTGGAGGCGTGGGCTTGGGTAGGGTGCTCTTTCCAAGGGCCGGTGCAAACTCAATAGGCCAAATGGCCTCCTTCTGCACTGTAAATTTTAAGATTCTAAAGATTCTATGATTCATTCATGTTTCAGGAGGACTTTTCCAGGACCATCTGGAAACCGGGTCAGTTGTTTGCATGTTGGGGATGGCGATGCAGACAACAGTTCCAATTAAGGTCCCACCATGGGGACATTTTGCACTGACACCAATATTTTACTGACATTGGAGCTGCTAGCTCAGTTGGAAGTGCCAAGACTCCATAACAGGGCCACAAGAATGAAAGGCCACAGCCTTTTCTGTGAATAGGCTGCGAAAGAGGTTTGTCCTCCAAAATAGTGTCCCTTACTGGCATCTGCATTTTAATTTATAACTTCACTGCAGACAGCCAAGAGTGCCTCCACATTGTGGTGGCCTCATACTCAACTGCATTGCTGACATCATTCTGGCCCCTCCGGTTGGGTACAGCCTCAGGAGCTTGCCCACCATCCTTACTGGAATGGTGAGTGCAGAAGTGGCCAACTAGAGGGCTGCTCCCCTAAAAGTTGTGCCAGAAAGCACACTGATAAAATGGGTGTGCGCAGGGCCTCTTCAATGTCCTGGTTTTGACATTCCAACAGCTGTTGGAACACTCAACCAACAATGTGCAGATGCTATTTCTATACTTCCTTCTAAATTGTGCACATTGCCAGCATTTGTCAGTGCTGACGCCTGTGAATGTGAGATTGAGGCCTAAAGTTTCAGAGGGACAGTGAGGGTCTCTGACTGATTTAAAATGGCACCAGAGCTCTGATTCCAGAAGTCTTTCCCCCAAACTCCGGCACCGCGTTGTTTTGGCTTGTCGTTTACACATCCACGTTTCATGGAAGCAGTCCCACATGTAAAAGGGCAATTTTTATCATCCAGGATTCTGAAATATGACTTGGGGTCTTTACACTTTACTGGAGAAGTCTAAACCTACTAGAGTTCTTTAGAAGGGCTGTGTACCCTTTTGGAAAGGAAAGGAATCCTTGTGGAAGAGATCAAGTGACCTTTGATGTTGTTGAAAGTAGACATTCGTGTGCATAAAAAGCATATAAATTCATTGGAACTGTCATATTGTTAAGATTTTTAAATATCCTGCCCTAAAAATAACAAAAAAAATTTGTTCTTAAAATAATCCGTGCTTGCTATTTCAGTCTGTCTGTTGATGGTGTAGGATTTCTGCTGCGTGGCTGTTTTCACATCCTATCAGTATCACAGTGGGGTGCCTATCAGTCCACAATTTAATTGAAAGCTCCAACTGGTTATAAAGACTTTGATGTGAGGCTATGAATGCAAATGCTTATTTTTAAAAGGGATTAAGTTTTGAATAAAATGTGTGCTTTTAATAATCTTGATTTTTATTGTGACAAGTAGGCTTACATTAACATTGCAATGAAGCTACTGTGAAAGTCCCATAGTTGCCACACTCTGGCGCCTGTTCAAGTACGCTAAAGGAGAATTCAGAATGTCCAATTCACCTAACAAGCACATCTTTCGGGCAGACAGTGACCCAAGCCAGGAATCGAACCCAGGTCCCTGGTGCTGTGAAGCAACAGTGCTAACCACTGCTACCATGCCACCCATTGGATTAAGGAATTAAACGAGTTTATATGTAATGAATGGGTTTTTCCTCAATGGGAATGTTATTTTTAATTAGTGAAGTCATCAACAGACACTTAGATCTTTATTTAATTTCATCTCAGCATGACTCCTGAGATCTGCCCATGGTGGATACCGGGTAAGTTAGCATGAAGGATGCAAGAGTAAAGTGTGGTGGGCAGAGGGGTATAAGTTCACATGGATGGTACATGGGGGCTGGATAGAGATGCACATGTTGTACAGATGGCATGAGGAGGCATGGGGAGTGGGGATTATGAGGTGGAATGGATTAACATGGATGGGGCATGGTAAGTGTATGGGGTTTTGTGGGTGGATGAGGGGGTGAGGGATGTTTTTATTGTTTTTTCTTTGCAGGTCCTAGGTCACCAAGGCTAGCCTTTCAGAAATCCCCTTTCCACACGCACAGCCCCTTTAGTTACCTCCGCATACTTTCCAGGGTAGCAGACTCATCATCTGTTAACAACTGAACTCCTGGAATGAAGATTAGAACACCTTCACTTTCTGATGAGTTGCTTAGTTAGATTTGCAGTTTCTGAAATGTTTCCGATTCAAGAACAAAGTTTCAGCCCTCAATGTTGATGCCGGATCATTATCAGAGTTCGAGCTCATCTCGGACTTTACACTCCCACTCTTCTGCCTGACCAGGGGTCAGTTCCTGGATATCTGGAAGTATAAAGACACAAGTGTAGAATTGCAATGAGGGATGGTTTGGAAGTGTAGGGGTGGGGGGGAATGCAAGTGGTGCATGCGTAGACTACCTGAAGCTTATAACTCCCATGTAAGACATTATTATTTTTTAAATAATCTTTATTGTCACAAGTAGGCTCACATTAGAACATAGAAAAATACAGCACAGAACAGCACAGAACAGGCCCTTCGGCCCACGATGTTGTGCCAAACCTTTGTCCTAGATTAATCATAGATTATCATAGAATTTACAATGCAGGAGGCCATTTGCCCCATCGAGTCTGCACCGGCTCTTGGAAAGAGCACCCTTCCCAAGGTCAACACCTCCATCCTATCCCCATAACCCAGTAACCCCACCCAACACTAAGGGCAATTTTGGACACTAAGGGCAATTTATCATGGCCAATCCACCTAACCTGCACATCTTTGGACTGTGGGAGGAAACCGGAGCACCCGGAGGAAACCCACGCACACACGGGGAGGATGTGCAGACTCTGCACAGACAGTGACCCAAGCCGGAATCAAACCTGGGACCCTGGAGCTGTGAAGCAATTGTGCTATCCACAATGCAACCTGCTGCCCTTAAGAACAAATTAATCTACACAATATCATTCTACCGTGATCCATGTATCTATCCAATAGCTGCTTGAAGGTCCCTAATGTTTCCATTGCAATGAAGTTACTGTGAAAAGCCCCTAGTCGCCACATTTCGGTGCCTGTTCGGGGACACTGAGGGAGAATTCAGAATGTCCAAATTACCTAACAGCATGTCTTTCGGAACTAGTGGGAGGAAACCGGAGCACCCGGAGGAAACCCACGCAGACACGGGGAGAATGTGCAGACTCTGCACAGACAGTGACCAAGCCGGGAATCGAACCTGGGACCCTGGCGCTGTGAAGGAACCACTGTGCTACCGTGCTGCTTTGGAATGAAATGGAAGGGGGATGTAGGAAGTTGGGACTTCTTGTCACCCTTTATGGTTTTAGCCAACCACTGAACACAGCCTGAGTTGTGGCCGCTCCAGCGCTGGCCAACATTGTCCCTTCCATTGAGGTGAGAATTTGCAAGCATGGTTCTTCCAACTAGTGAGGTTCTGTGGCCTTTGAGCACGTGTCACCATGTCCTGCAAGAAAATGGGGAAGCGTCAGTGAGTGTGGAGTAATCCATTTGGGTGACATCCCTGTCATAGTTGAATACCTGGCTGTATGTGCAAGCTGTAAGATGTGAGAGCAAGGCTTGAGGCAGTGTCAAGTGTCTTATGGTGAGGTTATGCAATGAATGTGAGGTCTGAGTCCTGTTTGATAAATATTGTTGGTAAGTGAGTGAAGGTGTATTGAGCAGAGTGTGTGAGGCTAGTGGAATCATTTGTAAGGATACGGCATTTGAAGATGCACTTACTGACCTTGACCACTTGTGTGAGGTCTTCAAACTGCATTGCACCCAGGTTCTCATGGTTAATTGTTTGCATGACAGCAAATGGCTGTCTTCTCCTATTGCCTCCTCAAAGTTTGTCTGGATGGTCTCCTGGTCAGCTGTGGGAATTGGACCTCTCTGCTCCTGTCGACGTCCAAGATCTCCAGTGCAATATTAGGCAATCTTGGAGCATACCCTCTGTCCTGTTGCACCATTTTCACCCTTCATCCTTGTAATAACCCCCAGAACTCACATGAGGAGAATCCGATTGATCGCCCCATAGGGCTAATGGAATACGAGCTCCCCCACTGAGGGGCAGAGGCCTGACATAGAACATAGAACATAGAACATTACAGCGCAGTACAGGCCCTTCGGCCCTCGATGTTGCGCCGACCTGTGAAACCACTCTAAAGCCCATCTACATTATTCCCTTATCATCCATATGTCTATCCAATGACCATTTGAATGCCCTTAGTGTTGGCTACAACTGTTGCAGGCAGGGCATTCCACGCCCTTACTACTCTCTGAGTAAAGAACCTACCTCTGACATCTGTCTTATATCTATCTCCCCTCAATTTAAAGCTATGTCCGCTCGTGCTAGACATCACCATCCGAGGAAAAAGGTTCTCACTGTCCACCCTATCCAATCATCTGATCATCTTGTATGCCTCAATTAAGTCACCTCTTAACCTTCTTCTCTCTAACGAAAACAGCCTCAAGTCCCTCAGCCTTTCCTCATAAGATCGTCCCTCCATACCAGGCAACATTCTGGTAAATCTCCTCTGCACCCTTTCCAATGCTTCCACATCCTTCCTATAATGCGGCGACCAGAATTGCACACAATACTCCAAATGCGGCCGCACCAGAGTTTTGTACAGTGCAACATGACCTCATGGCTCCGAAACTCAATCCCTCTACCAATAAAAGCTAACACACTGTACGCCATCTTAACAACCCTCTCAACCTGAGTGACAACTTTCAGGGATCGATGTACATGGACACCGAGATCTCTCTGCTCATCCACAC
This sequence comes from Scyliorhinus torazame, assembly GCF_047496885.1. Lineage (NCBI taxonomy): Eukaryota > Metazoa > Chordata > Chondrichthyes > Carcharhiniformes > Scyliorhinidae > Scyliorhinus > Scyliorhinus torazame. Next base: position 69,195,389 of record NC_092714.1, on the reverse strand, counting down.
TGCCAAGAATCTTACCATTAGCCCAGTACTCTGTCTTCCTGTTATTCCTTCCAAAATGAATCACCTCACACTTTTCTGCATTAAACTCCATTTGCCACCTCTCAGCCCAGCGCTGCAGATTATCTATGTTCCTCTGTAACTTGTAACATCCTTCCGCACTGTCCACAACTCCACCGACTTTAGTGCCATCTGCAAATTTACTCACCCATCCTTCTACGCCCTCCTCCAGGTCATTTATAAAAATGACAAACAGAAGTGGCCCCAAAACAGATCCTTGTGGTACACCACTAGTAACTGGACTCCAGTCTGAACATTTCCCATCAATCACCATCCTTTGTCTTCTTCCAGCTAGCCAATTTCTGATCCAAACTGCTAAATCTCACTGAATCCCATGCCTCCGTATTTTCTGCAGTAGCCTACCATGAGGAACCTTATCAAACGCTTTACTGAAATCCATATACACCACATAAACTGCTTTACCCTCATCCACCTGTTTGGTCACCTTCTCAAAGAACCCAATAAAGTGTGTGAGGCACGACCTACCCTTCACCAAATCGTGTTGACTATCTCTAATCAAATTATTCCTTTCCAGATGATTATACATCCTATCTCTTTTGAACCTTTCCAAGATTTTTCCCACAACAGATGTAAGGCTCACTTGTCTATAGTTACCGGGGTTGTCTCTACTCCACTTCTTGAACAAGGGGACAACATTTGCTATCCTCCAGTCTTCTGGCACTATTCCTGTAGACAAAGATGACTTAAAGATCAAAACCAAAGGCTCAGCAATCTCCTCCCTAGCTTCCCAGAGAGTCCTAGGATAAATCCCATCCGGCCCAGGGGAGTTATCTATTTTCACACTTTCCAGAATTTCTAACACCTCCTCCTTATGAACCTCAAGCCCTTCTCGTCTAGTGGCCTGAATCCAGTATTCTCCTCAACAACAATGTCTTTTTCCTGTGTGAATACTGACAAAAAATATTCATTTAGAACCTATCCTATCTCCCCGGACTCCAAGCACAACTTCCCACTACTGTCCTTGACTGGCCCTACTCTTACTCTAGTCATTCTTTTATTCCTGACATATCTATGGAAAGTTTTAGGGTTATCCTTGATCCTACCTGCCATAGGCTTCTCATGTCCACTCCTGGCTCTTCTTAGCTCTCTCTTTAGGTCCTTCCTAACTAACAAGTAACTCTCGAGCGCCCTAATTGAACCTTCATGTCTCATCTTCCTCTTGACAAGTGTTCCGACTGCTTTAGTAAACCACGGTTCCCTTGCTCGACTACTTCCTCCCTGCCTGACAGGTACAGACTTATCAAGGACACGCAGTAGCTGTTCCTTGAACAAGCTCCACATTTCCATTGTGCCCATCCCCTGCAGTTTTCCTCTCCATCCGATGCATCCTAAGTCTTGCCTCATCGCATCATAATTGCCTTTCCCCCAGATATAACTCTTGTCCTGCGGTATATACCTATCCCTTTCCATCACTAAAGTAAACGTAATCGAATTGTGGTCATTATCACCAAAGTGCTCACCTACCTCCAAATCTAACACCTGTCCTGGTTCATTACCCAGTACCAAATCCAATATGGCCTCGCCTCTCGTTGGCCTATCTACATACTGTGTCAGGAAACCCTCCTGCACACATTGGACAAAAATGGACACATCTAATGTACTCGAACTATAGCGTTTCCAGTCAATATTTGGAAAGTTAAAGTCCCCCATAACAACTACCCTGTTGCTTTCGCTCCTTTCCAGAATCATCTTTGCAATCCTTTCCTCTACATCTCTGGAACTTTTCGGAGGCCTATAGAAAACCCCTAACAGGGTGACTTCTCCTTTCCTGTTTCTAAGCTCAGCCCATACTACCTCAGTAGACGAGTCCTCATCAAACGTCCTTTCTGCCACCGTAATACTGTCCTACACTAACAATGCCACCCCTCCCCCTCTTTTACCACCTTCACTGAGCTTACTGAAATATCTAAACCCCGGCACCTGCAACAACCATTCCTGTCCCTGCTCTATCCATGTCTCCAAAATGGCCACAACATCGAAGTTCCAGGTACCAACTCATGCCGCAAGTTCACCGACCTTATTCCGGATGCTCCTGGCATTGAAGAGGACACACTTTAAACCACCTTCCTGCCTGCCGGTACACTCCTGCAACTTTGAAACCTTACCCATGACCTCACTACTCTCAACCTCCTGGATACTGGAGCTACAATTCAGATTCCCAAGCCCCTGCTGAACTCGTGTTAAACCATCCCAAAGAGCATTAGCAAATTTCCCCCCCAGGATATTGGTACCCCTCTGGTCCAGGTGTAGACCATCCCGTTTGTAGAGGTCCCACCGACCCCAGAATGAGCCCCAATTACCCAGAAATCTGAAACCCTCCCACCTGCACCATCCCTGTAGCCATGTGTTCAACTCCTCTCTCATCCTGTTCCTCGTCGCGCTATCATGTGGCACGGGTAACAACCCAGAGATAATAACTCTATTTGTCTTAGATCTAAGTTTCCACCCTAGGTCCCTGAATTCCTGCCTTATATCCCTATCCCTTTTCCTACCTATGTTGTTGGTACCTATGTGGACCACGACTTGGGGCTGCTCCCCCTCCCCTTAAGGATCCCGAAAACACGACCCGAGACATCACGCACCCTGGTACCTGGGAGGCAACACAGCAACCGCGAGTCTCTCTCGTTCCCACAGAATCTCCTATCTATCCCCATAACTATGGAGTCTCCAATGACTAATGCTCTACTCCTCTCCCCCCTTCCCTTCTGAGCAACAGGGACAGACTTTGTGCCAGAGACCTGTACCCCATGGCTTACCCCTGGTAAGTCCCCCCCCCCAACAGTATCCAAAGCGGTATACTTGTTACTAAGGGGAACGACCACAGGGGATCCCTGGACTGACTGTTTCCTCCCAGCCCCTCTCACCATCACCCATCTATCTTTATTCTTCGGAGTAACTACATCCCTAAAGCTTCTATCTATGACCACCTCTGCCTCCCGAATGATCCGAAGTTCATCCAGCTCCAGCTCCAGTTCCCTAACGCGGTTTCTGAGGAGCTGGAGATGGGTGCACTTCCCACAGATGAAATCAGCAGGGACACTGACGGCGTCCCTCACCTCAAACATTCTGCAGGAGGAACATTGCACTACCTTCCCTGCCATCCCCTCTAGATAAAAAAAGAAAAAGAAAGAAAGAAAGAAAGAGCTTACCTGGTATTCACTCCCCTTCTCAGCAGGCACTCACTCAGCAACCGTGGTGCCCCACACGATAACACCTAAGGGAAAATAAAAGAAAAACTACTCACCAGTCACCAGCCAATCCCTTACCTGCAGGCTGTGACATCACGGTTCAACTTCTTTCTACTTCTGCCTGCCCTCGAGCCTTCCTCTTGATCTATACAGCGGTTGGTTTTTTTTTGGTTAGAGGAGGGGGTAGTGCGGTGTTTCGGGTTTAAGTGTCACTTGACATCAGCTCCTCCACAAACCACCTTCAAGTTAGGGTGACCACAACGTATGTATGCAAATTTCCCCCACAACAGCCAATCAGCATCTCCGCTCTATTGCCCTCTGCTGATAGCGGAGCTTGTTCAAACGTACCATTAAAAACTGTCCAGGATTGGAACCAGTATCTTTGGAAGACCCTGGCTGGGGCTGGATGTACTTTCTGCTACTTTACAGCCTTGCATTTGCTTGGTGAATAAACCTCTCTGTTTAAGCCCTTCTCAGGACTCCTGTGATTGTAATAGCCCTCCTCAAAGACTCTTCACCAGATTCCTCCTCCAAACCCTGTTGTAGCCAGAAAGCACCTCCCCTTTAAGGGATTTAAATGGGTTTGAAGTTTTACAAGCTAGCTTTAAGCTGTGCCTGCTTCACATGATCTACGGCCCTATGCTGAGGTGTGCAATGATTAAGCATTAAACAGAGGTGTGAACTGCACATAACCATCATTTAACTTAGCAAGCAGCATCATGTTTGTAACCTGCAGACATCATGTGCTGGATTCTCCAATTCTGAGGCGAAATGCCGAGGATCTGTGGCGTTTTACGTGGAAAACATCGGCGCCACCCCCACACCGATGCTGCAACCGGTGAGGGGCTAGCAGCCGCGCCACATAAAACACCCGGCTTCCGCGAAATAAATGGCTGGAGAATGGCTGGGTCCGTGGCTGCGCATGTGCACGGCGACGACTTGCAGCAGTCGCACCGTATAACATGGTGCCACCGTGCACGGACCCGACATGCTAGATAGTGCCCCCAGACACTCCCTCCCCACCCTCTGGCCACCCCCCACCAGTCCCCCAGCCCTCGCGGAAGCCCCCTCCGGCCAGCAGCATGGTTCCTGCCCGACTGTGGTGGCGCTGGACACAGGCCGCAGCCGCCACGCCGAGTTTTCGCACGGCTGGGACCAGAAGTGAATCGCGCTGTGGTGAACTCGGCCCAACAGGGGTGGAGCATCGGGGGAGGGCCTTCAGGTGATGCACTGAGGCAGGCCCAATAGCGTGTGTCACGCGCCAGGATGATGCTGCTTGAAAGAGGAGCATTCAAAACCTACGTCAAAGAGGCGGCGCCCCCGGTTACGAAATTGGCGTCAGAGAATGGAGAATCTCGCCCCGTATTACAATTGATGGTGGGTTTTTTATTTATTACAATTCCTACCCTATCCAAATATTTCTCTATTTCCCATACTTGAGATATAATCTTGACTGTTATGATTACATTCCATAAAGAGGGTCTAAAACTACTCAACAACAAAATATCTTAATTACATAATTCACATTTAAACCTTCCACTATATTTTACCATGATATTTTCTACCTTGCTTAACACCCGGAGATCTAACATCTGCAGAATGCCTGTTATAGCAAATGTTGTTGCCTAGATTTAACTAAAGCATAATTAATGTAGGGATAAAATGCAATGCCTCAGAAAGCTCATCTCTGAAAAAAGAAATTTATTTGATGGAACATAAATGAATCATCACTATTAATGCTGTATTATGCACGCAGTTTGATACAATAAACAGAGGACACTTGGATTGTCCTCTGCAATCTCCTGGACAAGTCACAGCCCACTGCTTCATTCCAGTATGCTCCACTCACTGCCAGTTCTCACGGCCTGGGAAATAACTGGGTTTTATGACAAGTGGTATGTAGTCTAAAAGTCAAAATGGTCGAAACAATTGCTCAGTCACAAAAGATGCGTCAACAGTTCAGGTTCCGGTAATAGTGGGAGGGAACCTTGTAGCATTCTCAACTCCCTCCAATCTTGTACACAGTAAATTAGTTGTTCAATTTCCAGGGTGCTGCTGCCACTTTAATTTTGTTCATGCCCCTTCGCAACAGGATGTCCTGTACCCATTCCCCATTTCACACTGGTGGGCTCTGTGTTAGAGGTGTATTCAATGAGTCCTGACCTAGAGAAATGAGGGTGGTGCAGCTTCATTTTTTTTACAGAATGCTGAGAGACGGTGGGCGGGATTAAACGGAACATGTTCAAAGTGTCATTTTGGATGTGATGGGCGGTGTGTTCCCCGACGGTGAGATCACAGCACGTATTTAATGGCACTTAGTGCTGGAAATGAGCCCCCACGAACTTCCCACCATTACTGGCAGTCGCGCCATCTGATTTGCCAGATGCGTGCCTCAGCATCTGGCAGCGAACAAGGGGGGAGTGCTTTCGAGCACTTCCTCACCACCCACTCCAGTCAACACACAAGCAAGCAAACACACAGCCTCCAGGCAACTGCAGCTGCAAACAGGACCAAGCAGCAAACACCACTCATTTGGATCAATCCACCTCTGTCTTACCCGCCTGCAGCTCCCAGCAGTAGACCCCTCAGCAGTGGAAAGTCACACCGACCCAGGGCATGCCAGAAGTGAGAAAGAGCTCCTCTTCCCACCTCTCCAGCCCGGCAGCAGGTTGTCTTCCATTCTCCCTTTCCTTATTCCAGAAAAAGTCCCTGCCTGTCTAACCACCGACCACTACAACCCCCACATACTACCAAGGCCTCTGGTCGGGCAGCTGAACGCTATCGCTAATAGGGAATTGGCAATCGTGGTTAAGTGAGCCCTTCACATAACCCAAGTGGATTCTTGTGGGTGGGTGGGCCATGTAGCATGTAGTTATTCCCTAGCATCCCAATCACACCTTGGTGCATGGACACTGTGCCTGAACACTGCGGGAGGCAACACCACACACGCAGCAACCAACATCCCAACACCCAGGGGATGGGTCCCAGCTCCGGGGACATGTCCACGGCTGGAGGGTGGGTGGGTGGTTGCCACTGGGAGGGGGAGATGCCTGGAGAGATGGGCCAAGGGTTTATTGTGTTTGACAATTCCCCACCCTCCCGATGATGCTGCCTCTTCCTCTACCCCCACCCACAGTCCCCTCACTCCATCCCCTCCCCCCTCTCCCTACCTCTCCCCCGGTCCCTTTGGTGATCCTCGATGTGCTTTGATCTCCTGGCTCTACCACTACATCCAGGTGTCACTCCAGGATGCAAATCTGAGATGGGGGCAGCCAGCAGCTTACCTCGTCCCGTGGCCTTCGATGACCCTGGCGGGCATCCTCTGGGGGCTCTGGGGCTGTAGGGCCTCGTCTCACTTGTTGACGGTACATGCACAGCTGTGCCGCCCTGTCCCGGGTGCTGGCTGCGAGACGCGGCCTCATCAGGGGGTTGGAAGTCGGGGGAGCTGATGGCCAACATCCCCACTTCATGGGACTGGTCCGGGCTGGCACTCAGCCCCCTCCTCCCGGTCGGTGCCCATAGGGCCCTGGGGTTCACCTTGGGATGGAGGGTTCAAGCCCTCCGTGTTCCCCAGAGTCTGCACCATTGTGTCAACGCCCTTGGCGATGTTCCTCAGTAACTAGGACATGCTCTGCAGCGCCTCGGCAATGCTCATCTGAGAGCGGGACATGTCCCGCAGAATCTCATCAAGGTCACCCGATACTGGGTCACATTCCCCAGCGAGGCGGATATTCTGTCAGGACCCTCGGCCATGGCCGTCACTGATTGCGATGCCTTGGACACCTTCACTAATCGTGTTGATGTCGTTGCCCAGGCTCTCCACTGGCTCCCCCCTGGCAGTTTGGTGCCATGCATTGCCGGCCACATCTCCTACGCCCGTAGCCTCTGGGACTCCTCCACTCGGCTATGCATCTACTGGAGTGTCGCTGGCATCTCCCTCTGAACGTCCCGGCCACATCCTAACGTCTTCATCAGCTCCGGGTAACCTAGTTCCAGAGGCTCAGCATCAGGCTGGGACCCAGCTGCGTTTTCGGATCCAGCAGACCTCTGACTGCTGATCGCCTGGGGTTCTTTCAAAGGGCTGGTGCAAGCTCAATGGGCTGAATAACCTCCTTCTACACTGTAAATTCTATGATTCCATAATTCCTGCCTCCATCTGATGTATATCAGCAGCAGTGTGGTGCTCACCAGATTCTGCCCCAGAAGCCTGACCACGTACATTTTCCACCGAATTGTGTGTATCTGCGCTGGAGGGTGGGGATGACACCTGTGCCGCGGCTATTATGGTGGCATCCTCGGAGCTTTCCTCCTAGGTGGTCTCCTGGGAGACTGGAGAGAGTGCTGCCCGGGATGGGCCGGCACTGTAGGCTGGAGGACCTGCGGGAGAATGGACATGTGGTCAGTGGGAGGAATGAGTCAGTCAGTAAGGCAATAACAACTCACGTTTGTCAAGTCTTACAGGTGAGGCCCGGTGGTTCCTCACCTAGGGTGCGTGCGCCAGCCTCCGCATTGGTGATCGCCCTCGCCTTGGCCACACCTGTCACCTCCAGGACACGCTCCACCAAGGTGGTGAGGATTCTTATGTCCTTCCCCCCTTCTGCCAGTCTGAGCCCTCTCCCAGTGATTGTGGGAGAGCTTTTCCTGAGGCAACACTGAGGGAATTGAAGGGGTTGTGCTGTCCGGAGTAGGGCATTGACCTTTTTCCTGCACTAGGGGCCGGTCTTCCTGGTCACACTCCCGGCGCTCACAGCCGCCGCCACCTCATCCAAGGCAGCACTAGCTGCTCTATGACTGACCCTCCTGGATCATCGGGGGAATAGGACATCCCTCCTCGCCTTCACAGTGTCTAGCAGCCTCCCCAGGTTAGTGCCACTGAATTTCAGGGCTGGTCACCTCGATGCCATTGTTGCGAGCTGGTTTGGGTTGGCTGAGCAAGTGCAGCTTAAATGATGCTCGACCTTGTTATTGGGGGGCTGGCGAGCGCAGTGTTGGCGAATCAGCTGTCAAGCCTTCATTTACGGCGAGAAGGCCGTGAGGCTTCATTAAGTGGACCAATTGACATTGAATAGCGTTGCCAGTCTCTCTGGGCCGAATGCTGGGAAATTCGCAGCAATTCCCGCTCGCAAGAACACTTAGAAATCTTTCCGGAGAGTCGCGCCCTAAGTGTCATTTTGGGTGAGTTTGGCAGGGTGTTATACCCTGGGTTATTGGGTGAGATCCACACCAGTATTCACTATCCTTGGTTTACAAGAATGGTTTACAGGGATGAGGAATTTTGGTTATAAAGATAGATTGTACAGGTTGGGACAATTCTCCTTGGAGAGAGGGGGACTAAGAGGAACGTAAGAACTAGGAGCAGGAGTAGGCCATCTGGCCCCTCGAGCCTGCTCCGCCATTCAATGAGATCATGGCTGATCTTTTGTGGACTCAGCTCCACTTTCCGGCCCGAACACCATAACCCTTAATCCCTTTATTCTTCAAAAAACTATCTATCTTTATCTTGAAAACATTTAATGAAGGAGCCTCTACTGCTTCACTGGGCAAGGAATTCCATAGGTTCACAACCCTTTGGATGAAGAAGTTCCTCCTAAACTCAGTCCTAAATCTACTTCCCCTTATTTTGAGGCTATGCCTCCTAGTTCTGCTTTCACCCGCCAATGGAAACAACCTCCCCACATCTATCCTATCGATTCCCTTCATAATTTTATATGTTTCTATAAGATCCCCCCACATCCTTCTAAATTCCAACGAGTACAGTCCCAGTCTACGCAACCTCTCCTGGTAATCCAACCCCTCCAGCTCTGGGATTAACCTAGTGAATCTCCTCTGCACTCCCTCCAGCGCCAGTACGTCCTTTCTCAGGTAAGGAGACCAAAACTGAACACAATGCTCCAGATGTGGCTCACTAACACCTTATAAAATTGCAGCATAACCTCCCTAGTCTTAAACTCCATCCCGCTAGCAATGAAGGACAAAATTCCATTTGCCTTCTTAATCACCTGTTGCACCTGTAAACCAACTTTTTGCGACCCATGCACTAGCACACCCAGGTCTCTCTGCACAGCGGCATGTTTTAATATTTCATCATTTAAATAATAATCCCTTTTGCTGTTATTCCTACCAAAATGGATAACCTCACATTTGTCAACATTGTACTCCATCTGCCAGACCCTAGTCCATTCACTTAGCCTATCCAAATCCCTCTGCAGACCTCCGGTATCCTCTGCACTTTTTGCTTTACCACTCATCTTAATGTCATCTGCAAACTTGGACACATTACACTTGGTCCCCAACTCCAAATCACCTATGTAAATTGTGAACAATTGTGGGCCCAACACTGATCCCTCTGAGGGACACCACTAGCTACTGATTGCCAACCAGAGAAACACCCATTAATCCCCACTCTTTGCTTTCTATTAATTAACCAATCCTCTATCCATGCTACTACTTTACCCTTAATGCCATGCATATTTATATTATGCAACCTTTTGTGTGGCACCTTGTCAAAAGATTTCTGGAAATCCAGATATACCACATCCATTGGCTCCCCGTTATCTATCACACTTGTAATGTCCTCAAAAAATTCCACTAAATTAGTTAGGCACGACCTGCCCTTTATGAACCCATGCTGCATCTGCCTAATGGGACAATTTCCATCCCGATGCATCGCTATTTATTCCTTGATGATAGATTCCAACATCTTCCCTACTACCGAAGTTAAGCTAACTGGCCTAGAATTACCCGCTTTCTGCCTACCTCCTTTTTTAAACAGTGGTGTCACGTTTGCTAATTTCCAATCCACCGGGACCGCCCCAGAGTCTAGTGAATTTTGGTAAATTATCACTAGTGCATTTGCAATTTCCCTAGCCATCTCTTTTAGCATCTGGGATGCATTCCATCAGGGCCAGGAGATTTGTCTACCTTTAGCTCCATTAGCTTGCCCATCACTACCCCCTTAGTGATAACAATCATCTCAAGGCCCTCACCTGTCACAGCCTCATTTCCATCAATCACTGGCATGTTATTTGTGTCTTCCACTGTGAAGACCGACCCAAAAAACCTGTTCAGATTCTCAGCCATTTCCTCGTCTCCCATTATTAAATCTCCCTTCTCATCCTCTAAAGGACCGATATTTACGTTAGCCACACTTTTTTGTTTTATATATTTGTAGATACTTTAACTGTCTGTTTTTATATTCTGAGCAAGTTTACTCTCATAATCTATCTTACTCTTCTTTAGTGGGTTTTTTATTAGATTTCTGTTGCCCCCTAAAGATTTCCCAATCCTCTCATCTCCCACTAATCTTTGCCACTTTGTATGCTTTTTCCTTCAATTTGATACTCTCCCTTATTTCCTTACATATCCACGATCGATTTTCCCTCTTTCTACCATCCTACCATTTTGTTGGAGATTTGATAGAGATAAGAAACTTAGGAGCGGCCTGCACACAGTAGGTAGGAAGAAACAGTTCCCTTTCGCAAAATAATCAATAAAAAGAGGATTAAAAGTGATTTGAGAAAGAAACAAATATGGTTCGGGTATGGAATGCATTTCATGGAAGTATGGTTCAGGCAGGTTCAAGCGAGCTTCTGGAACAGATAGTCCCATCTATAGTGGAGATGCAATTGCAGAGCCATGAACTACATGAGGGGATATCAACGAGCATCCAGCACAGACAGGTGCTTTGGAGGAGTCCAACTGCATGTAGCAGCAGGAGGTGGTGCCGACAATGCGTGCCACCAAGGCGCCACTGCTGTTTGTCATTTTTATAAATGACCTGGAGGAGGGCGTAAAAGGATGGGTGAGTAAATTTGCAGATGACACTAAAGTCGGTGGAGTTGTGGACAGTGCGGAAGGATGTTACAAGTTACAGAGGGACATAGATAAGCTGCAGCGCTGGGCTGAGAGGTGGCAAATGGAGTTTAATGCAGAAAAGTGTGAGGTGATTCATTTTGGAAGGAATCACAGGAAGACAGAGTACTGGGCTAATGGTAAGATAATTGGCAGTGTGGATGAGCAGAGAGATCTTGGTGTCCATGTACATAGATCCCTGAAAGTTGCCACCCAGGTTGAGAGAGCTGTAAAGAAGGCGTACGGTCTGTTAGCTTTTATTGGTAGAGGGAGTGAGTTTCGGAGCCATGAGGCCATGTTGCAGCTGTACAAAACTCTGATGCGGCCGCATTTGGAGTATTGCGTGCAATTCTGGTCGCCGCATTATAGGAAGGATGTGGAAGCATTGGAAAGGGTGCAGAGGAGATTTACCAGAATGTTGCCTGGTATGGAGGGAAGATCTTATGAGGAAAGGCTGAGGGACTTGAGGCTGTTTTCGTTGGAGAGAAGAAGGTTAAGAGGTGACTTAATTAAGGCATACAAGATGATCAGAGGATTGGATAGGGTGGACAGTGAGAGCCTTTTTCCTCGGATGGTGATGTCTAGCACGAGGGGACATAGCTTTAAATTGAGGGGAGATAGATATAGGACAGATGTCAGAGGTAGGTTCTTTACTCAGAGAGTAGTAAGGGCGTGGAATGCCCTGTCTGCAACAGTAGTGGACTCGCCAACACTAAGGGCATTCAAATGGTCATTGGATAGACATATGGACGATAAGGGAATAGTGTAGATGGGCTTTAGAGTGGTTTCACAGGTCGGCGCAACATCGAGGGCCGAAGGGCCTGTACTGCGCTGTAATGTTCTTTGTTCTATGTGTGCCGTCCGCGATGGAGGCACTGGGTGTGATGGGGTTTTGGCTATGAATCAGCATGTCCATGGCCTGGGGCATTCTGTGCAAGCGCTGGCCGAGGCCCAGGACAGGATTGTCGCTTGGCAGTTGTCCATGTCCCAGAGTCACCTGGTAAATCACAGCGGCGCTCCTGAGCGTGGCCCAGTCACAGCAGACTATGGCTGAGAACATAGGCGGCATTGTCCAGGTGCTGGCTGACATGGCGCAGACACAAGGGAGGTAGCCCAGTCCCAGAGAGAGAGGGCGCAGTCACTGACTAATGTGACACAAACGCAGAAGGTGGTGGCACAACTGCAGTGTGATGTGGCGCAGTCCCAGACGGTGATGGTCCACTCCCTGTGCTCCATTACCACGAGCATGCAGACCCGGGTCGAGACCAGAGCGGGTCTCCAGGACTGGCAGCGCCAGGCGGCAGGGGAGCTTCAGGGGATAGCTCCGCTCGCACCCCAGTTCCATGGAGGGATGGTTTCGCTTAGTGGGCTAGACAGCTGGCTTGTGATGCAGAACAAGGCCAGCAGCGCAGGTTCAATTCCCATACCAGCTGAGAATTCGGAATTCTCCCTCAGTGTACCTGAACAGGCGCTGGAAGGTGGTGGCTAGGGGCTTTTCACAGTAACTTCATTGCAGTGCAAATATAAGCCTACTTATTATTGGAGAAGCCCCGTGGCCATCGGGCAGCCTGAGGAAGGAGGAGGCGATGGGGCCCATGCCGGTGACTTCCACAGGGGAGGTGCAGGACACCGCAGCACCTCGGACCCCCCATCAAACCCTCTTGTCCCTGGTGCACCTGGTGGGGAGCAGACAGATCAGGGCGGCGTCACCCCACCCGGGACACCCGAGTAGCAGCCGGGCCCATCCAGGCCACGTCACCCAAAAGACACCAATGGGGACCCTTGTTGCAGCAGGCTGACTCCACTCCTGCTGTACCATCTGGGAAACCACCTCGACGTAGTGTTAGAGCTTGTAAGGCCAGGAAGTTAGACACCAGTAAGTTGGCACAGGTGCAGGGCATAGTTTAGTTATAGGGGCGAGGGCATAAACCTGTATGTATTCGTTCCCATTAAACACTTGTTCCAACCGTTACAAACTGCCTCGTTGTTTTGTCCAATGCAATGGGTATGAGGGGTGGGCTGGTCTGGGCTAGCCAGGGGTGGGGTGGGGGAGAAGGGGGAATGGGTGGATGTTGGTGGGAGAGGAATGGGCAAACCATGTGGCTGACCTGGGCTCCACCCCAACCCCGCCCCTCCCTGCTCCACCACCTCCCCACATCTGCCCCCAGTTGGTAAACCTCCTCCACATTCTCCTCGTCGGACAAGGCCTGGCATTTCTCCTCTTCCTCCAGCACATCACCTCTCTGCTGCACGATGTTGAGAATGACGCAGCAGGCCGCTACAATGTGGGCAACCCTCCCAGCGTCATACTGGAGGAACTCTCCAGAACAGTCCAAGCACCTGAACCGCATCTTCAGGAGGCCGAAGCAGCGCTCGATCACGGAGCTGGTTGCTGTATGGGCGACGTTGTAGCGGGTCTCCATGTTGGTCTGTGGTGTCGGATAGGTGCCACCAACCACGACCGCAGTGGATAGCCCCTGTCGCCCAGGAGCCAACCCCACAACCAGGGGGGCATCTTGAACATGTCAGGAATCATCGGCTGCCAGGATGAAGGCGTTGTGACACTGCACGGGTATCGGGCGCAGAGGTGAATGTCGCATAGCTGATGGTCACATATCAGCTGCACGTTCATCGGGTGAAACCCCTTTTGGTTTGTGTAGAGTGGCCTGACAGCTGCAGATGGTCGTAAAGGGACTTGCATCCCATCAATCACCCCCTGGATCCGGGGCATCCCAGCGATGGCAGCAAACCCCGCTGTCCAGGCATCCTGGTGCGCTCCGTCTACACCGAAGTGGATGTATTGACCTGCCTGGGCATACAGGGCCTCCGTGATGACGCAGATGCACCTGTGCACCGAGGCCTGTGAGATCCCGGACAGGTCCCCAGTCAGAGCCTGGAACGACCCTGTGGCATAAACATTCAGGGCGATCGTCACTTTGATGGCCACCTGGAGCGGGTGTCCTCCCCCATACCCCGGTGTCTAGGGGTACCATCACCTGTCAGACATGCCGCACTGTCTACCTGCTCAGCCGGAGTCTTCGACGGCGTTCCTGGTCCGGCAGGTCCTTGAATGACAGAGGTGCCGGTGCACATGAGGCATCATGCGGCGGCTCCTTGGCACCTCCTCGGCCTGATGGGCAGCTGGCTCTCCAACCTGGGCAGCTGCCACCTATCCCTCTGCAGTACGCTCCGCTGCTGCCCGCTCTGCTGCTGCAGCTCCCTCCTCTTTCTCGAGCAGCGCACACTTGTACAGCCATAGTGCATCCCCCAGGGCTGCGGTGACGAGCAGAAAGGCCACTATTGCTGGTTGAATTCCAATATCCATTGTCTGCAGGGGGTGAACGGCCGACATGTTAGCGTGGTACGGACCCACGTGTCCAACCAGGTCCACCAGGCTACATGGTGGCCCCAGTTGGCACCGCGGACACTGCCTCCATTCCCCACACCCCTGGCCCATTGGTGGCTGGCACTGTGGGTTCATCTGGCCCTGGTGCCTCTCTCTGATGCCATGGGTACTGTCAGCTGGCATTGCCCTCACCATGCCCTGTGACCCCCGTAGGGGTTTCTGTGGGTGTTGCCCTCGGTGGCCTCCGGTAGGTGGCGGCCCGTGGGGGGATGTGGCGGTGTGGCGGAGGGTGGGGTGTGGGGTTGGGGGCCGGTGCCAACCTGCAGAACCAGGAGCCAAGGTGGGTGCTCAGTGAGTGCCCAGCAAGGTGGCCGTGTTAATGGCGGTCCGACCCTGGGCACCGCTCCAGTCCCATGGGGCTGCCCGTGTCTGGCCCTGCAGCCCAGTTGCTCCTCTCTCTGTCCTACCCACCCTCTCTCCCATCGTCAGCCACCACGCCAGTTTCAGGATTTTTGAAAGTACAATTGAAACGCGCCGTCAGGAACTCGGCCCATCGGAGGAGGAGAACCGCGGAGGCCCTGAAGAATATCAGGTCAGGCCCTCTAATGATATACACGGTGTTTACTGCACGTGCATTCCGATACGCATTGACACTGCTGTCGAGGTGACGGAGCATCGTGGTTTGCTATCCAACTGGTGCCCGTCACGGTTTTGGCATCGGAACCTATTCTCCACCCAATCGCATTGCGCGATTTCGACCTCGGCAAACGGAGAATCCCGCCCAAGTTCTTTCCTTCTTCCTAGATTTTTTGGAGACCCCTAAGCATGGTGATCAAACGCAAAATCAGATGATCAGTGAATAAGATGCTGATTTGTAAAAAATGTGTTTTGCTGTTTGATACCTCGACCTCTTGCAGTCATAAGCGAGCACGACAGTCACTCACAACTAAAAAAATATGCTGGTATTCTTTTAGACTTTTGAACATTGTTTGCCCTAGATTTAATTTCTGCATGTCGGTTTCCGGGAAGAGTGCAACAGAGTTAGCATATGGTGTGGGTGTGCAGTCCTGTTTCAGAAAGAAGCATATCGAACCAACTTTCAGAGCTATCTCTCACTGAGAGTTATGCAGGCTTTACAACTTGGCAATGTCAGAGCATTTACAAAGGCTGTTATTTTCGAATGAGTGACTGGCTTTCTCCAAGATCCACTTTTGATTGTTATTTTCGCTCACATGCTTCCAAGAACTGTGACTCCATTTCTGCAGAAACGTGTTGTCACAGGTCTGCATTTTCCCAGATACTTAGTGAAGATTACTCAAAAAAGAAACATTATCACATATTGGCTTCTATTCTAAAGGTCATTAAACCTAAAATATTAATCTGATATTTTTTCTTCCCCCATCCATGCTGCCCGACCTGTGGTGCGGTTCCAGTATCTTTTCGATTTATTTCAGATTTCCCGCACTTGCAATGTTTGCTTTTTCTTTTCACCTTAAAACAGGCTTATAATTTTGGTGGCTTTCTATCCTAATTATGAATTTTAATACATAACTTCAGGACTAATTTTAAGCACTGGCATAAATATCCCATGTATAAGTATAGTTTTGAACAGCCATTGTTCTATTTGGACAAGTGACAACGTTATATTTCCAACTGTAGGACATTGCAAGATTGGTTCAGGAATGTTAAATTGAAATCAGTTGTTTCCATCATTTTGGGGAATAATTGGATCAAGCCTGCACACATGCATGGGGATTGCAATGTGTGATAAACCCATATCCATTATTTCTGATGCTGGGTGATTAGTTTTCCGAACGTCACATCCGGTGCATCATTGTTCTGCTGACCAATAGGAGGAGGCGAGGGCGGTACTTCCGGCGGTGGGACTGTTGGTGCCCGGGGCCTGTGAAGGACATGGAGAGCGGCCAAGTGA
Organism: Scyliorhinus torazame; assembly: GCF_047496885.1. Taxonomy (NCBI): domain Eukaryota; kingdom Metazoa; phylum Chordata; class Chondrichthyes; order Carcharhiniformes; family Scyliorhinidae; genus Scyliorhinus; species Scyliorhinus torazame. The sequence goes on along the minus strand of NC_092714.1, from coordinate 69,178,993 downwards.
AGTTTATATGAGGGCTGAGAATGGCGGGTCTCGATGCTGGCAGTCAGCACCTATTCACTGGCTTCCACAAGTACTTCAATGCCTACACCGTCACAGGGAGGAGGAAGTATGTGAGAGCCACATAAACAGGGATTGCAGCAATTTGTTTGTTCTTCAAACAGGTCCAAGAAGAAGGCATCAGCAGCAAATACAGAAAATAAATGGCGTGTGGTTCTCCTCTGGGGCAGGGCAAGTGGAATTTAAGGAACAGCATGTAAAATCTGTGTGAATGTTTGAAACCTCTGCAATCGTTTCACTATAATGATGTATTGTGAGTTATCGGTCTTCACAAATAAACTCATGGAACGCCATGTGGTGTTTTAAAAAAAGAATGCCGTTCGCATGCAGTCTCCCTCAGACAGATCTGGCAGTGCACAGGCCCAGTGCCCAGCGAGGCAGACTGCCACCTTCTAACAGTAGAGTACTTTCCCAGTACCGTCTTCTCCTGACATCAGCGTGCTGTCTGAGGACCGTCTCCTCCTGACGTCAGCAAGCTGACCCAGTACCATCTCCTCCTGACGTCGGCGCACAGTCCCAGTGCAGTCTCCTCCTTTCACCAACGCACTGTCTGATGCACGATCAATTACACAAAGATGAGAGTAGGATGTAAACAAGGCTTTATTACACTGAGATGTGTGGCCTCCGACAGCAGCTGACGAAATGACTGCTGTACTGGGAGCACACATATTTATACTCCGCCTACTGGGTGGAACCAGCAGGCAGGGATCGACCCCCGTACCTGTAGTACAGGGGCCTTACCGTAAAGCACCTATATCAACATCCAATATATACAATATATACATCAATGGTGACTACCACACTGTCCCAGTACCGTATCCTCCTGACGTCAGCGCACTGTCCCAGTTACGTCTTCTCCTGATGTCAGCACACTGTCCCAGTGACGTCTCCACCTGATGTCAGTGCGCTGTCCCAGCACCGTCTCCTCCTGATGTCAATGCGCTGTCCCAGTACCGTCTCCTCCTGACGTCAGTCCGCTGTCCCAGTACCGTCTCCTCCTGACGTCAGTGCGCTGTATCAGTACCGTCTCCTCCTGACATCAGTGCGTTGTCCCAGTACCGTCTCCTCCTGACGTCAGCACACTGTCCCAGTACCATCTCCTCCTGACGTCAGTCCGCTGTCCCAGTACCGTCTCCTCCTGACGTCAGTCCGCTGTCCCAGTACCGTCTCCTCCTGACGTCAGTGCGCTGTATCAGTACCGTCTCCTCCTGACGTCAATGCGCTGCCCAGTACCGTCTCCTCCTGACGTCAGTGCGCTGTCCCAGTACCGTCTCCTCCTGACGTCAGTGCGGTGTATCAGTACCGTCTCCTCCTGACGTCAGTGCGGTGTCACAGTACCGTCTCTTCCTGATGTCAGTGCGCTGTATCAGTACGGTCTCCTCCTGACGTCAGTGCGGTGTCACAGTACCGTCTCCTCCTGACGTCAGTGCGGTGTCCCAGTACCGCCTCCTCCTGACGTCAGTGCGGTGTCCCAGTACCGTCTCCTCCTGACGTCAGCGTGTTGTCCCAGTACCATCTCCTCCTGACGTCAGTGCACTGTCCCAGTACCGTCTCCTCCTGACGTCAGTGCGGTGTCCCAGTACCGTCTCCTCCTGATGTCAGCGCGCTGTCCCAGTACCGCCTCCTCCTGATGTCAGTGCGCTGTCCCAGTACCGTCTCCTCCTGACGTCAGTGCGGTGTCCCAGTACCGTCTCCTCCTGACGTCAGTGCGGTGTCCCAGTTCCGTCTCCTCCTGATGTCAATGCGCTATCCCAGTACCGTCTCCTCCTGATGTCAGCGCGCTGTCCAAGTTCCGTCTCCTCCTGACGTCAACACACTGTCCCAGTACCGTCTCCTCCTGATGTCAATGCGCTATCCCAGTACCGTCTCCTCCTGATGTCAGCGCACTGTCCGAGTTCCGTCTCCTCCTGACGTCAACACACTGTCCCAGTACCGTCGCCACCTGATGTCAATGTGCTGACCCAGTACCGTCTCGTCCTGATGTTAGTGCACTGTCCCAGTACCGTCTCGTCCTGATGTCAACGCTCTGTCCCAATACTGTCTCCTCCTGATGTTAGTGCGCTGTCCCAGTACCATCTTCTCCTGACGTCAGCGCACTGTCCCAGTACCATCTCCTCCTGATGTTAGTGCGCTGTCCCAGTACCATCTCCTCCTGATGCCAACACGCTGTCCCAGTACCATCTCCTCCTGATGTCAGCACGCTGTCCCAGTACCATCTCCTCCTGATGTCAACGCGCTGTCACATTACCGTCTCCTCCTGATGTCAGCAGGCTGTCCGAGTTCCGTCTCCTCCTGATGTCAGCGCACTGTCCAAGGACCAATTTTCTTCCTAAAAACAGCAGAGTCTTCCTAACAGAAGTGGCAGCGGAGAGCAGGTCATGCCTCCGGCACGTACACTGACATCACGTGATCTGTGCTTTGGCCGCAATATCATGGAAGAGAAATACCTCAATTTTGTAGCTGCCAGCAAGCACGCCACAGGAGTGGATGATAAACTGAAGATGGATTAGTTTGTAATAAGGAAGAGAGGGCCATAGATGCAAACCGGCCAGGATCTCACACCTGAATCTGCTGGAGAGAGCTTCACAGGAGAGTCCACGGCAGGACAAAGCAGTGCTGGTGTGAGCGCAGGGCTTCTAATGAACAACCCATTAAGAAGAAGCTGAAATCGGGAACAAAGCAGGATAAAGTTGATTTCTTGAAGTATGGCTTTATTAATTGTGCCGATTCAAATCAGGATGCAAAGCCCATGTGTGTTATGTGCAGGGAAGTACTGGGAAATGAAAGACTAAAACCCTAAAACTTCAAAGGCATTTGAAGACTAAAAATGGCGAGTTTAAGGACAAACATCTTGACTTTTTTCAAAGGATGCAGCGAGAACTTAAATCACCTGCTGAAGCCCTTAGCAGAAATGTAAGATTGAATGACAAAGCAAGTGAGGTCGTGAGGACCATGCAGGCTCACCGGTTGCATTAAAGTTGGTCGCAAATTTCGGGTGGCGTGGGTCGTGAAGGTTGGCTGGCGTGGGTCACGACTGTTGGCCGGTTGGTGAAAATGGGTTCCAGGCAAAAAAGATTGAAAATCACTAGTTTAAATGATAGCAGTGTGTACTCTAACACTAAATGTGCTGTTGGGTTGCTGCGGGTCTCAGAGAGAATCCCCAGTTTTTGCAAGGTTAGCACTGTTTAAACTAGTCCTGAACTAGACCAGCCTGCATCTATGAAAAGGGGGGCGCATTGTATCATAGTAGATGCAGGAACTGGTTGCTGTAGACATTCTGAGTGTCATGATATTCAGGTAAACATCATGATGCAAACACACATACATACTGATGGAAAGATCATCGGACCAATCAATACACACACAACACCACAGGCAAGAGCATACACACTATAAAACGGGGAACACAACATTTCCCTGGCATTCCAGCAGGAGACAGCTCAGGGCACAGAGCTCACAACAAGCCACTCAGACATCCACCATGTGCTGAGTGCAACTCCAAGATAGTGTTAGGAATAGGCCCACAGATTCTAGGGTTATGATCGAACCACAATAACCAGTTTACCATTGTAAATATATGTTAGTAATAAAACTGAGTTGTACCATTCGCAACCATGTTGGTTCGCCTGTGCAGCAGAGCACCCAACACAACACTGAGCAGGAAGAACATTGACTATACAATAGGGTAGAGAGTGGCTCCAAGCTTCCTGAAAGCAGCACTTGGAGGCCTTGGTGCAGGAGTTGGGCATGAGGAGCGAGGGCCTTTTCTGGTTTAGCTGACTTTTAAAGCAGACCAAGGCAGGCCAGCAGCACGGTTCAATTCCCGTACCAGCCTTCCCGAACAGGCCCTGGAATGTGGCGACTAGGGACATTTCATAGTAACTTCATTGAAGCGTACTGGTGACAATAAGCAATTTTCATTTCATTTCACTTCATTCACAGGGGCACTGCAGACACTACAAAGGCAATAGGAGGTGACAGTCTTTACACTCAATGTTAATAGTGTAGCCCAAGGAACTACATGCAGTGAGGGCAAAGGTCATTGGCTTCACCAGATCCGGTCAAAGTTATTGAATACATCTTTATGTTCTTTTAACTGAACCTCAAGTCTTACACAGCCCACCTCCATCCCCCATTCATACCAACCACATAAATCAACAATGACTCACACCGAATAAATATAGCTTTGTTTTGCCCTGACACACTTAGCACTGTTGCAAGAATCACACCCGCATTTCACGTCGATTCAATTATGGCATAATATCCAAACACATTGCACCGTGCTCACTGATACACTTCCCCATCTCTTCGACAACAAGGTAACCGCAGGCAGCAGTGTCAAACAGAAGGAGGCAGGCACGGCTGAAAATTCTTATCCTAATATAGTGAGGGTGCTCCCCACTGTTGGAGGAGCCTTGACTGAGGCTGTTGCCACCATTAAAGCTGATGGTTTATTCCTACCTAATCCTCCCACATTACATTTCCCTTTCGTCCCGCAACCACTGCTAATTTAAATGCTGCAGATGGCGTAAGTATTTTCTGTTTTGAAAAATATTTTATTGAGGCATTTATATATTAAAGCAACAAACATAATCACAAATCAAATCAAGCCAACAGGGCTGCAAATAACCAACTCGACAAAATATCCCACTATCGCGACCCCCACTTCCCAACTCTCTTTCCTTCCCAAGACATCGGCCTCTCTCACCCCCTGAACTCCCGGGTCTTCTGACACTCCAAAGATCACCACCTCTGGACTCGAGACCACCTGCATCTTCAGGTCCTCTGACATAATGTTGGCAAACCCCTGCCAGAGTCCCCCAAGCTTCAGACACTGCCAAAACATGTGTACATGATTCGCAGGCCCACCCGCACACTGCCCACACCTGTCCTCCATCCCTTCAAAACACCTGCTCATCCTGGCCACAGTCATATGTACCTGTGAACTAACTTAAACTGGATAAGGCTAAGCCTAGCGCATGACATCGCTGCATTCACCCTCCTCAGGGCCTCCTCCCACAACTCCCTATCTAACTCTTCCTCCCACTTGCGCTTCATCTCCCCTATCGGGGGTCCTCCCCAGTCCATCAGCTCCTTGTAAATTTCTGACACCTTCCCCTTCCCTTCCCCTGTTCTTGACACCATCTTGTCCTGTAGCCCCACGGGTGACATGCGAGGTAAGGACGGTACCTGTCTCCGAACAAAGTCCCTCATCTGCAAATACCAGAACCCATTCCCGACGGACAGCTCAATTACCTCCTCCAAATCCTCCAGACTCGGAGAGCCGCCGTCAATAAACAGATCCCCAAACGCTCAATCCCTGCCTGATGTCACCCCCGAAACCTCCCATCCAGCCCCCCACCCCCCCCGGAACAAACCGGTGATTCCTACAAATTGGTGCCCAAACAAAGGCCCCTCCAGCCCTGTCCCCACACCCTAAGGGCCACCACCACCACCGGGCTTGTGGAGTACCTGGCCGGCGAGAACGGCAGAGGCACAATTAACAGTGACCCCCAAACCTGTGTACCTGCAAGAGGCTGCTCCATCCGCTACCACACCGACCCCTCCCCCACTACCCACTTCTGAACCATAGCTATGTTCGCCGCCCAGTACGTTTTGGAGAGCTAACCCCCCCCCCACCCTCGGCCACGCTCTATCAGCACCTTCTTTGCCCGCGGGTCTTTACCCACCTGAACAAATCCTGAAATCATCATGTTCACCGTCCTAAAAAATATCCCACTATCACAGGCCTGTTCCTGTGCTGTACATTTCTTTGTTCTTTGTTCTTTGTTCTTGGTTATAACTTTAGGAGTTTGCTGTTTCAACCTATTAATCTTTAAATTTGTATTTAGGCAGTTCCACATCCAGAGGGGGGCCACAGCTTAATTGCTTTCCTCAGCAGAAAGGATGCTAATGATCATAATGTTCCTCTAGCATCTGTTGGCAGCACAAAGAAAATATAACAGATGAAATGAAACAATCTCAAGAGTCGTGTGGCAGAATACGAGAAACAAAAGCAGTAAAAATGGAAAATTGAAAATCTGAAATAAAAATTGAAAATCATTTAAATACTTGGCAACTGACAACAGAGGTGGGCTGGGAGATAGGACTTCTGTTGTCAAAAGCTCCAATGTTCTTGTTGTTCATCTTTTCCTCCCCCTCATGTTTTTTTCTTTCATTTTACACTGTGTGAACAAATGGCAGAGCGAGAGATCCGATCGTTCATTTTCCACAGGTATCTTTCTCATCTCGGCATTGACCTTTTCTGATGTCTAAGCACTCCACAAGAGATGATTCAGCCAGTGGGTGTTGACACTATTATCAACTATTATGGAGGTATCACAGCTGAGTCTAATACTGTCCCTCCAACATGTGCACTTTAGGGGAAAAAAAGGTATTTTAATTTTTCTTTCATCTATATGTGCCAGAACTGAAATTTTGCTGCTGTGTCGCTGAGTTGTTATGTGACTTTATTTCCTGTCATGTGCCCCTGCAAAATGCTGATGTGAACCTGGAACTTCTCTGGAAATAAGCTAGTTAATATTGAGCATTTTTCATTGCTAAATAACAGTTGGCAATAGTACATGAGTCTGCTAATAAGGCAAAATACATCCCGAGTGTGTTGGCAGAATTAATTAAAATCTTTTAATACCAGCATCAAATAATAATCATCTTCTTTCCAATTTCATCCTTTTACCTACTTAAAGGGTGTTTTGTGATGTGTTTGATCATCTGCCAGCAATGAGAATTAGATACACCAAAGGGGTTTTAATTATAAAATTGATTATTTTTAACACAGTCGTCCACATTTTTCTTCCACTGAAGGAGACAAGGCATCACACTAACCTTTAATTTTGCTGTTGGCCTGCTGATTTTTGTGTACATATCCTGAACTCCTGAAATCCGAGTTAGGTTAACTGACCTGTACATGCCTGCAGTATGTTGAAGACCCTGAAAATGTTCTTTGAAGAAGTAATATGTGCTGTGGATAAAGGGGAGCCTGTAAATGTACTGTGCTTGGATTTCCAGAAGGATTTGAGACGGTGCCACATCAAAAGTTATTGTGGAAAATAAAAGCTCATGTTGTAGGGAGGGGATAACAGTTAGCATGGATGAAAGGTTGCTTGGTTGGTAGAAAGCAGAGTGTATTTTTCTGATTGGCAGGATGTGACAAGCGGAGTCTCATGGGGTCTGTCCGGGGGCATCAACCTTTTATAATTTATATGAAAGAGAAAATGCTGGAAAATCTCAGCAAGTCTGGTAGCATCTGTCGGGAGAGAAAAGAGCTAACATTTCGAGTCCGATGACTCTTTGTCAAAGCTGTTGAGGAGCACCCCACCTAAGCCCACACCTCCACCCCATCCCCACACTTCCATCCTATCCCCGTAACCCCACCTGACCTGACATTTTTTGTATACTAAGGGCAATTTAGCATAGCCAATCCACCTACCCCTGCACATCTATGGACTGTGAGAGGAAACCAGAGCACCCGGAGGAAGCCCATGCAGACACGGGGAGAACGTGCAGACTCCGCACAGACAGTGACCCAAGCCGGGAATCAAACCTGGGGCCCTGGTGCTGTGAAGCCATTGTGCTAACCACTATGCTACCGTGCTGCCCCTTGAACTTTCCTTTGGAGTTTAGGAGAATGAGGGGTGACTTGATTGAAGTATGTAAGACCCTTGCTGGTCTTGGCAAGGTGGACGTGGAAAGGATGTTTCCTCTTGTCGGCAAGTCCAGAACAAGGGCCACTGTTTTAAAATTAGGGGTCACCCTTTTAGAACAGAGATGAGGAGAATTTTTTCTCTTAAAGGGTTATGTAATTTTGAACTCTGCCTCAGAAGGTGGTGAAGATGGAGCCATTGAATATTTTTAAGGAAGACATATATAGATTTGTGTTAGGCAAGGGAATCAAATGTTATCAGGGAGAGACGGGAATGTGGAATTCGAAACTCAAACAGATCAAGCATGATTTTATTGAAGATCAGAGAAGGCTCAAGGGGCTGATTGGCCTATTTCTGCTCCTATTTCATGTTTGTATGTTGCCTCTCATCATTCAGTAAGAATATACACAGTTAAATTTCTATGAGTTGGATTCCAACATATGATTGTGAATAAATCATTTTTATGTCATTCAGCGGCTAAACGCTCCTGATTTCCCTGTCTCTTTCACTCCTGGTCTGCTTATGGACACCAAGCTGAAAGTTCTGTCTTCTTCCAGCTCCCCTGCTGCTATTGCCTTTTCTACACATGGTGGACCACTGGCTACCAGTTCCGTTCTTGACTCTTCGACTGCTTCTCCTATCCCTGCACCTTTCCCAATGTGCTTCGCACTAGTAACTCGTTCGTGATATTTTGCTGGTCTCCCAGGCTTAGTTATTCACTGGCGAAACACCGAAGGGCGAATGTTTTATGTGCTGTATTTTTAAACATCGTAGAGTACACATAATAAAATATTTTTCTATAATTACACAGGTATACTACAAAGTATAGCAAAACCAAGAGTGGGAAATTAAACTGTACTAGGCAAGGACATCCCAAAATCTCTCCTAGGAAATAGATCTTCTGCAAGAAGGTCTTCTGTATACCGACTTCATAAAATATCATTATGCCACTGGAAAGAGCATAAAGCAATGTTATTATTCAATCAATAAAGAAATAATTTGCATTTTCCAACATTTTTCATGATCTTATGGCTCCCAAAGTCCTATTGTTGCAGCTGTACAAAACTCTGGTGCGGCTGCATTTGGAGTATTGCGTGCAATTCTGGTCGCCGCATTATAGGAAGGATGTGGAAGCATTGGAAAGGGTGCAGAGGAGATTTACCAGAATGTTGCCTGGTATGGAGGGAAGATCTTATGAGGAAAGGCTGAGGGGCTTGAGGCTGTTTTCATTAGAGAGAAGAAGGTTAAGAGGTGACTTAATTGAGGCATACAAGATGATCAGAGGATTAGATAGGGTGGACTGTGAGAGCCTTTTTCCTCGAATGGTGATGTCTAGCACGAGGGGACATAGCTTTAAATTGAGGGGAGATAGATGTAGGACAGATGTCAGAGGTAGGTTCTTTACTCAGAGAGTAGTAAGGGCATGGAATGCCCTGCCTGCAACAGTAGTGGACTCACCAACACTAAGGGCATTCAAATGGTCATTGGATAGACGTATGGACGATAAGGGAATAGTGTAGATGGGCTTTAGAGTGGTTTCACAGGTTGGCGCAACATCGAGAGCCGAAGGGCCTGTACTGCGCTGTAATGTTCTATGTTCTATTCTATGAAAGTTCTTTACAGTCAAGTGCTTTTGATGTATGGTCAACGTTGTAATGTCAGAACTACAAACAGCAGTGAGATAGCAATCAGATAATCAATAAATGATATTGGGTGTTGGATAAATATCAGGCTGGAAACTGGGGCCGGCTGACAACCCCCCCCGCCCCCAACCACACCCCACCCCTCCCACCCCTATTCTTTGAATAGTGCCGTGGGATTGTTCACATCCAACCGAGAGGAGCAGATTGGGTCCTCTGCTTAACGTCTCATCGGAAAGAAAGCTCCTCTGACAGTACAGTATTTCTTCAGTGCTGCACTGAAGTGTGAGGCTAGATTATGTGCTCAAGTCTTTGAAGTGGGATATGAAACCACAACTTTCTGAGGTGAGAACTTGAGTAGGGTCGTTTAGCAACCTGTAATATCTTTAACGTTTTTATTTTTCCAATTAAAGGGCAATTTAGCATGGCCAATCCATCTACCCTGCACATCTTTTGGGTTCCGGGGGTGAGACCCACGCAGATACAAGGAGAATGTACAAACTCCACACGGACAGTGACCCGGGGCTGGGATTGAACCCGGATCCTCAGCGCCGTGATGCAGCAATGCGCCACCATGCCGCCCCCTGTTACTTGAGTCTGCTAACCACATGCTCCTGAAAATAACTTTTAAAATCTGCTGAGAAAAGAGGGATTAGAATTCACCGGACAGTTCAGTATTTGGAAAGCAACTGCATCGCGTAGTCCTGAGCCCTACTTATCTGGAAGATCTCAGGTTCAATTTCTCCAATCTCTGCAGTGCGACGTTAACTGTCGAAGACTCATTTGGATCTGGTGAGGTAGGGTTCCCATTCAGCATGGCTTCCCTGACTCGCCGGGTCGGAGAATCGCCGGGGGCTGGCGTGAATCCCGCCCCCGCCGGTTGCCGAAGTCTCCGGCACCGGAGATTCGGCGGGGGCGGGAATCGCGCCGCACCGGTTGGCGGGCCCCCCCCGCTCCATTCTCCGGCCCGGATGGGCTGAAGTCCCGCCGCCAAAATGCCTGTCCCGCCGGCGTAAATTGAACCACCTACCTTACCGGCGGGACAAGGTGGCGCGGGCGGGCTCCGGGGTCCTGGGGGGGGCGCGGGGCGATCTGGCCCCGGGGGGTGCCCCCACGGTGGCCTGGTCCGCGATCGGGGCCCACCGATCCGCGGGTGGGCCTGTGCCGTGGGGGCACTCTTTCCCTTCCGCCTCCGCCACGGTCTCCACCATGGCGGAGGCGGAAGAGACTCCCTCCACTGCGCATGCGCGGGAATGCTGTCAGCGGCCGCTAACGCTCCCACGCATGCGCCGCCCAGAGATGTCATTTCCGCGCCAGCTGGCGGGACACCAAAGGCCTTTTCCGCCAGCTGGCGGGGCGGAAATTTGTCCGGCGCCGGCCTAGCCCCTCAATGTTGGGGCTCGGCCCCCAAAGATGCGGAGCATTCCGCACCTTTGGGGCGGCGCGATTCCCGTCTGATTTGCGCTGTTTTGGGCGCCAGTCGGCGGACATCGCGCCGTTTCCGGAGAATTTTGCCCCAGGTTTGAATGGTTTAGAATCACGTTAGAATTACTCCGCCCAAGGGAGAAGGTGTAGAATCAATTGAAAGAAAAATAGAAATGAGCACACACACCACATGTTTTTCCATGATGAAACTGACACCGTCTGAGGGGGTGGAATAGACTGGAACCTCTCTTGTTTTGCATGTTGCAGCCATTCGTGCAAATGTTTTTGTCTCATTCTTTCTAAAAAGGTTAACAGAATCATTTTAAGCATGTATTCGTTTCCACAAAGACACCTGTCCTTCATTGGAAAAATGTTAAAAATTAGTAATTATTACAATGATTTTCGAAAATGAATTCACAACATGCACAAAAAAGAAGTTCTGACGAGAAGCGTTCCTCCGCAGCCACATTGTGGAAAATACTCTTTCTCATAGACTTTGCTTTTATTGTGCCCACTTATTATTTTGTTACCCGTGATGAAGGAAATTTTATCAACATCTGCGGACAGGTTTAGAGGCATGGGGGCCAGGAAAATGACAAAAATGAACATGCTCGGCTAGCCCCCTGACATAATTACTCCGAATGCAATTTGACTAAACCAACAGCGACTGTAGCTGAAAGGTTAACAGATTGGGTTGATCTTTTGTAAATGCAAAGCATATATAAAACTAAAATTACCAGAGTAATTTGCTTGTTAAAAGTTGTTTTTCCTGAACACTATGATATGTTTAACAACAGTAGGTTCATTTGAAAATAAATAATAAAAAGAACAACTCTTTTCTTCTTCCTTCCTACATACTTTTGTTAACCTATCTGACTTTACTCTTTCGGTCTGGGTATCACATTTTATTTCCATTAGCTTGACTTTGCTCCTTCAACATCTCTGTGTCAAACCTGAACTTTAACTTTGACTACCATCTCCAATGAATGGTTAGGACTGTGACACTGATGTGTCTGAATCAAAGGCCCTGATTCACATTGCTCTACTAGTGAATTCTGTAATACTGTAGTACTGATTCTGTAAAACTTTCAGGGGCGTATCTTGTATCCTCCCTTCTGGCAACCATGATGTGGAGATGCTGGCGTTGGACTGGGGTGAGCACAGTAAGAAGTCTTACAATACCAGGTTAAAGTCCAACAGGTTTGTTTCGATATCACTAGCTTACGGAGCGCTGCTCCTTCCTCACCTGAGGAATACCGGTTGGAAGTTGTTTTCTATTACACCATGTCTCTGTACGGACGTTTGGATGTTTTTGATGCTGCGCTGGAAAGTTGGAACCAGTACACACAACGGATGCGTTACTATTTCTGGGCAAACAATATCACCGAAAACGAGCGCCAGGTGGTCATATTGCTCACCGCCAGTGGCCCGCATACGTTTGGGGTGATTAGGAGCCTTACGGACCCACCTGCGCCGGACACCAAAATGTTTGATAAACTTGTGAATTTAGTGGGGCAGCATTTTAACCCAACCCCTTCCACGATAGTCCAACGTTACCGGTTTAATACCGCTGAGAGGACTCCAGGAGAATCCCTTGCCGACTTTCTATCCAGGCTACGCAGGATTGCGGAGTAGTGTGACTATGGTGAGACCTGGTCAGAAATGTTACGCGACCGTTTGGTTTGTGGTATTAACAATACGGCCACCCAGAGAAAGTCTTTAGCTCAGCCAACACTGACTTTTCAACAGGCCATTCAAATAGTATTGTCTCGAGTAAGCGCAGAACGAGGAGTGCAGGAGATACAGGGAATGGAAGTGCATGCCTTGGGGCGCAACCCCTTCCGCCTGAAAACGTCCCCCCCGCACTCCTGCTGTACCTGGGGCGAGATGACATCCGGATCAACGGCAGTGGCCGTCGGACATTCCTCCCCGAAGGGAGCCTTCTCCAGAACCAATGGATGAGGATCCATGTCCGTGTCAGACTTGTAGGCGCCGACCCCGTCACGGACGCCGGTCCTGGGGGAGCCAGAGGCACCGTCGTTCCGACTGAAACTGGGACCAGCCCAGGGGCCGTACCTTCCATGTGGATGAACCTGCGGCGACTACTCCTGTGGACGTGGAGATGGAGGACAACTGCCTGCAGCTGCATTGTGTGGCAGCTCCCCGTGCGGCCCCCATTAAGGTGACAGTACGGGTCAATGGTCACCCGCTTGAGATGGAGTTGGACACTGGCGCAGCGGTCTCCATGATCGCCCAGAGGACATTCGACCGCATCAAGCAGGGTATACAGACCCTTACATTAACTGACACACAGGCCAGGTTGGCCACCTACACGGGGGAACCATTGGACATTGCAGGAACTACAATGACCCCTGTTGTTTATGGACGCCAGGAGGGGCGTTTCCCACTTATCGTGCTGCACGGCCATGGGCCCAGCCTGTTGGGTCGGGACTGGTTGCGCCATTTGCGCTTGCAGTAGCAGCACATCCTCCAAACAGTTTCTGGAGGGTTGACTGAGGTGCTGGGACGATACCCAGATGTATTCCAGCCCGGTTTGGGGAAAATAAAAGGGGCCGTAGCCTGCATCCAAGTCGAACCAGGAGCCACGCCGTGCTATTTCCAGGCACGCCCGGTGCCTTATGCCTTGCTCAAGAAGGTAGAAGTGGAGCTCACTCGTTTGGAAACGTTGGGTATTATCAGGCCCATCCGTTTCGCTGACAGGGCAGCACCAATTGTACCTGTAATGAAGCCAGATGCCACAGTTCACTTGTGCGGCGACTAAAAACTGACAGTGAATACGGCTTCCCGACTTGACCGATATTCAATGCCTCGCATAGAGGATCTCTACGCAAAGCTTGCAGGTGGACTCTCGTTCACAAAATTAGATATGAGTCACGCCTACCTGCAGTTGAAGATGGACCCTGCCTCCCGGCGATATGTAATGATTAATACACACCGGGGCCTGTATGAATATACACGGTTGCCCTTTGGAGTATCCTCTGCCTGCGCTATTTTTCAACTCGTTATGGAGGGCATTTTGAGAGGTTTACGTGTTGTTGTCTACTTAGATGACGTTTTGATCACAGGGATGTCGGAGCAAGAACATTTTGGAAAATCTGGAGGCTGTCCTTAGACGCTTTTCGGAGGCTGGAGTCCGTTTACGTCGCACAAAGTGCATCTTTTAGGCAAAGGAAGTAGTCTACTTAGGTTATTGGATGGACCGCGAAGGTTTGCACCCCGTCGCAGAGAAGGTGCGCGCGATTCAACAGGCTCCTGCCCCGACTGATACTTCGCATCCTCGTTCTTTTCTCGGCCTCGTAAACTATTACGGGAAGTTCCTCCCCAATCTGGCAACTACGCTGGCCCTGTTGCATCTTCTGCTAAAGAAAAATCACACCTGGGTTTGGGGTCAGCCGCAAGAAACCGCTTTCCAGCGGGTAAGGCAAGAATTGTCGTCGTCTGGGTTACTAACCCACTATGATCCTGGAAACCCTTTGCTCGTCACATGTGATGTATTCCCGTATGGTATTGGGGCCGTCCTGTCCCACAAGATGGAGAACGGGGCCGAGCGGCCGATAGCTTTCGCCTCCCTAACATTGACTGTAGCGGAAAAAAAGTAAGCGCAGATCGAGAAGGAGGGCCTGGCAGTGGTCTTTGTGGTGAAACGTTTCCACCAGTACGTGTATGGCTGCCACTTCACTATCGTGACTGATCAGAAGCCTCTGCTGGGACTTTTCAGAGAGGATAAGCCAATACCGCCCATTGCTTCCGCACGGATCCAGCGCTGGGCTTTGTTGCTCGCTGCATACGAGTATTCTCTGGAGCACAAACCAGGAACGCAGATAGCGAATGCCGACGCACTGAGCCGATTGCCTTTATCGACCAGCCCCATGTCGACCCCCTCGACCGGTGAGGTGGTTGCAGCCCTAAATTTTATGGACACCTTGCCTGTCACGGCATCACAGATCCGTGAGTGGACCCAGACGGAGCCAGTCCTGTCAAAGGTTCAGCACATAGTCCTGTATGGTGGGCAGCATAGACAGCTCCCAGGTGAGTTGCGGGCATTTTCCTCCAAGCTGTCAGAATTCAGCGTGGAAGACGGTATCCTCTTGTGGGGGACGTGTATGATTGTCCCGGAAAAAGGACCAGAGCTGATACTAAGAGACTTGCACAATGGACATCCAGGTGTGACCAAAATGAAAATGTTGGCCCGGAGTTATGTTTGGTGGCCAGGCCTCAACGCCGACATTGAGAAGGTGGCCCAAAACTGCTCCATTTGTCATGAGCATCAGAAGCTTCCGCCGGCCGCGCCCCTACATCACTGGGAATGGCCAGGGCGGCCTTGGGCGCGCTTGCATGTGGATTTTGCCGGCCCTTTTCAAGGATTCATGTTCCTTTTATTATTCGACGCCCAGTCCAAATGGCTAGAGGTGCATAAGATGCTAGGCACAACGTCCTGCGCAACAATTGAGAAGATGCGTTTGTCTTTTAGTACACATGGCCTCCCCGAGGTGCTGGTCACGGATAACGGCACTCCATTCACCAGTGAGGAGTTTGCGAGGTTCATGAAGATGAACGGCATACGCCATATCCGCACTGCCCCTTA
Source organism: Scyliorhinus torazame (assembly GCF_047496885.1). Lineage (NCBI taxonomy): Eukaryota > Metazoa > Chordata > Chondrichthyes > Carcharhiniformes > Scyliorhinidae > Scyliorhinus > Scyliorhinus torazame. The sequence goes on along the minus strand of NC_092714.1, from coordinate 69,163,601 downwards.
CCACCCGGCTTTAAATGGGTTGGCGGAGCGCGCACTGCAGACATTCAAACGAGGCTTAAAGAAGCAGTCTTCCGGGTCAATGGACACGAGACTGGCTCGCTTTTTGTTTTCGTATTGGACCACCCCCCATGCGGTGACTGGGGTAGCTCCCGCAGCACTCCTAATGGGCCGGAGACTTCGCACCTGCCTTAGTATGGTTTCCCCGGACATTGGCGCAAAAGTACGCCGCACACAAGAACGGCAGGGACAGGGATTTTCTCAGCATCGGCCGATTCAGCAGTTTGCGCCCGGTGACCCAGTGTTCGTTCGCAATTTTGCTGGTGGTGCCCAATGGGTTCCTGGTGTAATCTTTCGGCAAACGGGCCCTATATCTTACCAGGGGCAAGCCCAGGGTCGTCTCCAGCGCAAACATGTAGACCACGTTCGGTCCAGAAGACTATCCCTTCCAAAGATTCCCCTCCCCCGGAGCTCATTTCTACAGCCGCAGAGACCAGAGACAATGGAAAGTATTCCTCACAATCTTCCTCTGGTGCCTCACTCAAAGCCTGCGCAGGTCGTTACAGAACCGAATGGAGATAGAGACGCTGACATGACGGAGGCAGCAGACTCTGACTCCGAGATGGAGACACAGGACGCATCAGAGGGGGAATCCTCGGGTCCACAGGCCGTGGATGTACAACCGTTACGCCGTTCATCACGGAAGCGCCGGTCTCTGTTTCATTAAACGCCGCCCGATCCAGCGCCTCGTGCAAATGGTGTCCAGCCTGCGGCAAAACGAGTCCGACGCCCTCCTTCGCCAGGGTCTTCGGTGGATTCTTTGGACTTCGGGGGGGGGGAGGGATGTTATAACCTGCCTGCTTACCATTGGCTGGGGACTAATGACAATCCCACAATCCTGTGGGAGTATGAGGTTACCCAATGAGGGGGGCGGAGAAATCATTAGCAGACTCCCTGTATAAATAAAGCTGGCCAGTTTGGAACCAGCAGGAAGCAGTAAGCAGCAAGCGAGGTTGCTGCTGTTGTGTATATATATGATATTGTTAATAAATGTTATTTCTTTGTATCCTTGAAACTCGTGCTGGATTCTTCGTGGCCCTCACAAAAACAACACAAAATTGTTCAGTCTTTGTCAAAGAGATATATGGAAATTACTGCCTAGTGTCATTGAGCAAATAACCTCTCCAACGATTTCTTGACAGTCTGCAGAATTCTTTCTATGTGTCTTTGACTATGGAATGAAAGGAACGCTATTGGTGAGTAATGTCGGATCAGTCAGGATCCTGTTGAATGGTGGAGCAGGCTCGAGGTGCTGAACGGACTACTCCTGTTCCTATTTCCTATGGTCATATTTCTCATTCTGAGACACACTTCACAACTTTTCCCGCTCTTCAATATCTTTTACTATCACTGGATATCAAAAATATCTTCTGGCTACTGTTTTGCTGTTGCATCAGCCAATCCGGGTCACTGACGTGATTATGGCGTCCGTTCAAGGTCATTGGGCACACCCAGTGGATGCGTCTCCTTACGACACACCTTATTAGCACTGCTCAGGGCCACACGGCAAATGGCCCAAAGGAAACCCCAGGCAACCTCCATACTGCTGCAAGATGCAACGGCAAGCAACCGAATTGCGCGACTCTCCTGATCTCAACACGGAATGTGGCCCTTCGCATAGGACATGCCTGATAGGACATTTGTTACATGTGTACAAACACTGTTTCTGTGTTTAATACTTTCCATTGCAGGCGCCGGAATGTGGCAACTAGAGACTTTTCACAGTAACTTCATACTTGTGGTAATATAAGATTATTAATATTATTATTATTAATGTATAGGTAACATTTGAAATGCTAGACTGATTCACAAGCAATTAAATCTGTCCTCGGCTGACCTACAGAGATGGTTAAACATGTCCTGGTCTGGCACACATACAGGAATAAGCGTGTCCTGGGCTGACTCACATATCGGTTAAACATGAGCAAATTTTGTTACTGTCAGGCTACTTGTATCTGATGATAAAGTTGCAATTGAAGTGGTCTAATGCCCTCTAGTGTTGGGATATTTGTACTGCAATCGGCTGCTTCCAACTTGTATTGCAGCATCTTTCACCTTGCAAAAGGTTGTGATGTTTTTCACAATGGGTGGTGAATGAATACTTGGAAGGCGACCAAAGGTTGTTTTGGAGGAAGATTTTGAGGAGTTGGGAAGAAAAATCTAAATGGTTTAGGAAGATGATTCCAGAATTCAGGAACATAATGGTAGATGGCTGTAAGTGCTGGAGTGTTAGAAGAAGGCAAGACCAAATAAATCAGTGGCAGGAAAACAAGGATATGAACAGGAGCACAGAGCCAGAGGAAGTTGCGGCGGTATTAAAGCTGGGGGAATTTATCAAACAGATGTGAATTTTTAAATCAATGAACTATGGTAGCATGGTACCAGGGGAGGTTGCTGAGGAGAGTGATGGAAGGTGAGAGGGATTAAAGATGTGACACCGAGAGTAGAGTTTTGCTCGAGTTGGGTTTTATATCAGATGGAGAATTGAAGGCTGGGGAGAACATTTGGAGGAATTGAACCTGGAAGAACACATTGGAAATGTGGAAGATGAAAAAAAAGATAAAATGTCCCAACCCCTTGAGGAAATTCTATCGCTCAAGAATGTTCCACTGGCCAACTTCAGTACCCAGCACAATTCTATCAGAGGGAAATAAATCTCTAGCTCCTTTGTAGAGAGATCACTTTAAACCATTGAAAAAGAATGCTGGAAAATCCAACCTGTGTGCACATTTACACCAGCTTGTGAGCATTGCCAGTGCCTTACAATAACCCAATTTCATTTTTCAACATCTGGTATTTTAACTCAGTGTTTTAGGGATTTGAATTCTTTGCACGATTCTGTACAAATTGCAAAAGTCTTGGCTGTGGATAGGATTGCAAACATTAAAATTTCATATTTCTTCCAGGACTTGACCAATTCACAGTTGGAGTCTGAATACCATAATAATCTTGTGCAGAATATCCGTTGCTTGCTGATGCTGATGGAAAGAAGTGGCTTTAAATATTTATGCCTTGATCCAATGCAATTCGCATACCGCCACAACCGGTCCTGGAGCATCTCGACAACAAGGACTCCTATGTCAGACTCCTATTCATTGACTATTGCTCCGCCTTCAACACCATCAAAACTCCAAAACCCAGGACTTGGCTCCTCCCTCTGCAACTGGATCCTTGACTTCCTGACCCATAGACCCCAACAGTAAGGATAAACAACAATACCTTCTCCACAATAGTCCTCAATACCAGGGCCATGCAAGGCTGCATACTTATCCCCCTGTACTCCCTATACACACACGATTGTGTGGCATAATTCGACTCCAACTCCAATTACAAGTTTGCTGACGACATGACCGAAGTGGGTCTGATCTCAAACAGCAATGGGTCAAAGTACAGGAGAGAGATAGAGAACCCAGTAGCATGGTGTAACAACAACAATCCCTTCCTCAATGACAGACAAACTATGGAGCTGGCCATTGACTTAGGAAGCCAAGTGTTGTACACACCCCTGTCTGTATCAATGGTGCCGAGGTAGAGATGATTAACAGCTTAAAATTCCGAGGTGTGCACATCACCAACAATCTGTCCTGGTCCACCCACATCGATGCAACAACCAAGAAAGCACAACAGCGCCTATACTTCCTCATGAAACTAAGGAAATACAACATGTCCACATTGACTCTTACCAATTTCTACAGATGCACCATAGAAAGCATCCTATCTGGCTGCATCACAGCCTGGTATGGCAACTGCCATTAGAAACTACAGAGAGTTGTGAACACCACCCAGTCCATCATGCGAACCTGCCTCCCATCTATTGACTCTGTCTACACCTCCTGGTGCCTTGGGAAAGCGGGCAACATAATCAAAGACCCCTTCCACCCGAGTTATTCTCTCTTCCAACCTCTTCCATCGGGCAGGAGATACAAAAGTCTGAGAACAGATTCAAAAACAGCTTCTTCCCTGCTGTTACCAGACACCCGAATGATCCTCTTATGGATTGAACTGATCTCTCCACGCAGCTTCTCTACTGTGTAGCACTACTCTCTGTATGTTTCACCCGATGTCTATGTCTATATATTTACATTGTGTATTTATCGTATATCCTGTGTTTTTCATGTATGGAACATCTGTGTGGACTGTACGCAGAACAATACTTTTCACTGTACCTCAGTACACGTGACAATAAATCTAAATCTAAACAGGATACAAACTCTGAAGGTTCAGACGTGGAGATAACTTCAAAACGTTTATTAATCTATTTACACTTCTATTACTCGGGCTCGACACGACTGCTAATCCTGCCATAGCTACCCAGACTGACTAACCAGTCTGCACCAATCCACGTGGTGGGAGTGATATTGAATCAACCCTGTGTCTATACTCACTGACTATCTCCACTGGAAAGAGGCAGATCATGTGTGTGTCGTCCTTTATATATGGGTTGGTGTAATCCCCTCCTGTGGTCGTGACACTTCGTGTGTGAGGCACGCTCAATTTGACTGGAGACGAAGTTGAATCCAAACTGAGGCTTTATTAGTATCAGATGTGTGGCCTCCCACAGCAGCTGACGAAATGGCTGAGAGCTGGAGGCCACGCATATTTATAACCCGGCTCGTGGGCGGAGCTAGCATGCAGGGACCCCAGGTGAACTTGTGCTGCAGGTTCTACTGCACAACCAGTAATATCAGAACACAGTGGTTTACCACATTCACCCCCTGTTAAAATTGAGTCCGGCGGGGGTGGTGGATAACTATATACAATTAGCAATTTTTAATATTTACAGAGCAGTAAGTGTCTCTGGTCATCCGGTGGGCCGGTCAGAGGTTCAGCCGGTCCGGCGCCTTGATGGTCCTTTGAGATCGACAAAGTGGAGACGGCGATGTTGGTGCTGTCATGGTCGAAGTTGACTCCGGGAGCATGCTGAAATCCTCTTCATCAACGGGGGTGGGCGGGGGAGGACGGACGGTCCTAGGGGGGGGGTGATGGAGACGGCGGGGGAGGGGGGTGGCGCCGGGGGCGATGGGAATGATGTGTGGGGTGGAACCTGCTGGTGCCAGGTCCCTGAGGGAGACGGTATCCTGGCGGCCGTCGGGGAATGCCACGCAGGCGTACTGTGGGTTTGTGTGGAGCAGGTGCACCCTTTCCACCAACGGATCTGCCTTGTGGAGCCGCACATGTTTACGGAGAAGCACGGTTCCCGGAGCTGTGAGCCAAGATGGGAGCGATACCCCGGATGTGGACTTCCTGGGGAAGGCAAAAGACGTTCATGCGGTGTACTGTTAGTGGCAGTGCAGAGTAAAGAGCGAATGGAATGTAGTGCATCAGGGAGGACCTCCTGCCAGCGGGAGGCCGGGAGATTTCTGGACCGTAGGGCCAGCTGGACGGTCCTCCATAGCGTCCCATTCTCCCTTTCTACCTGTCCGTTTCCCCGGGGGTTGTAGCTCGTCATTCTGCTGGAGGCGGTACCCCTGCTGAGCAGGAACTGGCGTAGCTCATCACTCATGAATGAGGATCCCCTGTCACTGTGGATGTAGGCGGGGAAGCCGAACAGAGTGAAGATAGAATTAAGAGCTTTAATGACGGTGGCAGACGTCATGTCGGGGCATGGGATGGCGAAGGGAAACCAGGAGTATTCATCGATCACACTGAGGAAATATGTGTGTCGATCGGAGGAGGGGAGGGGGCCTTTGAAATCCACGCTGAGGCGTTCAAAGGGGCGGGAGGCCTTCACCAGGTGCATGCGGTCCGGCAGGTAGAAGTGCGGAAGGCACTCCGCACAGACCTGGCAGTCCTTGGTGATCGGCCTTACTTCCTCGACGGAGTAGGGCAAATTTTGTGCCTTAATGAAATGGTACAACCGAGTGACCCCTGGGTGACAAAGGCTGTCGTGCAGGGCCCGGAGTCGGTCTACCTGCGCGCTGGCACATGTACCTCGGGATAGGGCGTCTGGGGGCTCGTTGAGTTTGCCAGGGCGATACTTAATCTCGTAATTATAGGTGGAGAGCTTGATTCTCCACCGCAAGATTTTATAATTTTTGATCTTGCCCCGCTGTGTGTTGTTGAACATGAAGGCTACCGACTGTTGGTCAGTGAGGAGAGTGAATCTCCTGCCGGCCAGGTAATGACTCTAATGTCGCACAGCCGGAACAATAGCCTGGGCCTCCTTTTCGACGGATGAGTGCCGAATTTTGGAGGCATGGAGGGTGCGGGAAAAGAATGCCACGGGCCTGCCTGCCTGGTTGAGGGTTGTGGCAAGGGCGATGTCCGATGCGTTGCTTTCTACTTGGAACGGAAGTGTTTCGTCTACAGCGCGCATTCCAGCTTTGGCAATATCAGCTCTGATCCGGGCGAAAGCCTGTTGGGCCTCGGCCGTCAGGGGGAAATGAGTGGACTGTATGAATGGGCGGGCCTTGTCTGCATAGTTTGGGACCCACTGTGCGTAATATGAGAAGAATCCCAGGCAGCGTTTGAGGGCCTTGGGGCAGTGGTTGAGGGGAAGCTCCGTGAGGGGGCGCATGCGGTCGGGATCGGGCCCCAGAACTCCGTTCTGGACTACGTAGCCGAGGATGGCTAAGCCCTTTGTACGGAACGCACACTTCTCCTTGTTTAGCACACTGGGCTAAATCACTAGTTTTTAAAGCAGACCAAGGCAGGCCAGTAGTACGGTTCAATTCCCGTACCAGCCTCCCCGAACAGGCGCCGGAATGTGGCGACTAGGGGCTTTTCACAGTAACTTCATTTGAAGCCTACTTGTGACAATAAGCGATTTTCATTTTCATTTTCATTCTACGTGAGGTTGAGGAGAGTGGCGGTGCGGAGAAATTTAGCGAGGTTGGCGTCATGATCCTGCTGATCATGGCCGCAGATGGTCACATTGTCTCGGTATGGAAACATGGCCCGCAAGCCATACCGGTCAACCATTCGGTCCATCTCCCTGTGGAAGACCGGAACCCCATTGGTGATGCCGAAGGGGACTCTAAGGAAGTGATATAGCCGGCCGTCTGCCTCAAAGGCGGTGTATGGCCGGTCCGATTTACGGATGGGGAGTTGGTGGTAAGCGGATTTTAGGTCCATCGTTGAGAAGACCCGATACTGTGCAATCTGGTTAACCATGTCAGATATGCGTGGGAGGGGGTACGTGTCGAGCTGCGTGTACCTGTTGATGGTCTGGCTGTAGTCCACGACTATTTGATTTTTCTCCCCAGCCTTAACCACTACCACTTGAGCTCTCCAGAGGCTGTTGCTGGCCTCGATGACTCCCTCCCGAAGCAACCGCTGGACCTCGGACCTGATGAAGGCCTTATCCTGGGTGCTGTACCGTCTTCTCCTGGTGGCGACGGGTTTGCAATCTGGGGTTAGATTGGCAAAGGGGGAGGGAGGATCGACCTTTAGGATCGCGAGGCCGCACACAGTGAGGGGCGGTAAGGGTCCGCCAAATTTAAGGATCAGGCTCTGGAGATTGCACTGGAAGTCAAGACCGAGGATAAGTGCAGCGCAGAGGTTAGGGAGGACGTAGTGGCGAAAACCGTGGAACTCTACACCTGGGACTGTGAGCGTGACCGTGCAGTACCACCGGTCGCTACGCGATGGGATCCGGAGGCCAGGGAGATACTTTGATTGGTAGGGTGTACCTTAAGGGAGCAGCGCCTTACCGTATTCGGGTGTACAAAGCTCTCGGTGCTCCCGGAGTCCAGTAGGCAGGAGGTCACATGGCCGTTGACTTTCATGCTGGTGGATGCGTTGGTCAGAGTATGTGGTCGGGACTGGTCGATTGTGTTGCTGCTAACTTTAGCCTTAGTTTAATTGCTCTTGTTCTATCACCTTTGCTCTTGAGTCGCCAGGTATCTTTCTGATACCGCCACGTGGTTCAAGTCCAAGTAATGATCAATAATCCAACACACCGCTTAGTAAGTGTTAAATCAACGCACATTTATTATATACAGTAATCAATACTTAGGTATAAAATCTACTTCTAAGCTACTTCCTACAACTAACAGGCCAATACTTAACTTTGGGAATGGCCCAGCAGGTCAGGGAAATGAATGGCCTTTCATATGTGTTCTGAGCCTGCGGGATTCGATGTTGGTACAGGTCGATAGCCAGGAGCGCCTATCTCGTAGCGAGCATTGAAGTAAGACTTACGATTTGAGCGGTTGTTGCAGAAGGTCAGCAGAAGGGTCTCGAAGGGTGCGGAAGGATGAAGAAGGGTCGATTTGAACTTGGACTCTATTCTTATAGTCCCCAGGGGCTTCCCGCCTTTCGGGGCGGACCCTGTACCTGGTTCCAAGTGATTGGACTTTGTCCCAATCACTTGGTTCGATATTCTCCAATGCTGGAGCGATTCCTTGATCGATGGGGGGTTTTGGGGTGGTCGTTCACCTCTCTTTGTGTAGGCTCCTGCTGGCGCCGAAAAGTCTGGGTTGGCTTTGTGTGTCTAATTTGTTGCACATTGTTCCCGGGGATTGCTAATTAATATTCAGATGGCTGGTGTGTTGTTATGCTGATGGCTGCAGGTATCGATTCTGTCTGGCCTTCCCAGAGGCGAATACAGTTTTACCTGCAGCTGTTTGTTTTAGTCCTGTTGGCTGATTTTCCCATCAGCCTTTTCCGTTCTCCATTTTAAATCGGGGTTGGCCATTCTAAGTTGGGAGTTAGCCATTTTAACTGGCTACAATTGCCATGGATGCGAGCTGTGGTTGATCGTCGGGTAGTGAGGCGGCCGTTGAGTTGGGGTCCTGAAAAGCCGTTGGTGTCCATGTGCTGCGGGGTGGACAAGATGGCGGCGCCTGGAGGTCCTGGGCATTACAAAATGGCGGCACCCGTGGAACACATGATGCGGGGGTGGAGCAAGATGGCGGCGCCCATGAAACGCACGTGTTATGCAGGGGAGAAGATGGCGGCGCCCATTGCTCACACATGGCCTGGTTGGGAGAGGAGGATAGCGGCGCCCATTGTCTGTGACCGGGGGGGTTGGGGGCGCCGCGGCCGCTGAGCGGGCCTGGCACACCGCAGCAAAGTGGCCCTTCATCCCGCAGGCCTTACAAAGGGCAGCGCGGGTAGGGCAGCGTTGGCGGGGGTGTTTTTGCTGGCGGCCAAAATAGCATCGGGGCCCCCGGAGATCACTGGCTGGCGCGTAGCGCAGGCGTATTGGGTGGGTAGCGCCCCCATTGGGGCGGCTGCCTGTGGGGCCCATGAAGCGTAGGAGACGTGGGCCGCGCGGTTCGGGGCGTAGGACTGGACATTGCGCAGGGCGACCGTCATGGAAAGCGCTAGTATTTTAGTCTCTGCGAGGTCTCGTGTGGGCCCTTCTAGAAGCCGCTGCCTGATAACATCAGACCCAATCCCAGTTACAAAAGCGTCCCGCATAAGGAGATCTGAGAACTCCTTAGCTGTAACGTCCTGGCAGTCACAGTCCCGAACTAGTGGGATCAGGGCCCTCCAGAAGTCCTCGATTGACTCACCAGGTAGTTGAGTACGCGTTGCGAGCGCGTGTCTGGCAAAGAGCGTGTTCGTCTTCTGCTCATAATTTCATGGCATCAGTGTAATTGGGTGCATCCTGGATCAGCGGGAAGACTTTGGAGCTGAGCCTGGAGTACAATATTTGAATCTTCAGAGCCTCTGGAACAGGGGTCGGCGCCGCGTTGATATACGCTTCAAAACAAGCTCGCCAGTGCTGAAAGTCCTTTCTGGCGTCGCTTGCGTGTGGATCCAGCTGCAGTCGATCTGGTTTAATCCGGAGGTCCATCTTCTGAATCAGATACTAATATATTGAGGCACGATCAATTTGACTGGAGACGAAGTTGAATCCAAACTGAGGCTTTATTAGTATCAGATGTGTGGCCTCGTACAGCAGCTGACGAAATGGATGCGAGCTGAAGGCCACGCATATTTATAACCCGGCTCCTGGGCGGAGCTAGCATGCAGGGACCCAGGTGAACCTGTAGTGCAGGTTCTACCGTACAACCCTTAATATAGGAACACAGTGGTTTACCACAGTGTGTATCGTGATTGTCCATTGGTCGTGTCCTATCTAACTGATCTATTGGTTGAATGTATGTGTGTGATCTCTCTGGTGCTCCCTCTAGTGTCTAGCTAGCCTACGTGTATTTACATTAACCCCTTGTGTATTTACAGTGATGCACATCACCACAGTGTAAATGGAAGGAGAATAGCTTCCGATGCCAAAATCAGAGTAGGCGGCGGTTTGTTGCCAAATCAGGATGCTCCGGCACCCCGAAAATGGCGTAAATGCATCGCTCGTCGCGTGGGATTAAAATACAGTAGGCATATCATTAGCGGGCCTGACACCCTATTCTCCGGGGCCGCCGAGATTCACCGCCGTGGTTCACTTGTGGTTTCAAAAATAGTGAAGCTGGCGTCAAGGCTGCTGAGCGAGAGAGAGGTGGTAGGAAAAAGCGAAGAGTGACTGCGGGAAGCAGAGACGGGCACCAGGACCGGGGGCACTTACGGTGCCAGACACCGATGGGGCATGCGTGGCCGGAGCCCGCAGTGCCAACCGGGGCCACCATGTTGGGATGGGAGTATGCGCCATGCTAACATGTTGGCCTTTCGCCCTCTGCATACAATGGCGTTTGGCGTTCAACCAACAATTCTGGCCGCTATGGTGACGGTCGGAGCTCTGCAAGATACCCTGCGGCCGCATGAGCGGGCGTCACTCGGAGAGGAGGGGGAAGCTGCAGCAGTGGAGCAGGCAGAAGCAGAGCGACAGCAGCGGAGCGACAGCAGCGGAGCGACAGCAGCGGAGCGGCAGCAGCAGAGCGGCAGCAGCGGAGCGACAGCCGCGGAGCGACAGCAGCGGAGCGACAGCAGCGGAGCGGCAGCAGCGGAGCGACAGCAGCGGAGCGACAGCAGCAGAGCGACAGCAGCGGAGCGGCAGCAGCGGGGCGACAGCAGCGGAGCGACAGCAGCGGAGCGGCAGCAGCGGAGCGACAGCAGCGGAGCGACAGCAGCGGAGCGGCAGCAGCGGAGCGACAGCAGCGGGGCGACAGCAGCGGAGCGGCAGCAGCGGGGCGACAGCAGCGGAGCGACAGCAGCGGAGCGGCAGCAGCGGAGCGACAGCAGCGGAGCGGCAGCAGCGGAGCGTCAGCAGCGGAGCGGCAGCAGCGGAGCGGCAGCAGCGGAGCGGCAGCAGCGGAGCGACAGCAGCGGAGCGGCAGCAGCGGAGCGACAGCAGCGGGGCGACAGCAGCGGAGCGACAGCAGCGGAGCGGCAGCAGCGCAGCGACAGCAGCGGAGCGGCAGCAGCGGAGCGACAGCAGCGGAGCGGCAGCAGCGGAGCGGCAGCAGCGGAGCGGCAGCAGCGGAGCGACAGCAGCGGAGCGGCAGCGGAGCGGCAGCAGCGGAGCGGCAGCAGCGGAGCGACAGCAGCGGAGCGACAGCAGCGGGGCGACAGCAGCGGGGCGACAGCAGCGGAGCGGCAGCAGCGGAGCGACAGCAGCAGAGCGACAGCAGCGGAGCGACAGCAGCAGAGCGACAGCAGCGGAGCGACAGCAGCGGAGCGGCAGCAGCGGAGCGGCAGCAGCGGAGCGACAGCAGCGGAGCGACAGCAGCGGAGCGACAGCAGCGGAGCGGCAGCAGCGGAGCGACAGCAGCGGGGCGACAGCAGCGGGGCGACAGCAGCGGAGCGACAGCAGCGGAGCGACAGCAGCGGGGCGACAGCAGCGGAGCGACAGCAGCGGAGCGGCAGCAGCGGGGCGACAGCAGCGGAGCGACAGCAGCGGAGCGACAGCAGCGGGGCGGCAGCAGCGGAGCGACAGCAGCGGGGCTACAGCAGCGGGGCGACAGCAGCGGAGCGACAGCAGCGGAGCGACAGCAGCGGGGCGACAGCAGCGGGGCGACAGCAGCGGGGCGACAGCAGCGGAGCGACAGCAGCGGAGCGACAGCAGCGGAGCGACAGCAGCGGGGCGACAGCAGCGGGGCGACAGCAGCGGGGCGACAGCAGCGGGGCGACAGCAGCGGAGCGACAGCAGCGGAGCGACAGCAGCGGAGCGACAGCAGCGGGGCGACAGCAGCGGGGCGACAGCAGCGGAGCGACAGCAGCGGAGCGACAGCAGCGGAGCGGCAGCAGCGGAGCGGAAGCAGCGGAGCGACAGCAGCGGGGCGACAGCAGCGGAGCGGCAGCAGCGGAGCGACAGCAGCGGAGCGGCAGCAGCGGAGCGACAGCAGCGGGGCGACAGCAGCGGAGCGACAGCAGCGGAGCGACAGCAGCGGGGCAGCAGCAGCGGGGCGACAGCAGCGGAGCGACAGCAGCGGGGCGACAGCAGCGGGGCGACAGCAGCGGAGCGACAGCAGCGGAGCGGCAGCAGCGGGGCGACAGCAGCGGAGCGACAGCAGCGGAGCGACAGCAGCGGAGCGACAGCAGCGGGGCGACAGCAGCGGAGCGGCAGCAGCGGAGCGACAGCAGCGGAGCGGCAGCAGCGGAGCGACAGCAGCGGAGCGACAGCAGCGGGGCGACAGCAGCGGGGCGACAGCAGCGGAGCGACAGCAGCGGAGCGACAGCAGCGGGGCGACAGCAGCGGAGCGACAGCAGCGGAGCGGCAGCAGCGGGGCGACAGCAGCGGAGCGACAGCAGCGGAGCGACAGCAGCGGGGCGGCAGCAGCGGAGCGACAGCAGCGGGGCGACAGCAGCGGGGCGACAGCAGCGGAGCGACAGCAGCGGAGCGACAGCAGCGGGGCGACAGCAGCGGAGCGACAGCAGCGGAGCGACAGCAGCGGGGCGACAGCAGCGGGGCGACAGCAGCGGAGCGACAGCAGCGGAGCGACAGCAGCGGAGCGACAGCAGCGGAGCGACAGCAGCGGAGCGGCAGCAGCGGAGCGGAAGCAGCGGAGCGACAGCAGCGGAGCGGCAGCAGCGGGGCGACAGCAGCGGGGCGACAGCAGCGGAGCGACAGCAGCGGAGCGGCAGCAGCGGAGCGACAGCAGCGGAGCGACAGCAGCGGAGCGACAGCAGCGGAGCGACAGCAGCGGAGCGACAGCAGCGGAGCGACAGCAGCGGAGCGGCAGCAGCGGAGCGACAGCAGCGGGGCGACAGCAGCGGAGCGACAGCAGCGGAGCGACAGCAGCGGGGCAGCAGCAGCGGAGCGACAGCAGCGGGGCGACAGCAGCGGAGCGACAGCAGCGGGGCGACAGCAGCGGGGCGACAGCAGCGGAGCGGCAGCAGCGGGGCGACAGCAGCGGAGCGACAGCAGCGGAGCGACAGCAGCGGAGCGACAGCAGCGGGGCGACAGCAGCGGAGCGGCAGCAGCGGAGCGACAGCAGCGGAGCGGCAGCAGCGGAGCGACAGCAGCGGGGCGACAGCAGCGGAGCGACAGCAGCGGAGCGACAGCAGCGGAGCGTCAGCAGCGGAGCGACAGCAGCGGAGCGGCAGCAGCGGAGCGACAGCAGCGGGGCGACAGCAGCGGAGCGGCAGCAGCGGAGCGACAGCAGCGGAGCGGCAGCAGCGGAGCGACAGCAGCGGAGCGACAGCAGCGGAGCGACAGCAGCGGAGCGACAGCAGCGGAGCGGCAGCAGCAGAGCGACAGCAGCGGAGTGACAGCAGTGGAGCGCAGCAGCAGAGCGGCAGCAGCGGAGCGACAGCAGCGGAGCGACAGCAGCGGACCAGGCAGCAGCTGAGCGGCAGCAGCGGAGCTGCAGCAGCGGAGCGACAGCAGCGGAATGGCCAGCAGAGGTACGGGCTGCAGAGGGGCAGGTGGCGGCCACATAGGTTGGAGGGCCGGCCGCCCAACAGGCCGAGGAGAAGGTGCCAAGCAGGCACCGCATTAGCCCTAGTGTGTACCGGCACCACCTGTCATCAAGGATCTCCCGGACCAGGCATGCCATCGGAGACTCCAGATGAGCAGAGAAACAGTGCAACATATCTGCCAGAAGATGGCACACCTGGCACCGTGGGGATATGGGAGAGAACACCCGCTCCCGATGACCATCAAGATGACGGTCACCGTGAACTTCTACGTGACGGGCTCCTTCCAGTCGCCGAGTGGGGGCCTGTCCGGGATCTCACAGACCTCAGCGCACAGGTGCATCTGCGCCATCACGGAGGTCCTATATTCCCAGGCAGATCATTACATCCATTTCCATGTGGAATGAGCCCACCAGGGTGCCCGGGCAGCGGGGTTCCCTGCCATCATCGGGATGCCCCGGATCCAGGTGGCGATAGACGGGATGCATGTCGCCCTACGGGCACCTGCGGATACCAGGCTGCACTACACTAAAAAAGAAGTACCACTCAATGAACATACAGCTGGTCTGTGACCATCAGCTGCGCATTGTGCATCTCTGCACCCGATACCTGGGCACTGTGCACAACTCTTTCATCCTGGCACACTCAGTAATTCCTGACATGTTCGAGGGGCAGCCCCCCCCCCACCCCCCCCCCCCCCCACCCCCACCCCCGCCCGGCTGAGGGGTTGTCTCCTGGGCAACAGGGGTTACCCGCTGCGGCTGTGACTGATGACACCTGTCCGGAGGCCACAGACCGACATGGAGGTGATCGAGCGGTGCTTCAGCCTCCTGAAGATGAGCTTCAGGTGCCTGGACCGCTGAGGAGGGGCCCTCCAGTAGGATGCTGAGAGGGTCACCCGCATCGCAGTGCCTGCTGGAGGAAGAGGATGAGGAGGAAGGGCAGGCGTTGTCCGATGAGGAGGATGCGGGGGATGGGGATAATGAGCAGGACATGGGGCCCAAGAGGCAGGAGAGGCTGCACAACGTCATCGCCAGGGCCAGCGTGCAGGCCAGATCCACACCCCCTCACCCCCCACACCGCCAAACCGCCCCCTTGCACACCCCTCCATTACACATAACTGCGACGCTATGAGCTGGTGGCCCTGGGTTGGCAGTGACAGCGAGTCTGGCCCCTGGGATGGAGGATGATGACAACCCACATGTGATAAGCTCCGGTGCTCCACATAGTATGACATCATCTGACTCATGCCCACAGTCGCACATCCCACCTGGGTGATCCCTGCATGTGAGCTGGCCAGTCCAGCGCACGGTCCAGTCGAATCCCTGGGCTGGGGATGGTCAGGGCACGGGTGTGGGGTTGGGCAGGGTGTGGGGCAGTGTGGGGGGGGAGGATCACAATCCTCCCTAATCCCCCCCCCCCCCCCCCCCCCCGCCTACTACCCCCGGCCAGTCCGGACCAGCCCACTCCCACACCCCGCACCAAAGGTTTTAAAGGTGGTAACAGGTGTATATTGTGTGGAAATGTATAGTCTGTGCCCTTACCCCCATAACTAAACTGCGCCTTGCACCTGTGCCAACTTAACTGGTGTCTAACTTTCTGGCCTTACAGGCCCTAACGCTATGCCTAGGTGGTTCCCCAGATCGTACAGCAGGAGTGGAGACAGCCTGCTGTGACTCCTGACCTGCGACAAGGGTCTCCGTTGGCGCGCGTCTCCTGGCGCGACTCGGCCTCCATGGGCCCGGTCGCTGTTTCGGTGTCCCAGGTGGCGTGGTGCCACCCTGCTCTGTCTGCTGCCCACCAGGTGCACCATGGACACTGGGGGGGGGGGGGGAGGGTCCGAGATGCTGCACGGTTCCGGCACCTCCCCTGCGGGAGTCACCGGCACGGCCCACGGCCCCATCACCTCCTCCTCCCTCGGGGTGCCCGATGGCCCCCGGGCTACTCCATTGGACGAGGATGCAAGCGGAGCCATTCCCTGAGGCTCCCCCCCGCCACCTGGCATTCCCACTCCTGGAGGCCTGCTCTGCTCTTGACCAGGGTCTGCATGCTCGCGGCCATGGAGCACAGGTAGTGGACTATCTCGGGCTGCGACTGAACCACATCACGCTGCGACTGTGCCACCACTCTGTGAGTCTGTGCCACATCAGCCAGTGACTGGCCCACCTCCCTCATGGACTTAGCCACCCCACCCAGTGTCTACGCAACGCCGGCCTGCTGTGACTGGGCCACACTCAGGAGCGCCGTTGCAATGTCCAGGTGGCTCTGGCACGTGGCGCACTGTGAGATGGCAGCCCTGTCCTCGGCCACCGCCTGCACAGAATGCCCCAGGCCTTGGACATGCTGATCCATAGCCAAAACCATCTCCCCCAATGCCTCCACCGCGGACGCCACTTGTGCGATGTCGGCCTGGGTGGCACGCATGACCGGCACCACCCCTTGCTCCTGCACGCGGATAGACTCCTCCACCTGCACCTGCAGGTGCTGGATTCTCGCCGACATCCCCTCTTGTCGTCTCTGGCTGTCTGACTGCATCTACACTGTGGCTGGGACTGGATGTTCCAGAAGCCCCGGACCCGTCTGGACGGCAGCTGGTTCCTGGGGTCGGCCTGCCCTCCGACCGTCCTGCCCCTCGGCTGCTCCTACCTCCACCTGCCGTACCGGATGCGATGTGTGGTGCCCACCAGATAGTGACCCAGGAACCTCTTCAGTAGTGTGCCCAACCAAGGTGATAGTCTCTGGGATGGTGGAGGGTGCTGGAGACAGCTGTGATGGAAAGACAGTGGAGTGGGGTTGAGGGGGCTGAGGGGGGTGAGGTGTGAGGAGGATGAGGGTTGAGCAGGGTGAGGGGAGTGCGGGTTGAGGAGGGTATGGAGGGGGCGGGGTATCCACACACCTGTCTTGGGGATCCACAGCGAAGCGGGGTCTCACTTCCTCGCCCGCCGCCGAACTCCGTCTCGGTGACCTCCCTTTCCTCCAGGCCGCCGACCATCTCCAGTGCTCTCTGTTCAGGCATGGTGAGGGTCCGCAGTTCTGCTAGTCCCCCTTCAGTCTTCTCTAGCTCCCGGCGGTTGTGAGCAGCCTTCTCCTGAGGGCGGCGCAAACACAAACAACAACACCGTTAGACAGTCCAATGCGTGCATCCCAGGGGTTGGGCAGATGGTGGCCTCAGTGACCAGCGCACCCGGCCATGGCGGCTGGCATGGATGTTGGCATGTGGGGCAGGGTGGTGGTTTGGCTGTCCCCCGGGGGGGGAGGGGCCGGGTTACGGGTGTGTGGGGGGGGGGGGGGGGTTAGTGCCAGGGGCACGGAGCAGCCGATTCGCCCTGGCCGCCCTGAGGAAGTTGTGAAGTTTCTTCCGGCACTGCATGCCAGTCCGTGCGGCCTTGCCCACGGCGCTGACCACCTCTGCCACCTGCGTCCATGCAGCGCCTGCCGGGGTACAGGGTTATGTGCCTCTCCTCCACGGTGTCCAGGTGGGTGTCCAGCTCAGCGTCCCTGAACCGTGGCGCTGCTCTCCTTGCAGCCATCTTGTTGGCTGGGACGATATGTGTGGGGGGATGTGCACCAATCATGGACCCGCCGAATCCGGCACCATTTTCCATGAATTTGATTACGTTCCACGTGGCGAAGGTGCTCGCCCATTTAAAGTAGCTGAATGGGTGCAGCTGTTGTTTTATTCTGGCCCATGATGGAATCATTCACCTGTCTTCTGTCTTGCAGTAGCTGCTGATAATGGGGTGGGCCCTTCTGGTGTCCCCCGCCCCCAACCTCAATCACAACCAGAACCCCAGGTGTCGACGGTGATGACACCCACATGGATGTGAGCCCTCAAAGGCATCCCGAGACACCCAGAGCGCGAATCCAGGGATGGTACTGACTTCCGGTCACAGCTGTCTCCATCACCCTCCACCATCCCAGAGACACTCACCTCGGTTTGGGCACATTAGTGAAGAGGCTCCTGGAACACTATCTGGGGCGCCCCACCACACAGATGCTCTGGTACAGCGGGTTGAAGTAGGAACTCCTGAGGTGGCGGATGGTCGGAGGGCGGGCCGACCCAGGGAATAGCTGCCGTCCAGACGGGATTCGGGCTTCTGGAAAGGACGGTCCCATCGATTGTGGAGATGCAGTCACAGAGCCAGGGACTACATGAGGGGTTGTCAGCGGGTATCAGCATCTGCAGGTGCAGTTGGAGGAGTCCAACCGCGTGCAGCAGCAGGAGATGGTGCGACCATGCGTGTAACAGGCCAAAACTGGGCGGCCTCAGTGGAGGCATTGATGATGAAGGTTTCGGCCCTGGATCAACATTTCCAGGGCCTGGGGCACTTTGTGCAGACAGTGGCCGAGGCCTAGAGCATGTCTGCCCTCTCACAGGTAGCCATGTCCCAGAAACACCAGGGCATTGCAGCGGCACTCCTAAGCATGGCCCAGTCACAGCGGGCCAAAGTGGCAAAGACACAGAGGGAGGTGGCCCAGTCTCACAGGGAGATGGCACAGTCACTGGCTGATGTGGCTCAGACGCAGAATGTGGTGGCACAGTCGGAGGTGGTCCACTCCCTGTGTTCCATGGCTGTGAACATACAAACCCTGGTCGAGACGAGGCAGAGCCAGGTGCTGAGGGAGCCTTAGGGTATAGTTCTGCTCACAGCCCCATCCTATAGAGTAACCCAGGGGCCATTGGGCACCCCGAGGGGTGAGGAGGTGGTGGGGTCGTGCCAGTGACTCCGGCAGGGGAGGTGCCAGAACACCGCAGCACCTCGGACTCCTCTCCATCCCCCGTCCCTGGCGCATCCGGTTTGCAGTGGGCAGAACAGGGCAGTACCATGCCACCTAGGACACCCGAGCAGCAGCCGGGCCCATTCAGGCCCGATCGCCCCAGAAGATGGCTACCAACGGGGCCCAGGTCACAGGTCGGGAATGACAGCTGGTCACCTCCTGATGTGCCATCTGGAGTTCGACCGAGATGTAGCATTAGGGCACGAAAGGCCAGGAAAGTAGACACCAGCTCGGTTGGCCTCGATGATCTGTCAGGTGGCTGTGAGGGGTGGGCTGGTCTGGATTGGTCGCAGGAGGGGCGCAGGGGTGGGTGGATGGATGTACGTTGTGGGTGGGATTGGCCCGGGGATTGCGGTTCAGATAGCGCTGATGCCGCTGGTTGTGCATAGGCGCCGTTGTAGCAGGTCACCGTGTCGGTCTGTGTCCTCCAGATAGGCATCATCAGCCATCACCGCAGTGGATAACCCTTGTCGTCCAGGAGGCACAACCCCAACCGGGGGGGGTGGGGCATGCTAGGAACCGGCAAGTGTGCCAGGACGAAGGCGCCATGCAAAGTGACCGGGTATCGGACGCAAACGTGCATGATACGCAGCTAATGATCACACACCAGCTGCACGTTCATCGAGTAGAACCCATTTCTGTTTGTGAAGACTGGCCTGCCATCTGCAGGTGATGTAGTACCTGGGCATATTGGCGATGGTGGCGAAACCCGCTGCCTGGGCATCCTGGTGGCCTTGGTCCACATTGAATTTGAGTATTGTGCCGACCGGGCATATAGGACCTCAGTGATGGCGCGGATGCATCTGTGCACCGAGGTCTCTGAGATTCCGGACAGGTCTCCCCTTGGCGCTTGGAAGAACTCTGTGGGTGTAGAGGTTCAGGGTGACTATTACCTTGATGGCCACCGGGAGCAGGTGTCACCCCCTATTTCCCCTACGGTGCCAGGTGCGCCATGATCTGGCAGATATGTTGCACTGTCCCCTGCTCAGCTGGAGTCTTCGATGGCATGCCCCGTCTGGCAGGTCCTGGAATGACAGGCGCTGCCCCTACACACGAAGCCTCCTTTGCACCTCCTCCTCACCGGCCTGTTGCATGGCCTGCTCTCCATCCTGAGCGGCTCCCTCCTGTTCTTCTCGGGCAGGTTCCAGTGCTGCCGCATCCTTCTCGAGCAGCTCGAGCTCATACAGCCACAGTGCATCCCCCAGGGCTGCAGTGACTAGGGGCAAGGCCAGCATTGCTGGTTGTATTCCAAGATCCATTGTCTGCAGGAGGTGAAAGGCCGACATGTTATCATGGTGCGTAACCCGTGCCCAACCAGGTCCAACGGGCTATGCGGTGTCCCCGGCTGACACTGCGGACCCTGCCCCGCATGACCCCCTCTCCATCCCCACACCCCTGGCACTGTTGATGCCTGGCACTGTGGGCTCTCTGGCCCTGGTGACCATCCCTGCTGCCAGGATACCGTTCACTGCCATTTCCCATGCCACTGGATGCTCCACGGCCCTATTCCGGCATCCCCCTGTAGGGGCAACTGTGAGCGTTGCCCTTGAATGGGCTGGATGATGCCCCGCCGTTGGGTGGCAGCCGGTTGGGGGGGGGGGGGGGTAGTATTGCGGCGGAGTGTGCAGTGCAGGGGTGTCGGGTGGAGTATGGAGGCCGTGTGTTGGGTGAACCCATACGGCCAGTGTAGAACCAGGGGCTATGATGGGTGGTCAGTGGGATACGCAACAAGGTGGCTGCCTTGCACGCCACAGCAATTTTAGTATGTGCCTGGACACCACCCCAGTCCCTCGGGGGGTCACCCCAGCAACATGGCCTGTCCACCCATAACCCCCCACCGCACCCCATGGCCCTGCCAGAGCTCCCCCACCAGCCCAGCCAGTGTCAGGCCTGGCAACCCACAGTAACGCCTCTCCGTGTCCTACCTCCTCTCTCTCCCTCATCAGCCAGAGGCCTGTTTCCTGATTTTTAAAAGCACAAGTGAACCTCGCCGTCGGGAATTCCCCCCAGTGGAGGCGGAGAATCGCGGAGGCCCCGGAGAGGAATGTGTCAGGCTCGCTAAAGACATGCAAATGCCGTTTATTGTACATGCGTTCCAGAGCGCATTGACGCCGCTGTCGAGGCACCAGAGAATTGCAATTTGCCGTGAACCTGGCGCCCACCACGATTTCGGCGTCTAAGCCGATTCTCTGCCCAATCGCGTTTCCCGATTCCGGCGTCGGCTGAGGATATCCCGCCCTGTGTCTTTCATGACCACTGGAAAACTCAAGCTGCTTCACAGGCAACAAAGTAATTTTTTGAAGAGTAGCCACTGTTATAAAGTAGGGAACGCAGTGATCTATTTGCGCACAGAAAGCTCCGCCAAACAGCAAGGTGATTATGACCTTTTTAATGATCTTTTCCTGTGAGATTGAGGCATAAATATTGACTGAGCCCTGGGGATAACACCCCTGTACTTTGCTGAATCAGTACCATAGGACCCAAGGGGGCAGAGAGTTTAAAGTTTCATCTGAAAGGACAGCACGTCCAACAGTGCCGCACCCCCTCAATACTAGAATGCCAGCGTTCATCTGTGGGCTCAAGTTTTGGAATGGAACTTGAACACACAACCATTGTGAGGGGCTGTTTAGCATAGGGCTAAATCGCTGGCTTTGAAAGCAGACCAAGGCAGGCCAGCAGCATGGTCCAATTCCCGTAACAGCCTCCCCGAACAGGCGCCGGAATGTGGCGACTAGGGGCTTTTCACAGTAACCTCATTTGAAGCCTACTTGTGACAATAAGCGATTTTGATTTTCATTTCATTAATTCAGAGGCAAGCGTGCTTCCACCTGAGCCATGGCTGGCACCTAAATTTAACAACTCATTCAAATGTCAGTGTGGTAAACCACTGTGTTCCTATATTAAGGATTGTAAGGTAGAATCTGCACTACAGGTTCACCTGGGCTCCTGCATGCTAGCTCCGCCCAGGAGCCGGGTTATATATATGCGTGGCCTTCAGCTCGCAGGCATTTCGTCAGCTGCTGTAGGAGGCCACACTTCAGATACTAATAAATTGAGAGAAAAATCGAATGGTCGTGGACTACAGCCAGACTATCAACAGCTCGACGCGTACCCCCTGCCACGCATATCTGACATGGTTAACCAGATTGCACAGTACCGGGTCTTCTCAACAGTGGACCTGAAATCCGCTTACCACCAGCTCCCCATCTGTAAATCGGACCGGCCATACACCGCCTTCGAGGCAGACGGCCAGCTATATCACTTCCTTAGGGTCCCCTTCGGCGTCACCAATGGGGTTTCGGTCTTCCAAAGGGAGATGGACCGAATGGTCGACCGGTACGGCTTGCGAGCTACGTTTCCGTACCTAGACAATGTGACCATCTGCGGCCATGATCAGCAGGACCACGACGCCAACCTCGCTAAATTTCTCTGCACCGCCACTCTCCTCAGCCTCACGTATAACAAGGAGAAATGTGTGTTCCGTACAAACCGCTTAGCCATCCTCGGCTACGTGGTCCAGAACGGAGTTCTGGGGCCCGATTCCGACCGCATGCGCCCCCTCATGGAGCTTCCCCTCCCCCACTGCCCCAAGGCCCTCAAACGCTGCCTGGGGCTCTTCTCGTATTACGCTCAGTGAGTCCCAAACTATGCGGACAAGGCCTGCCCACCCATACAGTCCACTCATTTCCCCGGATAGCAGAGGCCCAACAGGCTTTCGCCCGGATCAGAGCTGATATTGCCAAAGCTGGAATACACGCTGCAGACGAAACACTTACTTTCCAAGTAGAAAGCGACGCATCAGACGTCGCCCTTGCCGCCACCCTCAACCAGGCAGGCAGGCCCGTGACATTCTTTTCCCGCACCCTCCATGCCTCCGAAATTCGGCACTCATCCGTCGAAAAGGAGGCCCAGGCTATCGTTGAGGCTGTGCGACATTGGAGGCATTACCTGGCCGGCAGGAGATTCACTCTCCTCACTGACCAACGGTCGGTAGCCTTTATGTTCAACAACACACAGCGGGGCAAGATCAAAAATGACAAAATCTTGCGGTGGAGAATCGAGCTCTCCACCTATAATTATGAGATTAGGTATCGCCCTGGCAAACTCAACGACCCCCAGACGCCCTATCCCGAGGTACATGTGCCAGCGCACAGGTAGACTGACTCCGGACCCTGCACGACAGCCTTTGTCACCCAGGGGTCACTCGGTTGTACCACTTCATTAAGGCACAAAATTTGCCCTACTCCGTCGAGGAAGTAAGGACGACCACCAAGGACTGCCAGGTCTGTGCGGAGTGCAAACCGCGCTTCTACCAGCCGGACCTCGCGCATCTGGTGAAGGCCTCCCGCCCATTTGAATGCCTCAGCGTGGATTTCAAAGGCCCCCTCCCCTCCTCCGACCGACACACGTATTTCCTCAGTGTGATCAATGAATACTCCCGGTTTCCCTTCGCTATCCCATGCCCTGACATGACGTCTGCCATCGTCATTAAAGCCCATAATTCTATCTTCACTCTGTTCGGCTTCCCAACCTACATCCACAGTGACAGGGGATCCTCATTCATGAGTGATGAGCTACGTCGGTTCCTGCTCAGCAGGGGTATCGCCTCCAGCAGAACGACGAGCTACAACCCCCGGGGAAACAGACAGGTAGAAAGGGAGAATGGGACGGTATGGAGGTCCGTCCAGCTGGCCCTGCAGTCCAGAAATCTCCCGGCCTCCCGCTAGCAAGAGGTCCTCCCTGATGCACTACATTCCATTTGCTCATTACTTTGCACTGCTACTAACAGTACACCGCATGAACATCTTTTTGCCTTCCCCAGGAAGTCCACATCCGGTGTATCGCTCCCAACTTGGCTCACAGCTCCAGGAACCGTGCTTCTCCGTAAACATGTGCGGCTCCACAAGGCAGACCCGTTGGTGGAAGGGGTGCACCTGCTCCACGCAAACCCACAGTACGCCTACGTGGCATTCCCCGACGGCCGCAAGGATACCGTCTCCCTCAGGGACCTGGCACCAGCAGGTACCGCCCCCGCACCACCCTCGTCGCCCCCGGCGCCACCTTCTCCTCCCCCGCCACCCCCATCACCCACCCTAGGACTGTCCGTCCTCCCCCTGCCCACCTCCGTTGATGAAGAGGATTTTGGCACGCTCCCGGAGTCAACTTCGACCACGACAGCACCAACATCGCCGGCTCCACTTCGTCGATTCCAGAGGACGATCGGGGCGCCGGACCGGCTGAACCTCTGACCGGCCCACCGGACGACTAGAGACATTTTTTTTTCACTGTTCTATAAATATTAAAGGTTGCGAATTGTATATAGTTATCCACCACCCCCACCGGACTCAATTTTAACAGGGGGTGAATGTGGTAAACCAATGTGTTCCTATATTAAGGGTTGTACGGTAGAACCTGCACTACAGGTTCACCTGGGCCCCTGCATGCTAGCTCCGCCCAGGAGCCGGGTTATAAATATGCGTGGCCTTCAGCTCACAGCCATTTTGTCAGCTGCTGTAGGAGGCCACACTTCAGATACTAAAGCCTCAGTTTGAATTCAACTTCGTCTCCAGCCAAATTGATTGTGCCTCAGTCAGCATACAATCTTTGGACCTCCTGAACTTTGTCTGTCAGCTATTTTGGGCAGACAGTTGGATATAAATAGGATCCGGGTGTTAAAATAGTCAAATAGACATTGTTAGTGAGTGCTGATCAGGTGTGTTGGGCAGGGAGTTTAGTTTGTGCAGTTTGACCTTCAATCTGCCCCATCCTTCTGACAAAACACCATCCGCCACCCCCTCACCCCAACCCCCCTGGTGCTTCCAACTTACAAATCACAGACAACCAATTTGCAAACTGTCGTAATGCAACCCAGACATGGAGCAATCCTAGGCTTGTTACTACATTTCATCCTAGACTTGACATTGTTCAAAATGAATCTTTTACACAGCTGTGATCTGGAACGTACTGCCTGAAAATGTGGTGAAAACATTCAATTATAATTTTCAAAAGAGAATTGTATATATACTTGAAGGGGAAAACCTTACAAGGCTATGGGGTAATGGGCAAGGGAGTGGGAGAAATTGATTATCTCCTTGAACGGGCAAGCACGGGCACAAGGGGATGAGTGGCCTCCTCCTGTACTGTATCATTCTATGATTCTGATTCTAAATAGGCCGACTAGATAACACACTGCACATGGACTCTATTGAAATACTATTTATAATAAAAAGCCATTAAAAGGAAGTAAATTCCCTGCAAGAAGAGGAAGGTATTAGGGAAGGATTTCACTATTTTTTCAGAGGTTTGAATTAAACCACATTTGGAGATGTATGAAGTTTTGTTTTTAATCTACACGTTTCCTGGAAAAAACTAAATTGGAATATGAATTTGACACCATTGATTTGTTGCGACATGCTGATTGACACTGCTTGAGGTACATGTTTCATAAAAGGCCACACTGCATTATTGTTGCTGGAACTCCCTAACAGAGAGTTTATGAGAAAGACACAACTTTAATTGATCAAATTGATGACTTCGCTTAAGTTCAGTTTCAAACATAAAACCCTGCTTGTGGTGATATGCATCACTGTAAATACACAAGGGGTTAATATAAATACACTATGACTAAGTAAACACGAGAGGGAGAACCAGAGACGTCATGACATGCAGACATACAGCTAATGAACACATAGAATAGGACACGACCAATGGGCAGTCAAGACACCCAGAGGTGACACGACCACAAAGGGGCATTACACAATCCATATATAAGGACAGGGCACACATGCTCTGTCTCTTTCCACAGGCGACAGTAGGACAGGGGCAGATCAGAAGCATCATACGCACCACGTGGCATAGAGCAGGCTGGTTAGTTAGACTGAGTTACTATGGCAAGATTAGCAGGAGAGTCGAATTCATAGAGAACTGTGCTAATGGTTCAATAAATCACATTGAACTTACTTCAAAGTCTGGAGTATCTTTTGGACAAAGCTGCATCGAGTTGCAGTCTGTGTTATCCTAGAGTACATAACACAACACTGCTAACCAGTCTCCCCCCCACCCCCATCCATTGTAGTGCAATGTCAAAACAGGACGTCCTCTGATATTATTGAAGGAACAGATCAAAAGGCTTTTAGGGCGGCATGGTGGCACTTTTGTTAGCACTGCTGCCTCACAGCGCCAGGGACCCAGCTTCAATTCCAGCCTTGGGTCACTGTCTGTTTGGAGTTTGCACTTACTCCCCGTGAGTGTGCAGGTTTGCTCCGGGTGCTCCGGTTTCCTCCCACAGTCCAAAGATGTGCAGGTTAGGTGGGTTGGCCATGGTAAATTCCCCCTTAGTGTCCAAATGTTACGTGGGGTTGTGGGGATGGGGTGCTCTTTCAGAGGGTTGGTATAGACCTGATGGGCTGAATGGCCTCCTCCTGCACTGTCGGAAATCTATGCTTCTGTCTGTTTTAAAAAATATCCTCCATCATCCAGATATAGGAGAAAGAAAGAACTTCAATTTGCATAGCACCTTTTCAACCTCGGGGTGTTCCCAAGGGCATTCTGGCTAATGAAATTACATTGTAGTGTAGGAAACTTTGAACACTAATATTTGATGAGCAGAGTTATTATTACAACTTATACCAATAATGCATGTGATTGAATATTTATAACTGATGCTCAGACATTTATGTTCAGATGTTTTAGAGAATATTAACAACAGATGATTAGATTAGTATGACAATTCAGAGGTTTTGTAGAATATTAATGGGATATTTCTATCATTCTTATCTGGATATTCAAAGTTCTATCGAAGTAAAAATTGGAAGCATCTGAGTAATAGCTTCACTGATGAATATGGTCGCTGACAATCCTCTTGACAACATGGTTTAATTAGCTAGACAGATGCTTTCCCTCTCTCCTTATTGCCTCAGTTTGAGAGATGGAAAGAGTTGATGATTCAGTACGACTTTCGACACAGATAATGATGGGAGGGAATTTGACGATCTCAGGGGTTGGAAGCTGGTCTCATAATAAAATCTTGGGCGGGATACTGCGACCCAGCAGGGGGGGCGGCGTGAATCCCGCCCTGCCGCTCCGACGCCGGCTGTCGTATTCTCCGGCGCCCGTTTTCGGGCAAGGGCAGGGATCACGCCACGCCAGTCGGGGGCCGTTGGTAGCGGCCCCCCCCGGCAATTCTGCGGACCCCGATGGGCCGAGAGGTTTCTGGCCAGTCCCACCGGCGTGGATTGGACATGGTCCCACACAGCGGGACCTGGCTTGTAGGCCGGCTGGTGCGGTCCTCGGGGGGGGGGGCACGGTGGCCAGGGCCACGATCGGGGCCCACCCATTGCAGGCGGGACTGTGCTGTGGGGGCACTTCTTCCTTCCGCATCAGCCTCTGTAGGGCTCCGCCATGGCCGGCACGGAGAAGACACCCCCCTGCACATGCGCTAGAATAGGCCGGCCAGTCTGCGCATGCGCGGAACCACCCCGCCGGTTCTGCGCATGCGTTAACTCGCGCCGGCCTAGCCCCTGGAAGTACAGTGGATTCTGCAACTTCCGGTCGGCCCGCGCCTGAGTGGTTCGCGCCGTTTTTTACGCTGGTGTCGGGCCATCGTGAGGATTCGGGAGAATCCCACCCCTTATCTCTGCCATTCTGCTAGCATGACTTGAAAATGAACACAAATCACCCGGGGAGGTGTCTATGGGACTATCGGAGGACTCGACGACTGCACCTTTGGGCCAATTGATGGGGCATCTTACTAATTCCCACATTCAACTGAAACATATTAGGAACACTCAAATGCCAATTAAAGGATTTGAGCACCTTACCACATGGTGCACATCCTTGTGAGAATCCATTCCGCCTTGGGGCCATATTTTGATTGGGTTCCGATGGTCATTTGTCCCTCTCATAAAAAAGCACAAAGCTCAGATGGATCGATCTGTGAAGGCACAACAGCCAAGATGCATATGCCAAATTTCCTGAAGACACTTACATATCACAGCTGAAAGGTTTTACACACCTCAACAAGTACAGTCATGACATTAATGCAAGGCTGGGCTCTAGTCTAATCCAGATGCGGCTGCTAGCACTTGCCTGCACTCATCCACATAGAATCATAGAGTCACTACAGTGCAGAAGGAGGACATTCAGCCCATTAATTCTGCATCGACCCTCTGAAAGAGCACCCTATCTAGGCCATGGCCCCACCTTCTCTCCGTAATCCAATACCCCACCTAACCTTTTGGACACTAAGGGGTAATTTAGCATGTCCAATCCACCTAACCTGCACACTTTTGGACTGTGGGAGGAAACCCATGTAGACATGGGGAGAACTAACAAACTCCACACAGACAGTAACCCAAGGCTGGTATTGAACCCGAGTCTCTGCCGCTGAGGCAGCAGTGCTAACCACTATGACACCGTGCCGCCCAATAGCTGCTGGTGGATTGTTAGGTGGATTGGCCATGTTAAATGCCCCTTAGTGTCCAAAAGGTTAGGTGAGGTTACTGGGTTACGGGTATAGGATGGAGGGCTTAAGTAGGGTGCCATTTCCAAGGGTCGGTGCAGACTCGATGGGCCAAATGCCTCTTTCTGCACTATAGATTCTATAATTCTATACTTCCTCAGGAAACTAAGGAAATTTAGCATGCCCACATTGACTCTTGCCAATTTTTACAGATGAACCATAGAAAGCATCCAATTTGGCTGCATCACAGCCTGGGATGACAACTGCTTGGCCCAAGGCCGTAAGAAATGACAGTAAGTCGTGAACACAGCTCAGTCCATCACACGAACCCGCCTTCCATCCATTGACTCTGTCGACATCTCCTGCTGTCTTGGGAAAGTGAGCAGCATAATCAAAGACCCCTCTCACCCGGGTTATTCAAACTTCCAACCTCTTCCATCGGGCAGGAGATACAAAGGTCAGAGGACACGCACTAACAGATTCAAAAACAGCTTCTTCCCAGTAGTTACCAGACCCTCTTATGGACTGAACTGACCTCACCGTGCATCTTCTCTACTGAGTAGTACCACACTCCTTATGCTTCTGTGTCTATGTATTTACATTGCGTATTTATGTATGTCCTATGTTTTTCATGTATGGAACGATCGGCGTGGACTGTACACAGAACAATACTTTTCATTGTAACTTGGTACATGTGACAATAAATCCAAATCCAAATCCAAGACTCCTCTCGTAGTCCACGTGACGGAAAATTTCACCCCTTTAATCACTGATGCGCAATCAATTACTCTCGAGACATGGTGAATCATAACTAATAGGCTTTAATCTGCTAGAACTGTTTCCCAGCAGCTTCGATACAGAATGTGAAGGCTGCTGGGACGGCATTGGTTCTTATACTCCACCTCTCAGGGCGGAGCTATGTACATCAGCCAATGGTAGACTCCTGGGTCCAGCCAATGGTCATCCACCTCTCAGGTACCACAATACCTTGTATTACCACATTCACCTCCTGTTACAAAAGGGCCCGGCGGGGTGATGGCCAGCGTTAATGGTCACCTTTCGCAAGGTAGGACCAGGTATGGAGGTATCGTGATGTCGAGGGTAATAGCAAAGTGTTCATGGTGCAGCAATCAGTCGATCGGGTGGCCTGGTCGTCCTTCTGGAGCGCCTGGGCTTCGGCGGTGATCCTGATGGGGTCCCGGCGGTTGCAACTCCGGGAATGTGGTGTCGTCCTCCCAGGCAGCTTTGTCACCCCTAGGCGGCGCTGTTGGGGTGAAAGGTGTGCGGTGGGGGGGCGCCTGTAGGGGGCGTTGGGGCTTGTTCGGGCCTAGGCAGGGGCGGCGGGAGTACTGACCCTCCCGTCAGGTGCTGCGGGGGTGGGGTCACTGGTGCAGGGTGCGCGTGGGGCTCCGGCGGGCGCCAGGTCCCGAAGGGAGACCGTGTCTTGGCGGCCATCAGGGAACGCTACATAGGCGTACTGGGGGTTGGCGTGCAGCAGGTGGACCCTCTCGACAAACGGGTCCGACTTGTGCACCCTCACATGTCTCCGAAGCAGGATGGGTCCGGGTGTCGCTAGCCAGGTTGGGAGCGAGGTCCCGGAGGAGGACTTCCTGGGGAAAACAAGGAGACGTTCATGAGGTGTCGGATTTGTGGTAGTACAGAGCAGCGACCGGATGGAGTGAAGGGCCACCGGGAGGACTTCCTGCCAGCGGGAGACTGGTAGATTCCTTGACCGTAGGGCCAGCAGGACGGTCTTCCAGACAGTGCCATTCTCCCTCTCAACCTGCCCGTTTCCCCGGGGCTTGTAACTGGTCGTCCTGCTCGAGGCGATGCCCTTGCTGAGCAGGAATCGACGGAGTTCGTCACTCATAAAGGAGGACCCCCTATCACTGTGAATGTATGCGGGGAAACCAAATAGTGTAAAGATACCCTGGAGGGCCTTGATGACGGTGGTTGCGGTCATGTCTGGGCAGGGGATGGCGAACGGGAACTGGGAGTACTCGTCAATCACGTTAAGGAAGTACGTGTTGCGGTCGGTGGAGGGGAGGGAGCCTTTGAAATCCATGCTGAGGCGTTCAAAGGGACGGGAAGCCTTTATCAGGTGTGCCCTCTCTGGTCGGTAGAAGTGCGGTTTGCACTCCGCGCAGATTTGGCAGTCCCTGGTGACTGTCCTGACCTCCTCGATGGAGTAGGGCAGGTTGCGGGTCTTGATAAAATGAAAGAAACAAGTGACTCCCGGGTGCCAGAGGTCCTCGTGGAGGTTTCGGAGGCGGTCCACTTGTGCAGTGGCACAAGTGCCGCGGGACAGGGCATCAGGAGGCTCGTTCAGCTTCCCGGAACGGTACATGATCTCGTAATTGTAGGTGGAGAGTTCTATCCTCCACCGCAAGATCTTGTCGTTCTTAATCTTGCCCCGCTGTTCATTATCGGACATGAAGGCAACCGACCGTTGGTCCGTGAGGAGAGTGAATCTCCTGCCGGCCTGGTAATGCCTCCAATGTCGCACAGCTTCTACTATGGCCTGGGCCTCCTCTTCGACCGAGGAGTGCCGAATTTCGGAAGCATGGAGGGTGCGGGAGAAGAAAGCCACGGGCCTGCCCGTTTGTTTGAGGGTGGCCGCCAGAGCTATGTCGGACGCGTCGCTCTCGACCTGGAAGGGGAGGGGCTCGGCGATGGTGCGCATTGTGGCTTTTGCAATGTCTGCTTTGATGCGGCTGGAGGCCTGGCGGGCCTCCGTCGACAGGGGGAAGGTTGTGGACTGGATCAGGGGTCGAGCCTTGTCTGCGTAGTTGGGGACCCACTGCGCATAATAACTGAAAAACCCGAGGCAGCGCTTCAGGGCCTTGGGGCAGTGAGGGAGGGGTAACTCCATGAGGGGGCACATGCACTCAGGGTCGGGGCCTATGACTCCACTTCGCACAACGTAGCCTAGAATAGCTAGACGGTCAGTGCTAAACACGCATTTATCCTTATTGTAAATCAGATTAAGGATATTCGCGGTCTGGAGAAATTTTCGGAGTTTGGTGTCGTGGTCCTGCTGGTCATGGCCGCAGATGGTGATGTTATCAAGGTACGGGAACATTGCACGAAAGCCGTACCGGTCAACCATTCGGTCCATCTCACATTGGAAGACCGAGACCCCGTTCGTGACACCGAATGGAACCCTTAAAAAGTGATAGGCAATGTACTAGCGGTCACCATTATGGAGGGGTAGCTGGTGGTAGGCAGACTTGAGAAAACCTTGTATTGCGCAATCCTGTTCACCAGGTTGGATATGCAGGGGAGAGGGTACGCATCCAGCTGCGTAAACCTGTTGATGGTCTGCCTGTAGTCAATGACCATCTTATGTTTCTCCCCGGTCTTTACCACCACTACTTGAGCCCTCCAGGGGCTGTTGCTCACTTCGATGACCCCTTCCCTCAGCAGCCTTTGGACCTCCAACCTGATAAAGGTCTGGTCCTGGGCACTGTACCGTCTGCTCCTGAGGCGACGGGTTTGCAATCCGGGGTGAGGTTCGCAAACAGGGAAGGCGGGTCGACCTTAAGGGTCGTGAGGCCGCAGACAGTACGGGGGGGTATAGGGACGCCAAATTTAAAAGTCAGGCTTTGCAGATGGCACTGGAAATCCAGCCCAAGGAGGGTGGCTGCGCAGAGGTGCGGCAAGACGTATAGGCGGAAATTGTTGAATCTCCTGCCTTGGACAGTGAGGTTCGCAAGGCAGAACCCCTTTATCTCCACCACGTGTGACCCGGAGGCCAGGGAGATCCTTTGGTTTACGGGATGGGTGACAAGAGAACAGCGCCTTACCGTGTCGGGGTGAACAAAGCTTTCCGTGCTCCCAGATTCGATCAAGCACGACGTGCTTGGCCACCATTGATGGAGGTCGTCGTTGTAGCTTTCGCAAGCGTCCGGGGCCAACTCTGGTCCAGAGTCACCGAGGCCAGCTGCAGTAATGGAGAGTTCTGGTCGGGCAGTATGTAGTCGGCTGCGCAGGGGGCCCCATCCAAGATGGCGTCAGCCATGGGTCGCACATGGAGTCCGGGATGAAGAAGATGGCGGCGGCGAGGGACAAAATGGCGGCGCCTATCCGTCCAGAGTGGTGGCCGGGGGGGGGGGCAAAATGGCCACGCCCGCGGGTCGCACGCGGCCTGAGGGTAGGGGGGTGGCGGTGGGCGCTGGACGGACGGGGCCTGAAAAGGGGGTTGCCGATAGTCGCTGGAGACCGTGGCCACGGCGCGGGCCTGGCAGACCCCGGCATAGTGGCCCTTCTTGCCGCACTCTTTGCAGGTGGCGGTGCAGGCCGGGCAGCGCGGGCGGGGATGATTTGCCTGCCCGCAGAAGAAACAGCGTTGTCCGGTGGCGGTAGCGGGCCATCTCGCCGTGCAGGCTTGCGGGGTCAGAGAGAAGGTCTGAGGGGCTGCCGCAACGGGGTGCCACGCAGCCCAGGGGGCCGCCGCGCATCCGGGAGCAAAAGCCAGCGCGTTGTTATACGCAACATCCATGGACCCCGCCAGGGCCCGTGCCTCAGCAAATCCCAGAGTGTCCAATTCTAGGAGCCTTCGGCGGATATCGGGGGAAGTCATACCTGCCACAAAAGCATCCCTGATCAAAAGTTCCGTGTGCTCATTCCCCGAAACTGGCGGGCAGCCATAGTTTTGGCCCAGCACCAGCAGTGCCCGGTAGAAGTCTTCCAACGTTTCTTCAGGGCTTTGCCTCCTAGTTGCCAGCAGGTGACGAGCGTAGACCTGGTTCACAGGGCGGATATAGTGTCCTTCTAGCAGCTCGATTGCTGCCGTATTATTCTCCGGCTCCTCGATCAGAGGGTAGATCCCAGGGCTGACCCGCGAACGTTGAAGGTGCATCTTTTGTCTTTCCGTGGGGGTGTCGGCGGCCGTGTCGAGGTAGCCCTTAAAACACGCCAGCCAATATTTGAAGATAGCAGCAGAGTTGTCCGCATGGGGGCTGAGCTGAAGGCACTCCGGTTTGATATGGAGGTCCATCCTTTCAACTGAAGTTGTAGCAGATTAAATTGATGCACAATCAATTACTCTCGAGACAAGGTGAGTCATAACTAATAGGCTTTAATCTGCTAGAACTGTTCCCCAGCAGCTTCGATACAGAATGTGAAGGCTGCTGGGACAACATCGGTTCTTATACTCCGCCTCTCAGGGCGGAGCTATGTACATCAGCCAATGGTAGACTCCTTTGTCTAGCCAATAGTCATCCAGCTCTCAGGTACCGCAATATCTGGTATTACCACAATCACTATATATAAAATTAGCAAAATTTCCTGTTGTTGAGCATTTCTAAGTTCTGTAAAACTAGTTGACCAGTGAAGGTTCCTCAAAACAAAAACTATTACTGTAAGACTATAGTCACTGGAGAGAGTGGGATGAAGAGAAATTCCAAACACCTCAACATGTTTAAACTTGTTTGGATCTTTCACTGTGGAATTATTGCACTTTGCTGGGGTAGGTGCTTCTTATTTGCTTATCAGCTGCCTTTCATCAACCTTTTGGCTTAACACTTAACTATTTCCACTGCAATTCAACTTTAATGGGTGTAAACCGATAGATTTGAAGGAGCTGCAGTCCAAATGTTATCAACATATATTTCTGTTCTTAACGTCATGCCATGACTTTGTGGCACTCAATTAATGAAATATATATCTATATCAACCAAATGTAGTTCAAAGGGAAGTCATATTTTTAGACAATTAATAGCAATGAACATGAAAAAGTAAGTTTTACAGCAACGTTATATTTACATGTATTGAGAACTTGTACGCAATTGGCTGGTGAAAGCAAGGTGGATGCTTGTGAAACTAGTAGGTGCCACCATAAAAACAAAACTAAATTGGTGCGTTTTTTCAAATAAACAAGAAAGAAATAGGTGCGATAGATCACAAATACTTAAAGTCAATATTAACATCAAAGTAAAATTCCAGGATATACCTCGAGAATATTTTGACTGTATGTTTAAAAAAAATTATTCCTAAGATTATATAAACCAGAGATCAGTCCACATTTAAACAATATACTGACATATACTGGTTATATGATAGCATTACACATAGGTCATTTTGTGCATTGAACACTGTGATACCAGCATGAATATGTGTATAGAGTCATAGGGCATGATTCTCCGGCCTCATTGCGCTCTTGCTCAAGCGTAATGAGGCTGGTAAATAGCGGGAGAGGCCAAAAATGAGATCCACGCCAGCCGCCAAACAGTTTGTGATTAAACCAGCCCGCTCCCGTAGACGAAATCGGGACCTCACCGTAACGTGGTGAGTAACCAATTATCACCACTTAAGCCCCATTTCCATACAATGAACAAGAGCCACCCCATACCCTACAGCCTCCTGTCATTCAGCGGCCTGCCAGCTAGTGTTCACACTGGCGCCGATTAGTACTCCTTTTGAAAAACGTGAACCTTCTGGAAGGGCTTCTGTGGGAAGCCAAGTGGATTCTCATGGGTAGGCGGGCCATGTAGCATGTGGGAGTCATTGCCTAGCATCCCAATCAATCCTTGATGCCTGGACATATGCTTGAACACTGCAGGAGGTAACACCACACACGCAACACCGAACATAGAACATAGAGAAATACAGCACAGAACAGGCCCTTCGGCCCACGATGTTGTGCCGAACCTTTGTCCTAGATTAATCATAGATTATCATTGAATTTACAGTGCAGAAGGAGGCCATTCGGCCCATTGAGTCTGCACTGGCTCTTGGTAAGAGCACCCTACCCTTGTCAACACCTCCACCCAACACTAAGGGCAATTTTGGACACTAAGGGCAATTTATCATGGCCAATCCACCTAACCTGCACATCTTTGGACTGTGGGAGGAAACCGGAGCACCCGGAGGAAACCCACGCAGACACGGGGAGGATGTGCAGACTCCACTCAGACAGTGACCCAAGCCGGAATCGAACCTGGGACCCTGGAGCTGTGAAGCAATTGTGCTATCCACAATGCTACCGTGCTGCCCTTAAGAACAAATAAATCTACACTATATCATTTTACCGAAATCCATGTACCTATCCAATAGCTGCTTGAAGGTTCCTAATGTTTCCGACTCAACTACTTCCACAGGCAGTGCATTCCATGCCCCCACTACTCTCTGGGTAAAGAACCTACCTCTGACATCCCCCCTATATCTTCCACCATTCACCTTAAATTTATGTCCCCTTGTAATGGTTTGTTCCACCCGGGGGAAAAGTCTCTGACTGTCTACTCTATCTATTCCCCTGATCATCTTATAAACCACTATCAAGTCGCCCCTCATCCTTCTCCGTTCTAATGAGAAAAGGCCTAGCACCCTCAACCTTTCCTCGTAAGACCTACTCTCCATTCCAGGCAACATCCTGGTAAATCTCCTTTGCACCTTTTCCGAAGCTTCCACATCCTTCCTAAAATGAGGCGACCAGAACTGTACACAGTTCTCCAAATGTGGCCTTACCAAAGTTTTGTACAGCTGCATCATCGCCTCTCGGCTCTTAAATTCAATCCCTCTGTTAATGAACGCTAGCACACCATAGGCCTTCTTCACAGCTCTATCCACTTGAGTGGCAACTTTCAAAGATGTATGAGCATAGACCCCAAGATCTCTCTGCTCCTCCACATTGCCAAGAACTCTGCCGTTAACCCTATATTCCGCATTCATATTTGTCCTTCCATAATGGACAACCTCACACTTTTCAGGATTAAACTCCATCTGCCACTTCTCAGCCCAGCTCTGCATCCTATCTATGTCTCTTTGCAGCCGACAACAGCCCTCCTCACTATCCACAACTCCACCAATCTTCGTATCATCTGCAAATTTACTGACCCACCCTTCAACTCCCTCATCCAAGTCATTAATGAAAATCACAAACAGCAGAGGACCCAGAGCTGATCCCTGCGGTACGCCACTGGTAACTGGAATCCAGGCTGAATATTCGCCATCTACCACCAGTCTCTGACTTCTATCGGTTAGCCAGTTCGTTATTAAACTGGCCAAATTTCCCACTATCCCATGCCTCCTTACTTTCTGCATAAGCCTACCATGGGGAACCTTATCAAATGCCTTACTAAAATCCATGCTTTACCTTTACTACATCCACTGCTTTACCTTCATCCACATGCTTGGTCACCTCCTCAAAGAATTCAATAAGTCTTGTAAGGCATCCTTGGGGCATCGGAGGCCTCTCACAAATCCGTGCTGACTATCCCTAATCAAGTAGTGTCTTTCCAGATGCTCAGAAATCCTATCCTTCAGTACCCTTTCCATGACTTTGCCTACCACTGAAGTAAGACTAACTGGCCTGTAATTCCCAGGGTTATCCCTATTCCCTTTTTTGAACAGGGGTACGACATTCGCCACTCTCCAATCCCCTGGTACCACCTCTGTTGACAGTGAGGACGAAAAGATCATTGCCAACGGCTCTGCAATTTCATCTCTTGCTTCCCATAGAATCCTTGGATATATCCCGTCAGGCCCGGGGGACTTGTCTATCCTCAAGTTTTTCAAAATGCCCAACACATCTTCCTTCCGAACAAGTATTTCCTCAAGCTTACCAGTCTGTTTCACACTGTCCTCTCCAACAATATGGCCCCTCTCATTTGTAAATACAGAAGAAAAATACTCGTTCAAGACCTCTCCTATCTCTTCAGACTCCATACACAATCTCCCGCTACTGTCCTTGATCGGGCCTACCCCCGCTCTAGTCATTCTCATATTTCTCACATATGTGTAAAAGGCCTTGGGGTTTTCCTTGATCCTAATCGCCAAAGATTGTTCATGCCCTCTCTTAGCTCTCCTAATCCCTTTCTTCAGTTCCCTCCAGGCTATCTTGTATCCCTCCAACGCCCTGTCTGAACCTGCCAGGGAATGGGACACAGCTCTGGGGCCATGTCCACAGCCAGAGTGTGGGTGAGCGTCACGGGGAGGGCGGGCTGCCTGAAGAGATGGGCAAAGGGGCCAGGGGTCAGCGTGCATTGCAGAAGAAAGTGGCAGAGGCATCATAAAGATTGCGAAAAAAGGAGTTGAATGTGCTGTACAGTACCCTACTCCAGGTGGTGCCAACCCCCACCCCACAACTTCCAACACCCCCCCCCTTCCTACCTCCTACCTACCCCCCTCCCCTGGTGCCCTCAGTGATCCTCAATGTGCCTGGACCTCCTAGCTCTACTACTATATCTAGGTGTTTCTCAGGATGCACATCTGAGGTGGAGGCAGCCAGATGCCTACCTCATCCCGTGGCCTCCGATGCCCCTGGCGGGCGTCCTCTGGGGCCAACACATGCACAGCCGTGCCACCCTGTCCCATGTGCTGACCTTGAGATGTCTCCTCGTGATAGGGGTCGAACCCTGGGGAGCTGGTGCCCACCACTCCATGGGATGGGTCTGGGTTAGAACTCAGCGATCCCTCCTCCCGGTCAGTGCCCATAGGGCCCTGGGGTTCACTTTGGGATGGAGGGGCAGCTGGTTTGAGCCCTGGCTATCCGTGCATCATCTGGTTCTGCCAGCCCTGGCGGCTCCCCAATGTCTGCATCATGGTATCTATGCCCTCTGCGGTGCTCCTCAGTGACTGGGACATGCTCTTCAGCACCTTGGCAATGCCCACCTGCGACCGGGACAAGCTCCGCAGCGACTCGGCCATGCCCATCTGAGAGCGAGACAAGTCCCACGGAACGTCATCAAGGTTTCCCCTTTAAGGAGAAAATAAATTTAGAGTATCCAATTCTTTTTTATCCAATCAAGGGACAATTTAGCATGGCCAATCCACCTACCCTGCACACCTTTGGGTTGTGGGTTGAGACCCACGCAGACATGGGGAGAATGCGCAAACTCCACACAGACAGTGACCCAGAGCCGGGATTGAACCCCGGTCCTCAGCGCCGTGAAGCAGCAGTGCTAACCACTGTGTCACCGTGCTGCCCTCCGACTGGTGGCGATTTAATCTGAGGATCACGACACCTCAGGTGAGGCCAAGGTTGAGAAGGCAGGGCCTTCATGAATAACCTCAGCCATTACGGGAATTGAACCCGCTCTGTTGGCCTCGTTCTGCTTCACAAACCAGTGGTCCAGCCAACTGGGCCAAACCCATCAAGGGGATGGTTTAGCACAGGGCTAAATAGCTGGCTTTTAAAGCAGACCAAGGCAGGCCAGCAGCGCGGGTTCAATTCCCGTACCAGCCTCCCCGAACAGGCGCCGGAATGTGGTGACTAGGGGCTTGTCACAGTAACTTCATTTGAAGCCTACTTGTGACAATAAGCGATTTTCATTTCATTTCACTCTTCCTTAGTTCCACAAGAAATCTGGCTTTGCTCACCCAATGGCATTGATGTTTCTTTACTCTTTCTATTTTTGTTGGGCGTGTGTCTTTTCAGAAGAGGTTGGTGTATACATATTAAATAAAGCATTTGTTTATACCTTGATGCAGATCTGTGTGTTGCTCAGAGACAAGTGCAAACACAAAGGGGCCCACTCGTCCGGGCTGAAGGATACCATATAACTATCCAGTGCAATGTGAGTGGATATCAGCAATCACAAGTGCAGAACTTCGAGTGGTCCATCTTTCGACCAGCTCAGCCAACACTGAAAATCCAGATTATCAGCACAGCTAGTTCCGATTTCCCTTATGCCGTGTATGGGAAGAGGGTGCAGAATAATGAGGTCTACACACAGAGGATTAACGGAGACTCGGCGCTGTTACACATTACAAAGCTGCAGAAAACAGATGAAGGGAAATATGAGTGTCACACCCCCAACACGGACCATGTATACCATGGGTCCTACCATGCTATGATGTCTCTGGCAGGCAAGTGTACTTGTCCATTTCTTCAGTGAAGCTGTTTTGTGGTTCTTGTGGTCATTTGAATTCCCTCAATCCTCATCAGACTTTAAGAAAGGTTGAAACTTCCTAATATGCGGAGCGATCAATTTTTGGCAATCCAAGTCACTGACAAAATGACAAAGAATCGATATTTCAGAATATACTACCAAGGTTGGGCAGAAACAAGAATCAATCATCATGATATTGTAGCAGATTCAGAATCAAACATGATTATACCAGGAGCAGCACAGTATTACTATTATGCAGAAGGAACATATAGGGCACGATTCAGCGAACCCAGGACCCAGACACATTTAGCGGGTGTTTCTCAGCGGTTGCGGTACCGAGAAACACCCAGCTATCCAATGGCACTTTGCTGGGGTTTTTATGGCCTTGGGGGCATTCCAGGCCGCACTTAGAGGGATTTCCTGCTGGCGAGCTCAGATCAGGGCACCATTTTGTGGCAGCGCCAATCTTTCTCCCCTCCAACTTTTCAGGTCCTCCCCCCATGTCATTTGACCCCACTCACTTCCCCCAGCCTGGGGAAGCCACGACAACCGCCTTCACAACCCTCTACCTAGCAAGGCCACCCGACCACTGGCAGTGTCAACCTGCCACCTGGCGCTGTCAGCCTGGCACCCTGCCAGTGCCACCCAGGCACCCTGGCAGTGGCAGAGTTGCACTGCCATGGTGCCAGGCTGGCAGTGCCAAGGTGCCCGGGGGAGTGCCATCCTGCCCTGCCCCCAACCACCCAGAGGTCTTCAATTACCTAGGAGACCCCTCCATGTGCCGTTATGCCTGGTTCATGTTTGTGTGGTCCAGTACTAAATGGTGCCTGGACGAGATCTCCCAGGCCCGGCCAATGAGCCCCGGTGAATCTGGCTCATTAAAAAATTTAGTTCAGGATCTCGCCCAGGGAGGGTGACTGATTGGCGCGGCGCCCGGTGCGAAGCCCGATTTGGGGCTCCCTCGCGATTCATCTATTGTACCCAGATCCGCACTGGGGGCAATGGGGTCACTGATTTGCACCTGTAATGTGTAATTGTTCATAGTAAAGTATGTTTAGAGAATAGCAAAACTGTATAGATTCTTAAAAGATAGTGAGCAGTACCAGAAAATTTTGGAGTAGCAACATCTAACCTCATTGATGTGTTTAATAGCTCACATAGTTTGATCCTACCACATGCCCAAGTTCCTCATTTCATTTCTGTTAAAGAGAAGGAAGTGATGGTGGAGACTTGAAACTTTATTACACTCAGGTCTAGACTGTCTCAGACTGATACATAAACATCAGAGTATGTTATGTTCAACAAAATGGAGGAGGCTCTTCAGTATGATCATGGTTAACCTTCCACTTAACTCCACTTTCCTGCACTGTCCCTAGTTCCCTTAATTCCCTCACTACCCAAGTATTCACAACTTTGGTATAGAGTATTCTGAAGATTAACAATCCTTTGAGTGAAGCAATTTCTACTCACCTCAGTACTTACTCTGAGGCTGAACCAGTGTTCTAAATTCACCAGCAAGAGGAAACATTTTTTCAGCATCCACCTTGTCAAGCTCCTGAAGAATTTTATATGTTTCAATTAGATTATCTCAGAATATAAGGCCTAGTCTACTCAATCCCTCCTCATAGGACAAACTCCTCATCCCATGAACCAGTGCAGTGAACCTTAATTGCACCCACTTGAGGGAAAATGTGTCATTCCTTTGGTAAGGAAATCAAAGCTGCATACAGTATTCCCACTGTGTTTCCACCAATGCCCTAGATATTTGTAGTAAGACTTTATTATTCTTGTATTCCAACCCCTTTGTAACAAACTAACATATAAATTGCTTGCTCTGCCTGCATGTTAACCTTCTTTGATTCATGGACAAAGGCACCGAGGCCACTCTGAATGCAAACGTCACCCAGTCTCTCAACATTCAAAAAATATTCTTTTTAATTTTAGCGATCGAAGTGGATAACTTCACACTTCACCACATTATACCCATCTGCCATGTTCTTGTTGTCGTAGCGTGACCCCTTTAAGGGTCGTGCCCTCACGGTCCACATGACTGTCTCAGTGCCGACTGTGAGGAATCACAGAATCATAGAATTTACAAGGCAGAAGGAGGCCATTCGGCCCATCAAGTCTGCACCTGCCATTGGAAAGAGCACCCAACGCAAGCCCACACTATCACTCTATTCCCGTAAC
Organism: Scyliorhinus torazame; assembly: GCF_047496885.1. NCBI lineage: Eukaryota > Metazoa > Chordata > Chondrichthyes > Carcharhiniformes > Scyliorhinidae > Scyliorhinus > Scyliorhinus torazame. The sequence continues at coordinate 69,122,585 of NC_092714.1, read as the reverse complement.
CCAGTAACCCCACCCAACACTTTTGGACACTAAGGGCAATTTAGCATGGCCAATCCACCTAACCTGCACATCTTTGGACTGTGGGAGGAAACCGGCGCACCCGGAGGAAACCCACGCACACACGGGGAGAACGTGCAAACTCCACACAGACTATGACCCAAGCCGGGAATTGAACCTGGGACCCTGGAGCTGTGACGCAACTGTGCTAACCACTATGTTACTGTGCTAACCACTATGCTGCACTACCCCCACAAACTGGAAGGGCAAGCCCCAACCCATGAGGGATTAGTACGGGTCCCAAGGAATGGGGTTCTTGTCAGAGTGAACCCGTGAGTCAGCGTGTTAACACTTACAGACTTGGTGCCTGTACATGAGTTACCCTTGTTAGTTGCCAATAAACACTTACTATCTACCTGGTATTGTCTTGAGACACCACATTGGTGACAAGTATAAACTTGATCCACCCCAAGTCACAGTCGTCAAATTCGTGGAGGGGTGGAAAGCCTCCAAGACACGCCAGAGTTGGAAAAGGTCGACAATACCAGAGAACAATGAGTGAAAAATGTTCGTGATTGGGAAGATAGGTCCATTCGACCAGGGGGTCGAAGATTGGAGTCAATATATTGAGCAATTCCATTACTTCTTCAGGGCAAATGAAATAATGGAGGAGGATAAACAATTATATCGTGGGGGAGTCTGAAATCGGGGCTGGTTTAGCACAGTTGGCTAAACAGCTGGCTTGTAATGCAGAATAAGGCAGCAGCGCGGGTTCAATTCCCGTACCGGCCTCCCCGAACAGGCACCGGAATGTGGCAACTACGGGCTTTTCACAGTAACTTCATTGAAGCCAACTTGTGACAATAAGCAATTATTAGTATTATTATTATTATTATTATTAATAGGGAAGCGTACCAGGCGCCAATCCGTTTCCGATCTAACTGGCCCGCTCCCATTGCGAGATCAGGATCATGCCACAATGTGGCGAGAAACCAATAATCACCAATTGAAGCCAATCTTCATCCGATTAGCAGGAAGGAGCCTCTATCTAACGGCCACCCGGGATCTAACTGCAGTCACGTGGGCGCCGTTTAGCACACCTATTTAAAATTGTGAAGCTATCAAAATGGCTGCTATGGCGATGGATAGCTATCTTGGTAAATGGGCACTCAGCCCAGGGGCCACTGGGCTGTCTCCAGTGCAGGGCGGGGGAGGTGGTCAAGACCCATCAGGGGTGTTAGCTGCCACTGGTGGGGTGTTGCCCCTGGGCTGGGGGGCAGGGGGCTTAACGCCCGTGGGTCTGACATGCCACCCCCCCGGATTGGGTATACCCCTACCAGGGGCGAACTCAGCTTCTGCCTGTCCATCCCCCCAACACCTCCAATTCAGACTCATCCGTGATAGTCTGATGCAGGTCACTCTAACCCGCACCCACCGTGCCGGCCTCTGGCCGCACAGCCAAAGGATATCGCCAATCGGGAATTGGCAATGTCAGTAATAGGAGCACTTCACAGCTCACACGTGGATACCCGTGGGTAGGCATGCCATGTCGCATGCAGGTGTTACTTCAGACTTTGTGACCTGGACACATTACCTGAACATTAAAGGCTGCACAACCTCAGGAGCAGCAGCCAACAACCATACACCATAGAGCTGGGCCGCAGCACTGGGGACACTGGCCCAGTCCCAGTTCCGTTCCTGGCGAGGGTTTGGTGTCTCGGGTCTGAGATTCAGTGCCCAGGGGTCCCTGCTGTGGCCGGGGATGCCTGTGCCGGGCAGGGTCACCCTTCTCACGGACTGGCATCCTGAGAAATAGTAGGGAATGAAAGGGTGGCTAGGGGATTAGAGGGTAACAGGGTGGAAGTCATAAATGATTGTCGGTATCACAGCCTCTCGAATTCTTTACAGATATCACATGATGGATGATATTGTGGACGCTGCAGCAGCTGCCCTCATGGTGGCGTTGGCAGTCCAGGCGGCCAGGCTCAGGAGAAGGCGGCGACAGCAACGGCAGCAGAGGCTCAAGGTGGTGGCCCAGGTGCAGGGCCCCACCCCACACCCACTCCCATCAGGCCAGGGAGGGACCCAGAGAGGGAGGCCAGCGATGGCCAAAGATGCACAGGCGTCGCTGGTCATTTGAAGAGATGTCGGACAGCATGCGCCACAGGAGGCTCCGCCTCATCGACGGGATGGTACGGCACCTGTGCCATGTCCTTGCGGACTTGGCACTATGTGGAGGAAGAGGAGGAGGACGCCCGCTCCCGGTGGCCGTCAAGTCACTGCAGCCCTGACCATTTATGCCTCGGGTTCATTCCAGAGCTCGAACGGGGACCTGTGTGGCATCTCACAGCCAACAGCCCACAAATGCATCCGTGAAGTCAAACCCATCACCTGCACATGGTATGCCTTGGCATTGGAGGGGAAGATCCAAGATCACCGTGCCTGGGGGGCTATGGCCGGAGGAGGGTGGAAGGCCAACTGGGGAAGGGAGTGCTGGACAGCCTGCAGAACAGAATAACATGACAAATGCTTCACGTCTCGGGTGTACAGTACTTAAATGGTGCACAATCTTGAACCTAACTGTTCCTGACTGCTGATGGTGCTGCCCACCCCCCCCTCACCTGCACCTCCCCCCCCCCCCCCCCGCTCCCCCCCCCCCCCCACAATGTTCTTTGATCTTCCTAGCCATCCGTGCTCTGCCATTACGTCTCGGCATGTCCCCAGGATGCATATCAGGGGTGGAGGCAGCCTGCTGCTTACTGCCCCCTGTTGTCCTTCGATGCCCCTGGCAGGCGTCCTTTGGAGTGCCTGGAGACAGAGAGCCCCGGCCACCATGCTGACCCTGAGATGCGCTACTGTCTGGAGGGGACGACTCGGGAGAGCCACTGACCGCTGTCGCCTCCCCGTAGGACGGCTCTGGGTCGCCTCCAGCACTCCCTCCTCCTGGTCGGTGCATGTCAGACCCTGGGGGTCATCTTGGGATGGAGGGGCAGCTGGATTGAGCTCCAGAGGCCCCTGTCTGGTACTGTGAATCTGGGGGCTCCCCATTGTCTGCACCACGATGTTGATGCCCTCAGCGATGCCCCTCTGTGAACAGGCCATGCTCTGCAGTGCCTCGTCAATGTCCACCTGCACCTGGGACCCAGCAAGGTGCACTTGTGGCTGGGATAAGGTCCCCAGTGACTGAGAAATGCTCTGAAGTGCCTCGGCATTGCCCACCTGAGACTGGGACATGCTCCGCAGTGTCTCGGCAAGGTCCACCTGCATCAGGGAAACGTTCTCCAGTGAATGAGTCATACAGTTGAGGCACTCAGCCATGGCAGTCACAGACTGAGCAACGCCTTGGACACCACCATTCACGGTGCTGACATTGTGCTCCAGGCTTTCCACTGCAGTGTTGGCCTCAGTGCCACCCATTACCAGTGCTATCTTCTGTACCCGTAGCCTTTGGGACATCTCCAATTGGCTATGTGTAGTAGTCACCACTGATGTATATATAGGATGTTGATTATAGGTGCTTTACGGTAAGGCCCATGTACTACAGGTACAGGGGTAGATCCCTGCCTGCTGGTTCCGTCCAGTAGGCGGAGTATAAATATGTGTGCTCCCAGTACAGCAGTCATTTCGTTAGCTGCTGTAGGAGGCCACACATCTCAGTGTAATAAAGCCTCGATTACATCCTACTTTGAGTAATTGATCGTGCATCAATTTATTACACTGAGTTTTTCAGAAGATGGATCTCCGCATCAAGCCGGACCGCCTGCAGCTGCATCCGCAAGCAGACAACGCCAAAAAGGACTTTGAACATTGGCTAGCCTGTTTTGAAATGTACATCGGGTCTGCGCCAGACGAAATTCCAGACGCACAGAAGCTCCAGATCCTTTACACGCGACTGAGCTCCAACATCTTTCCATATGTCCAGGACGCACCGACCGACGCAGAGGCCATGGCGCTACTGAAGGAAAACTACGCTCAGTGGACTAACACTCTACGCCAGGCTCCTCCTCTCCACGCGACGTCAACTTCCCGGTGAGTCGGTGGAAGATCTCTGGCGCATCTGCTCCCCCGAGTTAGAGACTGTGACTGTCAGGCCGTTTCGACCACTGTGGTGGTATGTATCAGGGGTAATACGGTACACCATGAATGCCGAGGATCGATGGTGCTACAACCACGGAACACTCCAATTTGCTAATGAGAGACACATTTGTTCCGGGCATAAGGCCTGACTACATCTGCCAGCGCCTCTTAGAGGGGCCCACACTCGATCTTGCGGCAACCAAAAAACAAGCACTTTCACTTACGGCCGCATCACGCAACATTCAAGCCTATGCCCCCGACTGCGCGGCCCACCCCCCCCTGTGCATCGTGGACTCCGCAGTGGACTCCATCAACGACCGTCCTCAGCCAATCCCATGCCTGTGCCGCGCGGCAGCCAACTAACCCCGGAGGGCCCAAATGCTACTTCTGTGGGCAGTCAAAACACCCCGACAGCGCTGCCCGGAGCGAAGCGCCCTCTGCAAGGCCTGTGGCAAGAAGGGACATTTTGCTGCAGTGTGCCAGGCCCGCTCAATCGCCGCTATTGTCCCGGCACCCTCCACATGCAGCCAGTGGACGCTGCCATCTTCCCCTCCGAGGACCAAGTGCGGCCCGTGGGCGCCGCCATCTTGTTCCTCCCAGGACCAACGGGTGCTGCCATCTTGCTTCCCCCACGACACGTGCGGCCCGTGGGCGCCGCCATCTTACCCGACTCAGGATCCATGCCCGTCAGGCACCTCATCCAGCCGCTCATCTCCTGCAACCGCCAACGACCAGCCGCGTCTCACCTCGGTCACGATTGACCAGTCTCGACCACACAACCTCGCGACTGCTTCAACTAAAGTGAAGATCGATGGGCACGGGATCTCCTGCCTGCTGGACTCCGGGGGCACTGAGAGCTTCACTCACCCCGATATGGTAAGGCGCTGCTCCCTCGCGGTACACCCCGCTAACCAGAGAATCTCCCTGGCGCCGGGTCCCACTCCGTGGCGATCCGGGGGTACAGCATCGCCACTCTCACTGTCCAGGGCGTGGAGTTCAGCCGCTTCCGCCTCTACATCCTCCCTAACCTCTGCGCTGCCTTGCTACTCGGCCTGAACTTCCAGTGCAACCTCCAGAGCCTAACCCTGAAATTCGGCGGGCCCCTACCACCCCTTACTGTGTGCGGCCTCGCGACCCTTAAGGTCGACCCACCTTCCCTTTTTGCAAATCTAACCCCGAATTGCAAATCCTTCGTCACCAGGAGCAGACGGTACAGCACCCAGGACAGGACCTTCATCAGGTCTGAAGTCCAGCGGCTGCTTCGGGAAGGCATCTTCGAGGCCAGCAACAACCCCTGGGGAGCCCAAGTTGTAGTGGTCAAAACTGGGGAGAAAAACAGGATGGTCGTTGACTACAGTTAGACCATCAATCGGTACACGCAGTTCGACGCGTACCCCCTCCCACGCATATCTGATATGGTCAATCAGATTGCACAGTACCGTGTCTTCTCGACGGTAGACCTGAAATTGGCCCACCACCAGCTCCCCATCCGCAAGGCGGGCCGCCCATACACTGCGTTTGAGGCAGACGGCCGCCTTTACCACTTTCTTAGGGTTCCCTTCAGCGTCACCAACGGGTTCTCGGTCTTCCAACGGGAGATGGACCGAATGGTTGACCGGTACGGGCTGCGGGCCACTTTCCCGTACCTGGACAACGTCACCATCTGCGGCCACGACCAGCAGGACCATGACGCCAACCTTGCCAAATTTCTCCACACCGCCACCCTCCTCAACCTCACGTATAACAAGGAGAAGTGCGTGTTCAGCACGAACTGCTTAGCTATCCTTGGCTATGTGGTCCAGAACGGAGTTCTGGGGCCCGACCCTGATCGCATGCGCCCCCTCATAGAACTCCCCCTCCCCCACTGCCCCAAGGCCCTCAAACATTGCCTGGGGTTATTTCGTATTACGCCCAGTGGGTCCCAAACAATGCGGACAAGGCCCACCCACTCATTCAATCCAATGTTTTTCCTCTGACGGCCGAGGCTCAGCAAGCCTTTAACCGTATCAAGGGCGACATTGCCAAGGCCGCGATGCACGTGGTCGACGAGATGCTCCCCTTCCAAGTCGAGAGCGATGCATCAGACGTCGCTCAGGCCGCCACCCTCAACCAGGCAGGCAGCCCCGTGGCATTCTTTTCCCGCACCCTTCATGCCTCCGAAATTCGGCACTCCTCCGTCGAAAAAGAGGCCCAAGCCATCGTTGAAGCTGTGCAGCATTGGAGGCATTACCTGGCCGGCAGGAGATTCACTCTCCTCACTGACCAACGGGCGGTTGCCTTCATGTTTAATAACACACAGCGGGGCAAGAGCAAAAATGATAAAATCGTGAGGTGGAGTATCGAGCTCTCTGTGGTAGTATGTATTGGGGGTCATGTGGGACTGGAAGCCCTAATGTCATTGGCTGACAGATCCCGGGTCCTGGTTGGCCGTTGACCTCATACTCCGCCCTGAAGGCGAAGTATAAGAAGCCGGTGCCTTCCCCCGCAGGCCAGTTTACTATCGGGCTGCTGGGGAACAGACACGCTTAATAAAGCCTCACCGACTTCACTCTATTCGTCTCACGGAGTCTTTGTGCGCCACACTCTCCAACTACAATTACGAGATTTTGTATCGCCCCGGCAAGCTCAATGAGCCCCCCGATGCCCTATCCCGAGGTACATCTGCCAGCGCACAAGTGGCCCAACTCCGGACCCTGCACGACAACCTCTGTCACCCGGGAGTCACATGTTTGTACCTCTTCATCAAGGCCCGCAACCTGCTCTACTCCATCGAGGAAGTCAGGGCGATCACCAGAGACTGCGAGGTCTGCGCCGAGTGTAAACCGCACTTCTACCGGCCAGACCGTGTGCGCCTGGTGAAGGCCTCCCGCCCCTTTAAACACTTCAGCGTGGAATTCAAAGGGCCCCTCCCCTCCACCAACCACAACACGTACTTTCTCAGTGTGGTCGATGAATATTCCCGATTCCCCTTGTCGCACCGTCAATATGACGCGAGGCAGGTTGAGGTAAAGTCAATTGAAGGCTTTATTAAGCAGAACTTTATCCCCAGCAGCGTGGTTACAGAATGCAACTACTGAGGGAAATGGAGGGAAAAACTGGGTTCTTATACCGCATTTCTGGGTGGAGTCCAGTAGGTGGCAGATCCTATCAGGACCTGGCATCCCTCCACCAATAGCTTGTCGACACGTGGTGTACCGTATTACCCCTAATACATACCACCACACCCCTTTGCCGTCCCATGGCCCGACATGACGTCTGCCACCGTCATCAAAGCCCTCAACACCACCTTCGCTCTGTTCGGCTTCCCCGCCTACGTCCACAGCGGCCGGGGATTCTCATTCATAAGCGATGAGCTGCGCCAGTACCTGCTCAACAGGGGCATTGCCTCGAGCTGGATGACAAGCTACAACCCCCGGGGAAACGGGCAGGTGGAGAGGGAGAATGGGACGGTCTGGAGGGCCGTCCAGCTGGCCCTACGGTCCAGAAATCTCTCAGCCTCCAACTGGCAGGAGGTCCTCCCCGACGCACTCCACTCCATTCGGTCGCTCCTGTGCACCGTAACTAATGAAACCCCCCATGAACGTCTCTTTGCCTTCCCTAGGAAGTCCACCTCCGGGGTTTCGCACCTGACATGGCTGGCAGCCCCAGGACACGTCCGTCTCCACAAAGCGGAACCGTTGGTTGAGAGGGTACAGCTACTTCACACCAACCCGCAGTACGCCTACATAGCATACTCCGACAGCTGCCAAGACACAGTCTCCCTCAGGGCCCTGGCATCAGCTAGTTCCACACACACACAACCCCCTGCCCCGGTGCCACCCTCCCCTCCCCGGCGCACCCCACCGCAGCCCCCGTTCCAGGACAATCCGTCCTCCCCTTGCTCACTCCCGGGGATGAAGAGGATTTTGCCACGCTCCCGGAGTCACCGAAGACCAAGCCGCCGCCAGAGTCGCCATGGGGGTAGATCCCTGCCTGCTAGTTCCGCCCAGTAGGCGGAGTATAAATATGTGTGCTCCCAGTACAGCAGCCATTTCATCAGCTGCTGGAGGAGGCCACACATCTCAGTGTAATAAAGCCTCGATTACATCCTACTCTCGTCTTTGTGTACTTGATCGTGCATCACCATGGACTCGCTGGAGTGTCGCTGACATCCCCTTCTGAATATCACGGCTGCACCTGAGAGTCTGCATCAGCTCCGGGATTACCTCGTCCACAGGCTCAGCATCTGACTGGGATCCGGCTGGGTCCTGGGATCCAGAACACCTCCGACTCCGAGGTGTTTGTCGTTGCGCTGGTGGAGGGTAGGGGTGAGAGCTGTGGCACCTCAATGGTGGCATCCTCAGAGCTCTCCTCCGTTGTGTTCTCATGGGTGATCGGTGGCGGGGGGAGGAGGCTCCTGGATGGGCCAGTGCGGTCACAGACCGTGTTAGGGAACTGGAGCTGGAGCTTGATGAACTGAGGATCATTCAGGAAGCTGAGGGGGTGATAGATAGAAGCTACAGTTACACCTGAGAACAAAGGTAGCTGGGTAATAGTTAGAGGTGGGAAGAAGAGGAAGCAGTCAGTGCAGGGATCCCCTGTGGTTGTTCCTCTCAACAATAAGTATACCGCTTTGGATACTGTTGGGGGGGATTAGCAGGCCTAGCAGAGGTAGGCTGCAGTGACCGGGTCTCTGGAATGAGGTCAGGCTCTGGGGCTCAGAAGTGAAGGGGAGAAATTAGGAGAGCACTAGTTATAGGTGACTCAATAGTTAGAGCTACAGACAGGCGATTCTGTGGGCAGGGGCGAGACTCTCGGATGGTTTGTTGCCTCCCAGGTGCCAGGGTCCATGACGTCTCGGATCGTGTCTTCAGGATCCTTAAGGGGAAGGGTGAGCAGCCAGAAGTTGTGGTACCAACGACGTAGGTAGGAAAAGGGGTGTGGATGTAATAAACAAGCTTTGGGAGTTAGGCTGGAAGTTAAAAGCCAGGACAGACAGAGTTGTCATCTCTGGTTTGTTGCCGGTGCCACGTGATAGTGAGGAATGGAGAGAGAGTGTAGCTGAACACGTGGCTGCAGGAATGGTGTAGGAGGGAGGGCTTCAGGTATTTGGATAATTGGAGCGCATTCTGGGGAAGGTGGGACCTGTACAAGTAGGACGGGTTGCATCTGAACTAGAGGGGCACCAATATCCTGGGAGGGAGTTTTTCTAGTACTCTCCAGGAGGGTTTAAACTAATTCTGCAGGGGAATGGGAACCGGATTTGTAGTCCAGCAACTAAGGTAGCCGATGTTCTGGACGTCAAAGCGTGTAGTGAGGCAGTGGGGAAGGTAACACTGACAAAGGAGAGTACTTGCAGGCACGGAGATGGGTTGAAGTGTGTATACTTCAACGCAAGAAGCATCAGGAATAAGGTGGATGAACTTAAGGCATGGATCGGTACTTGGGGCTACGATATTGTGGCCATCACGGAAACTTCGATAGAAGAGGGGCAGAAATGGTTGTTGGAGGTTCCTGGTTATAGATGTTTTAATAAGATTAGGGAGGGTAGTAAAAGAGGTGGGGGGGGGGGGGGTGGCATTGTTAATTAGAGATAGTATAACAGCTGCAGAAAGGCAGTTTGAGGAGGATCTGCCTACTGAGGTAGTATGTGTTGAAGTAAGAAATAGGAAAGGTGCAGTAACCTTGTTGGGAGTTTTCTATAGGCCCCCCAATAGCAGCAGAGATGTGGAGGAACAGATTGGGAAACAGATTTTGGAAAGTGGCAGAAGTCACAGGGTAGTAGTCATGGGTGACTTCAACTTCCCAAATATTGAATGGAAACTCTTTAGATCAAATAGTTTGGATGGGGTGGTGTTTGTGCAGTGTGTCCAGGAAGCTTTTCTAACACAGTATGTAGATTGTCCGACCAGAGAGGAGGCCGTATTGGATTTGGTACTTGGTAATGAACCAGGACACGTGATAGATTTGTTTGTGGGGGAGCATTTTGGAGATAGTGACCACAATTCTGTGACTTTCACTTTAGTAATGGAGAGGGATAGGTGCGTGCAACAGGGCAAGGTTTACAATTGGGGGAAGGGTAAATACGATGCTGTCAGACAAGAACTGAAGTGCATAAGTTGGGAACATAGGCTGTCAGGGAAGGACACAATTGAAATGTGGAACTTGTTCAAGGAACAGATACTACGTGTCCTTGATATGTATGTTCCTGTCAGGCAGGGAAGAGATGGTCGAGTGAGGGAACCATGGTTGACAAGAGAGGTTGAATGTCTTGTTAAGAGGAAGAAGGATACTTATGTAAGGCTGAGTAAACAAGGTTCAGACAGGGCGCTGGAGGGATACAAGATAGCCAGGAGGGAACTGAAGAAAGGGATTAGGAGAGCTAAGAGAGGGCATGAAAAATCTTTGGCGGGTAGGATCAAGGAAAACCCCAAGGCCTTTAACACATACGTGAGAAATATGAGAATGACTAGAGCGAGGGTAGGTCCGATCAAGGACAGTAGCGGGAGATTGTGTATTGAGTCTGAAGAGATAGGAGAGGTCTTGAACGAGTGCTTTTTTTCAGTATTTACGAATGAGAGGGGCCATATTGTTGGAGAGGACAGTGTGAAACTGACTGGTAAACTCGAGGGTATACTTAAAAGGAAGGAAGATGTGTTGGGCATTTTGAAAAACTTGAGGACAGACAAGTCCCCCGGGCCTGAAGGGATATATCCAAGGATTCTATGGGAAGCAATAGATGAAATTGCAGAGCCGTTGGCAATGATCCTTTCGTCCTCACTGTCAACAGGGGTGGTACCAGGGGATTGGAGAGTGGTGAATGTCGTGCCCCTGTTCAAAAAAGGGAATAGGGATAACCCTGGGAATTACAGGCCAGTTAATCTTACTTCGGTGGTAGGCAAAGTAATGGAAAGGGTACTGAGGGAAAGGATTTCTGAGCAACTGGAAAGACACTGCTTGATTAGGGATAGTCAGCACGGATTTGTGAGGGGTAGGTCTTGCCTCACAAGTCTTATTGAATTCTTTGAGGAGGTGACCAGGCATGTGGATGAAGGTAAAGCAGTGGATGTAGTGTACATGGATTTTAGTAAGGCATTTGATAAGGTTCCCCATGGTAGGTTTATGCAGAAAGTAAGGAGGCTTGGGATAGTGGGAAATTTGGCCAGTTGGATAACAAACTGGCTAACTTGTAGAAGCCAGAGAGTGGTGGTGGATGGCAATTATTCAGCCTGGATCCCAGTTACCAGTGGTGTACCGCAGGGATCAGTTCTGGGTCCTCTGCTGTTTGTGATTTTCATTAATGACTTGGATGAGGAAGTTGAAGGGTGGGTCAGTAAATTTGCAGACGATACGAAGATTGGTGGAGTTGTGGATAGTGAGGACGGCTGTTGTCGGCTGCAAAGAGACATAGATAGGATGCAGAGCTGGGCTGAGAAGTGGCAGATGGAGTTTAACCCGGAAAAGTGTGAGGTTGTCCATTTTGGAAGGACAAATATGAATGCGGAATACAGGGTTAACGGTAGAGTTCTTGGCAATGTGGAGGAGCAGAGAGATCTTGGGGTCTATGTTCATACATCTTTGAAAGTTGCCACTCAAGTGGATAGAGCTGTGAAGAAGGCCTATGGTGTGCTAGTGTTCATTAGCAGAGGGATTGAATTTAAGAGCCGTGAGGTGATGATGCAGTGTACAAAACCTTGGTAAGGCCACATTTGGAGTACTGTGTGCAGTTCTGGTCACCTCATTTTACTGGAAGCTTTGGAAAAGGTGCAAAGGAGATTTACCAAAATGTTGCCTGGAATGGAGAGGAAAGGTTGAGGGTGCTAGGCCTTTTCTCATTAGAACGAAGAAGGATGAGGGGAGACTTGATAGAGGTTTATAAGATGATCAGGGGAATAGATAGAGTGGACAGTCAGAGACTTTTTCCCCGGGTAGAACAAACCATTACAAGGGGACATAAATTTAAGGTGAATGGTGGAAGATATAGGGGGGATGTCAGAGGTAGGTTCTTTACGATGATTTACCGGGATTTACTGTAATGACTGGAGTACACTGGCAGTGTACCGTTATACATGTAATGTATGTTCAGTGGTTTACCACATTCACCTCCTGTTTGAAAAAGAGTCCAGCGGGGGTGAAGCGAAGTTACAGGTTGAGTCTGTCGGGGGCTTGGACCTTCCGCCGCGATCGCCTCAGCCCCAGCTGTGGTGTGGGCGACGACGTGGGTACCTGCGACTCCGGGACCGTGTTGTCCTCTCCTTCTTCACCCAGTAGTTGAGCCGGTGGGGGGATGGGCGCTGCCGGGGCGGTGGTGGCGGTGATAGGCACTGGTGGGGAAGGGAAACGGTGCAGGGGCGGGTGTGGCAGTGGTCGCCACAGGAGGGGGGGGGGGGGAGATGGTACCAGATCGGGGGTGGTGGTGATGGTGCATGGGGAACCAGCGGGTGCCAGGTCGCGGAGGGAGTCTGTGTCCTGCCGCCCGTCATGGTGTGCCACGAAGGCGTACTGTGGGTTTGCATGGAGGAGGAGGACTTTTTCGACGAGAGGGTCTGATTTATGGCTCCTCGCATGCTTCCAGAGGACAGGCCCAGGAACTGTCAGCCAGGTCAGGAGCGAGACCCCGGAGGTGGACTTCCTGGGGAAGGCAAACACACGTTTGTGAGGGGTCTCATTAGTAGCAGTGCACAGGAGCCACCAGATGCAGTGGAGCGCATCAGGGAGGACCTCCTGCCAGCAGGAGACTAAGAGACTCCTTGACCGTAGGGCCAGCAGGATGGCCTTCCAGACCGTCGCATTCTCCTTCTCCACCTGCCCGTTTCCCCGGGGGTTGCAGCTGGTCGTCCTGCTAGAGGCGATGCCTTTGCTGAGCAGGAATTGACGAAGCTCATTGCTCATGAACGAGGAGCCCCGATCACTGTGGAAGTAAGTGGGGAAACCGAACCAGATGAAGACACTGCTCATTGATGACAGTGGCAGACGTCATGTCAGGGCATGGGATGGCAAAGGAAAAACGGGAGTACTCATCAATGATGTTGAAGAACTACACGTTGCGGTCAGTGGAGGGGAGGGGCCCTTTGAAATCGATGCTGAGGCACACAAAGGGGCGGGAGGCCTTCACCAGGTGCGTTCTGTCAGGCCGGTAGAAGTGCAATTTGCACTCCGCGCAGACCTGGCAGTCCCTGGTCACGGTCCTGACCTCCTCGATGGAGTAAGGCAGGTTGCGGGCCTAGATAAAGTGGAAGAACCAGGTGACCCCCGGGTGACAGAGGTCGTTGTGGAGAGCCCAAAGTCAGTCTACTTGTGCGCTGGCACATGTACCGCGGGATCGGGCATCTGGGGGCTCATTGAGCTTCCCCGGTCGGTACAAGGTCTCGTAGTTATAGGTGGAGAGTTCGATCCTCCACCTCAGGATCTTGTCGTTCTTAATCTTGCCCCGCTGTGTGTTACTAAACATGAAGGCAACCGACCGTTGGTCAGTGAGGAGAGTGAATCGCCTGCCTGCCAGGCAATGCCTCCAGTGTCGCACACCTTCCACAATGGCTTGGACTTCCTTTTCGACAGAGGAGTGCCGAATTTCGGAGGCGTGGAGGGTACAGGAGAAGAAAGCCACGGCCTGCCCGCCTGGTTGAGGGTGGCTGCCAGAGCCACGTCCGATGCATCGCTCTCCACCTGGAATGGGAGGGACTCGTCGACTGCGTGCATCATGGCTTTGGCAATATCCGCCTTGATGTGGTTGAAGGTACGGCGGGCCTCAGCCGTCAGGGGGAAGGTGGTGGACTTGATGAGTGGGCGAGCCTTGTCCGCATAATTAGGGACCCACTGGGCATAATATGAGAAGAATCCCAGGCATCGCTTCAGAGCCTTGGGACAGTGAGAGAGGGGGAGTTCCAGGAGGGGGCGCATGCGGTTGGGGTCGGGCCCTAGGACTCCATTTTCCACAACGTAGCCAAGAATGGCCCGGCGGGTTGTGCGGAAAACCCATTTCTCCTTATTATAGGTAAGGTTAAGGAGTTTAGCGGTGTGTAGGAATTTCTGGAGATTCGCGTTGTGGTCCTGCTGGTCGTGGCCGCAGATGGTGACGTTATCCAGATACTGGAAAGTGGTCCGCAGCCCGTACTGGTCAACCATTCGGTCCATCTCTCGCTGGAAGACCGAGACTCCATTGGTGACGCCGAAGGGAACCCTAAGGAAATAATTGAGGCGGCCATCTGCTTCGAATGCAGTGTATTGGCGGTCCTCCGGGCGGATGGGGAGCTGGTGGTAGGCGGATTTCAAGTCAATGGTGGAGAAGACTCGATACTGCGCAATCTGATTGACCATGTCAGATATGCGGGAAGGGGGTACGCATCGAGCTGCATGTACCGGTTGATTGTCTGACTGTAGTCGATGACCATCCTGTGCTTCTCCCCCGTCTTCACGACCACCACTTGAGATCTCCAGGAGCTGTTACTGGCCTCAATGACCCCCTCCCGCAGAAGTCGTTGGACCTCCGACCTGATAAAGGTCCCGTCCTGGGCAATGTACCGTCTGCTCCTTGTGGCGACAGGCTTACAGTCCAGGGTGAGATTCGCAAAGAATGAGGGTGGATCGTGAGGGTCCACTTAAGGGTCGTGAGGCCACAGACGGTGAGGGGGGGCAGGGGTCCGCTGAACTTTAGGGTGAGGCTCTGGAGGTGGCACTGGAAATCGAGACCCAGTATCAAGGCAGCGCAGAGATGGGGGAGGACGTAGAGTCTGAAGTTACTGTACTCTACGCCCTGTACCAAGAGGGTCGCGACGCAGTACCCCCGGATCTGTACGGAATGGGATCCGGAGGCCAGGGAGATTTTCTGGGTCACGGGGAGAACCGGGAGGGAGCAGCGCCTTACCATAGCTGGGTGTATGAAACTCTCCATGCTCCCGGAATCGAAGAGGCAGGTCGTCTCATGCCCGTTGATCCGTACGGTCATTGTAGCGGTCGTGAGTTGGCGAGGCCAAGACTGGTCGAGGGTGATGGAGGCGAGCTGCGGAAGGTGGTGGGAGGGCTTGTCGGCGGTGGCGGAGGTGTCGGCGGTCCGCATACGGCCAGACGCGCAGGGGTCCTGGGGTACGTTCCAAGATGGCGCCAAAGATGGCGGCGCCCATGGGGCGCACATGGCGGGCGATGTCCAAGGTGGCAGCATCCACGGGCTGCACGTGCTGGGCGGCGGCGAAGATGGCGGCGCCCCTGGATCGCACATGGGGGATGTAACGGGAGCGATGCTGGGCCTAGAAACGGCAGCGACCGATCGAGCCTGGCAAACAATGACGAAGCAGCCCTTCATACCACACCCATTGCAGGTTGCGCTCCGTGCTGGGCAGCATTGTCTGGGGTGCTTGTTCTGGCCACAAAAGTAGCATTTGGGGACTCCGGAGTTAGCTGGCTGCCACGCGGTGCACCCATGTCGGATGATGGCAGGGCCCATGACGGCCACGAGGGTGCCGCGCGGTCGGAGGTGTGGGACTCCAGGTTGCGGGAGGCCACTTCTAAGGAGTTCACGAGCTGTACAGTCTCCGTGAGGCCGAGTGTACCCCCTTCTAATAAGCGCTGGCAGATGTATTTGGACTTAATGCCGGTAACATAGGCGTCCCTGATCAGCAGCTCCGTGTGTTGAACTGCTAACACCACCTGGCAACTACAGTTTCTACCAATTAGCCGCAAGGCACGCAGGAAATCGTCCTGAGACCCCCTGGGGAGTTGCCGTCTCGTGGCCAGGAGGTGCCTGGCGAACACCTGATTTACAATCCTGATATACTGTCCTTTCAGTAGTTCTATAGCCTCCGTGTAGGTGGGAGCGTCCCGAATGAGGAGGAAGACTTGTGGGCTCACCTGTGCGTAGAGTAGTTGGAGCTTCTGTGGGTCTGAGATGACTCCAGTGGATGCTCTGAGATATCCTTCAAAGCAGGCTAGCCAGTGCTCGAAAGTCGCTGTGGCGTTGGCTGAGTGTGGGTTCAGTACTGGCGATCTGGCTTGAGTAAGACGTTCATCTTCAAAATTCCAACACAATAAATTGATGTACCATCAATGACCACGAAGCGAATGGTGAACTATTGTGGCTTTATTGTGCTAGATGTAAAGCCTCCGGCAGCTGGACCCAAGAATGGGGGCAGTGCAGGAGAGCGTATACTTTTATACAGAGCCTGCTGGGTGGAGCCAGCAGGCCGGGATTTACTGTAATGACTGGAGTACACTGGCAGTGTACCATAATACATGTAATGTATGTTCAGTGGTTTACCACAGACAGTAAGGAAAAACTTCGACCATGTGAGGATCCGGGGGAAGAATCTCCGAACATTGTGGCCGGCGGCCAGCTCCATGCTCCTGTGGTAGAGCAAGAACAAAGGAGATCCCGAAGGCTCGAGGAGGCCCCATTATTGATCCAGGAACAAGTTCAGGAAATAACCCTGTGAGGTTGGTGGACCCTCAAGAACATTCTGCTAATTGTGACGACATTGTTACCTCTGAGTTGGAGGAACCAGTTTGGGAATAAGACGGTCCTCGAGGCCCAGGAAATTTCCTGATAGATTAACGTGCTCTGATGCACTGTTTGAACGCTCTTCCCCTTTGTTTCCTCAGTCTTATATTGAATATAATTATTGGTTACAGCCTGTTTGTCCATATGTTAATTGAGGGATTTAAGGCGGGAGGGATGTGGTAGCATGGCCCCTTTGCCATGGCGATCCATGCGACTGGCTTGGGGCCCATCGTGCGGGAGCGCACAAACTCTGTCCAATGAGGATCTCGTGAAGCGGGGTCCGTGTCAGAGTGAACCTGGGAGCCAGCATGTGACTATGCCTGTACTGTCTCAGGCAAGTGGCCATTTGGAAGCGATGTGTGTGGAAAGGTTTGGCATCTTTCTGGTTACTATACATCCCCTCCTACTCCCCAAAGGGTCTCCTGCACCTGATCCATATCTGGGCTGGGGTGTTTATGTCCCTGCCGTCCGAGGAGAAGGGCGGTTAGCCTCGCCCCCTCATCTGGGTAGATTGTATTGAGCGGAGACCACAGGGATTCTGATGTTGCAGATTCCTGGGCCTCCTGTCAGGCTATAACACCACTCTTTTCCTCCACCATGTCCGACTCCTGGTCAGACTGGTCAATCTCCCCCATTTCCGAGTCGCAGGCTCTAGCCACTGTCATGATATGTTGACAGGCATTTACTGAGATACAGACAGGCAGCTAATGGGCACAGGGAACAGGACATAACCAATCAGCAGGCAGAACACATGGGAGGTGGTTTCCCACTATAAAAGGCACGAGGCACTCACACTCCGCCTCTTTCCACTAGGGACATCTACAGAGTGAGTCCAGTGTACATATCACATAACGCATACAGCACATGGAGAAGAGCTAGTCTGGTCCAGTCTAGATAGAGAAATCACAGCTATGTTAGCAGAGAGTCGAACTCACATAGAACTGTGCTAACTGTGTGACAGGTTCAATAAATCAAGTTGAACTAAACTCAAGGTCTGGAGTCTACTTGAGTTATAGCTGCATCCAGTTGCAGCTTGTGTTACCTCAACGTGCTTAACACGACAGCAAACATGGATGCATTACATCAGTTGCCTCATCTAAGACCGACAGAGACTAAGACTATGCCAAGAGGGTATCTCAGACCACTTTAAGCCTGCATTGGCTGTTGTATAATGCCAAGCATATTCTCAGTGTAACACTTCTTCTTAATGCCTAAGTTGTGTGCTGTGTGTTTTCAGCGAAAGCAGATATGCATGAAAACATGTTTCTGAAGAACATCTTTGTTACTGCACCTACAGCATCAGATCATTTTATAGAGTGTGTGCAATATGTAAACTTATGTGCATATGGTGTTTTATTATCCCTTTGTGATGAATCTTAGATTGCTTTGCAAATAAGGTCACTCAGTGATTCATGGAAAGGGGCGGGATTCTCCGACCCCACCCCCGCTGGGTTGGAGAATCGCCGGGGGTCGGCGTGAGTCCTGCCCCCGCTGCCCTCCGAATTTTCCGGCCCCCCAAAAATCGCCCCGGCGTGAATCGCGCCGCCCGCCTCGGAGAATGGTGGGGACCGGCGTGACTCAATGGGCCCTGGGGCTGCCCGAATTCTCCAGGCCGCGATGGGCCGAAGTCCCGCCTGTTTAACGAGGGTCCCGCCAGCGTAAATCAAGGTTGGTCCCTACCGGCGGGACCCAGATCCGTGGGCTGCCTCTGGGGTTCTCAGGGGGGCGCGGGGTGATCTAGTCCCAGGCGGGGCCCCCACGGCGGCCTGGCCCGCGATCGGGGCCCACCAATCCGCAGCCGGGCCTGTGGCGGGGGGGCACCCTATTCCTCCTCATCGGCCGCTGTGGTCCTCCGCGATGGCCGAATCGGAGACGAATCATCCCGTGCATGTGATGGGATGACGCCAGCACACGCTGGCGCTCCCGCGCATGCGCCAACTCGCGGCGGCCGGGAAGGCCCTTCGGCGGCAGTTGGCGTGGCGCCAAGCCCCTTCCCGCCGGCGATGGGGCGCAAACCACTCCGGGGCGGGCCTAGCCCCTGATGGTGCGGAGGATTCCGCACCTTTAGGGCGGCCCGACGCCGGAGTGGTTCACGCCACTCCACGGTGCCAGGACGCCCGCCGGGTAGGGGAGAATCCCGCCAGTACTTAACGTTCAATGTTCCGACAATAAAAATACTGATAGAAAACATACATCTCAATAGAAACATCACGGAAAGTCTAATCTCACAATATGCATCGCAGCCTATCTGATGAGGCAATAAGTAAAGCCAGCACTGCAAATAATTGTAGCTGTTCCTCATAATTATAGTACATCATTTCCACAAAATTAAAGGACTTTCAGCTCCAGATTATAATCTGTGTTTGCAGCTGGAAAGTATTCAATGCTGGTGCTCCCATTCTTCTTCTCATGTTTTGTACCATTGACTGTTACATTCTGTACCATTGCCCTGGACCATTGCCCTGTACCATTGCCCTGTACCATTGCCCTGTACCATTGCCCTGACAGCCAGTGACACAGAGAGGAGTTTGAAAAAAATGCACATCATTTCACATTTACCACACTCAATCCCATGGCCAGAATTCTCCCCTACCCGGCAGGGCAGGGGGTCCCGACAGGATGGAGTGGCGGGAACCACTCCAGCGTCGGGCCGCCCCAAAGGTACGGATTTCTCCGCACCTTCAGGGGCCAAGCCCTCACCTTGAGGGGCCAGGCCTGCGCCGGAGTGGTTGGCGCCCCGCCGATCGACGGGAAAGGCCTTTGACGCCACGCCAGCCGGGGCCGAAGGGGCTGCGGCGGGTGGCGGAAGTCCGCGCATGCGCGGGAGCGTCAGCAGCTGCTGACGTCATCACCGCGCATGTGCGGGGGGGTGTCTCTTCCACATCGGCCATGGTGAAGACTGTGGCCGAGGCAGAGGGAAAAGAGTACCCTCACAGCACAGGCCCGCCCGTGGATCGGTGGGCCCCGATCGTGGGCCAGGCCATCGTGGGGGCACCTCCCGGGGCCAGATCGCCCCATGACCCCCCAGGACCCCAGAGCCCGCCCGCGCCGCCTTGTCCCGCTGGTAAGAGAGGTGGATAGATTCTCGCCGGCTGGACAGGCATTCCAGCAGCGGGACTTCGGCCCATCGCAGGCCCGAGATTCGCTGGGGGCTCTCGCCGACCGCAGAGGCGCGATTCCTGCCCCCGCCAAATATCCGGTGCCGGAGAATTTGGCAACCGGCGGGGGTGGGATTTACGCCAGCCCCCGGCGATTCTCCGACCTGGCGGGGGTCGGAGAATCCCGCCCAATAGGCGGGATTCTCCGTCGGCTGACGCCGGAATTGGGAACACGATTGGGCAAAGAATCGGTTCAGATATCTAAATCGTAACGGGCCCCGGTTTCAGGCCAAATTGCAATTCTCCAGTGCCTTGAGTCTATGCGTTTCACTTCCACGTACAGTAAACGTCGTTAGTATATCATTAGTATGCCTGCCCTGGTATTCTCCAGGGCCTTCGCGATCCTCCACCTCTACTGGGGGGAATCCCAGATGGTGAGGTTCACTTGCGCTTTTTAACAAAATCAGGAAACAGGCATCATGGCTGATGAGGGAGCGAGAGGAAATGGGACGCGGAGAGGCAAGACCGTGGACTGCCAGTCCTGACACTGGCCAGACTGGCGGGTCGGAGAGGGGCGCTGCCGTGACCCCCAGGGAACTGAGGTGGGGTCCAAGCATGGTCAGCCATTGCCGTGGCCAAAAGGCAGCCATCTTGCTGCACACCCCACTGAGCACCCACCATGGCGCCTGGTCCTGCAGAATGCCACCGGCCAAATAGGTGCCCCACTACCACTGCACCCCAGCCCCGACCCTCCACCCCGCCCCCAGCCATACCGCCTCCAACCCAAGCGACCGCCACCGCCGATGGGCACCATGTGGCCCGCCCCAGGACAACAACCACAGTAGCCCCTACACCGGGCGCCAGACGGGGGCCGTGGAGCAGGCCGCTGGCAAGGGCCCCGCCAGCCGACAGTACCTCTAGCAGTAGGGACGGGCACCACGGCCAGAAACCCCCACGGTGCCGGGCACCGGCGATGTCAGGGGTGGGGGGCTTGCGGGGGCAGAGCCCGCACTGCCAACCGGGGCCACCTTGTAGCCCCGTGGGTCTGTTTGGGCATGGGGGCATGCACCATGCTAACATGGCGGCCTTTCAGCCCCTGCAGACAATTGATATTGGAATTCAACCAGCAATGGTGGCCTTCCTCCTAGTCACCACAACCCTGCGGTTTACAATGTGGCTTTATCAGCTGGCGTTGCTCGAGGAGGAAGAAGCTGCAGCAGCAGAGCCTGCCCCAGAGGAACAGGTGGCAGCTGCAGAGGATGGAGAGCCGACCACCCAAAGGCCGAGGAGGAGGAGGTGGAAAGGAGGCCTCACGTGTACCAGCAGCGCCTGTTTTTGGAGGGCCTGCGGACCAGACCTGCAAAGGCTCCGGCTGAGCACCTGGCACCGTGGGTGTATGGGGGAGGAGACCCACTCCCGCTGGCCATTAAGGTGACGAACGCCCTGAACTTTTACGCAACGTGGGGACCTGTCCAGGATCTCACTGAGCTTGGTGCACAGGTTCATCCGCACCGTCATGGAGGCCCTCTATGCCCAGTTGGCACATTACATCGATTATAATGTGGACTGAGCCCACAAGGATGCCCGGGCGGCGGGGTTAGCCGCAATCGCTGAGATGCCCTGCATCCAGCGGGTGATTAACGGGGTGGTCGCCCTACAAGCAGCTGCAGATGACAGGCCGCTCTACACAAACTGAAAGATGTTCCACTCGATGAACGTGCAGTTGGTGTGTGACCATGAGATGCGCATTATGCACGTCTTTGCCCGATACCCAGGCAGTGTGCACAATGTCTTTGTCCAGGCATATAAGACGATTCCCGGCCTCTTCGAGGCGTACCCCCGGCTGGGCTGTTGGCTCCTGGGCGTTAGGGGTTATCCACTGCAGTCGTGGCTGATGACACCTAGCTGGAGGCCACAGACCAATGCAGAGACCTGCTGCAACAGCCCCGTAGCGACCAGGAGCGTGCTCGAGAGGTGCTTCGGCATCCCAAAGATGCGGTTCAGGTGCTTGGACCACTCTGAAGGAGCCCTCCAATATGACGCTGAGAGGAACGCCTGCATCGTGGCTGCCTGCTGTGTCCTCCACAACATCGTGCAACAGAGGGGTGATGTGCTGGAGGATGAGGATGATGCCAGGCCTTGTCCAATGAGTGTGGTAGTCACCACTGTTTGGAGAAACGTGTATTAGAGGTAATACAGTAAGGCTCCTGTACTACAGGTACGGGGGTAGATCCCTGCCTGCTGGCTCCGCCCAGTAGGTGGAGTACAAATGTGTGTGCTCAGCGAGCTGCTGCCATTTTGGTAACAGCTGCAGGTGGCAACAAAGCGTTGATTACTCTCCACTCTCGTCTCGTCGTAATTGATAGTGCATCAATTTATTAAGCAGAGATATTACACCGATGGAACTGCGCATCAAGCCAGATCACCTACAGCTGCACCCGCAAGCAGACAACGCCACGTCGGCCTTCGACCACTGGCTAGCTTGCTTTGAAGCCTACATCGGATCAGCGACAGAACAACCCAGAAGCACAGAAACTCCAGATCCTGTACTCACGGGTGAGCTCCAATATTTTTCCCCTTATCCAGGATGCGCCCAACTACACTGAGGCCATGGCGCTTATGAAAGAGAACTACACACGGCCGATCAACAAACTCTACGCCAGGCACCTCCTGTCCACGCGGCAACAACTCCTCTGTGAGTCACTGGATGATTTCTGGCGTGCCCTGCACACCCTGGCAAGGAACTGCGATTGCCAGGCAGTGTCGGCCGTTGAACATTCTGAACTCTTAATCAGGGATGCTTTCTTTACGGGCATGGGGTCGGCGTACATCCGCCAGCGCCTCTTAGAAGGGATTACGCTCGACCTCGCGGCGAGCAAACAACTCGCGACCTCACTAACGGTAGCCTCCCGTAATGTACAATCGTAGGCCCCCGACCAAACGGCGCCCCCCTCATGGACATCGTGGGCCCTACCAGCGGCCGTCCCCAGCCTGCGCTGCACGGCAGCCAGCCAACCCCGGGGGGCCCAAGTGCTATTTCTGCAGGCAGACAAAGCACCCCCGGCAGCGCTGCCTGGCGCGGAGTGCACTCTGCACTCTGCAAGGCCTGCGGGAAGAAGGGGCGTTTCGCTGCGGTGTGCCAGGCCCGGTCAATCGCCACTGTGTCCAGGCCCATTGTTCCTGCACCCCCACGTGCGACCCGTGGGCGCGTCCATTTTTGTCCCCGCAGCCCACGTGCAGCCCGTGGGCACCGCCATCTTCCCCGCATCAGACCTCGTGTGGCCCGTGGGCACCGCCATCTTTAACGCTGCCCGCGATGTGCGCCCAGTGGGCGACCCCATCTTCGCCGCCATTTTGGACAGCACCTCAGGACCCCTGCTCGTCGGGCACCTCATCGTACTGCATCGCCACCCTCACCGTCCATGGCGTAGAGTTCAGCAACTTCCGGCTCTACGTCCTCCCCAACCTCTGCGCTGCCCTGTTACTCGGCCTGGACTTCCAGTGCAACCTCCAGAGCCTAACCCTGAAATTTGGCGGGCCCCTACCACCCCTCACCGTATGCGGCCTCACAACCCTTAAGGTCGACCCACCTTCTCTGTTTGCAAACCTCACCCCGGATTGCAAACCCATCGCTACCAGGTGCAGGTCGGAGGTCCAGTGGCTGATGCGGGAAGGTATCATTGAGGCCAGCAACAGCCCCTGGAGAGCCCAAGTGGTAGTTGTAAAGACTGGGGAGAAACAGAGGATGGTTGTTGACTACAGTCAGACCATCAATCGGTACATGCAGCTCGACGCGTACCCCCTCCCATGCATATCTGATATGGTCAATCGGATTGCACAGTACCGGATCTTCACTACAGTGGACCTGAAATCTGCCTACCACCAGCTCCCCATCCGCAAGGCGGACCACCAATATACGGCGTTCGAAGCAGACGGCCGTCTTTACCATTTCCTTAGGGTTCCCTTCGGCGTCACTAACGGGGTCTCGGTCTTCCAACGGGAGATGGACCGAATGGTTGACCGGTACGGACTGCGGGCCACCTTCTCGTACCTAGATAACGTCACCATCTGCGGCCACAACCAGCAGGACCACGACGCTAACCTTTCCAAATTTCTCCACACCGCCAAACTCCTGAACCTAATGTATAACAAGGAGAAGTGCGTGTTCAGCACCAACCGCTTAGCCATCCTTGGCTATGTTGTGCAAAATGGAGTTCTGGGGCCCGACCCCGACCGCATGTGCCCCCTCATGGAACACCCCCCTCCCCCACTGCCCCAAGGCCCGCAAATGATGCCTGGGGTTTTTCTCCTATTATGCCGAGTGGGTCCCTAACTATGCGGACAAGGCCCGCCCACTCATTCACTCCACAGTTTTCCCCTGACAGCTGAGGCCCACCAGGCCTTCAACCGTATCAAGGCTGACATCGCCAAGTCCGCGATGCACGCGGTCCACGAGATCCTCCCCTTTCAGGTCGAGAGCGATGCAGCAGACGTCGCTCTGGCTGCCACCCTCAACCAGGCAAGCAGACCCGTGGCATTCATTTCCCACACCATCCATGCCTCCGAAATTCGGCACTCCTCTGTCGAAAAGGAGGCCCAAGCCATCGTAGAAGCTGTGCGACATTGGAGGCATTACCTGGCCGGCAGGAGATTCACTCTCCTCATTGACCAATAGTCGGTTGCCTTCATGTTCAATAATACACAGCGGGGCAATAAAATCTTAAGGTGGACGTTCGAGCTCTCCACCTACAATTACGAGATTTTGTATCGCCCCGGTGAGCTCAACGAGCCCCACGATGCCCTATCCCGAGGTACATGTGCCAGCACACAAGTGGACCGACTCCGGGCCCTACACGATGGTCTCTGTCACCCAGGGGTCACCGGTTCTTTCACTTCATAAAGGCCCACAACCTAGCCTATTCCATTACGGAAGTCAGGGCAGTCACCAAAGACTGCCAGGTCTGCGTGGAGTGCAAACCGCACTTCTACCGGCCAGACCGTGCGCACCTGGTGAAGGCCTCCCGTCCCTTTGAACGCCTCAGCATGGACTTCAAAGGGCCCCTCCCCTCCTCCGACCGAAACACGCACTTCCTGAACGTGGTCGATGAATACTCCAGATTCCCCTTCTCCATCCCATGCCCCGATATGACGTCTGCCAGTCATCAAAGCCCTCAACACCATCTTCGCTCTGTTTGGTTTCCCCGCTTACGTCCACAGCGACCGGGGATCGTCCTTTATGAGTGATGAGCTTCGTCAGTTCCTGCTCAGCAAGGGCATTGCCTTGAGCAGGACGACCAGCTACAACCCCCAGGGAAACGAGCAGGTGGAGAGGGAGAACTGGACGGTCTGGAAGGCCGTCCTGCTGGCCCTACAGTCTAAAAATCCCCAGGTCTCCTGCTGGCAGGAGGTCCTCCCCGACGCGCTCCACTCCATCCGATCGCGACTTTGCACTGCGACTAATGCAACGTCTCCTTGCCTTCCCTAGGAAGTCCACCTTCGGTGTTTCGCTCCCAACGTGGCTGGAAGCTCCAGGACCCGTCTTCCTCCACAAGCACGTGCGGCTTCACAAGGCGGACCCGTTGGTCGAAAGGGTACAGCTGCTGCATGCGAAACCGCAGTATGGCGTACCCCGACTGCCGCCAAGACACAGTCTCCCTCAGGGACCTGGCACCAGCTGGTTCCCCACCCCCCTCCGATTGCCCCGGCGCCCCACATCCTCTCCCCAGCACACCTCACTACAGCCCCTGCCCCAGGATGATCCGTCCTCCCATTGGTTCCACCAGGGGATGAAGATGAGGACTACACGCTCCCGGTGTCACAGGCGACCAAGCTGGCGCCCACATCACCACCGGGACTGCGGCGCTCACAGTGGAGGATCAAGGTAACCGACCGTCTAAATTTGTAAACTTCCACCAAACTGTGCACTTTAAAAATTCTCACATACCGGGAAATAGTTTTTCCACCACCCCCGCTGGACTCCATTTTTTACAGGGGGTGAATGTGGTAGTCACCACTGTTTGTATAATATGCGTATTAGAGGTAATACGGTAAGTCTCCTGTACTACAGGTACGGGGCTTGATCCCTGCCTGCTGGCTCCGCCCAGTAGGCGGAGTATAAATGTGTGTGCTCACCGAGCTGCTGCCATTTCGGTAGCAGCTCAGGAGGCAACACTTAATAAAGCCTTGATTCCTCTCTACTCTCATCTCGTCGTAATTGATAGTGCATCAACGAGCAGGTTGCGGGGAGGACGAGGATGGCCTGGACATGGGGCCCAGGCAGGCCTGGGAGGCCGCACAAAGTGAGCGCCTTCAGGTTCACCCACTAGGGGGGGAGGGGGGGAACGCCAACCACCTTCCCCCCTCCTCCTGGAACCTCCTCGTTGGAACCACCTAATACCATGCCTGCCTGGGTGCGGGCCCTGGGTTGGCAGTAACAGTGGGGCGGGACTGGTCCATGGGATAGAGAATGATGACAACCCGCTCTGGGATGAGCTTTGATGCTCCACATCATTTGATGTCTTTTTTATTTATTCGTTCTCGGACATGGGCATCGCGGGCTGTCCCCGCATTTATTGCCCATCCCTAATTTCCCTTGAGGGGGCAGTTAAGAGTCAAGCACACTGCTGTGAGTCTGGAGTCACGTGTAGGCCAGATCAGACAAAGATGGCAGATTTCCTTCCCTAAACGGAAGGACATTAGTGAACCAGTTGGGTTTTTACGACAATCGTTTCATCATTCGACTTTTAATTCTAGATATTTTATTGAGTTTAAATTCCATCACCTGCAGTGGTGGGATTCGAACCCGGGTCCCCAGAGCATTATCCTGGGTCTCTGGATTACTAGTCCAATGACAATACCACTATGCCACCGCTCCCATGGCCACAGTAGCACTTTCCACCGTCCACCTGAGTGATCCCATTGATTCCCTGTGTTGGCAAAGGTGGGGACCAGGGGCTCTGGGGGTGGGATAGGGATGGGACACCGGAGTGGTGAGTGCTGGCTGAACTGCGGTCACTGAGCCAGGCCAACCCACAATATCCGCCCATTATCCCCCCCGACCCGCTGCACCAATCCACAACAGCCCACCCCTCACACCCAACTGACAGAGAGCACTGAGGCAGGTTGTAACACTGCACAGGTGTTTGATGTGACATTATATTTACAGATACATGTCCCAGCCCCTATTACTAAACTGTGCCCTGCACCCGTGCCAACCTAGCTGGTATCTACTTTTCTGGTCTTAAGGTGGATCCCCCAGATGGTAGATCAGGAGTGGAGGCAGCCTGCCCTGCGCCCTGGGTCCCCTTTGGCAGAAGTCTTCTGGGGCGACCGGGCCTGGATGGGCCTGCTGCTATTCGGGTGCCCCAGGTGGCGTGGTGCCAGTCTGTTCTGCCCACTACCCACCAGATGTGCCAGGGACAGGAAGGGAGGAGTCTGAGGTGCTGCAGTGTCCAGGCATCTCCCTTGTGGGAGTCACTGGCACGGGCCCCATCACCTCCACCTCCCCCCTTGGAGTGCAGATGGCCCCTGGACTACTCCATGGGATGGGGGTGCGAACGCAGCTATCGCTGAGGCTCCCCCGCCACCTGGTGCTGCCAGTCCTGGAGGCCCACAGCCGTCTCGACCAGGGCCTGCATGCTCACGGCCATGGAGCACAGGGCGTGGATCACTTTCGGACGGTCACCTCAGCACTTCGCTTTACCGCAAACCCACGGATAACCTCACGATTCTCCACTTCTCCAGCTTCCACCCTAAACACATTAAAGAAGCCATCCCCTATGGACAAGCACTCCGTATACACAGGATCTGCTCAGACGAGGAGGAGCGTAACAGACATCTACAGACGTTGAAAGATGCCCTCATACGAATGGGATATGACACTCGACTCATCGATCGACAGTTCCAACGCACCACAGCGAAAAACCGCACCAACCTCCTCAGAAGACAAACATGGGACACAACCGACAGAATACCCTTCGTCGTCCAGTACTTCCCCGGAGCGGAGAAACTACGTCATCTTCTTCACAGCCTTCAACACGTCATTGATGATGATGAACATCTTGCCAAGGTCATTCCCACACCCCCACTACCTGCCTTCAAACAACCGCGCAACCTCAAACAAACCATTGTTTGCAGCAAACTACCCAGTCTTCAGAACAGTGACCACGACACCACACAACCCTGCCATGGCAATCTCTGCAAGACGTGCCAGATCATCGCCATGGATACCACTATTACATGTGAGAACACCACCCACCAGGTACGCGGTACATACTCGTGCGACTCGGCCAACGTTGTCTACCTCATACGCTGCAGGAAAGGACGTCCCGAAGTGTGGTACATTGGCGAGACCATGCAGACGCTGCGACAACGAATGAACGGACATCGCGCAACAATCACTAGGCAGGAACGTTCCCTTCCAGTCGGGGAACACTTCAGCAGTCAAGGGCATTCAGCCTCTGATCTCCGGGTCAGCGTTCTCCAAGGCGGCCTTCAGGACGCGCGACAACGCAGAATCGCCGAGCAGAAACTTATAGCCAAGTTCCGCACACATGAGTGCGGCCTCAACCGGGACCTGGGATTCATGTCGCATTACATTCATCCCCCACCATCTGGCCTGCGAAATCCTACCAACTGTCCTGGCTTGACACAATTCACACCTCTTTAACCTGGGGTTACCCCATCTCTGGATCTGTAAAGATTTAATCACCTGCTAATGGTCGCATTCCAAGCATTGTTTGGCATCTTTGAATCTGGCTATATATGTGTTTCTGGAACATACCTCTTCATTCACCTGAGGAAGGAGCAGCGCTCCGAAAGCTAGTGACATCGAAACAAACCTGTTGGACTTTAACCTGGTGTTGTAAGACTTCGTACTAAAATTATGAAGGGAATAGATAGGATAGATGCGGGGAGGTTGTTTCCACTGGCGGGTGAAAGCAGAACGAGGAGGCATAGCCTCAAAATAAGGGGAAGTAGATTTAGGACTGAGTTTAGGAGGAACTTCTTCATCCAAAGGGTTGTGAATCTATGGAATTCCTTGCCCAGTGAAGCAGTAGAGGCTCCTTCATTAAATGTTTTCAAGATAAAGATAGATAGTTTTTTGACGAATAAAGGAATAAAGTGTTATGGTGTTTGGGCAGGAAAGTGGAGCTGAATCCACAAAAGATCAGCCATGATCTCATTGAATGGCGGAGCAGGCTCGAGGGGCCAGATGGCCTACTCCTGCTCCTAGTTCTTTTGTTCTTATGATAACTCCTCCTGCAATCCCGGGCTTTGCGAATGCATCTCCACGATTGGTGGAACTGTCCGTTCCAGAAGCCCCAAACCCATCTGGATGGCAGATAATCCCTATGGATGGCCCGCCCTCTGACCGTCCGCCCCTGTGGTGATATGCGCATGGGTATATCTATGTATAATTGTATATAGTTGTACCAATGAATATATTTGTATATAATAGCACCACTGTACATAGCCATTGACCAATACATGTAGGGACAGTTATGACCTCACCGGTACCAGTGGCCACCCCCCATCTCCAATGGCATTGAACGCCCCCCCCCCCCCAAGGTGAGCAACACTCCGCTATGGGGTCACCAAATGCTCTACCTCAACTTCCCATTTCATGCCCCCTTCAGACCCCGCCCCTTTTAGTACCCACCCCTTTCAGGCCCACCCTATGGCAGTGCCAGCCTGTCACTTCCCCCTGACAGTACCAGTTTGGCACTGCCAGGATGCACTGCCCTGCCATGTCCCTGACCACCTGGGCTCCAATGTCCTCGGTGCCCCCTGGCATGGGCATCACGTCTGGTCTCCAGAGTTAGAGACAAGTGGCGATTCCTGTTGACTTCACACTGTGCCGGCGGTGGTTTGAATACCTGGAGCCGGAAGAATCCAGCTTCAAATCCAGCTTCAAAGGGAAATTGTAAACGCACTAGTGATAATTTATCAAAATTCACTAGACTCTGGGGTGGTCCCAGAGGATTGGAAAGTAGCAAACGTGACACCACTGTTTAAAAAAGGAGGTCGGCAGAAAGCGAGTAATTATAGGCCGGTAAGCTTAACTTCGGTTGTAGGGAAAATGCTGGAATCTATCATTAAGGAGGAAATAGCGGGGTACCTGGAGGGAAATTGTCCCATTGGGCAGACGCAGCATGGGTTCACAAAGGGTAGGTCGTGTCTGACTAATTTGGTAGAATTTTTTGAGGCCGTTACCAGTGCAGTAGATAACGGGGAGCCAATGGATGCGGTATATCTGGATTTCCAGAAAGCTTTTGACAAGGTGCCACACAAAAGGTTGCTGCATGAACTAAAGATGCATGGCATTGAGAGTAAAGTGGTAGCATGGGTAGAGGATTGGTTAACTAACAGAAAGCAGAGAGTGGGGATAAATGGGTGTTTCTCTGGTTGGCAACCTGTAACTAGTGGGGTCCCTCAAGGATCAGTGTTGGGCGCGCAGTTGTTCACAATTTACATAGACGATTTGGAGGTTGGGGACCACGTGCAATGTGTCAAAGTTTGCGGACGACACTAAGATTAGTGGTAAAGCAAAAAGGGCAGAGGATACCGGAAGTCTGCAGAAGGATTTGGATAGGTTAAATGAATGGGCTAGGGTCTGGCAGATGGAATTCAATGTTGCCAAGTGTGAGGCTATCCATTTTGGGAGGAATAACAGCAGAATGGATTATTATTTAAACGGTAAGATGTTAAAACATGCTGCTGTGCAGAGGGACCTGGGTGTGCTGGTGCACGAGTCGCAAAAAGTTGGTGTGCAGGTGCAACAGGTGATTAAGAAGGCTAATCGAGTTTTGTCTTTCATTGCTAGAGGGATGGAGTTCAAGACTAGTGAGGTTATGCTGCAATTGTATAGGGTGTTGGTGAGGCCGCATCTGGAGTATTGTGTTCAGTTTTGGTCTCCTTACCTGAGAAAGGACATATTGGCACTGGAGGGAGTGCAGAGGAGATTCACTAGGTTGATCCCAGAGTTGAGGGGATTAGATTATGATGAGAGGTTGAGTAGACTGGGACTGTACTCATTGGAGTTTAGAAGGATGCGGGGGGATCTTATTGAGACATATAAAATTATGAAGGGAATAGATAGGATAGATGCGGGCAGGTTATTTCCACTGGTCGGGGAAAGCAGAACTAGGGGGCATAGGCTCAAAATAAGGGGAGGTAGATTTAGGACGGAGTGTAGGAGGAACTTCTTCACCCAAAGGGTTGTGAATCTCTGGAATTCCTTGCCCAGTGAAGCAGTTGAGGCTCTTTCTTTAAACGTTTTTAAGAAAAAGATAGATGCCTTTCTAAAGAATAAAGGGATTCGGGGATATGGTGTACGGGCCGAAGAGTGGAGCTGAATCCACAAAGATCAACCATGATCTCATTAAATGGCGGAGCAGGCTCGAGGGGCCAGATGGCCTACTCCTGTTCCTAATTCTTATGTTCTTATGTTCTTATGTAAACCATCCCAGCATATTTAAATTGATATTTAAATATGCTGATCAAGTGCTCACGCCCTCGCTAGGCGTGAACCAGGTTATGCCACCTGCAGCAGGCCGGGAGCATCAAGTTCTGTTTGGTACCCGGCACGAACCCCGTTTAGGGCCTCTCCCCCTATTCTCCCGACCTGGAGCAACACGGCCGGAGAATCACCCCCACTGGCAATGTACCTATTAACTGGAAACCAATAGGAGGTTGAACAGACAGCAAATCAAACTGAGAGTGAAATGAAATCACCGTATAGAGTACAGCCTGATTATGATGATCGATACAGTCAATAGCCCAAGTCATCATTATAATGAGCTGATCTTTATAGCTGATACTCTTGGCATGCTGCAGCTCAATTTTGTGATACTAAAATAACCATTAAGTCCATCTGAGCCAAAACGATTGGGCATTCGTGCCAATGCTAAAGAAGCCATGAAATAAGAAAATGATGCACACGGCGCTTCTGGCCACTTCCGGTGTGACGTGCAAGGTACCCCCGACTGCGAAGGGCACGAACATGGACATGCAATGGGTATGTGGAAAGCCCTTGCAGTGGGCAGATTGTGGCATCACACAGCCATTCTAGCTAACTGAAATATGGACACGCAAGTCCAGTGGATGCCTCGGTTTATCACTCACAGGCTCAACACGGGCTCTCGGCTACTAATGCTATTTAAAAGGGACAGTCATCCAGTTTGCATTAAGGTGCTTCTGGCTTACTTCCGCTATTGCACTGCCCTGTCATGTCCCTGGCCACTCGGGGCTCCAATGTCCTTGGTGCCCCCTGGCATGAGCATCACGTCTGGAGGTTTTGGGAGGTTTTGTGGTGAGTTCCTCAATTTGGCAGGGCATTGGTTCAAGCTCTGTCATTCTAAAATACACGTCACAGATAATTGGTATGTGATGCGCAATCAATTACTCTCGAGACAAGGTGAGGCATAACTAATAGGCTTTAATCTGCTAGAACTGTTCCCCAGCAGCTTCGATACAGAAAGTGAAGGCTGCTGGGACGGCATTGGTTCTTATACTCCGCCTTTCAGGGCAGAGCTGTGTACATCAGCCAATGGTAGACTCCTGGGTCTAACCAATGGTCATCCACCTCTCAGGTACTGCAATACCTGGTATTACCACATTCACCCCCTGATAAAAAAGAGCCCGGCGGGGTGATGGCCAGCGTTAATGGTCGCCTATCGCATGGTATGACCAGGTATGGAGGTACCGTGATGTCGAGGGTAATAACAAAGTGTTCATGGTGCAGCAATCAGTCGATCGGGTGGCCTGGTCGTCCTTCTGGAGCGTCTGGGCTTCGGCGGTGATTCTGATGGGGGTCCCGGCGGTTGCGACTCCGGGAACTTGGTGTCGTCCACCCAGGCAGCTTCGTCACCCCTAGGCGGCGCTGTTGGGGAGAAATGTGGGCAGGGGGGGGCGCCTGTAGGGGGCGTTGGAGCTTGTTCGGGCCTAGGCAGGGGCAGCGGGAGTACTGACCCTCCAATTAGGTGCTGTGGGGAGGATGGGGGCAATGGTGCGGGTGCGCGTGGGGCTCCAGCGGGCGCCAGATTCCGAAGGGAGACCGTGTCTTGGCATCTGTCAGGGAACGCTACATAGGCGTACTGGGGGTTGGCGTGCAGCAGGTGGACGCTCTCGACCAACGGGTCCGACTTGTGCGCCCTCACATGTTTCCGAAGCAGGATGGGTCCGGGTGTCGCTAGCCAGGTTGGGAGCGAGGTCCCGGAGGAGGACTTCCTGGGGAAAACAAGGAGACGTTCATGAGGTGTCTGATTTGTGGTAGTACATAGCAGTGACCGGATGGAGTGGAGGGCCACCGGGAGGACATCCTGCCAGCGGAAGACTGGGAGATTCCTGGACCGTAGGGCCAGCAGGATGGTCTTCCAGACCGTTCCATTCTCCCTCTCTACCTGCCCGTTTCCCAGGGGGTTGTAACTTGTCGTCCTGCTCGAGGCGATGCCTTTGCTGAGCAGGAATTGACGTAGTTCGTCACTCATAAAGGAGGACCCCCTATCACTGTGAATGTATGCGGGGAAACCGAACAATGTAAAGATACCCTGGGGGGCCTTGATGACAGTAGTTGTGGTCATGTCTGGGCAGGGGATGGCGAATGGGAATCGGGAGTACTCGACCAACACGTTAAGGAAGTACGTGTTGCGGTCGGTGGAGGGGAGGGGGCCTTTGAAATCCATGCTGAGGCGTTCAAAGGGACGGGAAGCCTTTATCAGGTGCGCCCTCTCTGGCCGGTAGAAGTGCGGTTTGCACTCCGCGCAGATTTGGCAGTCCCTGGTGACTGTCCTGACCTCCTCGATGGAGTAGGCCAGGTTGCGAGTCTTGATAAAATGAAAGAAACGAGTGACCCCCCGGTGGCAGAGGTCCTCGTGGAGGGATCGGAGGTGGTCCACTTGTGCAGTGGCACAAGTGCCGTGGGACGGGGCAACAGGAGGCTCGTTCAGCTTCCCGGGACGGTACAAGATCTCGTAATTGTAGGTGGAGAGTTCTATCCTCCACCGCAGGATCTTGTCGTTCTTAATCTTGCACCGCTGTGCATTATCGAACATGAAGGCAACTGACCGTTGGTCCGTGAGGAGAGTGAATCTCCTGCCGGCCAGGTAATGCCTCCAGTGTCGCATAGCTTCTACTATGGCCTGGGCCTCCTCTTCGACCGAGGAGTGCCGAATTTCGGAAGCATGGAGGGTACGGGAGAAGAAAGCCACAGGCCTGCCCGCTTGGTTGAGGGTAGCCGCCAGAGCTACGTCGGACGCATCGCTCTCGACCTGGAAGGGGACGGACTCGTCGATGGCGCGCATCGTGGCTTTTGCAATTTGCAATGTCTGCTTTGATGCGGCTGAAGGCCTGGCGTGCCTCCGTCGACAGGGGAAGATTGTGGGCTGGATCAGGGGTCGAGCCTTGTCTGCGTAATTGGGGACCCACTGTGCGTAATAGCTGAAGAACCCGAGGCAGCGCTAAAGGGCGTTGGGGCAGTGAGGGAGGGGGAACTCCATAAGGGGGTGCATGCGCTCAGGGTCGGGGCCTATGACTCCACTTCGCACTACGTAGCTAGGATGGCTAGACGGTCGGTGCTAAACACGCATTTATCCTTATTGTATGTCAGATTAAGGATTTTCACGGTCTGTAGAAATTTGCGGAGGTTGGTGCCGTGGTCCTGCTGGTCATGGGCGCAGATGGTGACGTTATCCAGATACGGGTAAGCCGTGTAAGCCATACCGGTCCACTATTCGGTCCATCTCTCATTGGCAGACCGAGCCCCCATTCGTGATACCGAAGGGAACCCTTAAAAAGTGATAGAGCCGCCCGTCTGCTTCAAAGGCGGTGTACTGGCGGTCACCAGTACGGAGGGTTAGCTGGTGGTAGGCAGACTTGAGATCCACCGTGGAGAAGACTTTGTATTGCGCAATCCTGTTCACGAGGTCGGCTATACGGGGGAGAGGGTACGCATCCAGTTGCGTAAACCTGTTGATGGTCTGGCTGTAGTCAATGATCATCCTATGTTTCTCTCCGGTCTTTACCACCACTACTTGAGCTCTCCAGAGACTGTTGCTCGCTTCGTTGACCCCTTCCCTCAGCAGCCTCTGGACCTCTGACCTGATAAAGGACCGGTCCTGGGCACTGTACTGTCTGCTCCTGGTGGCGACGGGTTTGCAATCCGGGGTGAGGTTCGCAAACAGGGAATGCGGGTCGACCTTAAGGGTCGCGAGGCCGCAGACAGTAAGGGGGGGTATAGGGCCGCCGAATTTAAAGGTCTGGCTTTGCAGATTGCACTGGAACTCCAGCCCAAGGAGGGTGGCTGCGCAGAGGTGCGGCAGAACGTACAGGCGGAAATTACGGAATTCCCTGCCTTGGACAGTGAGGTTCGCTAGGCAGAACCCCTTTACCTCCACCGCGTGTGACCCGGAGGCCAGGGAGATCCTTTGATTTACGGGATGGGTGACAAGAGAACAGCGCCTTACCGTGTCAGGGTCAACAAAACTTTCCGTGCTCCCAGAGTCGATCAGGCACGACGTCACGTGGCCGTTGATGGAGATCGTCGTTGTAGCTTTCGCAAGCGTCCGGGGACGACTCTGGTCCAGAGTCACCGAGGCCAGTTGCAGTAATGGAGAGTTCTGGTCGGGCAGCATGTTGTCGGCTGTGCTGGGGGCCTGGGGCCCCATCCAAGATGGCGTCACCCATGGGTCACACATGGAGTCCGGGGATGAAGAAGATGGCGGCGGCGAGGGACAAAATGGCAGCGCCCAGCCGTCCAGCGTGGTGTCCAGGGGGCAAAATGGCCATGACCGCGGGTCGCACGTGGCCTGAGGATAGGGGGGTGGCGGTGAGCGCTGGGCGGTCGGGGCCTGAAAGGGGGGTTGCCGATAGTCGCTGGAGACCGCCACATAGTGGCCCTTCTTGCCGCACCCTTTGCAGGTGGCGGTGCGGGCCGGGCAGCGCGAGCGGGGATGATTCGCCTGCCCGCAGAAGAAACAGCGTTGTCCGGCGGCGCTAGCGGGCCTTCTCGCCGTGCAGGCTTGCGGGATCAGTGGAAAAGTCTGAGGAACTTCTGCTACGGGGTGCCACACAGCCCAGGGGGCCGCAGCGTGTTCGGGAGCAAAGGACAGCGCATTTTTATAGGCAACGTCCATGGACCCCGCCAGGGCCCATGCCTCAGTAAGTCCCAGAGTGTCCATTTCTAGGAGCCTTCGGCGGATATCGGGGGAGGTCATACCTGCCACGAAAGCATCCCTGATCAAAAGTTCCGTGTGCTCGTTCACCGAAACTGGCGGGCAGCCACAGTTTCAGCCCAGGACCAGCAGTGCCCGGTAGAAGTCTTCCAACGTTTCCTCGGGGCTTTGCCTCCTAGTCGCCTGCAGGTGACGAGCGTAGACCTGGTTCACAGGGCGGATATAATGTCCTTCTAGCAGCTCAATCGCGGCAGCATAATTCTCCGCCTCCTCGATAAGAGGGTAGATCCCAGGGCTGACCCATGAGCGTAGAAGGTGCATCTTTTGTCCTTCCTTGGGGGTGCCGGCGGCCATGTCGAGGTAGCCCTTAAAGCAAGCCAGCCAATGTTTGAAGATAGCAGCAGAGTTGTCCGCTTGGGGGTTGAGCTGAAGGCACTCCGGTTTGAGACGGAGATCCATCCTTTCAACTGAAGTTGTAGCAGATTAAATTGATGCGCAATCAATTACTCTCGAGACAAGGTGAGGCATAACCGATAGGCTTTAATCTGCTAGAACTGTTCTGCAGCAGCTTCGATACAGAAAGTGAAGGCTGTTGGGACAGCATCGGTTCTTATACTCCGCCTCTCAGGGCGGAGCTATGTACATCAGCCAATGGTAAACTCATGGGTCTAACCAATGGTTATCCACCTCTCAGGTACCGCAATACCTGGTATTACCACATTATGGAAAGGCAGATTATGTGCACTAGAGTAATAAATGCAAAGTTTGTCATTTGCCTTTTAGTAATGAAACAGGTTGGAACATTAGGAGCATAGGGACAAAAAGACAGTAGTAGGCCATTCGGCTCCTCAAGACATTTAACTTAGGCCTTCAATTGGAAGAACAAGTCCATAACTGTTAAACTAAAAGGATGTGGAGATGTCAAACTAAACGGAGCCATGGGAACTCAAGATTCCTGAATAAGTATAATAACATCCATCATCCCTGCCCTTCCTCACCTATGTTACCCCCATGGCCAATAAGGCCTCAGATTCAAAATGAGCATTCTCCTGTTCAAATCGTATTACAGTCCCACCCCTCCCAATCAATAACCTTCTCCAGCTCTATAATCCTCCAAACAGTCTGCATTTCTTCAGCTTTGCCTTCTTGCGCATCTTGAAATCTATTCACTCCAACCATTGGCAGATGAGTCCTAAGTTATCTGGAGTCTAAACCCAACAAATTTCCTCCCTAAACCACTCTTCCCTTCCACTACAACAATCCACCCTCCTGGCCCCTGTCCCACCTTCAAATCCAGTTTTTTTGTCTGTGCATTTATGGGCATCTCTTCCAATATGTTTGCTTCTGTGATGATTTCTGTTTGCAAATGTTTATGTCAAGTGTATTGGAACACATTTCAATGTAAAGGACACTTGATAAATGCAGTTTGTTGTTGTTTGTCTCAGTCAAATTACAGGAATATATAATTTTATCATATGGAAACTTCACATTGCTCAAATACTTATTTATATTAATTCATTAATTGGTTAAAAACAAATAGAAATCATTAACCGGCAGTTTGCTCTTTTCAATAATTTAACGTCGCATTTGACTGAAAAATATCACTGTTCTTATTTATTTTAGTAATTGCAGACACGCTCAGTGCAGTATCGGTACCCCAGACCCTGAATAAAGTCGAAGGTGACTCCCTGGAACTGAGTTGTGAAGTATCCAAGCAAACATCCCAGCACACACACGTGGCTGTCGCATGGTACCTACAGAAGGGAGATCAGAATCTCGAGGTCATCTCTTTGACAAGAGATTTTATTCTGCATTCTGGAGCAAGATATAAAGAAAGGCAGGCATCAGGAGATGTACGACTGGACAAGATTGGAGTGACTTCATTCAAACTCAGTATCTGCAAACTACAAGTGTTTGATCAGGGAGAGTTTTATTGTGAGGCTAGAGAGTGGGTGCAGGACCCAGATAAATCCTGGTATAATATTGCCCATAAGTTCACTGAAAATACAACAGTGTATATAAAACCAGCAGGAATACAAGGTATGTATTTGGACAGACCCGATTCTGGTGATAGTGTTGCCAATAATACCATTTGTTCAAATATTTGAAAATATGTAAATTTACAGTCATCAAAATCTATATATGCCATATTCTATGATTAGTAATAATGCTGTATTGTGTAAAACCATTCAAAGTGCCATACTTTTAAATTCTCTCATCGGTGCTAAAATGCTAACTGTACTTTACATTAATATGTTTTTGTATTGATATAGTCTTTAATTCAGATAGGTATTGAGGGTAAACAGTGCTACATTTTAAAAGCAGTACACTTTACAATGTTACAACATTGCAGGTTAGCATGAGCTTCTTAATTTTCATCTCACCTTATCTTAGCAAGTGATTCGCTTTTGTCTGGCAGTCAGACCTTGTTGTAGACCTCACATGATTAGAATTTCAGCGATTCTGTTAAATAAGGTCACGTTTGAAACCTGAATGATTCTGTACAAATGTAGCCATTTTGAAATCACAGATGCATACACAGGGGAGTCACATGACTAAGCCACACGCTTGGCAATGGCATTTTCTTGGAGACACTGTTTCGATTCTGTTGACGGATGACTATCTGCCAAAATGCAATAGCTGCATTCAGATATTAATAGTTAACATTGCAAATCTGTTGACCTACTTAAAATGCTGCCAAGCAAAAATATTCCAAAGATAAAGTGGAGATTGGGATAGAATTAAATTGGCTGCAGCCAGTGTAGTTTTGTGGCGAGCTACAGCTCTTCTGGTACACAAATGGAAAGAAGATTGTTTTGATGTTCAGTGTTAAGACAGTAATAAGATACTCTTTAAAGACTGGCATCCAACAGACTTCTCACTTCGATAATGCAACAACACTGAAAATCAAGAAGATTGTTTTCTATATAATATAAAATAAAAACAGAAAATGCAGTCGATACAGAAATTCTGCCAGCATCGGTGGAGAGAGAAACAGAGTTAACGTTTTGTGGCCGAATCACTCTTCTTCAGAGTTAAAGTTGTGGTGTTCTTTGTGTTGTTTATTTCAGGATGGCTGGCATAGTGGTAACAAAGACCACAAAACAGCTTGAATTTGAACAAAGCTATAAATTTATTAACACTAGGAATTTGGATTTGACACAGACTGCTAAATTATACACAGTTGATTATTAACATATAAACTACACTCACCTACACCTAATCTCTATTCTGTTAGATACTATGATCTGCTCTTACTCACACTATCTTGACTTCAGTCTGTCTCTAACTAACTCCTGCACTACTCTCTCCTCACAAAGCATAGCATCAATGCCTTATATACTTGTAACTGTAGCTCCCTCTAGTAGCTATTCTTATTTTTTAAATCATCTTTATTGTCACAAGTAGGTTTACATTGCAATGAGGTTACTGTGAAAAGCCCCTAGTCACCACATTCCGGCGCTTGTTCGGGTACACGGAGGGAGAATTCAGAATGTCCAAATTACCTAACAGCACGTTTTTCTAGACTAGTGGGAGGAAACCGGAGTACCCGGAGGAAACTCACGCAGACACGGGGAGAATGTGCAGACTCCGCACAGACAGTGACCCAAGCCGGGAATCAAACCTGGGACCCTGACGCTGTGAAGCCACAGTGCTAACCACTGTGCTACCGTGCTGCCCACATTCTAAACATGTAATTAACCCTTGCAGTCCTTACATTTATGATAATACCACAAAAGTGAGGGAGAAATGTATTGGATTATCTACCCTGACACCAACTCTCACAGCTACCTGACCTACAGCTCCTCACACCCCACTTCCTTTCACACTCCATCTCAATCTACCTGTTTCTCCGCCTCCGCCGTATCTGTTTCAATAAATGGCACTTCTTACATGCCTGCCTTTTTCCTGAACCGAGGTGTGGTTGAAGGGAACTCAACTGGGTTTGACCCATCTCCCACACCTCTGCCTTCACCCCTTCCCCCTCCTCTCAGAACCATGGCAGAGTTTCCCTCGTTCTGACTTCACCCCATAAGCCTCCGCATTCAGAGGATCATCCGCTGATCATTTTCACCAACTCCTTCCTCCACTGTCAGCATTCTGCAGGAACCGCTCTCTCTGTGAAACCCTGATATGCTCCTTCATCACTACTAACTCCTCATCCCCTCCCACAGCACCTTATCTTGCAATTGCTGAATGTGAAATACCTTTTCCTTTACATCCTTCCTCCTCACCATTTAAGGCCCCAAACACTCATTTCACTTGAAGCAACATTTCACTTGCTCTTCCTTCAACTGTATTTGCTGCTTCCAATGAGGCCTCCTTCACCTCGAGGAGACTAAGTACAGATTGGGTGACCATTATGTGAAATACATTCGCTCAGTATGCAAGCATGACTCCAACCTTTCTGTTGCTTACCACTTCAAATCAGCATCTTGCTCTCACACCCACATGTCAGTTTTTGGCCTTTTACAATTTACCAGTGAAGCTCAAACCGGAGGAGCAGCACCTCATGTTCTGAGTAGGTACATTACAGCCCTTGTGAGTCAACATTGAGTTCAACAACTTTAGACTGTGACCTTTCTCCTCAATCTTGACCCCTTTTTATTATCCAAAACATTTTTTGTCCCAATGAAAAATACTCCTTCCCTTCCCCACTGGGCCACCTGTCACTTGTTCTTAAGCATTGCTTTCACTGAGCACTATCCTTAGTCCTCCGATTGCCATTAATTCTTCCTCTGTCTTGTATCCTTTAATAATAATCTTTATTGTCACAAGTAGGCTTA
Source organism: Scyliorhinus torazame (assembly GCF_047496885.1). Lineage (NCBI taxonomy): Eukaryota > Metazoa > Chordata > Chondrichthyes > Carcharhiniformes > Scyliorhinidae > Scyliorhinus > Scyliorhinus torazame. The sequence goes on along the minus strand of NC_092714.1, from coordinate 69,081,985 downwards.
CATTAACACTGCAATGAAGTTACTGTGAAAAGCCCCTAGTCGTCACACTCCAGCACCTGTTCGGGTACATAGAGGGAGAATTCAGAATGTCCAAATTACCTAACAAGCACGTCTTTCGGGACTTGTGAGAGGAAACCGGAGGACCCGGAGGAATCCCACGCAGACACAGGTACAACGAGCAGACTCCACACAGACTGTGATCCAAGCTGAGAATCGAACCTGGGACCCTGGCGCTGTGAAGCCTCCTGAACACCACACCGCAACCTCCGCTGTAACCACCGTGCTAGAGTGTCCTACATATCTATATTACAATCTTCCTAGCTCTCACTTTCCATTCTACTCCAGCTGTTCCACCCCCTCTTATACAGTATCAAATCCATCTTGTCTCCCCCTCTTTAGCTATGAAGAGTCATACAAACTCAAAAAGTTCTCAGTTTCCCTCCCCTCAGATGCTGCCAGATCTGCTGCATTTTTCCAGAATTTTCTGTTTTTATTTAAAATTTACATCATCTGCCGTATTTTGCTTTTAAAATTGTTTTTATACACCTGCCACAGTAACTTCAGTGTCCTTAATTAAATTTCATGCACCTTCTTCTGAGCTTTAGGCACATAGCTGGTCTGGCACAGATTGATTGAGTGATAGGCTGCACATGTCCCTCTCGGTGCCCCATGGTACCAGGGAGGCCGCCTCATGAACAGGAAGGGGTTCCACTCCCTCAATGTCCAGGTGGTGTGTGACCACCAGGTGAGCTTCATATATGTGTGCGTTTTCCAGGAAGCGTGCAAGACAACTTCATCCTCGGCCAGACACAGATCCCTGCAGCACCGAGAACAACCCCGCTATCAAACAGGACTCTTTTTTTTTTGGCCTTGGTCGGGAATGTCCTGCCGAGGCTGCAGTTGCCTTATTACCTACCCTGGCACCCCGATTTCTACCCCCCCCCCCCCCACCCCGAACACCACACCGTTACCTCCGGCCCCCCACCTGCCCCAACCTAACTCATAAGGGATCCTCTCGCTCACGCCACCTCCTAAGGTGCAGGGCACCCCCAGACCCAATCCCTGACATGGGCAAACTGGCACCCGGCTCTTTCGCACTGGTATCCTGGCAGTCCCACCTGGGCACTATGGCAGTGCCAATGTGGCATTGTCAGGGCACCTGGGTGGCAGTGGAAGTGCCAGGGTACCAACCTGCCCAAAGCCTGATCACTTGGGGGCTTCCCGTGGCCTGGAGGACACCCCCGCCCCAGGTGCCGTTATGCCTGGTCTGCACAAACATGGACCAGTGCTAAGCGGCGCAATAGCAAAGTCTCCCAGGCGCGGGCGTTTGCTCCCAGGCTTCGGAAGAATCGGATGGCGGCGTATTATATTTTTCGTTAGATCTTGCGAGGCTGTCCGAGTATCTTAATCTCGCGAGAGGCCCTTTTATGAGATTTAATGGTCTTGTCGTGTCACCGAGTCAGGTGCAATGAGACCGTTCGATTGTGCCCATAATTATTTTTATGCTACGTGAACTACAGCAACTGAGCATTTTGCTGCTACTTTATTCAAATATTTGTCAATTTATACTCTTCAGTTCTCAAATGGTATTTTTTAACGCAACTCACAGGAATTCCTTTTTTATTGCAGCTTACAAGACAAGGACCAGTCCTTGTTCACAGGCACCCTGGATGCACATGCAAACCTGGAAGATATTCTTTCTTTACATTGCAAACCTACTGCTGATCTAATGGAGAAAAGCATCATTGCTTTGCTGGGCCAAGAACACATCCAGCAAATTTCTTCAATTTGCCAAGTGGCTTCCTTGCAAAAATTACAGTGGTTAAAGAAATTCAAGAGTCATCGTTTTGTGTTTGGCAACTCTCTTTGTGGTTAGGCACGGAGAAGACCCAGAAAAGCCATGCAGCATTTTTATGATGTTGTCACGCACAAGGACTACAATGCATTAATGTGGGGTTAATGAGCTCGAGGTTCAAGTATGCCACACCCATTCCTCAGGCTAAATGACTGCTTAGGTGTCCAATATGATGTGAGCAGGGGGTATATGCTCATTTCTGACCATTTGTCAGATTTATCGATTGACATCTAGGGTGCACATCAAAACATTGAATAATATGTTCAAATGCTACAGATTCAACTTCTGTACATGTCCTCCAGTATCCTGTAGAGAAAATTCAACCTTGATGTCTTCCAAGCAGTGAATGTTGCTTAATGAGAGTACAAGTCACCAATAAATTCCGCTAATATCATAGGGCTACTTTTACAACTCCAGTTTCTGTTGAGGTGAGGCTGTGTGCTGGAAGGGCAGTGTCACTAAAGTTACATCAGTATTGTCTCCTCACAGCGAAGTCTTTACATATGGGGCCTGAAATACAGGTGGGTGATCACTTGGCACTACAAGTGGACTATTCTGTCTACAAATGTGACCATATCAATATGGTGCCAAATGTAACTTCATTAGCATTATTGCTTCACAGCGCCAGGGTCCCAGGTTCGATTCCCGGCTTGGTCACTGTCTATGTGGGGTCTGGACGTTCTCCCCGTGTCTGCGTGGGTTTCCGCCGGGTGCTCTGGTTTCCTCCCACAGTCCAAAGATGTGCTGGTTAGGTGGATTGGCTATGCTAAATTGCCCTTAGTGTCCAGAAAAAGGTTAGGTGGGGCTGCTGGGTTACGGAGATAGGGTGGAGGGTGCTCTTTCCAAGGGCCAGTGCAGAATCGATGGGCTGAATGGCCTCCTTCTGCACTGTAAATTCTATGATCCTTGATCAGCTATTTTATTTCAAAGAAACTCGACACAAACCTTTTCTCATGGGCTTGCTATTTCTTTCCATTTGAGCTTCCTCCCACAGTTTCTTGGAAGCAGATTGTTCTATTCATGCATGGTGGGCTATTAGGTTCAGGCAAGGGGAGGCAGGAGAATACACTGATGGTAAAACATTTGTCGGAACATAGTTTACTGGGATCTCCATCAAATCTTCAGGGCTGCCTTTTGGGGGATGAGGCAGATTTGTTCCTACCAATTTCTATTTTAGATTTTATTGCATTTTTAAAATTTATTACGTTTTTAAAATAAATGTCTTTGTTTATTTTCTTGCTGTCATTGCCATGCTGTTTCAATTTCTTACATACTTATTTGTTGTCTTTTGATCTTTCAACTATTTTTCCAACAATATATGTTCAGCTAATCTGCCTATAGTTACCCATTTTATGCCTCCCTCCCTTTTTGAATAGGGTTACATTGGCAGTTTTGCAGACGACACAAAGGTTGGTGGAATTGTGGATAGCGATGAGGACTGTCAGAGGATACAGCAGGATTTATATCATTTGGAGACTTGGGCGGAGAGATGGCAGATGGAGTTTAATCCGGACAAATGTGAGGTAATGCATTTTGGAAGGTCTAATGCAGGTAGGGAATATACAGTGAATGGTAGAACTCTCAAGAGTATTGACAGTCAGAGAGATCTAGGTGTACAGGTCCACAGGTCACTGAAAGGGGCAACACAGGTGGAGAAGGTAGTCAAGAAGGCATACGGCATGCTTGCCTTCATTGGCCGGGGCACTGAGTACAAGAATTGGCAAGTCATGTTGCAGCTGTATAGAACCTTAGTTCGACCACACTTGGAGTATAGTGTTCAATTCTGATTGCCACACTACCAGAAGGATGTGGAGGCTTTAGAGAGGGTGCAGAAGAGAGTTACGAGGATGTTGCCTGGTATAGAGGGCATTAGTTATGAGGAGCGGTTGAATAAACTCGGTTTGTTCTCACTGGGACGACAGAGGTTGAGGGGCGACCTGATAGAGGTCTACAAAATTATGAGGGGCATCGACAGAGTGGATAGTCAGAGGCTTTTTCCCAGGGTAGAGGGGCCAATTACTAGGGGGCATAGGTTTAAGGTGCGAGGGGCAAGGTTTAGAGGAGATGTACGAGGCAAGTTTTTTACACAGAGGGTAGTGGGTGCCTGAACTCGCTGCCGGAGGAGGTGGTGGAAGTAGGGATGACAGTGACATTTAAGGGGCACCTTGACAAATACTTGAATAGGATGGGAATAGAAGGATACGGACCCAGGAAGCGTAGAAGATTTTAGTTTAGAGGGGCAGCATGGTTGGCACAGGCCTGGAGGGCCGAAGGGCCTGTTCCTGTGCTGTACCTTTCTTTGTTCTTTGTTTTTTTATAACCCTCTGGCACTTCTTCAGAATCCAAGGATTTTTGGAAAATTACAACCAACGCACCCATTGGGCGAAATTCTCCCGAAATGGCGCGATGTCCGCCGACTGGCGCCCAAAACGGCGCCAATCAGACAGGCATCGCGCCGCCCCAAAGGTGCGCTTTGGGGGCCGAGCCCCAACATTGAGGGGCTAGGCCGGCGCCGGAGGAATTTCTGCCCCGCCAGCTGGCGGAAACGGCCTTTGTTGCCCCGCCAGCTGGCGCGGAAATGACATCCCCGGGCGGCGCATGCGCGGGAGCGTCAGCGGCCACTGACAGTTTCCCATGCATGCGCAGTGGAGGGAGTCTCTTCCGCCTTCGCCATGGTGGAGACCCCCAGGACCCCGGAGCCCACCCACGCCACCTTGTCCCGCCGTTCAAAAGGTGGTTTAATCCACGCCGGCGGGACAGGCAATTTATCGGCGGGACTTCGGCCCATCCGGGCAGGAGAATCGAGCGGGGGGGCCTGCCAACCGGCGCGGCCCGATTCCCGCCCCCGCCGAATATCCGGTGCCGGAGACTTCGGCAACCGGCGGGGGCGGGATTCACGGCAGCCCCCGGCGATTCTCCAACCCGGCGGGGGGTCGGAGAATGACGCCCATTATCTCTGCAGCTAATTCTTTTAGGATTCTAGGATACAAGCAAACAGGGAGAGGGGACTTATCTGCCTTTAGCTCCATTAGTTTGTCTCATATTTATTTTCTAGTGATAATGATTTAATTCCTCCCCTGAATTCGTTAGTATTAATGGGATGTTCGAAGTATCTTCTGCTTTAAAGACTGATGCAAAACATTTGTCTTATTCTTCCATTTCCTTGTTCCCCAACTTAGAATATTTTCTCCTTATTGGGATATATTTTTGCTGACAGTCGTGAATTTCTCCTTAAATATCTGCCAATATTTAATGTCTTTCCTGCTAATCTATCCGCCCAATCCACTTAGCTAACTCTATCCTCATTTCATTGTAATTCCCTTTATTTAAGTTAAATACAGTTATTTCTGACTCAAATTTCTCAATTTTGTTATGATCACTACTTCCTGCGGGATCTTTTACTCTGAGGTCATTTATTAAACCTGCCTCAGTACCCATTACCAGATCCAAGATAGCCTGTTCCCTGGTTGGCTCCAACTATCCCTAATGCATTCTCTGAATTCATTGTAATAGTCTTTCCCATCAACATGAAGGTTAAAGTCACCCATAATTATTGCTCTATTCTATTTACATACTCCCTGTTATTTATTGATTTATAGCCTTTCATAAAAATATATGTAGAAAATAGAAGCAGGAGGAGGCCATTCAGCCCTTTGAGCCTGCTCCGCCATTCATTATGATCATGGCTCCTCATCAAGTTCAATACCCTAATCCCGCCTTCTCCCATGTACCTTGATCCCTTCAGCCCCAAGAACTATATCGAATTCCTTCTTGAAATTACACAATTTGCTATAGTGTGGCTACTGTTTGGGGGTCTAGACACTACTTTCATTTGATTTGATTTATTATTGTCACATGTATTAGTATACAGTGAAAAGTATTGTTTCTTGCATGCTGTACAAACAATGCATACCGTACATAGGGAAGGAAGGAGAGACTGCAGAATATAATGTTACAGTCATAGCAAGGTGTAGAGAAAAGATCAACTTAATACGAAGTAGGTCCATTTAAAAGTCTGATGGCAGTAGGGAAGAAGCTGTTCTTGAGTCGGTTAGTACGGGACTTCAAACTTTGGTCACTTTCTCCTGATGGAAGAAGGTGGAAGAGAGTATATCCGGGGTGCGTGGGGTCCTTAATTATGCCTTTCCGAGGCATCGGGAATTATAGACAGAGTCAATGGATGAGAGGCTGGTTTGCGTGATGGATTGAGCTACATTCACGACCTTTTGTAGTTTCCTGCGGTCTTGGGCAGAGCAGGATCCATACCAAGCTGTGATACAACCAGAAAGAATGCTCTCTATGGTGCATCTGTAGAAGTTCGTGAGAGTCGTAGCTGACATGCCAAATCTCCTTAGTCTTCTGAGAAAGTAGAGTCATTGGTGGGCTTTCTTAACTAGAGTGTCAGCATCGAGGGACCAGGACAGGTTGTTGGTGATCTGGACACCTACAAACTTGAACCATTCGACCCTTTCTACTCGTTCCTATTGATGTAGACAGGGGCATGCTCTCCACTATGCTTCCTGAAGTCGATGACAATCTCCTTCGCTTTGTTGACATTGAGAGAGAGATTATTGTTGTCGCACCAGTTCACCATATTCTCTACCTCATTCCTGTACTCTGTCTCATCATTGTTTGAGATCTGGCCCACTACGGTGGTGTCATCAGCAAATTTGAAAATCGAGTTGGAGGGGAATTTGGCCACACAATCATAGGTGTATAAGGAGTATAGTAGGGGCTGAGGACACAGCCTTGTGGGGCACTAGTGTTGAGGATGATCGTAGCGGAGGTGTTGTTACCTATCCTTACTGATTGTGGCCTGTAGGTTAGCAAGTTCAGGATCCAGTCGCAGAGGGAGGGGCCAAGGCCACGGAGTTTGGAGATGAGTGTCGTAGGAATGATGGTGATGAAGGCTGAGCTGTAGTCAATGTGGTAGTATGTATTGGGGGTCATGTGGGACTGGAAGCCCTAATGTCATTGGCTGACAGATCCCGGGTCCTGGTTGGCCGTTGACCTCTAGTTCCGCCCTGAAGGCGCAGTATAAGAAGCCGGAGTCTTCCCCCGCAGGCCAGTTTACTATCGAGCTGCGGGGGAACAGACACGCTTAATAAAGCCTCATCGACTTCACTCTATTCGTCTCACGGAGTCTTTGTGCGCTACAATTTATTAAGCGTGCCTAAAAAGGACTATGGAGCTCAGGATCATTCCGGAATGCCTGAGGATCAGCCCCCACGCAGTGAACGCGGCAGCAGCCTTCAAGCACTGGCAGACTTGCTTCGAGGCCTACCTCAGAACGACCACCGGCCGGGTCACAGAAGACCAAAAACTGCAGGTCCTGCACTCGAGGGTGAGCACGGAGATTTTCTCCCTCATCGAAGACGCGGAGGATTTCCAGACGGCGTTCGCAGCACTGAAAAGTCTCTATGTCCGCCCAGTTAACCAAATCTACGCTTGCTACCAGCTCGCGACGAGACGGCAAGCTCCCGGAGAATCAATGGACGAATTCTACGCCGCGCTGCTGATTTTGGGACGAGCCTGCAGCTGCCCGTCGGTGAACGCAAACGAACACACGGACATGTTAATGCGCGATGCTTTTGTGGCAGGTATGCAATCCTCCCAAATCCGCCAAAGACTTCTAGAAAAAGAGTCGCTAGGACTCTCAGAGGCACGGGCCCGAGCAGCCTCCCTAGACGTGGCCGCGCGTAATACCCGCGCCTACGGCCCCGACCGCGCGGCAACCCATTGGGCCCCGTACGTACCTGTCGCGGCAAACCCCCTACCCCCCCCCGGACACCCCACAGGCTTGCGCGGTCCAAACGCCGAGTCGCACCGGGGGCGCCCGCTGTTATTTCTGCGGCCAGGCGAAACACCCCCGACAGCGCTGCCCGGCCCGCGCAGCTATCTGCAAAAGCTGCGGGAAAAAGGGCCATTATGCGGTTGTGTGCCGGTCCCGCGAGGTCGCCGCTGTCCCGGGAGAACAGGGAGCCCTGCAAGCCGTTTACGCGCCCCAACCCCCCCAGCACGCCATGTACGACCCGCAGGCGCAGCCGCTCTGGGTCTCGACCACCGCGGTCCCGGGAGAACAGGGAGCCCTGCACGCCGCTTACGCTCCCCAACCCCCCTCCCCGCAGCCCATGTATGACCCGCCGCCGGCGCTACCGCTTTGGGTCCCGGCCAACACTCTCCACGGAGAGGAGGGAGTTTTGCGCGTCCCTAACGCCCCCCTAACCCCCACCCCGCGCCCCACGCCTGACCCGCCGGCACCACCTACTTGGGCCCCGACCACCGCTGTCCCCGGTGAGGGAGCTCCGCGCGGTCCTAGCTCTCGCGGTCCTAGCGCTCGCGGTCCTAGCGCTCCCAGCCCCCCCAGCGCACCATGTGCGACCCATAGACGCTGCCATTTTGGGTCCCGGCCACCACGAGGGGAGGAGGGGCGCCGCCATCTTGGACCGCCCCAGACCTGTACGACGCGTGGGGGCGGCCATTTTGTCCACCCCCGCCGCCATCTTGTGACCCCCCAGCCACGTGCGATGTATGGGGGTGGCCATTTTGTCCATCCCCGACGCCATCTTGGACAGCAACAACGGACCCCACTCCACTACTACAATCACGTCTCGCTTCAATTACGCTCGATCAAGCTCGGCCCCGGACACTCCAGACGACGACGACAACGGTGCTAATAAACGGCCACGAGACGCCATGCCTAGTCGACTCCGGGAGCACGGAGAGCTTTATACACCCCAACACGGTAAGACGCTGTTCCTTGACCACCTATCCCAGCGCACAAAAGATTTCCCTAGCTGCAGGATCCCACTCCGTACAGATCCAGGGATTCTGCATAGTTACCCTAACGGTGCAGGGGAGGGAGTTCAAAAACTACAAACTAAACGTCCTTCCCCAACTCTGTGCCCCCACCTTGCTGGGATTAGATTTCCAATGCAATCTACAGAGCCTTACGTTCAAATTCGGCGGCCCAATACCCCCACTCACTATCTGCGGCCTCGCAACCCTCAAGGTGCAACCCCCGTCCTTGTTTGCGAACCTCACCCCGGATTGCAAACCCGTCGCCACTAGGAGCAGACGGTACAGCGCCCAGGACCAGACCTTCATTTGGTCCGAAGTCCAGCGGCTACTAAAGGAGGGCATAATCCAGGCCAGCAATAGTCCCTGGAGAGCGCAGGTGGTAGTAGTGAAGACAGGGGAGAAACAAAGGATGGTCATTGACTATAGCCAGACCATCAACAGGTACACACAACTAGACGCGTACCCTCTCCCCCGCATATCCGACATGGTCAACCGGATTGCCCAATATAAAGTCTTCTCCACCGTGGACCTCAAGTCCGCCTACCATCAGCTCCCCATCCGCCCAAGTGACCGCAAGTACACAACCTTCGAGGCAGATGGGCGATTATACCATTTCCTACGGGTCCCTTTTGGCGTCACAAACGGGGTCTCGGTCTTCCAACGGGAGATGGACCGAATGGTTGATCAACATGGGTTGCGGGCCACGTTCCCGTATCTCGACAATGTAACCATCTGCGGCCACGATCAGCAGGACCACGACGCCAACCTCCAAAAATTCCTCCAGACCGCCAAAGCCTTGAACCTCACGTACAACGAGGACAAGTGCGTTTTTAGCACCAATCGGCTAGCCATTCTGGGCTACGTAGTGCGCAATGGGATAATAGGCCCCGACCCCGAACGTATGCGCGCACTCATGGAATTTCCCCTCCCGCACTGCCCAAAAGCCCTGAAACGCTGCCTGGGTTCTTTTCATACTACGCCCAGTGGGTCCCCCAGTACGCAGACAAGGCCCGCCCCCTAATACAGACCACGACCTTCCCTCTGTCGACAGAGGCTTGCCAGGCCTTCAGCCGCATCAAAGCGGATATCGCAAAGGCCACGATGTGCGCCATCGACGAGTCCCTCCCCTTCCAGGTCGAGAGCGACGCCTCCGACGTAGCTCTAGCGGCCACCCTTAACCAAGTGGGCAGACCCGTGGCCTTTTTCTCCCGGACCCTCCACGCCTCAGAAATCCGCCACTCTTCAGTAGAAAAGGAAGCCCAAGCCATAGTGGAAGCTGTGCGACATTGGAGGCATTACCTGGCCGCCAGGAAATTCACTCTCCTCACTGACCAACGCTCGGTAGCCTTCATGTTCGATAATGCACAGCGGGGCAAAATCAAAAACGACAAGATCTTAAGGTGGAGGATCGAGCTCTCCACCTTCAACTATGAGATTTTGTATCGGCCCGGAAAGCTGAACGAGCCGTCCGATGCCCTATCCCGCGGCACATGTGCCAACGCACAAATTAACCGCCTCCAAACCCTCCACAAGGACCTCTGCCACCCGGGGGTCACTCGGTTTTACCACTTCATCAAGTCCCGCAATCTCCCATGCTCTTTAGAGGAGGTCCTTACAGTCACAAGGGACTGCCACATCTGCGCGGAATGCAAGCCGCATTTTTTCAGGCCGGATGGAACGCACCTGATTAAGGCTTCCCGCCCCTTTGAACGCCTCAGTCTCGATTTCAAAGGGCCCCTCCCCTCCACCGACCGCAACGTATATTTTCTTAATGTGGTGGACGAATACTCCCGCTTCCCTTTTGCCATTCCCTGTTCTGACATGACCGCGGCCACAGTCATTAAAGCCCTGAACAGCATCTTCACACTGTTCGGTTACCCCGCATACGTCCACAGCGACAGGGGGTCCTCTTTCATGAGTGACGAGCTGCGCCAGTTCCTGCTCAGCAAGAGCATAGCCTCAAGCAGGATGACCAGCTACAACCCCCGGGGGAACGGGCAAGTAGAGAGGGAGAACGGCACGGTCTGGAAGGCCGTCCTACTGGCCCTACGGTCCAGGGACCTCCCAGTTTCACGGTGGCAGGAGGTCCTCCCGGACGCTCTCCACTCCATCCGGTCGTTATTATGTACGAGCACTAATCAAACGCCTCATGAGCGTCTCCTTGTTTTCCCTAGGAGGTCCTCCTCTGGAACGTCGCTGCCGACCTGGCTGGTGGCTCCAGGACCCATCCTGCTCCGAAAGCATGTGCGGGCACATAAGGCGGACCCGTTGGTCGAAAGGGTTCACCTCCTCCACGCGAACCCCCAGTACGCCTACGTGGAGTGCCCCGACGGCCGACAGGACACGGTCTCCCTGCGGGATCTGGCGCCCGCCGGCAACACGCACACCCCCCCGACACCATCAACCCAACCCCCCCCCCTTCCTGCCACCGCCGCACCCCGCGACCGCCCCCTTCCCAGGAGGATCGGTTCCTCTCCCCTCAGCACCGACAAAGAATAAAGCCCAAGCTGAAACCGTAAGGCTCCTGGAGGCGACAACACCGGTACAAGCACCACCACCACCGGGGCCGAGGCGAGCGACACGGACGACCAGACCACCCGACCGACTCGTGGCGTCGATCTAAAACTAAATATGGACTTTTCACAAGAACATTTTGCTTTTCTTCCTATACCCTCTGTAAATAGTTGCAACAGGACAAAATTGTACAATACTGTATTGCCATGTGAATGTTTTTTTTTCCTCCCAGGACCAGCCCTGTAAACCCTTACCACCATACGAAGCATCACCCCGCCGGGTTCATTTTTGACAAGGGGTGAATGTGGTAGTATGTATTGGGGGTCATGTGGGACTGGAAGCCCTAATGTCATTGGCTGACAGATCCCGGGTCCTGGTTGGCCGTTGACCTCTAGCTCCGCCCTGAAGGCGGAGTATAAGAAGCCGGAGTCTTCCCCCGCAGGAAAGTTTACTATCGAGCTGCGGGGGAACAGACACGCTTAATAAAGCCTCATCGACTTCACTCTATTCGTCTCATGGAGTCTTTGTGCGCTACAGTCAATAAATAGGAGTCTGACATAGGTGTCCTTGTTATCTAGGTGTTCCAGGGTAGAGTGCAGGGCCATGGAGATGCCATCTGCTGTCGACCTGGTGCAGCGGTAGGCGAACTATAGTGGATCAAGGCAATCCGGGAGGCTGGAGTTGAATCGTGCCATGACTAACCTTTCGAAGCACTTCATGATGATGGATGTCAGAGCCACTGGACGATAGTCATTAAGGCACACTGCTTGGCTTTTTTTTGGTACAGGGATGATGGTCGTCTTCTTGAAGCAGATAGGGACCTCAGATTGTTGTAAAGAGAGGTTGAAGATGTCTGCGAATAATAATAATAATAGCTTATTGTCACAAGTAGGCTTCAATGAAGTTACTGTGTAAAGCCCCTAGTCGCCACATTCCGGCACCTGTTTGGGGAGGCCAGTATGGGAATTGAACCCGCGCTGCTGGCATTGTTCTGCATTACAAGCCAGCTGTTTAGCCACTGTGCTAAACCAGGCCCTCACTAGAATACCCCCGCCAGCTGATCCGCGCAAGACCTGAGTGCTCGTCAGGGTACCCCATTCGGGCCAGTGGCTTTCCATGGGTTGACCTTCGAGAAGGCTGCTTTGACGTCTGCAATGGTGATCTCAGATACAAGTTCATCCGAGGCTTCTGGAGTGGAGGGCATACCCTCGCTGACCTCTTGCTCAAAGCGTGCATAGAATGCATTGATCTCATCAGGGAGGGGTGCATTGGAGCTGGTGATTTTACATGCCTTCATCTTGTAGCCCGTTATGTCTTGCAGACCTTGCCATAGACTGCGGGGACCTTGTGGCTAGCCTGGGACTTGAGTTTGGTCCGTTACTGTCTTTTGGCATCTTTAATGGATTTCTTTAGATCATATCTGGCTTTCTTGTATAGGTCAGGGTTGCCTGACTTGAACGCCTCAGACCTAGACTTCAGCAAGCAGTGGATTTGCTTCTTTGGCACACAGTCTTCTACACACTTACTAATGAAGTCAGTTACTGGAGTGGCGTACTTGTTCTGGCGGGTCGCAGAGCTTTTAAATACTGACCAGTCCACTGACTCTAAGCAGTCCCGTAGGAGAACATCCGATTCGTCAGACCAACAATGCACAACTTTCTTTGACGGATTCTCCCGCTTCAGTTTTTGCTTATAAGCCGGGAGCAGACGCACAGCCTTGTGGTCAGATTTGCCAAAGTGTGGGTGGGCGATAGAGTGGTAGGCATGTTTGATATTTGTGTAGCAGTGGTCCAGGATGTTTGGGCCTCTGGTGGAACAGGTGACGTGTTGGTGGTAACGCGGTAGTACGCTCTTGAGTTTGGCCTGATTGAAGTCCCCAACTACAATGAACTAGGCCTTGGGATGTTTCGGTTCAAGGCTATTTGCGGTGGTGAATATTTCGCCCAGTGCGATTTTCACGTTTGCATTTTCACGTACTGCTACAAATGGTAGGTTGGATGTTTGAACCACAGATGATGGCAATTAACATTCAGAGAATCATAGAATTTACAGTGCAGAAGGAGGGCATTTGGCCCATCGAGTCTGCACTGGCCCTTTGAAAGAGCACCCTACTTAAGCTCACACCCTCACCTCACCTTTTTAGACACTAAGGGCAATTTAGCATGGCCAATCCACCTAACCTGCACATCTTTAAACTGTGGGAGGAAACCGGAGCATGCGGGGGAAACCTACGCAGATGCGGGGAGAACGTGCAGACTCTGCACAGACAGTGATCCAAGCCGGGAATCGAACCTGGGACCCTGGAGCTGTGAAACAACTGTGCTAACCACTGTGCTACCGTGCCACCCACATTAACTATTCTCTGAAATATTTTTCACAATTGAAGGCAATCAAAATTATCACTGTGCTAATTCGGTTTCTATAAGGTAGAGAAAACTGAAGTGGCTTTCTATTAAAGATACTTTAATGAATATTAGTAAGCCTCATTGATTTTGCATATTTCCTTGGTGGAGATTATGTATTTATTGAGCTATTAAATTCAAATAATGACTTCCAGGAAAGTGGGGGACGGGGTACCTATAATTACAACATCAATGGTTATTCTATATGCTTCACTAATACTTGAAAATGTAATTCTATATCAAATTTTGGTGAATATAATGTATTACAAAGAAATATTTATTTAACCTCTTTGGAGTGCATCATCATGTTAATGCAGAGTTGTTCCGATCGTTTCCTCCATGGGCCCACTTAGCGGCAAACATTGAAAGCACATAAAAACAATTATAATATTGAACTTCAATCCTCCTGGACCCCTGCTAAATTAAAAGATTATTCTGTGCAATTATCTTCACACAAATGTACTCGTGAGGCTGCAGGCTTAAATTAAAAACTAATTCTGCGCAATTAAACATATCACCTGGCATATTAATCTGTTGTGGCAAACAGATATTATTTCAGTGCTTTTTCACGTGCCAGACAGCCACTGTTTTATTGGCCGTGTATAGTTAATGAGCTCTAATTTGAGCATCTTAGTGTTGATAGATCATGTTGAATAACCTGTGCTTCTTCCTGATGAATTCACCCACGTTTAATATGTGGTAATGTTGCAAGTGACGTGTGATAAGCTTCTTAAACTGCCTGAATAAAAAGAAAATGTGATGTATTGTTCAACATTGAATTTATTGTCTGTCATTTTGTAGTTGACTTTCAAACTGATAAACATGCCATGAGAGTTTTCTAATTAAGTTACATTTGTTCTCATCTTCCAGCTGCTTTTGATATGAAGCTCTGTCTTTTCCTTGTCGACAGCAGTGTTTGAATTGAATGGACTAATTGCCAAGAAACGCGCCGCCTGCTGAAGTGAAAATCAAACACCTCGCATTTAGTCTTGTAGTTCAGGACTGTCAAAATGATTTTCAATTATTGGAAAAGAGATATTAAATTAAGGAGGGTGTTTTTGTGCAATGTTGTCTCCCTGCCAGCCAGCCGCTTTGTTACTCTTGTGCATTTGTCAAAAGGAGCAGTTACAACATCCACAATGAGCTAGGCTGCCAGGCAGACTAATGATACGCTAATGGTACAGGAGCAAATGTTCTTGGACAGACATCAAGATTCCATAAACTGCTGATAATTGGCATTGCTTTAAAGAGGAAATGAAAATGGTCATTACAGCTTCAGCATGTGGGATTTCATGATGACATAGGCCAAACGGATGAATTGGTACCACTTGATGTTGATACATTTACACAGGTTTTATCCAAAGTACAGTAGTAAAAAATAAAACTGGCATCCTCCTGTGAGTGCTGCTAATATTTATGATGCATAATCGTAGCCAGTCCTATCAATTTCCACAACATATCTGTGCCATGCTGTGGCTTGTTGGAAAGGCAGGCAGAAGCCAGTAACCTTTAAAGCAGCATGACTTTTGATGCCTTGATCCGTCAACGCCAATAATAGCAGCTCAAAGCAAAATCAGTGTAAGAAGATAAAGTCAGATATTATTTCTGTGTTAAAAAAGAGAGCAAGGGTGACTCAAAAATCTACAGACCAGTCAGTTTGACATCTATTGTGGACAAATTTATGACAATCCTTTTTATGATGTTATATACCAGGTCACTGGCTGTGTGGAGTTTGCACATTCTCCCCATGTCTGCGTGGATCGCACCCTTACAACCCAAATATGTGCAGGGTAGGTGGATTGGCCACGCTAAATTGCCCCAAAATTGGGAAAAAAATGTTTTAAATCATAATGCTATATAAAAGACAGTCAATACCTGGTCATGAAGGGAAGTTCTTGCTCTAATTTAAGGTTTCAACAAAGGAGATAGATGGGAATAAGGCAGTGGCTGTGCTACTCTTGGATTTCAATAAGACCTTTGATACAATTCATCTGGAAAGACTGGTGTGAAATGTAAAGGTCAGAACGAATATTGACACATGTGTCAGCCAATGAGTGAGGTGGAGTGTTGACTCGCACTATCAGTTCACCTGCAAACTGCAGCAAACATTCGATCTGCTGATGAGCTACAGGAAAGAGAATCTCCTGAGTACAACAGGATTATTGCGTTGGCAAAATGTAGTGACTGGTGGTCATGGATAGTTATATAATACAACTTATGTGTGTAAAATGCATTCCAATTACATGAACCAGGCTTGACCACTGGCGAAGTTACTCCATCATCTACAAACTAATGCAGGGCACAGTGGAAATATTTCATAACGGATATATCATTGGTTTACTGATAAAACCTAGAAGGCTGCAGTACAGCGATTCCATCAGGATGGGAGAATGTTACCAGTGGGATCCCACAGGAGCAATTTTGAGTCTAATCGTTTAATAACTTCATAAAGAAACTGGAAAGAGGGGCCACAAGTGCAGTGGTTACATTTTCAGGGAATAACAAAGTTAATTGAACATAGAACATTACAGCGCAGTACAGGCCCTTCGGCCCTCGATGTTGCGCCAACCTGTGAAACCACTCAAAAGCCCATCTACACTATTCCCTTATCGTCCATATGTCTATCCAATGACCATTTGAATGCCCTTAGTGTTGGTGAGTCCACTACTGTTGCAGGCAGGGCATTCCACACCCTTACTACTCTCTGAGTAAAGAACCTACCTGTGACATCTGTCCTATAACTATCTCCCCTCAATTTAAAGCTATGTCCCCTTGTGCTAGACATCACCGTCCAAAGAAAAAGGCTCTCACTGTCCTCCTTATCTAATCCTCCGATCATCTTGTATGCCTCAATTAAGTCACCTCTTAACCTTCTTCTCTCTAACGAAAAACAGCCTCAAGTCCCTCAGCCTTTCCTCATGAGATCTTCCCTCCATACCAGGCAACATTCTGGTAAATCTCCTTTGCACCCTTTCCAATGCTTCCATATCCTTCCTATAATGCGGCGACCAGAATTGCACGCAATACTCCAAATGCGACCGCACCAGAGTTCTGTACAGCTGCAACATGACCTCATGGCTCCGAAACTCAATCCCTTCACCAATAAAAGCTAACACACCGTACGCCTTCTTAACGACCCTCTCAACCTGGGTGGCAACTTTCAGGGATCTATGTACTCTGTCTTCCTGTTATTCCTTCCAAAATGAATCACCTCACACTTTTCTGCATTAAACTCCATTTGCCACCTCTCAGCCCAGCACTGCAGCTTATCTATGTCCCTCTGTAACTTGTAACATCCTTCCGCACTGTCCACAACTCCACCGACATTAGTGTCATCTGGAAATTTACTCACCCATTCTTCTATGCCCTCCTCCAGGTCATTTATAAAAATGACAAACAGCAGTGGCCCCTTGTGTTACATCACTAGTAACTGGACTCCAGTCTGAACATTTCGCATCAACCACCACCCTTTGTCTTCTTCCAGTTAGCCAATTTCTGATCCAAACTGCTAAATCTCCCTGAATCCCATGCCTCCGTATTTTCTGCAGTAGCCTACCATGGGGAACCTTATCAAACGTTTTACTGAAATCCATATACACCACATCAACTGCTTTACCCTCATCCACCTGTTTGGTCACCTTCTCAAAGAACTCAATAAGGTTTGTGAGGCACGACCTACCCTTCACAAAACCGTGTTGACTATCTCTAATCAAATTATTCCTTTCCAGATGATTATACATCTTATCTCTTATAAACCTTTCCAAAACTGTGCCCACAACAGAAATAAGGCTCACTGGTCTAGAGTTACCGGGGTTGTCTCTACTCCCCTTCTTTAACAAGGGGACAACATTTGCTATCCTCCAGTCTTCTGGCACTATTCCTGTAGACAAAGATGACTTAAAGATCAAAGCCAAAGGCTCAGCAATCTCCTCCCTAGCTTCCCAGAGAATTCTAGGATAAATCCCATCCGGCCCAGGGGACTTACCTATTTTCACACTTTCCAGAATTGCTAACACTTCCTCCTTATGAACCTCAAGCCCTTCTAGTCTAGTAGCCTGAATCTCAGTATTCTCCTCGACATCATTGTCTTTTTCCTGTGTGAATACTGACGAAAAGTATTCATTCAGCACCTCTCCTATCTCCTCGGAATCCACGCACAACTTCCCACGACTGTCCTTGACTGGCCCTACTCTTACCCTAGTCATTCTTTTATTCCGGACATATATTTAGAAAGCTTTAGGGTTATCCTTGATCCTACCTGCCAAAGACTTCTCATGTACCCTCCTGGCTCTTCTTAGCTCTCTCTTTAAGTCCTTCCTAGCTAACTTGTAACTCTCGAGCACCCTAACTGAACCTTTATGTCTCATCTTTACATAAGCCTCCTTCTTCCTCTTGACAAGTGTTTCGATTGCTTTAGTAAACCACGGTTCCCTCGCTCGACCACTTCCTCCCTGCCTGACACGTACATACTTATCAAGGACACGCAGTAGCTGTTCCTTGAACAAGCTCCACATTTCCATTGTGCCCATCCCCTGCAGTTTTCCTCTCCATCCGATGCATCCTAAGTCTTGCCTCATCGCATCATAATTGCCTTTCCCCCAGATATAACTCTTGCCCTGTGGTATATACCTATCCCTTTCCATCACTAAAGTAAACGTAATCGAATTGTGGTCACTATCACCAAAGTGCACCTCCAAATCTAACACCTGTTCTGGTTCATTACCCAGTACCAAATCCAATATGGCCTCGCCTCTCGTTGGCCTGTCTACATACTGTGTCAGGAAACCCTCCTGCACACATTGGACAAAAACGGACCCATCTAAAGTACTCGAACTATAGCGTTTCCAGTCAATATTTGGAAAGTTAAAGTCCCCCATAACAACTACCCTGTTGCTTTCGCTCCTATCCAGAATCATCTTGCAATCCTTTCCTCTACATCTCTGGAACTTTTCAAAGGCCTACAGAAAACCCCTAACAAGGTGACCTCTCTTTTCCTGTTTCTAACTTCAGCCCATACTACCTCAGTAGACGGGTCCTCATCAAACGTCCTTTCTGCCACCGTAATACTGTCCTTGACTAACAATGCCACTCCTCCCCCTCTTTTACCACCTTTCCTGAGCTTACTGAAATATCTAAACCCCGGCACCTGCAACAACCATTCCTGTCCCTGCTCTATCCATGTCTCTAAAATGGCCACAACATCGAAGTCCCAGGTACCAACCCATGCCGCAAGTTCACCCACCTTATTCCGGATGCTCCTGGCATTGAAGAAGACACACTTTAAACCACCTTCCTGCCTGCCGGTACACTCCTGCAACTTTGAAACCTTACTCATGACCTCACTACTCTCAACCTCCTGTATACTGGAGCTACAATTCAGGTTCCCAAGCCCCTGCTGAACTAGCTTAAAGCCTCCCGAAGAGCATTAGCAAATTTCCCCCCCAGGATATTGGTACCCCTCTGGTCCAGGTGTAGACCATCCCGTCTGTAGAGGTCCCATCGACCCCAAAATGAGCCCCAATTATCCAGAAATCTGAAACCCTCCCTCCTGCACCAACCCTGTAGCCATGTGTTCAACTCCTCTCTCTCCCTATTCCTCGTCTTGCTAGCCCGTGGCACGGCTAACAACCCAGAGATACTAACTCTGTTTGTCCTCGATCTAAGTTTCCACCCTAGCTCCCTGAATTCCTGCCTTACATCCCTATCCCTTTTCCTACCTATGTCGTTGGTACCTATGTGGACCACGACTTGGGGCTGCTCCCCCTCCCCCTTAAGGATCCCGAAAACACGATCCGAGACATCACGCACCCTGGCACCTGGGAGGCAACACACCAACCGCGAGCCTCTCTCGTTCCCATAGAATCTCCTATCTATCCCCCTAACTATGGAGTCTCCAATGACTAATGCTCTACTCCTCTCCCCCCTTCCCTTCTGAGCAGCAGGGACAGACTCTGTGCCAGAGACCTGTACCCCATGGCTTACCCCTGGTAAGTCCCCCCCCCCAACAGTATCCAAAGCGGTATACTTGTTACTAAGGGGAACGACCACAGGGGATCCCTGTAATGACTGCTTCCTCCCAGCCCCTCTCACCGTCACCCATCTATCTTTATTCTTTGGAGTAACTACATCCCTGAAGCTTCTATCTATAACCACCTCTGCCTCCCGAATGATCCAAAGTTCATCCAGCTCCAGCTCCAGTTCCCTAACGCGGTTTCTGAGGAGCTGGAGATGGGTGCACTTCCCACCAGATGAAATCAGCAGGGACACTGACGGCGTCCCTCACCTCAAACATTCTGCAGGAGGAACATTGCACTACTTTCCCTGCCATCCCCTCTAGATAAAAAAAGAAAAATAAAGAAAGAGCTTACCTGTTATTCACTCTACCCCTTCGGTTAAAGGAGGTGGAAGGGTGGGGGACACTACACGTGTAGTGTCTTGGGTTTAGAAACTGCCCAACTTAAATACAGGTAAAAATAAAACACTTAACCAGCAACCACTGCGCCCCACACGAAAACAGCAATCAGCTGTTATGGGCCTCCGCAAACAATTTAAATCTTTACTACTTACCCAGCAGTCACTCAGTCCTCACTCCGACTGGATTCAGCTGGAAACTCCCTACAGTAAGTTTTTTTTTAAATGTACTCCCCTTCTCAGCAAGCACTCACTCAGAAACCCCTGCGCCCCGCACGATAACACCTCAGGGAAAAGAAAACTACTTACCAGACATCAATCAATCACTTACCTGCAGGCTGTGACGTCACGGTTCAACTTCTTTCTACTTCTACCTGCCCTCGAGCCTTTCTCTCCGCTGGGATCCTTACACCGGTTGGTTTTTTTTGTTAGAGGAGGGGGTAGGGAGGGAAACACTGAAGAAGTTTACGTGTCACTTGACAACAGCTCCTCCACAAACCACCTTCAAGTTACGGTGACCCAATGCACGTATGCAAATTTCCCCCGCAACAGCCAATCAGCAGCCCACTTTACTGCCCTCTGCTGGATGCTTGCCTTCACTTGAACAGCTAGGTCTCTTGCACAGGTACACCTTCAAGTTACGGTGACCACAATGCACAAGAAGGGCAGGGCGGCCACGAACAAACTCCTCCCGCACCAGAGGGGAAGCTGGAAGGCATCCTTCACCGAAGTACAAAGGCAGCACCAGCAGGTGTTAAAGGCCAAGATAAAAGCGAACATTGAGGCCGCGGTGAAAGGCACGGTGGCTGACACTCTGGCCCAAATACAGCTCACCCTGAGCAGAGCGGAGAAGAGACTGGACGCCCAAGAGGCTACCATCAAGGACATGGTAACGGCCACAACGGACCAGAGCGATCGAATCGTGATGCTGGAGAAAGAGGTGGCGAGGCTGGTCACGACGCAGGGCAGTCTGAGGGGTAAAGTGGAGGATCAGGAGAACCGCTCAAGGAGGCTAAACCTGCGGATTGTGGGCCTCCCAGACGGAATCAAGGCAGAGACCCCACGGTCTATATGGCCGAGATGTTGGGAAACCAGATGGGTAGAGAAACTTTCCCAACCCACCAGAAATAGACAGGGCACACTGGTCTCTGCACCCGAAACCCAAACTGGGGAACAACCGAGGGCAGTAATAGCCAAACTGCACCGGTACCAGGACCGGGAAAGAATCCTGCGCTGGGCCAGGCAGGCCAAGAACTGCAGCTGGAAAGGATACAGGATAAGGATATATCAGGACATTAAGGCTGACCTGGCCAGCAGATGGGCGTAATTTAACAGGCTAAAAGCCGCCCTGTACAAGAACGGTGTATGCTTTGGTATGCTGTACCCAGCGAAGCTCTGGGTCACATACCATGGGCCAACATGGTGGTGGGGGGGGGGGGGGGGAGGAAGGGCCTTCACCCCCCCCCCCCCAACTCACCCTGAGTGACAAGCAGCAAGCCACCACCTGAGAGACCACTTTACGCGGGAGAGCATGGCCTCGTTCGAGAGAACAACAGCAGCGGAGAAGGGGAAGCGGAGTGGGAAGCGAGAGGAGTGCAGGGTAAGACGGGGAAAGAATGAGCAGGAACCACAGAGAGCGGGTGAGGGAAAAACAAGACAGTAACTCCCAGAGGGGTGCCACCACACTAGCGGGAAAGCTAGCGCTGGGATATGCAACAGAGAAAGGCAGAGGCGCACCCCCGACAGGGGCGACCTCGCCAGGCAGGGGGGGGGGGGGGGGGACACACACAGCAGGGACGGGTAGCAAAGGGGGAAAAGAGCTGGGGGAATGGGGACAGAGGGGGAGGAGCATGGGAAAGGGGGAAAGGGGGGGAGAGAGGAGGGGGGACAGGGCAGGGAGGGGAACATAGGGAAAGGGGTAAAAATAGGACCAGAGCGAAAGCGGCAATGTGTATACAAAGGGCCCCTACCAGGGGTCCGAATCAAGGAAGCACTGCAAGCAACCACCTAGTAAGGTCTCTAGGCAAAGGGAGATTCCAGAGTGCAGGGGCTGACCCAGGTGGCGGACGCACTGTTGGCGGCCATGTTGGGTGCCCCCTGGACAAAGGGAAACCCCGGAGCGCAGGGACCCGACCACATGGGGAGAGCAGTGACAGCGGCCATCTTGGTCGGTCCCCGAACAAAGGAAAACCCTGTAGTGCAGGGGCGCATCACCAGGTAAGTATGGTTAATCCCACAGGAGCGGGGGGGGACAAAAACCCCCAACCAGGATAGTCACCTGGAACGTCAGGGGACTCAACGGCCCAGTGAAAAGTTCCAGAGTTTTCACCCACCTAAGAAGCATAAAATGGGGGTTGGGGGGACTGTAACTGTGTACAGGACCCAAAGACAGACAGGTCAAAGCAGGGAAGACTTCAAACATGGCGAAAGAACTGGGTCGTATTATGGAGCAGATGGGGGCGGTGGACACTTGGAGGTTCACCCACCCAGGGGAGAAAGAGTTCTCTTTCTTCTCCCCAGTGCACAATGTATACACCAGAATTGACTTCTTTGTGGTGGTCAAAGCGGAATACTCCGCAATCATAATCTCCGACCACGCTCCATAAAACATGGATGTGAGGTTAGAGACGGTCAGGGCCCAACGGCCCACATGGAGGTTGGACACTGTCCAACTGGTCGACACGGCTTTCAGTGAATGGGTATTACAGGCCATAGCCGAGTACACGAAAAACAACCAAAATGGGGAGGTTTCACCCTCCACGTTCTGGGAGGCACTAAAGGCTGTGATTAGAGGGGACGTTATCGCCTTCAAAGCGCGAAAAGACAGGGAGGAAAGGGCGGCTAGGCAGCAGTTGGTCGACTCCATACTGGAGGTAGATAAATACTCCGAGGCCCCGACTGTAGACCTCCTAGCGGAGAGGGAAAACTACAAACGGCCTTGATCTGCTCTCCACAAGGAAAGCGGTACACAACGCCGCCAGGCACGGGGGCCCTATACGAAAACGGAGACAAAGCCAGCTGCCTGCTGGCACACCAGCTGAGAAAGCAGGCAGCCACTAGAGAGATCGCGCAAATTACAGACAACAGAGGCACGTTGGAAACAGACCCAGAAAAGGTCAACAAAACCTTTGAGGCCTTTTACCGAGAGGCTGTACACCTCAGAGCCCTCATCAGGGGACTCAGGTTTCTCGACGGACTAGACATGCCAGTTGTAGGGGGAGGCAGAAAATGGGGCCTGGAAGCACCGCTAGAACTGGGAAAGATCATGGAGAGTATTAGCTCCATGCAGGTGGGGAAGGCGCCGGGACCAGACGGGTTCCCGGCGGACTTCCATGATGCTCGATCAATAACTCCAGAAGCGAGATTGGAAGACAATTGAAGGCTTTATTACACTAGATGTTTCCCCCAGCAGCGCAGGTACAGAATGCAGCTGCTAGGGAGACACAGACTCTTATACTCCGCCTTACTGGGCGGAACCAGCAGGCAGACTTCACCAATGATATTCCTGTCTCAGGTACCTCCCACACCAATGGTCTTACAGCATCAACCTGGATACCATAATACCCCTAACACCGACTACCACATTCACCCCCTATTAAAAAAAAAGAGTCCGGCGGGGGTGGTGGTCTCACGTTATACAGTGGTAGAGGTTGAGGTTATGGTGGGACCCGGTATACATTAGTACAGTGTTTTGCCTCGTTACATGTCGCAACTATTTACAGTATTTATTTACATTCAGAATGAAGCAATTAGTCGGTCGGGAGCCCTGGTCGTCCTCTGCGATCATCGTAGTTTTGGCGGTGATGCAGGCGCCGGCTCGGGCATCCGTGGCTCCGGGAGCATGTCTTCGGCTTTCATCACCCCTAGATGGGACCAGTGGGATAACCGATCCACCTGGGAAGGGGGCGGCTGTGGGGTGCGCCAGTGGGAGGGAGGGTAATGTTGGTGGTGGGGGTGTGGGTGGGGACCCAGCGGGCGCCAGGTCCCGTAGGGAGACCGTATCCTGTCGGCCATCGGGGTACGCCACGTAGGCGTATTGAGGGTTAGCGTGAAGGAGGTGGACCCTCTCGACCAATGGGTCCGACTTGTGCGCCCGCACGTGTTTGCGGAGCAGGATGGGTCCAGGAGCTGCCAGCCAGGTTGGGAGCGAGGTCCCGGAGGAGGACTTCCTGGGGAAGACAAGGAGACGTTTGTGAGGTGTCTGGTTGGTCATGGTAAATAGCAGTGATCGGATGGAGTGGAGAGCATCCAGGAGGACCTCCTGCCAGCGGGAGACTGGGAGATTCCTGGACCGTAGGGCCAGTAGGACGGTCTTCCAGACCATTCCGTTCTCCCTCTTTACCTGTCCGTTTCCCCGAGGGTTGTAACTGGTTGTCCTGCTCGAGACAATGCCCTTGCTGAGCAGGAATTGACGCAGTTCGTCGCTCATAAAGGAGGACCCCCTATCGCTGTGTATGCAGGCGGGGAAACCGAACAGTGTAAAGATACTGTGGAGGGCTTTTATGACAGTGGCTGCGGTCATGTCGGGGCAGGGGATGGCAAATGGGAACCGGGAGTACTCGTCAATCACGTTCAGGAAGTACGTGTTGCGGTCGGTGGAGGGGAGGGGCCCTTTGAAGTCCATACTGAGGCGTTCAAAGGGACGGGAAGCCTTTATCAGGTGCGCTTTCTCTAGCCTGTAGAAGCGCGGCTTGCACTCCGCGCAGATTTGGCAGTTCCTGGTGGCGGTCCTGACCTCCTCAATGGAGTAGGGCAGGTTGCGGGTCTTAACAAAATGGAAGAATCGAATGACCCCCGGGTGGCAGAGGTCCTCGTGGAGGGCCCGGAGTCGGTCTACTTGTGCGTTGGCACATGTGCCGCGGGATAGGGCATCAGGAGGTTCGTTTAGCTTCCCAAGACGATACAAGATCTCATAGATGTAGGTGGAGAGCTCGATCCTCCACCGTAAGATCTTATCGTTCTTCATCTTACCCTGCTGTACATTATCGAACATGAAAGCAACCGACTGGTGGTCAGTGAGGAGAGTGAATCTCCTGCCGGCCAGGTAATACCTCCAGTGCCGCACAGCTTCTGCTATGGCCTGGGTCTCCTTTTCAACTGAGGAATGGCGGATTTCTGAAGCGTGGAGGGTGCGTGAGAAGAAGGCCACTGGTCTGCCCACTTGGTTGAGGGTGTGACGTGCAATCAATTGCACAAAGACGCAGATTGGGTACAACTGTGGCTTTATTGCATTCAGATGCGTGGCCTCCTGCTGCAGCTGGCGAAATGGCAGGGCACTGGAGGTCACGCATATTTATACAGATCTTAGTGGGTGGAG
Source organism: Scyliorhinus torazame (assembly GCF_047496885.1). NCBI lineage: Eukaryota > Metazoa > Chordata > Chondrichthyes > Carcharhiniformes > Scyliorhinidae > Scyliorhinus > Scyliorhinus torazame. Next base: position 69,056,685 of record NC_092714.1, on the reverse strand, counting down.
CCAGTCGGCAGGGGCTACCGGCGTACCTGTAGTGCAGGTCCTACCTTACATCCCATAATACAGTGGTTCACCACAGGGTGGCTGCCAGAGCTACGTCGGACGCGTCGCTCTCGATTTGGAAGGGAAGGGATTCATCGATTGTGTGCATCGTGGCCTTTGCAATGTCCGCTTTGATGTGGCTGAAGGCCTGGCGGGCCTCTGCCGACAGGGGAAAAACCGTGGATTGAATTAGCGGGTGGGTCTTGTCCGCATAGTTGGGGATCCACTGGGCATAATATGAAAAAAATCCCAGGCAGCGTTTCAGGGCCTTGGAGCAGTGGGGGAGGGGAAACTCCATGAGGGGGCACATACGTTCGGGATCTGGGCTTATTACTCCACCATGCACTATGTAGCCGAGGATGGTTAGACGGTCGGTGTTGAACACGCATTTGTCCTTTTTGTAGGTTAGATTAAGGATTTTTGCGGTATGGAGGAATTTTCGGAGGTCGGTGTCATGGTCCTGCTGGTCGTGGCCGCAGGTGGTGACGTTATCGAGGTACGGAAACATGGCCCACAAACCATACCGGCCAACCATTCGGTCCATCTCCCGTTGGAAGACCGAGATTCCATTTGTGACACCGAAGTGAACCCTTAGGAAGTGGTAGAGCCGCCCATCTGCTTCGAATTTGCGGTCGCTTGGGCGGATGGGGAGCTGGTGGTAGGCGGACTTTAGATCCACCGTGGAAATCTGATTGACCAGATCAGATATGCGGGGGAGAGGGTACGCGTCGAGCTGCGTATACCTGTTGATGGTCTGACTATAATCGATGACCATCCTATGCTTCTCCCCGGTCTTTACAACCACTACTTGAGCTCTCCAGGCACTGTTGCCAGCCTCAATAATACCTTCCTTCTGCTGGACTTCCGACCTAATGAAGGTCCGGTCCTGGGCACTGTACCGTCTGCTCCTGGTGGCAACGGGTTTGCAATCAGGGGTGAGGCTCGCAAAAATGGAAGGCGGTTCGACCTTGACGGTCGCGAGGCTGCAGACAGTGAGGGGGGGTATAGGGCCACTGAATTTAAAAGTTAAACTCTGGAGGTTACATTGGAAATCTAACCCTAGGAGCGTGGCAGTGCAGAGGTGAGGGAGGACGTTGAGGCGGAATTTTAAAAATTCTCTTCCCTGGACCGTGAGGTTCGCTACGCAGAACCCTTTGATCTCTACAGAGTGAGACCCGGAGGCCAGGGAGATTTTTTGGTTAACTGGGTGGATGGGAAGAGAAAAGCGCCTTACCATGTTGGGCTGTATGAAGCTCTCTGTGCTCCCGGAGTCGATCAGGCAGGATGTTTACTGCCCATTGATGAGCACGGTCGTCGTTGCGGTCGAGAGCGTTCGGGGCCGAGACTGGTCCAGAGTCACCGAGGCAAGTCGTGGCAGAAGTTGGAGGTCTTCCTCGGGCGGTGTGTGGTCATCCGAACCGGGGTCCTGCGACTCCAGCCAAGATGGCGGCGGCCACTGGTCGCACATGGCTGGGGGGAGTGCAAGATGGCGGCGCCCATCCGTCGCCTGTGGTCCCCGGGGAACAAGATGGCGGCGCCCGGGGCCCGCACGTGGCTCTGGAACAGGAAGATAGCGGCGCCCGCTGGCCGCCGTGGCTCCTGGATAGGGTTGGGATGGCGGTCCCGGTTCGCCCCTGGAGACAAGCCTTCGGCGGCAAGCCCGATCCGGCAGGTCCTCGAATGATAGGCACTGCCTGTACACACGAGTTCTCATGCGGCACCTCTTTTGCACCTCCTCCTCCTTGGCTTGTTACACGGCCAGCTCTCCATCCTCAGCAGCTGCCTCCTGTTCCTCTGGGGCACACTGTGCTACTGCAGCTTCCTCCTCTTCGAGCAACTCCAGCTCGTACAGCCTCAGGGCATCCCCCAGGGCTGTGGTGACTAGGAGGAAGGCCACCATTGCTGGTTGTATTCCAATATCATTGCCTGCAGGGAATGAAAGATCGACAGTTTAGCATGGTCCGTACCCCCGTGCCCAACCAGGTCCATCGGGTTACATGGTAGCCCCGGTTGGAACTGTGGTCTCTGCCGCCAGATGCCCCCCTCCCCCACCTCGTCTCCGCACCCTGGTCTGCACCATGGAGGCCTCTGGACCTGGTAAGCATACCTGCAGCCAGGGGTACCATCAGCTGGCACTGCCCTTGCCAGCAGTCCGCTCCGCTGCCTGCTTCTGGCGTCCCCATAGGGGTACTGTGGGCATTGCTCTTGTGTGGGCGGCGTGATGCCCCACCGGTTGGTGCCAGCCGGTTGGGTGCGGGGGTTGAGGGTGAGGGTGGAATGCGGGGGTTGGGAGCACTCATGCAGCCGGTGCCACTCTCCAGAACCAGGGGCCAGGGTGGGTGGTCAGTGGGCTGCGCAGCAGGATGGCTGCCTTGCAGGTCTGTGCCCAGACACTGCCCAAGTTCCGTGGGGTCTCAACCTAACCCCACGGCCCTTCCCCCGTTATGCCCTCAGCCCTGGCAGCGCCCCCCTCCCCCGCCAGTCCTGTCAGAGCCCTCCCCCAAAACCCAAGCCTGCCTGGCCAGTATCAGGACGGGCAGCCCATGGTCACACCTTTCCGTGTTCTACCTCCTCTCTCTCCCTCATCAGCAAACATACAAACCCCAGAAAACCCGTTACTACAAAAATAAAACAACAGATAAACCTCCCATTCTTACCTTATCCAAAACAACAACTCTACCCCATTTAACCCATATAACTGCATGAAATAAAAAATAGAACTATATACACTCTTCCATCTCCCCTCCCCTCAGTCCAAGACCAGTCCTCAGTCCCATTCCTCACTTCTGCCCAATCCTTCCACCTTCACAAACGTCTCCGCCGCTTCCACCATCTCAAAATAAAAGTCTCTGAAGTTGTAGGTCACCCTCAACTTCGCTGGGCACAATACACCAAACCGTACCCCACCATTATACAGTGCCATCTTCACTCAGCCGAATGCCGCCCGCCTCCTCGCCAACTCCACAGATAAATCCTGGTATATACGTACATCAGTTCCAGCCCACTGCACCTCCCGCTTCTGCTTCGCGCAACTCAGGACCTTTTCCTTCACATGGTACTTGTGGAAGCAAACAATTACTGCTCTTGGCGGCTCACTCGCCTTCGGTTTAGGCCTCAATGACCGATGAGCCCATTCCAGTTCATACCGGGAGGGGTCTTCCCCTTCCCCACCAACTCCGCCAACATCTTGGCAAAGTACTGCATCGGCCTTGGGGCCTCCACCCTTTCAAGCAGGCCCACGATCCTCAGGTTTTGCCACCTCGATCTGTTTTCGGATCCTCCAATTTAGCTCGCAGCCCTTTGTTGGCCTCGACCACCTTCTGCAGCTCCTCACCCAGCGAGGTGAGCTGATCACTGTGCTGCAACATGACTTCCTCCATTCCTTTCATTTTCTCACCCTGCTCCCACACCTCGGCTGATGCCTTCGACACAGCCACCTTCACCGAGGCAATCACCTCCTCCACCAGCACCATCATCTCTTTCCTCATCATGTCCATGTGCTTTGCAAACTGTTTCTCCAGTTCCAAAGCCATCACCTCGGTCATCTTTTCTGCCGTAAGCAGTGTGGCCCCACCCAGCGACCCAGCCTCCGCCATCCTTCCAGTTGCCGAGCTGAACCTTTCGCCCGAGGGCGAACCTTCACTCACTCCCTTCTTCACGGCAGTTTTCTTTTGGTTTATCGACATTTCCCTCTTCCTTGTGCCTTCCTGCACTCAAATGTCAAACAATTGTCCCTGGGAACGGGATTAAACTCTGAAAAATCAAGCCTCGAGCAGGAGCCACCCAATGTGTGACTTCCTCCTACATGCCGCCACCGGATGTCCCCACACTCATAGAATTTACAGTGCAGAAGGAGGCCATTCGGCCCATCGAGTCTGCACCAGCTCTTGGAAAGAGCACCCCACTTAAGCCCATGCGTCCACACTATCCCCGTACCCCAGTAACCCCACCTCAGCTTTTTGGACACTAAGGGCAATTTATCATGGCCAATCCACCTGACCTGCACATCTTTGGACTGTGGGAGGAAACCGGAGCACCCGGAGGAAACCCACGCAGACACAGAGAGAATGTGCAGACTCCGTACAGACAGTGACCCAAGCCAGGAATCGAACCTGGGACACTGGAGCTCTGAAACAACTGTGCTAACCACTGTGCTACCGTGCTGCACTCGTCTAAGTTGATTGTCTCAGGTAGGCTACTTCGACACAGCCCAGCTCCATGCTGCTGGCTTTGTAATTTGTAAGACACAGCGATGTGAATGTTCGGCCATCTCAGCAACTCCTAAATCACTCAAATGCTGCCGTACAGTCTTTTTTAACTTATCCAGTCACTTCAGCCCACACAATAAATAAAGTCATTTCAAATGTAAAGCAGTAAACTAGTATATCAGGGATGGGCAGCCTAACACTTTTCCAACTCCTTTAAATTTTAAAGTGTAGAAAACAGACCATGCAGGCCTAATTAACATGCCAATGTTATGGTCCCATGATATCGTTGACTCATGAATTAAGTTTAATAGTAACTAAGGGTGAGGCTCAAGCTGTGGGATGTCCAGCAGCTTATCTGTGGTGGGAGCTATAGGCTTCCCAAGGTGAGCTGTTCTTTTAGCACAGGTTGTGAGCCAAGAAGAATAGGAGGCCTTCAGCCTCCCTAGCCCAATATCCAGATTCTCTCCCAAACCCTCTTGATCGCTAACCTCCTTGAAGTCTTCCAATTGAGGGAATGTACCCTCCCCAGTGTTGAGGACAAAGAGTCCCCAACTGTGGCCATTTGCTCCTCCACCTGCATCCACAGCATGGATAAGTGGTAAATGGGGAAGAGGGGATGGGAGTAAGGTCCAGTGATGACCACAGTCAATGGAGGATGGAAGCCCAGGGCAGAGGAGGCCCACAGTTTCCTGGCGCTGGTTCATCCAAGTTTATGAGAAAACAGGATCATTTAATTTACTTTTCTGGGCTCTTTCGGCCCAGATCAAGTTTTGTTTCCTGGTTTCATTGGTACCTGTCATATTCAGCATGACTCACTCCATCCTGAGTTACAACAGGGTCTACCTGTAACATAGGACCACATTTCTCAGAGACACTCGTTTGTCAGTGCAGCCTCAACAGATACCTTAAAGCAGGGAAAGGACTGCATGCACATCACATTGCAACCAGCTCATTTCAACTCTGCAATGTAAAGCAGCCAAAAGGACTTCCATTCTCTCAACTGCTGTATGACCATGTGTAATGAATCTTGCCTACCAGCAGCTGAAATCCTGGCAGTGGTTTTGATATCTTCACTCTGTGGCAGTCCTCTGTATTTTCTGCATTTGCACAGTCACCACAAACCAAAGAGTGGCTACTGGGCGGCACGGGCTACCTGCTGACGGCATGGCTGATTGATTCCAGTACACAACCCACACGCATGGGCAGCACCCAAATAATGGAAGCCATCCTGCCTCAGGAAATGTGACGGAGCAGACAATCAGCATGCTGAAACAATGCTCCTTCTCCCAGGACTGGTCTGGTGGACCCCTGACATACTTGGCAGAGTGGGTGGCAGGATTTGCAGTGGTCTGCTATTGTGAGGGCACAGTCCATGCCACCAGCTATACATCAAACAGCTGAGGAGGAGGGAAAGAGGGAAACTTAGACAGGCTTTTTGTGGTGGGCCGTCCATGGAGAAGTCATCCTAGTGAGACACTAACAAATACAACCCAACGCCCCATTCACTAATAAGCTCACACTTTACCCCCCTTCTGTCACTAATAACACTGTCAACAATACCTTCCATCGCTTTGCTGAAGATTGAGAATAGACCTATAAGGTAGTAATTGGCATGATTGGAAAGTACTGATTTTTGTGCCTAGTACAGACCTGGACAATTTTCCACATTGTCAGATAGATGCCAGTGGTGGAGCTTGGCTGTGGGACATACCACTGTTACGCACCAGATACGTTCCATTACTGTTCTCCATGTGATAAAGTTGGATTGTTTCCTTCTAGTGAACAACAATTCCTGTGGTTCACGGTCGAGCTTCCAAATGGTGAACAGCCAATATGATCACATTCAATAGTCCAGACGACTGAGAATCTCACAACAGGAAACAGCAGCAGAATAATTATAACAAATACCTTGAATCGCAGCATATATGTTGATCTGGTATCGAAGATGACCCCATTTTTCATACTCCAAAAACCATGGGCTGGATTCTCCGCATCCCGACGCCAAAATCCCGTCCGGTGCCGGGGTGGAGAATCCAGTTTCGTGCATGGAATTGGGACGGGTGCCGGTTCCTCGATTCTCTTGCTCCCGAAAAGTGGCGTACCTGGGAAGTACGCCACGCCACGTATCACCCACCTGCGGCCATTGCCAGAGGTCCACCCCACTATTCTCTGCCCCCGACAGGCCGAAGTCCCAATGGCGTATTTCTAATATGGTCCCAGCTGTTCAGGATACTCGCGTGGTGGTTGCGGACTCAGTCGGGAGCCGCCATGGTCTGGGGCGGGCTGATCGGAGGGCAGGGGGGACCTCATACGGACTGGGATATTTTCAAGCAGGCAGTCCGGGTCGGGCGCGCGGCCAATCGGGGCACTATTTAGGAGGTTCAGCTCCGCGGTCTGAGTCCGCCATGGAGTACGGCGCGGCCGCTGGAGGCCGCCGCCATGTGCATGCACGGCCTCTGACCCGGAGGTGCTGGGGCCCACATCTGCAGCTAAAGCTGCGAGATTCACGAAGGGTCCCTGCAAGCTGCCTGCAAGGCTATAAATATGGGGCCTTTTGACGCCAGTTTTTCTGGCGTGAAAGGCCAGTTTTTACAATGGCGTGGGTACATAGTCCCTGAAATGGAGAATCCAGCCCCATGATTTTGCTGTAATTAGCATATAGGTTGCTCCTTTTCAGCCACAGCATGCTCTACTTGTATTAGTAGTCAGCCATAATTTTGAACCTCACAAATACACGTTTTACTTACCGGCACTTAATAACTGCGCGCAAGGGATCAAGACGATGATATGAGCTGTGTTACAGAGATGCACAGGATTTTAAGACATGCCCACTTTTTTGTGTCAAATTTTTTGGAGGATATTTTCGAGGCATCAAGTGTTGACTTATGTGTCAGCACCTACAGTAATTATAACAGTACGTCATATAGCTGTTGTAATGTCTTTAAGGGATAGTAGTATGCCGTCATGAGAAGGGAAGTGTGTCATGTGATCCAGTCTTAGTTTCACCCTTGGCTGTGAGCAGAACACAGCACAGGTGTGATGTTTTCAAGCTGTCTACCTTTGTATAATTGTCCTCGTCTCAATAAATGAATTCATGTGTTTACAAAATCCCTTCTGAGCAATTGGTGCCTTTATATCATTATAAAGATAAAAGATGGTGTTCAGCCTGACAGTAAGTTTAAGTACAGGTATGACATGGTGAACAACCTTTGATCGTGCTACATGGCATCAGATGACCCTCGATGTTTTGGCCAGGCCGCAACGCGTTTGCAGCATTGGAGAGTGTTGAAACTGCAGCAAGCTGGCTGCACAGAGAAATAGTGAAGATACAGAGCTGGTATAGTGTTCAAGTAGAGAGCGGAAAAGCAGATGGATCCCCTTTGGTGAGATTGCAGCACATACACTGTCAGTTCCGTGAGTGGGATAGTGTGTTGAGAGGGCCAGCACTGGGTTAGCAGAGTCAGGAAAAGGAGTGACAAGGTGTGGGCTGACTGCAAAAATGAAAAAGCCAAAACAAACAAACCTATCATTAAATCAGGCCAGAGAAGGTTGTGATTAAAATGATCCTAATTCAGAATGTTTAAACAGTGTGCGTATCTATGGGGAACGATTCAGCCAACACACTGTGCCTAGCGTGGAGTCGGACACAACAGGTGAATCCCGGGAGAGACCCGGATTGGGCCCCATGCCAGGCATCGGGTTGATTGCACGCTACCTGACTCACTACACCTGGTGCAATCACGATCACGCCCTCGCTGGCCGTGATCCAGATAATGATATTGCATGTATTGCATGTAATGCTGACGCCACATTCACCCAGCGCCCATGAGTCAATGGCCATGTCTGCGAGGCCACAACTGGGTGCCATTTCGCACCGGTTTTCACAAGCGCTGACCGGCGCAATGGTACCTCAGGGAGATCTCGCAGGCCATTAGAGCCCGCTGGGTATTTGGGACATGGGCTGGGTGGAACCCTTGCACTCCCCCTGGCACCTGGGCATCTTGGCAATGCCAATCTGGCACCCTGTCTGTACCAACATGACAATGTCAGGGTGTCCAGTTGGCACTACCAGGGTGTCAGGTTTGCACTGCCAAGGTGCCTGGGTGCCAGTTTGGCACTGCCAAGGGTTAGGGCCTGGGGGAACATGCCCATGAAAGGGGTGTAAGGAGGGTGTAAGGGGGGTATGAGAGGGCCATCAAAATGTTGGAGAGGTGAAGGAGGAGGTCCTAAGCATAGGGGGTCCTGAAAGGGGGGCGTGGGAGGGGTTGTACAGATCGGGGTAGCCTTTCTAAATGGCACACGGATCTTTGAGGAGCAGGTCCTGCTGGCGAACTCAGCTCCCCTGTGCCGGCAAATTTTCTAAGTGTGGCCTTGATGGGGAGAAACATCCCGAGGCCCAGAAAAATGGCTAATTTCCGTTAAATATCGGTGTCAAACTCGGCATTGCAGTTGTTGAGAAACATTGCGTCGAAAGCGCCCGACACCGGACTTGTAAATGTTTCTGATGAATCGGGTCACTGGTCTCCACAACCGTGGACCAGGCATGATGGCTATTCGGAGGTCACTGAAGCCCCTGGGTGATCGGGGACAGGGCATGGTGGCACCCGAGGACTCCCCCAGGCAGGGATCCTGTGAGTACCAGCTGGGAACCCAGCCGTGGCAAATCACTCGAGCGGTGAATAGCGGGAGAGGCCAAAACCGGGGCACTGGGCTTGCTGCGTCTGTGCTCAGAGAAGTGGGGGGGGAAATGGGAGGTCCACCCTCGGCTGGGGTAGTCCGTCATGGGTGTGGTCAGAACTGGGGGAGCGGGGGGGAGGTGCTCCACTGAGGGGCAACCGTGCATGGCTCTGCCATGGCAACCCCTGGATTATGTGTACTCGTTCCGGGGGCAACCTTTGTCCCTGCCTGTCTGCCCCACCAACCACCCGTAACCCCCAACTGACTGCGGAGGCTTCTGGTCGTGCGGCTTAAGGCTATTGCTAATAAGGAATTGGCAATCGTGGTTAGGTGAGCACTTCACACAAGCCAAGTGGATTCTCGTGGGTGGGCGTGCAGTTTAGCATGTGGGAGTTATTGCCTAGCATCCCAATCACACCTTGATGCTTGGACACTGTGCCTGAACACTGCAGGAAATAACACCACGGACGCAGCAGCCAACATCCGAAGACCCAGGGATGGGCCCCAGCCCCGGGGAAATGTCCATGGCCGGAGAGTGGGTGCGTGCAACGGGTAGGGGACCAGCACCCGGTCCAGGTACCGTTATGTGTATGTGACAGGGCTACAGGGTCTGGGGTCCGATGAGCGGGTGTCCCCACTCCAGCCGGGTGTGTGTGGTCAGGGCGTTCCATCTGTGGGAGATCAATGGGGCAATGGAGGGTTCTGGAGTGGGAGCCATCGTTTTTTTGTCAGTCTAACATACTCTCCTAATTCCTGACAGATACTGAAAGGTATAGATGATATTTTGGACCCCGCGGAGCTTGCCCGGATGTGCTGCTGGGAGGCCAGGTGGCCAGGTGTCGGCAGTGGCAGCGTCGACAGAGGCTCGAGGCGGCCCATGTGCAGGGTCCCGCCCTACACCCTGAGGACCAGGCTGCCCATCAGGCCAGTTTGAGACCCAGAGGGGGAGGCCCGCGATGGCCTGGGGTGTACAAGGTCCACTGGTCTTTCGAGCAAATGATGGACAGCGCTTGCCGCAGGAGGCACTGCCTCAATAAGCAGATGGTGCAGCACTTGTGCCATGTCCTTGTGGACTTGACACCACATGTAGTAGGAGGACACCCCTCTCCATGGCCGTAAAGGTCACCGCAGCCCTAACTTATATGCCTTGGAATCACTTCAAGCCTCGAGTAGGGACCTGTGTGGCATCTCTCAGGCCACAGCCCACAGGTACATCGGACAGGTCAAGGATGCCCTTGTTTGCCCGGGCCGAAAATTCTATAAACTTTGACATGGATCAAGCCCAACAAGATGCCCGGGCAGCAGGATTCACCACTTACTATCGCTGGAATGCCAAGGTCCAGGCACTGATAGACTGCACACGTCACCCTACGCTCATCTGGGAATGCCCTACATTAACAGGAAGGGGTTCCACTCCCTGAATATCCAGCTCATGTACAACCACCACCTTAGGATCATTCACGTGTGTGCACGCTTCCCAGGGAATGTGAACAACAGCTACATCCTGGGGCAGTCGTTAATGCTGGCCTCTTCAAATCACCCCAGCCTGGTGGCTGGTTCTTGGGGAACCAGAGGATCAATCAGAGACTGCAGGACAGGCAGCAGCAGCGAGGGTCTGGCAAGCCCGGAGGGCCAGGGAGGCCCTCATACACCCCGCTTCACATAGGACATGGCCTGGTCCATCAACACTACCCTTCCCCCTGCATTTTCCACTCTCCCAGGGTCTGTGTTACATTACTCCAGGGTGCTGGTATTGTGTCGACATTGTCAACGGGTCACTGTCGAGGGCAGGGGGGTGAAGATAACTTGCAGAGAGCTGAGCGCTGGCACCCTTCAATCTATGCCATAGTCTGACCCCTGCCTGTTTGCTGAGTGCTCGCTCACTCCCATCATCATGGTATCCACAGGGGGCATGGGCAGCACCCTCATTCCTGGTGAGATGGGGCAAGGATTTGGAGGTCAGCCCGCATTGTGGAAGAAAGTGACAGAGGCGTCACACTGGTTGTGGTGAAGGATTTGTAATGTATCACACAAGTACCCACCACTGCCCCACTCTCCCGATGGTGTCATCCCACTCTCCCCATCATCCCCTCCCTACTGCCACCCAACTTACCCCCTTCCTACGCGCTCTTCTCCCCCCTCCCCCAGAGCCCTCTCAGGTGATCCTCATCACGTTCCTAGCTCTACCACTACATCTGGGTGTTTCCCCAGGACGCACATCTGAGCTGGGGGCAGCCAGCTGCTTACCATGTCCCATGGCTTTCGATGCCCCTGGTGGGTGTCCGCTGAGGGCTCTGGGGACAGAGGGCCCTGCCGCACTTGATGGTGACACATTCGCAGCCGTGCCGTCCTGTCCCGTATGCTGATTGCAAGACACGGCCTCATCAGAGGGGTGGAACTCAGAGCCAAGGAATGGCAGGGAAGTGGGCGGGGGCTGCCAGGTGCAGTCTTATTGTGGGGGGGGGGGGGGTTGTCCGCGCCAACTCACCTGTGCGGCGGTGTAGGTCGTTGACTTGCTTATGGCATTGGGTGCCAGTCCTCCTGGTCACATTACCCTAGCTGGCGCCCGCTGCCACTTGCTCGCAGGCGGCACTCGCTGCCCTTTGGCTAACTCTCCAATTCCCTCGGGGCAACAGGACATCCCTCCTGGCCTCAACAGCCTCTAGAAGCCTGCCCAGATCTGCATCCCCAAATCGTGGAGCAGGTCATCTCGGCGCCATGGCTGCGAGCTGAGTGCGGTTGGCCATGCAAGAGCAGTTTATATGCTGCTCCATCTTGTTAGCGGAGGGCTGGCGAGCGAATCAGCTGACGTGCCTTCATTTGTGGCGTGAAGCCTCTGGGGCTTCCTTAAGTGGACCAATTAATGTTGTATTGCGGTGACGGTGTCACTGGCTGAGCGCCAGGAAGCACACGGCAGTTCCCACTCGCTAGCACACATTTTGGAAGAATCGCGCCCTTAGAAATATTTTGGGTGAAATATTTTGGGTTTCTTGATTCAGCTGTGTGTGAACCACAGAGGTAAGCCACAGAAATTCACCAAGTAATTGGGAATGAATATCTGCACAAGCTGAACACATGTAAATTAACACCGGAAAAACGAAAGGATCCCAAAATGATATAGGGCGGGATTCTCCGACCCCCCCGCCAGGTCGAAGAATCGCCGGGGGGCGGCGTGAATCCTGCCCCCGCCGGCCGCCGAATTCTCCGGCACCAAAAATTCGTCGGGAGCTGGAATCGCGCCGCGCCAGTTGGCGCCCCCCCCCCGGCAACTCTCCGGCCCGCGATGGGCCGAAGTCCCGCTGCTGTCATGCCAGTCCCGCCGGTGTGAATCAAACCACCTACCTTACCGGCGGGACTGGCGGCGCGGGCGGGCTCAGGGGTCCTGGGGGGGTGGGGGGCGATCTGGCCCTGGGGGGTGCCCCCACGGTGGCCTGGTCCGCGATCGGGGCCCACCGATCCGCGGGTGGGCCTGTGCCGTGGGGGCACTCTTTTCCTTCCGCCTCGGCCATAGCCTCTGCGATGGCCGATGCGGAAGTGACACCCCCCCCCCCCGCGCATGCGTGGGGATGACGTCAGCAACCGCTGACGCTCCCGTGCATGCGCGGACTTCCGCCAGCCGGCGCAGTCCCTTCGGCCCCGGCTGGCGTGGCGCCAAAGGCCTTTCTCGCCGGCCGGCGGCGCGCCAACCACTCCGGCGCTGGCCTAGCTCCTCAAGGTGAGGGCTTAGCCCCTAAACATGCGGAGAAATCCACACCTTTGGGGCGGCCCGACGCCAGATTGGTTCCCGCCACTCCATCCCGCCGGGTCCCCCGCCCCGCCGGGCAGGGGAGAATCCCGGCCATTGTGCAGGATTCTCCATCGGCCGATGCCGAAATTAGTAAAGGCGATTGGGTGGAGAATCGGTCATGAGGTCAAAATCATGAGGCCTTCAGGGAGTTCCATTTAAACCTCCGCCCATACCCTAATTCGCCCCAACCTCACCAGCATCGCTGAACCTGTCCCAGCATATGTTTCTTGCCGACTGGCAGTTAATTGACCAGCCCGCGTAAAATTGATGTCTGGAGCCGGTAGCAGGTGGGAGTGGATTTCACGCCTCCTTCTGCTCCCACCAAATCACACTTTCCTGCCAGGCCTAAAATTCAGACCCATAGACAACTTTGGCAGCAGATGCAAAGAAAAGTGTACCTACTGTGATATTTCAGATGCAGAGTTAGCAGACATAATTGAGTTGGTAATTGCATCCACTCCCATGGAAGCATTCCAGAAAGATCTGCTAGTCATGTCCATGATCTATAGCATCAAAGAGGTACTCAAGGATAAATGTAGGTATGAAACAATCCTCGCAGGTTGACAAAGCCGACAGGGCCTAAGTACCACACCAGTTGTTGATGCACTTAACCGAACACCCAAACCTAGCAATGCATGTTGGAAGATGTCGGCCGGGATTCTCCGAGACCGCGCTGGGTCACTGCTCTGACGCCAGGACGCGATTCTCTGGTGACCGGAGAATCGCCGCCAATTGCACCCACGCGGTCGACGCGGCAGCAGTCGGGGGCCGCTGAAAGAGGCTACCGCAGCGATTCTCCGCGGTCGACCAGCCGAATTCCCGCCAAGTTCCACCGAGTCTCGTCGGTGTGGTTCCAACCTGGTACCACCCAGCGGGAGCTCGGACCCGTGGCCGTGGTGGCCGTCCTGGTGGGCGGGAGGGAGGATAAGACTCCAGGGGGGCCTCCCCGGCGTCCAGGCCCACGATTGGGGGCTATCGATCGGCGGGCGCACATGATCTGGAGGGGGCCTACCTCCTTCCGCGCGGGCCCGCTGTAGGTCTCTGCCATGTTGCGCGGTGCCGGTGCGAAGACAGCCACCACGCGCATGTGCCAGCGTGGAGACGGCCACCACGTGCATGCGCTGGCGCGGAGACGGCCGTCGCGAGCATGCGCGGACCCGCGCCAGCAGTGCAGGGCCGCGTATATGCGCCAGAGCAGCGCTCAGCACTCTGGCGCCGTGCTGGTCCGCTGAGGGCCACTGAATCGCTGGGCCAGGAGGCCCGGTGACGCCGGCGTGCACCACTCCGTTCTTGGCAGGTTCTTCGGAGAATCCCGGCCCTGGCTTTCATGATGCACAAAGGAAATATCTAGCTTTCCAAAAATTCTGCAAAGCACATGGCAAAAAAGGGATATTGGCAGAGGCTGTGGCTTAGGCTAGTTGCAGCGCCAAAGAGCCATTTACTACTCCAGACAGACCCTACATAACAGCTACCTTATAAGAATGGCCATCAGTATTCTGTCAGAAACATAATCATGAGGCAACCAGAAAATGACGATGATGTGCACGATGAGATGAAGAGCGATGAACACGTGTTTCACCCCATCAATCCCGTGGGAAACATAGATACCCATCTCACCATCCAAAGTGTTTGACAAGATTCAAATTATCTTTTGTAAGAATGGTGGTAACTACTTGTTATTGGCTAAGATTGACACAACGCAAGTGCTGGCATGCTACTCCTGTGAATTCGAGATGTGGAGAATCATGGCAAATGCTACTGCTGTGAACTTTCTGTGTACAACAGTTCACTAATTCCATGTGCAACCCCATAGTCCCAGAGTGCAAAACAATCAATTTTCTTGGGTGTCACAGATGTTTTACACAATGGAGTCTGAAGGCCAGTGGTTGTAGATCTACAGGTATGTTGTGGCCTCATACGAGTGACAATCCACAGAATCAGTTAGAGCAAATATGATAAATCAACTTCAAAAACTGCACCGATCGCTTCTGTTCAGGACTAACATTGAAATATCCAGAATGTTTTGACAAAATTGGTAGTTTCAAGGGAGGTACAATATTACACTTACAGGAGAATGCAAGTCTGTCAATTGATATGGTTCATTTTGCGCAATGCAAGCAGCTACAAGAAGAAATGACGAAAGATTCTACATTACAGAAACTATGGAAAACTGTCATTGAAGGATGGCTTGTTTCCAATTTTGTTGAGATATTCTACAGTGTAGAAGGAGATAATTCATCCCATCAAGTCTGCACCAACCCTCTGAAAGAGTACACTACCTAGTCCCACTCCCTGGAACCCCACCTAACCTACACATCCTTGGACACTAAGGGGCAATTTAGCATGGCTAATTCACCTAACCGACACATCTTTGGAGTGTGGGAGGAAAGCAGAGCACCCAGAGGAAACCCATGCAGAGACGTGGAGAAAGTGCAAACTCCACACAGACAGTCACCCAAGGCCGGAATTGAACCTGGATCCCTGACGCTGTGAGACAGCAGTGCTAACCACTGTGCAACCATGCCGCCCCATGTCCACTTACTTGTGAAACAATTTTGGCCTGAGTGAGGCACGGTAGGCATCTCTTGAGTTGTTATTTTTAAAGGAAGGCAGGTCATCATACCAAAATAATAATAATCTTTTATTGTCACAAGTATGAAGTTACTATGAAAAGCCTCTGGGCGGAATTCTCCCCCCCCACGCCGGGTGGGAGAATCACCGGGGCGCGGCACAAGTCCCGCCACGCTGCCCCGACACCCGCACGCGATTCTCCCACCCCCCGCCAAACTGGTGGGGCGAGAATCATGGCTGGCCGCTGGGAGAATCGTCGCTTGCCATTTGTAACGGGCGAGCGGCGATTCTCCGACCCGGATGGGCCGAGCGGCCTGCCCAACACGACAGGTTCCCGCCGCCGCCGTCCACACCTGGTCGCTGCCGGCGGGAACAGCGCGGGAACGCTGGGGGGGTGGCCTGTGTGGGGGGGAGGGGGGTTCCTGCACCGGGGGGGGCCTCAAAAGGGGTCTGGCCCACGATCGGTGCCCACCGATCGGCGGGCCGGTCTCTCTGAAGGAGGACCTCCCTTCCTCCGCTGCCCCGCAAGATCCATCCGACATCTTCTTGCGGGGCGGCCGCGGGGAGGACGGCAACCGCGCATGCGTGGGTGACGTCATTTACGCGGTGCCAGCCACGTCATTTACGTGGCGCCGCTTTTACACGGCGCCAAGGCCCGGCGCGCATAATTGACGCGGCGGCGCTCCTAGACCTCCCGGGGGCGGAAGAAAAGGGGGCTGGGAGTGGTCTCTGACGCCGGAGTGAAACACTCCGGTTTTCACTCTGGCGTCGGCACTTAGTCTCCCGATGGGAGAATTGCGCCCCCTAGTTGCCACATTCCGGTGCTGGGGCGGGATTCTCCGCAATCGGCGCGATGTCTGCCGACCGGCGCCAAAAACGGCGCGAATCAGTCCGGCATCACGCCGCCCCAAAGGTGCGGAATTCTCTGCATCTTGAGGGGCCGAGCCCTCATCTTCAGGGGCTAGGCCCGTGCCGGACTGATTTCCGCCCCGCCACCTGGTGGGAAAGACCTTTGGTGCCTCGCCAGCTGGCGCGGAAATGACTTTGCCGTGCGGCGCATGCGCGGGAGCGTCAGCGGCCGCTCACGGCATCCCCGCGCATGCGCAGTGGAGGGGGTCTCTTCCGCCTCCGCCATAGTGGAGACCACGGCGAAGGCAGTAGGAAAAGAGTGCCCCCACGGCACAGGCCCACCCACGGATCGGTGGGCTCCGATCGGGGGCCAGGCCACCGTGGGGGCACCCCCCAGGGCCAGATCGCCTCGCGCCCCCCTCAGGACCCCGGAGCCCGCCAGCGCCGCCTTGTCCCGCCGGTAAGAGAGGTGGTTTGATTCTCGCCGGCGGGACAGGCATTCCAGCAGCGGGACTTCGGCCCATCGCGGGCTGGTGAATCGCCGGGGGGGGGGGGGCCGCCAACCGGCGCGGTGCGATCCCCACCCCCGCCGAATATCTAGTGCCAGAGAATTCGGCAACCGGCAGGGGCGGGATTCACGCCAGCCCCCGGCGATTCTCCGACCCAGCGGGGGGTCGGAGAATCCCACCCCTTGTTTGCGACCCGACATTCTTCAACAATGCCATCACTCACACATGGGCATAAATCAGATGAGAAGATTCGCAAGAGAGAGTCTATTGGCTGGATATGAACATTGACATTGAAACTGTCGTCAAGAATCATAGAATCCCTTCAGTGCAGGAGGAGGCCATTCGACCCATTGAGTCTTAACCGACCCTTCAAATGAACTCTACCCATACCCACTCCCCCTATTCGTGTAACCCCATAACCTAATCTGCACATTTTTGGACTGTGGGAGTAAACCTGAGCACCCGGGGGAAACCCACACAGTCATGGGGAGAACATACAAACTAAGTGTGAGCCATGTCAAGAACATGTGCCAATTCAGCAAAATTAACCACTTATCCCACATGAAGCTCCAACCCATCCTTGGTCCAAAATCACGACTGAGCTCTTTCATGTCAATGACACTGACTTCATCGTCGGCTACTTTACCAAGATCCCCACTGAACCTCATTACTTGACAATTTCACATTACATCAAGCACACATGTATGTGCTAGTTTTAGTTTATTTGGTATGCCTAGATAAATTATTGTAGATAACGGTCCGCAATTTATTGGAAGTCATTTCAGGATATGTAAGAGAAGTAAAAGATTGATCATACTACTTCTTCTCCTCATTAATAATAATAATAATATTTATTAGTGTCACAATTAGGCTTCCATTAACAGTGCAATGAAGTTACTGTGAAAAGCTCCTAGTCACCACATTCCAGCACCTGTTCGGGTACACTGAGGGAGAATTCAGAATGTCCAATTCACCTAACAAGCACGTCTTTCGGGACTTGTGGGAGGAAACCGGAACACCTGGAGGAAACCCACGCAGACACGGGGAGAACGTGCAGACTCCGCACAGACAGCGACCAAAGCCGGGAATCGAACCCAACCGAGATTTAGGGCTGGTTTAGCTCAGTGGGCTAGACAGCTGGTTTGTGATGCAGAACAAAGCCAGCAGCGCGTGTTCAATTCCTGTACCGGCTCATTACCCGAACAGGCGCTGGAATGTGGAGACTTGGGGTGTTTCACAGTAACTTCATACTTGTCACAATAAAAGATTACTATTAATGGCCTAGTTGAATGAATGATTCATATGGTGAAATCCCTAATTCCCAAATGTAGACAGACCAAGTAAGATCTGCCCATTGCAATAATAAATCTGAGAGCAACACCTTTAAGCGCAATTATTCCATACCAGCAGAACTCATGGTAGACCAGTGCGTACCAATTTACCTACCCTTACCCTTTCTTCTCCCTCAGAAACTAGGGAGCAACTTTTAAAACTATATGAAAAGATGAAAAATGTGCATGCTAAAAATGTGGGTACCTAATTGCCAAGTTGATAGTCAGTACAACAATTTGCATCCAAGATCCCACAGATTGGATAGACTGGGGTTGTTTTCCTTGGAGCAGAGGAGACTGAGGAGGGACATGATTGAGATGTATAAAATTATGAGGGACATAGATAGGGTGGATAGGGAAAAATTGTTCCCTTTGGTGAGAGATAAATGACCAGGGGGCACAGATTTAAGCTAAGGAGCAGGAGGTTGAGGGGATGTGAGGAAAACCTTTTTCACCCAAAGGATGTGGAAGTCTGGAACTCATTGCCTGAAAGGATGGTGGAGACAGAGACAAAGAACAAAGAAAAGTACAGCACAAGAACAGGCCCTTCGGCCCTCCAAGCCTGCGCCGACCGTGCTGCCTGTCTAAACTAAAATCTTCTACAATTCCGTATCCCTCTATTCCCATCCTATTCATAGAACATACAATGCAGAAGGAGGCCATTCGGCCCATCGAGTCTGCACCGACCCACTTAAGCCCTCCACCCTACCCCGGAACCCAATAACCCCTCCTGACCTTTTTGGTCACTAAGGGCAATTTATCATGGCCAATCCACCTAACCTGCACGTCTTTGGACTGTGGGAGGAAACCAGAGCATCCGGAGGAAACCCACGCAGACACAGGGAGAACGTGCAGACTCAGCACAGACAGGGACCCAGCGGGGAATCGAACCTGGGACCCTGGCGCTGTGAAGCCACAGTGCTATCCACTTGTGCTACCGTGCTGCTCTATCATGTATTTGTCAAGATGCCACTTAAACGTCACTATCGCCCCTGCTTCCACCACCTCCTCCGGCAGCGAGTTCCAGGCACCCACTACCCGCTGTGTAAAAGACTTGCCTCGCACATCTCCTCTAAACCTTGACCCTCGCACCATAAACCTATGCCCCTAGTAATTGACCCCTCTACCCTGGGAAAAAGCCTCTGACTATCCACTCTGTCTATGCCCCTCATAATTTTGTAAACCTCTATCAGGTCGCCTCTCAACCTTCTTCATTCCAGCGAGAACAAACCAAGTTTATTCAACCTCTCCTCATAGCTAATGCCCTCCAGACCAGGCAACATCCTGTAAATCTCTTCTGCACCCTCTCTAAAGCCTCCACATCCTTCTGATAGTGTGGCGACCAGAATTGAACACTATACTCCAAGTGTGGCCTAACTAAGGTTCTATACAGCTGCAACATGACGTGCCAATTTTTATACTCAATGCCCCAGCCAATGAAGGCAAGCATGCTGTATGCCGTCTTGACTACCTTCTCCACCTGTGTTGCCCCTTTCAGTGACCTGTGGACCTATACACCAACATCTCTCTGACTGTCAATACTCCTGAGGGTTCTACAATTCACTGTATATTCCCACCTGTATTAGACCTTCCAAAATGCATCACTTCACATTTGTCCGAATTAAACTCCATCTGCCATCTCAGCGCCCAAGTCTCCAAATGATCTAAATCCTGCTATATCCTCTGACAGTCTTCATCGCTATCCGCAATTCCACCAATCTTTGTGTCGTCCGCAAACTTACTAATCAGACCAATTACATTTTCCTCCAAATCATTTATATATATTACGAACAGCAAAGGTCCCACCACTGATCCCTGCGGAACACCACTAGTCACAGCCCTCCAATCAGAAAAGCACCCTTCCATTGCTACTCTCTGTCTTCTATGACCTTGCCAGTTCTGTATCCATCTTGCCAGCTCACCCCTGATCCCGTGTGACTTCACCTTTTGTACTAGTCTACCATGAGGGACCTTGTCAAAGGCGTCACTGAAGTCCATATAGACAACATCCACTGCCTACCTGCATCAATCATCTTTGTGACCTCCTCGAAAAACACTATCAAGTTAGTAAGACACGACCTCCCCTTCACAAAACCGTGCTGCCTCTCGATAATACAACCCCTTGCTTCCAAATGGGAGTAGATCCTGTCTCGAAGAATTCTCTCCAGTAATTTCCCTACCACTGACATAAGGGGTGAAATTCTCCGGAAACGGCACGATGTCCGCCGACTGGCGCCCAAAACGGCGCAAATCAGTCGGGCATCGCGCCGCCCCAAAGGTGCGGAATGCTCCGCATCTTTGGGGGCCGAGGCCCAGCCTTAGGGGGCTAGGCCCGCGCTGGACGAATTTCCGCCCCGCCAGCTGGCTGAAAAGGCCTTTGGTGCCCCGCCAGCTGGCACGGAAATGACATCTCCAGGCGGCCATGCGCGGGAGCGTCAGCGGTCGCTGACGGCATTCCCGCACATGCGCAGTGGAGGGAGTCTCTTCCGTCTCCGCCATGGTGGAGACCGTGGTGAAGGCGGAAGGAAAAGAGTGCCCCCACGGCACAGGCCCGCCCGCGGATCGGTGGGCCCCGATCGCGGGCCAGGCCACTGTGGGGGCACCCCCCCGGGGCCAGATCGCCCCGCGCCCCCCCAGGACCACGGAGCCCGCCCGCGCCGCCTTGTCCCGCCGGTAAGGTAGGTGGTTTAATCTACGCCGGTGGAACAGGCATTTTAGCGGCGGGACTTCGGCCCATCCAGGCTGGAGAATCGCGGGGGGGGTGGGCCCGCCAACCGGCGCTGCGTGATTCCCGCCCCCGCTGAATATCCGGTGGTGGAGAATTCGGCAACTGGTGGGGGCGGGATTCACGCCAGCCCCCGGCGATTCTCCGACCCGGCGGGGGGTCGGAGAATCTCGCCCAAGGTGTAGTTCCCTGGATTATCCTTACTACCCTTCTTAAACAAAGGAACAACATTGGCTATTCTCCAGTCCTCCGGGACATCACCTGAAGACAGTGAGGATCCAAAGATTTCTGTCAAGGCCTCAGCAATTTCCTCTCTTGCCTCCTTCAGTATTCTGGGGTAGATCCCATCAGGCCTTGGGGTCTTATCCACCTTAATATTTTTCAAGACGCCCAACACCTCATCTTTTTGGATCTCAATGTTACCCAGGCTATCTACACACCCTTCTTCAGACTCAACATCCACCAATTCCTTCTCATAGAATTTACATTTGGCCCATCGAGTCTGCACCGGCCCTTGGAAAGAGCACCCTACCCAAGGTCCACACCTCCACCCTCTCCCCATAACCCAGTAACCCCACCCAACACTAAGGGCAATTTTGGATACTAAGGACAATTTAGCATGGCCAATCCACCTAACCTGCACATCTTTGGACTGTGGGAGGAAACCGGAGCACCCGGAGGAAACCCACGCACACACGGGGAGAATGTGCAGACTCCACACAGACAGTGACCCAAGCTGGGAATCGAACCTGGGACCCTGGAGCTGTGAAGCAATTGTGCTATCCACAATGTTACCGTGCTGCATCTCCTCTTTGGTGAATACTGATGCAAAGTATTCATTTGGTACCTCGCCCATTTCCTCTGGCTCACACATAGATTCCCTCCCCTGTCCTTCAGTGGGCCCTTTCCCTGGCTACCCTCTTTCTTGCTTTTTATGTACGTGTAAAAAGCCTTGGGATTTTCATTAACCCTATTTGCCAATAACTTTTCTCCTTAACTCTCCTGACTCCTTGCTTATGTTCCTTCCTACTTTCCTTATATTCCACACAGGCTTTGTCTGTTCCCAGCCTTCTAGCCCTGGCAAATGCCTCCTTTTTCTTTTTGACGAGGCCGACAATATCCTTCGTTATCCAAGGATCGCAAAATTTGCCATATTTATCCTTCTTCCTCACAGGAACATGCCGGTCCTGAATTCCTTTCAACTGACATTTGAAAGCCTCCAACATGTCAGATGTTGATTTACCCTCAAACATCCACCCTCAATCTATGTTCTTCAGTTCCCGCCTAATATTGTTATAATTAGCCTTCCCCCAATTTAGCACATTCACCCGAGGACCACTCTTATCCTTGTCCACCAGCACTTTAAAACTTACTGAATTGTGGTCACTGTTCCTGAAATGCTCCCCTACTGAAACTTCTACCACCTGGCCGGGCTCATTCCCCAATACTAGGTCCAGTACAGCCCCTTCCCTCGTTGGACTATCTACATATTGTTTAAAGAAGCCCTCCTGGATGCTCCTTACAAACTCTGCCCCATCCAATCCCCTAGCACTAAGTGAGTCCCAGTCAATATTGGGGGAGTTAAAGTCTCCCATCACAACAACCCTGTTGCTTTTACTCCTTTCCAAAATCTGTCTACCTATCTGCTCCTCTATCTCCTGCTGGCTGTCGGGTGGCCTGTAGTAAACCCCAAAATTGTGACTGCACCCTTCTTATTCCTGATCTCTACCCATATAGCCCCGCTGCCCTCTGAGGTGTCCTCCCACAGTACAGCTGTGATATTCTCCCTAACCCGTAGTGCAACTCCTCCGCCCCTTTTACCTCCCCCTCTATCCCGCCTGAAACATCTAAATCCTGGAATGTTTAGCTGCCAATCCTGTCCTTCCCTCAACCAGGTCTCTGTAATGGCAACAACATCATAGTTCCAAGTACTAATCCAAGCTCTAAGTTCATCTGCCTTACCTGTTGTACTTCTTGCATTAAAACGTATGCACTTCAGGCCACCAGTTCAGCTGTTTTCAGCAACATCTCCACGTCTGCTCTTCCTCAGAGCCATAGTGGCCCTATTTCCTAGTTCTCCCTCAATGTTTTCACCTTCTGACCTATTGCTCTGGTGCCCACCCCCCTGTCATACTAGTTTAAACCCTCCCGTGGGACACCAGCAAACCTCGCGGCCAGGATATTTATGCCTCTCCAGTTTAGATGCAACCCGCCCTTCTTGTACAGGTCACACCTGCCCCAGAAGAGCTCCCAGTGGTCCACATTACTGAAACCCACCCTCCTACACCAGCTGTTTAGACACGTGTTTAGCTGCTCTATCTTCCTATTTCTAGCCTCTGGCCTGTGGCACAGGGAATAATCCCGAGAATACTTGAGGTCCTGTCTTTTAACTTTCTGCCTAGCTCCCTGAACTACTGCTGCAGGATCTCATCCCCCTTCCTGCCTATGTCGTTAGTACCAATATGTACCACGGCCTCTGCCTGTTTGCCCTCCCCCTTCAGAATGCCCGCTACCCATTCTGAGACATCCTGGACCCTGGCACCAGGGAGGCAACATACCATCCTGGAGTCTCTTTCACATCCACAGAAGCACCTATCTGTGCCCCTGACTATAGAGTCCCCTATGACTATTGCTCTTCTGCGCTTTGACCCTCCCTGCTGAACATCAGAGCCAGCCGTGGTGCCACTGCTCTGGCTGCTGCTGTTTTCCCCTGATGGGCTATTCCCCCCGACAGTATCCAAAGGGGTGTACCTGTTCAAGAGTGGGACAACCACAGGGGATTCCTGCACTGACTGCCTGCCCCTTCTGGTGGTCACCCATTTCTCTGCCTGCACCTTGAGCGTGACCACATTCATATAACTGCTATCTATGACGCTTTCCGCCACCTGCATGCTCCTAAGTGCATCCAACTGCTGCTCCAACCGAACCATGCGGCCTGTGAGGACCTCCATTTGGGTGTACTTTCTGCCGATGAAGCCATCCAGGATGCTGGAAGCCTCCCGGATCTGCCACATCTCACTGTCAGAGCACTGCACCCAGCTAATTGACATTGCATTAATTAGTTAGTAAATTAAATTTTAAAAATTAAAAATAAAGTTACTGTTAATTTTTAACGATAAATGTGAAAGCTAAATACAGTACTCTCCAATCTCTGGCTTAGATACCCCTCTAAATTATGATTAAATAATTAATTAATTGTGTTTAATTAGTTTAACAATGTCTAATTTTTAAATTTAGTGCAGATCCCCTATCAGCCAATCACAGCTTTCCTGTGACTTCACTTTTCAGTCCCCCCCCCCCCCCCCCCCCGGCAGTCGGATCACTCAGAATAGCAGAATATCTATCACTTACCTGTTCCCAAGCTGCTTCCCGGCTCTCTCTCTCTCGCTTCCGAAAATGAAGGCCGCTGGAACCTGGGGGTAAGATTTTATATCACTTATCTTCCCAGGGTGCTCCCTGGTTTTCTCTCTGCTTCCCAGAATGCAATCTGGACCTCTCCCTGCTGATTACCAGTTACAAAGCCAAACAAAGGAAACAGAACAAAAAGGGAAACAGCACCTCCTCCCACTCCGCGCCGAATTACCAGTCCGCCCAAATTACCAAGTTCCAATTCCCACTCTGGCTGTGTCTCACTCACTCAGGCTGCTTCTCCTTCACCTGTGCAAAGCTTCTTCACCTGCGCAGATCCTCAAAACATTTAAGAAGTATTTAGATGTGCACTTGCCATTCCAAGGCATACAAGTCTATGAATCAATAGCTGGAAAATGGGATTAGAATACTTGTTGTTTTGACTGGCACAAATATGATGGACTGAATGGCCTTTTCTGTGCTGTAGACCTCTATGATTCTGTGATATGACTCTCAGGTATGTGTCAACCAGCTGAGGTGATAAGGATGTGTTTGGAACCAAGGTCCTATGAAACCATAACATTCAAAGATAAAATGGTGAGGCAAAACCATAAACAAATAAGATCCATTCCTGCTCCTCAACAGCCATACGCCTAGGATAAGATCCTTAACGCAGCCAGGAACAACATCCAAGAATGACAATCCCATGGATCACGATGACCACTCAAAGCAATCCCCAGACAAGATTATTATTACAAGATCTTGAATTACCAGCAGACTACCTCTTATGCTTTAGAGACTCTTGGATTCATCACTTATGTAATTGTTACTGAACATCAACTTGTGCTGTAAATAGTTATCCTTCTTTGGAAGGGGGTAAGTACATTTTTAAAGAAAGGGGGATGTTTTATTTTTGCCTGTGAGCAGAACACAGCACAGCTCTAATGTCTAAAATCTTTCTCCTTTTGTATAAATGTTCCCACCTAGGTCCCAAACTAGGTACGACCTCTGCAAAGCCATCAGGGATTTTAAGAGACAATACCAGACTAAGCTAGAGTCACAGACTAATGGCATGGACTCGCTTTGGTTGTAGCAAGGCTTAAACAACATAACGGGCTACAAAGCAAAGCAAAGTAGAATTTCTGGGAACAGCGCACCCTTCCCCAATAAATTAAATCATTCTATGCTCGTTTCGAGCAAGAAACCAATAAACCGTTGTCAACTACTCCAGCAGACTCGGACACACCCATACCTACCGTCCCAGCCTCTGAAGTCAGATCGGCCTTCTTGAAAGTGAATCCTTAGAAAGTAATGGGTCTTGACGGAGTTCCAGGTCGTGCACTCATACCCTGTGTGGACCAACTGGTGGGTATGTTCGTGGACATCGTCGACCTCTCCCTACTTGGTTCCAAGGTTCCCACTCGGTTCAAGAAGACCACCATTATACCAATGCCAAAGAAGAACCAGGCAACGTGCCTCAACGACGGCCATCCAGGGGCCTTGACATTTATCATTATGAAGTGCTTTGAGAGGTTAATCATGAGACACATCAACTTCATTCTCCTAGAATGCTGAGATCCACTGAAATTTGCCACAACTGGTCCACAGCATTTGCTGTTTCCCTGGCCCTACACTCATCCCTGGAACATCTTAACAACAAGGACTCCTATATCTGACTCCTATTCATTGACCACAGCTTCGCCTTCAACACTGTAATCCCAGCCAAGCTCATATCAAAACTCCAAAACCTAGGACTTGGCTCCTCCCTCTGCAACTGGATCGTCAACTTCCTGACCCATAGACCACAATCAGTCAGGATAAACAACAGCACCTCCTCTGCAATAGTCCTCAATACCGGGGCCCCACAAGGCTGCATACTTAGCCCCCTACCATACTGTATGACAAAATTTGGCTCCAACTTCATCAAGGTTTTGCTGATGACACGACCGTAGTGGGTCGGATCTTGAACAATGATGAGTCAGAGTACAGGAGGGAGATAGAGAACCTAGTGACATGGTGTAATGGCAACAATCTGTCCCTCAATGTCAGCAAAACTAAGGAGCCAGTAATTGACTTTAGGAAGCAAAGTACGGTACACACCTCTGTCTGCATCAATGGTGCCAAGGTGGAGATGTTAACAGCATCAAATTCCGAGATGTGCACATCACCAACAATCTGTCCTGGTCCACCCACATCGACGCTACGACCAGGAAAGCACAACAGCGCCTATACTTCCTCAGGAAACTAACAAAATTCAGCATGTCCACATTGGCTCTTACCAATTTTTATTGATGCACCATCGGAATCATCCTATCTGGCTGCATCACAGCCTGGTATGGCAACTGATCGGCCCAAGAAAGTAAGAAACTGCAGAGAGTCGTGAACACAGCCCAATCCATCACGTGAAACTGCCTCCCATTCATAGACTCTGTCTGTACCTCCCATTACCTTGGGAAAGCGGGCAGCATAATGAAACACCCCTCCCACCCGGGTTATTCTTTCTTCCAACCTCTTACATTGGGCAGGAGATTAAAAAATCTGAGAAGACGCACTAACAGTCAAAAACAACTTCCTCCCCACTGTTACCAAACTCCTGAATGACCCTCTTACGGACTGAACTGACATCTCCACGCATTTTCTCTACTGAGTAGTACTACACTCCGTATGCTTCACCTGATGTGTATGTCTATGCATTTACATTGTGTATTTATGTATATCCTATGTTTTTCATGTATGGATTGATCTGCCTGGACTGAATGCAAAACAAATCCACGTGCCTCGTCTCAATAAATAAACCTCAGTGTCCTTGCACAGTCGCTTAGGAGTGATTAATGCCTTTACATCATTATAAAAATATGACAATACCATGTTTACAATGTGTACAACAATCCAAATTTTAAGATGGATATAATTTTTAGACAATTTTATTTAATGCCTATATGCTATACAATCCAATCAAAACTGCGTTAAATAGTAACAGAAATGTGCGTGTTTACTGTAGCACCAAATTAAAGGTCATTGGCCAATGCAAACTGCATGGTACTGAGCTATTATGTTACTGTCCATCATAACTGTGACACATGGGACTGTGATTTATATCGGTATACGCTGTAAACCATAACCTACATTTAAGCCATAATCTAGCACATTGCACAGAACTTAAGCGTCAAGGCGATAATTCGTCACACGGCGGATCAGCTGAAGATAGGAAAGTTACTTCACTACAAAACAATTCTCCACTGGTTCAGAATTCCTCCCTCAGAAACCATGTGACCGTGTCTAAATTTGCTCCTAGTGGGGGAGCAGGTACCCCGCCCCTCCTTTACATTCACTAAATGGATGATGATGAATTGAAATACACATGGACCGAGTCTGGGCATGATTTTATTTGCTGAGAACCATTCTGCATGCAAACAAGAACCTCAAAGGAGAATCCATATTTCATTTGGTTAAAACTCTTCACCAGCCTACTCTTGAAACCTTAAGCTTCTTGTTTGAATAATCTGGTGACATGGCCGAGAGGTGCAAATGCTGGCTGCGAACTGCCTGGATTCTTCATTGTCTCATCATAGCAGTGTTGTGGGGTGAGTTTAAATAAAACCATCTGCCTGATGATAATGAGAACGTTAGTGAAGTGAAGTGTCGCCTTTAACCGCATAAGGATTTCCCCCCCTCTCTTCTGGGTGCCTTGGAAGAGATGAATACATGGAGTACAAATGGGGCTGTAAATAGAAGTAACTCTGAATATGTTAGAACCACCAAAAGCTGATTATTATCATACAAGAGAGCTTAGCGCGTTCATTTCGTGCTTATAAATTAAGGTTGGTTGCCAACTTAAATCGGTATATATTGTGGCAGTGTTTCCATGTTTGGTACATTACTGGGATTGACATTTAGTATTGGTTTTACTCAACGTTAATTTCAGTGCCATTGTGTTCTCTTTGAAACCGGTGCATACTGCAGCAATGTTGAAACAAAGTGTTAGTGCCGGTGCAAGTGAAAATTAGCTCCATCTTTGCCGGGGTGTTGAACAGGGAGCAGAGTGAACTGACATCACGCTATCCTTTTAAAAAAAGCAACACACTGTACGCACCGAGTGATCAGAAGCTGAGATCCTGCAGGTGAATTGTTCACCTCATGATCCATCAAAAGTCCGTCTGGGACGCACCTCCCAGCAGTCATTCACAGAGCAACATTATTGGCAATTGTCCAGGAGCTGGTACGCTTCCCATACTCTCAGTCGGGATTAGGCTGCATGGGTGGAAAGGGGGAGTGTAAAAAAAGTGATAAAAATTGATTTAATTTATATTACATAATTCTCCCCAAAACAATGGTCATTGCAATGCTTTTGGAAAACTGAAAGAGGCAAGGAGGAATGTGTAATACTGAACACAGTGCACAAATTATTTTCAGTAGGAATACTAACTCAAAACTACTGAATTTACACTCACAGCTGGAGAATTGAAAATAGAAAGAGAGTTGGAATTGGGCTAGCTTTAAAAATGATACTGGCCACCACAGTTGCAGCTACCTTGTACTCCCAAGATAGTATAACGTCCCAAATATAACCATATACGACACAGTGCTGGGAGAGGTGGGCGGCACGGTAGCACAGTGGCTAGCACTGTGGCTTCACAGCTCCAGGGTCCCAGGTTCGACTCCTTGCTTGGGTCACTGTCTGTGTGGAGTCTGCACATTCTACCTGTGATGGTGTGGGTTTCCTCCCACAGTCCAAAGATGTGCAGGTTAGGTGGATTGGCCATGCTAAATTGCCCCTGATGTCCAAAAAGGTTAGGAGGGGTCACTGGGTTACGGGGATAGGGTGGAAGTGTGGGCTTAAGTGGGGTGGTCTTTGCCAGGGTCGGTGCAGACACTTTTTTTTCAATTTTTAAAAAATATATAAATTTAGAGTACCCAATTCATTGTTTCCAATTAAGGGGCAATTTAGCATGCCCAATCCCCCTATCTTGCACATCATTGGGTTGTGGGGGTGAAACACACCCCAACACGGGGAGAATGTGCAAACTCCACACTGACTCCTCCTTCTGCACTGTAAATTCTATGAAAATTCTATTCTATGACAGTGACCCAGAGCCAGGATCGAACCTGGGACCTCGGCGCCATGAGGCAGCAGGGCTTACCCACTGCGCCACCGTGCTGCCCTGGGTCGGTGCAGACTCGATGGGCCAAATGGCCTCCTTCTGCACTGTAAATTCTATGTTTACAGGTTTGCACATTTCTTCGTTCTGATGGAAGGGTCAGTAGAATTGACTGAATTTATTGTTAATGCGGTAAGTTTTAGTGAGTCTTTGAAGAGAGAGAGTAGACATAGGAAGGTGGAGAATCTCCAATTTGAAAAATCTTCTCAAGGCCCATTTCTTTGACCAAGCTTTTGGTCCTCCTTCCCAAAATCTACCTTCCAGCAAAGAATTTACTCTCCTTCCATCTGCTTGTAAAGTGCTTTGGGAGATTTATATGGTATATAGAATCATAGATCATAGAATTTACAGTGCGGAAGGAGACCATTCAGTCCTTGGAAAGAGCACCCTACTTAAGCCCATGCCTCCACCCTATCCCCATAACCCCACCTAACCTTTTGGATACTAAAGGGCAATTTAGCATGGCCAGTCCACCTAACCTGCAAATCTTTGGACTGTGGGAGGAAACGGGAGCACCCGGGGAAGCCCACGCAGACACGGGGAGAAAGTGCAAACTCCACACGGTCACCCGAGGCTGGAATTGAACCCGGGACCCTGGAGCTGTGAGGCAGCAGTGCTAACCACTGTGCCACCGTGTACTGTGCTTTTTACAGTTTTCCAAAAAACATTGCAATGTCTTGTGTCTCATTTCCCATCGTTTTGGGGAAAATTATATAATGTTGTGTTTACATTGGTAAGGAGTTCTGAGGTGGCCCTGTTAGTGGTGCTTGTCCTACTTCACAAAATCAGTGTGTGTAAGTGCCTCAGGTGTGGGTAAACAGCTGTGCAGCAGCCTGAGGTGCAGTGGTGCGACCGTGTTGGGATGTTTGTGGCCTAGATTTTCTGGGTACATGGTTATATATTGACGCCATGCCAGGCAGCAGGACTCACTTTCAGCATGATGAGCAGCCATCTTGGGAGGAAGCAGCAGCATCATCAGACACTATACTGCTGCTATTCCCCAAAGGCTGGATGGCCAGGCAGGTTTACCAGCAGGCTGCCTTAGATTTGTCTGCCAGTTGTCTATGTTAGTAAAATCTAACTGTGACTGCTCTTTCCAAATAATCTACTCGCCTGCCAAACTTCACAGTGACAGTCTCCATTAACTTAGTTCCCAATGTACCAATGTTGTTGATCACAGAATTGATGAGAAAACATGTTTATATGACATAATCTCCGATTTGGCATGGTTTGGTCTTCCTTAAATTTATCCTTGTACAGGAAGAGTTAACAAACAGCTTGTTCTCTCAATGCTTTGGGAATTCTGTGCAGATGGATGTGAAGATGTTCCTCACTGCATGGTGCCCCACGTTTACATCATTTACGGAGCAACATTGGCAATTGCACAAGGGCTGGCATGCTCCCTATTCTCTCGGCTGGGAGTATGTAAATTCCCGCTGCAAGATTTCCGCACACCCGTTACCAGTTGTTGTAGGCTGCTCATGCCAGAATCAAATGCGATTGCAAATGTTCTTTATTTTATTAACTCTTATCTTGGAGGAGGCGATGCGTGCTGGTAATGTCCTGGTAATGTCACTAGAGCAGTCATTCCGAGGTCCAGGGTAATGCTTGGAGGCGGCAAGTTCAAATCCCACCACGGTAGCTGGTGGAATTTAAATTCACTGAATATATCTGGAATTAAAAGCTAGTCTCAGGAATGGTGATCATTAAACTATTGTTGTAAAACCGATCTGGTTGACTACTGTCCTCGAGGGAACAAAATCTGCTGCCCTTGGTCTGGCCATATGTGACACCAGACTCACAGCAATGTGGCTGACTGTTAAATGCTCTCTGAAATGGCCTAGCATGCCACTCGTACCAAACAAAATCAAAAAGGAATGAAATTGGATGGACCACTTAACATCAACCTAGGCACTAGAAACCGGAATGGCACATCCAATCCTATCGACCGTGCAAAGCCCTCCTTACTAACATCCTTATCTGAGGGCTCGTGCCAAAATTAAGAGCACTGCCCCACAGCCTCGTCAAACAACAGCCTGACATCGACATACTCACTGAATTACAACCTTATCGACAATGTCCCAGACACCACCATCATCATCCCTGGGTATGTCTTGTTCCATCGACAGGACAGACCTAGCAGTGGTATACAAAGAACAAAGAACAAAGAACGAAGAAATGTACAGCACAGGAACAGGCCCTTCGGCCCTCCAAGCCCGTGCCGACCATGCTGCCCGACTAAACTACAATCTTCTACACTTCCTGGGTCCGTATCCTTCTATTCCCATCCTATTCATATATTTGTCAAGATGCCCCTTAAATGTCCCTATCGTCCCTGCTTCCACTACCTCCTCCGGTAGCGAGTTCCAGGCACCCACTACCCTCTGTGTAAAAAACTTGCCTCGTACATCTACTCTAAACCTTGCCCCTCTCACCTTAAACCTATGCCCCCTAGTAATTGACACCTCGACCTTGGGGAACAGCCTTTTTGTATACCTTTTGTATACCTATACCTTGTGAAGAAGTTTCTCCCAGCTGGGAGAGCTCAACACTGACTCTGAACATTGTGAAGTTTCATGGCATCAGGTCAAATTTGAGTAAGGAAACCTCCTGCTGATTGCCACCTACCCTCAACTGATGAATCAGTCCTCTTCCATGTTGAACACCAATGGAAGAAACGCGGAGGGTGACAAGGGTGCAGAATATACTCTGCATGTGGCATTTCAGTGTCCATCACCAAGACTTGCTCTGCTGGACTGGATCTGCAGCGGATGGTGAGGGAACCAACAAGAGGAAAAAACATACTTGACTTTATCCTCACCAACCTGCCTACCCCTGATGTATCTGTCCATGACAATATTGGTCGGAGAGACCACCGCACAGTCCTGTCTTCACATTGAGGATACCCTCCATAGTGTTGTGTGGCAACACCACTATGCTAAATGGAATAGATTTTGAACAATTCTGGCAACTCGGGACTGGGCAATCAAGAGGCACTGTGGGGCATCAGCAGCAATAGAATTGTATACAACCACAATCTCACCCTGCAATTATCACAAAGCAGGGAGTCAACCCTGGATTGATGAAGAGTGCAGGAGGGCATGTCAGAGTAACACCAGGCATGCTTAAAAATGAAGGGTCAACCTAATAAAGCTACAAAACAAGTCCTCGTGCATGCTGCTGGAATCAGCATGCGCTAGACCAGGGCTTTTCAAACTGCGGGTCGCATCCCGTGGGTGGGTGTCAGGAGGGTCGCCGTGTGCCCAATCGCGGGGGAAGCACCCAACAGCCACAACCGACTTTTAAGAATGCCGGCCATGACGGCATTTAATTGCGAATCATGCACTCTTCCCGGCAGAATTGGCGGCAGCGAGCAGGTCACACATCCAGCACCTACATTGCTGGTTAGCAGACGGGAAGCAAAAAGTTAGAATAAATGTATCTTTTTCTGATTTGGCAGGCAGTGACTGGTGGGGTACCACAGGGATCTGTGATATGAACCCAAATGTTCACATTATATATTAATGATTTGAACGAAGGAAAGAAATGCATTATCTCCAAATCTGCAGACAACGTTGGGTGGGAGGGTGAGCTGTGAGGAGGATGCAGAGATGCTTCAGCGGGATTTGGACAGGCTGAGTGAGTGGGCATATGCATGGCAGATGCAGAATAACGTGGATAAATGTGAGGTTATCCACTTCGGTACCAGAAAAGGAAGGCAGATTATTATTTGAAAGGGTATAAATTGAGAGAGGTAGATACTCAGTGAGACCTTGGTGTCCTCGTGCATCAGTAGCTGAAAGTAAGTGTGCAGGTACAGCAGACTGTAAAGTTGGCCTTCATAGTGAAAGGATTTGTGTATAGGAATAGGGATGTTTTATTGCAATTGTATAGGCTTTGGTGAGGCCATAGCTGTAGAATTGTGTGCAGTTTAGGACTGAGGTGAGGAGAAATTTTTTCACCCAGAGTGGTGAATCTGGGAAATTCACTGCCACAAAAAGTAGTTGAAGCCAAAACGTGTAATTTCAAGAAGGAATTGGATATAGCTCTTGGGGCTAAAGTAATCAAAGGATATTGGGGGGAACGTGGGATCAGGGTATTGAACTTGATGATCAGCCATGATGATAATGAATGGCAGAGCAGGCTTGAAGGGCCGAATGGCCTCCTCCTGCTTCTATTTTCTATGTATGTTTCTATGTATTGCCGTCACATGTCCTGTACGTCCATTCTTTTTGCACAAAATCACGGAGGAGAGATGCCTCCATTTTCTAGCTGCCAGCAAGCAAGGCAACCAAACTCTAAAGAACTGAAGATGGATCGATGGATCATTTTGTTATCAGAAATTGAGGGCCAGAGACAAAAGCAGGCCAGAATCTCACAACTGAATCTGCCGGAGAGGGCTTCTCGGGAGAGTCCACACAGGAGCTAGTGCTGAATATAGAATCATAGAATAGAATTCCTACAGTACAGACGGAAGCCATTTGGCCCATCGAGTCTGCACAGACCCTCTGAAAGAGCATGCTACCTAGGCCCACTCCCCCACTCTATCCCCGTAGTCCCATCTAACCTTTGGACACTAAGGATAAATTTAGCATGACCAATCCATCTAACCTGCACAACTTTGGACTGTGGGAGGAAACCGGAGCACCCCGAGGAGACTCGCGCAGATACGGGGAGAACATGCAAACTTCAGACAGTCACCCAAGGCCGGAATCGAACCTGGGTCCCTGGCGCTGTGAGGCAGCAGTGCTAACCACTGTGCCACCGTGTCACCCTAAAACAAGTAAATCGCATTTTGTTGCTATTGCCCTTCGCAATGACCTACATAATGAGGTTGGATTGTCCATCCTCACGAAGATGAAGATGGCACAAAGGAACCGGCTGCACTCTGCACCTGATATGCGCATTGCCCTCTCCTCCTGTGAACCTAATTGGAGTAAGATTGTGAGGACCAAGCAGGCTCACCTGTCATATTAAAGGTAATCGAAAATGGTGTTTTGCGAAGTTCAGCAGCCGTGGGTCGTGAAGGTCGGCCGGCGTGGGTCCCGAAAGTAGCCGGTTTAGGTTGCGAAGGGCAGTCGGCGTGCAGCTTGAAGGTTGGCCGATTGGTAAAAGTGGGTCCCGGGGGAAGAATTGAAAAGCAGGGCTATCCCACAACCAATTGATCAGATCTAAACATCTAGTCCGCAATGGTGTGTCACAATCACGTAAAAGGCATTTCCTAAAAGTGGTCCATGAGCTAAGAATTTGTCTGTACATATGTAGCCCCCTTTAAATTTATAAGTGGTTCAAATTAAAAAATAACCCAGCAGACAAAGCTTTTGTCTTAAGACACAGGTTAGCTTATTAAAAAGACTGCTGCTGAAAGTTACTTAGGTAAAAGTGATACAGTTAAAACTAAGATACAAATACAAAGATTAAATGCAGATAAAGGTAAAAAGACACTTAAGGTCGAGATTTCAAATCCATCTCTGTGAGACGTCATTGTGGGCCCCTTGTTTGAATTCCTTCTTTCCTAAAAGAAAAGGTTGAAACTTGAGGTTCAGCTTAGCGATTGCAATGGCGTCTGAAGTTGGAGAGTTGAAGTTTGCCCTTGCAAGTGAACTCAACAAGCCGAACAGGTCCTGGGGGTGAGTGAAGGTTCCTGAATTGACTTTTACACTACTGCAGGCAATGGCTCTTAATAGCCTGATTTAGTACAACAGTTCAATCGCTATTTCTGGTAAACTTCCTCTGTCTCTCTCTTTTGGGAAGCAGTTTCTGCTTCAAGGTGTCTTGATCATGATGTTCAAAATGCATCTGCATATAAAGCCCCCGGGATGGGGGACACAATCCCATACATTGTATTTTTTTTAGCCAAGGTAAATAACCTTTTAAATGTCTCAGTCATTAACTTCAATGGTTCCCATTCTCCAGGGTTGAGGAGAAAATAAAGAGCTATTCACACCTCCAGGGAAGCCACAATGAGATATGTTTACCCTTGTGGAAATTTGAATTGTGTTCCAAATGTTGTCATGGGTCTGAATATGGCTACCTGTGATCCACTTGGGGCTTTCTGGAAGCTTGACCACATCTTGATGGAAAAGGACAGGTGTTTTTGGCAGCCATCTTTAAGGTTTTTTGTGTCCATCTGAAAATGAAGATGAGCTTTTTTACAAAATCGATGATATAACTACACATTAGTGACAGCTAGTGAACAGTCAAACAAGTAATCCTCAATGATGGGGGAGCCCAGCATATTAATGCAAAAGGCTAGTACAAAACATTTCCAACCAGACAATTGGGCGGCACGGCAGCACAGTGGTTAGCACAGTTACATCACTGCTCCAGAGTCCGGGGTTCGATTCCTGGCTTGGGTCATTGTCAGTGCGGAGTCTGCACGTTCTCTCCGTGTCTGTGTGGATTTCCTCCGGGTGCTCCGGTTTCCTCCCACAGTCCAAAGACGTGCGGGTTAGGTGAATTGGCCATGGTAAATTGCCATTAGGTTAGGTGGGGTTGCTGGGTTATGGGGATAGGGTGGAGATGTGAGCCGGTTCAGACTCGATGGGCTGAATGGTCTCCCTCTACACTGTAAATGTTATGATCGAGTGGATAATCCATCTCAGCTTTCTGAGATGTTCGGCGATGTTCCTCAGTGACTGGGACAAGCTCTGCAGCGCCTCGACAATGCCCACCTGTGACTGAGACGAGGTCTGCTGTGCCTCAGCCATTCCCATCTGAGAGCAGGACATGTCCTGCAGAACCTCATCAAAATCAGCCTGGTACTGGGTCGTATTCCCAGTGAGTCAGGCATTCTGCCGAGACCTTCGGTCATGGCCGCCACCGACCGCACGACGCCTTGGACACCTCCAGTAATGGTGCCGATGTCGTGCACCAGGGTCTCCACTGCAGTCGCCACCCTAGCAGTGTTGGCCTCGGTGCTGCGATTTGCCAGCGACATCTCCTGCGCCCATAGCCTCTGGGACTCCTCCAAGCGGCTATGGACCTGCTGGAGTGTCGCTGAAATCTCCCTCTAAATGTCATGGCCACACCCTAACATCTCCATCAGCTCTGGGATGACCTCTTGCACAGGCTGGGACCAATCTGGGTCCTGGGATCTAATAGACCTCGGACTGCTGTTTCGCCTGGGGGTTCCTGCCGCCACATGATGTGCATCCCAGAAGCCTGACCACTAACATTTCCCACCGAGGTTCATGTATCTATGTTGGTGGACGGTGTGGATGACAGCTGTGCTGCGACTATTACGATGGCATCCTCGGAGCTCTCCTCGGTGTTCTCCTGGGAGGCTGGAGAGGGTGCCGCCTGGGATGGGCTGTGCCATCGGCTGGAGGACCTGCGGGCGAATGGACATGTGGTCAGTGGGAGGAATGGATCAGTCAGTAAGTCAATAACAACTCACGTTTGACAGGTCCTCCTGGTGGAGCCCGGTTGTTCCTGAACTTTGTGGCGTCCGCCAGCCTCCGCGTTGATGACCGTTGTTTTTGGCCACACCTGTCACTTCGAAGGCACCCTCCTCGAATAGGTGAGGATTCTTATGTCCGGCACACCACCGCCAGTCTGGGTCATCTCCCTGCGATTATGGGAGAGCTTTTCCTGAGGAGACACCGAGAGGGCATCTTTAGCCACTCACGTGGTTCACAGTGGTGGGCGGCGTGCTGTGAAGGAAGTGTTGGGGGGGGGTTGAAAGGAGAGAGCGGGTGGAGGGAGGGTTAGGGGTCACATGGAGTGTAGGGAGTGGATGCTCGCTTGGGAGCGGCAAGGTGTTATGGTGGGAGGGGGAGGGGTGGGTGGTGGTGGGAGGAGTTGGTGCCGACTCACTCGTGCTGCCCGGTGCAGGTCGTTGACCTTTTTCCGGAACTGGAGGCCATTCCCCCTGGTCACACTCCCAGCGCTCACAGCTGCCGCTACCTCATCCCAGGCAGCGCTGGATGCCTTCTGCCTGATCCTCCGGGACCCTCTGGGAAACAGGGAAACTCTCTTGGCCTCCATTTTGTCTAGGAGCCGCCCCAGATCTGCATCCCTGAATCTATGGGCCGGTCTCCTGGGGTTGACTGCTTAAGTGCTGCTCGACATTGTTTACCGGGGGGGGCTGTCGAGTGCGGTGCCGGCGAATTGGCTGGTGAGCCTTCATTTGTGGCGAGGAGCCAATGATGCCTCCTTAAAAGGACCAATTAATGTTGACTAGCGCTGTCAGCTTTGCCAGGCCTAGTGCCGGGAAGGTCGCGGCAGTTCCCCCTCGCTGCCACACTTAGAAATGTTTCCGGAGAATCGCGGTCAGTATCTGTCTCTGTTGTTTCTGTAATGACAGATTTAGTCATTTCTGCAATGGTAGATCTCAGTTCTGTCCTGTCACTTCATACCGAGTGTGAATATTACCATTGAAGACTCTGTACATTTACTTTGTGACGCTAAGTGGGCAGCGTGCCAACACCAAACTCGTTCATCTTCTGTTTGAACTGTGTAAGATATTGGACCTGTCTTGGTTAGAATGATGGCTGAAGTCCATTTTCACTAGTGGTATAATTTCTCGCTAAAGCACTTTCTCCACGGTTAAAGACTCTACTCTTTGAGTGTTTGATGCTGTTGCTTGCCGATTTCCGAAGTTGTAGGTGGTGTCAAGAGGTTGAATTGCATTCTCAATTTCCCCTTGAATAGTAGCATCGCCGATGAGCTTTGCGTTGTTGAATGTGCAGAATTTTTACATGACATTAGAAAGTTGGTAACACGCCTGCATAAAGAACCTTGAGCTCTCTGTGCCTTTACTGCATGTTTGAGCGATTGCACAAATCATTTGGCCAACCTGTTGGTTGCTGGGTGATATGGAGCAGATGTAATATGGCAGATACCAATCCCCTTCAAGTAACCTTTGAACTCTGTTGATGTAAATTGAGACCCATTATCACTCACATGTTACTCCTGCCTTCCAGATATCTTATCTAGTCTCTCTGTTGTCTCTGTTGTGGACTTCATGAATGTAATTTCTGGCCATTTTGAGTATGTGTCAACCATCACTAAGAACCATCACTAGTCAATATGAATTCTCTGCCATGGCTTGTGTAGGCCATTCTTACAGATGTAAAGGTTGCAGGGGTGGAGTATTCCTTAATGTGGTGCAGCATTGCCATAGCCCCACCTTCTCCTCAATTTGGGCAATTAACCCCGCCCACCAGAAGTAGCTGCGTGCTGACTCCTTCATCCTAACCACACCAGGATGTCCTTCATGTAGCTGTTCAAGGATTCTGTTAAAGTGCCTTTTTGGATCATATCCATAACCTTCCTCATTACTGGATCGGTTCTTGGATATTTTCTACTTGAGATGAATTCACCAGTACATTTTCAACATGAGAGGGTATAAGGTATTTACAACATTTTCATCAGATTCTTGTTTGACTTTCTGATCTTGTTTGATTGTAACAACAGGTAAAGGTAACAGATAAAGGTCCGCAATTGCGTGCTGCGCTGACTTATGATACTGGATGTCATAATCATGTGCTGACCAGATCAAAAACCACGTTCGCAATTGCCTAGCTGCTAAAGAAGGAAATTGCCTAGCTACTAAAGAAGGAATACCCTTATACAGCCCAAAGATTGTGGTTAAGGATCGATGGTTAGCCAAAAGTGTAAAATGGCACCCATACAGGTAACGGTGAAGCCTTCTTCTGCTGAAAATGATGCTTGATGTGTTAGGCAGGTCGGTTTGGTGTGGACTGCACTTGATGCAGCGATGCGAGAAACAGACCTCTAACACTGTAGAAGATCCAACACAGTTTTATTGAACGATAGAACTAACATACATATTTAACTGTGGATCGACACTATACTGAACTGACTGGAGACCTTGTACTAGCCTGACCAGGCTTACTAGCTACCGCATGGTGTTTGCACTGTGCTAGCTCGTGGACTCTGACTGTCTCAGTGGCTGGGTCCCGAGAGAGCGGGAAACCTAGTGCCCTCTGGCTTTATAGTGGTGGTGTCCTGTCTGGTGATTGGCTGCACTGTGCTGTGTGCTTACTGGTCATCCTGTGTGTCAGTCACTGCCTGTCTGCACTTCATTATATACATGCGTGGATATTATGACAATGCTCAAAGCTTTTTCTAGCTGAGCACAGTTTGATTCAGTGCTAGTTAATGTTCTTGAGGAAAATGCTGTTGATCGTTCCTCTCCTGTGGGCATTACGTCCAAGATAACTGTAAAGTACAGAGGGTAAGGCATCGCAAGCAAGTTGTAACCTCAGCTTTTGATTGTAATGGACCAGTAACTCTGACTTCTTTAAAAGCCTTTAAATTTTTGAGAAGCATTTTCATTCTTTGGACCAGTCCCAAGCTTGTTTGACGCCAAGCAAAGTGAGTAATGACTTCAGCTTCACTGCTAAGTGAGGAACGAATTTATCATAATAATTGAGCAATCCTATAAATTGAGCAACCCTCAACTGCGTCACATTCTGTAGACATGGAGCTTCTAGGATCTTATTCATCTTTGTTTTTTTTATGTAAACCATCCTTGTCAATGATATGACCCAGATAGTAGATAGAAGACTTAAAAAATTTACACTTTCCTTTCTTGACTCTTTTTGCAAATGTGCAAGAATAGCTTCCAAATTCCTGACATGTTTTTCATAATTTGAATCTGTAATAAGAATGAGGGGCGGTATTCTCCCCCCCCCCCCCCCCCCCGTCGTCGTCGGGTGGAAGAATCGGCGGGGCACCGCGCGAATCGCGCCACACCGCCCCGACCCCCACACGCGATTCTCCCATCCCCCTCCGAAACCATCGCCGCGCAAATCGCACCGGGCCACTCGGAGATTCGCCGCAAACGGCGAGCAGCGATTCTCCGGCCCGGGTGGGTCGAGCCGCCGCTTGTAAACGGCCTAGTCCCGCCGGCGCCATCCAC
This sequence comes from Scyliorhinus torazame, assembly GCF_047496885.1. Lineage (NCBI taxonomy): Eukaryota > Metazoa > Chordata > Chondrichthyes > Carcharhiniformes > Scyliorhinidae > Scyliorhinus > Scyliorhinus torazame. The sequence goes on along the minus strand of NC_092714.1, from coordinate 69,016,591 downwards.
ACCTGGTCGCTGCCGGCGGGTACTTCTCGCGAAGGCTTGGGGGGTGGCCTGTGGGGGGGGAGAGGGGTCCTCCGTTCCTGGGGGGGGCCTCCGTTCCCAGGGGGGCCTCCGGAGTGGCCTGGTACGCGATCGGGACCAACCGATCGGCGGGCCGGTCTCTGTCAGCGGGCCTCCTTTCTTCCGCCGGCGAGCCTGGATGGGGGAGGACGGCCACCGCGCATGCGCTAGTTGGTGCCGGTCCAACTGCGCATGCGCGGGACCCAAGGCGCCGCATCTCTTAAGCGGTGCCGGTCTCTGATGCCACGCCGAGGCCCCGCCCCCGTAAATCACGCGACGGAGGGTGGAGAATAGGGGACTGGGAACGGGCGCAACGCCGGAATAAAACACTCCGGTTTTTACTCTGACGTCGGCACTTAAACTCCCGTTGGGAGAATCCCGCCTGTAATCTAGGTAACATTGCACACCAAGGGCGAAATTCTCCGGAAACAGCGCGATGTCCGCCGACTGGCGCCCAAAACGGCGCAAATCAGTCGGGCATCGCGCTGCCCCAAAGGTGCGGAATGCTCCACATCTTTGGGGGCCGAGCCCCAACCTTAAGGGGCTAGGCTGGCGGCGGACGAATTTCCGCCCCGCCAGCTGGCGGAAAAGGCCTTTGGTGCCCCGCCAGCTGGCGCGGAAATGACATCCCCGGGTGGCGCATGCGCGGGAGCGTCAGCGACCACTGACGGCATTCCCACGCATGCGCAGTGGAGAGAGTCTCTTCCGCCTCTGCCATGGTGGAGACCGTGGCGAAGGCGGAAGGGAAAGAGTGCCCCCACGACACAGGCCCGCCCACGGATCGGTGTGCCCCGATTGCGGGCCCGGCCACCGTGGGGGCACCCCCCGCGGCCAGATCGCCCCGCGCCTCCCCCAGGACCCCGGAGCCCGCCCGCGCCGCCTTGTCCCACCGGTAAGGCAGGTGGTTTAATCTACGCCGGTGGGTCAGGTATTTTAGCGGCGGGACTTCGGCCCATCCGGGCCGGGGAATCTCGGGGGGTGGCCCCCGCCGAATATCCGGTGGTGGAGAATTCGGCAACCGGCGGGGGCGGGATTCACGCCAGCCCCCGGCGATTCTCCGACCCGGCGGGGGGTCGGAGAATCTCGCCACAGATAACCCACTCAGAATTTGATCCATAGATTTCTAAAAAAAACAGGTTATCCCAAATTGAAGTCTCCGATAATGAAGACCTTTATGTGAGACTGTGATAGGTAACAGTTGCGACTCTGCAGCCACGTTCATCTGTAGATATGCTTGACAAAGATCTATTTTGCTAAGTTTTTGGCCTCCTGAGGGTTGAACGAATAAATCTTCGGTAAGCGGCAGATAGAAGATAATAGTCAGCACACAATATTGGGTTGATTTTGGTTTTGAAATCCCCACATATTTGTAATAACCCACACAGTGGGAATGATTATCTCCCCTGTGGTCCTTGTGGAGTACGAGCTCCCTCGCTCGGGGCAGGGGATCTCTAGTAAGTAAAAGGTCTGTCAGTAAGGCACCGACGAGAACAGGAACCTGGTAGGGTTCTACCGGCAGTGTATATATCATGATGGAAATAAAACTATGTTTCTTTATTTTACTGGGTGTGGACATCGCGTGTCCTTATTAAACTGGCGATGAGGAGAAAACTGGTTGCTGTCGATGCTGCAACCTACTGGCTGAGGCACCTCCCCGATTTTCTGGACCCAGGTTTGGATTTACTTAATTCACCAGGCCTCTGTTTGGGCGTTTTAGATGCCGGTGTTGAAGACCGGAAACAATACGCAGAAAGGATGCGTTACTTCGTTGGGCCAACATCATAAGGGAGAGAGAGTGCCAAACAGTCATAATGTTGATGGCCAACACACGCTCAGGATGATCCAGAGTCTCACGTACCTGGCGGCACCAGACACGCATTCGTTCGACGAACTCGTGGCACTTGTACAACACGGTAGCATTGTGGATAGCACAATTGCTTCACAGCTCCAGGGTCCCAGGTTCGATTCCGGCTTTGGTCACTGTCTGTGCGGAGTTTGCACATCCTCCCCGTGTGTGCGTGGGTTTCCTCCGGGTGCTCCGGTTTCCTCCCACAGTCCAAAGATGTGCAGGTTAGGTGGGTTGGCCATGATAAATTGCCCTTAGTGTCCAAAATTGCCCTTAGTGTTGGGTGGGGTTACTGGGTTATGGGGATAGAATGGAGGTGTTGACCTTGGGTAGGGTGCTCTTTCCAAGAGCCGGTGCAGACTCGATGGGCCGAATGGCCTCCTTCTGCACTGTAAATTCTATGATAATCTATGACTTTAACCTGACCCAATCAGTAAGCGTTCCAAGATATTGGTTTAATATGGCAGAGAGGTCCCCTGGTGAGTCCGCCTCCAAGTTCGTATAACGGCTACAGAAGGTGGCCGGGATTTGTGAATATGGAACTGCTTTATCCGATGTGCTCCGCGATCGTTTGGTACGTGGTATAAATAACATGGAAACACAGAAAAAACCTTTGGGTGAAATTGCCCTGAACTTTCAGCAGGCCCTGCAGACCTCCTTGTCCCGGGAAAGCGAAGAACACGGCATCCAAGAGATACAAGGGATTGAGGTGAACACTTTGGAGCGTCGCTCCTCACGTGATAGCCCCACGACCCTGGACCAAACGCTGCGGCGACTCTGGCCTCTGGGCGAAGGGCCGGCCGCTGAGACATGTGACATCATCTGACTCGGCTGACCGCGATTCTGGCCTGAAATGTGGGCACCGCTCTGGGCGTACTCGCAGGCAGCAGGAGGGCCTGTGCTCCAGGTACCCGGGGTGGAGTAGGCGTCAGCCCTGGGGCCGGGGCTTGCATTTGGATGACCCTGAAAAGGCTGCGGATGAGGCTGAGATGCAGCTGAATTGTTTGGCATTGCCCTGTCATAGAGTCATAGAATTCACAGTGTAGAAGGAGACCATTTGGCCCATGGAGTCTGCACTGGCACTTGGAAAGAACACCCTACTTAAGCCCACACCACAGTTAAAAAATGCGTTCAGAAACATTCCAATTAGATGTCTCATTGATCCAATAATTGCCACTGATATGTAAAGAGGCTACAGATGGCCTTGGGGGCATTCTTTGACTTTGGCTGAACGGTAGTTTGTTTGGCCGTGTATACGGGGGAACAATTCAATATTGTGGAGTCCACCCTTGCTCTGGTAGTTTATGGGCACCAATCAGTTTGTCTTCCCCTCATTGTAGTGCAAGAAAGTGGCCCTAGCCTGTTGGGCCAGAACTGGCTACACCAGATGGAGTTGGATATCCTCCGAGTGGGATGTGGCGGTCTATGTGCGGGACTGAGCAAGTTCTCTTGAGGTTTTTCAGCCTGGCTTGGGTATAATTAAAGGGTCGTGGCCAAGGTTCAGGTGGACCTGGAGACCCAACCACGATATTTACTTTTTATTTATTTTTCAAAAATTTTCCAAGGGGCAATTCAGCAATGCCAATCCACCTACCCTGCACATCTTTGGGTTGTTGGGGTGAGATCCACATGGACACTAGGAGAATGTGCAAAGCCCACACACAGAGTGACCTGGGGCTGGTATCGAACCTCGGCACCGTGAGGCAGTAGTGCAAACCACTGTGCCACCCTCAACCATGATATTTTGGTGCCCACCCAGTTCCCTTTAGTGGAGAAAGTTGAGACTGAACTTGGTCGTTTGGAGAATTTGGGCATCATTAGGCCTGTGCGCTTTGTTGACTGGGCAGCTCTGGTGGTCCCTGTAATTGATGGTGAATACAGTCTCGAAGTTGGACCGTTTACCTGTTTGTCCTTTACACGCATCGAATATGCAATATTGGCCAGTGGCTGCACATTTTATGAAATTGGACATGAACAACGCTTACCTACAGCTGGAGTTCGATAAATCATCATTGACGTGCGTCAGAATCAATAAGTACAAGGGACCCTGGGGGTGGAACGGTAGCACAGTGGTTAGCACTGTTGCTTCACAGCACCAGGGACTCGGGTTCAATTCCAGCTTTGGGGTCACTGTCTGTGCGGAGTCCGCACGTTCTCCCTACGTCTGCGTGGGTTTCCTGCGGGTGCTCCGGTTTCCTCCCACTAGTCCCGAAAGACTTGCTTGTTAGGTGAATTGAACATTCTGAATTCTCCCTCTATGTACGAACAGGTGCTGTGATGTGGCAACTAGGGGCTTTTCACAATAACCTCATTGCAGTATTAATGTAAGCCTACTTGTGACAATTATAAATATTATTATCATTATGAGTACACCCGGCTCCCGTTCGGAGTATACTCGGTGTATGCAGTCTTCCAGCACGTCATGAAGAACATAGTGCGTGGATTGCCGCGCATTGCGGTTTTCGTAGACAACATGATAGTCACAGGGGCCAAGACCAAGAACAATTACAGAACCTCGAGGTGGTGTTAAAACGTTTTTGGGAATATGGGGTCTGCCTGCACTGCGCTATGTACATGTTTCATGTGAAGGACGTGATATATTTGGGGTACCAGGTGGACCGAGACGGCCTGCACCCAGTCACCGAGAAAGTGAGAGCTATCAAAATTGCCCCCACCCCACAAGATGCCACCGAGCCTTGCTCTTTTCTTGTACTAATAAATTACGATGAGCGATTTATTCCAAATCTGGCAACCACCTGGTCCCCCTTCACTTGCTCCTCAATAAGCACCAGCCTTGGGAATGGAGCAAGGCCCACGATGAGGCCTTTAAGAAGATGAAACGGCAATTGTCCTCTTTAGGGGTGTTGACGCATTCTGACCCTTCAAAACCATTGGATGTCACATGTGATGATTCGCCGTATGGGATTGGGGCAGTCCTGTCTCATCGGATGAGCGGTGAGTGTGAATGTCCGATTGCATTTGCCTCCTGGACACTGGCTGTGGCTGAGAGAAAATATGCCTAAACAGAAAAGGCAGGCCTGGCATCGTATTTGGGTGTCAAACCATTTCATCAGCATGTGTATGCCATTTCTTTATCATTACGAATCACAAACTGTTCCTTGGCTACTTCCGCGAAGACAAGGTAATCCCGCCAATTGCCACTGCGATTCAGTGTTGGGCCTTGTTATTGGCTGCTTACGAATGCTCTTTCGAGCACTGCCCAGGGACCCCGGTTGTGCATGCTGATGCATTGAGCCATTGTCATGGGAGTGGTCCTTTAAGAAAGGTTTTTGCCTTATCACATAGCTTCAGTGATGTCATTGTGTGGGTGATGCTGAGCTGTGGATGTGAGGTTTGTTTTAGTTTAATTTTCAGTGGACTCGGGGAGAAAGAAATGTTTTGTTTCCTGTCTATGTTTTCATTTTAAAGTGTTGTTACAAAAAAAACATTGATTATAGCTACCTGCTTTGTTAACTTTTTTTTAAAGAATGTTTTTATTGGCTTTTATACATGGTATATTTACAGATGTACACACACGGAGAGACCAGAAAGAAATAACAAAAACACCACAAAACTAAAAAACCAAGGGGTGGGAAAATAAAAACAGGGAAATGTGTAGATACAGAGAAGCAACAAAGAGACAATTTCATTAAACATGCCATTGGGGAGGGGCTCCCCCCCCCCCCCCCCCCCCGCCCTTGTTTTCTGTTTTTGTTTCAATACATATAACTCAAGCAAAGCAAAACTGGGTGGGAGAGGGGCCTGGGTGGTGCCCCTGATATCACTTGCATCTCACGGTCGGTTTTCTTTTTTGTTTTGTGCGTTTGCCTCCGTTTCGGCCGCCTGTCATTCCTTCTTCCTGTTCTTTTTTTCTCTCTTTTGCCCTGCTGTGTTTGTTGTGGTCGTTGTCGTTTCCTGTGCTCTCCCTCCAGTTTGTGTTCCCTCCTCTTTCCTCTACTCTGGCTCCCCTCTATTATTCTCCTCCCCTTGTCCTTGCACCCGCCCTCCTTCTCTGCTGTAACCCTTTCTCTTCAGCGGTGTTTGGCTAATCCCTCTTGCACTGAAACCCCCCCCGGGTTCTCCCTCCCTTCCCTCATGCCTTGGCTACTTTACCCTGGCTCATAGCTACTTGTTTTCCTATTTGTTTGTTCGTTGGCCACAAACAGGTCCCAGAACAGCTGGGTGAATGGCTCCCATGTTCTGAGGACATCATCTTCCGATCCCCGGACGGCAAATTTGATTTTCTCCATTTGGAGAAATTCCGCTAGGTCGGACAGCCAGTCTGCAGCTTTAGCTGGTGCTGCCGAGCAGGATTCTACGGCGGGCGATCAGGGAGGCAAGGGCGTCAACCCTCTTCCCCATGAAGAGATCTGGCTGGTCTGATACTCTGAAGACCGACATTTTTGGGCATGGCTCCACCCTCATCCCCACCACTTTGGACATTGCCTCGAGGAAGGTTGTCCAGTACCCAGCAAGTCTGGGGCAAGATCAGAACATGTGGGCGTGGTTGGCCGGGCCTCCTTGGCACTGTTCGCATCTGTCCTCTACCTCCGGGAAGAACCTACTCATTCGGGTTCTAGTTAAGTGGGCTCTATGTACCATCTTTAATTGTGTTAGGTTGAGTCTTGCGCACAACGAAGTGGAGTTGACCCTATATAGCGCTTCACTCCAGAGTCCTCACCCTAATTGAGCCCCAAATCTTCCTCCCATTTCTTCCTCGGCGCGTCCTGTACAGCCCCCTCTATCAGTCATTCGTCCATGTCGCTGCAGTTTGCTCTACCTAGAATGTTTGCGTCCAGTAGTATCGCCTGTCGCGGTGGTCGCAGGTCCGTCATTGTCTCCTTCCTTAGGAAGTTTTTAAGCTGCAGGTATCTGAGTTTCTTGCCCTTGGCTAGCTGGAATCTCTCCCGTCAGTCCGTCCAGTGTTGTGACCCTGCCGTCAGTGTATAGGTCCCTGACTCTCTGTCCCTCCAACCTGTCTCCACCTTTTAAAGGTGGTGTCAGTGAGTGCTGGCACGAACCTATGGTTGTTGCAGATGGGGGCTTTGTTGGACATTTCGGTCAGGCCGAATTGCTGCCGTAACTGGTTCCAGGTCTGGAGGGTGGCTACCACCACTGGGCTGCTGGAGTGTTTTTTGGGTGGGTATGGGATTGCCACCATGGCGAGGGCCCCGGAGCGAGGTCCCCCTGCAGGAGGCCTCCTCCGCTAGCACCCACTTGGCTTCTGGCTCCTTAATCCATCCCGTTACTCTTTCTGATCTCGCTGCCCAGTGGTAATACAGTAGGTTTGGGAGGGCTAGCCCTCCCCTGGACCTTGTTTTATGTAAGACCCTCTTTGGGATCCTAGCATTCTTTCCCACCCCCCGCCCACCCCCATAGAAATGCCATGATTAACTTGTCCAGTGTGTTGAAAAAGGCCTTGGGGATATAGGTCGGGATGGATCTAAGTAGGAAGAAGTACCGGGACAGCACGTTCATTTTGATCACTCTCCCCGCGAGGGAGAGTGGGAGTGTGTTCTAACTTTGCAGGTCCTTTTTGACTTCCTCTGTCAGACTGGTCCGGTTACAGTTGTGAACCCCCGCCCAGTCGTGCGTGATTTGGATCCCGAGGTACTGTAATTTGTGCCGGGCTTGTTTAACCGGCAGTCCCACCAGTGCTGCCCCTTCCCCTTGCGGGTTCACAGGGAAGATCCAGCTTTTGCTCATATTGAGTTTGTAGCCCGAGAAGGCACCAAACTCTGAGTGTGATGATTCCTTCCACGCTGCTTTGTGGGTCGAGATGCAGAGGAGCAGGTTATTTGCATAGAGCGAGACTCTGTGCTCTTTGCCTGCCCTTTGGATCCCCTTCTAGATTTTTGCTGTTCTGAGAATGATCGCTAGTGGTTCGATCGCTAGGGCGGTCAGCAGCAGGGACAACGGGCATCCCTGCCTGGTGCCCCTGTGCAGCTGGAAGCACTGGGAGCTGGTGTTTGTCTGTACGCTCCCCATGGGAACATTGTACAGGAGTTTTACCCAGGCAGGGTACCAAGCCAAAACCGCTCCAGCACCTCTGAGATACTGCCACTCGACTCTGTCGAAGGCCTTTTCTGCGTTCAGGTGACGATCACCTCTGGTGTTCTCTCCCCGTATGGGGTCATGATCACGTTCAGCAGGCACCTGATGTTCGATGTTAGCTCTCTACCCTTGACAAAGCCTGTTTGATCCTCTGCGACTACCTCCGGAACGCAGTTCTCCAGCCTTTTGGCTAGGATCTTGGCTAGTATTTTGGAGTCTATGTTTAGCAGCGAGGTGCGTCTGTACGACCCGCATTCTGTTGAGTCTTTGTCTTTCTTGGGTATTAAGATATTAGGAGATTGAGGCCTGTGATAGTGTAGGTGGCAGTGTGCCACTTGCCAACGGGTCTGTAAACATCTCCCGTAGGTGAGGGGCGAGTGCTGTCGCAAAATTTTTGTAGACGTCCTCCGGGAACCCATCTGGTCCCGGCGCCATACCCGCCTCCATGGAGCTAATACTCTCCATGATCTCTTCCAGTTCTAGTGGTGCTTCCAAGCCCAGTTTTCTGTCCTCCCCCACAACTGGCATGTCCAGTCCATCAAGGAACTGTTTTATCCCCGAGTCCCCTGGTGCGGCCTCTGAGCTGTACAGCCCCCGGTAAAAGGCCTTGAAGGTTTTGTTGACCTTTCTGCTTTGGTAAATTAAAAGATATAGTCGGCTTTCCGAAACGACTTAAATCTGCTGGTAAGATGGGGTTACAATCTCAGGGAAAGCCAGTCTCATTCAAGTGAGAATGCAGAGTGCTGGGCCACGCCCTTGAATAGGAGTTTGTGGTTTATGGGATTTTGTTTTTGAATTGGAACAGTTAAGGGGGAATTCATTAATTGTTATAAATATATTACTGTAGCTGTATATATGATATAATGTTAACTAAGTTCTTAGAATAAAGCTTGTTTTGATTCAAGTGTGTAGGAAGACTGATGAATCACACCTCAAAGGAATGCTCTTGTGCTTATCCTGGACAAATTCAACATAAAGGTTGTAGGTCAGATGGACTTTATAATATACTTTGGAGTTTCTAAGCCCTAGCCCATAACAAAATTAGGGGCTCGAAGGATAAAAGTCTATCTTTCGTGATTGGGGTTGGCAAAGTGAACTTGTAGGCATTGAGGGGTGAACATGAGGTGTGTTTGCTTTTCAGGTGTTGTATTCAAGTATAAATAGGGAGTGTGTAGTGGACATTGGCTCTTTGAGAGGCTCAGAAGTTTTGGGGGCTGGAGAAGGTCATGCGCAGTAACTTACAAACTGAGAAAAAAAAAGGCTTTTAGATTTGGCAAAAGCATTACACTTAACATTGCCTGACAAAGTACAGAAATAAGGGGCAATTGTGGCGGTAGCTGAGCATTTAAAATTGCCTGAGACAGTCAGACTCACTTGAAATGGCAAGAATTCAATTACAGATAATGCAGCTTGAGCATGAAAAAGAATTAAAACAGCTTGAATTCGAAATGAGTAGCCCTAGCAAAACAGAAAGAAAAGGGGAGAAAGAGGAAAGGGAAAAAGAACAAATAGCCCTAGCAGATCAAAAAGCGAGAGAAGGTGAGGTACAGATCAGGGGAAAAGAGAGAGAGGAAAAAGAAAATGAGAGAGACTTTGAACTTCAGAAACTAGCCACGAAATGTGAACGTCATTGGCGGAGGTAAAGAGAAACGTACAGTCTAAGGATAGTGATGAGGATAGTGAGAAAGAACAAGAGGGTCATAGTCGAAGGTTTGATGGAGATGTATTTAAATATGTCCAAGCATTGCCAAGGCTTGATGAGAATGATGTAGAAACCTTTTTCATTTCATTTGAGAAGGTAGCTAAACAAATGAAATGGCCTCAGGACATGTGGGTATTACTAATTCAAACAAAGTTGGTAGGTAGAGCTAGTGAAGTGTTGCCTCACTATCAGCGGATGTATCTAGCACACATGAGGAGGTAAAAAAAATCCATCTTAGGTGCATATGAACTAGTGCCTGAAGCCTACAGACAAAAGTTTAGAAATTTAAGGAAAAAACCTGGTCAAACATACATGGAGTTTGAAAGGATCAAACAGAGTAACTTCAATAGGCGGATAAGGGCTTTGACAATAGACCAAGCGTATCAAGCTCCCGAGAGAAATGATAATTTTGGAGGAGTTTAGAAATTCAATTCCTGATGTAGTGAGAACTCGTGTGGAAGAGCAGAGGGTAAAACTGTGAGATTGGCAGATGATTATGAATTAGTTCAAAAATCAAATTTGGTTTCCAACATCAGTTTCAGCCTGTGAGAGATAGAAACTGCGGAAAAGAGAAATCGTCAAGTGGTAAAGGGGATCTGATGGGACATAATGAGGATAGTCCACCTCAGATAAAGGAAATCCAGGAGGGTGGAAGAGAAATGAAAAGTTTCAGACGTTTTTCCTGTAATAAAATAGGCCATGTAAAGTCAGTGTTGGGGATTGAAGAAAATCACTGGGAAGGTTGATGTGGTAAAACAGGATAAGCCAGTGGGGTTTGTTAAAGGAAAGCCCAATTGAAGTGAAGGAGGTGCAAAAGAATGTACAGCCTGATCAATAGTTGATTGATAAGAAGTCTTACAACAGCAGGTTAAAGTCCAACAGTTTGTTTTGGAGTCACTAGCTTTCAGAGCGCAGCTCCTTCATCAGGTGAGTGCAGAGATGGGTTGCACAAACTCATACATAGACAAAGTAAATGATGCAAGATGATAGTTTGAATGCAACTCTTTGCAGGTAATTAAGGTCCAGATAGTGCGACTGGAGAGAGGGATAATCACAGGTAAAAGAGGTGTGAATTATCTCAAGCCAGCACAGTTGGTAGGATTTTGCAAGCCCAGGCCAGATGGTGGGGGGGGGGGGGGGGTGAATGTAATGAGACATGAATCCAAGGTCCCGGTTGAGGCCGTACTCATGCATGCGGAACTTTGCTATCAGTTTCTGCTCGGCGATTCTGCATTGTCGCGCATCCTGAAGGCCGCCTTGGAGAATGCTTACCCGAAGATCAAAGGCTGAGTGCTCTTTACTGCTGAAGTGTTCCCCGACTGGAAGGGAACATTCCTGCCTGGTGATTGTCGTGCAATGTCCTTTCATCCGTTGTCTCAGTGTCTGCATGGTCTCGCCAATGTACCACACCTCGGGACATCCTTTCCTGCAGCATATGAGGTAGACTTCAGTAGAACAGTGACCACGACAGCACACAACCCTGCCATGGCAACCTCTGTAAGACATACCAGATCATCGGCATGGACACGTGAGAACACCAGCCACCAGGTACGCGGTATATAATCGTGCAATGGTTTAGTTTTTTTTTTTGGAGTGCTCCTTTAAGAAATATTTTTGTCTTATCACATGGCTTCACAGATGTCATTTGTGGGCTGAGCTGTGGCTGTGATGTTTGTTTTAGTTTCATTTTCAGTTTGACTGCTGTGGACTCAGGGAGAAAGTAGTGTTCTTTTCCTGTCTTTCTATGTTTTCATTTAAGGAATTGCTCCAGAAAAAAAACATTAATTATAGCTACCTGCTTTGGTAACTTAAAAGATATAGTTGACTTTCCGGAAGGAGTTAAATCTGCTGGTGAGACGGGATTAGAATCTCAGGGAAAGCCAGTCTTATTCCAGTGAGAATGCAGAGTGCTGGGCCACGCCCTTGAAATGGGGGTTTAGTTTATGGGATTTTGTTTTTGAATTGGAACAGTTAAGGGGAAATTCATTGAGTGTTATACATAGATTACTGTAGTTGTGGGTGTTTTTATGTTTGTAATTGATAAAACATCTTGCTGTGTATGTCAACTAAATTCTTAGAATAAAGCTTGTTTTGATTAAAGTGTCTGGGAAGACTGATGAATCACACCTGAAGGGAAGAGGGAAGGCTCTTGTGCTCATCCTAGACAAATTCAACATAAAGGTTGTAGGTCAGGTGGACTTCATAATATACTTTGGAGTTCCTAAGCCCTGGCATCTAACAAAATCTTCCCCTGCAGACCAAATCCACAACTCCCCGCCCCCCAGCGGCAGACAAAGTAGTCGTCCTGAATTTGATAGCTATCTTGTCTATCACTGCATCTTGTATTCATGGCTGCACATATACCAACCCCGCCCTTGCCAAGGTGGGGCATCTGGTGCTATATGGTGACCAGCATCAACAGCTGTCAGGGGAGTTGAAAGCTTTCTCCCCCAGGTTCTCGGAACTGACCGTAGAAGATGGTGTCCTCCTCAGGGGCACGAGGGTTGTTGTACCGATAAAGGACTAGGAAATAATGTTAAAGGACAATGCTGATGAGAAGCTATGTTTTGGTGGCCAGGTTTGGACAATGATATCGAGACGTCGGCCCAACAATGCTCCATCTGTCAAGAGCACCAGAAGCTCCCTGCTGTGGCACCCCTCCACCCTTGGGAGTGGCCAGGACGCCTCTGGGCTCGGGTACACACCGATTTTCGCCAGTCCATTCCTGGGTTCAATGTTCCTCATCGAGTGCACGCCAACTCAAAGTGGCTGGAGGTATATAGGATGGCGACGATCACATTCCGGGCAACCGTCGAACGATTGTGTATTTTGTTTTCCACCCACCGAATCCCTGAGGTACTCGTGACAGATAATGCCGCCTCTTTCATGAGGGAAGAGTTTGACGCTTTTATGAAAAGCAATGGGATTCGCCATGTCCGCACTGCCTCATGCCATCCGGCACTGAATGGCTTGGCAGAGAGGGCAGTGCAAACGGTTAAACGGGGGCTAAAGAAACAGACTTTGGGCTCGATGGAGACCAGACTGGCAAGATTTTTATTCTCATGCAGGACCACGCCGCCCGCAGTAACTGGGGTGGCCTCTGCTGAGATGTTAATGGGTTGTAGGCTTCATACATGACTGAGTTTGATTATCCCGGACATCGGCACGAAGGTGCGCCACAGCCAAGATTTACATGGACATGGCCCAATTCGAGTTGATCTCTTCGAAGCTTCACACTGGAGTGGTGTTCATTTGTAGCTTCAAACACGGTGCTCTCTGGAAATGTCAATCGCCAAACCGGACCCGTTTCTTATCAAGTTCGAGTCCAGGTAACTGATCGCTCACCGAGGCTTCTCCCTTGTGAGGTTCCTCGAAGGAAACCTGTCCTGGATCCTCCGATTCCATTGCCGAACCAGCGCGCTGTGACGCCTCCAGTCTCTCCCGATGCCGACATGTCCAGCATTGTATCTTCTGACTCTGAAATGGAGGTCTCAATGCCGATCGTCGCCTCCCACCAATTGTCTGCCATGGCGTTCTTGCCACAGACGACGTTCGCCTGGAAGTATATGCCGACTGAACCGACGAATCAGTTCAATGACGATTTGCTGGGGCCAAAAAGAACAAATGTCAACTGCCTCCTCCTCCTCCGCCTCCACCTCATCGGTTTTCAAGGGGGTCTTTGAACTTTGGGGGTGAGAAATGGGGCGTACGGGGTAGGAGTGATTGTCTTCCCCATGGTCCTTGTGGAGTACGAGCTCCCCCGCTAGGTGAGGGGGAATCTGTATTGAACTCTGTATAAAAGGTTGACCAGTAAGGCACCGACTAGAACACAAACCTGGTGGACCTCTGGGTTGTGGGAGGCACTGAAGGTGGTGATAAGGGAAGGGTTTATTTCGATTAGGGTGAAGGTGGAGCAGGCAGAAAGATACAGAGGCTGAAGGAGAGGAAGAAGCTCCAGATGGAGCTTGAGCTGATGTCTATGGGAAAGGCTGTGAGGCGGCTTTGGCAGACCATGGGGTCGATGCATGAGTATGGGGGGAAAGTCAGCAGGATGTTTGCGTAGCAGTTGAGGTGGCAGGCAGCGGCGAGGGAGATTGGGCAGATGAAAGATTCGGGGGGGGGGGGATGGTGTTAGGTGGTCACTGATGCAGGGGAGGCGAATGGGGCATTTGAGGTCTTTTAGCAGAGACTGTATAGTTCAGAGCCTCCAGTGAGGGATGAGGGCATGAGGCGGTTTTTTGAAGTCCTGGATTTCCCTGTGGTCAAGGAGGGGAAGGTTCAGGGGTTGGGAGCCCTGATCGGGTGGGTGGGAATGATGTGGGTTTATTGCAGGCTGGGAAGGCCCTGAAGGATCCCCAGCAGGGTTCTATAAAAAGATTTGGTACGGAATTGGGACTCTCTGAGTGGAGATGTACAATGAATCAGTGGGCAAGGGGGAGTTTTCGCTCACACTGTCTCAGGCTTCCATTTCACTTATTTTAAAGAAGGACAAGTACCCAGAGGTGTGGATCGTACCGCCTAATATAGTTGCTGAACGTTGATGCAAAGCTGCTGGCTAAGGTGCTGGCAACGTGCATAGAGGACTGCGTGCCGGGCGTGATAGATGACCAAACGGGATTCGCGAAGGGGCAGCAGCTGTCGGCAAACATCAGAAGGCTGTTGAATGTGATCATGATGCCATCGGGGGGGGGGGTCGGTTATCTGAGGTAATAGTGTCTATGGATGTGGAGAAAGCATTTGACTGGGTTCAATGGACATACCTATTTGAGGTGTTGGGACAATTTGGGTTTGTGCAGAGGTTTGTAGATTGGGTTAGGCTGTTGTGCAAACAATGGGTGAGTGTTTGCACAAACAATGTTAGCTTGAGGTATTTCGGTCTGCACCGGGAAAAGAGGCAAGGGTGTCCGCTAATTCCGTTGCTTTTCGCTCTGGCGATTGAACCTTTGGCAATGGGGCCTAGGGTGTCTGGGGGATGGAAGGATTTTGTGAGGGGGGATGGAGCACCGGGTCTCCCGGTACGCAGACTATCTGCTGCTGTATGTTACGAATCCAGTGGAAAGTGTTGACGGGATTATGGGATATTGGCAGAGTTGGGTTGTTCTTGGGGTACAAGCCCATGTGGGAAAGAGTGAGCAGTAAGCGGTCTGGTGCAGGGGAACACCTTTGATAAGTTGCTGTTTCGGTTGGTTGGGTCAAGTTTCCGTATCTGGGGATATGGATTGCGCATGGTTGGGCCCAGTTGCACAAGCTGAATTTGGCGAACTTGGTGGAAGGGGTGAAAGAGGATTTTAGGAGGTGGGATGCCCTGCTGCTCTCGTTGGCTGGAAGGGTCCAGACAGTAAATTACGGTGCTGCCGAAGTTCCTGTTTGTTTATCAAAGCCTCCCGATTTTTGTGCCCAAATCTTTTTTCAGTAGGATAAATAAGATGATCTTGGAGTCCATATGGGCGGGTAAGGTACCCCGAATTAGGAGGGCATTTTTGGAGAGAGCCAGGCAGAGGAGAAGGTTGGCACTGCTGAACTTATTGAATTACTATTGGGCTACGAAGGTTGAAAAGGTCAGAAGGTGTGAGAGTGGATGGAGAAGGCTTCATGCAGGGGAACAGGCTTAAGGGCATTGCTATTGGCACCTCTCCCATTCTCCCTAGCCAGGTACTCCACGAGCCTGGTGGTGGTCTGATCGTTCAGAGTGTGGGATCAGTGCCAGCAGAATATCACTGAGTGGGCACCGATGTGCGGCAATCATAGGTTTGTTCTGGCGAGATTGAATTCCAAGTTCAGAACGTGGGAGCGTGTGGGGATCGAGTGCTTCAGGGATATGTTCATGGGGTGCGGGGGGGCAGGGGAGTTTGCGGAGCTAGAGCAACTGGAGGCGGAGTTTCAACTATTGAGCGGAAATAGGTTTCCGTACCTGCAAGTCAGGCACTTTGTCAGAAAGGAGCCGGCTACGTTTCCGAATCTACAACCCCTGGCGTTACAAGATAGGATTTTGTCCGAGGACGAGATAGGGGAGGGTTGGATCTCGGACATATAATGAGAACTGATGGAGGTGAGCGGGGTGGGGGCACGGTGGAGTAAATAAAGCCGAAATAGGAAGAGGAGCTGGGAGGGGGATTTGGAGCTGGGCTATGGAGTGACGCCTTACGAAGGATAAACTCGTTCTCCTGTGCGAGACTAAGTCTCATTCAGTTTAAGGTGATGCACAGAGTACATATGAAGGATGATTCAGTCCTTCTCAGGGGTGGAGGACAGGTGAACTGGGGAATCATGTCCACATGTTCTGTGCATGCCCAAAGTTGGAGGAGATGTGGGAGGCCTGGCCTTTGCGGGAACTATGTTGAAGATTCTAGGGGTGAAGGTAGTTCCGAGCCGTGGATGACAATATTCGGGGTGTCGGAGGATCCGAAAGTGCAGGTGGGGGGAGAGGCTGACATGTTGGCCTTTGCCTCCCTAATATTCCGGAAGTGGACATTGTTAGGGTGGTGGGACCCAGAGGCAGGATGAGTGAGTGACCTGGGTGGAATTTCTGCACTTGGAGAAGATAAAGTTTGCTATCAGGGGGTCAGAGGAGAGATTCTGCTCAGAGTGGACGTTGTTCATAGACTTCTTTAAGGAATTAAGTTATTGGATAGGCACATGGAGCGCACCAGAATGACAGGGAGTGGGATAGCTTGATCTTCGTTTCGGACAATACTCGGCACAACATCGAGGGCCGAAGGGCCTGTTCTGTGCTGTACTGTTCTATGTTCTATGAATGGTAAATGTAGACTTCATTCATTCACTTAGCAGTCCCCGGCCATGTAACTTGTATTTAAGATTTTCTAGGCAGTCATCCTTTGACACCACTCTAGGCTAGTCTCCTTATTGGCACAATTCCAACAAACTGTGATCTTCTGAAAGTGTTGCTTTGTTTATTTTACCCTGAATTAGCTGGGTATCTATTCTGTACTGGGAGATCACATAGCTGCTGGTGAGTGGGGAACTATGAGGACCAAAAAGCCCCAAATCTTTGGGGCATAACTGAATATAACAGGCCGAATGGACCAGCTGGTCATTCTCGGATCATCTTTACCATTTGTTCAGCAGAATAATAGCTGTCCCCTTCAATTTTCCAATTTGCTTCCATCTATTTTGCAGCCCTGACTCCCAGACTTATTTCCCATGTCCACAAAGTCCATTTAAACAAAGGGGAGGAATATGCCTTGTAAGGTTCAGTGAGGGTAAGGCTTATTCTGCTGCTCTTGACAAATTTGAGGTTTATATTAGGCAATTCCAGACCTCCCTTTCCGCCTCCACCACTGGCATCCACATCCCAGTCCAATCCATGCTTTCTCAGGACGACAGTATATTTTAACCTCCTTGAACGTCTCCAGACAACCTAAGTGCAGCTTCTGATTTGGTCTGAAATAACATGAGCCTAAGTGGTGGCAGAATGGACTTCTAGTCCTGGCTTGACCAACCTGTCAGAAGCTGTTCCAGTCCTGGTTAAGCTCCATATTGTCTGACTGCATGTACTACATTTGGGACACCATATTTATTAATGACCATTTTTGAATAAATTAGTAATTTGTTTTAATATTTCTGCTAAAACTACTCTATATCCAACTGCTATGTAGTGTGAAAGATGCTCCCTTGTTGTGTTAGGCACCTTGAGTGCGCTTCATTTTAAGCCCCAAGTGAGAATGCAACAGATGACCTGTCCTGAAGCAGTAGCAGGGAGTTTTGGCTGATTTTAATGGCTGGGCCTTGTTAACATGCACATTAACATTCGGATCAAAATGGCTGATGTCAGCAGGAAATGGCTGTCTGGCCATTAAAATCAGGCAGCAGAGGCTACTGACACCGACCCAGGGAACTGATCCTGCACAAACATAAGGACATAAGATTGTAAATATAGGTGGAGGGATAGGCCATTTAGTTCCACAATCTGCTCTGCTATTAAATCACGGCTGATGTTCTGCCTAAGCTACACCTCCCTCCACTCTCCTCATATTCTTTAATCCCCGTCATATCCAAAAATCTAGCAATCTCTGGCTTGATTATCCTGAATAAAAGTGAAAACATAGCTGAATGGGGTTAAAAATTCCAAAGATTTACAGCCATTGGAGTGAAGGGATTTCTTTATGGTTTAGTGCAAAACGGCTGTTCCCTTAGTTCTAGACACCCAGCCATTGGAAACACCTAACGTGTCTAGCTCCTTAGGAATTATATATGTTACAACGGGATCACCTCTCATTTTTCTTAGTTCTCAGGAATATAGGGCTAGGCCTATAGTCTACTCAATCTCTCCTCATCAGACAATCCCCTCAATCCAGGCATTAATTGAGTGAATGTTCATTCCACTCCCTCAAAGGCAAGTACATCCTGTCATAACCCACCAAGTGGGACTTAGGGGTGGATGATTGTCTTCCCCGAGTCCCTTGTGGGGTACGAGCTCCCTCGTTAAGGGGGCAGGGTAAGCTCTATCCATATTGTATATGATGCCGGTCAGTTAGGCACCGTCCATTAAGGCTCCGTTGGGATCTACCGTTTCTTTGATACAACTCCATGTGGTCTCCTGTGACATCATAAAACATCTTTCCTTCGGTAAGGAGACCAAAACTGTGCACAGTGCACCAGATATCGTCACAACAAAGCCTTATGCAATTGTAGTAAGACTTCTTCACGACTTCAAACTCTTTGTCATAAAAGTTAACTAACCTACCATTTGCTTTGCTAATTGCTTACTGTACCTGTACGTTAACTTGCTATGATTCATGTACAAGGAAATCCAGATTCCTCTGATTACCATCATTTCCCAGACGCTCCCCATTTAAAATTATTCTGCTTTTCTATTTTTCTTCAGTGGATAATTTCACATTTCTTCATATTACTTCACATTTTGCCCTGTCCAAGGCAAGTGCTCAGGGAGGGGAATCCTAGTCTGCTGTGGGTGTGAGGCAGTGGGGCAGGATGGTGGGGGCGCTGTTTGAGGAGCTTGTGGCAACTGAAGCCAAGGTTTTCTGGT
Organism: Scyliorhinus torazame; assembly: GCF_047496885.1. Lineage (NCBI taxonomy): Eukaryota > Metazoa > Chordata > Chondrichthyes > Carcharhiniformes > Scyliorhinidae > Scyliorhinus > Scyliorhinus torazame. Next base: position 68,997,925 of record NC_092714.1, on the reverse strand, counting down.
GGGGAAATCTTAAAAGAGGCTTAACCTTATTGAGGCCGTCTATCTATGAACCTTTGAAATTTTCTACCTCGCCTGTCCTTGACATTTGTTCCTGGTAGGGAGTGCCATTGTGGGGAAGCCAACACCATTCCCCCGCTAGGCCTCGTGTTCACATGTCAAATAGGGCCCCAATGGCCACTTTGGAGATAGACCAGCCTACTTAAATCTCACCTAGTTTCTGACTATTGACTACTCCAGTCAGCAAGGTGCTGACATCCGATGGCTCACCTTTGGATCATTAGGTTATGATGCACTATCAATTACGATGAGGCGAGAGTAGAATGTAATCGAGGCTTTATTACACAGAGATGTGTGGCCTCCTACAGCAGCTTACAAAATGGTTTACACACATTTATACTCCGCCTCCTGGGTGGAGCCAGCAGGCAGGGATGTACCCCCGTACCTGTAGTACAGGGGCCTTACCATAATACCCATATATACAATATGATACAACAGTGGTGACTACCACATTCACCCCCTGTTAAAAATGAGTCCAGCGGCGGTGGTGGAAAACTATATACATACACCTTGGTTTTAAAATTACAGAGAAGATTACATATTTAGACGATCTGATGCCTTGATCTGTCGTTGAGAGCGCCGCAGTGCTGGTGGCGATGCTGGTGTCGGCTTGGTCTTCGGTGACTCCGGGAGCGTGTTGAAATCCTCTTCATCCCCGGACGTGAGCAAGGGGAGGACGGATTGTCCTGGAGCGGGGGGTGCACTGGGGTGGGGGGGTGGGGTGACCCAGTTGGTGCCAGATCCCTGAGGGAGACGGTGTCTTAGCAGCCGTCGAGGTATGCTACGTAGGCGTACTGCGGGTTCGCATGGAGTAGCTGTACTCTCTCAACCAACGGGTCCGCCTTGTGGAGCCGCACGTGCTTGCGGAGGAGAACGGGTCCTGGAGCTGCCAGCCACGTTGGGAGCGAAACCCCGGAGGTGGACTTCCTGGGGAAGGCAAAGAGACGTTCATGGGTGGTTTCGTTGGTCGCGGTGCACAGGAGCGACCAAATGGAGTGAAGTGCGTCGGGGAGGACCTCCTGCCAGCGGGAGGCTGGGAGATTTCTGGACCATAGGGCCAGCTGGATGGCCCTCCAGACCGTCTCATTCTCCCGCTTCACCTGCCCGTTTCCCCGGGGGTTGTAGCTGGTCATGCTGCTCGAGGCAATGCCCCTATTAAGCAGGTACTGGCGCAGCTCCTCGCTCATAAATGAGGATCCCCGGTCGCTGTAGACGAAGGTGGGGAAACCGAACAGAGCGAAGATGGTGTTGAGGGCTTAGATGACGGTGGCAGACGTCATTTCGCGGCATGGGACGGCAAAGGGGAATCGTGTAGCGGTCGGTGGAGGGGAGGGGCTTCAAAGGGGTGGGAGGCCTTCACCAGGCGCGCACGGTCTGGCCAGTAGAAGTGCAGTTTACACTCTGCGCAGACCTGGCAGTCTCTGGTGATAGCTCTGACTTACTCGATGGAGTAGGGCAGATCGCGGGTCTTAATGAAGTGGTAAAACCGGGTGACTCCCGGGTGACAGAGATTGTCATGCAGGGTCCGGAGTCGGTCCACTTGTGCGCTGGCACATGTACCTCGGGACATGGCATCGGGGGGCTCGTTGAGCTTACCGGGGCGATACAAAATCTCGTAATTGTAGGTGGAGAGATCGATCCTCCACCTCAAGATTTTATCATTTTTGATCTTACCCCGCTGTGTGTTGTTAGACAGGAAGGCAACCAACCGTTGGTCAGTGAGGAGAGTGAATCTCCTGAGTGGCCAGGTAATGCCTCCAATGTCGCACAGCTTCAACGATCGCTTGGGCCTCCTTTTCGACGGAGGAGTGCCGAATTTCAGAGGCATGGAGGGTGCGGGAAAAAATGCCACCGGCCTGCCTGCCTGGTTGAGGGTGGCGGCCAGAACGACGTCTGATGCATCGCTCTCGACTTGGAAGGGGAGCGTCTCGTCGACCGCGTGCATCGTGGCCTTGGTGATGTTGGCCTTGATACGGTTGAAAGCCTGGTGAGCCTCGGCCGTCAGTGGGAAAGCGGTGGATTGAATGAGTGGGCGGGCCTTGTCCGCATAGTTTGGGACCCACTGGGCGGAATACGAAAGGACCCCAGGCATCGTTTGAGGGCCTTGGGGCAGTGGGGAAGGGGGAGTTCAATGAGGGGGCGCATGCGATCGGGGTCGGGCCTTAGAACTCCGTTCTGAACCACATAGCCGAGGGTGGCTAATCGGTTTGTGCTGAGCACGCACGTCTCCTGGTTGCAGGTTAGGTTGAAGAGTGTGGCAGTGTGGAGAAATTTGGAAAGGTTAGTGTCGTGGTCCTGCGGGTCTTGGCCGCAGATGGTGAAGTTGTCCAGATACGGGAAAGTGGTCCGCAGCCCGTACCGGTCAACCATTCGGTCCATCTCCCGTTGGAAGACCGAGACCCAGTTGGTGACGCCGAAGGGAACCCTAAGGAAATGGTAAAGGCGGCTGTCTGCTTCGAATGTATGGGCGGTCCGCCTTACGGATGGGGAGCTGGCGGTAGGCAGATTTCAGGTCCACTGTCGAGAAGACCCGGTACTGTGCAATCTGATTGACCATATGAGATATGCGTGGGAGGGGGTACGCATCGAGCTGCGTGTACCGATTGATGGTCTGACTGTAGTCAACGACCATCCTGTTTTTCTCCCCGGTTTTCACCACTGCCACTTGGGCTCTCCAGGGGCTGTTGTTGGCCTCGATAATATCTTCCCGCAGCAGCTGTTGGATCTCAGACCTGATGAAGGTCCTGTCCTGGGTGCTGTACCGTCTGCTCCTGGTGGCGGCGGGTTTGCAATCCGGGATGAGGTTTGCAAACCGGGAAGGCGGGTCGACCTTAAGGGTCGCGAGGCCGCAAACAGTAAGGGATGGTAGGGGCCCGCCATTTTCAGGCTCTGGAGGTTGCACTGGAAGTCCAGGCCGAGTAGCTTGGCAGCGCAGAGGTTTGGGAGGACGTAGAGCCGGAAGCCGCTGAACTCTACGCCCTGGATGGTGAGGGTGGCGATGCAGTACCCCCAGATCGCCATGGAGTAGGATCCGGAGGTCAGGGAGATTCTTTGGTTAGCGGGGTGTACCGCAAGGGAACAGCACCTTACCATTCGAGGGCAGCACGGTAGCATTGTGGATAGCACAGTTGCTTCACAGCTCCAGGGTCCCAGGTTCGATTCCGGCTTGGGTCACTGTCTGTGCGGAGTCTGCACATCCTCCCCGTGTGTGCGTGGGTTTCCTCCGGGTGCTCCGGTTTCCTCCCACAGTCCAAAGATGTGCAGGTTAGGTGGATTGGCCATGATAAATTGCACTTAGTGTCCCAAATTGCCCTTAGTGTTGGGTGGGGTTACTGGGTTATGGGGATAGGCTGGAGATGGTGACCTTGGGTAGGGTGCTCTTTCCAAGAGCCGGTGCAGACTCGATGGGCCGAATGGCCTCCTTCTGCACTGTAAATTCTATGATAATCTATGATGACCATATCTGGGTGGATGAAGCTATCTGTGCTCCCTGAATCCAGAAGGCAGGATATCTTGTGCCCGTCGACCTTCACCTTTGTCGAAGCGGTCGCGAGGTTGTGCGGTCGAGACTGGTCGATCGTGACCGAGGCGAGGCGCGGCTGGTCGGCGGCGGTTGCAGGCGATGAGCGACCCGATGCGGTGCCCGACGGGCAGGGGTCCTGAGGCGGGTAAGATGGCGGCGCTCACGGGGCGCACGTGGCCTGAGGAGAGGAAGATGGCGGCGCCCACTAGCCGCACGTGGGGGGTGTCGGGACAATAGCGGCGATTGAGCGGGCCTGGCACACAGCAGCGAAATGTCCCTTCTTGCCATAGGCCTTGCAGAGCGCGCGCCACCCCGGGCAGCGCTGCCAGGGGTGTTTTGTCTGTCCGCAGAAGTAGCACTTGGGTCCCCCGGGGTTGGTTGGCTGCCGTGCGGCACAGGAGTGGGGTTGGCTGAGGGCGGTCGCTGATGGGGTCCACGATGGAGTGGCCACTGGCGGGGTCCACGATGTACAGTGGGTGTGGGCCGTGCGGTCGGGGGCATAAGCCTGTAGGTTGTGTGAGGCGACCGTGAGCGAGAGCGCTAGTTTCTTGGTCGCCGTGAGGTCAAACGTGGCCCCTTCTAAGAGGCGCTGGCGGATGTAGTCGGACCCTATGCCCGTAACGAACGTGTCTCTCTTGGCAGGTTCGACTGTTCAGTGGACGTAACGGCCTGGCAGTCACAGTCTCTCACCAGGGCGAGCAGGGCACGCCAGAAATCTTCCACAGATTCACCGGGAAGTTGGTGCCACGTGGATAGGAGGTGCCTGGCGTTGATCTTGTTGGTCTGCTGAGTGTAATTCTCCTTCAGTAGCGCCATGGTCTCTGCGTAGGTAGGCGCGTCCTGGACGAGGGGAAAAATGTTGGAGCTCAGCCGCGTGTACAGAATCTGGAGCTTCTGTACTTCTGAGATTGGGTCTGGCGCAGACTCGATGTATGCTTCAAAGCAAGCTAGCCAATGTTGGAAATCCTTTTTGGCGTTGTCTGCTTGAGGATGCAGCTGCAGGCGATCCGGCTTGATGCGGAGATCCATCTCTGAAAAATCTCTGTGTAATAAATTGATGCACTATCAATTACGACGAGACGAGAGTAGGATGTAATCGAAGCTTTATTACACAGAGATGTGTGGCCTCCTGCAGCAGCTTACGAAATGGCTGCTGTTCGGAGAGCACACACATTTATACTCCGCCTCCAGGGCGGAGCCAGCAGGCACGTATCTACCCCCGTACCTGTAGTACAGGGGCCTTACCATAACACCCATATATACAATATAATACAACAGTGGTGACTACCACAGGTTACACCACTACAAAGGCCTGCTGACTTTGTGATGTGAGGTAAAAGGGTTAAATTATGAAGACAGATTGCTTAAAGTAAACTGAACTTGTATCTCTTTGAATATAAACGATTAAGGCATGACATAATTTAAGGATTTAAGTTAATCAAAGAAGCTATTCAGATCGAAGAGAGAAACGAAACGAGAAAATGCTGGAAAATCTCAGCAGGCCTGGCAGCATCTGTAAGGAGAGAAAAGAGCTAACGTTTCTAGTCCAGATCACCCATTTTCACAGCTTTGACAAAGGGTCATCTGGACTCCCCGTTAGCTCTTTTCTCATTACAGATGCTGCCAGGCCTGCTGAGACTTTCCAGCATTTTCTCTTTTGGTTTCAGATTCCAGCATCTGCAATAATTTGCATTTACTATAGAAGAGAGAAACTATTTCCTCTGATTGGCAAGAGGGCTTCAAATTAGAACCATCCAGAGCTGATGTCAAAAGATGCTTCCTTAGTGGAAATCTGGAACCATCTCCTCAAAAACCTGTTGAGGCGAGATGAATGGAAATTTGGAAAACCGAGACTGATAGATTTTCGTTCGGCATGGGTTTTAAAGGTTATGTAACCATGCCACAAATCTGCCATGATCTCATTAAATGGCAGAACAGACATGAGTGGCTTACTTGTGATCCTATGTTCCTAGTAGGTGACACTGAGTTTTAAATGCTGCATTCCTAAACTAGAAAGCAATAAAGAAGGCTTCAAAGAAATTTGGCAGAATGCAGGTCACTAAAGAAGAGATTTGAATGTTAACAGTGTTCGCCATTGTACAAGATAATACAAAGACATTTTTATGGGGGTGCAGGGAATACTAACTAACAGGATCAGAAGTATCCTGTTGCTCTAAGCATAGATGACATATATTGTAAGCCTCAAGATAAAAAGTGGCTGAAGCTGTCAGTTCAAAGCCACATGGCATAAAAGGGATCTGCAATTATTAATGAATGAACACATAAGCAGAAGAAATCTGCTGCAGGAAGCAGTTGAGCACTTTGGGCATATCTGAAAGCAGAATGTAATTATAAAATTGCAGAATGGCAGCTAAGTATTTCCTGCTTATGCAGCTTGTGCTTATCTATGTCAAAATGGAACTTTCAGAACACTTCCATATTAGTCAATCAAAGTAACAGACCTAACAGACAACATACAAAATGTATACTGTAGCTGTGACATAGATGCATACCACAAAGCATAGGAAGCCATTTATATATCTTAAATTGATATATCTAAATAAATATAACGGACAGAATTTTGAGCCTGCGTTAGCCGTCAGCCTAAATGGCACGGTGGGCGCAAAGCCCCGCGGGAGTGGGGAAACGCAATTCTCACTGGCGAGATTCCGTTTTGAAATTTTACACGGCCCTCGCCTGTGACATAATGAGGTTCCCGCCCAAGAATGGCAGGGACCTCATTTAAATACATTAGCATCTCATTAGTAAGCCGTCCCACCGCGACTTTTGCCCTCATTGAATATTCATCAGTCACCCGCATGGCGTCACACCGGCACAATTTACAACAGCTCTATAAAAACGAGAACCTGGCGACCTCATCTCCAAAGGGCATATCGGAGAAGAGCGCTCAAGTTGCCATTACCCTCCTGAGTGTCTATTGGAGAGGGGGCACCGGAAAGGACGTGGGGGAACCAGCTAAGTCATCTCCAGCATGGATATATGTCTTGGGGGAGGGGGGTGTACGCTTGCAGGCCTTAGTGGGCCTACATTGTTGCTGGTCATAGGTCTCCATGGTGCCTGGTGAAGAGATAGTGCTTCTTGAGTTTCCCTTGCTGCGGTTTATGCAATCATCCCTTGGAGGGATTGCCCTTCTGGAGTGGCAGCTGGAAGTGGTTGGGAGTGGTTACAAACGCAGGGTCAGCAGTGGGGGTGACTGTGAAGTCCCTACGTGGGGTCCTGTGAGTAGCCAGGCTGACATGGGGTGGTGACCAGCTGCAAATACTGAGGGGCGATACATCAGTCAAAATTAACTCCCATCTCGGGTTGCAAAGTACCACCTCCGGGCAACGAGCTGTGTGGGTGTCAAATGCCACTGGTTATGGAGGCCAGGCCATCACGAATGCAACCCTGGGTAGCTGGCTGCTCATGTTGGGAGGCTCGTTTAAAATCTGGGGGAAGGAGGTTGAAGTCTAAAGATGAAGCTGTCTGTGAATTGCAGACTTGAAGTGAACCAGGGGCATGACTCAGTGACCACATCACGCCCGGCGTCGATCGGGGCGCGCCTGATGTTCAGCGATAGGGGGCAAAATCAAGATTCGCGCTGAGCATGAACCATTTTGGAATTTACCCAGCCCACTCCCAATGGTGAGTTCTGGATCACGCCCGACAACGTCGAGAATATCATTTGCATTGATTTCAATCTTATTAACAAGATTGAATTTGAATGCAGCGGCTCCCTGGGAATTACCCGATTTCCCAGAGGGAAATCCCGCAGGCATCATTTAATACTTCCTTTCAAAAACGGGAACCTGGTGCGATGGTTACTGAGGGGACGTGAGGAGATGAGTAGTAGCCTTTTCCATTTTCCGGCATGCAGCTCAAGGGCACTGGAGCTGCTGCCCGAGGGAGATGGATGGGATGTACGGAAAGTGAAGGGAGACGGGACTGGAGAGAGTGAGGGACGTGTATTTTGAACGGCAGTTTGCAGGTTAGGATGAGTTGCCGAGTTCCCTACTGGAGCAACTGCTGCTCCCGGTCAAGTCGGGAGAGGGTAGGATTGGGAACACATATGGGTGGTTGGGGGAGCAAAGGGAGCACAAGTTGTGAGTGTGATGATATGCATAAGCAATCATGTAAATAGTAATGTATATGACCTCCAACCAGCAGGTGGCAGTAGAGATCAACGCTGTGACACTGTTACCTCGGGGAGTCTGGGGATAGTCGTCATAGTGGATAGTCACATTTCTAGTAGCTCTCAGATAATTTATAATAGTTATTAGTTTTTGAAATTTTCTTATGGTTATCTAACCCACATTGCTGTTTAACAATAAACATTTAACTAGTCACGAACTAGATGTTCTCTAGTGTACTTATTCTGACCAGCCAAGCGCCAGAACATAATAGTGAGGATTAAGAGCAAGTGGGAGGAGCTGTTGAAGGGGGAAATAGGCTGGAGATTGTGGTGTGAGGCGATCCGTAGGGCAAATTTAATAATCTTTATTGTCATAAGTAGGCTTACATTAACACTGCAATAAAGTTCCTGTTAAAAGCCCCTAGTCACTACATTCCGGTACCTGTTCAGGTACACTGAGAGAGAATTCAGAATGTCCATTTCACCTAATAGCACCTCTTTCAGAACTTGTGGGAGGAAACTGGAGCACCCGGAGGAAACCCACGCAGACACGGGGAGAATGTGCAGACTCCGGACAGACAGTGACCCAAGCTGGGAATTGAACCTGGTTCCCTCCTCTTGTGCAAGGATGAACTTGATTCAGTTCAAGGTGGTGCACAGGGTACAAATGACTCAGGCGAGGATGAATGGCTTCTTTCAAGGGGTGCAAGTGTGGGCGAGGGCTGGCGAATCATGTGGACATGTTCTGGGCTTGCGAAAAGCTGGAGAGGTACTGGGAAGCGGTATTTGGGACACTATCTGAAATTGTGGGGGTGGAGGTCAGGCTGGACCCAATGGTGGCGATCTTTGGGGTATCAGAAATGCCAGAGCTGCTGGAGGGGAAGGGAGCCGATATTGTGGCCTTCGCCTCTCTAATTGCCGGCGAAGGATGTTGCTAAATTAGAGGTAGGATACGCTGCTGGCGGACTGGTGAGGGACCTGTATGGCCTTCTCTGGTTGGAAAAAAAAAATCAAATTTAAGTTGAAGGGGTCGGAGGAGGGCATCGAGACACGGTGGGTGTTGTTCATGACAATGTTTGAGGGACTGTTCGTCATGTGGTTGGGAAGGGGAGGAGGAGGGTAAAAAGGGGAAAGAAATATACAAACTGTGGATTATGAGGTTGTGGGGTGTGTTGTATATGTTATCGTTTTTACACATGTTTGTAATAAAATACATTTTTTTTAAAAGGAAAAGATTGAATTACACTTTTTTGAAAAACACAGTGGAATTTTCACAGTGTCCTGGCCAATATTTGCCCCTCAATCAACATCACACAAACAGATAGCCTGACCATTATCCCTTTGTGGTTTGTCCGAGTTTGCTGAGCACATGTCAACTGCTATATTTCCTACATTACAACAGTGATGGCAATTCAGAAGTACCTCTTTGGTTGTAATGTGCTTTGAGAGGGCCAGTGTTGTGAAAAGTGCTATATAAATGCAAATAGTTTTTTCTTTTTTAGTCTCTACACACAAGTTTCTTGGATGGGCCAAGTGCAGGAAGCGGTCAAAGTCATTTTGATTCTTTAAAGGACTTCTAGCACCTTCATTTCCTCCATAGTTTTTCTTTATTCGTTCATGGGACATGGGCATCGCTGGGGGGGCAGTTAAGAGTCAACGACAATGCTGTGGATTTGGAATCACATGTAGGCCAGACCAGGTAAAGGTGGCAGATTTCCTTCCCCAAAGGGCATTGGTGAACCAGATGGGTTTTCACGTCAATCGACAATGGTTTCATGGTCATCAATAGACTTTTAGTTCCAGATTTTTATTGAATTCAAATTTCACCATCTACAGTGGCGAGATTTGAACTTGGGTCCCCAGAGCATTACTCTGGGTCTCTGGTTTACTAGTCTAATTACAAAACCACTACACTACTGCCTCCCTGCCTCTCCGTCTCTTGCATAATATCTGAATGCTGGTTTCAGAGAGGTGACAGATTGATGTAACATCTTTGCAGGGCAGAAAAGAGACTGTTACCATAAGCCCAGAAGACATAGGAGCAGAATTAAGCTACTCGGCCCATCATGTCTGCTCCGCCATTCAATCATGGCTGATATTTTTCTCATCCCCATTCTTCTCCCCATAACCCCTGATCCACTTACTGATCAAAAACCTATCTATCTCGGTCTTAAAGACACTCAATGATTTGGCCTCCACAGCCTTTTGTGACAAAGAGTTCCACAGATTCACCACCCTCAGGCTGGAGAAATTCCTCCTCATCTCTGTTTTAAAGTATCGTACCTTTAGTCTGAGATTGTGTCCTCTGGTTCTAGTTTTTCCTACAAGTGGAAACATCCTCTCCACATCCACTCTATCCAGGCCACGCAGTATCCTGTTAAGTTTCAATAAGATTCCTGCTCATCCTTCTAAACACCAATGAGTACAGACAGAGAGCCCTCAACCGTTCCTCATACGACAAGCTCTTCATTCCAGGGATCACTCTTGTGAATCTCCTCTGGACCCTTTCCAAGGCCAGCACATCCTTCCTTAGATACGGGGCCCAAAACTGCTCACAGTACTCCAAATGGGGTCTGACCAGAGCCTTATTTAGCCTCAGTGAGCCTTACGTGGAAGGTAAAGTACCAACTGAAATTAGTTTAATCCGGTTTTGGATATATGTACATAAAAACACAAATGGCTGCGAGAGGGTGCTGTCATCTGTTACAATTGACATATGTTTTTCCTGTAACAGCAGGATGGCTAGCTTTTTACAGGCAACTAGGATCAGAAGGAATATTGTTTTTAACTGCTGAGAATCACGCAGCAACCGCAGCTTCAGTGAACAACAGCTTGCTTGTAATCTGCAGGGCAGTATCAGCAGTCGCGTAAGGAAGGTATAAAGGACAGTCATCATTGGTCCTGATGTATTTCATAGGCACAATGTTTGAGCTCAATTGAAGAATGCTTTAGTGATCCATTTAAGTTGCTGGGTATCTATCAATAATACTTCTCAGCAGTCACATCCTCAGGTCCCACTTCATCCTTCTCATCGTCTGGGGGCTGCATTTCATTGGTGTGCTTGCATGCTGATGCTCCTCTCTATTGTAATAAAGTAGCAAACAATCACTATTTTGGACTCATTCCATGGTGCACCCTAATGTGCCTATCTCCCCCCTCTTTCTGTGTCCTAGGTAATTCAGTTGTTGCTTCAAAACTCCAGATCACTGCTCACTCAGCACTCCTGTTTTGGCAAGGGCTTCATGTACTGCTGGTTAGCCTTGTTGGTTGGCATGGCAACTGGTGTAATCAGTAACGGTCACAGAGGATAGTTGGAATTCCCCAGAAGACATCCGTCCAACTTGCTGTTACCAGGGAACAGATTGTGTGTTGTCATTGTTACAAATTAAGAGTTATAGCAGATCCTGAAGCCTGGCATTTACAAAGAGTGCGCTTAACCTGACCTGATGCAGCATCGGCACTGTAGCCTCCTTTTTGCAGATTAATATGTCTTGGCTTGAGGTGATGGAAGCCAAATTTCAAAGATTTGCTGTCTGGATATCTGCCCCTGTGGCTTCAAGCCACAGAGCAGATGTTGTGCTGTTGCAATAGGAAAAGGTCACTCTTATCCAATCCCCTATGGCAGCTCGGAATGTCCCTGAAAAATAACTGGGCTGTGGGTATTTTAAGAGGCACAGGCAGATCTGCACTGATCGTGGATTACCCATTCAGCTCATGTGTTACTAAACAAAATGACTGAACGAGCAGGCGGCAGACGTGGATAGTTCATTCGCTGGCATGAGATGTGCTCCTGTTGGTGTCCAATGCCAGGAACTTTCAGTGTACTGCATATTCTGCACCCCTTCCAGCACAACCCGACCTTCCCGTCACTTGCCATTTCAATTCACCACATTCCTCTCATGCCCAGGTTTCCATTCTAAGTCTGCTGCAATGGCCTCCTGCATTGTAGAGATTCTAATCCCAATATAAATCACAGAATTTACAGTGCAAAAGGAGGCCATTCGGTCCATTGAGTCTGCACCAGACCTTAGAAAGAGCACTCTACCTAAGCCCACACCTCTACCCTATCCCTGTAACCCAGTAATTCCACCCAACCCAACCTTTTTGGATACTGAAGGCAATTTGGCAGGGCCAATCCATCTAACCCGCACATCTTTGGACTGTGGGAGGAAACCGGAGCACCCGGAGGAAACCCACGCAGACACGGGGAGAAAGTACAAACTCTGCATAGTCAGTGAACCAAGCCAGGAATCGAACCTGGGACCCTGGAGCTGTGAAGCAACTGTGCTAACCACTATGCTACCGTGCCCTCCTGGAGGAACAGCACCTCATCTTCTGTTTAGGCATGTTACTGTCTTCTGGGCTTAAATATTGAGTTCAACAGCTTCAGACCATGAACTCTGTCCTTCATTTTGCTCATTTTAAACTTTTATTGATATGCCATCAATAAGCATACGATAAATGTAACTGAGGCTTTATTACACTAAACAGCTAGCCTCCTGGCCTCTGGTCCTGAACTGGGGCGGAGGTGGAGACTAGCCACCTTTATACATGAGCCCAAGGGGAGGAGCCACAGGCGGAGCCAGCCGGGACAAGCCCAGGCATGTACAACACAACACAATGCAACACAGTGGTTTACCACATTCACCCCCTGTTTAAAAAAAAAAAGAGTACGGCGGGGTGAAGTGGTCCTAAAGGTCAAGTCTGTCGGGGGCCCTTGACCTTCCACCGTGATCGCCTCAGTCCCGGCTGTGGTGTGGGCACCGGTGTCGAGACCTGCGCGTCCGGGAGCGTGTTGTCCACTTCTTCACCCAGTTGTTGAGTCGGTGAAGGGGGGGGGGGGGCGGCGGGGGTGGTGGTGATGGTCGCCGGTGGGCCTGCGGGTGCTAGTTCGTGAGGTAGGTGGGCGGGGGTGGGGAAAAAGAATGTAGGGTCGGGGGTGGAGGTGGTGATGGTCGCTGGGGAGCCTGCTGGTGCCAGATCCCGAAGAGAGACTGTGGCCTGTCGCCCGTCCTGATGTGCCACGTAGGCATATAGTGGATTTGCATGGAGGAGCAGGACCTCCTCGACGAGGGGGTCGGATTTATGGCTCCTCGCATGCTTCCGGAGGAGGACGGGCCCTGGGACTGCCAGCCAGGACGGGAGCGAGACATCGGAGGTGGATTTCCTGGGGAAACACACGCTCATGAGGAGTCTTATTGGTGGCTGTACACAGGAGCGACCGGATGGAGTGGAGCGCATCGGAGAGGACCTCCTGCCAGCAGGAGACTGGGAGACTCCTAGACCGTAGGACCAGGAGGACGGCCTTCCAGACCGTCGCGTTCTCTCTCTCTACCTGTCCATTGCCCCGGGGGTTATAGCTGCTTGTCCTGCTGGAGGCGATGCCCTCGCTGAGCAGGAACTGACGCAACTTGTCGCTCATGAAGGAGGATCCCCGATCGCTATGGATGTAGGCGAGGAACCCGAACAGGGTGAAAAGACTGTGCAGGGCCTTTATGAATGAAATGAAATGAAAATCGCTTGTCACAAGTAGGCTTCAAATGAAGTTACTGTGAAAAGCCCCTAGTCGCCACATTCCGGCGCCTGTTCGGGGAGGCTGGTACGATGACGGTGGCAGAGGTCATGTCAGGGCACGGGATGGCGAAGGGGAATCTTGAGTACTCGTCAACAATGTTGAGGAAGTACATGTTACGGTCAGTAGAGGGGAGGGGCCCTTTGAAATCGATGCTGAGGTGCTCAAAGGGGCGAGAGGCCTTTACTAGGTGTGCACTGTCTGGCCGATAGAAGTGCGGCTTGCACTCCGCGCAGACCTGGCAGTCCCTGGTCACGGACCTGACCTTGATGGAGTAAGGCAGGTTGCGAGCCTTGATGAAGTGAAAAAAAACGGGTGACCCCCGGATGACAGAGGTCATTGTGGAGGGCCCGAAGTCGGTCTACTTGTGCGCAGGCACATGTACCGCGAGATAGGGCATCTGGGGGCTCTTTGAGCTTCCCAGGTCGATACAAGATATCGTAGTTGTAGGTGAAGAGCTCGATCCTCCACCTCAGTATCTTGTCATTCTTGATCTTGCCCCGCTGTGTGTTATTGAACATGAAGGCAACCGACCGTTGGTCAGTGAGGAGAGTGAATCGCCTGCCGGCCAGGTAATGCCTCCAAAGTCGCACAGCTTCTACGATGGCTTGGGCTTCCTTTTCGACGGAGGAGTGTCGAATTTCGGAGGCATGGAGGATACAGGAGAAGAAAGCCACGGGCCTGTCCGCTTGGTTGAGGGTAGCGGCCCGAGCAAAGTCCGACGCATTGCTCTCCACCTGGAATGGGATGGACTCGTCCATGGAGTGCAGTGCGGCTTTGGCAATATCTGCCTTGATGCGATTGAAGGCCAGTCGGGCCTCAGTCGTCAGGGGAGAAATGGTGGATTTGATAAGTGGGCGGGCCTTGTCCGCATAATTGGGGACCCATTGGTCATAGTCTGAGAAGAACCCCAGGCATCTCTTCAGGGCCTTAGGGCAGTGGGGGAGGGGGAGTTCCAGGAGGGGGCACATGGGGTCGGGCCCTAGGACTCTGTGTTCCACGACGTAGCCGAGGATGGCTAGGCGGTTTGTGCGGAAAACACATTTTTCTTTATTATAGGTGAGGTTCAGGAGTTTAGCGGTGTGGAGGAAGTGCCGGAGGTTCTCGTCATGGTCCTTCTGGTCATGGCCGCAGATGGTGATGTTGTCTAAGTACGAGAACATGGCCCGCAGCCCGTACTGGTCAACCATTCGGTCCATTTCTCTTTGGAAGACCGAGACCCCATTGGTGACGCCGAAGGGGACCCTGAGGAAGTGGTAGAGGCGGCCATTCGCCTCGAAGGCTGTGTATTGGCGGTCCTCCGGGCGGATAGGGAGCTGGTGGTACGCGGACTTCAAGTCAACTGTGGAGAAGACTCTATACTGCACAATCTGGTTGACCATGTCAGATATGCGGGGGAGAGGGTACGCATCGAGCTGTGTGTACCGGTTGATGGTCTGGCTGTAATCGATGACCAGCCGGTACTTCTCCCCAGTCTTGACGACCACCACTTGGGCTCTCCAGGGGCTGGTACTAGCCTCAATGATCCCCTCTCGCAGGAGTTGCTGGACCTCCGACCTGATAAAGGCCCTGTCCTGGGCACTGTACCGTCTGCTCCTCGTAGCGACGGGCTTACAGTCCGGGGTGAGGTTTGCGAAGAGCGAGGATGGGTCGACCTTAAGGGTCACAAGGGTACAGATGGTGAGGGGGGGCAGGGGTCCACCGAACTTAAAGGCTCTGAAGGTGGCACTGGAAGTCGAGCCCCAGTAATAGGGCAGCGCAGAGATGGGAAGGATGTAGAGTTTGAAGTTAGGGTACTCTATGCCTTGTACAGTAAGGGTCGCGACTCAGTACACCCGGATTTCTACTGCATGGGATCCGGAAGCCAGGGAGATTTTCTGGGTCGCGAGTAAGATTGGGAGGGAGCAGTGCCTTACCGTATCTGGGTGAATGAAGCTGTCTGTGCTCCCGGAGTCGAAAAGACAGGCCGTCTTGTGCCCGTTAATCTGGACGGTCATCGTAGACTTCGCGAGGTGGTGCGGCATGATGGAGGCGAGTTTCGGAAGGCGGTCGGTAGGCCGGTCAGAGGTAGCAGCGGCCAGCGTAAGGTCGGGTGAGCCAGGCTCCGGGAGGCAGCGGAGTGGTCCCAAGATGGCCCTATGAGTCGCGTGTGGCGGGTGGCATCGTCGATGGCGTCCCCCATGGGTCACGCGTAGCAGGTGGCAGTGGTGATGGCATCCAAGATGGCTGCCCCCGTGGGTCGCCTGTGGCGGTTGGAGGATGCTCTAAAGATGGTGGCCCCCATGGGTCGCACGTGGCTGCTGAAATTGAAGATGACGGCGCCCACGGGTCGCACATGGCGGGTGGCGCGGCAGCTGGGGGCATCCCCGACAAGCAGCAGGCAGCGCTGCTGGGCCTAGAAGTTTTAGGGGGAAGATGGGGCCTGGCAGGCTTTTGCAAAGTGGCCCTTCTTCCCACAGCCGTTGCAAGTTGCGTTCCGTGCAGGGCAACTGTCTGGGGTGGCTGCCCTGGCCGCAAAAGTAGCACCTCGGACCTACGGCGTTGGCGGGCCACTGCGTGGCACAGGCTTGCGTTGCACCCAGGTCGGATGATGTCTGCGCCCACGAGGTCCACGAGGGTGCCGCGCGGTCGGAGGTGTAGGCCTCCATGTTCTGGGAGGCCACCTCCAATGAGTTGGAGAGTTGCACTGTCTCTGGGAGGCCGAGTGTACCCCCTTCTAGTAATCGCTGGCGGATATAATTTGATTTTATGCCCGCGTCCCTGATCAGCAGCTCCACGTGCTGGGTAGCCGATATCGCCCGGCAATCACAGTTCCGGCAGAGTACACGAATTCTGCAAGTGATTCCCCCTGACATTGCCGTCTCATGGCAAGGAGGTGCCTAGCATACACCTCATTAACAGACTTCACGTATTGTCCCTTCAGCAACATTAGTGTCTCCGCATACGAGGGGGCGTCCCTGATGAGAAGAAAGACTCTTGGGCTCACCCTTGCGTGGAGGATCTGCTTCTTCTGGAGGTCTGTGAAGTCTTCGGTGAAGGATGCGAGGTACGCTACGAGGCAGCTTAGCCAGTGTTCAAACGTTTCTGTGGCGTCGGCTGCATGTGGGTCCAGCTCCGGGCGATCAGGTTTGAGTGATGAGTTCATCTTAAAAGTTTATTGTATTAAATTGATATGCCATCAATAAACACACGACAAGTGATGAATGTAACTGAGGCTTCATTACACTAAACAGCAAGCCTCCTGGCCTCTGGTCCCGAACTGGGGCGGAGGCGGAGACTAGCTACCTTTATACATGAGACCGAGGGGAGGAGCCACAGGCGGAGCCAGCCGGGACAAGACCAGGCATGTACAACACAACACAATGCAGCGCAGTGGTTTACCACACACCTCATCTTCTGTTTAGGCATTTACAGCCTTCTGGACTTAAATATTGAGTTCAACAGTTTCAGACCATGAGCTCTGTCCTTCATTTTGCTCATTTTAAAGTTTTTCCCCACACTCCCTTTCCCACAGGACCACTCTGTACTTTGTCTTCATGTTTTCCTTTCAGACAGCGCTTACTCTTGTTTTGCGATGAACACATTCTGCTATCTGAACTTTATGCAACTATTAGCACCTTTTAGTCTTTAAAACTGTTACAACCCCTGAAGGGGTTAGAACCTACATTGTATCAGATTCCCCTCTGACACATTGGAATACAAACTCCCCAAGTGATTAAGGGGCGGAGCATCCTCCCATTTGGAGGAGCCCCCTCTGGATATAAAGAGGACCCTGAGGGGGGTGGAGTAGAGCAGTCATTTTCAAACTCAAGGTCGCAACCCGCGGGTGGGTCGTGGCTGGGTGTCAGGTGGGTCGCAGAGCGATTAGTTGTGATGTTCCTGATCAACGGCCGCTACCACCTTTTAAAAATGCCGACTAGGATCGGCTTTCAAGACTGCTGGCCATCCCGCGCAAGTGAGCCCCCTCAGCCTGATGTAGCAGTGCGCAGGCTTGGAGCCCAGCAGGGCAGACCGTCTCCTCCTGACATCAGCGCGCTGTCCCAGGACCAGAATTCTTTTAAAATCGATAGAGCCAGAAGCGGCTACAAAGAGCAGGCTATGCACCCCGTACACTGACGTCATGAGCCCTGGGCGCAAAATCATGGAGGAAAGATTCTCCATTTTGCAGCTGCCAGCAAGCAAGCAACAGGACTGTGTGAAAAACTGAAGATGGATCATTTTGTAATAAAGGAAGAGAGGGCCCGAGACATCAGGATGCAAAGCCCATGTGTGTTATATAGATTCATAGAATTTACAATGCAGAAGGAGGCCATTCGGCCCATCGAGTCTGTACCGGCTCTTGGAAAGAGCACCCTACCCAAGGTCAACACCTCCACCCTATCCCCTTAACCCAGTAACCCCACCCAACACTAAGGGCAATTTTGGACACGAAGGGGCAATTTTTAGCCTGGCCAATTCACCTAACAAGCACATCTTTGGACTGTGGGAGGAAACCGGAGCACCCGGAGGAAACCCACACACACACGGGGAGGATGTGCAGACTCCGTACAGACAGTGACCCAAGCCGGAATCGAACCTGGGACCCTGGAGCTGTGAAGCAATTGTGCTATCCACAATGTTACTGTGTTGCCTGCCCACAATGGGCAGAATCCAGATTTGCATATTCAAGTGTGCAGTCACGCTCACTTGAATCTGTTCGCGTTGGAGCTACCCAAGGCGCGAGATTTAACGCCCGCGTCTTGGAGACCCCGAGCGAGTGCCAAGGTACCTGGGTGGCATCTGGCCCACATCAGGGATTTGGCCTGGCCCGTGGGTTCCCTGCCTTCATGAGGTGGTGTGCAGGGGGCTTGAGGCCCCCTGCATTGGTAAGTTGGGGTGTTATGGTGTCCAGAGGTCGTGGTGGTGGTGGTGGGGGGGGGGGGGGGGGGGGGGGGGGGAGGGTGTTCAGAAATGGCAGCTCGATCGCTTCCTGCACTGGCAAGCGGAGCTCGTTAGTTACTAAAATGGGACTATGTGCGGCCCAAAAATGAAGTAGAGTCCCATTTAATTGCGGGGTCATTGTCGGCGCTGCCAGCGTCAGGAAACACTCGGTTAAGCACGCTGGACTAGAGATCCTGTTTCATTTCCATGAAATCGTGCCTGTTAGCTCTGTTTCTCTCTCCACAGATGCAGCCAGACCTGCTGAGCATTTCCAGCATTTTCTGTTTTATTTCAGATTTCCAGAATCCCCAGTATTTTATTTTTGTGCAGAATTGCTATCCTTGAATAATTTTAACACATTTCAAAATAAGCATTAGCGAATAAGTAGAATACGTCTCTACACCGCAAAGGAGGCAACACTTTACTGCACATTAAGAGAGGTCAATATTTTGCTGTTAATCAGAGTGAGGAAATAATTGTGCAACAAATGGATTAAATTTAACACTAGCAAATAAAAAGCTCACGAGAAAATTTAGCTTCAGTTGGAAGAGAGAGAAAATGACTTTTGCTTCCAGACTTTTGCTCACTCAATTTCCTTTCATTTCCACCAGCTGGATGTGCATTAGTTCTAAATTGTGACAGAGAACTTAACCCCAGGAGAGGTGGGATAAACACATTATGGTGCATTACCTTTTCCCTTGCTCCACATTTTATGGTCTATTATTCCTGTTTAACTGCTGTTGGACAACAAGCTCCAGTGAAATCCTTTAATAATAAGGTATCCGAGTTCCTGAAGTAATGCAACTGAAATCACATGGTGAATATTTAATTAATGATGTGTCAATTTTTCCAGATAACCATTAAAATAACGGCAGATCAATACAGGTTCCTTTAGTCTGGAGCCCCTCAGTTTTCTCAAAAGGGTGTTTTAACCCAGCATGAACAGGGTGGCTGGTTACATTTGTTGAAGAGTACATCCTGCTCCATCTCACTGTGTTCCCTAACCCTATCTCAACCCGATGCTCTTTTAACTGTATACTTATTTAATATGCCGAGGTGCATGCCAGATTATGGAATCATAAAGGAACATCACAGAAGAAGGCCATGTGGTCCATCATGCCAGTGTCAGAGGTTGGGTCTCAGGAATGCAGGCAAATCAAGGTGCAGTGGTGTAATTAGCATCCCAATGCTCTATTAACACATTACAGAAGCCCTGTTCAGCACCCGACTCCCCAACATTTAGTGGGGGTTGGTCCTTCCAAGCCAGTGATGCACTCTTTAATAGGGCACTGACATGCAGATAATTGGATCACAAGGATCTATGTACCATGAATACCATGAGGAGAGTTTCCAGTCATTGGAATGCTTTTCTAATTTTTTGTGTGGAATTTATCTAATACACCAATACAAACTATTAATAGTAAAATTGCTGAAGATGTAGATCTGCATGTCAATCTTATTTCTACCCTACCACCCATATCAGATACGAAACCACAAGTTATCAAGAAGATAGAAGAATCTACCAATGGAGTAAATTCCATGGTATGTGTGAAATAAGGATACCAGAAGTCTGCAGAAGGATTTGGATATGTTAGGTGAATGGGCTAGGGTCTGGCAGATGGAATTCAATGTTGCCAAGTGTGAGGCTTTCCATTTTGGGAGGAATAACAGCAGAATGGATTATTATTTAAACGGTAAGATGGTAAAACATGCTGCTGTGCAGAGGGACCTGGGTGTGCTGGTGCACGAGTCGCAAAAAGTTGGTGTGCAGGTGCAACAGGTGATTAAGAAGGCTAATCGAGTTTTGTCTTTCATTGATAGAGGGATGGAGTTCAAGACTAGGGAGGTTATGCTGCAATTGTATAAGGTGTTGGTGAGGCCACATCTGGAGTATTGTGTTCAGTTTTGGTCTCCTTACCTGAGAAAGGACATATTGGCACTGGAGGGAGTGCAGAGGAGATTCACTAGGTTGATCCCAGAGTTGAGGGGATTAGATTATGACGAGAGGTTGAGTAGACTGCGACTGTACTCATTGGAGTTTAGAAGGATGCGGGGGGATCTTATAGAAACATATAAAATTATGAAGGGAATAGATAGGATAGATGCGGGCAGGTTGTTTCCACTGGTCGGGGAAAGCAGAACTTGGGGGCATAGCCTCAAAATAAGGGGAAGTAGATTTAGGACCGAGTTTAGGAGGAACTTCTTCACCCAAAGGGTCGTGAATCTCTGGAATTCCTTGCCCAGTGAAGCAGTTGAGGCTCCTTCTTTAAACGTTTTTAAGGAAAAGATAGATACCTTTCTAAAGAATAAAGGGATTTGGGGATATGGTTTACAGGCCGGAGAGTGGAGCTGAGTCCACAAAGATCAGCCATGATCTCATTGAATGGCGGAGCAGGCTCGAGGGGCCAGATGGCCTACTCCTGTTCCTAGTTCTAATGTTCTTATGTTCTTATAAAAAAATGGTGATGCTCGTATAGGCATGGATCCCAAAGAGCTTAACGAAAAAAGTGTACATATTGTAAAACAATCATCACAAAAAGCAATGGACAACCAATTTGATCTATATCTTGCAAAATCACATTACAAAGCATCACCATTGTCACATGGTCGATCGCCAGCAGAGTTACTCATGAATAGAAGATTGCATACCACACTTCCATACTTGGAAAAAGAGGAGAATGCAGTGGTACTGCAGGAAATGCAAAACATTAAAGCAAAACAAAAGCAGGTCTATGACGAGTGTCTAGAACTGTACCGCCTCTGAGTAGTGATGACAATGTGAGAATAGAAGATTCAGGCAATTGGTCGAGAAAAGCCAATGTACTTGAAGAAGTAGCACCTCGTTCCTACAATGTACAGACAGAGGAAGGGTTGGATTTTAGAAGAAATTGTTGTGCACTCTTGAAAACCAGAGAAGACTTTCACACAACATGATGGATGACAAATCTACATCAGAATCAACGTCAGCTGCAGTATCAGATAGTTCAACTTCCTAAGTATGAGAATGTCAGGGAGAACATTGAATCTACAAGTTCTGAGCAGCAAGGTCAAACTTTGAGAAAATCAACCAGAGCCAAAAGAAAACCTGATTGACTCAATTTGTAGATTTGGACTATTTGTGCACTATGCGTGCTGTTCTTGTGTGTGTGTGTGTGTTATAGCTTTAGCTACAAGTGTTCTTGTAATATAAATCAGGCCATCCGACAAGAACATTAGAAATGGCACACTTCCTTCTGGAACATTCTCAACCATCAGCTTCTGCCAGTTGAGGTCGCGTGGATCTATCAGAACCGCCTGTATCTTTGCGTGGCACGGCTGATTCTAGCTATTCGATCACTCGGAAATTAAAGAAACAGCAGCAGTGGTCCTAAATGTCTTCTGACCAATCGGAAATCCAATTATCCTCTTTCTTCATTGTCTGTCTGCCACCCAGCCTTTGTTTCTTAACGTCCTTCCTGTTTATACTGCTTCGGGGTCGAGGATGAGTAATTTTTATTATCCAAAATTTATAATCGATCCCTTTGCAAACATTTTTAAAAACAGATTCCCCAAACATTTTAAAATAATTACAAATTTTCCTTACTGTTACTGCTTCCAGTTTAAAGACACACGTGTTTGAATGGGGATAACAGGAGTGTTGCCACGTGTTAACATGGAGCGATGAAGAGCTGTACTCACACTTGTTCCTCTTGCGAGGTTATTGTGTCTTTTCTTACACTAAACCAAGATCCTGATGCTGCCACTGACTCTGCCCAGGTCTGTTGGCTAATGGATGCTTCTAAGGGCACCTGCAAACACTACCTGTATCCTTGCCCTCCATAAGGAACTGCAGAAAAACATTAGAAAATGCTGAGGCAGTCTTGCAATCCATTCCTGTGACGTTAATTCTATCTCTACATTGTTGCAAAGAAAACCTCACTTTAAACTCTGCTTTGAATAGGTCTCAGGTGATCCTGGGAACACTGAACCTCAAGACTGAGCACTGACCATTTTCCCAATACAATCAGATGGGCAGCCTTTCAATCATATATATAACTGAGACCCAGGTGATTCACACTGGTGGTGCTAAAGGGCTTGCTCCTTATCTCACCTTGGCGTGTCTGATTCCTGCCCCGAGTTAAAATTGAGGTTAAAATCGGAGAAATTAAAACTAATCACAACTCTCTTGTGTGACACAGTATACCCAGCACCTGTGCAATACAAATTGATGGATGAATTTCTAATCGTCTTTGACAAATTAGAATAATCCACACTTTATGTGATTTATGCTGAGATGCAGAAACCACTGAGGGATAGTCACAGCTGCCACTACTGATATCAAATAGTGCTTTACTGCAATAAGGAATCAATTATTTAAGCCTCAAAGATCGGACGCAACATTTTCTACAATGTTCGAAGATACAGTTTTCCGGTTCTACTGCACCCAGGATTCTGCTATGAAAAAGTAGTTGCAGGAGAACTTGGGGGTCTCACCTCTTCCGCAGCCAGAAATGTTGCATTGTTGGACTTTGCCACAATCCTTTCAATATTGCTGCATTTCCATAATTTTTATATCACAAACTGATTGTAAATAGAATCTCAGACGACGGCCCGAGGTTAAAATAATGTTACTTCTCTAATTTACCCCATAACTGCTACTCATTTTTATTGAAGAGTTTTGCATTCATCAATACAAGGGGCCTCAATGCCGGGCAACGCAATATTTTCCCATTCTGTAATTGTCGAGTACATTAAGTTAGAAGAAAGATAAAGCTACACCGTGCCTAACAATATGGTTCAATCTTAACCTCAAAACAGAACTTGCACCTCCTGCTCTTCTATTTCCATCACCCACAACCATATCATCCTTGTTAACGGGAAGGCTGTGATTGATAATCATAGAATGCCTGATGTCTAAAGGTAAAGTCACCATAGTCCCAGATGACCATCGGCTTTTCCCCTTTGAAGGAGAGAGCTGACTGATAGTGATTTAACCTGAGGATCACCACACCACAGGTGAGGGGCAAGGTTGAGAAGGCAGGGCCTTCATGAATAACCTAGTGTCGTGCTGGTGGAGGTGTTCAAATTTATTTTATTTAGGATTGTGGCAATTGGAAAGGAGAGAAATAAACTGTCATTCTGCAGTCCTAGCAACAGGACTCAAACTCAGGGCCCCAAACATACAACAACTATCCCCAGCCAATTTAATGCATTTGCCTCGCGAGAAATGAATATTGTTTTAACTATACTATGGCTCAGCATTTTGCCAAGTGAGTGAGCTCCCACATCACTGCCAGCTACAAGTTGAGTTGAATTCCATGTATAGTATATACAAGCCTGATCTCAGCAAATTACTTGTACGGTATTGTTTTCCAGCTCTTTCCAGCTGGAGGGATTTTTTATATAGAATTTGCAGTGCAGAAGGAGGCCATTCGGACCATCGAGTCTGCACCGGCTCTTGGAAAGAGCACCCTTCCCAACCACACACCTCCATTCTATCCCCATAACCCAGTTACCCCACCCAACACTAAAGGCAATTTTGGACACAAAGGGCAATTTTGCATGGTCAATCCACCTAACCTGCACATCTTTGGACTGTGGGAGGAAACCAGAGCACCCGGAGGAAACCCATACACACACGGGGAGAACGTGCAGACTCCGCACAGACAATGACCCAAGCCGGGAATCGAACCTGGGACCCTCGAGCTGTGAAGCAATTGTGCTAATCACTATGCTACCGTGCTGCCCACTAATACTTTGTCAATACCAACCCATTCAACATCGCAAGAGTCAACTGTGATTAAACTCACCGAAAATGTCGGAACAAACTCTGTCCGATTTAGGTTACATTAAATTTTAAAAGTAACATTGATTATCTAGATTATTTGAAAATGCCTGCGGCCATATTTAGGAGAGAGAACTGGTTGTTTTCATCTACTGTCAGTGGGGGAAGGGGATAAATGGCAGAACGTAATATCGACTACAAATGAACAGATGTCTCAGGATTTTCACTCAGGCCCCAAACTGTGCCTGTAACAAAAGTCAATTTGCCAACTGCACAAAATGGCTTCTCTATTGAAAAAAAACAGAAAAGCCAGTTCCAATACAGCTGTGATCCTTCATAGTAATAGCCATTCAAAGCAGCAAATCGACACTGAAAGTTACATTTTTTGTGGGTCTGTGAGCATTAAATTCAGAAATTAAATTCTGAAATGAATTTCTGAGCAATAAAAAGGTTGTTACGACTAATCAAATTGGAGGTTTTTTTAAATCCTTTTCTTCTGAAGGTCATAGATTTTTCAGCAGCTTGTCAGCTAACCCACCTACGTGATCATTCTTTATATGGTTTAGCACAGTGGGCTAAACAGCTGGCTGGTAATGCAGACAAAGGCAGCAGTGCGAGTTCAATTCCCAAACCGGCCTCCCCGAACAGGCGACGGAATATGGAGACTAGGGGCTTTTCACAGTAACTTCATTGAAGCCTACTTGTGACAATAAGCTATTATTATTATTATTTGATCGAAGGCATACAGAATATCATCGTGAAAACCAGTCCTGTCTTCAGATTGTTTTTGAAATGTGAATTTTCCAGCAGAATAGGCAGGACAGATATCAGGAAGCGGGTATCCTTCTGAATTTTCCCCCTCCCAAAAGGGCACTGATTATGCTGTCCTCAATTCACCCACTTTAAACCAGCTGACTCAACAGAGACTAAACATGGATAATGTGACTCTGTATGACTTAAGCTATTTTCATATTGTGTTCGGTGGGTTCAGGGCTCTGGCAACCAGCAGCTACCCAGAAAAGGCATGACGGATTCAGTCCGCTGACATTGTCCAGCATTTTCTGTTTTGTTAAAGATCCACCCATGTTTGCTTCTCGGAAGGCCAAATAAGAAAATTAATGCTATAAAAGCAGAAAACGTTGTAAAACTCAGTGATGCCCAGTCCCGCTGGTGTATAGTGCTTTGCAATCTTAAGGGAGGCAGCCAATTAAAAGGCCGCCTCCACATTTTTCATCTAATTAAGGGAGGCAGGTTCCCAAAGATGGAGACTCAGAAGGCACTCAGCACTGGACAGCGGGCAGCCCCATTGGGAAAGGTGAGTGCCGTTGAGGCAAGTAGGAGGGTGTGAGGGCACTCAAGGTGGAGATGCTCTGAGAAGCACATTTTAAAAATAAGGAAGACCCAGAATTCTTGATGCCATGGAAGGGGAACCCCTCAGTATGAAATGAAAAGAAAATCGCTTATTGTCACAAGTAGGCTTCAAATGAAGTTACTGTGAAAAGCCCCTAGTCGCCACATTCCGGCGCCTGTTCGGGGAGGCTCTTACGGGAAGTAGTAATGACCAAGGCCCTGCCTTCTCATTCTTGTGGGCCAGTAAGAGGCTGCACAGGTATTCCTTCTAAGTTGCTGCTGGACTCGGTGTGTGGCTGGCTGAATGCTGGTGAAGTACTGTTTGCGTCTGAATATTTCCCTTAAGTGGAGCCTTAATTGGCTACTAGACACTGCTGGGTGGGCAACCTTTGCTGCTTTGAGAAGTAGGAATCCATCAGGGAGCTGACCTGCTTCACAATGTTACACATTTCCCCATGTCCCAGCCTCCAAAGCTGCATCTGAGGAGCTTGTGACATTCTGCCTAAAGATCTTTCTCGTGTCAAAAATCTATCAAGGGAAACTGAGGTTACAGAAGTGAGAAAATCAGACTTTGTTTTGAATACACTTCAGTTTGGAAAAGATGAAAGTTGCTATAGCCCTCGAGGACCAGATGCTGCTTTCCCCCTTTTGAGAAAGGGCTGACAAGGGTGATTTAACACCTCAGGTGAGGGATATGGTTGAGAAGGCAGGGCCTTCATGGATAACCTCAGCCAGTACCGGAATTGAACCTGTGCTGTTGGTATTGCCCTGTATCACTAGCCAGCCGTTCAGTCAAATGAGCTAACTGACCCCCACCCTTCTGCTTTTGAATCTCTTTCACTAGTTTTTTTGCAACCACTCAGCTATATATCATTAGTAGATGTGATGAATTTCTCATTGCACATGAGGTTTTCTGTGACACCTTTCAGGAAATATATCATTGAGTATATTTAAGACTGAGGAAGACAGATTTTTGGTGTCTCAGTGAATGAAGGGATATGGGGAGCAGGGCAAAAGTGGACTTGAAGCCGAAGAGCTGTCATAATCAGATGACAGAATAAGTTTGACGGGCTTTATGGTCCACTTTTTCTGATCCTATTTCTCATTTTCTAAAGCTCACTGTTCAGCTGATTAGTTTGAGCTTAAAGTTGTTTAAAGCTACATTAATCGATAGTTGTCCCAAATATTTTTTCCTAATATTGCTGTTTGAATGAAAAAAGGTTATTTATTAAAAAGTTAGGTTCTAGTGCCATGATTGTAAAGGTATTGAATCTTTTATATTCAAGGCATCAGGCAAGATTGAGGCATTAGGAATAATTGAGTTCTCGTTTTCATTGCTGTTACCTAGTTTATTAAAACTAGTTTGGATAAATATGGAAATTCAGAGTTACTTTAAAAAGTATCCAGTTCAATTGGGGAGCATGGAGTGAGGCATTGCGAAGGGTAAATGGGACCTCCTTTTGTGCAAGGATGAGCCTGACACAGTTTAAGGTGGTGCACAGGGTGCATATGACACGGGCGACAATGAGTGGGTTCTTTCAGGGGGTAGCAAATGAGTGTGAGAGGTGTGGGCGGGGGCCAGCGAATCATGCGCACATGTTTTGGGGTTGTGAAAAATTGGGAAGATTCTGGGCAGGAATGTTCGCGGTCTTAGCCAGGATAGTGGAGGAGCGATATTTGGGGTTTCAGAGAAGCCGGAGCTCATGGAGAGGAAGGCTGATGTCATGGCCTTCGCCTCTCTGATTGCACGGCGGCGAATCTTGCTGGAGTGGCAGTCGGCATCGCCACCGGGGGATGCAGCATGGTTGGGTGACCTGGATGACTTCCTGCGGTTAGAGAAGATAAAGTCTGAGTTAAGGGGCTCAGCAAGGGAGTTTGAGAAAAGGTGGGGGATGTTTGTGACCGTGTTTGAGGAGCTGTTTGTCGCAGGGGGGTAGGGGGGGGGGGGGGGTTGGTGATGGGGTGGGGGGGATGAAAAAGGAGAAAAATCTGCACAAACTGTATAGTTGATTGTTGGGAAGAATGTTTCCCGGGGTCTTTATTTGCTGGAACCTACTTTGATACAAGTTTGAATAAAATGCGTTTTTTTTTTTTTAAAGTATCCAGTTGCATTGTGGATTCACTCGGCTTTTAAGTTTATTGACTGATGATCAACAAATGGCTGCAAGGAAATCATTTTATTTCAATTATAAATCTAACTTGCCCATGAGGGGGCAGCGTAGATCCAACACTCCACTACTGCACAGCTGAATCCATTTACACACATACACACACAGCTAACTTGCCAATAACTGTTTTCCTGATATCAGCATTTTTAAATGTTCTATTTTCCCTTTCTTGCCCTTGTACCTTGCCTATGTTGCCTTTCTTCATGTGAGCCCAGAAATCGAGTCTTTGAATCGTTGCTTCCACAGCGTATCACAACTATGCCTAAATCTAAACTGAGCATGTTGTTACACTTGCATAGATTACTGAGGAGATGGAAATGTGAACAAATTTTTCCTGTCCCCAGTTTATACCACCCTCACTGCAGCTCCTTAAAATACTCCCAAGTACCGGAAGTACACCTAGTACTACCTTCACAGTCAAATGTTCGGCTCCCCAATCCTCCAAGATCATACATCTCCTCTGCTGCTCTCCAACTTGAAGACCTGCATTTGATGTTCCCACATCCAATGACCTGCCTTATATTCCTACATCCCAATACTCTGCCCCATTGCTCTCACAATGGATGCATATCCCTCAATTATTGCCATTCCCCATCACTGCTGTCCCTTTAAGACACAACTTCTATTACTTTTAAATTACAGAACTTCCTGTAATAATGCTATACATTAGCCCTGTTTCCAATACCCTCATATCCTGGTGTTCCTTCCCCTGTTTACATTTTGCCTCTCTCTTGCACACATAAAGTTCCGAATACTGTTTTCTATAACTGAGAAACAACACAAAATCCCCCCTACGCTCCACATTCCTGTTACATGACTCATATCTTCAATGCCATCCCAACATCTTGCTATATATCTTAGTCTTCAAAAAAGATCAGTAAATGTTACAGAAAACCTCTTATAGTACAATTCACTTTGAGCAATATCACCCGAGATACCGGAGAAATAAATGAAAAGTGGTCAGTGTGGACAATGGATGCAAACCTTTCCAGTATTGTCCAAATCCTGAGAATGAAACTTCTTAAAAATTAAAGGTCACCGGAGGAACTCCATGTGTGAACTTGAGTCCAACTTCATCTCCGTTGTCACATCGTCACCCCCCTTCTTCGTCATAGTTCATGAGGACTTAATCAACAGATCTCCTGGCAGGAGTAGCTACATGAGGCAGCAGCAGCAGGAAATCATTTTATCTCTGCTTCTTTTCCTCACCTTTCATCATCAATCATCTTACTCCATCTGACTCTACCCCCTGCAACTCCCCATGCTGTGATTAATCTACAAGAATCACAAGTAAGTGCTAAAAATGGTTGAGTATCATTCGCTTTAGATTAGACAGACAGAGGAGGGTGCTAGATCCTAGGCCCAGTGGCGTGGTGGCAGTTAAAGTTGACCTATGGGCTTCTATCTTCTCTCCAGTCTGAAACACGCAGGTCATAGTCATAGAGATCTACAGCACAGAAAGAGGCCCTTTGGCCCATCGCGTATGCTATGACCATCAAGCACCTAACTATTCTAATCCTACTTTCCAACACTTAGAACATAAAACATTACAGCGCAGTACAGGCCCTTCGGCCCTCGATGTTGCGCCGACCTGTGAAACCACTCTAAAGCCCATCTACATTATTCCCTTATCATCCATATGTCTATCCAATGACCATTTGAATGCCCTTAGTGTTGGCGAGTCCACTACTGTTGCAGGCAGGGCATTCCATGCCCTTACTACTCTCTGAGTAAAGAACCTACCTCTGACATCTGTCCTATATCTATCTCCCCTCAATTTAAAGCTATGTCCCCTCATGCTAGACATGACCATCCGAGGAAAAAGGCTCTCACTGTCCACCCTATCCAATCCTCTGATCATCTTGTATGGTTAGGTAGGGTTACCGGGCTTAACCTGAAGTAAGGTGCTCTCCCCAAGGGCCGGAGCAGACTCGATGGGCAGAATGACCTCCTTCTGCACTGTAAGGATTCTACGATAAGGTCCTGGAGTTTTTCGATGTTTAGTCTGATTATTTTCTCCACTGTCATTTAAATTACTCATAATGAAAGGAGGGTAATAGATATCCATTTTCTTCATGCTTCTGGTATCGTTTTCCTCAAAACATTTGCATGACTTTTTAAAATCTCCATTCAATATCATATTAGCCTTGCCGTTTGAGGAGATTGCACCTGTATTTCACACCTTCCCATCCCTACTTCCACCCTTTACAATCAGACATTATGGTGACTGTAGTCCCGTTATATTGCTGCCACTACTATCCACATTTCGCCAGACTCCATAAATATAATTAGTTAATTCGAGCTAGCAATGCTGCAAGCAATTCAGGAAGCCGTTCGCCCGCAGAAGTTATATTTTCAATTTATATCGTCAGTTTTATTCACACTGTCTAATAAAAAGGGCAACAAAGACTTCCGGTTGCAGCTATGCGAAGCTAATCATAGAATCATAGAATTTACAGTGCAGAAGGAGGCCATTCGGCCCATCGAGTCTGCACCGGCTCTTGGAAAGAGCACCCCACCCAAGGTCAACACCTCCACCCTATCCCCATAACCCAGTAACCCCACCCAACACTAAGGGCAATTTATCATGGCCAATCCACCTAACCTGCACATCTTTGGACTGTGGGAGGAAACCGGAGCACCCGGAGGAAACCCATGCACACACGGGGAGGATGTGCAGACTCCGCACTGACAGTGACCCAATCCGGAATCGAACCTAGGACCCTGGAGCTGTGAAGCAATTGTGCTATCCATTTGCTACCGTGAAGCCCCTAAGTCGCACATTCGGCGGCTCCCACAAAAAACTGACTTTTGGGCTCTTTTCAGGGCCCCCAACGGCATTTTGTTCGACATTTCCCGGTGTGGGAAGGAGATTACAATAGTTCCCCGACAGTATATGGCTTTTACCAAGAGCGGGGCGACTAAAAAAGTGGTGGTGGACCCGAAGAAGGTGCGAGGGAAGAAGAACAAAATGGCGGCGGGCGGGGACCAGGCAGCGTGGATGCAGTGGGCGCAGGAGCAATAGGAGGTTATCCAGCGCTGCTTCAGGGAGATTAAAGCGGACCTGCTTGAGCCGACTGGTTTGGTCCATAGCTTTGTATGCAATGGCATTTCAAGTGCTCATCTAAATACTTCTTAAAAGTTGCGAGGGTTCCCACCTCTACCACCCTTTCAGGCAGAGAGTTCCAGATTCCCACCACCCTCTGGGTGAAAAAGTTTTTCCCCTCATCTCTCTAAACCTCCTGCCCATTAACTTAAATCTATGCCCCCTGGTTATTGACTTCTCCACTAAGGGAAAAACTAGCTTCCTGTCCACCCTATCTACATCACTCATAATTTTATACACCTCAGTCAGGTCCCCCCTCAGCCTTCTCTGCTCCAGGGAAAACAACCCCAACCTATCCAGACTCTCTTGATAGCTGAAACAATCCAACCCAGGCAATATCCTGGTGTATCTCCTCTGCACCCTCAAGTGCAATCACTTCTTTTCTATAGTGTGATGACCAGAACTGCACACAGTACTCCAGCTGGGGCCGAACCAGCGTTTTATTCAGCTCCAGCATAACCTCGGTTAATAAAGGCAAAAATCCCATAGGCCTTCTTAACCACCTTACCTACCTGTCTTGCTGTCGTCAGAGATCTGAACATGTACACCAAGGCTCCTTTGGTCCTCTGTGCTTCCTAGGGTCTGACCATTCATTGTATATTCCCTTGCCTTGTTAGTTCTCCCAAAATGCATGACCTCACACTTTTCATGGTTAAATTCCATTTGCCACACCTGCCCATCCAACCAGCCTGTCTATATCGCCCTGTAATCTAAGGCCTTACGCCTCACAATTTACCATGCCACCAATTTTTGTATCATCTGTGAACTTACTTATCATACCGCCTACATTCACATCCAGATCATTAATATATACTACAAACAACAAGGGATCCAGCACCGATCCCTGTGCAACACCACTGGACACAGGCTTCCAGTCGCAAAAACAACCTTCATCACCCTCTGCCTCCTATACCACTAAGCCAGTTTTGGATCCAGTTTGCCAAATTGCCCTGAATCCCATGGGCTCTTACCTTCATCAGCCTCCCTGTTGGACCTTGTCAAAGGCCTAACTAAAGTCCATGTAGAGTACATCAACTGCTCTACCTTCATTTACACACCTAGTCACCTCCTCAAATAATTCAATTAAATTTGTAAGACATGATCTCCCTTTGACAAAACCATGCTGACTATCCTTGATTAATCCTTGCCTCTCCAAGTGGCGATTAATTCTGTCTCAGAATCTTTTCCTGTAGTTTCCCTATCACTGAAGTTAGACTCACTTGCCTGTAAATTCCTGGTTCATTCCTACTTCCCTTCTTGAATAATGGCACCACATGAGCTGTCCTGTGGCTACAGAAGATTTGAAATGTTTTGTCAGAACCATTGCAATCTCCTGCCTTGCCCTCCACACCAACCTGGGATACATCTCATCTGGCCCTGGAGGTTTATCAATTTTTAGGCCCGTTAAAACTGTTACTCCCGCCTCCCTCTCAATGTTAAGTTGATCAAGTAAATCACAATGTGCCTCTCTAATTTTTATAGCTACATCATCCTGCACAGTGCACAGTGGTTAATACTGCTGCCTCACAGCGCCAGGGACCTAGGTTCAAATTTGGCCTTGGGTGAATGTCTGTGTGGAGTTTGTATGTTCTCCCCTTGTCTGCGTGGGTTTCCTCCGGGTGCTCTGGTTTCCTCCCACAGTCCAAAGATGTGCAGGTTAGTTGGATTGGTCATGATAATTTGCTCCTCAGTGTTCCATTGAAGGGCAGGTAAGGTGGGGTTATGGTGAATAGGGCAGAGAGTAGGATGTTCTTTCAGAGGGTCAGCGCAGATTTGATGGGCTGAATGGCCTCCTTTTGCACTGTAGGGATTCTATGGATTCTCCATAGTGAGCACAGGTGCAAAGTGCTTATTTAAAACCTGACCTTTATCTTCCGTTTCTACACACAAATTACCACATTGGTCCCTAATTGGCCCTACTCTTACTCTGGTCAACCTCCTGCCCATAATATACTTTGGATTTTCCTTTATTGTACCAGCCAGTGCTTTTTCATGCCCCCCTTCGTTCTCCTAATTTCTTTCTAGAGTAACCTTCTGCACTTTCAATATTCCTCCAGGGCTTCCACTGTTTTCAGTCTTCGGTATCTGCTATAAGCCTCCCTTTTTTTCCTTATCCAACCCTGGATATCCCTGACTTCCAGTGTTTTCTGGACTTATTGCTCTCACTCTTCACTATCATGGGAACATGTTGGCCCTGTACTCTCTTTATTTCCTTTTTGAATGAATCCCACTGCTTTGATGTAGATTTTCCGACAAGTACTTGCTCCCAGTTAACTTTGGATACGTCCTGTTTTATTTTATTAAAATTAGTCCTTCCCCAATTAAGAACCTTAATAGAACATTACAGCGCAGTACAGGCCCTTCGGCCCTCGATGCTGCGCCGACCTGTGAAACCACTCTAAAGCCCATCTACACTATTCCCTTATCGTCCATATGTCTATCCAATGACCATTTGAATGCCCTTAGTGTTGGCGAGTCCACTACTGTTGCAGGCAGGGCATTCCATGCCCTTACTACTCTCTGAGTAAAGAACCTACCTCTGACATCTGTCCTATATCTATCTCCCCTCAATTTAAAGCTATGTCCCCTCGTGCTAGACATGACCATCCGAGAAAAAAGGCTCTCACTGTCCACCCAATCCAATCCTCTGATCATCTTGTATGCCTCAATTAAGTCACCTCTTAACCTTCTCTCTAACGAAAACAGCCTCAAGTCCCTCAGCCTTTCCTCATAAGATCTTCCCTCCATACCAGGCAACATTCTGGTAAATCTCCTCTGCACCCTTTCCAATGCTTCCACATCCTTCCTATAATGCAGCGACCAGAATTGCACGCAATACTCCAAATGCGGCCGCACCAGAGTTTTGTACAGCTGCAACATGACCTCATGGCTCCGAAACTCTCTCCCTCTACCAATAAAAGCTAACACACCGTACGCCTTCTTAACAATCCTCTCAACCTGGGTGGCAATTTTCAGGGATCTATGTACATGGACACCGAGATCTCTCTGCTCATTCACACTGCCAAGAATCTTACCATTAGCCCAGTACTCTGTCTTCCTGTTATTCCTTCCAAAATGAATCACCTCACACTTTTCTGCATTAAATTCCATTTGCCACCTCTCAGCCCAGCACTGCAGCTTATCTATGTCCCTCTGTAACTTGTAACATCCTTCCGCACTGTCCACAACTCCACCGACTTTAGTGTTATCTGCAAATTTACTCACCCATCCTTCTACGCCCTCCTCCAGGTCATTTATAAAAATGACAAACAGCAGTGGCCCCAAAACAGATCCTTGTGGTACACCACTAGTAACTGGACTCCAGTCTGAACATTTCCCATCAACCACCACCCTTTGTCTTCTTCCAGCTAGCCAATTTCTGATCCAAACTGCTAAATCACCCTGAATCCCATGCCTCCGTATTTTCTGCGGTAGCTTACCGTGGGGAACCTTATCAAACGCTTTACTGAAATCCATATACACCACATCAACTGCTTTACCCTCATCCACCTGTTTGGTCACCTTCTCAAAGAACTCAATAAGGTTTGTGAGGCACGACCTACCCTTCACAAAAGCATGTTGACTATCTCTAATCAAATTATTCCTTTCCAGATGATTATACATCCTATCTCTTACAAACCTTTCCAAGATTTTGCCCACAACAGAAGTAAGGCTCACTGGTCTATAGTTACCTGGGTTGTCTCTACTCCCCTTCTTGACCAAGGGGACAACATTTGCTATCCTCCAGTCTTCTGGCACTATTCCTGTAGACAAAGATGACTTAATGATCAAAGCCAAAGGCTCAGCAATCTCCTCCCTAGCTTCCCAGAGAATCCTAGGATAAATTCCATCCGGCCCAGGGGACTTATCTATTTTCACACTTTCCAGAATTGCTAACACCTCCTCCTTATGAACCTCAAGCCCTTCTAGTCTAGTAGCCTAAATCTCAATATTCTCCTCGACAACATTGTCTTTTTCCTGTGTGAATACTGACGAAAAATATTCATTTAGCACCTCTCCTATCTCCTCGGACTCCAAGCACAACTTCCCACTACTGTCCTTGACTGGCCCTACTCTTACCCTAGTCATTCGTTTATTCCTGACATATCTATAGAAAGATTTAGGGTTAATTTCCGGTCTATCTTTGTCCCTTTCCATAGCCACCTTAAATTCTACTGAATGCTACCCTAGCTTTCGCCCACTCAGAGCGCCATGCCTAAAGTGACTCTTTTTAAAGGCTAAGATATCGAGCAAGACGGTGGGATAACATTAAGGCAGCTTGAAAATATGAGGCATGTGGCAGTAGTGGAGCGGGTGGGGGGAATTTTGTGTCGTATATTAGTGGGTGAAGACAGGTATTGGGATCTGAAATGGGGAGGGGGTGGTGGGAAATATAAGTGGGGAGGGGATACCGGAGTACGAGTATGCACTTCCCTTCACAAACAATATCATATGAACATCCACATTTGAAAGTCCCACAGTCAGCGACCCGCCTAGTATTCCCAGACGCCAATACTCTGGCCCACTGCTCTCACAACAGGTGAATATCACCCAAGTGTCTGCCTGCATGATCTGATGGAGCCCATTCTCTTTAAATGCTGCCTGGCTCTCCTCTACTGCAGATTCTGCTGTTCCTGCTTCTGCTCCTTAATAATTCTGCGGCTGCGCGAGAAGCCATCAAAAGAGCAGGGGAAGGTCAAATTTGTCCAGCCACCTTGCACACTCAAAAGTAATCAGAAAAGACCTTAGTTATGACACAGTTCTGACTAAAATTCCTATCCTTCCATGGATTAATCACATTGATGTAGAAATGTACACAGGATATGACTTATAGTAAGAAATCTGCACAATGAATCACTCATTGCATAGACTGTGGCAAGCATGGCAGACAGAACAGCTCAGATTACAGTCAGTAGTGTATAGTGCAGGGCTGCTATCAATCTAGTGGTTACCTCAGCAACTGGACAGACAGAAGAAACATGGCTAAATGACACAGTGTTGCACAATTCAGTGCTTTGCAATGGAGCATTATGCTGTACAGTGCTGTGTTAGTCTACGCTAAACATTAGGGCAGCGATGTGAGGTTCTGCACTTTACATTCAAAGGACCTTCAATATACATGTCCATCAACTTCTGCTCTGGAGAAAAACTATGATCATGTAGCCTGACTTTGGGGACTTCCTGTTTTTCAATTGTGCAATAATAATCTTTAATGTCAAAAGGAGGATTACATTAACACTGCAATGAAGTTACTGTGAAAAGCCCCTAGTCGCCACACTTCCGGCGCCTGTTCGGGTACACAGAGGGAGAATTCAGAATGTCCAAATTACCTAGCAGCACGTCTTTCGGGACTTGTGGGAGGAAACTTGAGCATCAGGAGGAAACCCATGCAGACATGAGGAGAACGTGCAGACTCCACACAGACAATGACCCAAGCCGGGAATCGAACCTGGGACCCTAGAGCTGTGAAGCAACAGTGCTACCCACTATCATTGAAGGGTTGCTGTCAGTTTGACAGCCCAAAAATTATTGGACAGATTGGGACTCCTTAGGAAACCATATACTGAGTATAGCACGGGCACACACACAAACACATACATGTGCAGTAGGAGTAAGCGCATTCGAATTTGGAAAGTTTCCCTATTGGGGACAGCACGGTAGCACAGTGGTTAGCAAAGAAGGCTAAGCACGTTGAAGATCACTGAGGGCAGCGGTGAAGGAGGGAAGAGGGCGGGGAGTATAGGTAGGGGGTGGGGGGGATGAGTTGGGTGGCACTATCTGGATAGTGGGACACCTGTGACACATTAAAAACCCTTGACCACAAACTGTATGATGCCTCTGTCACTTTCCTCTGCAATGCGGCCTGACCTCCGAACCCTTGGTCCATCGCTCCAGGCATCGCCCCATCCCCGTAGCACTCGCCACCCTCCGGCCATGGACATGGCCCCAGAACTGTGCCCCATCCCCTGGGTGTTCGGATGTTGGCTGCCGTATTTGTGGTGTTGCCTCCTGCTGTGTTCAGGCACAGTGTCCAGGCATCAAGGTTTGATTGGGATGCTAGGCAATAACTCCCACATGTTACATGGGCCGCCCACCCACGGGAATCCACTTGGGTTGTGTGAAGTGTTCACTTAACCATGATTGCCAATGCTTTATTAGCTATAGCCTTCAGCCGCACAGCCAGCGGCCTCTGCAGTCGTGGGTGGTCAGTGGGGCAGACGGGCACGGGCTAGGGTTGCCCCCGGAACAGATAGACATGATCCAGGGATTGGCACAGTAGTGCCGTGTGTGGTTGCCCCCCCCCCCCCCCCCCACCCCAGCACCTCCCCTACCTCCTCCCTCCCTTACCATGGTGGCCCACCAATGAGAAGGGTGGCCCCACCCCCAGCCAAGGGTCCCCCACCTTCCGCCTAACATTGGAGCGGCAAGCCCAGCCCCCCGGGCTCTTTGCCTGTGGTCAAAGATGGTTACTCACCTCCTCGGCTCCCCACAGAAGCCCTTCCGCCAGGTTCATGTTTTTGAAAATGAGTACCAATAGGCGCTAGCATGACCACTTGTTGGGGAGGCCAATGAATCGCTGGAGGGTATTGGAGACCTTTGGTCTCTCCCGTTAATTGTATGGAAATAGGGCTTAAGTGGTGATAATTGGTTTCTTGCCATGTTACGGCGATTTCACCTGCAGGACTTTACATTGCAAACTTTTAGGACCTAGCACAGTTCTCGTTTTCAGCCTCTCCCGCTAATCACCGGCCTCGTTTCACTCGAGTGAAAGCGCACCGAGCCCTGAGAATTGCAGCCAATAATTTTATTCTGTGATCTTGGACCCTGCTGAAGCTGCCCTCGTGGCCAGGCGGCCTGACGTTGGAGAAGGCGGCGGCAGCAACGTCGACAGAGACTTATGTTCAGGACCCCGTCCACATCCTGAAGACCCGGCCACCTACCAAACCAGGGAGTGAGACTGGCCAAGGCTCAAGGTGTACAGGCATCGCTGGTCTTTCGAAACGATGGTGAACAGCGTGTGCTGCAGGAGGCTCTACCTCAACAAGGGAATGGTACGGATTTAGCACGAGGTGGAGGAGGAGGATACCTGCCCCCGGTGGCCGTCGAGGTCACCACAGCCCTGAACGTCTACGCCTCAGGATCATTTCGGGGCTCAAGGGGGGACTTGTGCGGCATCTCAAAAGCTGCAGCCACAAGTGCATCCGTGCGGTCACGGATGACCTGTTTGCCCAGGCATTGAACTATATAAACTTTGATGTGGAGATGCCGGCGTTGGACTGGGATGAGCACAGTAAGAAGTCTTACAACACCAGGTTAAAGTCCAACAGGTTTGCTTTAAACACTAGCTTTCGGAGCACTGCTCCTTCCTCAGGTGAATGAGGAACCTTCCTCAGGTTCACCTGAGGAAGGAACAGTGCTCCGAAAACTAGTGTTTGAAACAAACCTGTTGGACTTTAACCTGGTGTTGTAAGACTTCTTACTATATAAACTTTGACGTGGACCAGGCCCAACAAGATGCACGGGCAGCAGGATTCTCCACCAATGACAGTATGCACCTGGTCCAGGGGCTAATAGATGGCACGCATATCGCCTTGTGCTCACCAGGCCACCTGGTAGTGCCCTACATCAACAGGAAGGGGTTCCACTATCTGAACATTCAGTTCTTGTGCGACCACCACATAGAGATCATGCACGTGTATGCACGCTTCCCAGGGACAATGCACAACAGATACATTGGGGCAGTCGGACATCCCTGGCCTCTTCGAAGACCACCCCAGGATGGTCGGTTAGCTCTTGGGGGATAATGGGTACGCGCTGAGTACTTGGCTAATGACGTCAGCATGGAGGCTGGTGACCTATGTGGAGACCCGAGACAAAGAGGCCCATTCGGCCACCCGGGGCGTCATTGAGCGGTAGACTCCTCAAGATGCGGTTCCAATGCCTCGACCACTCTGGTGGTGCACTGCAGTGCACCCTCCCGGAGGATCACCTGCTTTGTTGTGGTCTGCTCGTCCTCGACAACCTGTCACATCAGTGGGGCAATGTGCTGGAGGAGGGGATGAGGAACATGGGGCCATCTCCGAGGAGGAGGACAAGGAGGTGCCGGACTAGGAATGGCTGAAGGACAAGCCCGGGAAGGACCCGAAGGACCAGCCACTGGACGGAGGACAGGCGGCTGCGGGGACGCTCCAACAAGCCCGGATGGCCATGGGGGTCCTCAACCTCGCCCGCTTCACATGGCATTGTCCGTCATTCCTCCCCTCCCCACCAGCCCCCCCCTCCTGCCACACCCCATCCCATAGCCTTCGCCCTCCCTTTCACCCCCCTCCCCCATCCCTCAGCCTTCCTCCTCCCACTCCCCCAACACCCTCCTCCCATCCCTCAGCCTTCCCGCCCCCTCCACCACCCCCACACTGTCACTGCAGGGTGATGGGAGTGTGTTGGCACTGTTAGTGGGTCACTTTTGAGGCCAAGGGGGGGGTGATGATAACCAGCTGAGCGCTGACGCTCCTCAATCTATGGCATAGTCTGACCCCTGCCAGTCTGCTGAGTGCTCGCTCACACCCATCACTTGCACGTGGTGTGCCCGGGGGAGATGGGGCAGGGAGGAAGGATCATCCAGTACATTCATGTTCGAACATGGAAATGGTGCTCAGACAACATTGCGGGAGAAAGTGCCAGAGGCTTCATAATGATTGAGGTCAACTTTTAGTAATGTTATACACATGTTACCCAACTGCCCCAATTCCCCGAAGGTGCCGCCCCACT
Source organism: Scyliorhinus torazame (assembly GCF_047496885.1). Taxonomy (NCBI): domain Eukaryota; kingdom Metazoa; phylum Chordata; class Chondrichthyes; order Carcharhiniformes; family Scyliorhinidae; genus Scyliorhinus; species Scyliorhinus torazame. Next base: position 68,958,564 of record NC_092714.1, on the reverse strand, counting down.
CTCCCAACTCCTTCCTCCCCCCACTCCAGCGGCCTCTCAGTAATCCTCGACCTGCGTAGCCTTCCGTGTTCTATCGCTGCGTCTAGGTTTGTCCCCAGGATACATATCAGAGGTGGAGGCAGCCTGCTGCCTTCTGTGTCCTGTGGCCTTCAATACTCCTGGCAGCCGTCCTCTGGGTGTCCTGGAGCCGGAGGACCCCGGTGCACTTACCGGTGGCACATGCTCCGCCGTACCACCTATTCCGGGTGCTGACTCCGAGACGTGCCGTACTCAGGGGGTGGGTCTCAATGAACTGGTGGGTGCCTTCGGCATTTCACTGGGTGGCTCCAGTTTGGCACCCAGCGGACCCTCTTCCCGGTCGCTGCCCACAGTGCCCTGTGGTTCACCTCGGGACAAAGGGGCAGCTGGGTCAAGCCCCGGCTGCCCCTGCATCATCTGGCTCTACCAGCCCTGACAGCTCCCCAATGTCTGCAGCACAGTGTTGACGCCCTCGCAATGCTCCTCTGTGACTTGGATATGCTCTGGGGCGCCCGGCAAAGCCCACCTGTCATTGGGACACGTCCCCCAGCGACGGGACGTAGTCTGCAGCGCCCCAGAAATGCCCATTTGCGACTGGAACAAACTCCGCAGCGCCTCAGCTCTGCACACCTAAGACTAGGACATGCCCCGCAGCACCTCATCAAGGTCGACCTGGTACTGGGACACGTTCCCCAGCGATTGGCACATGCTGTCGAGGTGCTCAGCCATGACCATCACCAACTGAGCTCTGCCTTGGACACATCCACTCATGTTGCCGATGCCGTGCACCAGGCTATCCACTGCGGTCACCACCCGAGCAATGTTGGCCTCGGTGCCACGCATTGCCGTTGTAATATTCTGCATCCATTGTCTCTCCAATTGGCTATGGACCGGCTGGAGTGTTGCTGACATCCCCATTTGAATATCACGGCCTCACCCTATCGACTGAATCAGCTCCGGGTAAACCTATTCCACAGACTCAGCATCTGACTGGGACCCAGCTTGGTCCTGGGATCCAGCAGACCTCTGACTGCTGACTCGCCTGGGGGTCCCTGCCTCCACCTGATGTGCATTGGCAATTGTGTGATGCTCACCAGATTGTGCCCCAGAGGCCTGACCACTACTGTAGCCCACCGAGGTGTGTGTCTCTGTGTTGGTGGAGGGTGGGGGATGACAGCTGTGCCGCGAATACGGTGGTGCCTTCAGAGCTCCCTCTGAGGTGTTCTCATGGGAGGCGGATGGTGGGGGGAGCTACACTGGACGGGCCAGTACCATCGGATGAGGAACCTGTGAGAGAATGGACATGTGGTCAGTGGGAGGGATGGGTCAGTCTGCTTGGTATTAACAACTCACGTGTGACAGGTCATCTGGGTGGGGGCCAGTGCAACCTGACCTCTGCGCTCCACGCCAACCTCTACGTCGGTGACAGATCTGTCCTCAGCCATCCCCGTGACCTCAAGCACCCGTTCCTCATGGAGGATGAGGACTCTGATGTCCGGCACCCTGCCACCTTTCTGGGCCCTGCCCATCTGTTGTGGACCAACTCCTTCTGCAGGCTTACAGCGGGGGCATTGTCAGCTGCACGCATTGTTTATCGCTGGGTGGTGAGGGTGAGGGGGGGGGGGCGGTTGGGTGGGAGGGGGACATGGTGCTTACGCAGGTGGGGGGGAAGTATGGAGGGCTGGGGAGATTGGGGGAAGGGTAGATGGGGAGAAGGTGGGCTGGGAAGTATGAGGATTATAGGGAGGGACTGCCTGGGCAACACTGCTGGACATGGGTGGGCCGGGGCACCCCACCCATGCGGCCCGGTGAAGGTTGTTGATCTTCTTATGGCACTACATGCTCGTCCTCCTGGTGACGCTCCCCGAGCCGCTGCCACTTGTTCTCAGGCGGCACTGGCTGCCCTGTGGCTGACTCTCCGAGACCCTCGGGGGAACAGGCCATCCTGTTTGACCGGTACCACGTCCAACATTCTGCCCAGGTTGACATCCCCAAATCGTGGGGCTTTTCTCCTCAGTGGCATGACTATGAGCTGAGTGGGGTTGGTTGTGCAGGAACGGTTTAAGTGCTGTTCTCCCTTGTTAACAGGCGGCTGGTGAATGTAGATCCGGTTAATTAGTCGGCGAGACCATCATTTGCGACGTGAACCCTGCGGGCCTCGTTAAATGGACCAAATAACCTTTTATAGCGGTGATGGCCTCTCCAGTTCGAGCGCAGGGAACCTTGCGTAAGTACCCATTTGCTACCACACTTCAAAATCTTTTGATTAAATCGCGCCCAACATTTAAAAAAAAAAAAAAATTTTTATTCAAATTTTCACAAAATCTCAACAACAAAGTACAGAAAGACAAGAACAACCCCCTCCCCCCACCCGTATACATAAATAATAAATTAACAGCCATCATCAACACAAAAGCAAATATACACGTCCACTCAAGAAAAATGAACCAACCCCCCCCCCGAGCACCCCCCCCCCCCCCCCCCCCCCCCCGCCCCCCCGCCGGTTGCTGCTGCTCGCCATCTTTTTTTTTAAATATATATTTTTATATTAAAGTTTTGCAAAGTGCCCAAAAATTTTTCACAGACTCAAACGAACATTAGCAACCCCAACGATACGACAATACTTTGACATTCAGATGCCTGTCCTAATCTCAACAGATGCCTCCCTGTATGGACTTGGTGAAGTAGATATACAAATTGGCAGATCAGTAGCCTTTGCCTCAAGAGTACTCACTGACACTGGGACTCATTATGCATAAATCGAGAAGGAACCCCTTGCCCTAATTATTGCATGTCAGAAATGTCACTATTTTATATACACAGCCAATGGAACAGACCACCTACCGCTCATAACCATCTTGATGAAACCTCGCCATGCTGCGTCTGCACAGCGGCAATGCATGATGTTAAAGTTTCAGCTCAATAATATCAGCGCTGTATACAAACACAGGAAGGAACTCTACCTGGCTGATGCCCTCTATACAGCCTTCCTACCCACTACGGGCATGCTGACCGCAAGGCAGATGTGGACGTAATGGAAATAGAGGTATTGTCCTCTAGTCATGTCCAGCAGCTTAAGCAGGCTTTACAAGCTGACATCACATGTGATACACCATCAATAATAGGCGATGAATGATAAACGTAACTGAGGCTTTAATACACTAAACAGCAAGCCTCCTGCCTCTGGACCCGAACTGGGTCCGGAGGCGGAGACTTGCCACTTTTATACAGAAGCCTGAGGGGAGGAGCCACAGGCAGAGCCAGCCTGGACAAGCCCAGGCATGTACAATACAGCAGTGATTATAAGACAATAACTTGGTTTACCAGAACATGTACACGACTACATGACATAATAATAAAAGGCTGGCCAGCATCTTCCAGGGAGCTTCTTGTGAACTCCACGTATTCTTTGCCTTCAGGGAAGAACTAATCATACAAGATTGCCTAATCCTGTATGGTCAACAATTTGTTAGAATGCACTAAAACCGCATCAAGCAAAGGAACCGGTACATCTGCATGAGGTCCCAGACCTTCTGTGGGATCCTAGACCTCACAGCGGCTAATATTTTCAGTGGAATGGCCTCATTGACTCATATTCTGGGTGGTTCAAACTCGTCTACCTTGTGAACACAATCATCAGTTTAGTCATCATCAAGCTCAAGAAACACTTTGCCACATATGGCATCCCACAGAGAATCCTGACGGAAAATGCTCGACAATTCGTCTCAGCAGAGTTTTGAAATTTTGCTCGCACCTGGGACTTAGTGCACATCAGGAGCAGTTCCCTCCAGCCATAATCAAATGAGCTACCAGAAAGAACGGAATGCTCAGCCAATCACCTCTATGCGCTAGCTAACCTGTGTAATCTGCCACCACAGGGCCTGCCCTTATCTGCATAGTGACTTTTTTCCAGGTGTATTAGGACCATGATTCCCATTACGAAGTTGCTGGCAAATAGGGAAAAGCTGCAGATGCAATTTGCATTACTGTCAACAGGTAAGGCGGTGAGTCAGTGTGACGTTAAAGGGGGGCTTTTTATGAATGCGGGCAGAAGGCCAGTTGCCTTTCAGCTCATCAGCTGAGGTGACAGGCTGCTTCTCTGGCGATTGTGCAGATAAGAGACTCGGATGTCAGCTCAAAATGGCGGCCTGATAACAGGATTCCCTCGGGAATCGCTCGCAATCCTCACCTTGCATAAATTTGCATGGCTGAGGATTAGGAGTGAAAATCAGTAGCAATTCAAATCCGGCAGGCGAACATAGTCTCTCGAGCAGAGAATCCTGCCCGATATTTCCAAATTTGCAATTTCTTTGGTGGAAGGCTCTGTCCTTCTAAGAGTCTGCATCCCGAATGAGTGGGAACTCTGATGCCCCCAGTCTTTATAGTGAGTGTGCTCTAACTGGTGATTGGCTGCGGTGTTGTGTCTGTTGATTGGTTCCGCTGTATGTCCATCAGTGTGTGTGTATCTGCACCATGATATACTGGTGTATATTATGACATCCCCCCTTTTATAAAAGAATGTATGTGCGTGGCAATAAATAATGTATGGTGAGAATGTTCCTAACTACGTGTGGGGTGCAAAGACATATTTACAGAACTACGTACATGAGAACTAAGCTATTTACATGGGAAGGTGTCTGGTGCAGAGAAGCAGTATGCAACAAGAATAACGAGATCAACACTATATACAAACCAGGGAAATGATCAAACAAAGCAACGAAACAATTCAGAAAGTCTATAAGTGTGTGGCTGCACCATGATATACTCGTGTATATTATGACAGTCGTGTCCCAACTTATTCAGCATTTGGATCTCCTTCTTCAACACCATGTCAAAGATTCTTAATGTTGAACTGGAGCCTTGTCTGCTAGTGGCCATTTTCGGGGTCTTGGACTCGCTGGTGCTGCAGACGAGGGCAAAGGTGGATGCCCTCGCCTTTGCCTTGTTAATAGCCCAGACGTGGGTTCTGCTCGGATTGAGGTCTCCTGCTCCATCTAGTGCCTCAGCCTGGTTGGGTGATCTCATGGAGTCCCTACATTTGGAGAGGGTCAAGTACACTATTAGGGGGTCAGTGGACGGGTTCTACCTTACATGGCAGTCATTCATTTCCTTTTTTAAAGGGTTAGTCACCATCAGTTGTTAAGGGGTTTAGTTTAATGTTGGGGGTTTAAGTTGGATCTATTCTTGATTTTTTATTGTGCTTGTTTTACATTGGAACCTGAAGCAGCTGTTTTATATTATACTATTATGTTATTTTGATACAATTAAAATGTTTTCAATAAAAATATTTAGTAAAAAAAATCCCAATAGCTATGTGGTATCTTCCAATGGCAATCAATATATATGCAATTGCCGTCACCTTTTGCAGGCATCAGAGGCAACATCGACAACTGGCACTGAAACTCAACCTTGACCGCAAGCCCTCCACACCCACGTTCATGCATACCCCATCAGAGTCCAAAGCGGCAGGTCCCACGTCTGTGCAATACACATGTCTTGTGAGTCCAGCAAAATGGACATAGGCCAAGAACAGTCCCCCCTCCACCTGTTGATGTTATCACATGCTTTGGGCGTCTGAGCAGACCCAACACATTATATTGGGATTTTGTCAACGCATAGACTGTTTGGACAGGCGAACATTGTTTTGTTTGTCTTCTCTGTTGTTCCCTCACACCACATGTTGAAAGAAGCAGGAGAAGTACACAATAGGCTAAACAGCAAGTTGCAGGAGCCCAGTCTGATTTCATTGTTCACACAAACACATTGTACACCGTTGAGCAGTCTATTGTTTTTGTACACACATAGTTTTCACTGCACACACTGTTACACCTCATACCACCAAGGGCCCAAACTAATTGGGGAGGGTGTAGACTAGGTCGTCACATGACTATGTGATGACATGGTCACGCCTAGCATCATGTGGTGGGAGCGTGTGAAATTTCCCTAGGACCTGCAACAGAGCACAAGTTTTTTCTTACAACTGCATAGTTAAATAAACTTACTGTTACTATAGTCCTTGTTGCAGTCAGTGTTATAGCTGACACGTTTCACAGAAAACTACAAGGCTCCAGAAGCGGAATAGTTTACTGTTGTTGCAATAAGACCAAGTGTTTGGAGTTTGCACTTTCTCCCCATGTCTGTGTGGGTTTCCTCCGGGTGCTCTGGTTTCCTCCCACAGTCCAAAGATGTGCAGGTTAGGTGGATTGGCCATGATAAAATTGCTCTTTAGTGTTGAGTGATATACAGGTTAGATGGGGTTACAGGGATAGGATGGGTGGGTGGGCCTAGCTAGTGTGCTCTTTCTGACGGTTGGAGCAGACGTTTTGGGCCGAATTGCCTCCTTCTGCACTGTGGGGATTCTATGATAAGCTTAATGCTTCCTAAATTCTTTTCACCAAAACACATTTTGACTATTTAATAATGCCATGTATTTGCTTCAGTCCAAAGCTCCAATGACATTAATGGTTTCTGCAACTCAGTAAGGGCAGTATTTTGAAATGACTGCTGGTCATCTTTACGGTGCCGACTGTGGTTCATGTGGCAACCCTCTTATCTTTGAGTCAGAGGTTGTGGTTCAAGACCCTTCCAAATACTTGAGCACAAAATCAAGCCTGCCTCTCCAGCACATATTGAGAGGGGGTGCTGCACTATTGGAGATCCTGGGCGGGATTCGCCCTCGGCCAGCGCTGGAACCGGGAAATGGGATTGGATGGAGAACACCAAATTCGTGGCAGGCGCCAGTTTCATGCCAAATCACAATTCTCCATCGCCGCGGCAACGGTGTCAATGCATTCCAGAATGCATGTACAGTAACCACCGGTGGCATATCATGAGCGGGCCCCGACCCGGTATTCTCCAGGCGCTCTGCGATTCTTCGCCTCCACCGGGGCGAATTCCTGACAGCAAAGTTCACTTGTGCTTTTATGGTGAAACTGCCGCCATGTCTGATGAGGGAGAGAGGAGGTACGATACGGACGGACGGGGGGCGGGGGGGGCGATGGTTGGTGATGGTGGAATGGGTCGTGTGGCTGGCGTGACCCCCCCACAGGACCTGCGCCATGTCCAGTCATAGACTGCCATTGCCGTGACCTGCAAAGCAGCCACCTTGCTGCGCACCCCACTGACCGCCTACCTTGGCCCCCGGCTGTATGAGTTCCCCACTCCACCACCCCCGCACCCCACTCTCCCACTCAAACTCCCTCACACCTCAGCCCCCACTCTCCCACCTCACCACCCCTGCACCACAGCCCCACCCTACCACCTCCTGAAATCCACCCTTCACCCCCAACACCCACCACCCCCGCACCCTACACTCCACCATACCCCCCAGAAACCGCTGCCACCTGCCGGTGGGGCATCAGGCGGCCCACCCAGGATAACACCCACTGTAGCTCCTATGGGGGCACCGGATGGGAGCTGCAGAGCATACCACTGGCAAGGGCACAAGGGCATCACCAGCCAATGGTACCCCTGGCAGCTGGGCTGGAAGCTAGGCACCAGGGCCGGATGCCCCCATGGTGCCATGCACCGCCGGGGCCAGGAATCTGGGGATTGGGGGTGGGGGCATTTGGGAGCGGGGTCCGCAGTGTCAACTGGGGGCACCATGTATCCTGTTGGACCTGGTTGGGCACAGGGTTAGGCACCATGTTAACATGTCAGCCTTTCAACCAGCAATGGTGGCCCGCCTCCTAGTCGCCGCAGCCTTGGGGGATGCCCTGCGGCTGTACGACCTGGAGCTGCTGGTGGAGGAAGACGCTGCAGCAGCGGAGCATGCAGCAGGGAGCGTGAGGCAGCAAGCGTGCAGCAGCGGAGCCAGGGTGTAGCAGCAGAAGGTGCAGCAGCAGAGCATGCAGCAGCGGAACAGGAGGCAGTCGCTCAGGGTGCTGAGTCAGCTGCCCAACAGGCCGAGGAGGAGTTGCAAAGGAGGCGCTGCATGAGGCCTCGAGTGTACCGGCAGCGCCAGTCATTCGAGGATGCCGTCAAAGATTCTGGCTAAGCAGGGAGACAGTGCGACATATCTCCTGGATCATGGCGCACCTGGTGCTGTGGGGGTAAGGGGGAGGACACCCACTCCCAGTGACCGTCAACGTGACAGTCTCCCTGAACATTTACACCATGGGGTCCTTCCAGTCGCCGAGTGGGGACCTGTACAGCACAGCATAGCCCAAGCCGCCCATTCCATCCCCTGCAAACCCTCTCTGGCCAGTCCAGACCAGCCCGCCCCTCCCACCCATCTGACAGAGCACCAAGGCAGGTTGTAACAGTGTGAACAGGTGTTTAATGTGAAGAAATATATACATATACGTGCCCTAGCCCCTATCACTATACTGTGCCCTGCACCGGTGCCAACTTAACTGATGTCTAACTTTCTGGCCTTAGGGCCCCTAACGCCAGGTGGTTCCTAGATGGTAGTGGTGGCAGCCTGCTGCGATTTCTGCTCTGCGACCTGGGTGCCCGTTGGCAGCCGTTATGGAGGCGACCAGGCCTGGATGGGCGCAGCTGCTGCTCGGGTGTCGCAGGTGCCGTTTTGCTTGCTGCCCACCAGATGCGCCAGGGACAGGGGCGGAGGGGGGGGGGGGCGGAGTCCGTGGGGGGGGGGGGGGGGGGGGGGGAGTCCGTATGGAGTCCGTTCGAGTCCAAGTCCGAGGTGCTGCGGTGGAGTCAGAGTCCAAGTCCAAGGTGCTGCGGTGTTCAGGCACCTCCCCTGTGGGAGTCACCGGCATGGGCCCCATCATCTCCTCCTCAGTCGGGTTGACCAATAGCCCATGGGCTACTCCAAGGGGGGAAGGGTGCGAGCGGAGCTAATCCCTGAGACACCCCTGCCATCTGGCTTTGTCAGCCCTGGAGGCCTGCTCTAATCTCGACTAGGGTCTGCATGCTCGTGGCCATGGAGCACAGGGAGTGGACCTCCTCCATCTGGGACTGCGCCGCATCACGCTGTGACTGTGCCACCACCTGGGTCTGTGCCACATCAGCCAGTGACTGCGCCATCTCCCTCTGGGACTAGGCCGTGTCCCTCTCTGTCTGCACCATGTCGGCCGGTGCCTGGGCAATGCCACCGACACTCTCAGCCATGGCCCACTGTGACTGGGCCGCACTCAGGAGTGCCGCTGCTATGTCCAGGTGGCTCTGGCAAATGGTTGCCTGTGAGGCGGCAACCATGTCCTGGGCTTTGGCTAGCACCTGCTCAGAATGCCCCAGGCTTTGGATATGCTGATCCATAGCCAAAACCCTCGCTCCCTAATGCCTTCACCTCGTACACCACCCGTGCGGTGTTGGCCTGGGTGGCACACATGGTCAGCACCACCTCCTGTTCCTGCACGCGGTTGGACTCCTCCACCTGCACCTGCAGGTACTGGATGTTCACCGACAACCCCTTATGTAGCCCCAGGCTCTGCAACTCCATCTCCACTATAGATGATACTGTCCGTTCCAGAAGCCCGAAACCTATCTGGACAGCATCTAGTCCCTGGGGACAGCCCGCCCTCCAACTGTCCACCCCCTCGTGAGTTCCCAGCTCCACCTGCTGTACCAGAGTAGCTGTGTGGTGCGCACCAGAGGGTGTTCCAAGAGCCTCTTCACTAAAGTGCCCAACCGGGATGTCGGGGTGTCTCTGAGATGGTGGAGGGTGTTGGAGACAGCTGTGCCGGGAATTCAGTGTCCACATTGGAATTGAGCTCCGGGATGTCCTGGGTTTCAGGCACATGTGTCAACTCCGTGTTGGTGTCGTCAGCGCCCGTCGGCACACGGGAGGGCTCTGGTTGTGGCACTGGCTGTGGCTGAGGGCAGGGGACACCAGATGGACTCGCCCCCATCACCAGCAGTTCCTACAAGACACAAGACTGGACGCATGATTAGACTGCAGGCCGGGGGGGGCGGGGTAGTGGGAGTGGTGAGGAGGGTGAGGATGGCGGTGAGGGTGGTGTGGGGGTGGGGATGTGGGGCCAGGGTGGTGTGAGGATGGGGGGGGGAGGATGGAGGTGAGGGTGGTGTGGGGATGACGGTGGGGTGGGGGTGAGGGCGGTGTGAGGGTGGTGTGGGGATGACGGTGGGGTGGGGGTGAGGGCAGTGTGGGGGTGAGGGTGGGGATGGATTGGTTTATTGTCACGTGTACCAAGGTACAGTGAAAAGTCTTGTTCTGCGTGCAGCTCAAACAGATCATTCCACACATGAAAAGAAAATACATAATAGGGCAAACATAAAATACACAATGTAAATACATAGACACAGGCATCAGGTGAAGATGTGTGAAGAGATCAGATCAGTCCATAAGTCCATCAATCCATAAGAGGGTCATTTAGGAATCTGGTAACCGCGGGGAAGAAGCTGTTTTTGAATCTGCTAGTGCGTGTTCTCAGATTTTTTAAATGGAAGAAGTTGGAAGAGGGAGTAAACTGGATGGGAGGGGTCTTTGATTATGCTGCCTGCTTTCCTAAGGCAATGGGAGGTGTAGACAGAGTCAGTGGATGGGAGGCAGGTTCGCATGATGGACTGGGCGGTGTTCACAAAATCTCTGTAGTTTCTTATGGTCTTGGGCCGACAGTCACCATACCAGGCTGTGATGCAGCCCGATAGGATGCTTTCTATGGTGCACCTGTAAAAGTTGGTAAGAGTCAATGTGGACATGTCAAATTTCCTTAGTTACCTGAGGAAGTATAGGCGCTGTTGTGCTTTCTTGGTCGTAGCGTCGACATGGGTGGACCAGGACAGATTTTTGGTGATGTGCACGACGAGAAATTTGAAGCTGTCAACCATCTGCACCTCAGCCCCGTTGGTGCAGGCAGGGGTGTGTACTGTGCTTTGCTTCCTGAAGTCAATGACCAGTTGGCTGTGGTGAACCACTGTGTTCCTATACTAAGGGTTCCTATATTAAGGGTTGTACGGTAGAATCTGCACTACAGGTTCACCTGGGCCCCTGCATGCTAGCTCCGCCCAGGAGCCGGGTTATAAATATGCGTGGCCTTTAGCTCGCAGCCATTTCTCCAGCTGCTGTAGGAGCCCACACTTCAGAGACTAATAAAGCCTCAGTTTGAATTCAACTTCGTCTCCAGCCAAATTGATCGTGCCTCAATTTATTAGTATCAGATTCAGAAGATGGACCTCCGGATTAAATCAGATCAACTGCAGCTTGATCCACACGCAAGCGACGCCAGAAAGGACTTTCAGCACTGGCTAGCTTGTTTTGAAGCGTATATCAACGCGGCGCCGACCCCTGTTCCAGAGGCTCAGAAGATTCAAATATTGTACTCCAGACTCAACTCTAAAATCTTCCCGCTGGTCCAGGATGCGCCCAATTATGCTGACGCTATGACTCGACTCAAAGAGAGTTATGAGCAGAAGACGAACACGCTCTTCACCAGACACGCGCTCGCAACGCGTACTCAACTACCGGGTGAGTCAATGGAGAGACTTCTGGAGGGCCCTGATCCCACTAGTTCGGGACTGTGACTGCCAGGACGGTACAGCTAAGGAGCACTCAGATCTCCTTATGAGGGACGCTTTTGTAACTGGGATGTTATCAGGCAGCGGCTCCTAGAAGGGGCCATGCGCGCCTCGCAGAGACTAAAACACTAGCGCTTTCCATGACGGTCGCCCTGCGCAATGTCCAGTCCTACGCCCCACACCACCTACGCTTCATGGGCCCCACAGGCAGCCGCCCCAGCGGGGGCGCTACCCACCCAGTACGCCTGCGCTACCCGCCATCCAGTGATCTCCGGGGGGCCCCAATGCTATTTTTGCGGCCAACAAAGACACTCCCGCCAACGCTGCCCGGCCCGCGCTGCCCTTTCTAAGGCCTGCGGGAAGAAGGGCAACTACACAGCGGTGTGCCAGGCCCGCTCAGCGGCAGCGGTCGCCCCACCCACCCCCGGTCACGGACAATGGGCGCCGCTATCCTCCCCTCCTCCCCTGGCCATGTGCGAGCAATGGGCACCGCCATCTTCTCCCCCGCACAACACATGCGTTTCATGGTCGCCGCCATCTTGCTCCACCCCAGCAACGTGCGTTCCATGGGTGCCGCCATTTTGTGTCCCCCAGGACCTCTGGGCGCCGCCATCTTGTCCACCCCGCAGCACACGGAGACCAACGGCGTTTCAGGACCCCGACACAGCGGCCGCCTCACTACCCGACGATCAACCACGACTCGCATCCATGGTAATCGACCAGTCCAGACCACACACTCTGACCAACGCATCCACCAGCGTGAAAGTCAACGGCCACGTGACCTCCTGCCTACTGGACTCCGGGAGCACCGAGAGCTTTGTACATCCAAATACGGTAAGGCGCTGCTCCCTTAAGGTACACCCTACCAATCAAAGTATCTCACTGGCCTCCGGATCCCATCACGTAGCGATCCGGGGGTACTGCACGGTCACGCTCACAGTCCAAGGTGTAGAGATCCACAGTTTTTGCCTTTACGTCCTCCCTAACCTCTGCGCTGCACTTATCCTTGGCCTGGATTTTCAGTGCAACCTCCAGAGCCTGACCCTTAAATTTGGCGGACCCTTACCACCCCTCACTGTGTGCGGCCTCGCGACCATAAAGGTCGACCCTCCTTCCCTCTTTGCCAATCTAACTCCAGATTGCAAACCCGTCGCCACCAGGAGCAGACGGTACAGCACCCAGGATAAGGCCTTCATCAGGTCCGAGGTCCAGCGGTTGCTTCAGGAGGGAGTCATCGAGGCCAGCAACAGCCCCTGGAGAGCTAGACAATGTGACCATCTGCAGCCATGATCAGCAGGACCACGATGCCAACCTTGCTAAATTTCTCCGCACCGCCACTCTCCTCAGCCTCACGTATAACAAGGAGAAGTGTGCGTTCCATACAAAGGGCTTAGCCATCCTCGGCTACGTGGTCCAGAACGGTTCTGGGGCCCGATCCCGACCCCTTGCGCCCCCTCATGGAGCTTCACCTCCCCCACTGCCCCAAGGCCCTCAAACGCTGCCTGGGGTTCTTCTCATATTACGCTCAGTGGGTCCCAAACTATGAGGACATGGCCCGCCTACTCATACAGTCCACTCATTTCTCCCTGACGGCCGAGGCCCAACAGGCCTTCACCCGGATCAGAGCTGATATTGCCAAAGCTGGAATGCACGCTGTAGACGAAACACTTCCTTTCCAAGTTGAAAGCGACGCATCGGACGTCGCCCTTGCCGCCACCCTCAACCAGGCAGGCAGGCCCATGGCATTCTTTTCCCGCACCCTCCATGCCTCCGAAATTCGGCACTCATCCATCGAAAAGGAGGCCCAGGCTATCGTTGAGGCTGTGCGACATTAGAGTCATTACCTGGCCGGCATGAGATTCACTCTCCTCACTGACCAACAGTCGGTAGCCTTCATGTTCAACAACATGCAGCGGGGCAAGATCAAAAATGACAAAACCTTGCGGTGGAGAATCGAGCTCTCCATCTATAACTGCGAGATTAAGTATCGCCCTGGCAAACTCAACGAGCCCCCAGACGCCCTATCCCGAGGTACATGTGCCAGCGCACAGGTAGACCGTCACTGGACCCTGCACAACAGCCTTTGTCACCCAGGGGTCACTCGGTTGTACCACTTCATTAAGGCACAAAATTTGCCCTACTCCGTCAAGGAAGTAAGGACGATCACCAAGGACTGCCAGGTCTGTGCGGAGTGCAAACCGCACTTCTACCAGCCGGACCGTGCGCACCTGGTGAAGGCCTCCCGCCCCTTTGAACGTTTCAGCGTGGATTTCAAAGACCCCCTCCCCTCCTCCGATCGACACACATATTTCCTCAGTGTGATTGATGAATACTCCCGTTTTCCCTTCGCCATCCCATGCCCCAACATGACTTCTGCCACTGTCATTAAAGCCCTTAATTCTATCTTCGCTCTGTTCGGCTTCCCCGCCTACATTCACAGCGACAGGGGATCCTCATTCCTGAGTGATGAGCTACGCCAGTTCCTGCTCCAGCAGAACGACAAGTTACAACCCCCAGGGAAACGGACAGGTAGAAAGGGAGAATGGGACGGTATGGAGGTCTGTCCAGCTGGCCCTGTGGTCCAGAAATCTCCCGGCCTCCTGCTGGCAAGAGGTCCTCCCTGATGCACTACATTCCATTTGCTCATTACTTTGCACTGCTACTAACAGTACACCGCATGAACGTCTTTTTGCCTTCCCCAGGAAGTCCACATCCGGGGTATCACTCCCAACTTGGCTCACAGCTCTGGGAACCGTGCTTCTCTGTAAACATGTGCGGCTCCACAAGGCGGACCCGTTGGTGGAAAGGGTGCACCTGCTTCACGCAAACCCACAGTAAGCCTACGTGGCATTCCCCGACGGCCGCCAGGATACCGTCTCCCTCAGAGACCTGGCACCAGCGGGTTCCACCCCCGGGTCGCCCCCGTCACCCCCCCTAGGACTGTCCGTCCTCCCCCAACCCACCCCCGTTGATGAAGAGGATTTCGGCACGCTCCCAGAGTCAACTTCGACCACGGCAGCACCAACATTGCCGGCTCCACTTCGTCGATCCCAGAGGATGATCAAGGCGCCGGACCGGCTGAACCTCTGACCGGCCCACCGGATGACCAGAGACATTTTTTTTTCACTGATCTGTAAATATTAAAGATTGCGAATTGTATATAGTTATCCACCACCCCCGCCGGAGTCAAATTTTAACAGGGGGTGAATGTGGTAAACCACTGTGTTCCTATATTAAGGGTTGTACGGTAGAACCTGCACTACAGGTTCACCTGGGCCCCTGCATGCTAGCTCCGCCCAGGAGCCGGGTTATAAATATGCGTGGCCTTCAGCTAGCAGCCATTTCTCCAGCTGCTGTAGGAGGCTACACTTCAGAGACTAATAAAGCCTCAGTTTGAATTCAACTTCGTCTCCTGCCAAATTGATCGTGCCTCACTGGCATTGAGGGAGAGATTGTTTTTGTTACACCACTCCACTGGGTTCTCTAACTCCCTCCTGTATTCTGACTCATCGTTACTCGAGATTCGACCCACTGCGGTCGTGTCGCAACAAACTTGTAGATGAAGTTGGAGCCATATTGTGCCACGCAGTCGTGTGTGTATAGGGAGTAATTAGGGGGCTAAGTACACAGCCTTGCGGGGTCCCGGTATTGAAGATTATCGTGGAGGAGGTGTTGTTTATTCTTACTGATTGTGGTCTTATGGATCAGGAAGTCGAGGATCTAGCTGCAGAGTGAGGAGCCAAGTCATACGTTTTGAAGCTTTGATATGAGCTCGGCTGGGATTATGGTGTTGAAGGCGGAGCTGTAGTCAATAAATAGGAGTCTGATGTAGGAGTTTTTGTTGTCATGATGTTCTAGGGATATGAGTAGGGCCAGGGAGATGGCATCTGCTGTGGACCAGTTGCTGCGGTATGCGAATTGCAGTGGATCTAGGCGTTCTGGGAGTAGGGAGTTGATGTGCCTGATGACCGACCTCTCAAAGCACTTCATTACGATCAATGTCAGGGCCACCGGACGATAGTCATTGAGGCACGTTGCCTGGTTCTTCTTTGGCACCTGTATGATGGTGGTATGACGGTGGGAGTGAGGATAGTCTGGAGTTGGTGTGGGTGAGGTAGGTGTGGGAGTGAGGATGGTGGGGGTGAGGGTGGTGGGGGGGTGAGGGTGCTGAGGGGGTGGGAGTGAGGGTGGCAAGGGTGGTGTCGGGGGGCGTTGACACATGTGGTACAAGGTACTGCAACTAAGTGGGGTATCACAAGCACGTATAGGGCCCGCTTTCTGTCACGGGGAGGGGCTGCAGGTCCCCCTCCAGTTTTCTCCCGCTCCCGGCGGTTATGGGCGACCTTCTCCTGGGGGGTGGGGGTGGAACAGAAAATGCACAGTGTTAGACAGTCTGATGAATGCAGCCGAGGAGGTGGGTAGCTGGTGTTTCAGTGGCCTGTGCATCAGCCACCGTGGCCGGTATGGGTGCTGGCATGCTATAATAATACGCTTTATTAATAATAATAATCTTTATTATCACAAGTAGGCTTATGTTAAAACTGTAATGAAGTTACTGTGAAACGTCCTTGTCGCCACATTCCGGCATCTGTTCGGGTACACGGAGGGAGAATTCAGAATGTCCAAATTACCTTACAGCACTTCGTTCGGGACTTGTGGAAGGAAACTGGAACGCCTGGAGGAAACCCACACAGGCACGGGGACCCAAGCCGGGAATCAAACTTGGGTCCCTGGCGCTGTGAAGCAACAGTGCTAACTACTGTGCTACGTTGCTGCCCTGGGTGGGATTTCGGCCATCCTCCGAGTGGGGTGGGGGGGTCGGTGTTTGCAGGTGTGTCAGACGAGGGTTGGTGCCGGGGGAACAATGCTGGCTACTCACCCTGGCCACCCTGAGGAGGTTGTGCAGTTTCTTCCGGCACTGCAGGCCGGTCCAACGGTGTTGCTCGTGACGCTCACCGCCTCTGCCACTGCGCCCAGGCACGGTGAATGGCAGCGTCTGGCAGCCTCTTTCCCGGACCAGGGGACAAGGTGGCCTGCCTCTCCTCCACGGCGTCCAGTAGGGTCTCAAGCTCAGCGCCCATGAAGCGTGGGACGCGCGTCTTGCTGCCACCTTGTTGTTTGGGATGGTATGTCTGGGGAATATATATATATGCAGCTGCAGCTTGTCAGCCTCCTGAGTGTCAATCGTGAACCCGCCGGACCCCGCACTGTTTCTCATTGGCACCGGTACTAGCCCCTCAACAGTAGCTGAATCGGTCCAGGTGCGCCACTAGTTTTGCTGTTGTGGAAGTCCACGAATCCTGCCCCAGCATCAACATTTAGTCTCAGAAATGGAGAATCCAGCTGCCTGTATTTTCGACAAAAGATGTTAAACTGAGGCCGTCTGTCCTCTCAGATAGACATAAAGTTTTGCGCAACGCTATTTCCAAGAAGAGCTGGGGAATTTACTGCCATACTCAAGATAACTTTGTCCTCAACCAACATGACAATGTGAAAGATTATCTGGTCATTATCTCATTGCTGTTTGGGGAATCTTACTGTGTGTAATTTGGCTGCTGTGTTTCCTATATTATAACAGCAACTACACGTCAAAGATGTTTCATTAGCCGTGAAGTATTTTGGGTTGTCTTGAGGCTGTAAAAGCTGCTATATAAATGGAATTCTTCCTTTTCCTGTTGACTCTTTACAGTAGTGCAGTGCTATGCAGTGCAGAATGCATCATTGTACAGTGCATTGCTGTTCAATATTATGAAAAGCTGAATGAATGTTGTTTCTGTGCATGGAAATTATTTCCATCACTGTGTTATTTTCTCCAGCTTGTTTTCTTTTAAGCTGTTCTGTAATACAATAAAAGATGTGGGTCCAAATATTTTGAGGCCTCTCCACAGGAGATAGACATGATCAAGATTGATAGAACTGGCATTGCCTTTGCAAACATGAGCCAGTGAAAGGACTGAAGGCGCAGAACAGGGTCAGGAGATAGATTTATTTAAACAATATTATTGAGATATTCCAGTAATGCTACCGTCCACTTAAGAGAAGAAGGATAAATGTTAATAATGTAAATTATGTTTTAACTGCCATCAAATAAATATTAGAAAATTTTCAAAATCAATTGCAAGGAAATTAGCTTTTTTTAAATCAATTTATGGGATGTGGGCCAGCACTTATTGTCCATCCCTAGTTGCCCTTCAGAAGGTGGTGAGTTGGCTTTTGAACCACTGTAGCCCCTGAAGTGTAGGTACACCCACTGTGCTGTTAGGGTGGGAGCTCCAGCGTTTTGACCGAGTGAAGGAACAGCGATCTTGGAGGGGTTCACAGGTATCTGCTGCTTTTGTCCTTCTCGATGGCAGTGGTCGTGGGGTTGGAAGGTGCTGCCTAAGGAACTTTGAAGAGTTCCTGCAGTGCATCTTGTAGATGGTACACACGGCTGCCACTGTTCGTCGGTGGTGGAGGGATTGAATGTTTGTGGAAGGAATAGCAATCAAACTGGCTGCTTTGTCCTGGATGGATTGGATTGGATTTGTTTATTGTCATGTGTACTGCGGTACAGTGAAAAGTATTTTTCTGCGAGCAGTTCAACAGATCATTAAGTACATGAAAAGAAAAGGAAATAAAAGAAAATACATAACAGGTCGACACAAGGTAGACAATGTAACTACATAAACACCGGCATCGGGTGAAGCATACAGGGGTGTTAATGAGGTCAGTCCATAAGAGGGTCATTTAGGAGTCTGGTAACAGCAGGGAAGAAGGTGTTTTTGAGTCTGTTCGTGCATGCTCTCAGACTTCTGTATCTCCTGCCCGAAGAAGTTGGAAGAGTGAGTAAGCCGGGTTGGAGGGGTCTTTAATAATGCTGCCCGCTTTCCCCAGACAGCAAGAGGTGTAGATGGAGTCAATGGATGGGAGGCAGGTTCGTGTGATGGGCTGGGCTGTGTTCACGACTCTGTGATGTTTCTTGCGGTCTTAGGCCGTGCAGTTGCCATACCAGGCTGTGATGCAGCCAAATATGATGCTTTCTATGGGGCATTTGTAAAAGTTGGTAAGGGTTAATGTGGACATGCCGAATTTCCTTAGTTTCCCGAGGAAGTATAGGCGCTGTTGTGCTTTCTTGGTGAGAGCGCAATGTGGGTGGACGAGGACAGATTTTTGGAGATGTGTACCCCTCGGAATTTGAAACTGCTAACCATCTCCACCTTGGCCCCGTTGATGCTGACAGGAGTGTGTACGGTACTTTGCTTCCTGAAGTCAATGACCAGCTCTTTAGTTTTGCTAGCATTGAGGGATAGATTGTTGTCGCTGCACTACTCCACTAGGTTCTCTATCTCCCTCCTTTATTCTGACTCGTGGTTATTCGCGATCCGGCCCACTATGGTCGTATCATCAGCAAACTTGTAGCTGGAGTTGGAACCAAGTTTTGCCACGCAGTCGTGGGTGTACAGGGAGTATAGTAGGGGGCTAAGTACGCAGCCTTGCGGGGCCCCAGTATTGAGGACTATTGTGGAGGAAGTGTTGTTGTTTATTCTTACTGATTGTGGTCTGTGGGTCAGAAAGTCAAGGATCCGGTTGCAGAGTGAGGAGCCAAATCCTAGATTTTGGAGTTTTGATATGAGCTTGGCTGGAATTATGGTGTTGAAGGCGGAGCTGTAGTCAATAAATAGGAGTCTTATGTAGGAGTCCATGTTGTCGAGATGCTCTAGGGATGAGTGTAGGGCCAGGGAGATGGCGTATGCTGTGGACTGGTTGCGGCGGTATACGAATTGCAGTGGATCAAGGCGTTTTGGGAGTATGGAGGTGATGCGCATCATGACCAACCTCTCGAAGCGCTTCATTACGACTAAAGTCAGGGCCACTGGACGGTAGTCATTGAGGCACGTTGCCTGGTTCTTCTTTGGCACCGATATGATGGTGGTCTTCTTGAAACAGGTGGGGACCTCGGAGCAGAGTAGGGACAGGTTAAAGATGTCCGTGAACATATCTGCCAGCTGGTCCACGCAGGCTCTGAGTGCACGACCAGGGATCCCGGCAGACCCATCGTGCTCAGAGGGTTCACTTTCAGGCAGGCCAATCTGACTTCGGAAGCTATGGTGGTGGGTACGGGTGTGTTATGGGCTGCTGGGGCACACGACAGCGGATCGTTGGTTTCCTGCTCGAACCGAGCATAGAATGCATTGAGTTCATCGGGGAGGAATGCGGTGCTGCTGGAGATACTGCTCGGCTTTGTTTTGTAGCCCGTGATGTTATTTAGGCCTTGTCACAACCGCCGTGTGTCTGTAACGCTAGTCTGTGACTCTAGCTTGGTCTGATATTCTCTCTTGGCATCTCGGATGGCTTTACGGAGGTCATACCTGGATTTCTTGTATAGGTGAGGATTGCCTGGCTTGTACGCCTCAGACCTGTCCTTCAGCAGGGAGTCAATCTCACGATTGAGCCATAGTTTCCGGTTCGGGAAGGTACGTACGGCTTTCCTTGGCACACAGTCGTCCACACATTTGCTGATAATGGTGTCGAGCTTCTTGAGTGCTGTTGGAGCTGCACTCATCCAGGCAAGTGGAGCCTTTTCCATCATACTCCTGACATGTGCCTTGTAGATGGTGACAGGCTTTGGGGGGGGGGGGGTCAGGAGGTGAGTTATGCATCGCAGGATTCCTATTATTCTGTGTGAAATTGGTCGCAGGATTGTGCTCTTCCCTGCTCCCATTTTTGTCTATTTGGGACTGGTTTAGCACAGTCGGCTAAACAGCTGGCTTGTAATGCAGAACAAGGCAGCAGCGCGGATTCAATTCACCGGCCTCCACGAACAGGGGGCGGAATGTGGCGACTAAGGGCTTTTCACAGTAACTTCATTGAAGCCTACTTATGTCTAGCAATTATTATTATTATTATTTGTTCTCTTCACTCCATGCTAAGTGCCCTTCCTCCTAAAAATTGGCTCAGGCTTTTGAACTGACGTCTGAAAGTGTCGCATGAATGGTCACGGTAACTTGTTTTTGTCATTTCCCTGTCACTCCCGAAGAGGTATAAAACATGTCCGTCACCTCGGTTGGTGCGAAAGACATACAGATCTCACCAAGGAGATCAGAGGGTAAACATATCAGTGTAGATTTGGACAGCATTCTATTCATTTTTTGAGAATGTTTGCAGTAGTATTTCTATTAAAATCATTCAGATGAGTACCCAAACTTTGCCATCGAGATCTTCTGTAAAATGTGATTGACAACTCGGTTGTTGAAGTCACTGAGCCTCACTGCAAAGGGAGTTCAGGCATCTTGGTCGTGTTAGTCACGTGGACAATCGGTAAGTCTTAATTCAAGCTCGGGCAGCACGGTGGCGCAGTGGTTAGCACTGCTGCCTCACGGTGCCGAGGTCCCAGGTTCGATCCCGCCTCTGGGTCATGTCCGTGTGGAGTTTGCACATTCTCCCCGTGTTTGAGTGGGTTTCGTGCCACAACCCAAAAGATGCGCAGGCTGGGTGGATTGGCCACGTTAAATTGCCGCTTAATTGGAAAAAATGAATTGGGTACTCTAAATTTAAGTCTTAATTCAAGCTAATTTTCTTAATATCAAATATAATTACACAATCAGACAATAGGTTGCACAGCCTCTGAACTCATTTAAAACATTTCAAAGAGATCCTTGGGAATATATTGACTGGTGGAGCAGATTCTTTTCCTCTATTTAGCCATTAACATTTCTCATCTGAAAGGCACTCTACAGTTTAGGTTCATGCAAAACACGTACAATCACTTAAACAACAATGTATTGCTCGATTTTCCTAACGAGGTTTAAAATTCCACAAACTTTCTGATCCCATTCAAAAATTTCTGAATGTTTGCCGGTACAATAATTAAGAGTCCGATTGTCAACTGGAATAATCAAAAAGTTCTATGCAAATAATTGTCTTCAGCCAAGGCATCAGCATAAGTGTTGGTGGGAAATTGGCAGTGGTGTGTGAAAAGATTGGTTTCTACTCAGAGGAACTACATGTTTCTGGCCAGCCGCCAAAGCAAAAAATAGGGGCACTCTCCTATGGGTACCTTTAATTAAGGGATGGCTGTGGGGATCCTGGATTTTGATCACTGAGGGTTTATTGGTTGTCGTTCGTATCCATAACAGGTTCAGCTATTGTACTTTTCTTGAACAAACTGGAGATGATGTCGTAAATGCACAATCAAAATAGAAACCACCTTGGTTACACATCCTGCCCGTTTTAGCAGCCCGTTTTGAGAATGCACAAAATTAAGTTTTAGAACATAAACTCCAGAACAGGTGGCGAAGTAACGTTCTCCCAGATGCTCCCATATATGTAACATTGCGGCTTCCAGTCAGAAGCTCAAGGAGTGTAAGGAAATCTTTAAAACACAGTTAAATGATCCCTTGTGGTTTAGGCTGAAGTGTGTTTCCAAATGTATGTTTATTGCTCAGACACCATGAATGGTAGAATAACTATTGTGGTTATACAATAGATTCATACAATCTGATTTCCTACAATCCCAAGATGAGCAAACTTGGCCTCTGTAGATGTTGTCCCTCTGGAGTCTTTTGCATTCTGAGCTTAGAGGGGTTGGTCCTTGATAGTCGGTGTACCCCTTTATTTGTGAGTAATATCATACGATATCCAGATTGAATATTGAAGCGAGTCCCTCCAGATTTGACTGTCTTGATGGTTTATCTGCTAAGCAGTTCATATTACAAAAGGAACAGGATGATCTTGTCAATCTTGAATATTTAAGTGCTACCTGGGTGGTTCCAATGTTCTAGACAATACAACACAATCACCTGATGTGGGATGTAGCCAACATGTCTGCTATAGTTTCAACTTCCATTGTTCTGGCCAATAACTGATGCTAAAACAAATTCAAATTCCGATAAACACAAATTCTGAGATGTGATTAACTCCAGGATTCAGGAAAATTCCAACAGGGAGACAACATAATAATGAAACATCTAAAATTGCCACCTTAGCAACTGGCTTCCCTAAATATTGCAAAAATACAAGTCTGTCACCTTTTTGTTTTACAAAACGTGTTATTCATTGCTTCTTATAGATGCAGTCTTTAGCAGGATAGTGTTTGTGGTCACTGGAATAGGGAGGTCACTGTAATTTTCTTAGTACTGCACTGAATTAAGCAAACTGCACATAATCAGAAAATACTGGACAATCTCAGCAGGTCTGACAGCATCAGTGGAGAGAGAAGGGATCTTACGTTTTGAGTCTGGATGACTCTTTGCCAAAGCTCAAAGCTTGGATACTCCCTTCTCTCTCCACAGATACTGTCAGACCTGCTGAGATGGTACAGTATTTTCTGTTTTTGTTTCAGATTCCAGCTGTCATAATTCCACTCATGTATATAATGAGATGCAGACAGGCAGTGATTGACACATAGGATGACCAGTAAGCATACAACACAGCACAGCCAATCACCAGACAGGACACTACCACTATAAAGCCAGAGGGCACTAGGTTTCCCGCTCTCTCGGGACCCAGCTACTGAGACAGTCAGAGTCCACGAGCTAGCAAGCACAAACACCATGCGGTAACTAGTAAGTCTGGTCAGGCTACTACAAGGTCACTAGTCAGATCAGTATAGTGTCGACCCAGAGCTGAATATGTACAGCAGTTCATCTAGATGAATAAAACAGTGTTGGATCTTCTCCTGTGTTAGACGTCTGTTTCTAACTTCCCTGCATAGAGTGCAGTCCACATCGAACCAACCTGCCTAACACATCATGGTACCAGAGTGATATTGATCTTGATGGACTTACCTCGAGTGAATCAGCATCGACCAGCAAGCAGCCATCCAGCGAAATGGAAAACATCCAGCCTCCTCCGCAACTCTGCATCTCCGGCAACCTCGGTGCAAACTGGAAAATCTTCAAGCAAAAGTTCCTCTTGTACAGCGAGGCCTCCGACCTCGAGGCAGCATCGGATGCCAGGAAGATCGCACTATTTCTCTCCACTGCGGTGGACTACGCGTTCCATATCTACAATTCGCTTGCGTTCGCCGACGGCAAAGACAAAATGAAATTCAAAACAATCCTGCTGAAGTTCGACAGCCACTGCGACATTGAGGTGAATGAGAGCTTTGAACAGTACATCATCCAGCAGAGGCTTCAGGGTAAGGATGAACCTTTTCAGTCCTTCTTGACCCATCTCTGCATCCTAGCGCAGGCATGTAACTATGACTCGACGGCTGATTCCATGATCCGGGATCAGATCGTTTTCGGGGTCCACTCCGACTCCCTTCGGCAGCAGCTCCTTAAAATCAAACAGTTGACCCTTTCAGTCGCTATCGAGACGTGCGTTGTCCATGAGCATGCTAAGAATTGTTACTCCCACATCAGGGTGGCAGAAACTGCAAAGCTGGCCTCCCACGAGGCAGAAAGGGTGCAGGCCATTGCACAGATGCAGGGCCTGAGCATCGAGGAGAGTGGCCGTTTCGTGCACTTTTCTCGGATCTCTATGCATGCGCACCACGACCGAGTGGACGACGAGACCGAAAACCCGACTGCGCAGGTGCGTACGTTGGCCGGCCGCACTGCGCATGCGCGATGGCGCACGGATCGCGCTGACATCAGCATCATGACGTGTCCGAATTGTGGCTCCGCCCACTTAAAGCGGCAATGTCCGGCAAGAGGATGCCGATGTCTCCAGTGTGGCAAGTTTGGCCACTACGCAGCCCTCTGCAGATACGCTCCCTGATGCTGACTGCCTCCAGTCTCCATATCGGGTGGGCACCATAACCACACATGAGCTGGCCTCCACCACACCTGCGCAACGCCTCTCGATCCCCAGTGTGGATCCCGACGACGAGTGGTGTGCTGTCCTCACAGTTAACAAGGCTCGCATCCGATTTAAACTGGCCACCACGCTGCAAACCTCATCTCACAATCCGACCTCGACACCATCCGGGCCCGACCAAGCATTCTTCCACCGGCCTGCCAGCTCCTTGACTGCAATGGCAATGCCATAGCTGCCAGTGGCTCCTGTCAACTAGGGGTATCCAACAAGGCGATCAAGGCAATGTTACGATTTGAAATCGTCAGGCCTGACAGGGCGTCCCTGCTCGGTGCTCGTGCCTGCAAGCTCCTGAATCTGGTTCAGCGAGTCCACACCATGTCATCGTCATGGGCGACGGCCTCGCCCGATGGAAATTTGCAAGCCGACATAGACGACATTATCACAGTGTATTCGATGGAATGGGCATGCTCCCGTACTGATACAAAATACTGCTCAAGCCGAACGCCACCCCTGTAATCCATGCACCACGCCGGGTGCCGGCGCCCCTCAAGGATCGTCTGAAAAAGCAACTACAGGACCACCAAGACCAGGGCATCATCTCGAAGGTCACGGAGCCAAAAGACTGGGTCAGCTCCATGGTCTGTGTAAAGAAGCCATCAGGGGAGGTCCGCATTTGCATTGATCCCAAGGACCTAAACCGCAACAGCATGCGGGAGCACTACCCGATCCCGAAGCGTGAAGAGTTAACCAGTAAGATGGCTCATGCCAAATTCTTCACTAAGCTGGACGCCTCCCGGGGTTTTTAGCAAATACAGCTGGAAGCATCCAGTCGCAAGCTGTGCATGTTCAACACCCCGTTCGGCCGCTACTGTTACAACCGCATGCCTTTCGGTATCATATCTGCCTCCGAAGTGTTTCATCGCATCATGGAGCAGATGATGGAGGGCATCGAGGGGGTACGAGTATACGTGGATGACGTGATCATCTGGTCCACAATGCCCCAGGAACACATCGCTCGCCTCAAGCAGGTTTTCCAGCAAATTCATGAACATGGTCTCCAGTTCAACAGGGCCAAGTGCTCATTTGGTCAATCTGATAAAAAGTTTCTGGGCGACCACATCTCGCAGCAGGGTGTGCGGCCAGACGCCGACAAGGTCTTGGCGATCAACGCCATGAAGACCCCGGAGGATAAGAAGGCGGTCCTCCGCTTCCTCGGATGGTTTCTTGGGAAATTCATTCCCAATATGGCATCCCACACCATGACCCTCCGCCATCCCATCAAGAAGTCAACGGAATTCCAGTGGCTGCCCACACATGAAGCGGAATGGCGTGAGCTGAAGGCAAAGCTCACCACAACCCCAGATCTAGCGTTCTTTGACCCAACCAAGGAAACCAAGATATCAACTGATGCAAGCCAGGACGGCATTGGGGCGGTGCTCCTCCAGCGAGATGACTCCTCGTCTTGGGCTCCAGTGGCATATGCCTCCAGGGCCATGACGCCCACTGAGCAATGGTATGCCCAGATCGAAAAGGAGTGTCTGGGTCTCCTGACAGGAATATTCAAGTTTCATGACTACGTTTACGGCCTACCGAAATTCCTGTGGAAACGGACCACAGGCCTCTCGCCCACCTAATCCAGAAGGATTTAAATGACATGACACCTCGGTTACAGCAAATTTTTCTTCGACTCCGCCGCTATGACTTCGAACTTGTCTACACGGCAGGCAAAGAGCTGATCATTGCAAATGCCCTATCCCGGTCCATCACCACACCGTGTGAACAAGGTGACTTCATCTGCCACATAGAAGCGCAAGTGCAATTGTGTGCCACCAACCTCCCAGCCTCTGACGAACGGGTGGTCCAAATTCGTGAGGAAACGGCCAAGGATCCTTTACTGCAGTGTGTGATGCAGCACCTTACCCTGGCAGAAGGGACAATGTCCCCAATTCTTTAATGTTAACGACGAGCTGACGGTTGTGGAGGGAATCCTTCTGAAACTCGACAGGATCGTTATTTCTCAAAGCATGCAGGCTATGGTGCTGGGTCAACTCCATGTGGGTCACCTTGGAGTCGAGAAATGCCGACGCAGAGCTCGGGAGGCGGTTTACTGGCCGGGCATTAACCAGGATATTGCCAACAAGGTCCGCAACAGCCCCACCTGTCAGAAGTTTCAACCGGCTCAACCCAAGGAAACACTGCAATAGCACGAGATTGTGACCTCTCCGTGGTCCAAAGTAGGTGTAGACCTTTTTCACGCCAAGGGGCGTGTCTACATACTCCTGGTCGACACTACCCTCTGTGTAAAAAAACTTGCCTCGTACATCTACTCTAAACCTTGCCCCTCTCACCTTAAACCTATGCCCCCTAGTAATTGACCCCTTTACCCTGGGGAAAAGCATCTGACTATCCACTCTGTCTATGCCCCTCATAATTTTGTAGACCTCTATCAGGTCTCCCCTCAACCTCTTTCGTTCCAGTGAGAACAAACCGAGTTTATTCAACCGCTCCTCATAGCTAATGCCCTCCATACCAGGCAACATTCTGGTAAATCTCTTTTGCACCCTCTCTAAAGCCTCCACATCCTTCTGGTAGTGTGGCGACCAGAATTGAACACTATACTCCAAGTGTGGCCTAACTAAGGTTCTATACAGCTGCAACATGACTTGTCAATTCTTATACTCAATGCCCTGGCCAATGAAGGCAAGCATGCCGTATGCCTTCTTGACTACCTTCTCCACCTGTGTTGCCCCTTTCAGTGACCTGTGGACCTGTACTCCTAGATCTCTCTGACTGTCAATACTCTTGAGGGTTCTACCATTCACTGTATATTCCTTAACTGCATTAGACCTTCCAAAATGCATTACCTCACATTTGTCCGGATTAAACTCCATCTGCCATCTCTCCGCCCAAGTCTCCAAACGATCTAAATACTGCTGTATCCTCTGACAGTCCTCATCGCTATCCGCTATTCCACTAACCTTTGTGTCGTCTGCAAACTTACGAATCAGACCAGTTACATTTACATTTTCCTCCAAATCATTTCCATATGCTACAAACAGCAAAGGTCCCAGCACTGATCCCTGTGTCTGTTGGGCTGTCAGGATCAGAATCTGGTCACAACACCACTGGTCACAGCCCTCCAATTAGAAAAGCATCCTTCCATTGCTACTCTCTGCCTTCTATGACCTAGCCTGTTCTGTATCCACCTTGCCAGCTCACCCCTGATCCCGTGTGACTTCACCTTTTGTACTAGTCTACCATGAGGGACCTTGTCAAAGACCTTACTGAAGTCCATATAGACAACATCCACTACCCTACCTGCATCAATCGTCTTTGTGACCTCCTCGAAAAACTCTATCAAGTGAGTGAGACACGACCTTCCCTTCACAAAACCATGCTGCCTCTCACAAATACGTCCATTTGCTTCCAAATGCGAGTAGATCCTGTCTCGAAGAATTCTCTCCAGTAGTTTCCCTACCACTGAAGTAGTTGAATAAAACAGTGTTGGATCTTCTCCTGTGTTAGACGTCTGTTTCTAACTTCCCTGCATCGAGTGCAGTCCACATCGAACCAACCTGCCTAACACATCACCAGCATCCCCAGTAATTTGCTTTTATAAACTATACATAATGTTCTACTTGAGATGAGGTTCAACCTTCACCATTGCCACAGCAGCTAACTTCACCCCTGAAGCATCATCCACCTTCTCACCTGACACGGCTAAACTATTCAATTTTATAACCTCAATTGAGGGGGGGTTTAACTCCAAGAATGGGTGAGTTGGTGATAGGTGCCAGTTAAAATGATTGATTATTAAACAGGTCCTACATTCCATTCAAGGTCTGGGCACAAAGCTCCTGCTGCTCATTGAGGCACGATCAATTGAACAAAGACTAGAGTTGGATACAACTGTGACTTTATTGCTCTAAGATGTGTGGCCTCCCACAGCAGCTGGCGAAATGGCTGCTGAATGGAGGACATGCATATTTATACTCCGCCTACTGGGCGGAGGCAGCGGGCTGGGACGACCGACGAACCTGTAGTACAGGTCCTATCTTACATCACCTAATAAAGGTGTAACAGTGGTTTACCACATTCACCCCCTGTTAAAATGAGTCCGGCGGGGGGGGGGGGGGACTATATACAGCAATGAATCTATATTTACAGTATTTGAGCAGGAAAAAAAAGTATTTTGAAGTCCAATGCCAGTTAGAGATTTAACCGGTCCGGTGCCTTGATGTTCCGCTGGGAGCGACGTAGCGGTGGCGGCGATGTCGATGCTGGCCTCATGTTCGGTGACTCCGGGAGCGTGCCGAAATCCTCTTCATCCTCGGGCGTGGGCAGGGGAAGGACGGATGATCCTGGTGGGGTTAATGCTGGGAGCGCCGGGGGAGGGGAGGGTGGCGCCGGGCCAGAGGGGTGTGTGTGTGTGTGTGTGGAACCTGAGGGAGACAGTCTCCTGGCGGCCGTCGGGGACTGTGGGTTTGCATGGAGCAATTGCACCCGCTCCACCAACAGGTCCACCTTGTGGAGTCGGAGGTGCCTATGGAGCAGGACTGGTCCTGGAGCTGCGAACCAAGTCGGGAGCGACACCCCGGATGTGGACTTCCTGGGGAACGCAAAAAGACGTTCATGGGGTGTGTTGTTAGTGGCGGTGCACAGCAGTGACAGAATGGAGTGGAGTGCATCAGGGAGGACCTCCTGCCAGCGAGAGGTTCCTGGACCGTAGGGCCAGTTGGACGGCCCTCCATACCGTCCCATTCTCCCTCTCTACCTGCCCATTTCCCCGGGGGTTATAGCTAGTCGTCCTGCTGGAGGCGGTACCCCTGCTGAGCAGGAACTGACGCAGCTCATCACTCATGAATGAGGAACCCCTGTCACTGTGGATGTAGGCGGGGAAACAGAACAGAGCGAAGATTGTGTTGACGGCTTTGATGACAGTGGGAGACGTCATATCAGGGCATGGGATGGCGAAGGGGAATCTGGAGTACTCATCGACTACACTGAGAATATACGTGTTTCGGTTGGTGGAGGGGCCCTTTGAAATCCACGCTGAGGCATTCAAAGTGGCGGGAGGCCTTCACCAGGCGCGCATGGTCCGGCCGGTAGAAGTGCGGCTTGCACTCCGCATAGACCTGGCAGACCCTGGTGATTGTCCGTACTTCCTCGACGGAGTAGGGCAGATTGCGAGCCTTGACAAAATGGTACAACCTTGTGACTCCCGGATGACAAAGGCTGTCGTGAAGGGCCCGGAGTCGGTCTACTTGTGCGCTGGCACATGTACCTCGGGATAGGGTGCCTGGGGGCTCGTTGAGTTTGCTGGGGCGATACAAAATCTCGTAATTATTGGTGGAGCGCTCGATCCTCCACCTCAAGATTTTATCGTTTTTGATCTTGCCCCGCTGTGTGTTATTGAACATGAAGGCTACCGACCGTTGGTCAGTGAGGAGGGTGAATCTACTGCCGGCCAGGTAATGCCTCCAATGCCGCACAGCCTCACCAATAGCTTGGGCATTTTTTTCGACGGATGAGTGCCGAATTTCTGAGGCATGAAGTGTGCGGGAGAAGAATGCCACGGGCCTGCCTGCCTGACTGAGGGTGGCAGCTAGGGCAACGTCCGATACGTCACTCTCTACT
This sequence comes from Scyliorhinus torazame, assembly GCF_047496885.1. Classification (NCBI taxonomy): domain Eukaryota; kingdom Metazoa; phylum Chordata; class Chondrichthyes; order Carcharhiniformes; family Scyliorhinidae; genus Scyliorhinus; species Scyliorhinus torazame. The sequence continues at coordinate 68,928,726 of NC_092714.1, read as the reverse complement.
TGAAAGGGCAGTGTCTTGTCTACTGCATGTATCCCGGCCTTTGCGATATCGGCTCTGATACAGGTGAAGGCCTGTTGTGCCTCGGCCGCCAAGGGAAAGTGTGTGGACTGTATGAGTGGGCGGGCCTTGTCCGCATAGTTTGGGACCCACTGGGCGTAGTATGAGAAGAACCCCAGGCAGCATTTGAGGACCTTGGGGCAGTGGGGAAGGGGGAGTTCCATGAGGGGCCGCATGCAGTCGGGATCGGGCCCTGGAACTCCATTCTGGACCACATAGCCAAGTATGGCTAAACGGGTCGTGCTAAACATGCACTTCTCCTTGTTGTAGGTGAGGTTGAGGAGAGTGGCGGTGTGGAGAAATTTGGAAAGGTTGGCATCGTGGTCCTGCTGGTCATGGCCACAGATGGTGACGTTGTCTAGGTACGGGAAGGTGGCCCGCAAACCGTACCGGTCGACCATTCGGTCCATCTCCCTTTGGAAGACCGTGACCCCGTTAGTAATGCCGACGGGAACCCTGAGGAAGTGATAGAGACGACCAGCTGCCTCGAAAGCAGTGTATGGACGGTCCGATTTACGAATGGGGATCTGGTGGTAGGCGGATTTGAGGTCTACCATTGAGAAGACCCAGTACTGTGCATTCGGATTGACCATATCAGATCTGCGTGGGAAGGGGTACGCGTTGAGCAGCGTGTACCTATTGATGGTTTGGCTGTAGTCCACGACCACTGTGTTTCTCCCCGGTTTTAACGGCTACCACTTGGGCTCTCTAGGGCTGTTGCTGGCTTCGATGATGCCTTCCCGAAGCAGCCGCTGGACCTCGGACCTGATGAAGGTCCTGTCCTGGGTGCTATACCGTCTGCTGCGAAGAGAGAAGGCGGATCGACCTTTAGGGTCGCGAGGCCGCACACAGTGAGGGGCCTGCCAAATTTGAGGGTTAGGCTCTGGAGATGGCACTGGAAGTCCAGGCGTAGTAGTAGAGCAGTGCAGAGGTTAGGGAGGACGTAGAGGCGGAAGCCGCTGAATTCTACGCCCTGGACAATGAGTGTGACCGTACAGAACCCCTGGATGGCGACGGAATGGGATCCGGAGGCCAGGGAGATTTTTTGGTTGGCGGGGTGTACCACGAGGGGGCAGCGCCTTACTGTATCCGGGTGTATGAAGCTTTCGGTACTCCCAGAGTCCAGCAGGCAAGAGGTCACGTGGCCGTTGATTTTCACGCTGGTCGATGCGGTGGCCAGGTTGTGCGGACGAGACTGGTTGATCGTCACTGACGCGAGGCGTGGTCGGTCGTCGCTGGCGTCGGATGATGGGGAGCCTGGGGGGCCCAGTTCCTGGAATGCTGTCGGTGCCCATTCCCCGTGGGGGAAACAAGATGGCAGCACCCATGGGCCGCACGTGGACTGACGGGGAGAAGATGGCGGCGGCCACTGGCCACACGTGGCCCCAGGAGGTGAAGCTGGCGGTGCCCAGTGGCTGCGCGTGACCCCGGGAGGTGAAGATGGCGGCGCCCACTGGCCGTGCGTGGTCCGGGGAGATGAAGATGGCGGCACCCATTGTGTGTAGACTAGGGGGGTGGGGGCGATAGCGGCGACTGCCGGCCCTGGCGAAGTGCCCCTTTTTGCCGCAAGCCTTGCAAAGGGCCGCGCGGGCCGGGCAGCGTTGGCGAGGGTGTTTCTGCTGGCCGCAGAAGTAACATCGGGGACCCCCGGGGTGCGCGAGCTGGCGCGTGGTGCAGGCGTACTGGCTGGGTAAGGCCCCCGCTGGGGTGGCCGTCTGTGGGGTCCACAATGCGTAGGAGGGGTGGGTGGTGCGGCTGGGGGGGGGGGGGGGGGGGTAGGCCTGAATGTTGCGCGAGGCGACCGTCATAGAGAGCGCTAGCTTCTTTGTCTCAGCTAGGTCGAGCGTGGCCACTTCTAACAGTCTTTGGCATATGAGGTCCGACTCGATCCCCGTAACGAACGGGTCCTGCATAAGGAGGTTCAAATGTTCATTAGCCGTAACAGCCTGATAGTCACAGTTCCGGACGAGTGGGATTTGGCCCGCCAGAAGTCTTCTATGGACTCACCAGGAAGTTGAGAGTGAGTGGCGAGTACGTGCCTGGCGAAGAGCGTGTTCGTCTTCTGTGCATAGTTTTCTTTGAGAAATGCCATGGCGTCGGCGGAGTTCGGGGCGTCCTGGATCAGCTGAAACACGTTGAAGCTCAACCTTGAGTACAGGATCTGTATCTTCGGAGCCTCCGGAACAGGGGTGGTCGCTGAGTTGATATACGCCTCGAAGCAAGCTAGCCAGTGATTAAAGTACTTTTTGGCGTCGCTTGATTGCGGATCCAGCTGCAGGCGATCTGGCTTGATACGGAGGTCCATATTTTAGAAAATCTTAGAGCAATAAACTGATGCACGATGAATTGAACAAAGACTAGAGTTGGATACAACTGAGGCTTTATTGCTCTAAGATGTGTGGCCTCCCACAGCAGTTGGCGAAATGGCTGCTGAATGGAGGACAAGCATATTTATACTCTGCCTACTGGGCGGAGCCAGCAGGCAGGGACTACCGGCGAACCTGTAGTACAGGTCCTACCTTACATCACCTAATAAAGGTGTAACAGTGGTTTACCACACTCATCTCCTCAGTTATCTCCAACCATTTCTGTGGAAATGTCTGTCCCTCCTCCTCCTGCTGACTGCACCTAGCAGTTATCCCAGTGATATCTCATTGTTGTTCTCGCCTTGTCTTGCTCAAAATATCATGAGCGCCTCCACATTTCATTTGTGCTTTGTTCCTTTAAACACCATGAGTACACCATGCTCTCTGCGCAGTTCGGGGATGGAGAATCCAGAACGCTAAACTAATTGGTGCCATGTTTTTTCTTTATTCAATCATGGGATGTGGGCGCTGCGAGCAAGGCCAGCATTTGTTAGCCATATCTAATTGCCCTTGAACTGAATGGCTTGCGAGGCCATTTCAGAGGCCATTTAAGAGTCAACCACATTGATGTTATAGAGACCAGATAAGGATGGCAGATTTCCTTCCCTTAAGGACATTAGTGAAGCAGATTATTTTTTCAACAACAAAGCATGATGGTTTCATGGTTTCCATTACCGAGACTAGTTTTTCCACTCCAGATTTATTTATTGAATTCAAATTCCTTGAATGCCGTGCCTCTGGATTACTAGTCCAGTGACATTGCCATTACTTCTCCCTTCTCCCTGAATTATGTCTGCAGATTGTGGCCTGCTGAGTTGGGTTTTACCTATTGAACTCCACTTCCCCTCCCAGCCCCCCACCCCCATTTGGAAGTTGCCTTCAGATTAAGTTGGGGCCTTAATGTCTCTCAATTCCACCATACAGACAACTTCAAATAATCCAGAACTGGAGCCCTAAACATTTGCACATTAAGCTGGAACAGGGTCCCTACCCATGTCCTCACCAAATTCTGTTGGCTCCTTGTCTCTGAGCATACCAATTTAAAAATCCCTTTTCCCATCTTCACACCTCTCCATGGCCTTGCTGCACCTTGTTCTGTAATCCTCTGTTTTGTTACAACATCCTGGGCTAGGGCATGGTCAATTTCAGCCTGCCTTGACTTGGAGTTGCAACACAATTGAATTAACCAATAATTCTTAGAAAAATATCCAAAGGGTTTGACCTTTGGCTGCCCAATAATTACAGTCACCAGGTTTGTAAATGTAAACACAATTTATAACAAGAACTATAATGAATTATGCAGCGAATACAATTGGTTAACTATTATCTAATTCCTAATCCCCCCCTTTAAGTTGCCCCCACCCTCTCTCTGTATATATACATGACAAACAAACACAAAGGGGAAGAGAGGGGTGAAAATAATAAGTGAAGTAAAAAGATAAGAGTCTTTGTTTCAGATGGTTGTTTCTAGTACCTTTCTTCAATCTAGGCTTCCAGGTCACAATCTCTGCTTTCCAGTCTGTAATGGTTTTCACTGTATATTCATTCATTCATGTTCTCGATAGGTTCAGGAGGACTGCAGCTCACCATATTTCTGAAGAGAGGGAGAGATCGAGAGCAGGCTCTCACAGCTCCTCCTTCTTCAGCATCCAGGACCCAATTGAGCTCCATGTGTCTCTGAAAATCATTCCACTTGAATGGGACCCAACCACCACCTGTTACAGGGTAGAATATGGTCTTCTGGCCATTCATTGACCATCAGTCTGAGTTATGCTGTCTAAAGCTAGCAGAGTGTACTATGTGATAACGATTGAATTCCTCATTCTCTCTGCTGCTTGACTTAAAAGTATATGTCCATTAAGCATCTATGGATCAAAATGATAACAGGCAAAATTAAAGAAAGGGGAAACAAGGGAATAAACAGGAAGGACCCTTACAGTTTGTTAATACAAGATATACCTTTTTCACTATCAACTTCAGTCTTCTGCACTCTCCTACCTCCCTCTGCCTCATTGATTATAGCAGTATAGAATCCCTGCAGTGTAGAAGGAGGCTATTTGGCCCTGCACATCTGCACTGACCCTCTGAAAGAGCACCCTAGCTAGGCCTATTCCCCCGCCTTATCCCCAGAACCCAGTAATCCCACCTATCCTTTTGAACACCAAGGAGCAATTTAGCATGGCCAATCCACCTAACCTGCACATCTTTGGAACGTTGGAGGAAACCGGAGCACCCAGAGGAAAACCATATTGACAAGGAGAGAATGTGCAAACCCCACATAGTCACCCAAGGCTGGAATTGAACCTAGGTCCCTGGCGCTGTGAGGCAGCAGTGCTAACATCTGTGCCATCGTGCCACCCAAGAGGAGAGTGCTCATTCAGCATGCTACATATTCTGGAACTCTCTTCATAAACCTCTTTGTTTTGCTACCTCTTCTGCCTTCATAAACATTCGCCTGAAAATATTGCTTAAAACTTGTAAAGCACTTTGCGATATTTTACATGAAAGGTACTGTGTAAAAATTAATTCCTCATATATGAGTTTCCCCACTTTCTGGAATACGTGGCTATTTTAGTGTACTGTTGGCTTGTGTTGTTCAACATGACCAACATATAAGTTACGATGCCAATTTTGCTTTTACTGCCTGACTATTATAATAAATTCAACATGTTATACTAATGGTCTGATGAAGAACTAACCTAACCAGTCTTAAGGCTGGCAGAATTCAATGGCTTAGGTCTGAACTTTTGATTAAGATCAATGGCTTATCTTCAGAACTGTTGACAAAACGTCATTGACCTGAAACGTTGGGCGAACAACCGGACGTGTGTTTTTCATCGGCAGAGGGGGCCCGCCGACAGGATTTTCTGGTCCCTTGGCTGTCAACAGGATTTCCCGTTGACTGCACCCCTCGTCGCCGGGAAACTCGTGTGCCGTCGGTGGGACCGGAATATCACGCCGGAGTGAACGGACGGTAAATTCCGCCCATGAATTCTGGTTCTCTCGGCACAAATGCTACCTAGTCTGTTAAGTGTTTCAAGCATTTTCTGTTTAAATTTCAAAATTGCTGCATCCGCAGTGCTTTGCTTTTTTTCTGAACCTCTGATGTCTGTGTTGTCAAATCAGGGCTTGCAAATAAGTTGTCATGCACTGATGCATAATATACAAATTATTTTTGTAATTACAAGCTGTAACCTTTTGTCTGAAGCAGTTGGTTTTCCAGTTCCCAAATGAGGTAACTTGTCCAGCAAGAATGATACCTGGTCTGACCACTTCCTCATCTCCCTTGCAATCCACAATGCCATTTCCCTCACCGGCCAGTATTGAAAAAAGTCTACTTCTCCCATGAATTATGTCTCTAATTCCCAGCTTTTTTTTCTGGTTCTGCGCTCATCATGGCAGCTCGACGATAGACATATAAAACCACTGTCAAACCTCTGTCTTTGACACCCCTGTTCCCAGCAAACCTGCCTATGTCTCTGCTACTCCTTTCCCTTCTTTTTACTCTCTGCTACCAACATCCCTCCGTTTTCTAACGGCAACCTTGAACCCTCATCATTTGGCAGTTTCTCCATACCTTTCCATTCTGCTTTTCAAACTCAATACTTCTGTGAGACGCGCTTCCCACAGCTTTAATCCTCTCAACATGCTATTCTTTGTCACTGAACTGCCCTTTCCACTTCTCATCGGACGTGACATTCTTCTCTTTTTCCAACAAGTACTATCCTTGTCCCCTTGAAAATGTTGGCATCAATCCTCTGTGCAAAAACTCACCAGCACCCATCTATCCACAATATTTATCACGCCATGTTTTCACTCATGTTATACAATGGTGCGACCTGCTATTACATTGCTGTTATTTGTTTCCTAAACTTACATAAATTCAGAATTGTCCTATGACTATGCTGGCTAGAAGATGATAGGAGTATGTTGATGTTTATATCATTATGTACACCAATAACAGGACTGCATTGACGGAAATTAGCAAATAAAAAGGAAGGGTGATTGTGTCTGTGTAATAATAATAATCATTATTGACACAAGTAGGCTTACATTAACATTACAATGAAGTTACTGTGAAAATCACCTAGTTCCCACACTCTGGTGCCTGTTCAGGTACACGGAGGGAGAATTCAGAATGTCCAATTCACCTAACAAGCACGTCTTTCGGGACTTATGGGAGGAAACCGGAGCACCCGGAGGAAACCCACGCAGACACAGGGAGAACGTGCAGACTCCGCACAGACAGTGACCCAAGCCGGGAATCGAACCTGAGACCGTGGCACTGTGAAGCAACAGTGCTAACCACTGTGTTACCATGGCGCTTGGCTTTGGATAAACTTCAAACAAAATGCATAGTAAATGGATTCAGCTGTTACCTTCAGTGACCAATAATGTATGTGGCTGGAAAACAATTGCTCCATTCACCTCTTCCAGTCCTTTAGGAATTGAAAGGGACTCGAGCAGAACTGTCTGTATGTAGGTGTATGTTATGACATCCGATTTATTGCCGACAATTAACCAGTTGATCAAAGTGGATCTAACACCTGCCCAGTATAGTTACACGTTTTGAATGAAATTTCTATTGACAACTGTGTTGCTCAAAGTAAAGTAATCATGTTTGAGGATGTAATTCTGAAATTTTCTGACATTAATTATCTGCAAGTATAGCAGGGGAGGCAGTATCCTTGGAAGAGGTGAAGACCAAGTGGGAGGAGGAGTTGGGGTCTGAGTTGGAGGAGGGGTGTGGTGTGAGATTCTGCCTAGGGTGAATGCAACTTCCTCATAAAATCAGAGCATCCCTACTGTGCAGAAAGAGGCCATTTGGCCCATCAATTCTGCATCGACCCTTCAAAAGACCACCCTACCTAGGCCCAATTCACCCCACCCTATTCCTGCAGCTCCACCCGAAAGGGCAATTTAGCATGACCAATCCACCTAACCTGCACGTCTTTGGACTGTGGGAGGAAGCTGGAGCACCCGGAGGAAACCCACACAGACGTGGGGAAAATGTGCAAACTCCACGCAGTCACCCAAAGTCAGAATCAAACCCTGGTCCCTGGCACTGTGAGACAGCAATGCTAACCACTGTGCCACCTTGCCAGCCCCTGACTGACAAAATAACAAAGGGCGAGAATTGATATTTCAGGATATACTGACCATGAAAAGATAAATCTGAACACGTTGTTGTAACCAATGGAACTAGGTCACAAAATGTCACGTTTAAAACAAAATCAAACTTTATTGTATGCAAAAGACATTAAATAAAATAAGCATTATTAAGTCAATAATACACATTATAACTATGTAGGGTATGCACTCAGTTTTACTTCTTACTTCCCTAAGATTTATCTTGTACTTAGAGTTATTCACTTGTTGGGACCAATAAACTGTATGCCACAATTCTGTAGAAACTTCTTTAATTCTCGTCAGTTCCAGCTATTCTCAGAGGTAGAACTTTCTTATATTACTGCTCGACTGTGAATGTCTAAGTCTCTAGTACTGGATATCTTCTCAATATCTCACAGCTAATTCTACATGCGGACCACTGTAGATTCATCCACTAGCTTTGAATTGGGCATTTTTTCTGTTCCCTCACAAAATTCAAACTGAGATTAAGCCTTAACTTCATTCCACACAGTGAATGAAGAAATTAGTTTTATGCTCTGTTTATAGTGCAGGCCTATACATTATTTACATTAGCTGTCTTCTCTGTTACTGAGCAAACTAGGAGTGGGGGGTGGGGGGGGGGGGGTGGGGGGTGGGGGGGGTGGGGGGTGGGGGGGGGGTGGGGGGGTGGGGGTGGGGGGGGGGGGTGGGGGGTGGGGGGGGGGGGTGTTCTCTGCAGTCGATCCCTGCATCTCCCATGAGAGATCCTCTCAAGCAGTGTTTTTCAAACTTTTCTGCCTGGGACCCATTTTTGCCAACTGCCCATCCTTCGGACCCATACCAGTCCACCTCCATGACCAATGCCAGCCGATCTGTGACCCGTGCTGGCTGACCTTAGAGACCCAATATTTTCACTTACTTTAATGTGACAGGTGAGCCTGCTGGGTCCTCATGATGTCACTCGCTTTGTTAGTCAGTGCTACATTTCTGAAAATGACTTCCGCTGATGATTTAAGATTTCACTGCCTCCGTTGAAAACAATAAAGAGGTTTGTCCTCTAACTCGTCATGTTTAGTCTTCAAAGGTCTTTGAAGTTTAAAGGGTTTTAAACTTTCAATTGCCAGTGCTTCCCTACATGTAACAAACATGGACTTTGAACCCTGATTTGCAGTGGAAGAATTCATTTTTTTAAAAAAAATTTAGAGTACCCAATTCATTTTTTCCAATTAAGGGGCAATTTAGCGTGGCCAATCCACCTAGCCTGCACATCTTTGGGTTGTGGGGGCGAAACCCACGCACACGGGGTGAATGTGCAAACTCCACACGGACAGTGCCCCAGAGCCGGGATCGAACCTGGGACCTCAGTGCCATGAGACAGCTGTGCTAACCACTGTGCCACCATGCTGCCCGTGGAAGAATTAATAACCCATACATCAAGTAATCATCTTTATCCTGCTTTGTTCCTGTTCTCAGCTTTTTCTTCATGGTTTGTTCACCAGAGCCCCAGGAGTTCACATCAGCACTGCTGGCAGCTACAAAATGGAGGAAACTCTCTGGCGCCCAGTGCACATGACAATAGCGTACGGGCACGTGATCTTCTCTCTGCCGCCGCTTCTGGTGGTACGACTCCATCATTTGATGAAAAAGACTGGCACTGGACAGCGCGCTGACGTCAGCAGGAGGCGGTCCCCCCCCATTGGTTGATGCACCACGCATGCATGGGATGGCCAGCAATCTTAAACGTCCGTCGCTGCCGGCATTTTTAAAAGCCGGTCGCAATGGTGAAGGCTGCGACTGAACACCGCGACCCTCCCGAAACCTGCCCCCGACCCACCCGCAAGCCACAATCCTGAGTTTGTAAACCCATGCTCTATAGAGCCAGCTCCTTACAACTTACTCCAATTCAAATTAAAATTACACCCTTCCTTGCTATGTGAGGTGAATATGAGGAAAGACTGGAGAAATGTCTACTTTTCAGCTTTGAAAGGAGGTAGCTGAAAAATTACGTTTCAAAGTTGTATAAGTTAGCAAAAAATTTAAAAGAGGTAAATAAAGAATATAACCTAAACTGTGACATAGAAGAAAATAGGTTCATATTAGTTAAAGTCAAATTCAGTATTTATGCCAGGTGCTTGGTGTTCACACAAAAATTGAACAACATTTTGTACAGCTTTCTGGGTAGTCGTGAACGCAGAAAAGCTGCAATTGTTTCGGAACAGTGATACTGTCTGTTATGGGCGAGGCGTTTTCAGAACCCCAAAATGTATCATGGAGTTCAACCAACCTCTCCCTTTAATGGATTTGTTGCTTTTCCGAGCACGCAGCTTTTTCCCTAGGTGTGGGATTACAATTATGGACATGTGGGTTTTAAACATAAAACACTGTTTATTCCATGAACTCAACTTAACATCTTAAATAAACATTGGATCTCTTAACACCCCTTACTTCAAAGATAACTCAGAAAATATTGCAACAGTAAATAATTCCTTAAAATGTTCCTTCAAACTTCCAAGAGACTTAACACCTTTAAACAAAATCACATCAGGTTAAAGGCTTCACTATTATAAGTTTAAATCACCCAAATGATCCAGAGATAGTCTTTCATGACAGATATCCAGTTCACTGCAAAACACAGACGTACACCCAGCTCTTTTCAAAACTGAAACTAAAAACCTGCAAAACTAGACTACAAAATGGCTGACCGGACCTCCGGCCCACCCACTCTCTGACATCACTGTTTTCTTAAAGGTACATTGCTTAAACATCCATGTCTTAAAAGTAAACTCACATGACACCTCCCCCCAAGAAAAAAAAATAAACCATCAACTTCAAGATGGTTTCATTTTTCACTTTTGCACCATCCACTAAGAAATGTACACAGTAAATATACCTTTTTGTTTTTCAAAAAAACCCACATGCAAACAGGGATAATAATATAGTCCATTTTCCTTTGTTCTTCTTCCTCCAACCGAACACCTTCTTGATTGACAGTCTCTTTGAACAAAGTCTCTGCACGATCAATCCATTCCTCTACTCCTCGGCATTTCTCTTCAGAATCAGATACTTTAGTTCAATCTGATAGAGCCCTTGCAATTCTCCAATACAGGAGCATTGGTTACCACAGCTTTCAGGCAGTCAAATGCCTGTTGAAAGTCCACTGTCCATTGAACTTTTTAACGTTTCTTCAGCAATTCCATCAGTGGAGTAACCATGCAACAAAACTTTTGCACAACTGTTCGATCAAATTCATTCATGCTAAGAAATCGTATTATTTCCCTTCGTCTTGAGGGTATCGGAAACTCCGCAAGGAAAGTGATTCGGGCTTCTCCAAATTCACTTTCGGCTCGGTTCATCACCAAATCTGCCTCCTGAATTCAATTGAAGAACTCCATACGATGTTTTAAATGTTCTTTCCATGTCTGGAAATTGGAAATAAAAGCAGATTGTCCCACTTTCTCAATGCAATCCCTCAAATGTGGGATAGGATAAGGGTCCGTTTTTGTAACTGCATTCACCTTTCGATAGTCCACACACAACCGTTGGGTACCGTCTGGTTTAGGTACCATCACTATGGGTGAGCTCCATTGGCTGCAACACACTTCAATTATGCCATTCTTCAGCATACTCTCAATCTCTCTGTTAACCTGTGCCAATTTTAAAGGGTTAAGTCTATATGGATGTTGTTTGATAGGAACAGCATTTCCCACATCTATATCATGTATAGCCATTTTAGTACTTCCCAATTTATGTCTACAAACTTGCCCATGTGATATCAATAACAATTCAGGTCAGTTTGTTTTTCCTCTGGAAGGTAACTTAACATTTCATCCCAATTTTTAAGAACATCCTCATTTTCCAATTTAATTTGAGGTATGTCAAATTCACAGTCATCTGGATTTGGTTTGTCACTTTAAGTTAGAACCATTAAAACCTTATTTTTCTCTCCTTCCCTTTCAAAGTACCTTTTAAGCATATTCACATGACACACTCGGTGAGTCTTCCTTCTATCTGGTGTTTTTACCGCAGAATTCACCTCACTTAATTTCCTTTCAATCTGATACGATCCACAAAACCTAGCTTTTAAAGGCTCCCCTACCACTGGTAACAACACTAAAGCTTTATCCCCACTGGCAAAACTACGAACTTTGGATTTCTTGTCCGCTTCCCGTTTCATCACATTTTGTACAACTTTCAAATGTTGTCTAGCCAATTCACCTGCTCTATTTAATCGTTCCCTAAAATTTGACACGTAATCCAATAGTGTAATTTCCGATTTCTCACCCACCAATTTTTCCTTAATCAATTTAAGTGGTCCTCTTACCTCATGACCAAAAATTAGTTCAAAAGGACTAAATTTGGTAGACTCATTTGGGGCATCCCTAATTGCAAACAACACAAATGGGATTCCTTTATCCCAATCCTCTGGATAATCTTGACAATACGCCCTCAACATTGTCTTTAATGTCTGATGCCACCTTTCTAACGCTCCCTGCGATTCTGGATGCTACGCAGTTGATTTAAATTGTTTTATTCCTAAGTTATCCATAACTTCTTTGAATAACTTTGAAGTAAAATTTGATCCTTGATCCGATTGAATTTCTGTTGGTAATCCATATCTAGTAAAGAATTTAAGTAACTCCTCCACAATCCTTTTAGCTGTAATATTACATACTGGAATGGCCTCTGGAAACCTAGTAGACACATCCATTACAGTCAAAAGATATTGATTCCCACTTTTTGTTTTAGGAAGCGGTCCTACAAAATCGATTCCTTGTAAAATGTTCCTCAAATGCTGGAATGGGTATTAAGGGTGCTGGTTCTATCACTGCTTGAGGTTTCCCTATCACTTGACATGTGTGACATGATTGGCAAAATTTAACTACATCTTTATGTAGTCCAGGCCAATAACAATGTTTCGGGAATTTAGCTTGAGTTTTCCTGATTCCCAAATGACCTCCCACTGATACCTCATGTGCAACTCGCAACACCTCCTTACTATACCCTACTGGCAATACTACTTGATGAACTTCTGCCCACTTTTCATCTGCCTGCATATGTACAGGTCTCCATTTTATCATCAAGACATCACTTTTACGGTAATAACACTCTGGTATACTCTCAGATTCCTCTTCCGCATATGCTTTCTGATATATCCGTTTTATTTCTACATCTTTCTGTTGTAACTCCTCCAATTTTCCTGAACTAAAAATATCCGCCTCATCCTCCACCTGTTCTTGTTCTTTTTCAACCATCTGATCAAAAATCGTTTCTGATAATTGCACTTCAACTTCATCTTCACTCTTTGATTTCTCTTCTTGTCTTAACCTGTGACTTTGCGATCTTGTTACTACACAATCCGGAAAAATCCCAGGATATTCGTCCTTCAACACTTCAGTTGACTGATTTTCCACTGGCTTATCAACCACAGTAGGCATCACTCCCACCTGCGATCCAGCTATATCATTACCCAAGATTAACTGTATTCCTGGACAAGATAGTTTATCTATTACTCCTACTACCACTTCACCACTCTTCACTGGACTTTCCAACCTTGCCTTATATAATGGAACGCTACTCCTCTCACCCTGAATTCCACATATCACCACTTTTTCTGGCAACATTTTTCCCAAACTACATAATTCTTCATCTCTTACCATTAAAGATTGACTAGCCCCTGTATCTCTTAAAATTGTGACTTCCTTATCTGCTCCTCCTGATACACATGAGTAAACTTTACTCACACAAGTAAATTCTTTAAAGACATCTGGCACCTTCTTAAACAGGCTGTACAATTGTTTGCACCTCCTTCGCTTCCCTTGGGCTTTCCTTTACCAAGCTAACAAACCCCACTGTCTTATCCTGCTTTACCACATCAGCCTTCCCAGTGCTTTTCTTCAACCACCAACACTGTGACTTTACATGCCCTAGTTTATAACAGTGAAAACATTTGAAACTTTTCATTTATTTTCCACCCTCCTGGATTTCTTTTTTAATCTGAGGTACACTCTCTTTATTGTCTCCCATCAGATCACCTTTACCTTTACCACTTGAGTATTTCTCACGTCCCCAGTTTCTATCCCTCACCGGCTGAAACTGATGTCGAAAACCAATCTTTGATTTATGAACTAATTCATAATCATCTGCCATTTCCGCTGCTAATCTCGCAGTTTTAACTCTCAGTTCTTCCACATGAGTTCTCACTACATCAGGAATTGTATTTTTAAACTCCTCCAAAAGTATAATTTCTCTGAGAGCTTCATATGTTTGGTCTATTTTCAAAGCCCTTATCCACCTATCAAAATTATTCTATTTGAGCCTTTCAAACTCCATGTATGTTTGACCAAATTCTTTCCTTAAATTTCTAAACCTTTGTCTGTAAGCTTCAGGCACTAGCTCATATGCACTTAAGATGGATTTTTTCACCTCCTCATACGTTCCAGATACCTCATCCGGGAGTGATGCAAACACTTCACTAGCTCTACCTACCAGCTTTGTTTGAATTAGTAACACCCACATGTCCTGTGGCCATTTCATTTGTTTAGCTACCTTCTCAAATGAAATGAAAAAGGCTTCCACTTCTCATCAAACCTTGGCAATGCTTGGACATATTTAAATAGATTCCCACCAAGCCTTCGACTATGACTCTCTTTCTCACTATCCTCATCACTATCGTCCAACTGTACGTTTCCCTTTACGTCTGCCAATTTTAACTGATTGTCATGTTTCATGGCCATTTTCTGAAGTTCAAACTCCCTCTCTTTATCTTTTTCCCTGATCTGTATCTCCCTTTCGTTTTTGTTTAGTTCTGCTCGGGCTATTCTTTCTTTTCTCCTTTCTTCTTTCTCCTTTTCCTTTTCCTCTCTCTCTTTTTCTCTTTCTTTTTCCTCTCTCCCTCTTTCTTTTTCCTCTCTCTCTCGTTCTCTTTCTGTTTCCTCTCTCTCACTCTCGTCTGCCAGCTGCTTTAATTCTTTCTCATGTTCCATTTGTATAATTTGCAACTGAATTTTTGCCATTTCCAATGAGTCAAACTCTATCTCAGGCAACTTTAAATGCTTAACCACCGCCATAATTACCTCATCTTTTCACATTTTGTCAGGTAATGTTAACTGCAATGTTCTTGCCAGATCTAACAGTCTGCTTTTCGTTTCTGTCCGCAAAGTACTATGTGTGACATTCTCCTCCCCAAAAAGCTCTGAGCCTCTGAAAGAGCCATTGTTCACAACACTCTCCCCACCTAAACTAAAATACCACACCGGAAATGCAACAATCCTTCACTTTCTTTAAGTTCACAAAAGCCAATCCAATAGATAGACTTTTATCCCCCTCGAGCCCCCAATTGTTATGGGCGAGGCGTTTTCAGAACCCCAAAATGTATCATGGAGTTCAACCAACCTCTCCCTTTAATGGATTTGTTGCTTTTCCGAGCACGCAGCTTTTTCCCTAGGTGTGGGATTACAATTATGGACATGTGGGTTTTAAACATAAAACACTGTTTATTCCATGAACTCAACTTAACATCTTAAATAAACATTGGATCTCTTAACACCCCTTACTTCAAAGATAACTCAGAAAATATTGCAACAGTAAATAATTCCTTAAAATGTTCCTTCAAACTTCCAAGAGACTTAACACCTTTAAATAAAATCACAGCAGGTTAAAGGCTTCACTATTATAAGTTTAAATCACCCAAATGATCCAGAGATAGTCTTTCATGGCAGATATCCAGTTCACTGCAAAACACAGACACACACCCAGCTCTTTACAAAACTGAAACTAAAAACCTGCAAAACTAAACTGCAAAATGGCTGACCTGACCTCAACCCCACCCACTCTCTGACATCCCTGTTTTCTTAAAGGTACATTGCTTAAACATCCATGTCTTAAAAGTACCCTCACATAACACTGTCATAGAGAGGCATTTGTCTAGGTGGTTGAGCTAAGATGGATTTAATGGTCATCCTCAAATATATCTAAGTTATGATGATGTGAACAAATTCAAGACTAATATCAGGCAGCAGCCCAGTCAAATTTCCACAATGCAACCTGTACAGGATTCCATAACCTGCTCAAAAAGATTACCTTCTCAACAATTTCCTCGTGCCCAAAGATCCTCATTTTCTAGTTCAATGATAAGACATGCATTTTATGCCAATCATAATCTTTATTAGTGTCATAAGTAGACTTACATTAATACTGAAATGAAGTTACTGTGAAATCCCCTTGTCACCAGACTCTGGCGCCTGTTCAGGTACACAGAGGGAGAATTCAGAATGTCTAAATTACCTAACAGCACGTCTTTCGGGACTTGTGGGAGGAAACCGGAGCACTCGGAGGAAATCCATGCAGACAGCATTGCAGACGCCGCACAGACAGTGACCCAAGCCGGGATTCGAACCTGGGACCCTGGCACTGTGAAGCAACAGTGATAACCACTGTGCTACCGCGTCGCCCTATAGAGCAGTTTAAGATAGTGCACATTTATACAGTGCCTTTCCCCGTGTCCCAAAGTGCTTTACGTCCAAAGAAGTAGCTTGACATGTGGCTGTCAATGAAACAAATTGTGTTCATCTATTTTGGTTTATTTGAGGGATAAATGAGGGACAGTGGAAGGAGTCGCCTACTGTTCTCCAAATAGTGCCATGGTCATCTGATGGTGCAGTTAAGAAGCTCCATCGGAAAGATTGCCAGTACAGCGCTCCTCCAGTACTGCAGTGAAGTGGCAACCTAAACTATGTGCTTGTGGTTATCATAGAATTTACAGTGCAGAAGGAGGCCATTCGGCCCATCGAGTCTGCACCGGCTC
This sequence comes from Scyliorhinus torazame, assembly GCF_047496885.1. Taxonomy (NCBI): domain Eukaryota; kingdom Metazoa; phylum Chordata; class Chondrichthyes; order Carcharhiniformes; family Scyliorhinidae; genus Scyliorhinus; species Scyliorhinus torazame. Next base: position 68,912,391 of record NC_092714.1, on the reverse strand, counting down.
TTGGAAAGAGCACCCTACACCGGTCCACACCTCCCCCCTATCCCCATTACCCAGTAACCCCACCCAACCCTAAGGGCAATTTTGGACACTAAGGGCAATTTATCATGGCCAATCCACCTAACCTGCACATCTTTGGACTGTGGGAGGAAACCGGAGCACCCAGAGGAAACCCACGCACACACGGGGAGGATGTGCAGACTCCGCACAGACAGTGACCCAAGCCGGAATCGAACCTGGGACCCTGGAGCTGTGAAGCAATTGTGCTATCCACAATGCTACCGTGCTGCCCTGGTGATCCAGGGAGATGTCACTACAGGTTCGCCGGTAGCTCCTGCCGGCTGGCTCCACCCAGGGAGAACTGTATAAATATGCATGACTTCCAGTGCCCTGCCATTTCGCCAGCTGCAGCAGGAGGCCACGCATCTGACTGTAATAAAGCCACAGTTGTACCCAACTTTAGTCTTTGTGCAATTGACCGTGCATCAATTTATTACAGTCAGATTTGCCACAGAATGGATATCCGAATTAAGCCCGATCGCCTGCAGCTGGATCCTCGCTCGCCCGACGCCAGGAAAGACTTTACTCACTGGCTAGCATGTTTCAAGGCTTACATCAACGCGGTGGACCCCGTGCCAACGGAGGCTCAGAAGATAAATGTCATGTACTCCAGACTGAGCTCCAGCGTGTTCCCATTGATCCAAGATGCCACGACTTACACAAAAGCGATGGAACTCCTCAAAGAACACTACACACAGAAGGCGAACACGCTCTTCGCCAGGCATGTACTTGCCACCCGCTCGCAACTACCTGGTGAGTCCATCGAAGACTTCTGGCGGGCCCTAATTCCACGTGTCCAGGACTGTGACTGTCAGGCCGTCACGGCCGCCGAACACATGAATCTCCTCATGCGCGATGCCTTCCTGACGGGGATTGCGTCGGACCGCATCCAAGAACGATTGCTGGAAGGTGCCACGCTCGAACTGGCGGAGACGAAAACCTTGACGCTCTCCATGACGGTCGCATCCCATAACGTACAATCGTACCTCTCCCGCCGCGCTGCCCACCCTTCTTTCACTTCCTACCCCTCCTGGACCCCGCCGATGACCTCCTCAGCCGGGGCCCTGCCTTCGCAATACGCCTGCGTCGCACGCCAATCCGCACACCCCGGGGGTCCCCGCTGCTACTTCTGCGGTCAGCAGAAGCACCCCCGCCAACACTGCCCGGCCCGCACTGCAGTTTGTAAAGCCTGCAGTAAAAAGGGCCACTTCGTGGCTGTGTGCCAGGCCCGCGCAGTCGCTGCGATCGTGCCCACTATCGCCGCCTCCCCCATGCCAGACGCACAATGGGAGCTGCCATCTTCGCCTCCCGGGTCCATGTGCGACCAATGGGCACCGCTATCTTGTCCCGACCCCACAATGTGCACACAATGGGCGCCGCCATCTTGTCCCGACCCCGCAATGTGCGCACCCTGGGCGCCGCCTGTAGCCACTTAAAATGGCCAACTCCCGATTCAAAATGGCGAACGGCAAAGGCTGATGGGAAAGTCAGCCAACAGGACAAAAACGAGCAGCTGCAGGTTGGCTGTGTATTTACCTCTGGAAAGGCCAGACAAGATCGATACCAGCAACCATGAGCATAACAAAACACCAGCCATCTGCATACTAATGAGCAATCCCCGGGAACAATAAGCAACATTTAGACACACAAAGCAAAACCAGACTCTTCGGTGCCAGCAGAAACCTACACAAAAGGAGGTGAACGACCACCTCAAGACCGCCCATCGATCAGGGAACCGCTCCAGCATTGGAGAAAATCAAACCAAGCGATTGGGACAAAGTCCAATCACTTGGGACCAGGTACAGGGTCCGCCCCGAAAGGCGGGAAGCCCCTGGGAACTATATGAATTGAGCCCAAGTTCAAGTTGCTCTCTTCTCCAGCTCTTCACCACCGCTTCTCCAGCTCTTCACTCTTCAGCAGCTGGTTCAAACTGTAAGTCTTACTTCAACTCTCGCTACGAGATAGGCGCTCATAGCTACCAATCTGTACCAACTTCGAATCCCGCAGGCTCAGAACCCGAATGAAAGGCCATTCGTTTCCCTGACCTGGTGGGCCAGTTCCAAGTTAAGAATTGACCTGTTAGCTGTAGAAGTAGCTTAGACGTAGAATTTGTGCATGAGTAGCGATTACTGTGTATAATAAATGTGCTTTGATTTAAATCTTACTAATCGGTGTATCGGATTATTGATCATTACTCGGACTTGAACCACGTGGCGGTATCATAAAGATACCTGGCGACTCAAGAGCAAAGGTGATAAAACAGAGCAATTAAACTAAGGCAAAGTTAGCAACACGCCATCTTGTCCCGACCCCGCAATGTGCGCACCATGGGCGCCGCCACCTTGTTCCCCACAGGGTCCCCGGACATCTCGACATCGGAACCGCACCCGCTCGCAACCCGAAGCATCCGCTTGCTAGCCGCAGCTCGCTTCGATGACGCTGGACCAATCTCGCCCGCACAACCTGGCCACCGCGTCGACGACGGTTAAAATCAACAGCCACGCGACCTCGTGCCTGCTGGACTCCGGGAGCACCGAAAGCTTCATTCACCCAGATACGGTAAGGTGCTGCTCCCTCGCGGTCCACCCTGCCAATCAAAGGATCTCCCTAGCCTCCGGATCCCACTCCGTCCCGATCCGAGGCTTTTGTACAGTCACCCTCATGGTCCAGGGCGTAGAATTTAGTAACGTACACCTCTATGTCCTTCCTAATCTCTGCGCTGCACTCCTGTTGGGCCTGGACTTCCAGTGCAACCTGCAGAGCCTCACCCTCAAATTCGGCGGGCCCTTACCCCCCCTTACCGTTTGTGGCCTTGCGACCCTCAAGGTCGATCCCCCCCTCCCTTTTTGCAAACCTAACTGCGGATTGCAAGCCCGTTGCCACTCGGAGCAGACCGTATAGCACCCAGGACAAGACCTTCATCAGGTCCGAAGTCCAGCGGCTGCTTAAGGATGGTATTATCGAGGCCAGCAACAGCCCCTGGAGAGCCCAAGTGGTAGTGGTTAAAAGTGGGGAGAAACACAGGATGGTCGTGGACTACAGCCAGACCATCAATCGGTACATGCAGCTCATGCGTACCCCCTCCCACGCATATCTGATATGGTCAATCAGATTGCGCAGTACCGGGTCTTCTCAACAATTGACCTGAAATTCGCCTACCACCAGCTCCCCATCCGGAAGTCGGACCATCCATACACGGCCTTCGAGGCGGACGGTCGCCTCTACCACTTCCTTAGGGTCCCTTTCGGTGTCACAAATGGGGTCTCGGTCTTCCAAAGAGAGATGGACCGAATGGTCGACCAGTACGGTTTGCGGGCCACCTTTCCATATTTAGATAATGTCACCATCTGCGGCCATGACCAGCAGGACCACGATGCTAACCTCGATAAATTCCTCCGCACTGCCACCCTTCTCAACCTGACCTACAACAAAGAGTAGAGTACCTCATACGCTGCAGGAAAGGATGTCCCGAAGCGTGGTACATTGGTGAGACCATGCAGACGCAGCGACTACGAATGAACGGACACCGCGCGACAATCACCAGGCAGGAATGTTCCCTTCCAGTCGGGGAACACTTCAGCAGTCAAGGGCATTCAGCCTCTGATCTCTGGGTAAGCGTTCTCCAAGGCGGCCTTCAGGACGCGCGACAACACAGAATCATCGAGCAGAAACTTATAGCCAAGTTCCGCACACATGAGTGCTGCCTCAACCGGGACCTGGGATTCATGTCGCATTACATTCATCCCCCACCATCTGGCCTGCTAAATCCTACCAACTGTCCTGGCTTGACACAATTCACACCTCTTTAACCTGGGGTTACCCCATCTCTGGATCTGTAAAGATTTAATCACCTGCTAATGCTCACATTCCAAGCATTGTCTGGCAGCTTTGAATTTGTCTATATATGTGTTTCTGGAACATACCTCTTCATTCACCTGAGGAAGGAGCAGTGCTCCGAAAGCTTGTGACATCGAAACAAACCTGTTGGACTTTAACCTGGTGTTGTAAGACTTCTTACTGTGCTCACCCCAGTCCAACGCCGACATCTCCACATCATTACAACAAAGAGAAGTGTGTGTTCAGCACGACCCGGTTAGCCATTCTCGGCTATGTAGTCCAAAATGGCCTTCTCGGGCCCGACCCCAACCGCATGCTCATGGAACTTCCCCTCCCCCACTGCCCCAAGGCCCTCAAATGCTGCCTGGGGTTCTTTTCCTACTACGCTCAGTGGGTCCCAAACTATGCGGACAAGGCCCGCCCACTCATTCAGTCCACCCAATACCCCCTTGCGGCCGAGGCACAACACGCTTTCGCCCGCATCAGAGCAGACATTACCAAGGCCGGGATGCGCGCAGTGGACGAGTCACTGCCTTTCCAAGTAGAAAGCGACGCTTCAGACGTCGCCCTTGCCGCCACTCTAAACCAGGCAGGCAGACCCGTGGCATTCTTTTCCCGCACCCTTCATGCCTCTGAAATTCGACACTCATCCGTCGAGAAGGAGGCTCAAACTATCGTTGAAGCTGTGCGGCATTGGAGGCATTACCTGGCCGGTAAGAGATTCACTCTCCTCACTGACCAACGGTCGGTAGCCTTCATATTCAATAACACACAGCGGGGCAAGATCAAAAATGATAAAATCTTGTGGTGGAGAATCGAGCTCTCTGCCTATAATAACGAGCTCTTGTATCGCCCCGGTAAACTCAACGAGCCCCCAGACGCCCTCTCCTGAGGTACATGTGCCAGTGCACAAGTGGACCAACCGGATCCGAACCCTACACAACAGCCTTTGTCACCCGGGGGTCACTCGATTGTACCATCTGGTCAAAGCTCGCAATCTGCCCTACTCCGTCGAGGAAGTAAGGACAGTCACCAGGGACTGCCAGGTCTGTGCGGAGTGCAAGCCGCACTTCTACCGGCCAGACCGTGCGCGCCTGGTGAAGCCTTCCCACCCCTTTGAGCGCCTCAGCGTGGATTTCAAAGGGCCCCTCCCCGCCACCGACCGTAACACGTATATTCTCAGTGTGGTCGATGGGTACTCCAGATTCCCCTTCGCCATCCCATGCCCCCCGATATGACGTCTGCCACCGTCATCAAGACCCTCAGCACCATCTTCGCTCTGTTCGGTTTCCCCGCCTACATCCACAGTGACAGGGGATCCTCATTCATGAGCGAGGAGCTGCATCAGTTCCTGTTCAGCAGGGGTATCCCCTACAGAAGGACGACCAGCTACAACCCCCGGGGAAACAGGCAAGTAGAACGGGAGAATGGGATGGTTTGGAGGGCCGTCCAGCTGGCCCTACGGTCCAGGAACCTCCCAGCCTCTCGCTGGCAGGAGTCCTCCCTGACGCTCTGCACTCCATCTGGTCACTATTGTGCACCGCCACTAATAACACACCCCATGAACATGTTTTTAGCTTCCCCAGGAAGTCCACATCAGGTGTGTCGCTCCCGACTTGGCTCGCTGCTCCAGGCTGATCCTTCTCCGTAGGCACAAGGCGGACCCCTTGGTGGACAGGGTTCACCTGCTCCACGCCAACCCTCAATATGCCTACGTTAGTTCCCCGACGGCTACCAAGATACTGTCTCACTCAGGGACCTGGCACCGTCAGGTTCCACCCCAACCCCCCCCCCAACCAATGCGCCCCCCCCCCCCACCCACCTCCCACCGCACCGCCAATACCAGACAACCTCCCCTTTTCCGCACAAGAGGACGAAGAGGACTTCTGCACGCTCCCGGAGTTCCCCGTGACTGGCCAGCATCAGAACCGCCACCACCGCCATCGGGGCCACCTTCACCACCGCCAGCACCGACTTCGCCGCCACCATTACGCCGATCCCAACGAAGCACCAAAGCACCGGACCGGCTGAACCTTTGACGGACTCTGGACCGTCAACATGGACTTTTCTGTTTAGCACAGGGCTAAATCGCTGGCTTTGAAAGCAGACCAAGGCAGGCCAGCAGCACAGTTCAATTCCCGTAACAGCCTCCCCGAACAGGCGCTGGAATGTAGCGACTAGGGGCTTTTCACAGTAACTTCATTGAAGCCTACTTGTGACAAGCGATTTTCATTTCATTTCTTTCCCTACCACTGTACATATTTCCACCAATTGTATATAGTTTCACGTCACCCCCGCCGGACTCATTTTTGATGTGGCGATGCTGGCGTTGGACTGGGGTGAGCACAGTAAGAAGTCTTACAACACCAGGTTAAAGTCCAACAGGTTTGTTTCGATGTCACTAGCTTTCGGAGCGCTGCTCCTTCCTCAGGTGAATGAAGAGGTATGCTCCAGAAACACATATATAGACAGATTCAAAGATGCCAGACAATGCTTGGAATGCGAGCATTAGCAGGTGATTAAATCTTTACAGATCCAGAGATGGGGTAACCCCAGGTTAAAGAGGTGTGAATTGTGTCAAGCCAGGACAGTTGGTAGGATTTTGCAGGCCAGATGGTGGGGGATGAATGTAATGCGACATGAATCCCACGTCCCGGTTGAGGCCGCACTCATGTGTGCGGAACTTGGCTATAAACTTCTGCTCGGCGATTCTGCGTTGTTGCACGATCTGAAGGCCGCCTTGGAGAACGCTTAACCGGAGATCAGAGGCTGAATGCCCTTGACTGCTGAAGTGTTCCCCGACTGGAAGGGAACATTCCTGCCTGGTGATTGTCGCGCGATGTCCGTTCATTCGTTGTCGCAGCGTCTGCATGGTCTCGCCAATGTACCACGCTTCGGGACATCCTTTCCTGCAGCGTATGAGGTAGACAACGTTGGCCGAGTCGCACAAGTATGTACCGCGTACCTGGTGGGTGGTGTTCTCACGTGTAATGGTGGTATCCATGTCGATGATCTGGCACGTCTTGCAGAGATTGCCATGGCAGGGTTGTATGGTGTCATGGTCACTGTTCTGAAGGCTGGGTAGTTTGCTGCAAACAATGGTTTGTTTGAGGTTGTGCGGTTGTTTGAAGGCAAGTAGTGGGGGTGTGGGAATGACCGTGGCACTCATTTTTAACAGGGGGTGATCCACTGTAATTGGAGATGTAAGGTAGGACCTGTACTACAGGTTCGCCGGTAGCTCCTGCCGGCTGGCTCTGCCCAGGGAGAACTGTATAAATATGCATGACCTCCAGTGCCCTGCCATTTCGCCAGCTGCAGCAGGAGGCCACACATCTGACTGTAATAAAGCCACAGTTGTACCCAACTTTAGTCTTTGTGCAATTGATCGTGCATCAGTGCTCAAATCTGTGGAGTAAGGTTTGAACCTAAAATCTGTTGATTCAGAGGAGTGGGGTACCCACCTCCACCTCAGTAGTGTGAGTTGAATTGTAAATTTATTACAACCGCAAGTTTCCTTTTTATTCCTATGAATTGATTTTAAGTTGCATAAATTCATCCACGTCCAAATCATGTCTGCTGACCATTTTGATTTAGATTTTTTAAACATTATTTGCGGAAAGCGGTGAATGGTACCAGAGACAGTCATACTATCCCACAGCGACTATGTGACAACATAGAATTTTAATGTGCATAATGCCAGGATCCCAATGCTTTCCATATTAACGAACAAAGAACCCGTCTCACAACAGCAGAAACGAAATAAAAATTCCCATGAGGCAGGATTACGATCACTCGATTTTTTTTTGTCGTCAGATGTCTCCGCCCGCTGAGCTTCTCTCGCCCCTTTAACAGAGCCAATTACCTGAGAGAGGGAAAGTCTTCCTGGGCGCTTCCGCCTGTTTTCTGCAGCAAGGGAACAGAAACTTCCCAAGTGTGGCCGTTAAAGCTGGCTTTGGGGTTTTTCCACGCCCGCGCGTAAAAAAAAAAGGGGGATTTCTGGGAGTTGCCAAAGTTTTTGGTTTAATAAAAAGTTTGGTGTTTCAGTCTGGAGTTTGCTCATGTTGCAAAAAGTGCCATCTGGAGACAGAGTGAGGTGTTGGAAGGGCTCCAGTTGAGAGAGAGAGCGAGATATTCCTTTTCTTCCGAGTTTGAGGAGTGTTTGCCAGGAAGGCAGGACCTCGGTGAGGATGGAGCACTCGGTGTGGCTGCTGCTGCTGCTGGTGAATTGGGGTAAGTTGTAAGGAACAGGCTTCAGCGAGGATCCCTCATGAGAGAGGCTGGGATTGACCGCGGAGACCCCCTCTCCTTCACCGGGGAGAGACTGCCCCCCCCCCCCCCCTCACCGGGAGACACTCGCCCCCCCCCCCCCCCCCCGCTCACCCGGGAGACACTCGCCCCCCCCCCCTCTCTCCTCACCGGGAGACATTCGCCCCCCCCCCCCCTCACCCGGGAGACACTCGCCCCCCCCCCCCCCTCACCCGGGAGACACTCGCCCCCTCCCCCCCCCTCACCCGGGAGACACTCGTGTCCCCGTCCCCGTCCCCCCCACCTGAGAGACACTCGCCCCCCCCCCCCCCCCCACCTGAGAGCCACTCGTCCCCCCCCCCCACCTGAGAGACACTCGTCCCCCCCTCACCGGGAGACACTCCCCCCCCCCCCCCCCCCACCTGAGAGACACTCGTCACCCCCCCCCCCTCACCGGGAGACACTCGTCACCCCCCCCCCTCACCGGGAGACACTCGTCACCCCCCCCTCACCGGGAGACACTCGTCCCCCCCCACCCTCACCGGGAGACACTCGTCCCCCCCCCCCTCACCGGGAGACACTCGTTTCCCCCCCCCTCACCGGGAGACACTCGTTCCCCCCCCCCCCCCCCCCTCACCGGGAGACACTCGTTCCCCCCCCCCCTCACCCCGGGAGACACTCGCCCCCCCTCACCCGGGAGACACTCGCCCCCCTCACCCGGGAGACACTCGCCCCCCTCACCCGGGAGACACTCTGCCCCCCTCACCCGGGAGACACTCCCCCCCCCCCCCCCCCCCCACCCGGGAGACACTCGCCCCCCCCCTCACCCGGAGACACTCGCCACACCCTCACCCGGGAGACACTCGCCCCCCCCCTCACCCGGGAGACACTCGTCCCCCCCTCACCCGGGAGACACTCGCCCCCCCCCCTCACCCGGGAGACACTCGCGCCCCCCCCTCACCCGGGAGACACTCGCCCCCCCCCTCACCCGGGAGACACTCGCCCCCTCACCCGGGAGACACTCGCCCCCTCGCCGGGAGACACTCGCGCCCCCTCACCCGGGAGACACTCGCCCCCCTCTCCCGGGAGACACTCGCCCCCCTCACCCGGAGACACTCGCCCCCTCACCCGGAGACACTCGCCCCCTCACCGGGAGACACTCGCCCCCCTCACCCGGGAGACACTCGCCCACCCTCACCCGGGAGACACTCGCTGCCCCTCGCCCGGGAGACACTCGCTGGCCCCCTCGCCCGGGAGACACTCGCTGCCCCCTCGCCCGGGAGACACTCGCTGGCCCCCTCGCCCGGGAGACACTCGCTGCCCCCTCGCCCGGGAGACACTCGCTGGCCCCTCGCCCGGGAGACACTCGCTGGCCCCTCGCCCTGGGAGACACTCGCTGGCCCCTCGCCCGGGAGACACTCGCTGGCCCCTCGCCCGGGAGACACTCGCTGGCCCCTCGCCCGGGAGACACTCGCTGGCCCCTCGCCCGGGAGACACTCGCTGGCCCTCGCCCGGGAGACACTCGCTGGCCCCTCGCCCGGGAGACACTCGGCTGGCCCCTCGCCCGGGAGACACTCGCTGGCCCCTCGCCCGGGAGACACTCGCTGGCCCCTCGCCCGGGAGACACTCGCTGGCCCCTCGCCCGGGAGACACTCGCTGGCCCCCTCGCCCGGGAGACACTCGCTGGCCCCATCGCCCGGGAGACACTCGCTGGCCCCTCGCCCGGGAGACACTCGCTGGCCCCTCGCCCGGGAGACACTCGCTGGCCCCTCGCCCGGGAGACACTCGCTGGCCCTCGCTCCGGGAGACACTCGCTGGCCCCTCGCCCGGGAGACACTCGCTGGCCCCTCGCCCGGGAGACACTCGCTGGCCCCTCGCCCGGGAGACACTCGCTGGCCCCTCGCCCGGGAGACACTCGCTGGCCCCTCGCCCGGGAGACACTCGCTGGCCCCTCGCCCGGGAGACACTCGCTGGCCCCTCGCCCGGGAGACACTCGCTGGCCCCTCGCCCGGGAGACACTCGCTGGCCCCTCGCCCGGGAGACACTCGCTGGCCCCTCGCCCGGGAGACACTCGCTGGCCCCTCGCCCGGAGACACTCGCTGGCCCCTCGCCCGGGAGACACTCGCTGGCCCCTCGCCCGGGAGACACTCGCTGGCCCCTCGCCCGGGAGACACTCGCTGGCCCCTCGCCCGGGAGACACTCGCTGGCCCCTCGCCCGGGAGACACTCGCTGGCCCCTCGCCCGGGAGACACTCGCTGGCCACCTCGCCCGGGAGACACTCGCTGGCCCCTCGCCCGGGAGACACTCGCTGGCCCCTCGCCCGGGAGACACTCGCTGGCCCCTCGCCCGGAGACACTCGCTGGCCCCGTCGCCCGGGAGACACTCGCTGGCCCCTCGCCCGGGAGACACTCGCTGGCCCACGCCCGGGAGACACTCGCTGGCCCCTCGCCCGGGAGACACTCGCTGGCCCCTCGCCCGGGAGACACTCGCTGGCCCCTCGCCCGGGAGACACTCGCTGGCCCCTCGCCCGGGAGACACTCGCTGGCCCCTCGCCCGGGAGACACTCGCTGGCCCCTCGCCCGGGAGACACTCGCTGGCCCCTCGCCCGGGAGACACTCGCTGGCCCCTCGCCCGGGAGACACTCGCTGGCCCCTCGCCCGGGAGACACCTCGCTGGCCCCTCGCCCGGGAGACACTCGCTGGCCCTCGCCCGGGAGACACTCGCTGGCCCCTCGCCCGGGAGACACTCGCTGGCCCCTCGCCCGGGAGACACTCGCTGGCCCCTCGCCCGGGAGACACTCGCTGGCCCCTCGCCCGGGAGACACTCGCTGGCCCCTCGCCCGGGAGACACATCGCTGGCCCCTCGCCCGGGAGACACTCGCTGGCCCCTCGCCCGGGAGACACTCGCTGGCCCCTCGCCCGGGAGACACTCGCTGGCCCCTCGCCCGGGAGACACTCGCTGGCCCCCTCGCCCGGGAGACACTCGCTGGCCCCTCGCCCGGGAGACACTCGCTGGCCCCTCGCCCGGGAGACACTCGCTGGCCCCTCGCCCGGGAGACACTCGCTGGCCCCTCCCCCGGGAGACACACGCTGGCCCCTCGCCCGGAGACACTCGCTGGCCCCTCGCCCGGGAGACACTCGCTGGCCCCTCGCCCGGGAGACACTCGCTGGCCCCTCGCCCGGGAGACACTCGCTGGCCCCTCGCCCGGGAGACACTCGCTGGCCCCTCGCCCGGGAGACACTCGCTGGCCCCTCGCCCGGAGACACTCGCTGGCCCCTCGCCCGGGAGACACTCGCTGGCCCCTCGCCCGGGAGACACATCGCTGGCCCCTCGCCCGGGAGACACTCGCTGGCCCCTCGCCCGGGAGACACTCGCTGGCCCCTCGCCCGGGAGACACTCGCTGGCCCCTCGCCCGGGAGACACTCGCTGGCCCCCTCGCCCGGGAGACACTCGCTGGCCCCTCGCCCGGGAGACACTCGCTGGCCCCTCGCCCGGAGACACTCGCTGGCCCCTCGCCCGGGAGACACTCGCTGGCCCCTCGCCCGGGAGACACTCGCTGGCCCCCTCGCCCGGGAGACACTCGCTGGCCCCCTCGCCCGGGAGACACTCGCTGGCCCCTCGCCCGGGAGACACTCGCTGGCCCCTCGCCCGGGAGACACTCGCTGGCCCCTCGCCCGGGAGACACTCGCTGGCCCCTCGCCCGGGAGACACTCGCTGGCCCCTCGCCCGGGAGACACTCGCTGGCCCCTCGCCCGGGAGACACTCGCTGGCCCCTCGCCGGGAGACACTCGCTGGCCCCTCGCCCGGGAGGCACTCGCTGGCCCCTCGCCCGGGAGGCACTCGCTGGCCCCTCGCCCGGGAGGCACTCGCTGGCCCCTCGCCCGGAGGCACTCGCTGGCCCCTCGCCCGGGAGGCACTCGCTGGCCCCTCGCCCGGGAGGCACTCGCTGGCCCCTCGCCCGGGAGGCACTCGCTGGCCCCTCGCCGGGAGGCACTCGCTGGCCCCTCGCCCGGGAGGCACTCGCTGGCCCCTCGCCCGGGAGGCACTCGCTGGCCCCTCGCCCGGGAGGCACTCGCTGGCCCCTCGCCCGGGAGGCACTCGCTGGCCCCTCGCCCGGGAGGCACTCGCTGGCCCTCGCCCGGGAGGCACTCGCTGGCCCCTCGCCCGGGAGGCACTCGCTGGCCCCTCGCCCGGAGGCACTCGCTGGCCCCTCGCCCGGGAGGCACTCGCTGGCCCCTCGCCCGGGAGGCACTCGCTGGCCCCTCGCCCGGGAGGCACTCGCTGGCCCCTCGCCCGGGAGGCACTCGCTGGCCCCTCGCCCGGGAGGCACTCGCTGGCCCCTCGCCCGGGAGGCACTCGCTGGCCCCTCGCCCGGAGGCACTCGCTGGCCCCTCGCCCGGGAGGCACTCGCTGGCCCCTCGCCCGGGAGGCACTCGCTGGCCCCTCGCCCGGGAGGCACTCGCTGGCCCCTCGCCCGGGAGGCACTCGCTGGCCCCTCGCCCGGGAGGCACTCGCTGGCCCCTCGCCCGGGAGACACTCGCTGGCCCCTCGCCCGGGAGACACTCGCTGGCCCCTCGCCCGGGAGACACTCGCTGGCCCCTCGCCCGGGAGTCACTGCCCCCTCGCCCCCTCGCCGGGGAGACACTGCCCCCTCGCCGGGGAGACACTGCCCCCTCGCCCCCTCGCCGGGGAGACACTGCCCCCTCGCCCCCTCGCCGGGGAGACACTGCCCCCTCGCCCCCCTCGCCGGGGAGACACTGCCCCCCCGCCCCCTCGCCGGGGAGACACTGCCCCCCCGCCCCCTCACCCCGATCACCGGGATCCGTTCACCGGTATCGGGGGACTGCCGCTGGCTGCGGAGCGGGGCAGGAAGGATCTGATCCCCGGTGAGTAAGGACAGTGTGGGAACATTTCGCTGAATATAAACTCCACTGTAACTCTCCAGTGCAGTTTGTCCTGTTTTAATGCTGCTTTAGTTCCACTTGACTTTGAAAAAGTCGAAGAATTGAACTTTATTTCACAACTCATTTACAATCAGTCAAGGTCCGTGTTTTAAACTGCTGAGTCCGTCCTGGAATGATCTTCGAGGATCGGGATTAATCTTCAGTGAATTTTCCAGACTCTGGTTTGTTGGGCTGATGCTGTGGGGTTGTGTCTCCAGCCCCGACAACCTTTCCTTGGACACTCTGGGGAGGGAGGGGGGAGATATCTGAATGAGCTCGGTTGAGCTAATGTGCGATTAATTTAACCCGATACATAGTGTCAATCCACAAAGCACCATGTCGTTAGTTGCTCTCTCCTGCCCTCTGCTTCCAGATTAAATTTTCAGAATTTTTTAATCCTTCTGTGCCAACATGTACAAAGACAAAACTCGCCTGGGCAGCGATTGAGCTTGGTAGTTAATTACTGTGTAGATTCGGTGTCCAGGGCATTCACACGCTTTGGTTGGCTCTTGCCTACAACGTGTTGTTAAAATGTATTTATATCTGAATCTCATTAAAGAGGGCAGGCAAGAAAGATCCCAGGACCTAATGGCCTCATCTGATATATTTTCCTCTTTTCACTCCTCTCAGTTGCTCACAAATGTTCTTTGCCTACCGCACGCACTCTGACATTCTGCTATGTTTCAGAAATACATCATTGATGAATCCAAGTTCAATAGTGTTTGGCCCAATGTCCGCAGTCTGATACCTGGGTTTGCTTTAAGTGTAATAAACCACTTTCCTGGAAAACAAAGTCCTATTATTTAGCACTTAGTTAACTCTACATTGGTTATTGTGGTCCTGTCTTTTTTTTTTAAAAAGGAATGAGTTTGAAGAATAGCCTTTTACAGGGTAGTGTCATCTTGGACTTTGAGCCATGTATTTGGAGAGGGACTGAAATGCAGTCTTGGTGATTAATCTTTTTTTTTCTTAAATTTTTTTTTTTTAACAGTACCCAATTCATTTTCTCCAATTTAGCATGGCCAATCCACCTAGCTTGCACATTTTTGGGTTGTGGGGGCGAAATCCACACAGACACGGGGAGAATGTGCAAACTCCACATGAATAGTGACCCAGAGCAGGGATCGAACCTGGGACCTCAGCGCTGTGAGGCTAACCCACTGCGCCACCGTGCTGCCCTTGGTGATTAATCTTTTGCAAGCTCTGAGATCATTCTGTTTCACTTTGGAGCTTTTAATACTTGCAGTCAGCTAAACTGACTCATAATAAACGTGAAGTCTGCTAACTGAGAAGTTTATTATCCACCCAATTGTTACTGTATAAAATAATTTTACCAAACTGGAAAATAAATTGTGCCAATTATTTTTAGACCACATTGTTGCCATGGCAATGCCCTAAAAAATTTCTAAGAAACGTTTGCAGCCACACCTTACTGTAAGCAACTTGTCTGGTTATCATGGTATTGTGTTACCAAATGTACTTGTCTGGTTATTTCTGCTAGTTTTCTCCCCTCTTCATTGAAGTATAATTTCACTTGCACCAGTCACACCCCATTACTTTGTCCATGTACTCATTGTTAACTTGTAATCCTATACATTGGTAACAAGCTGTGTTTTTATATGTTCTTTGACTTCGAAAAAACATCCAAGGCACTTCATAGAGGCACAATTAGACAAAGATTAACGCTAAGCAAAAATATAGATTTAGAAGGAGTGACTGAACAGTCAGATGGGGTTTTAGGAGAGTGAGGTGGAGGGAATTTCAAAGCTTGGGGCTGAAGGCACAGCGTTCAATGGTGGGCTGAAGAGAGCGGGGATGCACAGGATGCCACCATTGGAGGAATGCAGTGTTTTCTGGTTGTCGGGTTGGGTGCAATGACAGTGAAGGGATTTGAGCACACAGATGAAAATGTTAAATTTCTGATGTTGGAGCAATGGGAAGCATTAGTTGTTGAGTGAAGGGGTGTTGGACAAGTGGGGTTTAGTTCACATCGTATATGGATAGCAGAGGTTTAGATGCACTGAAGATTGAGGGGTGAAAGATGGGAGATCGCCCAGGAGAACATTTCGATAGCCACATCAGAAGGTGACAAGTGCGCAGCTGAGGGTTCTGGCAGTTGAAGCAGTGAAGATGGGTGATGCTTCAAGGGTGAAATAGTCGTCTTTGTGACGGAAAGGATTAAACTGTAGAAACTCAACACTGCATCAAATAGGACAGTGACGTTGCTGTGCAATCTGCTACAGCCTGACCAGGTGACTGGAGAAATGGTGGTGAAAGTTTAAGGTCTGTGACTGGGGATCCAAGGCAATGGCTTTGTTTATGCACAATTTCTAAATGGAGAACATTGCAACTTGTCCAGCACTGGATGTCACGTTAGCAGTCCCATAGTGGAAAAACAGAAAGGTTTTTTTTTGGGTGGGGGTGGGGGGGGGATGTGACCTAGAAATTGGCAAAATAAAATTGGTATGCCATGAAAGCCTGAAGTTGATTTTGGTATTAGAAGCTATTACTATGGTTACACTAGGAGTGAGATTGTACTTGGAGTTTTTAACAGTATAAACTGTTAATTGGCAGTGGAGAAGTAGTGCAAAAGTGTGAGAAAACATAAGTCTACTAGTTTGACTATGTTGCAGTATTATTTGTTGCAATTAACATTTTATTGTTTGCTAAATGCAGATGCCCTGCCCTCAAGGATGTACTTAAGCTGTCTTTTACTTTCTGTTTTTGATTTACTCTGTCATGCTGCTTTGGTTTCATCAAGCGTGGAACCTGTGGACTAGTGCCAGTGTCAAATAATGAATAAAATCTGTTGGAACTTTGAAGGGTCGCAAGAAATGTTTAAAAAATGAATCAGAGCGAAGCTTTCTTTTAGGATGTTGGCAGGAAAATGCTAGATAAAATCATTGTTCTTAGTTGCTTCTCCCTAAGTTCTAAATTCTAGTGCCTAAAAAAAAGAGAATTACTTACCAATAATTAGAACTTTTTGATATTTTTCCTTATGTTTAAACAAAAATCCCCACCTTGAATTACCCCTATACCTCTGCAGTTGTGCAGAGTCCTCTCTTCTTTTGCTGTCTGTGTTTGTTCGGAAATGCCCAGTTTCTGATCGCTTTCCCATCATGATGTAGCTGGGTTCAATAAAGCAATGGATTGGGATCGAACCTTAGCCCCCATTGCTCCTTGTTGCATTGCTGTGTTTTGATGACCTGTGCCAAACATTGAACACCTTTCAGATTCAGAACAAATTGAATGAACTCAGTTTTCCTTTTTATTAACAAAATGATAGTTTTGCTTTCTATCCAGATTACTGAAATGCTGGACTTGGTCCCCATTTGTGTTCAGAATTGCATCCAAGTGGAATTAACCCTCACATTGTGAAATCCAAAAGATTCTTTTGAAGGAAGGGGTGTGGTAGCGCGACCAAAATATGGCCAATGAAGTCCTGGATTTCTTTCTGCCCCGCTTCTCATTAAAAGACCATGATTAAGGGAGGTTAAATGATACATCTGGACCCACTCATGGAGAAGCTTTTCTCTCTTCTCCCTCCCCCCCCCCCCCCCCCCCCCCTCTCTCTCTCTCTCTATCCCCCCCACCCTCACCCATCCCGTTGCAGACTGGTTACTTTCTATGTTTGCTTTGTCATGCTGCTTACTGTTTCAGTTACTTTTATAACATATCTCGTACATCTAGGATAATGGAATTGTCCTAGTGAAAAGATATTAAGTAGGCTGGGACCGAGTTCCCTGGAAATAAGGAAAGGTGATCTCCTTGAAACTTAAAATTCTTCAGGGGTTTGATGGGTTATTGCTGGGACGATATTTCCCTGGATGAGGAGTGTAGAACTTTAAAAAAATTATTTCATGGCAAGTGACAATCACTTGTTGCCCATCCCTGATTGCCATTTGAGGTCAGTTGAGAGTGAACCACGTCGCTGTGGGCCTGTAGTCACATCTAGGCCAGACTCCGGTAAGGATTGCAAATTTCCTTCCCTGAAAGACATTAGTGCACCAAATGGATTTCATAAGCCACTGCTACTGAGGCTAGATTTCAATTCCAGATTTTTTGATTGATTATTATTGAAATTAAATTCCACCATCTGCCATGGTGAGATTTGACCCTCTGCCCCAGGGCATTAGCTTGGGTCCCTGGAATACTAGCCCAATCTGACCATACCGCTACGCCATCATCTCCCAAAACTAGAAGTCGATGTCTCAGAATAAGGGGTTGGTCATTTAGGGCTGGCATTAGAAATTTCTTAATTCAGAGGTTGAGAACCTTTTTGGAATCTGTCTATGCTCCGTCACTGATCAAATTCAAGCAGAGACCAATAACATTTTCTGGATACGAAGGAACATGGGGATGGTGTGGGAAGGTGAAATTGGAATTGGAAGATTAATCTTGATCATGTTGAATTGCCGAACAGGCTCCAGTGCTCTTCCAGTTCTGGCCTGCATCATATCCCTATTTTCATCACTTCAGCATTGCTGAGTATGTCTTCTGCTGCCTTACCTTAAAAAGAGAGGGTACAAAAAGATTTAAGACACTTGAAACCTACATCTTTAACATTTAAAACTACATTTTTCCAAAACTAGGGGGCATGGTCTTTAAAAATAGGGCTAAACTGTTCAGGAGAGATGTTAAGAAGCACTTCTTCACTCCGAAGGTGGTAGGGGTTTGGAACTCTCTCCCGCAAAACAGCGGTTGAAGCGAGAACAGTTGTTAATTTTAAATCCGAGATTGATAGATTTTTGTTAAGCAAAGATATCGAGGGATATGGGCCAAAAGCAGGTATGTGGAGTTAGGTCACAGATCAACCATGATCTCATTGATTGGTGGAGCTGGCTCAAGAAACTGAATGGCCTGTTCCTATGCTCCTATTTTGGTCCTCTGTTCTAATATCTCATAATAAACCACAGTAGGGGCTGTTTAGCACAGGGCTAAATCGCTGGCTTTGAAAGCAGGCCAGCATCACGGTTCAATTCCCGTAACAGCCTCCCCGAACAGGTGCCGGAATGTGGCGACTGGGGGCTTTTCACAGTAACTTCATTTGAAGCCTACTTGTGACAAGCGATTTACATTTACAGTATCAAGTTATTAAATGCTCTATATAAAAGCAAGTTGTTACATCTTTTGCCTTATTTCAGGTCTATTTGACAGCCAAGTGTTGAATCGTTGAGTCTGTAGAGTGGGTGTTGGACAATATTGCTTTCCAATATTGTTGTAATTGGCGGTCTGTTTTGATGAATTTGGAATGAAACTAAGTAACTGGAAAGGTTGCAGATGGTCTAAATTTGACGAATAATGATAACGAGGAGGATGCTACCACCCTGAACTTTTGACATTTAATAAAGGATGGTCACAGGCTAGCAGTTGATAATACTGTCAGATGTAGCTCTTGTTAAGAACCCTGCTATGTTATCCCAAAACCCAGAAGGGTAACTTGGAAAACCGGTTCTTAGTGGTGTATATTTTCAATTTGATATACTGAGAAAAGATATACAAACCAGTCCAGTCATTTTCTGATCAATTAGTAAAGGATATTTATTAACTTAAAAAGAAAAGCACATGACAAGAAGGACAACAGTACATTTACATTTACTGCACTGATGGCTATACACACACGGTAATTCATGAAGTCATCCCTTTGTTCCTAACTACCTACATGTCCTAAATTCCTGAGATGACTGTTTTCCCCAAAGAACAGCCAATATTATATAACTCTCATGAGCTAAATCCTGCAGATATTTACCATGCCCAGATTATTTGTCCACGTTTAGGAAACCAGTTCTTCAGTTTCAGCGAAGGCTTATTCTTAGTTCAAATTTTGGATTTTAACCATTCTCCTTATAGTGATTGTTTGTTTTCAGGGGAGACTGTTTTCTGTAGCTGGATGTGTGTGGCTGTGATGGTAACTGCCTCTCGTGTCCCTATCTCCAGTTATTGTGCTTTGGATATATCATTCTTTCCCTTTGATGTTACCCACCCTGTGGACCCAGCTCTTCGCATAAGTGCCAATTCGCTTATCTCTCCAGGTTGAAGTTACCTCTTCTGCACCCATTGTTCTTCCAATCTGCATTGGGTAAAATGCACCCTGCAGAGGAAAACTGTGTAGTTGGAGAATTTGGTCATCTTGGTGGTCGATTGAAGCAAAACCCATAGGCTGTGGTTTTCTGGCCCCACCTTTCGGCAAGACTTGATGATCTTGGGTGGTGGGTGAGGCTGGAAAATCCCTCGCATGAACTAACTACTGATGTTTGAAACTTTGTGATGCCACTTACAGACATTATAAAGAATGGATTGTAAAGGGATACAATGCCATCTCTTATTTTCCAGTGGATTCCCTTGGCTCGTTTAGTAGCACTTTTGTCTAAATCAAGAGATTGTAGTTTCAAGTTCTGTTCCAGGAATTGAATGTATCAGCTACTTTGATGCCATAGTTTGTGTTGTCGTTCTATGGATTAGATGTTAAATTTGAGGCACTTTGTTCATGTGGATGTGAAATATTCAATGACACTGTCTCGAGTTGATAGTTTTCTCTGTTTCTTTACCAATTTTCTCCCCCAAACCGACAATGCAAAGAACAGATGAACTTGTTGTTTGTCCCATTTTCTGTTTATGGGAACTTTGTTGCGTATATAATGATTATGCTTCAAAGAATTTAATGGGTTATGAAATGTCTTGTGATATCTTAACCTTGTGATTAGGGGTTTAGAAAAACAATTTTTTATTGCTTTGTAATGTATATTATGAGAGCGGCATTGGCCAAAGCCACTACCTAAAATATTCCATGCAACTCATTCTTAATTTTGTTTTTTGGTAACCTGATGTGGAAGAACAGAAACCATCTATATCATGCTCTGCTTCTATGAAATGGATTTAACTATTTATTAAAACATATCCAATGCAAATACTAAATAGAATTATACATAAATGCTGAAATAAAATAAAATCTGACATGATAACACTTGCTCTTCACTCAATAATTCTGCCAGTATTTCCTCCTACGTGCACAGACTAAAGGCTTGATTTTTGAGGGGCACCCAGGGCCTGGGATCCAATGTGGCTGGGAGCTGAAAACTGTTCCACTGGCCAGTGTACCACTTCCCACTCCCCCGGCAATAGTGGGCAAAGCTTGTTAAGGGCCACAAGGCCAATGCGGATTGTCCAGTCGACCACCGCCAGGTTCCTGCAGGTGGTAGAGGTTGGTTTAGATGCCTGGGGGCTGCCCCTCTGTGTTAGGGTGGGTACTGCAGGCAGGTCTAGAAGCCCTCCCTGCCAGCCTGGGTTCTGTAGCAGCTAACGGAGTTACCTGCCCTGTGGAGGTCCCCATCCCTCCCAACCCCCTATCCTCAATGGCATGGCTGCAAAACCCACCTTTTAGTCTAAATTTAAGTTGGAAAACATTGAAGCACCCTCTCCCTCACTTTTACCTTTTAAATCAGGGCAGGACCTACTCACTTAATGGTAGGGAGTTGGGGAGAGTTACAGAACAAAGAGATCGAGGGGTACAGGTTCATTGCTCCTTAAAGGTGGAGTCGCAGGTGGACTGGGCGGTAAAGAAGGCATTCAGCATGCTAGGTTTTATTGGTCAGAATATTGAATACAGGAGTTGGGATGTCTTGTTGAAGTTGTACAAAACATTGGTAAGACCACACATGGAATACTGTGTTCAGTTCTGGTCACCCTATTGTAGGAAGGATATTGTTAAATAGAATGAGTGCAGAAGAGTTTACGAGGATGGGCAACACAGTAGCACAAGTGGACAGCACTGTGGCTTCACAGCGCCAGGGTCCCAGGTTTGATTCCCCTCTGGGTCACTGTCTGTGCGGAGTCTGCACGTTCTCCTCGTGTCTGCGTGGGTTTCTTCCGGTTTCTTCCCACAGTCCAAAGGCGTGCAGGTTAGGTGGATTGACCATGATAAATTGCCCTTGGTGACCAAAAAGGTTAGGAAGATTTATTGGGTTCTGGGGATAGGGTGGAAGTGAGAGCTTAAGTGGGTCGGTGCAGACTCGATGGGCCGAATGGCCTCCTTCTGCACTAAGTTCTATGTTCTACCAGGACTTGATGGTCCAAGTTATTTTTTAAAAAATTTAGAATACCCAATTCATTTTTTCCAATTAAGGGTCAATTTAGCGTGGCCAATCCACCTACCCTGTATATCTGTGTTGTGGGGGTGAAATCCACACAACATTGGGAGAATGTGCAAACTCCACACGGACAGTAACCCAGAGCCAGGATCGAACCTGGGACCTCCAGCGCCGTGAAGCAACAGGGCTAACCCACTGCGCCACCGTGCTGCCCGATGGTCTGACTTATAAGGATAGGCTGTGACTTTTCCCCTGGAGCGCAGGAGGCTCAGGGGTGATCGTAAAGAGTTCTATAAGATAATGAGGAGTCTAGAACTAGAGGGCATAGGTTTAAGGTGAGAGATATAAAAGAGACCAGACGGGAATGTTTTCACACACAGGGTGATGAGCATCTTGAACGAGCTGCCAGAGGCAGTGGTAGAGGCAGGTGCAATTTTTTCTTTTAAAAAAACAATTAGGCAGTTACATGGGCAGGGTGGGTATAGAGGGATATGGGCCAAATGTGGGCAAGTGGGACTAGCTTAGAGCTAGAAACTGGGTGGCATGGACAAGCTGGGCCGAAGGGCCTGTTTCCATGCTGTAAACATCTATGACTCTTATGCCCCCTAGCAACTTTTTTCGCAGTCTGTATTAGGATAATTGAAGTCTCCTAATATTACTCTTATTTTTGTTACACATTGACAAATTTGCTAATCTATCGCCTCACTGTTTAGAGTTCTATAAGAAATTGCTCTTGGTTACTCCCCATAATGTAGCCCATTTTGTCCATGTCACTAATACCTTAACAGGTGTGTACCAGCTCCATAGATGATTCCCTTTTTTCTATCCTCGCGCGTTGCTTACTGCCTGTAACCACCCAGTCTCCCTTGTTAGCTTGTCCCTCCAAGTGGCTGAAGATGAAGGGAGGGGCGGGGAGATGGGAAATGTGATCACTGTCTGCGACGTCTGCATTCGCAAACATTCTTCCTCCTAACTGTTGGGTGTGTCCGGTTGACTCTCCTTGCTGTGCAACCTTCTGCTCAAGAGCATAACCTTCTGCTCAAGAGCGCAACATTTGTACAGTTAAAACATTATTTATTCACCCTGCATGGTGATGCACTATCAATTACGACGAGACAAGAGTAGAGAGTAATCGAGGCTTTATTACACAGATGTGTGGCTTCCTACAGCTGCTGCCGAAATGGCTGCAGTTCGGAGAGCACACACATTTATACTCCGCCTACTGGGCGGAGCCAGCAGGCAGGGATCTACCCCGTACCTGTAGTACAGGGGCCTTACCGTAATACCCTCGTATGCAGTGCAGTGCATACAATATAATACAACAGTGGTGACTACCACATTCACCACCTGTTTAAAAATAGTCCAGCGGGGTTGGTGGAAAACTATTTACATACAGGTTGTCATTAAAATTTCAGAGAAGGTTACAAATTTAGACGATCTGGCGCCTTGATCCGTCGTTGAGAGCGCCGCAGTGCTGGTGGCGAGTCAGGCGTCGGCTCAGTCGTCGGTGACTCCGGGAGCGTGTCGACATCCTCTTCATCCCCGGGTGGGACCAAGGGGAGGACGGATTGTCCTGGAGCGGGGGCTGTGGTGGGGTGCACTGGGGGAAGGGAGGGTGGCGCTGGGGGGGGGAACGGGGGGACCGAGCTGGTGCCAGGTCCCTGAGGGAGACTGTGTCTTGGCGGCCGTCGGGGTACGCTACATTGGCGTACTGTGGGTTTGCGTGGAGTAGCTGTACCCTCTCAACCAACGGGTCCACCTTGTGTGCCGTACGTGCTTGTGGAGGAGAAAGGGTCCTGGAGCTGCCAGCCACGTTGGGATCGAAACCCTGGAGGTGGACTTCCTGGGGAAGGCAAAGAGACGTTCTTGGGGGGGGTTTCGTTAGTCGCCGTGCACAGGAGCGACCGAATGGAGTGAAGTGCATCGGGGAGGACCTCCTGCCAGCGGGAGCCCGGGACATTTCTGGACCGTAGGGCCAGCTGGACGGCCTTCCAGACCGTCCCATTCTCCCGCTTCACCTGCCCGTTTCCCCGGGGGTTGTAGCTCGAGGCAATGCCCCTGCTGAGCAGGTAACTGGCGCAGCTCATCGCTCATAAATGAGGATCCCCGGTCGCTGTGGACGTAGGCGGGGAAACCGAACAGAGCAAAGATGGTGTTGAGGGCTTTGATGACGGTGGCAGACGTCATGTCGGGGCATGGGATGGCGAAGGGGAATCTGGAATATTCGTCGACCACATTGAGAAAATACGTGTTGCGGTCGGTGGAGAGGAGGGGCCCTTTGAAGTCCATGCTGAGGCGTTCAAAGGGGCAGGAGGCCTTCACCAGGCGTGCACGGTCTGGCCGGTAGAAGTGCAGTTTACACTCTGCGTAGACCTGGCAGTTTCTGGTGGCAGCCCTGACTTCCTCGATGGGGTAGGACAGATTGCGGACCTTAATGAAGTGATAAAAGCGGGTGACAGAGATCGTTGTGCAGGGTCCGGAGTCGGCACATGTACCTCAGGACGGCATCGGGGGCTCGCAGACCTTACCTCGGGTTCGAAACAAAATCTCGTAATTAAAGATGGAGAGCTCGATCCTCCACCGCAAGATCTTATCATTTTTGATCTTGCCCCGCTGTGTGTTGTTAAACATGAAGGCAACCGACCGTTGGTCAGTGAGGAGAGTGAATCTCCTGAGTGGCCAGGTAATGCCTCCAATGTCGCACAGCTTCAGCGATAGCCTGGGCCTCCTTTTCGACGGAGTGCTGAATTTCGGCGGTATGGAGGGTGCGGGAAAAGAATACCATGGGCCTGCCTGCCTGGTTGAGGATGGCGGCCAGAGCGACGCCTGATGCATCACTCTCGACTTGGAAGGGGAGGGTCTCGTCGACCGCGTGCGCCTTGGCGATGGCGGCCGCGATACGGTTGAAGGCTTGGTGAGCCTCAGCCGTCAGTGGGAAACCGGTGGAGTGGATGAGTGGGCGGACCTTGTCTGCATAGTTAGGGACCCACTGGGCGTAGTACGAAAAGAATCCCAGGCATCTTTTGAGGGCCTAGGGGCAGTGGGGAAGGGGGAGATCCGTGAGGGGGCGCATGCGATTGGGGTCGGGCCCTAGTACTCCGTTCTGAACCACATAGCCGAGGGTGGCTAATCGGTTCGTGCTGAACACACACTTCGCCTTGTTGTTAGTTAGGTTGAGGAGTTTGGCGGTGTGGAGAAATTTGGAAAGGATAGCGTTGTGGTCCTGCTGATTGTGGCCGCAGATGGTGATGTTAGCCAGGTACGGGAAAATGGCCCGCAATCCGCACCGGTCAATCATTCGGTCCATCTCCTGTTGGAAGACCGAGACCCCCGTTAGTGACGCCTAAGGGTACCCTAAGGAAATGGTAAAGGTGGCTGTCCGCTTCAAACGCGGTGTATGTGCGTTCCGCCTTGCGAATGGGGAGCTGGTGGTAGGCAGATTTCAGGTCCACTGTTGAGAAGACCCGTTACTGTGCAATCTGATTGACCATATCAGATAGGCGTGGGAGGGGGTACGCGTCGAGCTGCGTGTACCGATTGATGGTCTGACTGTAGCCAATGACCATCCTGTTTTTCTCCCCCGTTTTCACCACTACCACTTGGGCTCCCCAGGGGCTGTTGCTGGCCTCGATGATACCTTCCCGCAGCAGCCGCTGGATCTCAGACCTGATGAAGGTCCTGTCCTGGGCGCTGTACCGTCTGCTCCTGGTGGCGACTGGTTTGCAATCCGAGATGAGGTTTGCAAACTGAGAAGGCGGGTCGACCTTGAGGGACGTGAGGCCACATACAGTAAGGGGTGGTAGGGGCCCGCCAAATTTCAGGGTTAGGCTCTGGAGGTTGCACAGGAAGTCCAGGCCAAGTAGCAAGGCAGCGCAGAGGTCGGGGAGGACGTAGAGCCGGAAGCCGCTGAACTCTACGCCCTGGATGGTGAGGGTGGCGATGCAGTACCCCCGGATTGCCTCGGAGTGGGATCCGGAGGCCAGGAAGATTCTTTGGTTAATGTGGTGTACCGCGAGGCAGCAGTGCCTTACCGTATCTGGGTGGATGAAGCTCTCAATGCTCCCGGAGTCCAGAGGGCAGGATATCTCGTGTCCGTCGACCTTCACCTTTGTCGACGCGGTCGCGGGGTTGTGCGGTCAGGACTGGTCGATCGTGACGGAGGCGAGACGTGGCTGGTTGTTGGCGGTTGCAGGCAATGAGCGGCCCGATGAGGTGCCCGACGGGGAAGATGGCGGCGCCCACGGGCCTCACGTGTCCTGAGGCAGGCAAGATGGCGGCGCCCTCGGGCCGCGCGTGTCCTGGGGCAGGCAAGGTGGCTCCCGCCCATTGGTTGTGAGGCAAGCAAGATGGCGGTGCCCCTGGGCCGTATGTGGTCTGAGGCGAGGAAGATGGCGGCGCCCACTGGCCGCACGCGGGGGTGGGTGAAGGGGACAATAGCGGCGATTGAGCGGGCCTGGCACACTGCAGCGAAATGTCCTTTCTTTCCGCAGGCCTTGCAGAGCGCGCTCCGCGCCAGGCAGTGCTGCCGGGGGTGTTTTTTCTGTCCGCAGAAGTAGCACTTGGGTCTCCCGGGATTGGTTGGCTGTCGCGCGGCGCAGGCGTGGGGTTGGCTGGAGGTGGTCGCTGATGGGGTCCACGATGGAGCACACTGGGCTAAATCGCTGGCTTTTAAAGCAGACCAAGGCAGGCCAGCAGCACGTTTCGATTCCCGTACCAGCCTCCCCGAACAGGCGCCGGAATGTGGGGACTAGGGGCTTGTCACAGTAACTTCATTGAAGCCTACTCGTGACAAGCGATTTTCATTCATTTCATGGGGTGGCCGCTGGCGGTGTCCAAGATGCCCAGGAGGGGTGGGCCGTGATGTCGGGGGCATACGCCTGTGCTTTGCGTGAGGCAACTGTGAGCGAGAGCGCTAGTTTCCTGGTCGCCGCGAGGTCAAGCGTGGCCCCTTCTAAGAGGCGCTGGCAGATGTAGGCCGACCCAATGCCCGTAATGAAGGCGTCTCTCATTAGCAGGTTAGAATGTTCAGCGGCCTAAACGGCTTGGCAATCACAGTCTCTCACCAGGGCGAGCAGGGCACACCAGAAATCTTCCACAGACTCACCGGGAAGTTGGTGCCGCGTGGACAGGAGGTGCCTGGCGTAGATCTTGTTGGTCTGCTGAGCGTAGTTCTCCTTCAGTAACGCCATGGCCTCTGCGTAGGTAGGCGTGTCCTGGATGAGGGGAAAGACATCGGAGCTCAGCCGCGTGTACAGAATCTGGAGCTTCTGTGCTTCCGGGATTGGGTCTGTCGCAGATCCGATGTATGCTTCAAAGCAAGCTAGCCAATGTGCAAAGTCCTTTTTTGGCATTGTCTGTTTGAGGATGCAGCTGCAGGCGATGCGGCTTGATGCGGAGATCCATCTTTGTATTACACAGAGATTTTACATTGATGCACTATCAATTACGACGAGTTGAGAGTAGAGCGTAATCGAGGTTTTATTAAGCAGAGATGTGGCCTCCTACAGCTGCTGTCGAAATGGCTGCAGTTCGGAGAGCGCACACATTTATACTCCGCCTACTGGCGGAGCCAGCAGGCAGGGATCTGCCCCCGTACCGGTAGTACAGGGGGCTTACCGTAACACCCTCGTATGCAGTGCAGTATATACAATATAATACAACAGTGGTGACTACCACACATGGTATGTGACAGCATGCACAATCTCCAGACGTTGATTGTGCCCATGCCTGTTTATGTTGATTCAATGGCGTGCGCATGTACTCTATACAAAGACAGGATTGGCTCATTTAACTTTTTAATTTGCCTCTTTGCAAATCTTTGACTGACTGCTCAGGCATAGATAGGCAAACGCAATTTAATGCAGAATATGGGAAGCAGTACATTTTGGGAGCAAGAACCATGCAAATGATTATATCTGAAATGGTCAGACCAGAACAGTCTGGCAGTGCCCATGCACAGACCTTTGAAGTTTGAACATAGATAGGAAAGGCCATTAAAAGCCAGGGAGATCCTGTTTTGCACATGGGGCATTGAATATCAAAGCAAGGACATTATTTTGAATTTGTACAGAACATTGGTTAGATCACATGGAATACTTTGTGCAATTCTGGGCGTCCCTTTTATCAGAAGGGTTTTGGAATCATGGAAATGCAAAACCACAGAATATTCCACTGAAATTATCCTTGGAAGAAAAGGTTATGAAAGGCTTGAATATTGACTTTTTTTGCATGGGAGCAGGAGGTTTTACAGTTGGCAGCAGTAACAGTTTTCAGAATTGCAGGTTAGGTGGATTGGCTATTCTAAATTGTCCCTTAGTTTCCAAAGGTTAGGTGGGGTCAGAAGGTCAGTGTAGACTCAATGGGCTGAATGGCCACCTCCTGCACTTTAGGGGTTCTATGATTCTTTATGATTTTGAGAAGGTAAATAGTAAAAACAATGTTTCTGCCAGTTGATAGACTGTTTATGTTCAGGATTATGGCTGTAGCATTGATGCAGAAGAAAAGTTTTTTATGAGAATCTGGAATGTTTTACATCAAGCAGCTATTGATGCTGAGATTGTAACGTCGTTTTAAAAGGGAATTGGATTAGTATTTGAAAAAACAGAATGTAATACATGGACAAAGGACCGGGAAATGGAATTAAGGGTGAAGAACTGGCCAAATGAACTCCTCCCGAGGTTTAAATTAATACTGTAATTTATACTCGGCCACAATGATTTGGCTTTTGAAATATATATTGTTTGTTATTGAAACAAAAGCATCCGTGAACTCACTGGGAACATTGGCAGCGTCTCATTTGTGAATATTAGATTTCTTTGCCTAATTCTTGTTAGACCAGGTAAAAACTTCAATGAGGAATGCACTTAATTATGGTCCCCTTGATTGAAATTTGTGCAGTGGCTGCACATCTCTATTTCAAATAGAAAACGTGTTCCTAAGTGAGCACTTGGTTGTATGGTTAATTGGAAATTCTGAATCTCACTAACTGCCTGAACTCTTATTCGTTATTCTGACTCCATTATAAGCGCTGGCAGAACAACAGCAAAATCTTTTTAAGTGAGGTCAAACCCTTACTACACAGTATTATAAGCCCATGTTAGCTAACAAACTAAACCCAGGATTGAGATAACAAGCACAAAGCTCTAAGGATCTACTTCGCTACCTTCTGCCACCACCATCGATGTGACTGTTTCCATTACAAGTGTCAAGCCTCTATCAAAACAAGGAGTGTAATAGATCCCACTAAGCGCTATATGGGTATGGGTTTTGAAAATAGCATTCATAAATCTCTCCTTCAAATAAAATGGTGGAACTTCAAGAATACAATGGATGTAGCCATTTGTACCCACTTGTCAGCAGACCTTGGCTGTCCTTACTTACTTTGGAGCCACGAGCACTTGAGGAGTGTTGTACTGTCTGAGGGGGTGTTTTTCAGTTGAGAAATTAAATGATGATTCCAAATGCCTCTTGAGTGAACGTTACAGATTCCATGCATTTTTTTTTTTTTTTTTTTTGTTGAATCCCTACAGTACCGAAGGAGGCCATTCGACCCATCGAGTCTACACCGACCCTCTGAAAGAGTATTCTACCCAGGCTCACTTCCCCGCCCTAACCCAATAATCCCTTAACCTAACCTGCACATCTTTTTTTGAACAAGGAGCAATTTAGCATGGTCAATCGTGCGTGTGTGTGTGTCACCTTGGCACTGCCACCCTGACACTACCAGGGTGCATGGATTGCACTGCCAGGGTTTCAACGCCATGGTGCATTGTGGCACTGCCAAGGATCAGGGCCTGAGTAGCCCCATACCCAGAAAGGAGGGGTGGGGGTCCTGGAAAGGGAGGGGCCCTCAGTGAACCGATAGTGGGGTGTCCTCACTTGGAGGTGTGTGGGGTTATGGCCATGGGTGTGGGGGGTGATATTGCTCATGGGTGAGGAGGGTGTGGGACCCTCAAGCTCACTTGGAGATCGGGGTGCCCTTTTAAAATGGTGGCCCGATCTCGGCGGCGCTAGTCTGGCCGGCCAGCGCGTTCAGCTCCCCAGTGATGAAAGAAGATCTAACTGTGGGCTAGTCTGGGGAGAAACCTCCCAGGGCCCAAAAGGTGACTCCCGCGGTGGAGAACTCACCGGCTGAAGAAGTATTTTATTTCTATAGTTTCGGGGATAATTTTTGTTACTTCCCAAAATCAGGAACTGTCGGGAGCAGCTACAATGCAGACAGCCATCCTGGCAACCCCAGATTAATAAAGCTAGTGTTATAAAGGGAGAATTCATACACTAGAAAGATGCTACCAAATAAGCTGAAGGGCTTTTGCTCCGGTCTAGCCTGTGATTTAGAATTTTCAGCATTTAGACGCAGCTCTTATTCAAGCAGACATCTGAGCCCCAACTGGAAATCTGAACTGCAACACTTACACCAATCAAGGACCCTCTTTATCCGTTTGCATCACAGGTTAAGCTCCTGAATTTGTATGTTGACCGTTTCACTTGCCATCAGTCACCGGTATACTGTTTCTCTTTCTTGTACGCAAACTAAATATTGATGTAAACAATGCTCTTAAAGAGCCAGTATTTTATTTTTCTCCAGACCAGCTGCTTCAGTTCCTACACTGGAGCAGCACACGCAGGATTTTAGAAAGCCCCCGACCATTCTTAAATCTGGCCATTTCCTGCCACGTTCAGGGTGCAGGATGTCAATTATGTAAATTATTTATCGTTATTGATCGAGCTCTGTTTGACACATGGTCTTTAGTATGGGGGGACAATATGGTTCCCTCTGGCAGCACTGGGATAGTTCAACTCTTAGAAATAATAGTGTTTGCCTTTAACATCAGGAGAGTTAAATTTCCTGTGCCTAGAGAGTCACAGTGGTTGATGGCGATAACATCCCTGCGCTCAGGAAATTTTAATCCACGAATTTTAACACACAAGTGTGCTCCTGATGGTGCTTCTATCATCTGAGTATTGCTGACAATAGTGATACTTTCTCCTAGGTGTTTAAGATATAATGGTGTTTCTCATCAGTGTTCTGCTGATTTGCTGCCCTCCCTTGGGTATTGCTGTTAATGTGTGTTCCCTTTCTGTTGTCTCTCCCCTTCCCCCTTCATCCAAGTGTTTACAAGGAGAGATGAGAACAGCATGGCTGTTTCCAAACAACGATAACAAAAGTAAAATCAATATCCATAATAAATAAGCTTAAGTTCTGGACAGGTTATTTGGCCTAAAACAAATAATTCCTCCTGGAGAGGTGTTGTTTATCCTAGAGTATTTGGAGAAATGAGGGAACATATCTGCAGTCATTGACTGTAGCTAAAACGGAACCGCTGGACAATAAAAAGGTACCAGTAGATTAGAAGTGGTGCCCATATTCCTAAAGAGTGGCAGCAGGCAAGAGCAATGAAAGACCCATGAGTCTTGTTTCCATTCCATTTGACGTAATAGAATTATCAGGAGTAAACGTGAGCATCATCTGTACAACAACAATCTAGTAAACAGCAGTCAACATGGATGTAGTATGGCATGTTCCTATCTTAACTTATTTTGAGCAACTGACAACCCATTTATGACTAGTCCCATGTTGTGGCATCCTTCAACTTCGAAAAGGCTTTCCATAAATGTTCTGCAATTATTTCTTTTAAACTTTTAAAGCTTATGGGAATTTAGGATAAATCTGGGACTGGCTTGCTTGAAGAGTAGAAGAAATGACTGCTGTCAGAATGGAGGTTTGTGGGGGTGGGGGGTTTGAAGCACCTCTGGGCTCTTGCGTTGAGAATAGCATTTTTATTTTTAAAAAAATTAATGTAAATGATTTAAGCATGTATATTACTGATTGTTATGGGCCAGGGTTTAGAGAACCCCAAAGTGTATCATGGAGTTCACCTGACCCACAACTTTTAATAGATTGTGGTGTGGGGAGCACACTGCCTACTCTACAGGTGTGATACAGCAGAAATGGAAAAGTATTTTTAAAAACAAAACCATGTTTATTCTATGAACTCCAGTTAACCTTTTTAAAACATACAGTGAACATCTTAGCAACCATTAATTCAAATACAACCCCCAAAGACTACAACACTAAGTAATGCTTAATAACTTCCCAAACAACATCCAGAAGACAGAAGAAACACCTTTCAACAGAAGTACATTAGGTTAAAGTCATTACTGTTCTTAGTTTTAAATCACCAGGATCGATTTACAGGCTTTAGATTACAGAGAGAAACTCGTACACCTTCTGGCTATGACTGCAGCTATCCAGAACTGAAAACGAAAATAAAACATACCCTGCAGCCTGCTCAAAAACGAAAGTAAAAAGCTGATGGGACAGCCCAGCTCCACCCACACTCTGACATCACTGCAGTAATATGAGCAGCCAAACATTTCTTAAAGTGACATTCTTATGACACCTCCCCCCAAGAAAAAAAACCCCATCAACTTCAAGATGGCTTCATTTTTCACCTTTCCATTCTTTAAGAAATGCACACAGTAAATATACTTTTTCGTTTTTAAAAAAACAACACACGCAATCATGTATAATAATATAGTCCATTTTTTTTCGTTGTTCCTCCTGAAATCCTTCTCGATTGACAGTCTCTTTGAACAAGAAGGTCTCTACACGATCTGTCCATTGCTCTACGCCTTGGCATTTCTCTTTAAAGTCAGATACTTTAATTCAATCTGATCACAGAGTCCCTTGTAAGTTTCCAACACAGGAGCATTGGTTATCACAGCTTTCAGGCAGTCAAATGCCTGTTGAAAGTCCGCTGTCCACTGACATTTTTTATGTTTCTTCAGCAAGTCCATCAGTGGAACAATCACGTTACAAAACTTTTGCACAAATGTTCGATCAAATTCATTCATACCAAGAAATCGCATTATTTCCCTTTGTCTCGAGGGTATCAAACTCCTCCAGGAAAGTGACTTGGGCTTTTCCAAGTTCACTTTTGCCTAGGTTTATCACCAAACCTGCCTCCTGAAGTCGATCGAATAACTCCATCAGATGTTTTAAATGTTCTGTCCATGTCTGGCAGAAGATTACCAGATCGTCGACGTATACCGCACAATGTTTTCATTTTTCATTTCATTTTTCAATTGGGTAATCCTGAAACAACTTTGTTAGGTAATTGTTGAAATGTGGCTGGGGCATTTTTCATGCCCAAATGGCATAACTTAGAATTGGTATATACCATCTGGAGTACAAAAGGTGAAATCTCCTTCACCCATTCGGATAAAGATATCTGCCAGTAACCTTTTAGTAAATCTAGTTTGTAAATAAAAACTGATTGTCCCACTTTCTCAATGCAATCCTCCAAACGTGGGATAGGAAAAGAGTCCGTTCTTGTAACTGCATTAACTGTTCTATAGTCCACACACAACCGTTGGGTACCGTCTGGTTTTGGTACCATCACTATGGGTGAGCTCCATTGGCTGCAACCCACTTCAATTATGCCATTTTTAAGCATACTCTCGATCCCTTTGTTAACCTGTGCCAATTTTAAAGGTTTAAGTCTGTATGGATGTTGTTTGATTGGAACAGCATTTCCCACATCTACATCATGTATAGCCATTTTAGTACTTCCCAATTTATCTCCACAAACTTGCCCATGTGATATCAATAACTCTTTCAGGTCAGTTCGTTTTTCCTCTGGAAGGTAACTTAACAATTCATCCCAATTTTTAAGAACATCCTCATTTTCCAATTTAATTTGAGGTATGTCAAATTCACAGTCATCTGGATTTGGTTCGTCACTTTGAGTTAGAATCATTAAAACCTCCTCCCTTTTCCAAGTACCTTTTGAGCATATTCACATGACACTCGGTGAGTCTTCCTTCTATCTGGTGTTTTTACCACATAATTCACCTCACTTAATTTCCTTTCAATCTGATAAGGTCCACAAAACGTAGCTTTTAGAGGCTCACCTACCACTGGTAACAACACTAAAACTTTATTGCCACTGGCAAATCTACAAACTTTGGATTTCTTGTCCGCTACCCGTTTCATCACATTTTGTGCAACTTTTAAATGTTGTCTAGCCAATTCACCTGCTCTATTTAATCGTTCCCTAAAATTTGACACGTAATCCAATAATGTAATTTCTGATTTCTCACTCACTATTTTTTCCTTAATCAATTTAAGTGGTCCTCTTACCTCATGACCAAAAATTAGTTCAAAGGGACTAAATTTGGTTGAATCATTAGGTGCATCCCTAATTGTAAACCGTACGAATGGAATTCCTTTATCCCAATCCTCTGGATAATCTTGACAATAAGCCCTCAACATTGTCTTTAATGTTTGATGCCACCTTTCTAACGCTCCCTGCGATTCTGGATGGTACGCAGTTGATTTAAATTGTTTTATTCCTAAGCTATCCATAACTTCTTTGAATAATCTTGAGGTAAAATTTGATCCTTGATCCAATTGTATTTCTGTGGGTAGTCCATATCTAGTAAAGAATTCAAGTAACTCCTCCACAATCTTTTTAGCTGTAATATTATGTACTGGAATGGCCTCTGGAAACCTAGTAGACACATCCATTACAGTCAAAAGATATTGATTCCCACATTTTGTTTTTGGAAGCGGTCCTACGCAATCAATTAGGACCCTTGTTAAAGGTTCCTCAAAAGCTGGAATGGGCATTAAGGGTGCTGGTTTTATCACTGCTCGAGGTTTCCTTATCACTTGACCTGTGTGACATGATTGACAAAATTTAACTACATCTTTATGTAGTTCAAGCCAATAAAAATGTTTTTGGATTTTAGCTTGAGTTTTCCTTATTCCCAAATGACCTCCCACTGGTACCTCATGTGCAACTTGTAAAACCTCCTTTCGAAACCCGACCGGCAATACCACTTGATGAACTTCTGCCCACGTTCTGTCCGCCTGCATATGTACAGGTCTCCATTTTTACGGTAATAACACTCTGGCAGACACTCAGATTCCTCTTCCCTATATGCTTTCTGATACATCCGTTTTATTTTTATATCTTTCTGTTGTAACACTGCCAATTTTCCTGAACTAAAAATATCCGCTTCATCCTCCACCTGTTCTTGTTCTTTTTCAACCACCTGAGCAAAAATCGTTTCTGATAATTGCACTTCAACTTCATGTTCACTCTTTGATTTCTCCTCTTGTCTTAACCTGTGACTTTGCGATCTTGTTACTACACAATCCGGAAAAATCCCAGGATATTCGTCCTTCAACACTTCAGTTGACTGATTTTCCACTGGCTTATCAACCACCGTAGGCATCACTCCCACTGCGATCCAGCTATATCATTACCCAAGATAAACTGTATTCCTGGACAAGATAGTTTCTCTATTACTCCTACTACCACTTCACCACTCTTCACTGGACTTTCCAACCTTACCTTATATAATGGAACACTACTCCTCTCACCCTGAATTCCACAAATTACCACCTTTTCTGGCAACATTCTTCCCAAACTACATAACTCCTCATCTCTTACCATTAAAGATTGACTAGCTCCCGTATCTCTTAAAATTGTGACTTCTTTACCTGCTCCTCCTGATACACGAGTAAACTTTACCCACACGAGTAAACTTTACCCACACAAGTAAATTCTTTAAAGACATCTGGTACCTTCTTATCAATCACCTCTTCATCAGGCTGTACAATCTTTCGCACCTTCTTCGCTTCACTTGGGCTTTTCTTTACCACTTTAACAAACCCCACTGTCTTTTCCTGTTTTACCACATCAGCCTTCCCAGTGCCCTTCCACATGAATTCTCACTACATCAGGAATTTAATTTTTAAACTCCTCCAAAAGTATAATTTCTGAGAGCATCATACGTTTGGTCTATTTTCAAAGCCCTTATCCACCTATCAAAATTACTCTGTTTGAGCCTTTCAAACTCCATGTATGTTTGACCAAATTCTTTCCTTAAATTTCTAAACCTTTGTAGGCTTCAGGCACTAGTTCATATGCACCTCAGATGGATTTTTTTCACCTCCTCATACATCCCAGATACTTCCTCCGGTAATGATGCAAACACTTCACTAGCCCTACCTACCAGCTTTGTTTGACTCAGTAATACCCACATGTCCTGTGGCCATTTCATTTGTTTAGCTACCTTCTCAAATGAAATGAAAAAGGCTTCTACCTCCTTCTCGTCAAACTGTGGCAATGCTTGGACATATCTAAATAGATCCTCACCAAGCCTTTGACTTTCACGCTCTTTCTCACTATCCTCATTACTATCATCCAACTGTACGTTTCCCTTTATGTCTGCCAATTTTAACTGATTGTTCTGTTTCATAACCATTTTCTGAAGTTCAAATTCTCTCTTATTTCCCTTTCCTCGCTATCTCTTTCTTTTTGTTGTGCTACGGCTATTCTTTCTTTGTTTCTTTCTTCTCTCTCCTTTTCTTTTTCCCCGATCTGTATCTCCCTTTCTATTTTTCTCTCATTGCATATTCAAGCTGCTTTAATTCTTTTTCATGTTCAAGTTGCTTAATCTGCAACTGGATCTTTGCCATTTCTAATGAGTCAGACTGTATCTCAGGCAACTTTAAATGCTTAGCCACCGCCATAATTACCTCATCTTGTCGCATTTTGTCAGGTAATGTTAACTGCAATGTTTTTGCCAAATCTAACAGTCTGCTTTTAGTCTCTGTCCGACAGGTACTGCGTGTGCCCGTCTCCACCCGCAAAAACTTCTGAGCCTCTGAAAGAGCCATTGTCCACAACACACTCCCCACTTAAACTAAAATACCACACCTGAAAAGCAACCACAATATGCTCAACCCTCACTGTCTTTAAGTTCACTAAGCCAATCCAATAGATACTTTTATCTGCCTCGAGCCCCCAATTGTTATGGGTCATGGTTTAGAGAACCCCAAAGTGTATCATGGAGTTCACCTGACCCACAACTTTAAATAGATTGTGGTATGAGGAGCACACGGCCCACTCTACAGGTGTGATACAGCAGAAATGGAAAAGTATTTTTAAAAAACAAAACAATGTTTATTCTATGAACGCCAGTTAACCTTTTTAAAACATACAGTGAACATCTTAGCAACCATTAATTCAAATACAACCCCCAAAGACTACAACACTAAGTAATGCTTAATAACTTCCCAAACAACATCCAGAAGACAGAAGGAACACCTTTCAACAGAAGCACATTAGGTTAAAGTCATTGCTGTTCTTAGTTTTAAATCACCAGGATCGATTTACAGTATTTAGATTACAGAGAGAAACGCATACACCTTTTGGCTGTGACTGCAGCTATCCAGATCTGAAAACGAAACTAAAATACACCCTGCAGCCTGCTCAAAAACAAAAGTAAAAAGCTGATAGGACAGCCCAGCTCCACCCACACTCTGACATCACTGCAGTAATATGAGCAGCCAAACATTTCTTAAAGCGACATTTTCATGATACTGACTAACCCATTCTCTGCTGCAGGTGACCATTATTGAACTAACTTTATTTGCACGTCCGAACAAAAAGGGCAATATGAAAATGAAATGAAATGAAAATCGCTTATTGTCGGCTTCAAATGAAGACTTCAAATGAAGTTACTGTGAAAAGCCCCAAATCGCCACATTCCGGCACCTGTTCGGGGAGGCTGTTACGGGAATATAACACAATGCTGAGTTCTTGAAAGATACCATACTCCTCACTTAAAAACAACTTGTACATTAAAATGTTAAAATTATACAGGTACATATTTTCACAGAATATAATATGAATAAATTAATATCAATGCCTGAAATTTAACAGATTGGCTTGTCTACTTGTTTTTCCTGTATCCTCAACCAAAACACAACTGACTGGTATTACCAGAGTAATTTACACTAGTGATAAGGAAACACATATCACATGTATGTTTAATTAAAACAATCTTCATTTGACACATAATGAAAAAAAACTCCTTCCTACATACTTTCATTAACCAATCTGGCTTTTCTCTGACTGGCTACCATCGCCACTGAACGATTGAGACAAATCAGTGTCACAGTCCCAACCAAAGACCAGTTGGTCTACCAGTGGTTTCCGTATTGGAAAACTTTGTTTCTTACTGATTGTAGTTTGTACTGTCGGAGGAATTTGGAGGGTTTTCTACTGCTCTCCCTTTGTTGGATTTCCCCTTTCAAGAAATGATCTGCACGACACTGATGTAATCTCCCTCCAATCTTCATTAGATATGTAAATGTACCTGGTTTCTTTCCTACAACTCGAATCACACACTTCTCATCACTTTGGTCTATTGCCACAACCTTCGAACTAGCTCTGAATTCTTTTTTAGGTTTCATCCCTCCTGTATCATGACTCCTCATCATTTGGTCTTGCTGTTTTCTTACTTTGCTACTGGTGTCAGACTTAAGCAAACTGAAACTTATTTCAGGTGTGTGTTTAAACACTAACTAATAAGATAAGCAACCTGTTGCAGACAGGTTATTCCGTAAGGGATAGAAGATTGTCCAGTCTGTCAAAGAGAAGGGGGAAAATTCCTGTCTAGCTCATCACCTAGCAAATACTTCTGCAAAATCTCTTCATGATCTGTGTAATTCATTCTGCAGTTGATGTGATATTGGAGTGTGTTTGACTGCATTTTTACTCCGAAATGTTCAGGATCTTCTGATATAAACTATCGACCATTATCTGATGCAAACATCTTTGGCAACTCAGAAATTGCAAGCTAACTTGAAATTTTGAGCACTTGTAATAGCTATCGACCAAAGCAAGGTACACTTTCCCTTTGACTTGAGTAATTGACACGTACTCATTCCCACAGTTTTCTTGTGTTTAACCATGGAATGACAGGAATTTTTGTTGGATCGTTTCTCATTCTGAGATGTGCTTCACTTTTTACCAACTCTTCCAAGATCTTCATCTACCTCTTGGATACCAGAAATAGCTGTTTGCTCCTTCTTTCATATCGGCTATCTTTTGCGCTCTCCCAAAATCTCGCTCGAAACATTGGCAAAATAATGAGACAATCTTGATCTGTATTCAGTTTATTTCTACATACGAAATACTCCTACAATTTCTCATCTTGTTTATGCCAGTGTTTATGATAGAATTGAGCACTTTACTGAACACCACATCCTTGCGTGTTTCATCACCACCTTACTTTGGCAGTTCATTTGTGTATGTAAAGTAAACTCCGTGGTAATGTTCACAGGAAATCTTGAAAGCGCATCTGTATTAGCATGACCTGCTGAATTGTATTTGATATAATATTGATGGCTAGTTTTATCATTTGGTCCTCCCTGCTCAAAGACCACATAGTGCTCTCTTGACACTTCTTCAGTGATAGACTTCCTGAGCCCTACTGCAAAAGAACTTTGCCCAGTTTAACCATATAAGCCAAATATTTCCACTCAGGGAGACTTTGTTTCCTCCTACTCCTATAAGTGACAAGAGGATATTTCTTCATATCCACTCTTAACATAGCACTGGAATATTGTTGTTCCACTAATAGTCAGCTTCACACCAGATTTGCATAAGGAAATTATGGGGATTTCTTGTACATTCTTTCTGAGGTAACAGACACTATCAATGGTGAAAGTAAGTTGTGAATCTCCGGCGCTGGAGTTGTATCTTCAGCCCTATTACTCTCATCTTCCATGTGCTGTTTTTCTTGCTCTTCGACCGAATAGATCTTCCTGCTTAATAACATCAACTTTTGTTTTTATATTTATCATCTGCGCATTTTGAGGATTTCCATGTTCCTGAACTAGTTTTAGATCTACTTTATCCTGGTGCATGGCTGTGACTTAGTGCTGTACTGCGACCTTGAGAATTACTGTTTCCTAAGTCGCATGCCATCTGGATAGGACAGATTTTCCCACAGGCCTATTGGCTGGTTGCTACTACGGCAATAGTAGCATCTAATGTTCTGGCTCTCATACTGTGAACTTGGCTGTCATGGCCCGCATCTTGTTCAAATCTGATGGACCTTACCTGTCAGCTCTGGAAAAGAACCCCTTTGCAATCTGCCATTTCCATGGCTGAGCCTCATCACAGGCTTCCTTCCACATCAGCCTATTGCCTTCAGATTGGCCTGGATGTTATTGCTCTTTAGGCCTCCTGTGAGCATGTCCACGTTGATATCTAAGTTCACACCATACTCACAGTGGCACATGAGTTTCCTTAATTCGAGAATGTAATCTGCAACGGTCTCACTTGGCACCTGCTTTCCTTGAAAGAACATGTAAATCTCAGTGCAATTTTATTTTCAGCGATGCCACAGAATCCAAGCAGTGCAAAAGGAGGCCATTCAGCCCATTTGAGTCTGCACCAACCCTCCGAAAGAGCACTCTAACCAGACCTATTCCCTGCCCTTATCCCAAACCCTGCACATTGATCATGGCTAGAATATGAGCAATTCATAGAATCCCGATAGTGCAGAAGGAAGCCATTCGGCCCATCAAGTCTGCACTGACCCTCTGATAGAGTATTACACCCACCCTTTCCAATTACCCCTTAACCTAACCTATGCATCTTTTTTGAACACTATTGGGCAATTTAGGATGGCAAATCCACCTAACCTGCACATCTTTGGACTGTGGGAGGAGACAGGAGCGCTCGAAGGAAACTCACTCAGACACTGGGAGAATATGCAAACTCCTAATGGACAGTCACCCAAGGCTGGAATTGAACCCGGGTCCCTAGCACTGTGAAGCAGAGGTGCTAGCTACCGTGCCGCCCTGATTATTTTGTGCATTTAGTTCATAGTACTGGGCTTTCACGGGTAGCATTGGTTAGAAACTACAGGTCGAGTATCCTTTATCTGAAACCCTTGGGGCCGATTACATTTTGGTATTCAGATATTTTCGGTTTTCAGATCTGCCATATACTTGGTAGGCCTACATGCATTACAATAATCTAAACCTAACTATCGTCTACAACTAGGTTGTTTCTCCATCTGTCAATTTCCCTGTTAACCTGTTAACCTTCTTACCTGTTAACACTTATTACACCTGTAATATAATATTGCAGTTCTTAACAAAAGGACATTCCGTTTTTGATTATGATCAGTTTTCAGATATATAGATAAAGGATATTCAACCAGTACCTCAAAAGGATCTGGTGAGAAAAACATTTACTTTGTCCTCGTCTCCTGTTTAATTCTCTTTCTGCCATATCTGTAACCTTTGTTCATAATTACCCTGTCCTCCTCATTGGGGTCTAATTTTCCCATTTTATCTAAATATGCCTTCAGTGCCATTTTGTTTTCAATTGCACACCATGTGCACTTGGATCAATCTTTCAAATTTTCAAACTTCCTCAAAGTTTAGTGTTGACATGCCAAGGATGTGTATGTTCACCAGTTGTTAACCTCTTAAAGTAAAATGTAAAAGAAAATTCCATCCCATTCCCATTGCCATCTTTCTGTTGTATATCGCACTGAGTAAACGCAATGCAGCTAGACGGGACACTAGGCAACACCTAATCAGTACTACACCCAGTTCTGGTCACGAAGAAATGAGCAAGACTTCGTGTTGCTGGAGGCATTTTGGAAAGGGCCTCCTGCTTAATCACCAATATGAAGAAAACCAAGGGTTTTTCAGTCTGGCTAGAAGGTTGGAACGGTAATCTTTAGAGATGTAGAAGATTCCAAAGGGTGGGAAATATAACTTAAAATAAATGGCACAAATCGAGCAACACTAGTACTTTTATGACATCAAATTCTTCATTAGTGATAAACATGCAGAGACTAAAGGAGGTAAAAACCGTGGTACCAGTTAAGTAATGTTTAGATGTTGTTAAGTGTAGGGGCTAATTTTTGGATCTTCCTGAATAGATGAAGTAATATGTATCTCATGGCTTTCCTCAAAATACTTTGGAGAAGTGCAATACAAAGAGGGAGCAGCACTGAAACTTGACTCGAGACCCCACAAAGAGGGCCAGAGCCACATTGAACAGCTATGGGCGAAAATGAAAGCACCTTCAAGGCAGAATTTTTCCCCGGATGCAGAGGGGGGGGGGGGGGGGGGGAGAGAAAACAGGGATGATACCTAGACCAAAAATAATTGAGGAAACACTTGGAAGCCAGTAACAGCTCCTGGAATGAAAATAGGAGTATGTGGAGGCTGCTTGATGAGTTCCTTGATTTGGAAGAAATGGTGATTATATTCTTTATCTGGATGATTCAGTGCCAGCAATTGTTCCTGAATCTTCAATTCCAGCTGCTCACTTGTACAAAATTACACTGATGCTTCAGGAAATAAAGTTAAATGAAGATATGATTAATAGCTTTCACCCTATTTGGGCAGATGTTGGAGTCATCTGTTTTCATGTAGTGGCATGTAAGTGTGTGAGTAATGTAGTCTGATCTATACTGGATATGGAAACAGCAACATGATTCCAGCTTCAATAGCATCACTATACTTACTTGGGAGAACAAAAAAAAAACTGTTGAGTGCTAATTGCCAGAGGCATTCTTTAAAGTACTGTATTGTTGAACCATGCAGTAGCTCCTGAATTAATTCTAATAATTTTAGCGCTGTGGAA
Organism: Scyliorhinus torazame; assembly: GCF_047496885.1. Taxonomy (NCBI): domain Eukaryota; kingdom Metazoa; phylum Chordata; class Chondrichthyes; order Carcharhiniformes; family Scyliorhinidae; genus Scyliorhinus; species Scyliorhinus torazame. The sequence goes on along the minus strand of NC_092714.1, from coordinate 68,870,739 downwards.
TTGGCACTTGATACTAGTATTATGACTCTTTACTTTAATACTAATGTGTCTGAATTTTTTTGACTCGTTAAATATAAAACTCACGAATAGCGTTAGATTCTTGTGTGCGTGTGGCACACTATGGATGCAATTTAATGTAAATGAAACCGTCCCATTTTGGCTGTGTTTAGTGGGGTGTTTCCTGGAGCTTGTAGTGCCGAGAGCAACCACTCTATTAAACGGGTCTCTGCTTCATTTCTGGGCCTCGCTGAGGAACATTCCGCTGAGGCCGCAATTCAACTAATTTCCTGCATTAATCAGCTCCTCTCACCAGTGCAGGAAAAGATCGGGGTGCCATTTGTAAATGACACCCCAGGGTGGCACCGGGGCACAGTGGTTAGCACTGGTGCCTCACGGCACTGGACCCGCATTTACTGTTCATGTGGAGTTTGCACATTCTCCCTGAATTTGCATGGGTCTCGCCCCCACAACCCAAGTTGTGTGGGGTAGGTGGATTGGCCGTGCTAAATTTCCCCTTAATTGGGGGGGAAAAAAGAATTGGGTAATTACATTTTTTTTTAAAGTAAATGACGCCCTGATCTTTGGACTCCTGGCCGCCACAACTTACCAAATAGGTAAGGCTTACCAGGGAACGCTGGCAGTGCCCACAGTGCCTGGATGGCATCGGGGGTGCCAGGTTACCACCCTGCTCTGAGCCCGACCCCCAGGGGCCTCTGATCGCCTTGGGAGATTTCCCCCCCTTCCCCAAATGCTGATATGCCTGGTCCACCTTTGTGGAAATCAGTGCTGGACAGCGCCCAGCCTGGATCTCTGAGGCGTGGGTGAGACTAACAACTCACTTAAATATGCAAATCTGGATCCGCCCTCGATGGGTGTGATTCGGGTCCCATCACCTCGTGAGATTCCATTTTTAAAAAAAAATAATTTATATTAAAGGTTTTCATAAAATATCAATAACAAAATGAGAAAGAAAAAAGAACCCAACAGGGTTAAGTACAAAACACAATCTAAAAAAACAACCCCCCAAACCCCTCCCTCCCTGTACCTAAATAATAAATTAACATTAACACCCCGACTTAAGACAACAGGTGTATACACCCCCTCAGACCCTACCAGTGTAAATAACATAAACAAAAATAAAGTAAACCCCCCCACCCCCGAGCTGCTGCTGCCATTGACCAATGTCTATCGTTCTGCCAGAAAGTCTAAGAACGGTTGCCACCACCTAAAGAACCCTTGTACCGACCCTCTCAAGGCGAATTTCACCCTCTCCAATTTAATGAACCCTGCCATATCGCTGATCCAGGATTCCACGCTTGGGGGCCTCGTATCTTTCCACTGAAGGAGAATCCTTCGCCGGGCTACCAGGGACGCAAAGGCCAGAATTCCGGCCTCTTTCGCCTCCTGCACTCCCGGCTCCTCTGCCACCCCAAATATTGCGAGCCCCCAGCCCGGTTTGACCTTGGATCCTACCAACCTCGACACCGTCCTCGCTACGCCCTTCCAAAATTCCTCCAGCGCTGGGCATGCCCAGAACATATGGGTGTGATTTGCTGGGCTCCTTGAGCACCTAACACACCTGTCCTCACCCCCAAAGAACCTGCTCATCCTTGTCCCGGTCATGTGTGCCCTGTGCAGCACCTTAAACTGTATGAGGCTGAGCCTCGCGCACAAAGAGGAAGAGTTCACCCTCCCTAGGGCATCTGCCCACGTCCCCTCTTCGATCTCCTCTCCCAACTCCTCCTCCCACTTACCTTTCAACTCCACCACCGAGGCCTCCTCCTCCTCCTGCATCACCTGGTAAGTTTCCGAGATCTTCCCCACTCCCACCCACCCCCCCGAGAGCACCCTGTCCTGTACTGTGTGTGGCAGGAGCCGTGGGAATTCCACCACCTGCCGTCTGGCAAACGCCCTTACCTGTAGGTACCTGAAGGTGTTCCCCGGGGTGAGCCCGTACTTCTCCTCCAGCTCACCCAAGCTCGTGAACTTCCCGTCCACAAACCGGTCCCCCAACTTTCGTATGCCTGCCCTGTGCCACCCCGAAAACCCTCCACCTGTTCTTTCTGGGGCGAACCGGTGGTTCCCCCGTAATGGGGTCCACGCCGAGGCCCTAACTTCCCCCCTATGCCGCCTCCACTGCCCCCAAAGTTTGAGGGCCGCCACCACCACCAGGCTCGTGGTATACCTCGTTGGAGGGAGCGGCAGCGGCGCCATTGCCAGCGCCCCCAGACTTGTACCCACACAGGACGCCGTCACCAGCCTCTTCCATGCAGCCCCCTCCCCCCTCCATCACCCACTTGCGCACCATTGTCGCATTGGCGGCCCAGTAGTACCCACAGAGGTTGGGCAGCGCCAGCCCCCCCAATCTCTACTCTGCTCCAGGAACACTCTTCTCACCCTCGGAGTCCCTCGCACCCACACAAACCCCATTATACTCCTGTTAACCCGCCTGAAAAAAGCCTTCGGGATAAACACGGGGAGGCACTGGAACAGGAACAAAAACCTTGGGAGCACCGTCATTTTGATTGACTGCACCCTACCCACCAGGGACAGTGGCAACGCGTCCCACCTCTTGAACTCCTCCATTTGCTCCACCAGCCTTGTAAAGTTAAGCCTATGCAGGGCCCCCAGCTCCTGGCCACCTGGACCCCCAAATATCTGAAACTCCTCTCCGCCCTTTTTAGTGGGAGCTCGCCAATCCTCCTCTCCTGGTCCCCTAGCTGAACTACGAACAGCTCGCTCTTCCCCATATTGAGCTTGTACCCCGAAAAGTCCCCGAATTCCCTAAGCATCCTCATTACCTCTGGCATTCCTCCCACCGGGTCCGCCACATACAGCAGCAGGTCGTCCGCATAAAGCGACACGCTATGCTCCTCCCCACCCCGCACCAACCCCCTCCAGTTCCTCGACTCTCTCAGTGCCATAACCAGGGGTTCAATCGCCAGTGCGAAGAGCAGGGGGGTCAGGGGACACCCCTGTCTCGTCCCTCAGTGCAACCAAAAGTACTCGGACCTCCTCCTATTTGTGGCCACACTCGCCATCGGGACCTCATACAACAGCCTAACCCACCTGACAAAGCCCTCCCCAAACCCGAACCTCTTCAGCACCTCCAACAGGTACCCCCCACTCTACCCTATCGAAGGCTTTCTCAGCGTCCATCGCCACCACTATCTCCGCCTCCCCCTCCCTCGCCGGCATCATGATAACGTTCAAAAGCCTCATCACATTCGCGTTCAACTGTCTCCCCTTCACAAACCCCGTCTGGTCTTCATGGATGATCTGCGGCACACAATCCTCAATCCTCGTGGCTAAGACCTTCGCCAGCACCTTGGCATCTACATTTAGCAAGGAAATCAGTCTGTAAGACCCACATTGCAGGGGATCCTTGTCCCGCTTCAGGATCAAGGAGATCAGTGCCCGGGACATCGTCGGGGGCAAAGCCCCCCCCCTCCCTTGCCTCATTGAAGGTCCTAACTAACAGCGGGCCCAACAGGTCCATATATTTTTTATAGAACTCGACCGGGAAACCGTCTGGCCCCAGTGCCTTCCCCGCCTGCATGCTTCCTATCCCTTTGATCAGCTCCTCCAGCCCAATCGGGGCCCCCAGTCCCGCCACCAGTCCCTCTTCCACCTTTGGAAACCTCAATTGGTCCAGGAAACGGCCCATCCCTCCCTCCTCCCGTGGGGACTCGGATCGGTACAATTCCTCGTAGAAGTCCCTGAAGACCCCATTGATGCCAACCCCACTCCACACCACGCTCCCTCCCCTGTCCTTAACTCCCCCGATCTCCCTAGCTGCGTCCCGCTTCCGAAGCTGATGCGCCAGCATCCGGCTTGTCTTTTCCCCATACTCGTAGACCGCCCCCTGGGCCTTCCTCCACTGCACCTCCGCCTTCCTGGTGGTCACCAGGTCGAATTCGGCCTGGAGGCTGCGCCTCTTCCTCAACAATCCTTCCTCAGGTTCTTCCGCATACCTCCTGTCTACCCCCACCAGCCTCTCCCTCTCCCTCCGCTCCTTGTGGGCCCTGATGTAGATCAGCTCTCCCATCACCACCACCTTCAGTGCCTCCCATACCATCCCCACTCGGACCTCCCCGTTGTCGTTGGTCTCCAAGTACCTCTCTATACTTCCTCGGACCCGCTCGCTCACCACCTTGTCCGCCAACAGCCCCACCTCCAAGCGCCACAGCGAGCGCTGGTCCCTCTCCGCCCCCATCTCCAAGTCCACCCAATGCGGGGCGTGGTCCGAAATGGCTATTGCCGAATACTCGGTATCCTCTACTCTCGCTATCAGCGCCCTACTCAAAATGAAAAAGTCGATTCGAGAATAAGCCTTATGGACGTGTGAGAAGAATGAAAATTCCCTAGCCCCCGGCCTTGCAAATCTCCAAGGGTCCACCCCTCCCATTTGATCCATGAATCCCCTCAACACTCTAGCCGCCGCCGGCTTCCTACCCGTCCTAGACCTGGAGCGATCCAGTGCAGGATCCAACACCGTGTTACAGTTTCCCCCCATTATCAGGCCCCCCACTTCCAAGTCTGGGATCCGACCCAACATACGCCGCATAAAACCTGCATCGTCCCAGTTCGGAGCATACACATTGACCAGTAGCACCCTCTCTCCCTGCAACTTACCACTTACCATTATGTACCTACCGCCATTATCTGCCACAATGCTCAACGCCTCAAATAACACCTTCTTTCCCACCAAGATCGCCACCCCTCGATTTTTGGCATCTAGCCCCGAGTGAAACACCTGACCTACTCACCCTTTCCTCAGTCTTACCTGGTCTGCCACCTTCAAGTGTGTCTCCTGGAGCATAACCACATCCGCCTTGAGCCCCTTCAGGTGCGCGAACACGCGGGCCCGCTTAACCGGCCCATTCAGTCCCCTTACATTCCAGGTTATCAGCCGGATCAGGGGGCTACCCGCCCCCCTCCCCCGCCGACTAGCCATGACCCCCTCCTCGGCCAGCCACGCGCCCACACCCCACTCGCTCCAGCTCCTCCTTGATCTTAGCAGCAGCAACTCAATTTCCCCCCCCCAACCCCCTGGCTAGGACCCATCCTACCTGGTTTACTCCCCCCATTGCACTTCCGCAAGTCAACTGACTCCTGCTGACCCCGGCCACTCCTGCCTCCCCTTCGACTCCTCCCATTGTGTGGCACACCCTCCTCTCCCGCTCCCCATTCACAGGCTCTCCCCCTCCGTTCTAAGCGTGGGAAACAATCCTCGCTTACCCGCCCCGGTCCGTCCCCCGTCCCCCCCCAGTCTTCGGCACGGGAAAAAAGCCCGCGCTCTCCACCTACCAGGCCCCGCCACCAACCAAAACAGTGCCCAACCCGCCCCATCCACCCTCCCCAACCCGAAAGAGAGAAACACAGAGAAAAAGAAACCCAGAACAATGCAAAGGCCCCCCCCCCCCCCGAACCAAAAATAGGCATAACATATCCGCCGCAGTCCCCAATCGTCCATCCCGACCCTCAGTCTGTGTCCAGCTTCTCGGCCTGAACAAAGGCCCACGCCTCCTCCGGGGACTCAAAATAATGGTGCCGGTCCTTCTAGGTAACCCACAGTCGCGCCGGCTGCAACATGCCAAACTTCACCCCCCTCCTGTGCAGCACCGCCTTCGCTCGATTGTACCCGGCCCCCCTCTTCGCCACCTCCGCACTCCAGTCCTGATATACCTGAACCTCCGCGTTCTCCCACCTGCTGCTGCTCTCCTTGGCCCACCTGAGCACACCCTCCCGATCGACGAACCGCACCAGCACCGCCCGCGGAGGCTCGTTAGCCTTGAGCCTCCTCGCCAACACTCTGTGGGCCCCTTCCAGCTCCAGGGGCCCCTGGAAGGACCCCGCTCCCATCAGCGAGTTTAACATGGTGACCACATAGGCCCCCACGTCCGGCCCCTCCAGCCCCTCCGGGAGGCCCAGAATCCGCAGATTCTTCCGCCTCGACCGATTCTCCATCTCGAACCGCTCCTGCCATTTCTTGTGGAGCCTCCACCTTTACCGCCAGGACTAAGATCTCGTCCTCATTGTCAAGAGATCTTTTGTTGAGCCTCTCGGATCGCCACCCCCTGGGCCGTCTGTGTCTCCAGCAGCTTATCAATAGAAGCCTTCATCGGCTCTAGCAGGTCCGTTTTAATCTCTCTGAGGCAGCGCTGGATACCCTCCTGTTGCTCCTCTGCCCACTGCCTCCACGCTGCCTGGTCTCCGCCCGCCGCCATTTTGTCCTTCTTCCCTCCCTTCTTCTGGTCCACCACCACCTTTTTTGTCACCCTGCTCCGAGTTAAAGCCACATACTGACGGGGAGCGATTATTAACTCCTTCCCACACCGGGAAACGCCGAAAAAGTGCCCTTGGGGGCCCTGAAAAGAGCCCAAAAGTCTCGAGAGGGAATCCTTTTGGCAGTGTTCGCTTCACCAATCTGCCCCAAAATGTCTGTGGAAACTCCTGAAAAAGGTCTAAGAGTCCATTCCAGACGGGAGCTGCCGAATGCGCGACCTACTCCTCCATGGCCGCCACCGGAAGCCTCGTTCCTGCTTCTTCAGTGGCCTTGGTGAGATCTTTTCACAGTTGTTCCCTCTGCTGTTAGAATTCACTTTTGATAAAGGCCCTCAGGTCAGTTTGCAGCTTTAAGCTTGCCCTTCCCCCGCCTGCATGCTGGAAGAGGCCCTGTTTATCCTGTTGCAGCCAAATCTTTTACTGTTTCTGCCGGATCTGGTAGCCAAAAGACATAACATTCCTGGGGGACACTGTCAGGGGAATGTTGCAGTCTTCTTGCCACACCGGGAAATGTCAAACAAATGCCGTGGGGGCCCTGTAAAAGAGCCCAAAAGTCCGTTCCAAGCGGGAGCTACCGAATGTGCGACCTAGCTCTGCATAGCCGCATCCGGAAGTCGCCTCGTGAGATTCCATGAGATCTTGCAAGGTGTAACAAACATCGTAAATCGCACAAGAGGCCTCTCGTGAGATTTACCGGCCTCATTGCGCCCCGAGTCGGGCAAGACAAGGCTGTTAGATCACGCCCTGTATCAAAAATGTAAATTCTGCTCCTTACCTTTTGACAGTCCAATTTCCCCAGTCAATTTTGTAAGAAAAGCATTAAGCACGGAGGTGCAAAACCGTGGGGAAAGGATTCATTTTTATTGCTGATCACCAAAAGTCTAATTTAACACCTTCGGTGAGGTACTGACTCTTTGCGGTTGCTGAACAGCTTCAGTTAAACCATTGATTTTAAAAGAAAAAACTCTTGTTACTAGACACCCCACTCACTATGTAAACGCCACCTTGAATATGGGAATTTGATGGGAACACTGGGGAGTTGCGGAACATGGGAATAAAATGACTCGAGTCCATATCAGGTTACTTTTTAGAAGTATTCCGCCACTCCATGTTTACACCAGATATTTCTGTGTCTCAGTGTTGGAATTGCATTTCGTTTAAGTAATGAAGGTATGCATGGTCAGAGACCATGGAGTGAATTTTGACCCTACTCGTCCATCAGAAGGGTGAGTTTAAAAACAGAGACTCTGACCCTGATCCAATATTAACCTGCTGGATTGTGCAAGCAAAAGAGACACCGCCAAAAGAAAATTGAGAATGCCCATCCCTAATTGATGGGCAGTTAAGAGCCAACCGTGTTGCTGTGGATCTGGAGTTGCATATCGGCCAGACCACGTAAGGCAGCAGATTTCCTTCCCTAAAGGACATTACTGAATCAGATGGGTTTTTGCGACAATCGACACTGGCTTTGTGGTCATTATTCAATTTTTAATTCCAGATTTTGATTTAATTCAAATTTCGCCATCTGCAATGGCAGGATTTGAACCTGGGTCCCCAGAGCATTATTCTGGGTCTCTGGTTTACTAGTCCAGTGACAATACCACTGCACCCACCGCCTCTTGCAACCACCTCCCCAACCATTACTAGTATAATGTCTAGCTCAGTTACCTGAAAGGTTTAACGTCAACTCTAGTTAACAAATGTCTTGATTTGTAATCCCCTTTGCATGTTAGGAGTTGATTAAAATAAGAGCATAATACAGACCCCTCCTGTCCATTGCCAATTTAACCCCTTAACTGTAGGCAATGGTAACAAAATGGTTGAGCCGTGCATTCTGTTCACTGCAATGAGTCGAAACGCAGGCAGAATTTCCGGTCCCGGGATGGTGGCTTAGGAAGCAGGACTAGGATTAAAGTTGTAAAATACATGTCAGGCCAACCACTTGACATGTTCCAACCTCTGAGCGATCTTAACAGAGGCGGGGTTAACATGGCAAAAACTGGCAGTGGAGGGTAGCCAATTCGGCTAATTTAGGGACCAGAACACCTGAAAGGTGATGGTGCCGTGGGCATGTTCCTGATGGTGGACTCGGGCTAGAGCATGGCATTTAACTGGAGGCGGATCCTAGCAGCAGGCCAGAGGGACATCAATGCCTCTTCTCACTCACCGAAGTTTTGCTCGCAGTCTTGCCTCTCGATCTAGAATGGGAAAATACTGCCTGGTGTTTTGATTCATTGCACTTAACAGAAGTGGATAAGAAATGGAGGAACAGATTCTTTCAACCCATAGCATTTGTGGCCCGACCATTTTAATGGTGTTATTGGGCTATGCCCCTATTTTAATCCACTGGGAATGAGCGAAACAGCCGCAAACCTTCCTATGGTGGTGTTTTTTTTAGTGTTGCAGAGAGAAAGCACCTCCATATATTGTGGAGGAACTGCTGCTTACTTCTGCCTGCCTCTCCCACTGAAGCTACCAGCTTGGACATGGCTGTGCAAACTCTGAAGAACGGAGCTGGTTCAAAAGAACTGCTATTTGTTGACATTCAAAGTAGAAGGCTATCTTAGTTCTGAGTGAGCTAGCTCAGATTCTGCAGGTATTGTGGCCATCTCAAAATAGATCTGGAACAGTAATTTTAGCCCATCCTGGGTGAATGTAGCATTGTGTCCACCATCTCCAGGGAAGGGAGCAGGGCATGATAGTCACATGCTCACTGAAGAATACTGACAGGATGATTTTCCTTCTGACAGCAGAATGTCCTCACCTGCATCAAGGGAGGATATGCAGTAGAAGAATCTGTATCTGGAAGAATGAGATCAATTACGCCAAATATTTTGCCAAACTGAATCCAACTTTACAATACAAATAATTCATTAATACATGCATTCTTAGTTGTGATCTGTGCAATACTATAGAATTGCTGAATGCCACTGCACTGAAATAGACCATGCTGCCCAGGCTTTCCCCAAAAGAACCAATTTAATTAATTCAATTTTTGCTGCTTACTCCCCGCATTTTATTTTGAGATATATTTCCCACTTTCAAACAGCTTTTTTTGTTGTTGTCCCTGTTTCTGACAGGTTAGTCTTTATTAGAACACTCCGCAGTCTAGAGAAATTTGCAAATGGGTTGCTATGGTAATGACAAATATTGTACACCATTCAGGCTCTGCAAGTTTTCAGCTGTGGAATTTAGGTTTCTGGAAGGTGGGGACTGTACGGATGGCTGCATCAGACCTGACTGCAAGCTAATGGCAACACAGTACTTCATGTAGAATGGTTTGTGGATCAGATGATACTGGAAACCAACTGAATTAATGTCTATGTATCATTGCATTTCGCCCTAAAGCGTACACACGTATAATTCTGACTTTTTGTGCACTCAACACTTGTAAGCAGTAGCTGTGACTGTCATTTGCAAACATAGTCCACATGTTACGCTAAATTTCATATCAATTTACAGAACATTCATGTTAAATTTTTTTTGTACAAATTTTCTCTCCGGATTCTCTAAGGAATCATACTGATAACCTGGTAGGGAGTGAAAGGGACCATGGGACACACGTGTTGCTAAATTGGTGCATCACAGCATCCTTGTATGCACATGGCATATATTTTTGGTGCATTGTCATTGTCCATTTACTTGCAGAATAGAAAGTGAAGGTTGTCCTATTATTAATCCATTGTGGGGTCATGTACCAAGCATAAAGAAACAAAGGGTGAGTTACAACCCAGGATAGTTCTGATCATAAATCATTCCAATTTTGCAGAATGATTGCACGTTTTGGATAAAGTTACAAGCTTTTAGTTCCCTCACTTCTATTCATTTTTTAAAGAACTGACTTCATCGTTGAAGTGACTCATTCTTAAGCCATAGACATGTCCTTCAGTTCATCATGGGGAAGGGCAGGACTTGTGCTTGATCAAATTTTCCTAGTTTGATGCCACGGGTTTCAAAATACTATCTTTCACCTACGGGACATCAGCAAAGCTTGTTTGCACAGAAGGCCTTTGGGCATTTCTTGAAATACGCAGCTGATAACTTTTGCAGATATGTTATCACTTTGTGGCCCTGTGGTTTTAAAGAAAAGTTTGGAAATGGTGGATAATTTGAATCATTCTATTAGATGGACCATGTGAGGTAGGTATAATAGAAATTTGCCATGTCTGATCCCTCGAAGGCTGATGGGTTTTCATTTTCCTTCGCTCCCACTGGCTGGTTTATATTTGGCCAACGCTTTAGTTAGTCACACTGGATTGAATTTCTCGGGACTAATAGGTCAGCTCACTTTTCTGCTGGTATGGTTTAAATTCATCCATGAGAGAGAGATCCTGAAGACAAACCTCCAAGGCTCACCAACTGTATGTTAGCAGCATAATAAATAACTCCGAAGTGCGTGCAAGACTGGCCACGAATCCTGTTTGAGCAAGGCAGAGCTTAATCCCCGTGGTGATTATTTAAGAAAATAGGGGGGCAGCACGGTGGCGCAGTGGTTAGCATTGTTGCTTCACGGCGCCGAGGTCCCAGGATCGATCCCGACTCTGGGTCACTCACCGTGTGGAGTTTGCACATTCTGCCCGTGATTGCGTGGGTTTCGCCCCCCACAACCCAAAGATGTGCAGGATAGAACATAAGAACTAGGAGCAGGAGTAGGCCATCTGGCCCCTCGAGCCTGCTCCACCATTCAATGAGAGCATGGCTGATCTTTTATGGACTCACCTCCACTTTCCGGCCCAAACACCATAACCCTTAATCCCTGGTGGATTGGCCATTCTAAAATTGCCCCTTATTTGGAAAAAAATGTACCTGGTACTCTAAAGAGCATTTTTTTTTAAATTGAAAGAAAATAGGGAGTACAATGACCCCCCTAATACAGACCATTATTTGTTTTATAATTGTGGTGTGTATGTACAAACGCTGAATCATTATATGAAAAATGTAGTGGGTAGCACTGCTCCCTATGGCGCTGAGGCCCCGTGTTTGATCCCGGCCCTGGGTCACTGTCTGTGCAGAGTTTGCACATTCTCCCCGTGTCTGTGTGGGTCTTGCCCCACAACCGAATGATGTGCTGGCTAGGTGGATTGGCCATGCCAAATTGCCCCTTAATTTGGAAAAAACATAATTGGATATGGTAAATTTATTTTTAAAAGGAGGGACGTTGACATGCTTTATGTTCCAAGGCACAATCTTTAAGAACTGGCCATAATGCTTTTAAATCAAAACTTCATCTTGGTTGCTCTGTGGGTGGTGGAGAAATTTTGGGTACTCATGAAAATGCTATGCAACTTAAAGCAAACGCAATGAGCAGTTAATTGTGGAAATTCAAAATTTCTGTCTGAAATGTTCTCTGCTGTTACATTTATTTGTCTGCTTTATCATTCAAATACATTCAATTATTTCAAGTTACTTCATTTGTGTTGAATGCAACAACTTCAGATGATCAGCTCTACCCCACCTCGACCCATTTGTTTTCACCCATTTCATTTTAACTGTTTTCTTTACCATTTCGTTCTCTTTTGTCTTTCTTTATATATATATATATATATATATATATATATATATATATATATATTCACACCCCCCCCCCCCCCATCTTATCCACCTTTCATTACCCTTTCTCCCCTTTGCTTCCCCCTCCCCCTCGCCACACATCGACATCTGTCACAGTTTATCCTCTGATAATTTCTCTGCAGTTTGACCTTTCACACCTTTTGTTCTCTCTGGGGACTGCCATTAGCACTCTTTCACCTTGCTTTCTGTGGCTATTAGTCCCCAGTTTCCCTGGGTTTCTGTGGCTATGACTCATCTTTCATTCGCACTCCGCAGTATAAATATTTCCAACAGCTTTGACAAAGAGTCATCTGGACTCAAAATGTTAGCTCTTTTCACTCCCTTTAGATGCTGCCAGACTTGCTGAGATTTTCCAGCATTTTCTTTTTGGTTTCAGATTCCAGCATCTGCAGTAATTTGCTTTTATTATTTGTGGTGTATTCTTTGGATTTGTTTGTTGTCACATGTGCCGAGGTACAGTGTAAAGTATTGTTCTGCGTACAGCTCAAACAGATCATTCCGTACATGAAAAGACACTTCGAACATAGAACATTACAGCGCTGTACAGGCCCTTCGGCCCGCGATGTTGTGCCGACCTGTGAAACCACTCTAAAGCCCATCTACACTGTTCCCTTATCGTCCATATGTCTATCCAATGACCATTTGAATGCCCTTAGTGTTGGCGAGTCCACTACTGTTGCAGGCAGGGCATTCCATGCCCTTACTACTCTCTGAGTAAAGAACCTACCTCTGACATCTGTCTTATATCTATCTCCCCTCAATTTAAAGCTATGACCCCCTCGTGCTAGACATCACCATCCGAGGAAAAAGACTCTCACTGTCCACCCTATCCAATCCTCTGATCATCTTGTATGCCTCAATTAAGTCACCACTTAACCTTCTCTCTAACGAAAACAACCTCAAGTCCCTCAGCCTTTCCTCATAAGATCTTCCCTCCATACCAGGCAACATTCTGGTAAATCTCCTCTGCACCCTTTCCAATGCTTCCACATCCTTCCTATAATGCGGGGACCAGAATTGCATGCAATACTCCAAATGCAGCCGCACCAGAGTTTTGTACAGCTGCAACATGACCTCATGGCTCCGAAACTCAATCTCTCTACCAATAAAAGCTAACACACCATACGCCTTCTTAACAACCCTCTCAACCTGGGTGGCAACTTTCAGGGATCTATGTACATGGACACCGAGATCTCTCTGCTCATCCATACTGCCAAGAATCTTACCATTAGCCCAGTACTCTGTCTTCCTGTTATTCCTTCCAAAATGAATCACCTCATACTTTTCTGCATTAAACTCCATTTGCTACCTCTCAGCCCAGCGCTGCAGCTTATCTATGCCCCTCTGTAACTTGTAACATCCTTCCGCACTGTCCACAACTCCACCGACTTTAATGTCATCTGCAAATTTACTCCCCCATCCTTCTATGCCCCCCTCCAGGACATTTATAAAAATGACAAACAGCAGTGGCCCCAAAACTGATCCTTGTGGTACACCACTAGTAACTGGACTCCAGTCTGAACATTTCCCATCAACCACCACCCTTTGTCTTCTTCCAGCGAGCCAATTTCTGATCCAAACTGCTAAATCACCCTGAATCCCGTGCCTCCGTATTTTCTGTAGGAGCCTACCGTGGGGAACGTTATCAAACGCTTTACCGAAATCCATATACACCACATCAACTGCTTTGGTTTGTGAGGCACGACCTACCCATCACAAAACCGTGTTGACTATCTCTAATCAAATTATTCCTTTCCAGATGATTATACATCCGATCTCTTATAAACCTTTTCAAGACTTTGCCCACAACAGAAGTAAGGCTCACTGGTCTGTAGTTACCGGGGTTGTCTCTACTCCACTTCTTGAACAAGGGGACAACATTTGCTTTCCTCCAGTCTTCTGGCACTATTCCTGTAGACAAAGATGACTTGAAGATCAAAGCCAAAGGCTCAGCAATCTCCTCCCTAGCTTCGCAGAGAATCCTAGGATAAATCCCATCCAGGCCAGGGGACTTATCTATTTTCACACTTTCCAGAATTGCTAACACCTCCTCCTTATGAACCTCAAGCCCTTCTAGTCTAGTAGCCTGAATCTCAGTATTCTCCTCGACAACATTGTCTTTTTCCTGTGTGAATACTGACGAGAAATATTCATTTAGCACCTCTCTTATCTCCTCGGACTCCAAGCACAACTTCCCACTACTGTCCTTGACTGGCCCTACTCTTACCCTCGTCATATGTTTATTCCTGACATATGTATAGAAAGCTTTAGGGTCATCCTTGATCCTACCTGCCAAAGACTTCTCATGTCCCCTCCTGGCACTTCTTAGCTCTCTCTTTAGGTCCTTCCTACCTAACTTGTAACTCTTGAGCGCCCTAACTGAACCTTCATGTCTCATCCTTACATAAGCCTCCTTCTTCCTCTTGACAAGTGTTTCGACAGCTTTCGTAAACCACGGTTCCCTTTCTCGACCACTTCCTCCCTGCCTGACAGGTACATACTTATCAAGGACACGCAGTAGTTGTTCCTTAAACAAGCTCCACATTTCCATTGTGCCCATCCCCTGCAGTATTCCTCTCCATCCGATGCATCCTAAGTCTTGCCTCATCGCATCATAATTGCCTTTCCCCCAGATATAACTCTTGCCCTGCGGTATATACCTATCCCTTTCCATCACTAAAGTAAACGTAATCGAATTGCGGTCACTATCACCAAAGTGCTCACCTACCTCCAAATCTAACACCTGTCCTAGTTCATTACCCAGTACCAAATCCAATATGGCCTGCATACTGTCAGGAAACCCTCCTGCACACATCGGACAAAAAAGTACCCAAACTATAGCTTTCCAGTCATAATTTGGACAGTTAAAGTCCCCTATAACAACTACCCTGTTGCTTTCGCTCCTATCCAAAATCATCTTTTCAATCCTTTCCTCTACATCTCTGGAACTTTTCGGAAGCCTATCGAAAACCCCTAACAGGGTGACCTCTCCTTTCCTGTTTCTAACCTCAGCCCATACTACCTCAGTAGACGAGTCATCATCAAACGTCCTTTCTGCCACCGTAATACTGTCCTTGACTAACAATGGCACCCCTCCCCTCTTTTACCACCTTCCCTGAGCTTACTGAAATATCTAAACCCCGGCACCTGCAACAACCATTCCTGTCCCTGCTCTATCCATGTCTCCAAAATGGCCACAACATCGAGGTTCCAGGTACCAACTCATGCTGCAAGTTCACCCACC
The DNA here is from genome assembly GCF_047496885.1 of Scyliorhinus torazame. NCBI lineage: Eukaryota > Metazoa > Chordata > Chondrichthyes > Carcharhiniformes > Scyliorhinidae > Scyliorhinus > Scyliorhinus torazame. The sequence goes on along the minus strand of NC_092714.1, from coordinate 68,855,636 downwards.
TTATTCCGGATGCTCCTGGCATTGAAGAAGACACACTTTAAACCACCTTCCTGCCTGTCGGTACACTCCTGCAACTTTGAAACCTTACTCATGACCTCACTACTCTCAACCTCCTGTATACTGGAGCTACAATTCAGGTTCCCAAGCCCCTGCTGAACTAGTTTAAACCCTCCCGAAGAGCATTCGCAAAGTTCCCCCCCAGGATATTGGTACCCCTCTGGTCCAGGTGTAGACCATACCGTTTGTAGAGGTCCCACCGACCCCAGAATGAGTCCCAATTATCCAGAAGTCATGTGGCACGGGTAACAACCCAGAGATAATAACTCTATTTGTCTTAGATCTAAGTTTCCACCCTAGCTCCCTGAATTCTTGCCTTACATCCCTATCCCTGTTCCTACCTATGTCGTTGGTACCTATGTGGACCACGACTTGGGGCTGCTCCCCCTCCCCCTTAAGAATCCCGAAAACACGATCCGAGACATCATGCACCCTGGCACCTGGGAGGCAACACACCAACCGCGAGTCTCTCTCGTTCCCACAGAATCTCCTATCTATCCCCCTAATTATGGAGTCTCCAATGACTAATGCTCTACTCCTCTCCCCCCCCCCCCCTTCCCTTCTGAGCAGCAGGGACAGACTCTGTGCCAGAGACCTGTGCCCCATGGCTTACCCTTGGTATCCAAAGCGGTATACTTGTTACTAAGGGGAACAACCACAGGGGATCTCTGTACTGACTGCTTCCTCCCAGCTCCTCTCACCGTCACCCATCTATCTTTATTCTTCAGAGTAACTACATCCCTGAAGCTTCTATCTATGACCACCTCTGCCTCCCGAATGATCGGAAGTTCCTCCAGCTCCTGTTCCCTAACGTGGTTTCTGAGGAGCTGGAAATGGGTGCACTTCCCACAGATGAAATCAGCAGGGACACTGACGGTGTCCCTCACCTCAAACATTCTGCAGGAGGAACATTGCACTACCTTCCCTGCCATCCCCTCTAGATAAAAAAAGAAAGAACTTACCTGTTATTCACTCCCCTTCTCAACAAGCACTCAGTCAGCAACCTCTGCGCCCCGCACGATAACACCTGAGGGAAAAGAAAAGAAAAACTACTTACCAGTCACCAGCCAATCCCTTACCTGCAGGCTGTGACTTCACGGTTCAACTTCTTTCTACTTCGACCTGCCCTTGAGCCTTCCTCTTGATCTTTACAGCAGTTGGGGTTTTTTTGGTTAGAGGAGTGGGTAGGGAGGGAAACACTGAAGAAGTGTTTCGGGTCTAAGTGTCACTTGACAACAGCTCCTCCACAAACCACCTTCAAGTTGGGGTGAGCACAACAGACGTATGTAAATTGCCCCAGCAACAGCCAATCAGCAGCTCCACTCTACTGCCCTCTGCTTGGACAGCTTATGTAAATACATAGACACAGGCATCGGGTGAAGCACGCAGGAGTGTAGTACTACTCGATAGAGAAGATGTGTGAAGAGATCCGATCAGTCCAGAAGAGGGTCATTTCGGAGTCTGGTAACAGCGGGGAAGAAGCTGTTTTTGAATCTGTTCATGCGTGTTCTCAGACTTTTGTATCTCCTGCCTGATGGAAGAAGCTGGAAGAGTGAATAAGCCAGGTGGGAGGCATCTTTGATTCTGCTGCCTGCTTTACCAAGGCAGCGGGAGATGTAGACAGAGTCAATGGATTGGGGGGGATGGGGGGGGGGCAGGTTCACGACTCTCTGTAGTTTCTTCAGGCATTGGGCAGAGCAGTTGCCATACCAGGCTGTGATGCAGTCAGATAGGGTGCTTTCTATGGTGCATCTGCAAAAGTTGGTAAGAGTCAATGTGGACATGCTGAATATCCTTGGTTTCCTGACAAAGTATAGGTGCTGTTGTGCTTTCTTAGGCGTAGTGTTGACATGGGTGGACCAGAACAGATTGTTGGCATTCTTTTAGATGATGTGAATGCCAGTATATCTCTCTGGCACTGAATTTTTTTTAAAATCTAGCCCGGGGTATGACAAGACCATCTTTAATTGCCCTTAAACTGAATGGCTTGCTAGGCAATTTCAGAGGCCATTTAAGAGTCAATCGCTGATGTGTGTCAGGACTTGCATGTGGGACAGATCAGGTAAGGACAGTAGTTTTACTTCCTTGTGAACCAGATGGGTTTTTATGACTATGATTTCATGGTCATCATTAGACTTTTAATTCCAGATTTTTATTGAATTCAAATTCCAGCATCTGCCGTAGTGAGGTTTGAACCTGGATCTCTGAGTAACTAGTCTAGTGACAATGCCACTGTTAGACATTTTAGTTGTTGTGCTATGAAGAGTCTAAAGTTCTGTTCCTTTTTCACAAACACACATTTAATTCATTCCAACATCCTTTGCGCAAAAGTCTAACTATACATCACCTGACAGAGGCCACCTGAAGCCCCTTTACATATCAGTGTCAATTAATGGATACTTAACGTAAATGAGACAACTAATTGCAATGTCTCTTAACCCATTACTTAACAGTCTCCCCTTCCTTGGAGAAAAAATAATAATTAGATGAAAACAAAATTTCAAGAAACTCAACAATACACACATGATTTCCCCCCCCTTTTTTTTGTTTGGACAAGAAAGAAAAAAAAAACAGTCACAGAAACAAGCACCCTTCATTAACAATATCCAAAAGTTTCTGTGAACTCGCCCATCTTTTCGTAAAACAGTCTGACAGTTGATAGCTCCCGTAGACCCATTTAATTTTTGTTATTTCCCCTCTGTCCAACTTCTGCTTCAAACTTGCGATGTCTATCCGTAACCTCTTTTCATTGACACTTTTTGTAGAGTGCACATTTTCCCACAGGGATTTATTGTCAATGTGACAGTCAATAGGTATATTATTGATCCCCTAATCCCAAAATTTCTGTCAATATCATACTTGTATAAAAGGCCATGTCCCGACGCCTCTACAAAACTTAACGTCTCAGCAGTCAAAGTGCTTTTTACCACTCTCCTTATTTTCTTTATTTCCCACACAAGCGGGCAACATTTACCATTGTCCCCCAAAAGGAAAATTATAAAACCTCCTGTGCTTGAAATCCCATCACATAAATTTGGGTAGGACACATCACTATAAACTATGCGTTTCAAGTGCCTAAGGTCACCTAAAACCGGGAACTTCAAAACACACTCCTGCATTTTTAGTTTGGCCAACGCTTTATTTGCTCTTATTATGTCTTCCACTTTGGGATCATTCATTTTTGTACCCTACTCTAAGACATCAAAACTCACGTCCGGTCTAGTCTGTCTACCTAACCAGTTCTGTTGCCCAATTAAACTTCGCAGTTGCTCTTTTTCTATCTTTGAAACCATTGCGTCTTTTTGTGAAACTCGGCCACGACTAATTGCTATTGGGCTGATGCTTTCCAAATAAGATTGCTGACGTAAAGTTGCCCCTAACTTAGTCTGTCCAATTTCCAGTCCAATATATTTAAATGCACCGGAAGCTTGACTTCCAACCCTGAATTCTTTCCTCAACCCAGAAATTACAATAGCTTCAAAATCACTAGTCTCACCCCACAAAAAATCATCGACATGCATCAAATAAATGCCAGAAAGATTTCCTTTATAGTGCCAGTAAAACATTGCAGGATCTGCTTTCAACTGGCAACAGCCTAACTTTAACAAAACTGACCTTACCGAAAAATACCAGACTCTAGATGCATCATTTAATCCATATACACATTTGTTCACCTTCCAGAGTACCCCTTCTGTGTTAGCTGCTTCTTTAGGAGGACGGAGAAAAATGTCTCTCTGGAGCTGATGCCCCTGCAAAAAGGCAGCTTTTATATCTATAGATTTGCATTCCCATGCCTTTGTGGCTAATCAAGCCAAGAACATCTTTAAAATAACCTTTCCTGCTGTAGGTGAATCTACCCTTAAATCCTGATCTTCTAAGTTTTCTTCAAATCCCCTTGCCACAAGCCTGGCCGTTGCCTTATAACTTCCATCCGGAAGAACCTTTTCCGTGCAAATCCATCTGTGGGATAGAGCTCTTTGTCCCCTATCCGGTACTTCCGTGTATACCCCAAATTCACTCCAACTATGCAATTCTTGCTGTTTAGCTTCTTTGATAACTTTTTCATCTAATTTATTTGAAGCCACCAAAATCTCATGTGCATGTGGGCTTCTACTCCTATTAGTATTCGTAGTCTTACTCATGTTCCGAGATCTTGATAAACTACGTCCCCTCTCCCGCCTGGTATCTCGTTCTGTACTGCTACTGCTTGATCTTTCCCTTCTGCTGTGGGATGTCCTTTCAATAGGTCTCGACCTTTTCCTGTGGACCTGTTCACTATCCGATGTACTATCTGTACTGGCACTGCGTTTCTGTGCCCTCCATTTTTGAACGTTTTCCCAATCCATTATCTTGACTCCTTCCCCTGAATGCTGTAAATTCAACCAATATTTATACTTTCCAGTGGCCTCCCCTGCTCTATTAATAACAGTTGCATCCTTCCATTGACTAGACCCTTCATGCAAGTATGTCACTTTTGTACCAACTTTTGGCAGTTGTCCTTTCGGTAAAATGGCCTGTTCTAATTCATCAGAAGTGTTGTGTTCCTCCACAGAAACCCTGTCTATATCAGTTAATTGGTCCTCATAGTTCTGTAACACATGCGTACCAGATGACGCTGGTTCCTCGTCATGTCTGTCTGCTCTGTCTAAATTTGTAATCTGTACCCATTATTCTTGATGAATGTACCCTAACAGTTTGATTACCATGCTGCAAAATAATTGTTTTGCCATCTATGCCTCTGATCTTCCCTGGGCCTTTCCATTCATTAGAACTGTCTCTCTTATAGTATAACATGCCTCCTTGCTGAAAAACGGCATCTGATGGCCGTACGTTATGTCTTAAAGCTCTGCGAATTCTTTCCGAGACTTCTGCTTCCAAAAAAGCTTTTCTACTGCTATGCAATGCATTTAAGTGCTCCGCAAAACCAGAGCGAATTGTAGTCCCCTCCCAAGCTGGAGGCTGGTCATCCAAAATGGATGGAATTTTAGGATTTTTACCAAATACTAATTGATAAGGACTATAGCCCCCAACCATCTGCAATGAATTCTTTGCATGTCCTGCCCATGCTAAAGCTGAATTTATCCTGCAATTTGGTCGATCTGCCAAAATTTTCCAAAGCATGTCATCGATGACAGCATGATTTCTTTCACAGATACCATTACTAAATGGGCTTTCTGCAGCCGTATTCATAACTGATATTCATATTTTCACACACATCCCTAAACTCATCATTAGCAAATGCTCCCCCATTGTCCGTAAGGAATTATGCCGGTGGACCCATTCCTGTCGCTATCTATTTTTCCACGATTTGATCCAGAATTACTCTCTTTTCTTTACTTCGTACAATCATTGATTGACTAAATCTGGTTGTTAAATCTACAAAATGCAAAATAAATATATTATTTGCTTTATCCCAGATCTCAAGGTCCATGGCCACAATGTCGTTAAAATCCCTGGCCAAAGGTAGGGTTACTATCGGTCGTGCTGGTGTCCTTCTGAACTTCCTACAAACTTCACAGCGGTCACTAACCTGTTCTATCAGTTTAGTATAGTCGTCATCCCTTACCTCTGCATCCTTTAATAAATGTTTCAGCCTCCGAGGAGACGGATGTGCGAATTGCCTATGCAGTTTTAATACCACAAGCTTTTTATCAGCTAAAGTCCCATTTTCAACTGCCATTAACACATCCTTAACCACTCTACTTGAAATGTTATTTGTCAGTAATGGAATACAATAGTGTCCCGACTGTGTAAATTGTAAGTCCACCGTCTTTCCAAAAACTGTTGCCGTATCCTATTCCATATCCAGTTTCATGTGTGCTTTCTTCATCGACGGTCTGCTCAGAAGCAAAGGTATCTCACTTGATACAACATCCGTGCTAATGAAATGATTCACTCCGGCAATATTGCAAGGGATCACCACTCTTTTCAGCGACTTCAGAGTATTATCATCCCCAAACCTGAAACTTGTGGAACTTTCAAATTCCTTAACCTTGTTACGATTTTCAGCATTCAAAGAGTCCAGGTAACATTTTAACCAGCCAATTCCACACACAGTAGATGTGCAGCCACTGTCCAATACAGCACAGTTGAAGGATTCTGCAACCAACACCCTCATTACCGGCGTAAAACTGCTCGTCAATAGGACAATGCCTTCTTTCTGGTCACTATCTTTTTCCTCTTCTGACTCTTCCGTGTCGTGTGTCGCTTCAAACACTATCATAATGAGTTGGACAGTTGAAAGCATAATGGTATTGAGAGTCACATCGAAAACATCGATTTATCATGCCCCGTGCATTTCTGGGGTTTATCTTCCTATTGTAGGTTCTAACTGGGTTTCTGTCTTCATAATTTCCTTGTCTCGGTCTCCTTCTATAGTCTTGAGCCCTGTTCGTAGCCATACGATTTTGCCATCCTGTTAGTAGTGTATCTTCCATATTCTGCCTTATTGCAGGCTGACCTACTTGGGTCATCAGAGCCATCGGAATCAAAATTTTCCCCAGAAACATTTGTAAAGCTTTTGTCATCTGTTCGAATAAGGTATCCTTATCAGTAAACTGAACTCCTCTGTCAAAACCAGGAACCTATCCATGTTGCTCACTCTAGCACAGTCAAGTAATTTAACATAAATGAGACAACTAATTGCAATGTCTCTTAACCCATTACTTAACAGCCACCACCTAGTTTTATTCTTTTCGGTTTTAATTGCTGAATATTTTTTCTAAAAAGTCACATATTTTAAATGATTGTTTTTACTTTGGATGAAGAGACGGAAAAGAGATATTTGTCTCTCTTTTGCTGTGGTTGGTTTTAACATTGAATTCACCCATTCTAATTTACATTTCTCTTAATTCTTGTGCTGTTAATGTCACAATCCTTCAGTCTGATTGATTGAGCAGATTGCGTGTCCTGTTCTCACGGGTCCTGGGTTCCCATTTTCTCTTATTGCGACTTTGAGATTACATTTTTAGTAACTTGCGCAACATATTATTGTGATTAACAAGGAAAGGCTAACTGCAGACATTGTTAGATGCACTCTCAAAGTATGGCCCTTTGAATCATACCATAGCAAAGATACAATTGTTCACATGTAAGCATTGATATACACATGTCCTTTGTACATACCATGCAAATTGAGTCTTGAGGTGAAACACAAGAAGTGTCTATTACCCCATTATTAATAATACAATTAGTCACATCTGGATTTTCAGATAATCATGTGGTTAATAGCTGATGTGTTGAACAAGTGGCATTATGCATCCATTTCTCTCCTGAAGTTTGCATAGAGAAATAGATGGTTCAAAATTTGAAACCTCTCACATGATGGAAAGTGATACTTTGTGAAATGAAGCACATCACATTAATGGAATCACTCATGTCAGTAAATGCCCTTTTAACATGCACTTCTCATCTGCCTCTTAAGAGCGATGTTGCCATTCGCCAGATGATCCAGAGATTAAAGCAGTTAGATTTCAGCGAATTGCAACCATATCTAGTGCAGGTAGTCCTCATCTTTACGATGTTCAAATCATGACAATGGCACTTGCAACATTTATAAATTGACCGCCTGCTTCGTATTTACATCGTCTGTTTCAATTTCCGGCGCACGCCAGTGAGGCAGCTTAAATATTCATTTGTGCGCATTGACGTTCTGCACTGGCCATGTCCATGACTCGAGATACTCGGTTGCTGTTCAAGACATTTTTACATTGTGAATCTTTGTCTTTCCAAATTTTTACTTAAAATTTATGTTTTTATAATACTTTTTAAAATAATGAATTGAGTTATTTTGTTGAAAATAGGGTATCAGGCCTTGGTTCAGGAATCAATCCCCGGTTTATGACATTGTTCTTGTGGGAAAATCATTTTTGACTTAAGGTGCTGTTTTTAGGAACCAATAGTGTTGGAAATCTGAGGACTCGCTGTAAAGTATAACAAGCTATATGCTTATGCTTGTTTGAAAGCATTTATTGACTTCATGTTGGCAAGAATGTGGGGATTTCTCATTTGACTCCATGTTCTGTTACTTGGTTGAGAGGTATTTATGTTTGGGTTTTTCTTTTCTCACAGGACTAAGTTCAGGACGTGTTGTGAAAGTCCCAGCAGGCGATCTGTACCGTGTAGTTGGAACTCCAGTCAGCATTCCCTGCAACGTTAGTGAATATCAAGGGCCAGCTGAACAAAACTTTGATTGGATTGTGTTAAATGGGGGAGCGAAAAATCTTGTCAGCACGTTGGAACCCGAATTTTCTGATGCCGAATACAAGGATAAAATCCTGAAGAAGGCGATTTGGGTGGAGAGACTTAGTGACAACTCTGTTGAGCTGCGTTTCAAGAGTGTACAATTTGAAGATGCTGGGAAATATGAGTGCCAGACACCTAGCACAGATGAAAATAGTTCTGGAAATTATAAGGACAGTGTGACTTTGAGGGGTAAGCTTTGCAAATGGTACATTAACTGCTATTACCATTAATTCATTTTAAGTGGATGCGTATGTCACATGACTACATATCACTGATCCTACTTGTATCTGCTTTCTCACTATTTATAATTTAGGGCAAAATAAGTTCACCGTTTCCAATTTTCTCCCTCCTCCACTTAAGTTGCTGCCTGATACTGGGATATGCTTTTGCATGTTCAGGCAGCTTACTTTATCTCACCCAAGTAGCTATCGTTTTAATGTGAAGATCTTGGCCACGAATGATCAGTTCAACTGCGGAAGCCACTCAACTGAGCATATTCTTATCTTTACTTGTCTCATACACCTGCATAAGCACACAGCTCTCTGATGGCAGTTCCTGACAATTGATCAGAAAAAAGGAACACTGGGGTCTGTCTTCTATTATCCCCAACCTCCCACCCCACCCAACTCCCTGTATCAAGGCAGGAGTACTGTTGTTAATTGCTGTGTCCCTACTCTTTTCCTGACTAAGGTTAGTTAAATTGGCAAGGCCCAGAAATGGAACTCTTGTCTTTCTGGTCTGTATTTGCTCATTATGTCATGCATGTATGATTAGCTATTTTCGTTGGATAGAAATGCTGGCAGATCTGCTGAGTTTTTCCAGCGCCCTCTGTTCTTTTGTTATTTTTCTGGTGCATTTTTGAATTAAGAAATTTTAGCCATTAACTTAACCAGTGCCACATGCCTTTTACACTGTCTCTGGCTTAAAAGGTTGTGACCAGAAACCATTAGAAGTATGTCATCTATTTCACTGTACCACTTACTAGTGCACTGAGGTTAAATTCTAATAGGGATAGTAAAACATGCAATCTGTTCCTCACCAAAATCCATCGAATCCTGACAGTGCAGAAGGAGGCCGTTCGCCATCAAGTCTGCACTGACCCTCTGGGACGCTGTCTAGGCTCACTCCCCCTGCCCTTTCCCCGTCACCCTGTGCATTGATCATGGCCAATCCACCTAAACTGCACATGTTTTGAACACGTGAGGGGCAATTTAGCATAGCCAATTCACCAAAAATAAGTGAGACTTTATAAAATTATGTGCAAGGACCAGATTCTCGCAGCGTTTTGAATATATATTGTCATTCCTCCTTGAGTCACAGCATCTTCAGTTATTACTCCCTACATCCTACTATAACAATCTTTATTGTCACAAGTAGACTTACATTAACACTGCAATGAAGTTACTGTGAAAAGCCCCTTGTTGCCACATTCTGCCGCCTGTTCAGGTACACAGAGGGAGAGTTCAGAATGTCCAAATGACCTAACAGCACGTCTTTCGGGGCTTGTGGGAGGAAACCGGAGCACCCAGAGGGAACCCACGCCGACACAGGAAGACTCTGCACAGACAGTAAGCCAAGCCGGGAATTGAATCTCAGACCCTGGAGCTGTGAAGCAACAGTGCTAACCACTGTGCTACCGTGCCACCCATGTATGTGGGGGATTGTCAGTCGCAGAGCAGATCACACAATCCCAGATGTGTCTCGGACGATCTGGTGCTGTTATGGCTGTCTTGCTAGGAGTTTATCGATGCAATTCATAGCTTCCATTCCAGAGTTGATGACCATCTGTCTGTGGTCATCTTTCAGCAGTTTAGCTGCAGATCTTTCTTGGACAACGACAGGGTGATCTGCAATACTTCACAAATTACCTTCATTGTGTTGCTTGTATACTTCTTCAACTTTCCATCTTCAAAAAAATGTTCATGATTTGCAGCAGTTCTTTGTCCTTGCATAGATTTTCAGATGAATGTTCAGCACCTGAGATTCAGTGGCTTACCTATCCACAGGGGTATTTGTTGCTCCTTTACTCATCCAATCACTAATTCTCTCTACACCCCCTCCTTATGGTGGCACAGTGGTTAACACTGCTGCCTCGCAGCACCAGGGACCGGGGTCAATTCTGGCCTTGGTGACTGTGTGGAGTTTGCACATTCTCTGTGTCTGTATGGGTTTCTAGCTAAGGATGTGTGGATTAAGTGGATTGGCCGTGCTAAAATTACCCCTTAGTGTCCAGGGATGTGCAGATTAAGTGGGGGTACGGGGATAGGGTGGGGGAGCGTCTGGTTGGGTGCTCTATCATAGGGTTGGTGCAGACTCGATGGGCTGAACGGCCTCCTTCTGCACTGTAGGGATTCTATTCTATTCCATTTCTTCTTCCCCGAGTGGAATATCTGAGCAATTAGTTAGGTACCATTGAGGCTTGTGTGGGAGTTGTTGAAATGGTGTTGCAACACATTTGCACAGAGCAAGATGCCACCAATAGCAAAATGTTGAATGACGAGTTAACCTGGTGGTGGCTGCTGAGGGGTTAGTGTTTACTGGAGCATCAAAGAAAAGTGCAGCACAGGAAAAAGCCCTTCAGCCCTCCAAGCCTGTGCCGATCATGATGCCCTAACTTTAGAAATAAACCTTCTGCCCTTACTCCATCCGTATCCCTCTATTTCTCCCTATTCATGTACCCATCCAGATGCATCTTAAATATAGCTAATGTGCCTGCTTCCACCACATTGTCTGGCAGCGCGTTCCAGGCACCCACCACTCTGTGTGGAAAAACTTACCTCGCACATCTCCCTTAAACTTTCCCCCTCTCACCTTGAACCTGTGCCCCCTTGTAATTGAGACTTCCACCCTTGGAAAAAGCCTCTGACTATCCATCCTGTCTATGCCTCTCATAATTTTGTAGACCTCCATCGGGTCTCCCCTCAAGCTCCGTCTTTCCAATGGAAACAATCCTAGTTTATTCAACCTCTCCTCGTTGCCAACATCGAGGTGAACCTTCTTTGCACTCTCTCCAAAGCTTCCACGTCCTTCTGATAATGTGGTGACCAGAACTGCACGCAGTACTCCAATGCAGCCTAACCAAGGTGCAACATGAGTTCACAACTCCTGTACTCAATGTCCCAGCTGATGAAGGCAAGCATGCCATATGCCTTCTTAATCACCTTGGCCACCTGTGTTGCCACTTTTGGGAAACTGTGGACCTGCACACCCAGATCACTCTACATTCTTGTTCCTAAGGGTTCTGCCATTTACAGTATAATTCATACCTAGATTTGATCCTCCAAAATGCATCACCTTGCATTTGTCCAGATTATACTCCATCTGCCATATCTGTGCCCAAGTCTTCAATTTATCTATATCCTGTTGTATCCTCGGCACTATCAGCAACTCCGCCAATCTTCGTGTCATTCGCAAATTTACTAATCAGACTACCCACATTTTCCTCCAGATCATTTATATATACTACAAAGAACAGAGGTCCAGTACTGATCCCTGTGGAACACCACTAGCTACAGATCTCCATTCTGAAAAACACTCTTTCATCGCCCTGCCTTCTATAACCAAGCCAGTTCTGTATCCATTTACCAAGCCCAACCTGAATTCCATGTGATTTTAGTTTTTGCGCCAGTCTGCTATGTGGGATCTTGTCAAACGCCTTACTAAATTACAGCCTTTCTCTCATCAATTTTCTTTCTCATTTCTTATAAAAACTCAAATCAAGTTGGTGAGGCATGACCTTCATACAAAACCATGCTGCCTGTCACTAACTAGTCCATTTTCCTCCAAATGTGCATATATCCTCAGTATCTTTTCTAAAAGCTTCCCCACCACTGATGTCAGGCTCACCGGCCAATAAATTGCTGGATTATCCCTGCTTTCTTTCTTAAACAAGGGAACGTTTGGCTATTCTTCGTCCTCTGGAACCATGCCTGTGGTCAAAGAGGATGTGAAGATATCTGTCAAAGCCACAGCTATTTCTCCCCTTGCCTCCCGCAGTAACCTGGGATAGATCACATCCAGCTCGGGGGATTTGACTGCCTTAATACAATTTAGGATACTGAACATTTCCTCATTTGATATATTGACGTTCTCAATGAGCGTTCATACACCTATCCCTGACCTCCATATCCATCATGTCCCTCTCCCTGGTGAATACCGATATAAAGTACTCATTAAGGATTTCACCCACTTCCTGTCGTTCCACACACAATGTCTTCCATTGTCCTTGAGTGAGTCTACTCTTTCTCTTGCTTCCCTGTTGCTCCTAATGGATGCACAAAAGGCCTTGGGACTCTCCTTGGCCATGTTTGCTAAAGACATTTCATGACCTCTTTTAGCCCTCCTAATTCCACGTTTAAGTTCCTTCCTATTTTCACTGTAATCAAAGGCTTTGCCATTTTTTTAGGGCGTCCCAGCTCCATTTCAATCTCTTGCATGCACCCACAGACAGGGTTTACACAGTTTAAGCTCTTTTGTGAAAGATGGCATTTTTAACACTGCACGACACTCTCAGTATTGCACTGAAGAGTCAGTTCAGGTTATAATCTTGAAATTGGGTTTGAATTCACAACTTTCTTTCACTGGTCAATGCACTCCCATTGCACCAGTGCTAACACTTCGGGTTTAGAACTCTGGAATGGGTGATAATCACCCTGCGCTGACTCTAAAATACTTAATTAGAATTCTGTTCATTGTTATACTTCACTGATTATGGTTTTCTTTTACATTTTCAATTTTGAAACTATTTGGATTGCTGTAGTTTGCTTATATGATTTGATTCTGGTGTGCTGTAATTTAAAGAAAATGATAATTGGTGAAAATTGCAGAGAATTGGAGTGGCATGTGGCGCAGTGGTTAGCACTGGGACTACGGCGCTGAGGACCTGGGTTTGAATCCCGGCCCTGGGTCACTGTCCGTGTGGAGTTTGCACATTCTCCCCGTGTCTGCGTGGGTTTCACCCCCACAACCCAAAGATGTGTAGGTTAGGTGGATTGGCCACGCCGTAGTCCCAGTGCTAACCACTGCACCACATGCCCCTTAATTGGAAAAAAATAATTGGGTACTCTTTTTAAAAAAAAAAAAAAAAAAAAAAAATTTAAATTGCGTAGAATCGAATAACAAGATTCAAAATGACAATGTGATTGAAGCAGAGGGTTTCTGCCTGCATTAAGCAGGAAAGTGAACTGTCGCTCTTCAGTTGTATAGTGTAGCGATGGTGAAACCATAATAACTTCAAATTATGTTGTGCTTTTAAAGGATGGTAGAAAAGACAGCCTCCTTCAGTGCGTACATGGCTGAGCATTGATTGCTGGAGGTTTCATGTTAATAACTGAATGAATTGTGAAGTATTTCTGCCCTGTAATGTCTCACAGTTACTGACACTAGGCTTTGTTGCCACATGTCAGTTTTGGCATTCTAAACAATCTATCTGATATCCTTGCAAATGCTGTCTAGGTCCTGGGAAGCTGCCAGTTCCCATAATCAGTTTAGTCATGTAGAATGGTTCTTTGTAAGTGAGTTCAGAAACGTGTAATCAATGAAGTCTGTAAAGTGTTCGTGGAAGCTTTCTGTTTCAGTCCCTACATTCCAGGGTACAAAGTGCAAAAATAGAGGTGCAGTTCAACTTCTCCAGCTCATTGGTTAAACCTCATTAGAACATTCTGGTCAGCCTCGGGTGCTTTACTTCAGGAATCTCCCAAGGTGGTTTTAACTACAAAAGGCAAACTAGAGAAACTGAGGCATTTTAGACCGAGAAGGAATTTTTTTCAAAGAAAAGTGCAGGTGGGGCGCAAGTGATGAGATAACTGGGGACAATCAATTTCCACTGGCTGGTGCATTGGTAACGAGATGACACATTTAAAGAATTTTGCCAAAATGGAAACCCGTGGCTAGGAATTTTTTGGATGCATTTAAGCTAATGGACGTGGAATGTCTTGCCCGAAACTAGATGGATCTGAATCATCACAAAGGGAATATCCCTTCAAAGTACATAATATTATCTCAGTTATACTCATCCACATATATTCTATCAAATAATAAAACAATTCCATTGGTATTTACTCCGACATTTGTATTCGGACGATTTTTAAACTCCACCACTAAAATCTGTATTGAAAAGAATTCCCCCTTTCCACAGAAAAAGTTTGAACTGAAACTTGTGTCGAGTGTATGAAACAGAAGGTGTTATTGAGCGAGATCAAGGCCTGAGTTTACTTTTTCTTTAAGCTTCCTAGCATTTTCGTTTCATTAGTAATCCTGATGCATTCCTTCATCAAACAGTGATCCCAGATGGACTGACTTTATTGTCTGAAAAATCGAGAAGTGTAAAGTCCACGAGTTACACCCAAGGGAAGACTCTGGAACTTCAGTGTGTCGCAAAGACAATTTCGTCTGTTCCCACTCATCTCTCTGTAACGTGGCAGTTAAAGGTAAATGACAGTCTGACTAAGGACGTCCTGTCGTTCACTGAAGGTCACTGGTTTCAGCCTGGTGATTTGTATGAAAATATGTATCAGAGTGGTGATATTAGAATGGGGATGGAGGAAAATGGCATCTTCAAATTGATAATCACCCACTTGCGACCTGAGGACGAGGGCGTTTACTCCTGTGTAGCGGCAGAATGGGTCAAAGAAGATGGCTCCAACTGGAAAAAAATCCAAGAAAAAACTACAGACATTGCAATGGTCACAGTGCAACAATTAGGTATGTTATTCTCAGCAAATAATTTGATTGTACGTTGATTAAACCTTCATGCAAATATTATTGAATGACTCTTCCCAGGATAGAGGGTGGTTTAAATGCAATTGCTGGCATAAGCATTAAAAACCGCATTTAAATCCAATATTTAATTTCAGCAAGCTGTTCAACCGTGGGTATTATCTGAGCAGTATCTTGAGTAAATCAGGCTAAAAAAGAAATCCATGGAATACAGGGTTGCGCGGCAAGAGACATAGGATACAAAAGCTGAAATGTAATGCATGGATATAAAATATTTACTAAGGTTACGGTTTTGTGTTCTACCCTATAAGGATGTTTAAGAAATAGAGGGCCCGGTAATGTTTTTGAAATTAAGGTAATGGACAGAATCGGTAGAAACATGCTATTTCCAACGTTGAGGGATCTAGAACGAGGGGGAATAATAGTAGTAGTAATCGCTTATTGTCACAAGTAGGCTTCAATGAAGTTACTGTGAAAAGCCCCTGGCTAATAGGTGCAAGATTAAAATAAGTAGGTAGTTGCGAGTAGGAAAATATGTTTCACAGAGGGGTGTAAATCCCTGGGAGGTACTACTGGAACTGATGGTTGAATCAATATGGTTGGCCAATACGTGCCTCTGAACAGCTCAATTAAAAATAAGATTCAGTAAGTGGTTAATAGAAAGGGTTTCTTTATTCTTTCAAGGATGTGGGTATGATTGGTAAGGCCAGCATTTGTTGACCATCCCTAATTGCCCTTGAACTGAGTGGCTTGTGAGGCCATTTCAGAGGGCAATTAGGAGTCAAACACATTGCTGTGGGTCTGGAATCACATGAAGGCCAGAGCAGGGAAAAACAGCAGATTTCCTTCCCTAAAGGGCATTCGTGAACCAGATGGGCTTTTACAGCAATCGATGATGGTTGTCATGGTCACCATTATTGAGACTCACGTTAATTTCCAGATTTATTGAATGCAAATTCTGCCAGCTGCTGTGGTGGGAATTGAACCCATGTCTCTAGAGCATGTGTTTGGGCCTCTGGATCACGAGTCCAATTACATTATCACTGGCGCTTTGACAAAGAGTCATCGGACTCGAAACGTCAGCTCTTTTCTCTCCCTACAGATGCTGCCAAACCTGCTGAGATTTTCCAGCATTTTCTCTTTCGTCATTATCACTATGCTACAGCCTCCCCTGCTTATAAGAACAGAGGAGGCACTATGGACTAGCGGGTGATATGAATTAACCTTATGTAAACTAACAGTTTCTTGCGTGAATATTTCTGAGACTGAGCTGAGGAACATGATGAGTCACTTACCTCATGGCTGATTCATCCGTCTGCTACAATGTTCTTTAGTCAGAATGGGCAAGTTCAGGTAATTGTTGAAGTTTGGAATACTCTTGTGGCAAACCTTGTTAAAGAATATAATGTGTTTGTTATAGCCCAGATCCTACAAGTCTCTACAATGGGAGGGACCCACACTTTAAACAAAGGTGATGAGATTGATCTCCTCTGCAGTGTAACAGGAGTTGAAGACGTGGCAGTCGAAGTGAGCTGGCATTTCAGCACATCTGCAACAGTTCATCCTCTGAGCGATAATGTTTTAGTGCACGTGAACCGTGTGGCAGTGGTGAACAATACAAATTTTGTCACATTGAGCAGGATTAATGGTACCGATTACCAACTGAGAGTGCAACAGATTGATGAAACAGACAATGGACATTATTACTGTACAGCCTCTGCCTGGATCCAGTCTACCAATGGGACTTGGGACAAAGTAGCGGAGAGAATATCCAATCCTGTCGGTATCATTGTTGGTCTTTTAGGTAATTAAATTCTTCAATGTTTTACAAGTGCTATAGCAATTAAGTCCAGTACATATGAAGTTAGAGCATTTACAAAAAATATCTTTGTATCTCATGACATCTGCCTGCTTTGGAACATGTATTAACAATATTGAAATAGAATTGCGCCTAATTAAGCTATTTATATAAAGCTGACTCAAAATAGCTGTCTTTTTGTGAAGGATGGTAGTTGCAAGTATTCACACTGTAATTTAGCACTGCTGCCTCACGGCGCCGAATACCTGGGTTCGATCCCGGCCCTGGGTCGCTGTCCGTGTGAAGTTTTCACATTCTCCCCGTGTCTGCGTGGCTCTCAACCTCAACCCCAATATGTGCAGGCTAGGTGGATAGGCCATGCTAAATTGCCCGTAGTGTCCAAAGGTTAGGTGGGGTTGCTAGGTTGCGGGGAGGGGGTGGGTGTGTGGGTTTAAGTGGGGTGCTCTTTCAAGGGTTAGTGTAGGCTCGATAGGCCAAATGGCCTCCTTCTGCACTGTAAATTATAGCCTCCTTCTGCACTGTAAATTCTATGATCTATGACCATTGAATCTCTTGCTTCTGTCTATCCTGGCCTCAATTATCTGATTGCTGGGCAAGAGTCCCACAGGATCCAAATAAAGACCCACTTCTGTGCTTGCCCAACTTCTGCTTGGCGATGTTGATGTGAGAGCTTGACCTTAAATAGTTAAATGAGTTAAAATGGCCCATGCTGCCTGCCTCCAAATCAGGTTTTTATCGTGCAAATCCGTTGTTGAGGCCTGAACTGACTTCAAAGTAAAAATGTCTCCTCCAGGACTTTTCTCACTCCAGAAGATTCAAAAATGCGAGCATAAGAAGCCCTTTTGGCCTCCACCATTCAATATGATCATGCCTGATCTTTCACTTGAACTCCTCCTTTCCGCCCGCTCTCATATCCCTTGATTTCTCCATCTTTTTTGGGGGGGAGATGATCCAAATCTCACTCCTCCTGTTGCTGCAGGATGCAAATCATCTCCTGTCGCACCATCTTCACATCAACCCCTGCTTTCCCTGCTTTATGGCTCATCAAACTCCAGCAGTTTACATTCAATGACCAACAACGGCACATTTCCTTCCAGACACGAGCCATAAATAAAAGTCACATTCTCTTGTCAACATATCTTAAACCAAACCCCATACTAAAGCTGTTGAAACCACTTCCTAGCATCATATGAGAAACAAAGTTTCCATCTCTGGCACATAATTTCAGGCTCATTTTAGCTTTCTCATTCATTCAAACTGATTTTAAAAAACAACAACTAATTGTATTGTGGCGTTAGGATAGCTTCAGCTAAAGACTCAAAGGAGCTCCCTCATAACACAATTTTGTTGTTTTACGAACAACTGCTTTCCTGTTTCCCAACTACCTTGACTGTTAGTTGTTCGACAAAAAGTTGAAACTACCTATGATTTAAAAAATAAAATCCGTAGATATTGCAGATTCTAAAATTTAGTAAAATTGGCCAGTGGCTTTCCAGCCTCTCCGGGCACAGTGCTGCAGTGGCCAGAAGAAGTACTGCAGGGAACTGCGTGGAACCAAGAGTGTGGCTAAGGGCCTATGGTTGCAGGGTGGGGAGGGTAGGGAAAGTTCAGGGGATGGCACCCCCCCCCCCCCCCCCCTCCCCCCCCCCAAGCCAGTCAGAAGAGCCCTCCTGTACCAGATTGAACTTTGTTTTTATAAGGCCTTCCCTTAAGGGCCTTAATTGGGGAAAGGGCAGGCTTCTTGCAGGAGGCCCTACCCATCCCAGTAAGAAATCGCAGCCAGGTCAGGGCAGCCGGAGCCCAGAAAGAATTTCATCCATACGATTTCACGCTTGACCATCCACACTTCTTCCCCCACTGCCTCTGAGAACCGACTTTTGAGGGGAGAGCTGAGTAAAATTCTGGCCATTTCCCCCAAGTATTCTCACTAAAATTCTGTGCAGTTATAGCAAGATTTATTGAAGCTTACGAATAAAGCCCAACTTTCCATTTTCCTTCCTAATTGCTTGCTGTACCTGTATGCTGACTGTGTTCTTTGTATGAGTGTACCCAAATCCCTCTGAACCTCTTTTACAAGTTTCGCACCTTTTATTTAAAAAACATTTTAAAAAATTTGATTATGCATTCTTGTGAGCAAAACGAATAACCTCTCCCTTCTCCACATTATACTCTTATCTGCCACCTTGTTGCCCACTCACTAACCAGTCATAAATCTTTGCAGCCTCTTTGTGCCATCCACATAGCTTTTATTTCCACCTAGTTATTTCCACCTAGTTTTGTACTGTCATCAAATTTAGGTACATTTCTATCTAAGGGTGGCAAGGTGGTTAGCACTGCTGCCTCACAGCGCCATAGACCTGGGTTCAATTCCAGCATTGGGTGTTTGTCTGTACGGAGTTTGCACTTTCTCCTCGAAATCTGTGAGTTTCCTCCAGCTGCTCCAGTTTCCTCGCACTCTGCAAGTTAGGTGGATTAACCATGCTAAATTGCGTCTTAATGTCAAAAGGTTAGGTGGAGGTGGGGTTACGGGGATAGGGCAGGGGGGCTAATTAGAGTGCTCTTTCAGAGGTTTGGTGCAAAAACGTTGAATGGCCTCTGGTATTCTATCACTTTGCCTCAACTATTTACAATCTATATTAGACTTAACCAATGATCTTTCTGCCATTCCACTAATCATAGCCTGCTAAATGAATTCTCCATTTATTCTTTGCTTCCTGTTGGTTAATCAATCCTCGATCGACGCTAGTACATTACCCCTAACTCCATGAGCCCTTAGCCTGTCTTACCTTTTGTGTGAAATCTTATCAAATACATTTTGGAAATCCAAATTTACTCCCAGTAATCCAAGTTCTCCTTTGTCTACCCTACTAGGTACATCTTCAAAAAAAAAAAATAGTAGATTTGCTAAACACAATTTCCCTTTTGTCAAACTTTGTTGATTTTGTCAGATTGCACTGGTGATTTTTGTTTTTAACGTGCATTGCTGTGACTTCATTAATAATAGATTCCAGCACAGCTGAAATGGAATGTAGTTCCCTGTTTTCTTTCTCTCTCGCTCTCACTCTTGAAAAGCAGTGTTGCATTTTCCCTCCTCTTTACACTGATGCATTGATTTCCAGATTCTGACTACATTTGAACTAATCAGTGGAACTGGCAGCTGTGGGTGTGAATATACTCTGACCTGCCCGGGGTTTACATTCACCAATTGTATATGTTGTCCCACTTTTCTCTGTTCCTTTGAAATAGTTGAGGGGAAATGTTCTAAGCAGCTTGCCAAGCTTCTGCACCTTGATGGAACACTTTTGAAAGTCTGACATATTTAGAGTTCCCTTGCAAACAAGCCTGACGATTCAGACCAAGATATAAAATACTATTCAAGGTGGAATGTTCTTGGAGCAGAATTTCACATAGTCAACTTGTTTATTGCGGAAAATCCAATTGCAACTTTTTATCTATGGGACCACTTATTAGTGGTTGAACTATATCAGACTTTTGAACTATAAGTTTGTTAATTTTGCAGCCTGCGTTAGAGGTAATCTAATCATTCTAATTGTATCCACAGATCCTACGTACATTGTTCAGCTACATCCCATCAAGGTACCTAGTTCCTCTGGGGAGTCGGCCGAGCTTGAGTGCCGAGTTTTGAATTTACAAAACGCAGAAAATGCCAAGCTGACTGTGACTTGGTATTTCATCCCAAAAGGGCAGAATGGAGCTCCTGAAGTAACTCTGCTTATTGCAACAATGGATCAGGATTGGATACTAAAACTAGGCACTAACTATACTGAACGAGCGGAAAAGGGAGAGACTGTTTTTATGAAGCCTGAGCTACATGCTTTCAAGTTTCAGATGCAACATGCCCTTCTCTCTGACAGAGGAGAATATTTTTGCAATGTTACTGCCTGGGTTAAACAACGAGGCAATGCATGGTTGGAAAAACAGGAAATCTCTTCACTCGCCATTGATATGTTCTGGAAAACAGAAGGTAAAATATTCCTTCAGTTCTTTGCAAGGTTTCTTGTTTGTTTTCTTTTAACCTGCCATTTTGTAGTGTAAAAACCTTCTTTTAAAAATGGAGAACAACATTTTAATCCTTTGTTAAGTACAATTGCAGACATGATGATATTGTTGGAGGTTGTGTATTCTTATCTGAAAATTATTTCCATAGTCTAAATGGGTTAATGTGAGCCAGATTTTGTTAACCCATCCTTCTTTTCCATTCCGCCAACTCCTAGGAAGTTACCTGACCTATTGCTTATTTTCCATGATCGTGTAACCGTGATTGAGAGAACAAGGCAAGGGCTATGTTGGCAATAATTCTCAAAGAACTTTTCATTGTGCGCATCAGTGTGCATGTTCTGCTCTCTCCAGTAGAGTAATTCATGACTATGATTAGTGTGCATAATACTTCATGCATGTTGCCTTTAGATCATAGTAGTCACTGGTTTAAGATTGCATTGAACCTGTATTTTTAATTACATTTAATGTTCCCTTCACTTATTTTAGACCCAAGCCTGAGTATTACAGCAATCGAAAATAAACCAGTATCTATGAGAGGCAACACCTTTGAGATGATCTGCAGTGTTTCTGCGGAGCATGTTGAAGCTCCTCACTACTCTGTGGCTATAGCAATGAGTGAACCAGCTTTTACTGATGTAGAGGACAGCAAAATGCTTATTTCGTTGACCAGGGACTCGGTGGTCAAACTGGAGAGATGGAATGACCACGACCGATTAGAGGATATTGTTCTGGAAAAAGTCAGCGATGAGGAGTTCCGTTTCCGCCTGTACAGGGCCCAATTTTCTGATGAAGGATCATATTACTGTATTGTCCAAGCGTGGGCTCCAGATGCAAATGGACAATGGTCTGAAGTAGTTGCAAATTGGTCCAACACTGTAGCTGTTGCCTTTAAAACAGCAGGTAGGTTCTGAATTTAATCAAAAAATTGACAGTCATTATCAGATGAAATATTGGTGTACATATCTTGCAGAGATAGTTCGACAGAAAACTGCTGACTGTAATAAAACTTATGCATTGATGGCTTGGTAGTTTAGAATCCGTAAACCTTATTTTGGATACATAATTTTGGATACAGTGCAATGAAGAGATTACAAAGGAGGGAAGAAAGTAATGAAGATTGACCTGGGCAAGTTGCATTTTCACATCACAGACTCAATTGATAAACAGACTCAATTGGTAAACGGGCAGAGACTTAGGAAAAGCTTAATTGGCTTCTGTCAACTGGGAAATCATCAACAATTTGGAACATCTTGGCAGGGAGCAATTAAACATGAAAATAGTTAGTTTTTAAATTTTGCAAATATGCAATTAAACTTATTGCATACAGTAAGGCATTTGTCTATAACTCATTAGATACTTGAAATCTTCCTGCAGGAATGTCCCAGCTATTTAACTTTGGTTATATCTTGGAGCCCCGAGGGGGGTCAAATAAAGCTTAAACTCTCTTCCCATTAAGTTACATCCATTTCCACGTTGCCACAGTAACATATTACTGTTCCAGTTTAGGACCTTTACCTTGAATGAATATAAAAAATAGCATTCGATTTTTACCAGTTTGCTGGCCGATGTTTATACTTTAGCCAACACTAATAAACCAAATTGTTTGGCCGTTCCCATTCATGTGCATGTGACATTGTGAACAAATTTCCCTGCATTATGACACTGGCTACTCTTCAAAAGTACTTTAGTTCTGAATCACTTTAGTGGGCGATCTATTTCAGCCTCTCTCATCCCGGAGTCACAACTCAACTGAATTAACCAATGATTCTTATGAAACTTCCCGAAATCTTTGGCTGTTGGCTGTCCAATAATTACAGTCACCAGGTTTGTAAGTTGAAATACAATTACTGTTTATTCATAACTGGAATAAAGATGAAATATGCAGCAATTACAACTGAATAATAACAAGCTTACCTACTACCCCCTTTAACAATCCCACCCTCTACCCACCCACAGAAGACAGACAAACACCGGGGGGGGTAAAAATACAAGAGTCTGCTTCAAATGGTCCTTTTGGCACACTTTCCTCACAGCATGCTCTCTGATCAAAGCCTCTGGTTTCAGCTTGTCATGGTCTTCCAGGCAGAGTCATTCGTTCAGTATAGTATTTACAGGCAGCAGGCCTTCCGGGGAGTTCCTTTAGTTCTTATCAAACTGGGCCATCAGCTCGAGGCTCACACTCGGGCCTATTTATTTCTTGAGACACTTTATCTCATATCAAACCTGCTTCTGGCTCATGGTTTGCCTTTTTAGTCTCGAGAGAATGAAATTTAGACATTTATCCCACAATCCCAGTACTGCCACATGGACAATCTTTACCTCTGTTTTTACAGAGTCCGAGATTTCCACATCTTTGGAATAGTATTTTGGAGTATCCATGTCCCCCTGCCTGGGTTTAAAAATCTCAGTGAGGAGGTATTGACCTTTTTGCATTGTTATCTTTCTCAATCCACTTTTATAGAGTCATCGATGTTTACAGCATGAAAACAGGCCCTTCAGCCCAATTTGTCCATGCCGCCTAGTTTTTACCACTAAACTAATCCCAATTGCCCACATTTGGCCCATCTCCCTCTATACCCATCTTTCCCGTATAACTGTCTAAATGCTTTTTAAAAGACAAAATTGTACCTGCCTCTACTACTGTCTCTGGCAGTTTGGTCCAGACTTACACCCACTGTGAACAAATTGCCCTCTGGATCATTTTGTATCTCTCCTCGCTCACCTTAAAACCTATGCCCTCTAGTTTTGGACTCTCCTACCTTTGGGGAAAAGATGTTGACTATCTACCCTATTTATGCTATTCCTTATTTTATAGACATCTATAAGATCACCCCTAAGTCTGCTACGCTCCAGGGAAAAAAGTCCCAGTCTATCCAGCCTCTCCCTATAACTCAAAACATCAAGTCCCGGGAGCATCTTAGTAAATCTTTTCTGCACTCTTTCTAGTTTAATATCCTTTCTATAATAGGGTGACTACAACTGTACAAAGTATTCCAAATGTGGTCTTACTAATGTCTTGTACAACTTCAGCAATACATCCCAACTCCTGTATTCATTGTTCTGACCAATGAAACAAAGCCTGCCGCATGCCTTTTTCACCACCCTGTCCACCTGTGACTCCACTTTCAAGGAGCTATGACTCTCCCCAACACCCTACTATTAACTGAGTAGGTCCTGCCCTGATTTGATCTTCCAAAATGTGTCGCCTCATATTTATCTAAATCAAATTCCACCTGCCATTCACCGGCCCACTGGCCCAATTGATCCAAGATCTGATTGCAATCCTAGACAACCACCTTCTCTGTCCACTATGTCACCACTCTTGGTGTCACTTATTATGCTGGAAACTTGATGTGAATTGGTTTGTTATGGGTCTTCACATCATGTCACCACGATATACCTATTAACTTTTGATGTTCAAACTGTTAAGTAAATTTCATTTCAACTTTTAATATGACCAGATCAATTGCCGATCTGGAGCCCAATTGCAGTTCTGTGGGTTTCTCCCTTTTTTTTCTTCAATCTGTTCTGTTTGAAAAGCCTCGAGCCTTTTTATCCCTTCTCCCCTGCCCCCCCCCCCCATTTTTTAATTTTTAATTATTCTCCGTTTCCTCCACCCCACCACCACACATTCCTCTTTTTGCCTTGTTTCAGAGTACAAATGTTGCATCTGCATTTTCAAAAGCACATGCTATCTCTTGCCCTGCATTCAGTTGTGAAAAATAAAATGCCACCAGGTTTGATTCTTTTGTGGTTCAAAATGTGAATTCCAAATGTAAAATGTTTACAAACTTTTTTTAAAATCAAGTCCTAATGAAGTTTCAGTATGAGGAAAACATGTTAAACAAATCTTAGTATATTAATAAAATAGCAAGGGGTGTGGTGGTGGTGGAAGGAGCAGAGAGAGAACAATTGGCTTTGTTACAACATGCTGGGAATAGTGTTCAATTCCAGCCCCACTTGACCTGGAGTTGCAACATAATTAAAATTGACAATTAATGGTTTGTAAATGTAATTTTTTATTAATAACAACTATGAGTAAATAAGGTGGTGTGTGTGTGTGTGACACACAAACACAGAGGAAAGAGGGCTGTGAAGAAAAATAAAAAGGATAAAAGCCTCTTTCAGATCGACGTCTTCCAGTCTAGTCCTTCAGTTGGAGGTTTTTGCTTACGGGCTCTAATGGGTTTCACTATAGATTCATCAAAGTCTCAAAACTTCTCTGCAGGTTCATGAAACAGTAGGTAGGCAACATCTCTGGAGAAAGAGAGAGGGAGACAACAGCTCACAGCTCCTCTCTGTGTCCAGGATCCGACTGGCCCTTCCTGGGTTCTCTGAAAATCATCCCACATGGATAGGACCCAATCACCGCCTGATGCCGGGCAGAATACGGTAGTTGGTCAATTCATTGGCCACCAGCCAACCAATCAAACCGAATCCCTCCGATATTGGGTGCCAGAAAATCTCAGTTCTGCTGTTCAAAAGCTAAATCTCAATAGCACAGTGTACCATTTTGCAGCTTTTGAGTTCCTCACTTCCTCTGCTTGACTTAAAAATATACGTCCATTAAATATCCATGAATCAAAGTAAAATAAATGTGAAATTAAGGAATCAACAGGAAGGTCCTTTGAAACTTTTCAAATGTGTTTATATGCTAAAAGCACATCCTAACACTGTCAATCATACATAAATTCCATTTTGATTTCTGTGCTTCACATTTAAAAACCTGTAAATTATTACTCTAGCTCCTTAAAGCATCTTCAGTGTTAGACCCTATGATATAAACTGGGTTTTGATTCAGGTGGCTGTGCATATTTTTCTATTCTTGGGACGTGGGTGTCACTGGCTGGTCCAGCAATTATTGCCCTACAACTGAGAAGATCAGCTAGGGCCATTTCGGAGGACATTTTGAATTAAGAATTTGACAAGAAGGCCAGGCCAGGTAGGGTGGTAGCTTTTGTTCCCTAAAGGACATTAGTGATCCAGATGGGGTTGTTTTAATGATAATGGCCAGATTTTTTTTTTTAATGAATTCAAATTTCACCCTCTGCCATGGTGGGACTTGAATACTGGTCCCCAGGGCAGTCTTTGGATTAATTGTCCAGTGACAATACCACTACGCCACTGTCTCCCCTTATTCTGATATTTCAGCTCAACGTTATTTTAGATGCTACATTATTTCTAGGTTCTCTGCATCAATGCACACACCGTTTCAGTTTTGACCCTCCAGCTTCACTTTTATAGGTGAGTATTCTGCTCAGTGAAATTCTTGTTGTCGTGTTAATTAATGCAAGAAGATTAATGTATATGTATTTTGATCAGGTTGCAGCTGGCACTACTGAAAAGGCACAGGGTTTGTTTTCTTTTGCTGTTCCTGTAAGGTTGAAGTGGATTTGTTACTGGTTCAAATACTCTCACTTCACCTCCTGAGCATTTAATTTGGCCCAAAGGGAGGGAGCATTCATACAGGAATAGATAGTTGGAACATTGCTATGACACCACCTGTGGCATTGAGCTGTACAGACTGGAGGTTCCAGCTTCAATTTCCAGTCTGTTCTGAGTTAGCTCCATGATTGAGTTAGGCTGCAAGGCTGCATGCAGTTCAATAGCTTTAAGATGATCCCCATCCAAAAAGACACTGCATTTAAAAAGTGACCTTTCTTATGATTTTGGTTGGGAATTATTGAAGAAAAGATTGACTTTAAGACTGTGTTGGGAGGCCAACCTGTGCCAACAGAACTGCACGTCAGCAAGAGTTCAGTGCCTTCAGCACTGGATGGGAGAAAACCGGTTTCAAAATAAGCATTTCACTTTTTGTGACCTGGACTTGCTGCTGCCCAGCACAGGGAGTGAACCCTCCCTCTTTATTGTTCAGTGCAGGATGTCATGCATATAAAATCATTTCTCTCTCCCTCCCTTCTAGTAAGTGCCATTTCAAAGTTTAAAACTGCACTTGGAAGTGATTACTGAGCATAGTAAATGAACTGTTCTCGTTACTCTCTGCAGCCCCCCGGTTTAATGTGACTTTGCATTCTGAGAGGCCTCACGTATACGAAGGCGAGACTGTGGAAATGAACTGCACTGTTGATCTGTCGGACATACCCAACAACTCAGGTAATTATGGCAACAGGTCCATCATGGGTCCAGACTATTTTCCCAAGAATACGTTATACTGAAGGGCTCATGGTTTCAAGCAGATTGCATTTGAAATCTTTAGGCAGCCTTGATGGGTATCTCCACTGAACAGCTGCTGCTGCTTAGGAATTTGCTGTGGCTTGCTATTCATACAGCCTGGCTCCTGTCCTCCATACTCGTACGTATGTGTCACATTGAATATGAACAGTTCACTGAAGGAGCAGTATTTTTCAAATGAATTCTCCCATTTTATTGCTTGGCCCCTGATTACAGTACATCAGATCTCTAGTTCTTCTGTTCAAATTTTGCATCTCAAATTAAATATTGTTGAAATTTTACAGAAAGTTGATAAAACTATGTTGTGGGGTTCTGACCATGATTTATTCTGGTTGGACCGAGGCGATTGAAGCAAATTTTGGCTCTATTGAAGAGAAAATGGAAATTTAAACCTTGAATAAAAATGATGTTTTTTTCTTTAAAACGCGTTTCTTTCAATTTGATCTTTTGGCAAATGATTGGGAAGGGGCAGGTCTTTGAGTAATATCAAATGGGTGATTATAATGGGTAAGGTAGTGGGTGCAGGAAGATCCTGTGAGATACTCTTCAAGATGGGAATCCAAACATAAAATTCCTTTTGTCCTTGGCTAAATTATTCCTTTTTATATCAATGCCTGTGTTGCAAAGAGAATGTTACACTATTGCTCAAGTCATATTTTTCTGGGGGCAGCATGGTGGTGCAATGGTTAGCACAGCTGTCGGCAAAAGTGTGGAGTTTGCACATTCTCCAAGTGTCTGCATGGGTCTCACTCCCACAACCCAAATCCATGCTAAATTGTCCCTTAATTGTAGGGGGGGGGAAGAGGGAAGAGAATTGGGGACTTTAAATTTAAAAAAATTAAAATCCTGGGCTTGATTCTCTGTTCCTGTGACTAAGCGTTGACGCCTAGGCAGGATTTGTGGACTTTCTCGGACACAAAACTGGCGCCGAACTGGACCGATTCCGCTACCATGGAGGGGCTAGTACCGACGCCACGTGGAATAGTACCGATTCCAATGAAAAATGGTGCGGGATTCACCAGGTCCATGAATGACGAGCTGCAGCCACATATACATATTACAATCCCCACACACACTCGTCCCAGCCAACAAGATGGCACTGATTGCGCTGGAGCACGGCCATACAGCTGATGGATCGGCTAGGGCCAGAGGGCATCGAGCGGGGTGGCCTGGGGACACCTGTACGACCCGTGGCCCTAAGGTCACAGTGGGCTGTCAGTGGCGTGCACAGCTGCATGGCTGCCTTTCTGGCTGCGGCAATGGTGTTCCGTGCCCATCCACAGCCTCCCCCCGGCCCAAGCCAGCGGCACAACTGTCAGCACACTATGGCAATATTGGACACTTTCCCTACACACACCCCCCCCCCCCCCCCCCCCCCCCCCCCCCCCCGTCCCTCAGCAGCCACAACGGCGGTTCATAATTTTTAAAAGCGCAAGTGAATCGCGCCGTCGAAAACTTAGTCCATCGAAGGTGGAGAATCGTGGAGGCCCTGGGTCAGGCATGCTAATAGTATGCAAACAATGTTTACTGTACGTGCTTTCCGGTACGCATGGACCCCACTGTCGAGGTGATGGAGAATCGTGATTGGCCATCGAATCGCCACCCGCCACAATTTTGGCATCTAAACTTATTCCCCGCTCAATCCCGTTTCCCGATTTCAGCGTCAGCCAACGGAGAATCCCGCCCTATATTTTTCTTTCTGTGGATCTGCTTTTTAAAAAACAATAAAAATTATTGAAACCCTCAACCTTTTATTTTCAAATTCCTTCCTGGCCTGGCCCCTCACTATCTGTACAATCTCCTTCAGCCCCACAGTCCTTTAGGATATCTGTGCTCCTCGAACAATGGCCCCCTGAGCATCCTCGATTTTTATTTCTTCGCTATACTTGGCCCATGTCTTGCAGTTGTTTAGGTCCCACCTCTGGAATGCCCTCTCTATATGTTTCTGACTCGCTTCCCTCCTAAAAAGCTACCACCTGTGGTCAAGCATTTGAGCATCAGACCTAATCTCCTGGCTGCCTGGGTGTCATAATTCGTTTTCTAATACAGTAGAACATTACAGCGCAGTACAGGACCTTCGGCCCTCAATGTTGCGCCGACCTGTGAAACCACTCTAAAGCCCATCTACACTATTCCCTTATCATCCATATGTCTATCCAATGGCCATTTGAATGCCCTTAGTGTTGGCAAGTCCACTACTGTTGCAGGCAGGGCATTCCACGCCCTTGCTACTCTCTGAGTAAAGAACCTACCTCTGACATCTGTCCTATATCTATCTCTCCTCAATTTAAAGCTATGTCCCCCTCGTGCTAGACATCACCATCCGAGGAAAAAGGCTCTCACTGTCCACCCTATCCAATCCTCTGATCATCTTGTATGCCTCAATTAAGTCACCTCTTAACCTTCTCTCTAACGAAAACAGCTTCAAGTCCCTCAGCCTTTCCTCATAAGGTCTTCCCTCCATACCGGGCAACATTCTGGTAAATCTCCTCTGCACCCTTTCCAATGCTTCCACATCCTTCCTATAATGCGGCGACCAGAATTGCACGCTATACTCCAGATGCGGCCGCACCAGAGTTTTGTACAGCTGCAACATGACCTCATGGCTCCGAAACTCAATCCCTCTACCAATAAAAGCTAACACACCATACACCTTCTTAACAACCCTCTCAACCTGGGTGGCAACTTTCAGGGATCTATGTACATGGACACCGAGATCTCTCTGCTCATCCACACTGCCAAGAATCTTACCATTAGCCCAGTACTCTGTCTTCCTGTTATTCCTTCCAAAATGAATCACCTCACACTTTTCTGCATTAAACTCCATTTGCCACCTCTCAGCCCAGCGCTGCAGCTTATCTATGTCCTTCTGTAACTTGTAACATCCTTCCGCACTGTCCACAACTCCACCGACTTTAGTGTCATCTGCAAATTTACTCACCCATCCTTCTACGCCCTCCTCCAGGTCATTTATAAAAATGACAAACAGCAGTGGCCCCAAAACAGATCCTTGTGGTACACCACTAGTAACTGGACTCCAGTCTGAACATTTCCCATCAACCACCACCCTTTGTCTTCTTCCAGCTAGCCAATTTCTGATCCAAACTGCTAAATCACCCTGAATCCCATGCCTCTGTATTTTCTGCAGTAGCCTACCGTGGAGAACTTTATCAAACGCTTTACTGAAATCCATATACTCCACATCAACTGCTTTACCCTCATCCACCTGTTTGGTCACCTTCTCAAAGAACTCCGTAAGGTTTGTGAGGCACGACCCCTACCCTTCACAAAACCGTGTTGACTATCTGTAATCAAATTATTCCTTTCTATCTCTTATAAACCTTTCCAAGATTTTGCCCACAACAGAAGTAAGGCTCACTGGTCTATAGTTACCGGGGCTGTCTCTACTTCCCTTCTTGAAGGGAAGGAGAGACAAGTGAACTGCCTTGGGATTTTTTTTATTCCGTTAAAAGGCACCATGTTACTTTTTTTTGCTTTTTGACTGCCAGTCATTAGTTAATCACTCTTATGCAGAATAACATTGAAATATTTAATCGCGTGAAGTAGTTTCCTGGACAACATAACCCCCATTCACCCCCCCCCCCCCCCAAACTCTCTTGGTAAAACTCTGTTTAAAAGGTTATTTTAAATACCTCCTTGAGAGAGGTGCAGTTGCATCTGTCTGGAATTTCATGAGCACTCTCTTTGACACTGCCTACATAAGGGCTTCTTTCTGGAAAAGTACATTTACATTTAAAATCCTTCTACTCAAATCCTATTCCACTTCCATTGGAACCAATGAGCAGGCTGTTTGTAGTGTAAATCCTGTGACTTGAGATTTTTTATATAGGTATTTGACTTTGACTTGATCTTGTGTGAGTTTAATCTTTAATCACTCCTGTACTAAGTAACCCATTTGAGATCAGAGTTATGTTTTCTGCAGTCAGTAAAGTTTTAACCAATTTTTGTTTAACTTATTGACCTTGGCTTTCAAAAAACTATCAAAAGTAACTTTCTACTAATGCAGAACATATAAAACCAATACCATATTTTCATGTTTCTGATTAGCAGCTGGATAGTGAAGAAAATCAGTGACATGAGGAGGCTGGAGCTCATTCAGTGCAATGTTAAAAAAATAGCTTATACCTCACTGTATATTTATGTGCGAACGCTGTAACAACTTCAGGCGAACGCAGGTGCACAACAGAAAGCAGAAATCCCAAAGTAACTGTCTGAGGTGTGTCACTCCACCATAGAATGATGGTATTCACATGATGCTATCTAGCTCCCAAGTGAAATACATTGAACAGCTTAAAGTTGATCTACTTTCATGGTAGATGCAATCTAAAGTTGGCACAGAAAGTTGGAATTGGTCTGAAGTGAAGTCTGTTTTTGGGGTCATTTAAATTCCACACATACTTGAGTAAATCCGGATTAGCTGTCCATTTTTTATAAAATGTTGTAATATTGCATCTGTAAAACCTCATACTTTCGACCAGTTCACTTGCAAAGGTGTCTTTTAATAACGAGGAAAACAAACCACAAACACATTCAAATTCACCCGTGAATATTCTCCAGAGGTACCCATGATCAGTTTCATGACCCATGACCCGAAAAGATGGCTTGGTCGGGCTATGGATTCGATCACTGCATTTCTCTGGTCCGTCATCACGAAGGTGGTTCTCGCTGGCTGTAGCTTCCTTCTTTTCTCTCCTTCCTTCTTTTCTCTTCTTCCTTCTCTGATCTGGTCAAGGTCACCTCCAACATCGAGTCTTCGCTGCAGAGGAGTCTGGAGTATCTATTTTTATTCTCCTTTTGCCATTTCCGCTGGCTTTCTGCCAATGATGCCTCAGGAGTGGGTCTTAGTACCCAATGGTTCGGTTGATGACCGTTTGACAGGACACCTGAGCCCACCTCAAGTCTGGCCCAATCTGGGCTACTGACAATAGACCTATGCATATCAGTAGGGTGTGATATTCTCTGATGGGTGATTGGCAGCTTGTCTGTTGTTTGTGTATTTGACTTGTTCAAGTCTGAATTCCAACAGCCTGCCTGAGGTTTGACTGCTGTATGATTATAAAATGCCCAATTCTTTGATTAAGAATATATGATTTAATCTGCCATAAAGCTGGGTCCTGGTAGGTCACCACAAAAAAAATGTTGTTAATCACTTGCCAATAAGTCTCTGACACCAAATAACTATTGCAGTTCTGTAGTCACATTTCCTCCGATATTTTAAAAGTGAAATTTAAAACAAAAAACTTTTTCTCCTTTTCACGCTAAATCACGTTTGAAAAATTGGTTCAAATTCTTAGACAGAGGGGAACCTGTAGATGTAGTGTATTTAGATTTCCAAAAGGCATTTGACAAGGTGCCACATAAGAGACTGATGCACAAAGTCAAAGCGAATGGGTTGGAGGAAGTGTGTTAGCATGGATTTAAAACTGACTGTCGCAGAGAAAACAGAGTTGGAATAAATGGGTCCTTTTCAAAGTGGAAATATGTAACTAGTGGAGTACTACAGGGATCAGTTCTTTGCCTGCAATTGTACACTAATGACATAATGACCCGGAGGAAGGAACAGAATGTAGGGTTTCCAAATTTGCTGATGATATGAAAATAGGTGGAGGGCATGTTGTGATGAGGATATTGTAATTCTGCAATGGGATATAGATAGATTAGATGGCTAGGTGAAAACCTGGCAAATGGAGTTTAATGTGGGGAAGTTTGAGATCATGCACTTTGGTAAGAGGAATCAAAAGACAGATTGTTATCTAACTGGAGAGAGACTGTAGGTGAGTGAAGTACAGAGGGTCTAGGGGTTCTAGTCCATGAATCACAGGTTAAAAAGGTAAATGCCATTTTGGCCTTTATTGCAAAGGGGTTGGAGTTTAAAAATAGGGAGGGTTTGTTGCAATTGTACAGGGTGTTGATGAGACCTCTCCTGGGATACTGCATACAGTTTTGATCCCCTTGCCTCAGGATATGGTAACACTGGAGGAAGTCCAAAGGAGAGACTGTTCTATCAGGAGAGACTAAATAGTCTGGGTCTGTATTTCTTGGAGTTTTTCTTGGAATTTAAAAGAGTGACTGGTGAACTTATTCAAACATGTAAGATCCTGAGGTGGCCTGACAGGGTAGATGGGGAGATGTTTTCACTAGTCGAAGAGTCTCGAACAAGGGGACATAGCTACAAGATAAAGGGCCACTTATTTAAAACAAGTGTGTAGAAATTTCTTCTCAGAGGGTGGTGAATCTCCGGAATTCTCTGCCCCAGAGGGTGATGGAGGCTGGATCATTAGAAGTGTTTAAAGTGGAGGTGGATAAATATTTGATAGATCTAGGAATAGAGGGGCTATGGGGAAATAGCACGGTATAGCTGGTATAGGTTGTATTGAATGGCAGGTCAGGCTTGAAGGGCTTGGTGGCCTAATCCTGTCTCTATTTCTTGTGTTTTCTGACTTTAATCCAATCTTTTTTTTCTCTCTTTCTGTACCTGATCAAATTCACCCAGTCTAGTTTTCACTTTCTCTATCGTTTGGCTGTTTATTTCATAGTCCTTCAATCTGATTGGTGCACAGTTACTTGCCCTGTTAACATTGGGTCAAGATGCCTGATTTTTCTCACTGCAGTGTCCAGCTTGCACTTTGAGCAGCTTGGCGTACAAAATGTTGCTGAGATTAAACAGGCAAGGGCAAGTCTCACAACTGAGGTCCACTCCTACAGCAAAGTGTGTGCACGTGTATCCCTTAATCTATATCCTTTTGTTTTAATATGAAAGTGTTGGTGGAAAGGATTTTATGAGCATGACTTGGTTTTCTTAGCTTATTTGCAGGAAGCTACTACCCTCCTTTTGACTTGCTCATTCTGGGTGCATAACAGACTAATTCTCTTTCCTTTTCTCTCTCTGCAATCTATTTTGATAGCAATCATTAAGGATTATTCTAATCCTTGGAGTACTGACAGTCTCTAAATTTCAACATATAATCATAATTTCACAGCTGCTAAATATTTATATCAAATCCTGTTTTTACGGTAAGGAAGGAAACTGGATGGAGAGGAGGAATTGAGTCTTAAGAGTTGAATTGAATTTGACTGTGCCAATGATTATAGTGGCCCAATAATGAATTGTTTGGATTAATTGATCTTCCTCCTCCTAGATGTGTTGTATGAGGTCGAATGGTTTGTGACCCAACGGTTCTCCAATAACACAAGCCAAAGTCCTCTGGTGTCAGTGGATGAGAGGTCAGTGGTGACCTATCTGAAGGATGGTAGCACCAGCGACATCAGTGTTGAACGAGTCAGTACACATGAATTCCGTCTACGACTACACTGTTCTGAGAAAGATGTTGCTGGCGATTATTTCTGCACAGTCACACCTTGGATAAAATCAGAGTCTGGAGGGTGGCTGAAAATGCCTCGACAGCAATCTGATCCACTTTCCATACGCGTTGATATTTCAGGTTAGTTTGTTTTGCTCATTAAGGAGATGCCATTGAGCAAGCCAGTATTTTGTTCTTGGATGTGGTTGGAGCTGCTAATAATATATAATATTTATTAGTGTCACAAGTAGGCTTACATTAACACTGCAATGAAGTTACTGTGAAAATCCCTTAAGTCGCCACATTCCGGCGCCTGTTCGGGTACAAGAGGGAGAATTCAGAATGTCCAATTCACCTAACTTCTTTCAGGCCTTTGTGGAAGGAAACCGGAGCATCCGGAGGGAACCCATACAGGCAAGTGGAGAGCGTGCAGACTCCGCATCGATAGTGACCCAAGCCTGGAATCAAACCCAGGTCCCTGGCACTGTGAAGCAATGGTGCTAACCACTGGACTACCGTGCCGCCTCCGACATCACAGCCCAATTCTTCACCCAGTGTTCACAGATGCACAGGCTTACTTTTCCAGATCAGTAAATAGATGGGAAGCAAGAGCAATAACATTTTTAAAAATTGTTCCTCTTCGCCCTTCCCAGCTCGAGGACACTAAAGCCCATGGTAGCACCTGGCTGAGTATAACTAACTTGATGATAAGGACCGAAGTTCAAACCTCTAGAACTTGTTAAACTAGGCAGTAACTTTAAACATTACATGATTTGGGAAAAGCCTTGATTCAGTTCAGAACAACGATCAACCTCCCAACGCAGATTTAGCAGACAACAGTTGGCCCTTGTGCCAGTGATGTTGCGTCTCTTGAACCTTTTGGTCTAGGGGCAGCAGCAGCTTTTGTCATAATAGCTGTTGAGATAAATTGGAAATGTCTTTTATAAGTAAACAAGATCACTGGTTCAGCTCAGAATGTTTACAGACTTCTTTGAACATTTATGCATATACTAGCTGCAGATTTGACTCTGGGCAGAATGCAATGTTTATGGTTCACCTCTTGCCATCTATGGGAAAAGATTTTCCTGTTCCATCACCGTTAGATTGGCCAAATGCTAGAAAATCCAATGGAATGACTGCATGCTTGTGAAGGGACCGGCACATTTTACTCGGCTAATGTGAAGGTTAGGTAGTCCTTTTACAATGTCTTACAATTCTGGAATTTGCTGTGCCTAGCAGTCCAGTGCATCAGAATGCTTGTGGTAGAATAGCTCTTATTTTTTTGTGCCCAAATCTATTTTGAGATGCTGACATCCTGAAGGCTGTTGAGCAGTATTGTGAGGAGAATGTTTCTATGACAACACAGTAATTGCTCATCTTGTGAAAGTAAACATGTAAGAAAAGCTGGTTTGATTACATGGCTGGGATTTCTTGCAGCTGTGACATTGATATTGAGCTCCGAACCACAAGATGAAGTACATAATCCTCACATTTTACAGCATTAGCCCCAAAATATTCTCTTGTGTTTCTCTGATCATAGAGATATACACACTGAATGTAGAGGAGGATGCATCAACTGGCCTCATTTTTAGCCATAATTATTTCGTGATCATTTAATTATCGACATTGTTAAACAAGATAATTCGAGTTCTTTTCATGCAGTTGTAAAGTCGCTGGTTAACACACTACTCCTCTCCAACCAGGTTTGAGTACTATAGTAATTAACAGATATTGGATGAGAAAGAAGGGAAAGATAAACAAGAGTGAGAAATAGTTAAAACATTACTGTTTAATGAGAAATGAACTATAAAGGCAATATAAAGACCAACGGCATGATCAGGATGCTGTGAAGGGGTGAATAGATGAGACTCAAAAATGCAATTCAGAAAGACTTGTTATTATCCCAGACCAGACCCCAACAGTTGCTAGGATACCGGACAGAAACCCCAATATTTTATTTATTTTGTAAGTCTGTTAGGAAAGGATACCTTGCTTCTGGAGTGATTCTACACAAATAGAAATATGGTATATTTAAACAAATTTTATCACAGAATTAAAATAACTTTGACCTCACACAAGAAAACCCTCTTACAATTGGCCATTAAACTATACTTGGTAGTATAATGAAACAATAAATCTGACTGTTATCTTTTAACTCCACTCGAGGAAAACCCATATCTGGTCTAAATCCACTTTTCAATACAATTAGCAGACCCAGGAAAGACTGCTTAATAAAGATATCTTGGATACCCAGCTTTGAGATAGAGAGATCACTCAGGACTCAGCTTGCATATTCTTGCCTGTCTAAAACTACTGTTTAATCTGCCAGACTGTGAGACACTGCTCCTGCTCTGTTCACCAAAACAAATGTACTGACTTTCTTTTCTTCTTCATCCTCTCCCTTTTTCCCCCTCCAGTGCTTGATTCCTTTAAGATGCCTTTGATATATGGGATTGGTTTTGCCTTGTTATTTGGAATTTTCGCCTGTGCAATTGGAAAGTGTGCCTCTCGATACTGCTCCGGGGAGAGAATTACACCAAGATATGAGCAGCACAGATTAATTCCGATGGGCACGGATTGAGACGTTCTCTTGCAGTATTGCAGGGTGACCATTGGATGAACTGCAGAAACTGCCTACGCTCTGCAATTTGGGGTGGAAAGGAGCAGATGTTGAGGAGGTGTTATGTATTCTTTAGAATGTTAACATGTGCAATGATTGTAATTTTGTTTTTTTTAAAGCCATGTTCAGATATTCAGAGTGGGGTAAAGACACTGGGAATGTCAGTGTGATTTTGTTAATTATTCCTTTTGTGCAGCAAGTGATACTATACAGAGGTACTGCCAATGTTTCTCCACAGCTGACCATTTGTCTGTAGAGAAGATCTAACACCAGCCACGTTTCCTTGGTCTCTGCTGGTCAGTCACCATTACTGTGGTTTCAGGTTATTAATGGGCTCAGGGTGTAACCTGAATATTATTCCCTTGGATGGTAATGTGGATGGAGGTTTGTTCTGTGAATTCAAGTTCAACATTGCAGTGAAATATTAATTTGGGCCGAGTGCCAAGTTCGCGCAGCATGCTTACAAATGCTGAAACCAGCAAAATGAACAATGTTAATACCGTCCTGGAACATAGAAGACTGGCTGGCTCGAAAGCAAGACCAATGGTTTCACTGCCATAGACTAAAATGGCTTCCAACAGAAGACGTGTTTTTTTCTTCCTTTTGAGTGTTAAGAGGGAGGGGCAGAGGTTCCATTATATACGATGCATTCCTATTACATGATTGAGAGGGAATAATTGTGCAACGGTTCACTGATGTCTTTGAACATGCACAGGTCGAAATTTACCCGAAAGGATATTAATTGTGACACAGCCCACTCCAGTACAGCACAGTTCAATCTGATTGTGGTACAAAGCATCTGCTTCAGCATCTGTATAGTTTATGTAAGTTATGGTGGTGTTGCAATTCATGGAGTTTTAAAGAAATTATTTTTTAAAGTTCTCAATTGGTGACTGCTGCTGCAGCAAGTAATTCCATGGGATATGGCATCATCCAATAAATAATGTTTCTTTT
Organism: Scyliorhinus torazame; assembly: GCF_047496885.1. Lineage (NCBI taxonomy): Eukaryota > Metazoa > Chordata > Chondrichthyes > Carcharhiniformes > Scyliorhinidae > Scyliorhinus > Scyliorhinus torazame. Next base: position 68,817,691 of record NC_092714.1, on the reverse strand, counting down.
TACACTTGCTGCTTACGACACACTGTTTTTGATCTTTGTTTTTTTTAAACCTTTTTTTGAAGTCCAGAGATGGGCTGGTTTCTAAAGAGTTTTAATTTGCCAGCCCTGTATTGGCACTGTATTGAAGATCATTTTATCCCTGGTTAAGCAGCTCACAATGTTAATGCAGATACTGGAGAGACAGGAAGAGGAATCTCATTGATTGCCTCTCTCCCTCCTATTTTACACACTGCGGCTGGAGGGGAACATGATCAAAGGCTTTCTTTCCTTCCTCGATAACTGACCTAAATAAGCTGCTCTGCAGTGGAAACATGAATCTGAGTAAAGAGGCCTACTTGCCGTTTGTCCGCCCCTAACAACACCACTGTGGATTTTCCTCCTGCCCTAGCTGGGGAGGCAGCTGGCTGCCCGTTCATCATCTCATCACATTCTTGTTGGCAGAGGGTGAAGTCCAAAAAATCTGCCCAATTCTCCTGCATTCTATTGCTTCAGATTCTGATCCCAATGCCTGCTAGGAGATGGGTAATTGTAGAGGTCTTGAAGCAATACTGCAAGGCCAGTTGAAACAGTTCCTGGGGTTGAGTGGGACCCAATAGTGGAAGCCTCTCCTCTTGGGCCTATAACGTTGCCGACTGTAGCACTGCTATATTATCATTCCCTCCTGGTAGAAGCATGCTTGCTTTCACTGCCAGAAACCATGCTTGCATTGCTAAATATCACCATCACGTTAAAAGACCAGTTCAGCCTCTCGCATTCCTTGGGCAATGAACCTAACCTGGAGGGAAATCTGGGCCTGAATATTTGTTTGTAGAACAGTACAATGGCCAAACACTGCTAGCCTCTCACTTGCAGGATAAGTGAAGCATGTCAATTAATAAGAGAAAACAATGAAGTGCAACACCAGTTTTCTATTGTCTCTGGCGCATTCTTAAGAAGCAAATAATTACTTTTGTGTTCAGGATGTGTATGTGGTGAGCAAACAAACCAAGTGCCAATGTCATTTAATGAGAATTACTACCATAACATAAGCCGTTTCAACTATTTAATTGAATCACTGAAATGTGTTCAGTAAAAAGATGTTCAAATTGATTTGGGCTTAGAATTTAAGTAATGGCTTTTATACAATGGCACTTAAACCTATAACGTTAATAACTAGTCACAACCACTTATCTGCCAGTTGCCCACAATCCATTTCTCCTGTTCAATTTTTTTAACCAAGGGAATCTCTTCCCTTGATCTTTGTCAGTGTGGATCAGACTAGCTCTGGCAATACAGTTAAACTAATCTTGGGTATTATGATACTTTGTTGGTACTTCAGATTTCCAAATTGTACATTTTTTTTTGATCTTGTATTTTGTGTCAAATATTCAATGGTTTAGATGATGATAGAATGAACCAGCCAGCCAATTTCAAATACACCATATCAGAATTAACCTCCGGATTTTGCTGGAATTACGTGTTGAGATCCAAGGCAGGTGCTTGAGATATCCAAATTTCCGGCCCCACGTTTGTTTTGTCTGAAAATTAAGTCAGTTTCGACTGGCTTTGCTGCTGACGCTTACAGAGTGTGACCCAAAGATTTTTTTTCTCTGGCATTTTCCTTTGCAAGGAAGCAGCATGTTAAATTCTTTAAATGGTCAATCACAAAATAGGGCCTGTTTGGAACCGATGCAGGCATACCTGCTTGCATCTTACAGGGATTTCTTGACGCGTGGCGAATGAAGAGGAATGTGTCGATCCAGTTTGAATCACCTCCTCTTGATTTTTTTTTTTTAAATCCAGATACCATTTAGCAATTGACGTTTACTCCATGGCGGTTTAGATTTCACACTAGTGGTAGGTAGTAGTATTTTTTTTAAAAAGGTCTAATAGAAACATTTCTCATTGTCAAAACCAAGTTACCAGGGCGTACCTGGCTGTAGTTTAAGATTGGCCACACTTGCAAAGGATGTGTCTGTGCTATGCCCACTCGTATAAAAATCATTATTTTCAATCTTAATTCCCCCTCCCCATGCCTAGACTTTGCGGAGTGATTTCCTGCTGAGGTAATTTTAGGTACGACCCATCTTAAAACCACATTCTGGTGCTCAGTTGCAAAAGCAGCTCATTTTCTCTATGATTTCTTGAAATATTATTTCAACTGTTAAAAGAATCTGACCTATTCCCTTCAGGGTACTGATCTGAAAAATCATTTTCGAGTTGGAGATTTCCTAAACATATTCTTCTGGTGATTGCCTTGTACACGTGGGTTAACCAAATATGTCAGCGTAAAATCAAAAGGACAAAAAAAAGTTCAATAACATTTTTAACATGCAAACTCTTTAACATTTAAGTTTAAACAAAAATTGTTTAAACTTCTGTGCAAATGTACAGAAGCGTTTCTTAGCACAGCAGGTTGCATTTTTTTCCCAAATGTATGTACATAAAACTCTAAAAGCTTTGTGTTAATTAAAGTTTGCTCATGGTTTGTATTCATCTGATTGCTGAATGTTTCTAGAAAATGTTCTTTCCTTACGAGTTCATATTGTGGCATTGCTTAGAGACAGATGGGAAAATATTTCTGGGAGCCTATCTCTTAGTAACTGACTCTCCTGTCTTTCACTCTGATCTTTTCTATTCCCTCCACACCATCATGCACCGTTTTGATATGTTTCACCTCTGCACAATGGGGGCAAAAAGTTTCAATCTTGCAGGACTATGCCTTCTAAAGGTTATGTGATGCTACATTTGTGCAAGGCCAGCTCCATTCAGGATTTTTTTGGTTCTTGCAGTGGTGTCACCAATAATTTTTTAAGGGCCCATCCCAGCTCACTACCTACAGAATGTAACCTGGAGAAATTGGAAAACCTCTCTTGGTTTTGAAGCACTTTTTTTGTACTTGCCCATCTTTGAATCCCTGGGATCTCGCTGAGGGCTGCTACACTGACCAGCAACTACAGCATGTCAGAAATGGTAAGTTAAATCAAAGAGATACCTGATCCAGATAGAGGAGTTATGATGGCAGTGCCTCTCTGCCTGTAACATGACCATGAAAAGATGTAGACGATGCAGAGAGGGGAAGCTCTGTGGTGAGGGAAGAAGGTAATGGGATCCTAGCCCCCTGTAAATTAGACGACCTCTCAGAGCAGATTATTGATACCATTTTCAGTGATAACTACTCCATTTAAACTGCCCCATTATAGCTTTCCCCTTGACCACCATCCAAAAAACAAATCAAATTAAGCAAACAATAATTAACTACTCATCCTCGTGCACTCCCTTAGTTGCCTGACTTTGCCTGTCCGTATACAACCCACTGGTTGCAGCATGGTAGAAGACTGATGACTTTCAACGGGGGAGACTACAAATAGTCTTGCAGGATAATGTCAAGCAGCCCTCAGCCTCGAGACCCAGCTTTGGACATACATGTTGGCATAGGAGGACAGACGTCTGGACTGGCAACAGCAAGGCGAATGGCAGTGGTTGGAACACACATGCTGTCATCTATGGTGCCATTTTTGCTGTTACTCCCATGGGTGCAAGCCAATGAGCATAGATTGCTTGACTGCTGTGAGAGCCTGACTGTCCCTTTGAGCAATGGAGCTTCAGCCATGATGGTGCAGGATTGACTTGCATGGCAACAAACTGAAATTTCACAATTTCCATCCGAGGTTCCACTGCACACCTGCCATTGGTAACAATACGAGTACTTGCCATTAACAAAATTATGCATTTTTGAATTCAATGCTTTTTTCATCATGTGACAATTTTAAATGCTTTCTAGCCAACTCCCCAACCCTAGTTAATCTCTCCCTAACGTTTGACACTTAGTCCAACAACGCAAACTCACCAATTTCTCTTTGATCAATATAAATGGTCCTCTTACCTCATGATCAAATATCAATTTAAATGGACTGATGTAGTTCATTAATTAGGTACATCCCTAATTGCAAATAGTATAATTGGAATTCCTTTATCCCAAGCCTCTGGGTGATCCTGACTATAGGCCCTCAACATGGCATTTAGAGTTTGCCACCTTTCTAACGTTCCTTGTGATTCTGGATGATACGCTGTTGAGTTAAATTTCTTTACTCCTAAGCTCTCCATAACTTCCTTGAATAATTTTGATATAAGATTGAATCCCTGATCTGACTGAATTTCTTTTGGTAGTCCATGTCTAGTAAAACATTTGGTTTATCTCTTCTACAACCCTCTTAGATGTAATGTTTGAAATGGAATTGTCTCCGGAAATCTAGTAAACACATCCATTATAGTCAACAGATACTCATTCCCACTTTTGGTTTTAAGCAGAGGTCCCACTCAATTAGGGCCCTTGTAAAAGGTTCCTCAAAATGCTGGAATGAGTATTAAATGGGCGGATTTGATTAACGCCTGAGGTTTCCCTAGTACCTGACATATGTGACATGTATGGCAAAATTTAACTGCATCCTAATGCAGTCTAGGCCAGTAAAAATATTTTTGTATTTTTGCTTGAGTTTTCCTTACTCCTAAATGGCTCCCTACTGGAACCTCATGCGCTACCCCACAAAACCTCCTTTCTATAACCTACCAGTAATACCGGCGCAGACTCGATGGGCCGAATAGCTTCCTTCTGCACTGAATTCTATGAATACCACCATGAACTGCTGCCCATTTCTCATCTGCTTAAATGTGTAACGGTCTCCCTTTTCTCATTATTTCTAATGTAATAATACTGCAGCATACACTCAGATTCCATTTCCATATATAAATTTCTGATGTAACTACTTTATCTCTGAATCTTTATATTGTAATTCAACCAACTTACTTGCCCTAAGATACCAGCATCATCAACCACCTGCTTTCGTTCTTTACTAACCATCTGATTAAACATGGTTTCTGACAACTGAACTTCAGTCTCCCTATCGGTACTTCTCAAGTTCTCTTCCTCCCTCCTGTCTCAACCTGTGGCTTTGATTAGGTTACCACACAATCTGGGAGGGAATACCCCTGGATATACTTGCAAGTTGTTTGACTTTCCATTTGCTTTTCAACCACAGTAGGCTGCACTCCCACCTGTGATTCAGCTATATCATTACCTAGGATAAATTGTACCCCTGAAAAAGGTAATTTCAGTATTACTCCTACCACTTTCACTGGGCCTTCTAACCTTACCTTGCATATTGGCACACTATTCTCACCACTAATTCCACATATTACCACCTTTTCTGGCAATGCCCCTTCCAAACCACACATCGCCTTATCTCTCATCATTAAAGTTTGACTTGCTCCTGTATCCCTTAAGATCTTAATCTCCTTATGAAAAAATGAAATGAAATGAAAATCGCTTATTGTCACACGTAGGCTTCAAGTGAAGTTACTGTGAAAAGTCCCTAGTAGCCACATTCCGGTGCCTGTTTGGGGAGGCTGGTATGGGAATTGAACCCACGCTGCTGGCCTTCCTTGGTCTGCTTTAAAAGCCAGCTATTTAGGCCTGTGCTAAGCCAGCCGCTTACTTACTCCACCTTCTATGTTCTATGAGTAAACCTTATGTTCCCAAATAAAACCATTAAGTTCTGGTATCTGCTTATGCACTAGCCACTGAACAAGTTGTACACTCTTGCACCTCTTCCCCTGGGACAATGGGACCCCCCCCCCAGTAAAACCCACTGGCTTATCTGATTTCACGGAGTCTTGTCAACCCAGTATTTTACTTAAGCCACCAACACTGTGACTTCCCATGTAAAACTTTATTACAATCAAAACACTTGTATTTCGTACCTCTCTACCACTATAATGGGTATCCTTTTTCACTCGGGCACACTTGCCTAACGTCACTAACTAAACCTCCTTTGCATTGACCACCTGTGAATTTCTCATTTCCCTAATTTATATCCTTCACAGATTGGTTTCCAAACTTTGCTCTGTGAATCAATTCAATATGAACGAATTCAAAATAATCAGCCATTTCTGCAGCCTGTCTAGCAGTTTGAACTCTGCTCTTCCACATGAGTTCTCACTGCTGCGATAAGTGAATATTTAAATTCCTCCAAAATAATTATTTCCTGAAGAGTGTTATATGTTTGGTCTATTTTTAATGCTCTTATCCACCTATGGTCACAGAGGTAGGTTTTAAGGAGTTTCTTAGAGAAAGAAAGTGATGCCAAGAGGTGTAGGGAGGTAATCGGGGCCTAGGGAATGTAAGGTACCCCCAGCAATGTCGAACCCTGGGTGCTCAAGTATCCAGAATTAAATGAGCACATCTATCTCCCAGAAATGTGGGGTTGGAGGAGGTTCTAGAGAGAGGGACAGGAATCCTCACCAGCAGGACTGGAAAATTTGGAGAGCCGCCAAAAGTCCGGTGATTTTGGCAGAACTGGAAAATACTACCCAGAGAGAAGCATAGCTATGGAGTGATTTGAAAACACCGATGAGAATTTTGAAATTGAGATGTTGGTTGGCAGGGGAGCCAATGTAAGTCAATGAGCACAGTGGTAATAGGACACGGGCAACATGGTTCTAGATGGCCTGGCTTTACAGAGGGTAGAATGTGAGAGTGCAGCCAGAAGTGTGTTCGACTAATCGAGATAGAGATTTTGAAGACACCGATAATAGTTGCAGCAGCAGATGAACTGAGGCAGAGACAAATCAGGCAATGTTGTAGACATGAAAATAAGCAGTCACAGTGACAACGCGAAAATGTGGTCTAACATCTTGGGGTCAAATATGATAATGAGTTTGCAAATAGTCTGGTTCAGTGTCAGACAGTTGCCAGGGAGAGGTATGGATTCAGTAGCTAGGGAATGGAGTTTGGAATGGGGATGAAAATAATGGTTTCAATTTTTCCAATATTTGGAGGACCTTTCTCCTGATGAGCAGTCTAATAATGCAACAACAGTGAAGGAGTCAAGAGAGTTGATGATTAAAGCTGGGTGCCATCGGCATAGCATGTGAAAATTAACATGGTTTCCAATTACATCACTAAGGAGCAACATGCAGATGAAAAAAAAGGAGGGAACAAAAAGTGATCCTTTTAAGGGTACCAGAAATAATCGTGTAAGTGGGAAGAGATGACATGGATGGTGATTCTCAGGCTACGATTAGATAGATAAGAAAGGAAGTGGGTAAATACAGGGCCACTCAGCCATTGATAGGGGAGTGCCATTGGAGGGGACAGTGTGATCAACCATGTCAAAGGCTGAGACAGATCGAGGTGAATGAGGAGCAATAGCTTGGACTCTCAAGTGCCAGGCAATGACCATCTTCAACAAGAGAGAATCTAACCATCACCCCATGACATTCAATGGCATTACCATTGCTGACTGAATTGCCCACTCTCAGCATCCTGGGCATTGACATTGCCCAGAAACTGAACTGGATCAGCCATATAAATATTGTAGGTACCAGAGCAAGTCAGGAGCTAGGAATCCTATGGTGAGTAACTCACATCCTGACTCCTCAAAGCCTGTTTATTATCTACAATGCGCAAGTCAGGAGTGTGATGCAACATACTCCATTTGTCTGGATGAGTACAGTTTGAATAACACTCAAAAGCTTGGCACCATCCAGGAGAAAGCAGTCTGCTTGATTGCATCCCTTTCACAAACATTCACTCTCTCCACCACTGACAAACAGTGGCAGCAGCGTGTACTGTCAACAAGGTGCACTGCTGGAATTCACCAAGCCTCCTTCGAAAGCACCTTCAAAACCCAGGTCCACTGTCATCAGAACGACAAGAGCAGCAGATACACGGTGTCATGATATTCAGGTACACATCATAGCACATGCATACATACTGATGGACAGATCAACGGACCAATCAACACACACACGACAGGCAAGAGCATACACAGTACAAAACAGGGAACACGACACTTCCTGGGCACTCGAGCAGGAGACAGCTCAGGGCAGAGAGCTCATTGCAGGCCACTCAGACATCCACCGTGTGCTGAGTGCCACCACAAGATAGAATTAGGAATAGGTCCACAGAATCAAGGGGCATGATCGAACCTCAGTAAACAATTTACCAATGTGAATAGATGTTTGAAATAAAACTGCGTTGTACCATTCACAACCGTGTTGGTTCATCTGTGTGGCAGAGCACCCAACACATCACACGGGAACATCTCTCAGCATCCTGGGCATTGACATTGCCCAGAAACTGAACTGGATCAGCCATATAAATATTGTAGGTACCAGAGCAAGTCAGGAGCTAGGAATCCTATGGTGAGTAACTCACATCCTGACTCCTCAAAGCCTGTTTATTATCTACAATGCACTTCAGTTCCTGGAAGTTCCTCACTATCCTGGCTTGGAAATATATTGTCATTCCTTTACTGTCGCTGGATCAAAATCTTGGAACTCCTTCCCTAACAGCACAGTGGGTGCACCTACACCACATGGTTCAAGACGGCAACTCAGCAACACCAGCAAAGGCAATTTGGGGTGGACAATAAATGCTGGCTGAGCCAGCAGTGCCCACAACCTGTAAATTAATATAAAAAACGTTTAAACTTTGTCACAGTCATAGTGGATGTCACCTGTGACTTTGATAATAGCCATTTTATAATAATCTTTGTAAGTGTCCCAAGTAGGCTTACATTAACACTGCAATGAAGTTACTGTGAAAATCCCCTAGTCGCTGGTACATTGAGGGAGAATTCAAAATCTTCAATTCACCTAACAAGCACGTCTTTCAGGACTTGTGGGAGGAAACCAGAGCACCCGGAGTAAACCCACGCATACACTGGGAGAGCATGCACTCTTGCACAGACAGCGACCCAAGCCAGGGATCAAATCCAGGTCCCTGGCGCTGTGAAGCAACAGTGGTAACCACTGTGCTACCATGCTGCCCATTTTAATAACAAGGCAGGGCAGAGGTGTTAAAGAAATAGATTTGCAATTGAGAACAGAAGCTGGGGGTTATAGCTTTGCATTCCAGGATGATCCTAGAATAGTGAGCAGTTTTACTAGTCAAGAGCAGGACCTGATAATGTTCTTTGTGGTCCAGTCAGACCTGGCCATGAATACTTAAAGCATTTGTCTGCCATACCAATTCAATTTGGCTGTTAATTTTAAGGGTCAAGGGATTCAGAGATGAAGGTGAGGATGTGGTTGAACAGATCAGTAGCTGCAGAAATATCCCCATGGACTTAGGACTGAAAAGCTAAACATGGTCTATACCTCTTGCTAGAGGCCACCTTGTTTATCTGGCTGTGTTTCAGCTGCTGCCTGGGGCACTCCTGCCAACTGTAAAATTCCAGTCCGTGCAGGAAAAGAGCTTATCTCAAAAGAATAACTGCCACTTGTCTTGCTAAAAATGCCTCTGGGGCAGGATGGTGCTTGCAAACCGGCAAACCATTCAGGAACCTACATGCCCTCCAGTCTCTGAAAATCCAGCCCAGCATCTCATTGAAACATAGAAAATTCTGACGGGATTTAACAGGGTAAAGGCCGAGAGATTGTGTTTGAGACTTTCCAACCCACGGAAACCGTGTCATAGTTTCAGGATAAGATTCACTCACTTAAGACCAAGATGAGGGCAGCATGGTTGCACAGTGGTTAGCACTGTTGCTTCTCGGCGCCAGGACTCCGGGTTGCATTTCCGGCTTGGGTCACTGTCTGTGTAGAGTCTGCATGTTCTCCCCGTGTCTGAATGGGTTTCCTCCGGGTACTCCGGTTTCCTCCCGCAGTCCAAAGATGTGCCAGTAAGGTGGATTGGTCATGCTAAAATTTCCCTGTAGTGTCCAAAGGTTCGGTGGGGTTGCTGGGTTACAGGGATAGGGTGGAGGTGTGGGCTTTGCTCGGGTGCTCTTTCAGGGGACGGTGTGACTCGATGGGCTGAATGGCCTACTTCTGCACTGTAAATTCTGTGATTCTATGATGAGGAGAAATTTCTTCACTCAAAGATTTGTGAATCTTTAAAGTTCCCAATGACAGAGGGGGTAGTGGATACTCAGTCGCTGAGTATCGTTTAAGGCTGAGTTAAATTTTTGGACGTTGGAAATCAAGGGAAATGGGAATCAAAGAGGAGAAAGCTGAGGTCAAAAGATCAGCCAGTCTTGTGGAATAGCAAAGCTGGCTTTAGGGGCTCCATGGCTTATTCCTCCTAATTCTTGCCTTCATAAACCTACAGTAGCACATTTAAAATGGCCAGCCACAGAACACTGTGATGAAAGTTACTGTTGTTAATTTACAACTACACCCCTGCGGACATCAGATGTGTGTGCCGAATATAGTTGAAGAATAGTGCCCTCTTTATATTGTAACCAGCTTCAAAGGAATTATGACCCAAGGCTGCCATTGCTGTGAAATCTATTCCTTTTATGTTGTGTGCTGCATGTCACAGCACCAGGTCAACAAACAAGTAACTGTGCATGTCTGAAAGTTGGTATTCACTTTGTTGCGGACCCCTAGATCAACCCTGATGTCTGAGAATAACATGTACTGCTCAGCACGCAACAACAAAAAATTGCATTACTGGGTGGGTGCCTCTTCCCCCAATTGCAGTATTCAAATTTAGAAAAGAAATTGGAGGAGGAGTAGACCATACAGCCCCATTTTGCCTGCTCCGCCATTCAGTATGATCATGGCTGATTGTCGGACTCAACTCCCATTTTCCCAGCCATGGAAATTTGATCTTTAAGTCATCTTTGTCTACAGGAATAGTGCCAGAAGACTGGAGGATAGCAAATGTTGTCCCCTTGTTCAAGAAGGGAAGTAGAGACAACCCCGGTAACTATAGACCAGTGAGCCTTACTTCTGTTGTGGGCAAAATCTTGAAAAGGTTTATAAGAGATCGGATGTATAATCATCTGGAAAGGAATAATTTGATTAGAGATAGTCAACACGGTTTTGTGAAGGGTAGGTCGTGCCTCACAAACCTTATTGAGTTCTTTGAGAAGGTGACCAAACAGGTGGATGAGGGTAAAGCAGTTGATGTGGTGTATTTGGGTTTCAGTAAAGCATTTGATAAGGTTCCCCATGGTAGGCTACTGCAGAAAATACGAAGGCATGGGATTCAGGGTGATTTAGCAGTTTGGATCAGAAATTGGCTAGCTGGAAGAAGACAAAGGGTGGTGGTTGATGGGAAATGTTCAGACTGGAGTCCAGTTACTAGTGGTGTACCACAAGGATCTGTTTTGGGGAAACAGATTGCAGAAAAGTGTGAGGTGATTCATTTTGGAAGGAATAACAGGAAGACAGAGTACTGGGCTAATGGTAAGATTCTTGGCAGTATGGATGAGCAGAGAGATCTCGGTGTCCATGTACATAGATCTCTGAAAGTTGCCATCCAGGTTGAGAGGGTTGTTAAGAAGGCGTACGGTGTGTTAGCTTTTATTGGTAGAGGGATTGAGTTTCGTAGCCATGAGGTCATGTTGCAGCTGTACAAAACTCTGGTGCGGCCGCATTTGGAGTATTGCGTGCAATTCTGGTCGGTGCATTATAGGAAGGATGTGGAAGCATTGGAAAGGGTGCAGAGGAGATTTACCAGAATGTTGCCTGGTATGGAGGGAAGATCTTATGAGGAAAGGCTGAGGGACTTGAGGCTGTTTTCGTTAGAGAGAAGGTTAAGAGGTGACTTAATTGAGGCATACAAGATGATCAGAGGATTGGATAGGGTGGACAGTGAGAGCCTTTTTCCTCGGATGGTGATGTCTAGCATGAGGGGACATAGCTTTAAATTGAGGGGAGATAGATATAGGACAGATGTCAGAGGTAGGTTCTTTACTCAGAGAGTAGTAAGGGCGTGGAATGTCCTCCCTGCAACAGTAGTGGACTCGCCAACACTAAGGACATTCAAATGGTGATTGGATAGACATATGGACGATAAGGGAATAGTGTAGATGGGCTTTAGAGTGGTTTCACAGGTCGACGCAACATCGAGGGCCGATGGGCCTGTACTGCGCTGTAATGTTCTATGTTCTATGTTCTATGTTCTATTCCCTCATCCATTAATTCACTGAAAGACAATGGGCTGGATTCTCCGTTTCTGAAGCTAAGTGGCGGCGTGAACGGTGAATCTGTGGGAGGTTAACGACAGTAAAATCGGCGTGAACCCCTCACCGATTCTGGTACCGGTGAGGGGATAGCACCGGCGCCGCGTGAAACTCCCATGAGAATGGCTGGGTCCCGGGCCGTGCATGCGCAGGGCCGGAGACCTGCACCTGTCGCGCCATAAAACATGGTGCGCGAACCAAAACCCGCCAACCGCGACCCCACAGCCCACCCACTGGCCACCCCCCACCAATCCCCTCAGCCCCAGCAGAAGCCCTCCGGCCAGCGGCGCTTATGCCGGCCAAGTGTGGCGCCGCTGGAGATTGTTCGCAGCTGGCACGCCGGGTTCCCAACAGTGCGGACCACATGTGGTCCCAGCAGTCGGGAACTCTGCCCGTCGGGGGCAGAGTATCATGTGTGGGCCAGCCGATGACGTTGAAACGGTGCACGCCGCACATCACAATGGTGCCTGATTAGAGGGGGTGGAGCATTGCAGACCGGCATCAGGCCAGTGCAGGCCCCGATTCCGCCGTTGGGATCCATTTTCCGCCCAATCGCCGATATCACTATTTTGGCATCGGGCTACGGAGAATCCAGCCAAAGTCTGTCTATCTCAACTTTGCATCTATTAAATAATGCAATATCCATAACCCTTTGAGGTAGAAAATTCCAAAGATTAGCAACCCTTTGACTGAAGAGTTTTCTCCTTGTCTTGGCCCAAAATGATTGGCTCCTTATCCTGAGACTGTGCCTCGGTAGTCTAGATTCCCCAGCCTGTGGAGCAATCTCTCCTCCTATTTAAATGTAATCATCTCTCGTTCTTTTAAAGTCTAGAAAATATAGACGCAATTTACTCAGCCTCTCATCTCGGGAACCAATCTAGTGGATCTTTGTTAAAGTGTCTCCACTGCAAGCATATCCTTCCTTAAATATGGGAACTAAAATTATACACAGCATTTCAGGTGTGTCCTCCATAAAGCTTCAGTACAACTGATGCAAGCATTCCTTACCCTTGTATTCCAATCCATAAGACCATAAGACATAGGAGCAGAATTAGGCCACTCGGCCCATCGAGTCTGCTCCGCCATTCAATCATGGCTGATATTTTCTCATCCCCATTCTCCTGCCTTCTCCCCATAACCCCTGATCCCCTTATTAATCAAGAAGCTATCTATTTCTGTCTTAAAGACACTCAGTGAATTGGCCTCTACAGCCTTCTGCAGCAAAGAGTTCCACAGATTCACCACCCTCTGGCTGAAGAAATTCCTCCTCATCTCTGTTTTAAAGGATCGTCCCTTTAGTTTGTCCTCTAGTTCTAATTTTTCCTACAAGTGGAAACATTCTCTCCACGCCCACTCTATCCAGGCCTCGCAGTATCTTGTACATTTCAATAAGACCCCCTCTCATCCTTCTAAATTCCAACGAGTACAGACCCAGAGTCCTCATCCTCATATGGCAAGTTCTTCATTCCAGGGATCATTCTTGTGAACCTTTCCAAGGCCAGCACATCCTTCCTTAGAAATGGGGCCCAAAACTGCTCACAATATGCCAAATGGGGTCTGACCAGAGCCTTAAACAGCCTCAGAAATACATCCCTGGTCTTGTATTCTAGCCCTCTTGACATGAATGCTAACATTGCATTTGCCTTCTTAACTGCCGACTGAACCTACACATTAACCTTAAGAGAATCGTGAACAAGGAATCCCAAGTCCCTTTGTGCTTCTGCTTTCCGAAGCATTTCCCCATTTAGAAAATAGTCTATGCCTAGATTCCTCCTTCCAAAGTGCATAACCTCACACTTTTCCACATTGTATTTAATTTGCCACTTCATTGCCCACTCTCCTAGCTTGTCCAAGTCCTTCTGCAGCCCCCTTGCTTCCTCAATACTACCTGTCCCTCTACAGATCTTTGTATCATCTGCAAACTTAGCAACAGTGCTTTCAGTACCTTCTTCCAGATCATTAATGTATATTGTAAAAAGTTGTGGTCCCAGCACAGACCCCTGAGGCACACCACTAGTCACCGGCTGCCATCCTGAAAAAGACCCCTTTATCCCCACTCTTTGCCTTCTGCCAGTCAGCCAATCCTCTATCCATGCCTGGATCTTACCCTGAACACCATGAGCTCTTAACTTATTTAACAGTCTCCTATGCGGCACCTTGTCAAAGGTCTTCTGGAAATCTAAATAAATCACGTCCACTGGTTCTCCTTTGTCTAACTTGCTTGTTACCTCCTCAAAGAACTCTAACAGATTTGTCAGACACGACCTCCCTTTGACAAAGCCATGCTGACTCAGTCCTATTTTACCATGCACTTCCAAGTGCTTCGCTATCTCATCTTTAATAACAGACTCTAAAATCTTACCAATGACCGAAGTCAGGCTAACTGACCTATAATTGCATGTCTTCTGCCTCCCTCCCTTCTTAAACAGTGGTGTTACATTAGCCACCTTCCAGTCCTCTGGGACCATTCTTGCCTCCAGTGATTCCTGAAAGATCATCACTAATGCCTCCACAATTTCCTCCTGTTTTTAAAAAAAGTCCGGCGGAGGTGAAGTGCCATCATAAGTCCATTCGTCTCGGTGGCCTGATCGTCCTTATCGATCTCCTTAGCTCGGGCGGTGGTGCGGCGGACATGGACTTCTTAGCTGAGGGTACGTCCGGGAGCACGGTGGTCGGAGCCTTGGTCCGGGTCGGGGTAGGAATCAGGGGGAATAGGTGGGGCTGGGGGTAGCGCTGCCGGCGCCGGCGGGGTGTATAGAGGGGGCGCGGGGACGCGCGCGCGATAGGTGCCCACCAACGGGGAGTGGGGCCGGAGGGGGGTTGTTGTAGTGGGTGCCGGGTCCTGCAGGGGAGCTGCGAGGGAAGGGGCGTCTGTAGTGGGGGAACCAGCGGGTGCCAGATCCCGGAGGGAAACTGTATCTTGCCTGCCGTCGGGGTACTCGACGTAGGCATAACTGGGGTTTGCGTGTAGTAATCGGACTTTCTCGACCAGGGGGTCCGTTTTAAGGCTCCTTGTGTGCCTCCGGAGAAGAACAGGTCCCGGAGCCATCAGCCAAGGTGGAAGCGAGACCCCGGAGGTAGACTTCCTGGGGAAGACAAACTATCGGTTGTGAGGGGTCTCATTCGTGGCCGCGCAGAGGAGCGACCTAATGGAGTGTAGGGCGTCGGGTGGGACCTCCTGCCAGCGGGTAGTTGGGAGACTTCTCAACCGTAGGGCCAGAAGGACAGCCTTCCAAACTGGCGCGTTCTCCCTCTCCACCTGCCCGTTTCCCCGCGGGTTATAATTGGTCGTTCTGCTTGAGGCAATGCCTTTGCTGAGCAGATACTGACGAAGCTCATCACTAATGAACAATGTACCCCGGTCGCTGTGGATATAAGCGGGCAAACCGAACAGGGTGAAGATGCTGTGCAGTGCCTTTATCACGGTGGCAGAGGTCATGTCGGGGCAGGGAATGGCGAATGGGAAGCGGGAGAACTCATCGATAACGGTGAGGAAATAGGCATTGCGGTTGGTGGATGGGAGGGGCCCCTTGAAGTCCACGCTTAGTTGCTCAAAGGGCCCCGAGGCCTTCACGAACCGAGCCTTGGTCTGGCCGGTAGAAGTGCGGTTTGCACTCCGCACAGATCTGGCAGGCCCTGGTCATGACCTTGACCTCCTTGGTTGAGTAAGGTAGGTTGCGGGACTTGATAAAGTGGACGAGCCGTGTAATCCCCGGGTGGCAGAGGTCATTGTGGATAGCTTGCAGGTGGTCCTCCTGCGCGTTGGCGCACGTGCCGCGGGACAGGGCATCTGGGGGCTCGTTGAGCTCCCCTGGACGAATCTTGATATCGGTGGAGAGTTCGATCCTCCACCTCAAAATATTATCGTTTTTTATTTTGCCACGTTGTGCATTATCGAACATAAAGGCGACCGACCGTTGGTCGGTGACGAGGGTGAACCTCCTACCGGCTAGGTAGTGCCTCCAGTGCTGTACAGCCTCCACAATGGCTTGTGCCTCCTTCTCGACTGCAGAGTGTCGAATCTCGGAGGCGGTGAGGGTCCGGGAGAAGAACGCTACTGGTCTGCCTGCCTGGTTGAGGGTAGCAGCCAGGGCAATGTCTGACGCATCGCTCTCTACCTGGAAGGGGATAGTTTCATCCACCGCACGCATAGCGGCCTTAGTGATATCGGCCTTGATGCGGTTGAAGGCCAATCGAGCCTCAGCCGAGGGGGGAAATATCGTGGTCTTTATGAGTGGGCGGGCTTTGTTCGCATATTTGGGGACCCACTGGGCGTAATAGGAGAAGAGCCCCAAGCACCGTTTGAGGGCCTTGAGGCTGCGGGGAAGAGGGAGTTCCTTTAGGGGGCGCATGCGGTCGGGGTCGGGACCTAGGACCCCGTTTTCCACGACATAGCCGAGGATGGCAAGCCGGGTTGTGTGGAAAACTAATTTTTCCTCGTTATAGGTCAGGTTAAGACTCGGGCGGTCTGGAGGAACTTTTCGAGGTTTGCATCATGGTCCTGCTGGTCATGGCCGCAGATGGTGACATTGTCCAAATGCGGGTATGTAGCCTGCAAACCGTACTGGTCCACCATTTGGTCCATCGGCCTTTGAAAGACGGAGACGCCATTTGTGACGCTGAAGGGGACCCTGAGGAAGTGGAAGAGCCGGCCGGCTGCTTCGAAGGCAGTATAGGGGCGGTCTTTCGGTCGGATGGGTTGCTGGTGGTAGGCGGATTTGAGGTCGACCGTGGAAAATACTTGGTATTGGGCGATCCGATTTACCATTTCTGCTATGCAAGGAAGGGGGTACGCATCAAGCTGCGTGAAGTGGTTTATGGTCTGGCTATAATCCACGACCATCCGTTTCTTATCCCGGGGCCGGACTACCACCACTTGCGCTCTCCAAGGGCTGTTGCTAGCCTCGATGACCCCCTCTCCCAGTAAACGCTGGACCTCTGACTTGATAAAAGTCATGTCTTGGGCACTGTACTGCCGGCTCCTGGTGGCGACGGGCTTACAGTCGGGAGTGAGGTTAGCGAATAGCGAGGGGGGTGCGACTTTCAGTGTCGTAAGGCTGCATACCGTGAGGGGGGGCAAGGGTCCGTCAAACTTCAGTGTCAGCCTTCGGTGGCTGCACTGGAAATCCAGTCCAAGCAGCAGGGGGGCGCAGAGGTGGGGGAAGATATAAAGTTTGAAACGGGTGTACTTGGCGCCCTGGATCGAAAGATCCGCGATACAGTACCCCTTGATTTGTACCGAGTGGGACCCGGATGCGAGGGCTATGGTTTGGGATGTGGGATGGGCACGCAAGGAGCAGCGCCTTACCGTTTCTGGATGAATAAAGCTCTCCGTGCTCCCGGAGTCGAAGAGGCATGAAGTGTCGCGCCCGTTGACTTGGACCTTCATCATCAAGTTCTGCAGATGTTTTGGCCAAGTTTGGTCAAGGGTGATCGCTCCCACTCGCGGGTAGTCTGAGTCCTCAGCCAAGTCGTACTCGTAAAATGGCCGCCGCCGTCGGTCGCACGTGTCGGGTCGAGAAGAAGGCCGCTCCCATGATTCGCATGAGGCGATTTTCGGGCCAGCTGTTCTATGTTTTTCTGGCCCCTGGGCCTAGCCAGGCAGACCCTCGCAAAATGCCCCTTCTTCCCGCACTCGCTGCAGATCGTGGAGCGGGCTGGGCAGCGTGGGCATGGATGCTGGCCCTGCCCACAGAAGTAGCATGGTGTGCCCCCAGGATGAGCGGGTCGCCGCGTGGTGCAGGCCCGTAACGTGGCTGAGTCTGAGGAAGTCTGAGGGGGGCTCGCAGAATCCGCGGGGTACGTACCCAAATTATGTCGGGCCACCTCCAGCGAGGAGGTGAGCATTAGCGTGTCCTGGAGGTTTTTTGCCCCGTTTTCAAGTAGCCGCTGCCAGATGTAGGTCGAGCGGATGCCGGACACGGACGCGTCTCTGATTTGCAGGTTCATATGGGTTTCCACTCCCATCCTGAATGTCACAGTCCCTGGCAAGCGCGGTGAGTTTTTCAACGAATTTGTCTAGCGATTCCCCCGAGCGCTGCCGGCAGGTAGAGAGCAGGTGCCTGGCGTGTACCTCGTTGATGGGTTTGACGAACCGCTTGCGGAGTAACTCGACCGCCTCTTCATAAGTAGTCGCCTTTTCGAGCGTGGCAGAGATTCTGTGACTCACCCGGGCGTGGAGTAGGCGCAGCTTGCGTGGCCCCAGGATGGGAGTCTCTGAGGAGTCCAGGTAGGCCTCGAAACATCGGAGCCAGTATTTAAAGATTTATTTTGCCTCCGGTGTCCGTGCTTTCAGGTTGAGCTTCTCGGGTTTTAGGCCTGCGTCCATCCTGATGTAGTTCAGCTTATTAAATTGTTGTACCCTCAATAACGACGCTTAGAGAGTAAAATGGTAAAGAAGGCTTTAATAAGCTAAGAACTAGCCTGGTGCTGAAACAGGTGCTAACTGGGTGCCGCCCACAAGGCGGCCTCTTATATACTGCTCCCAGGTGGCCGGAGCCGGAGGCGGAGTCCCCCAGGGTTCCAAGGCTGGTCTTAAAGGGGACATCACCTTACATGATGATGAGGGTACAGTAATACAATAACCGTTCATCACATTCAGCTATCTCTTTTAGAACACTGGGGTGTAGTCCATCCGGTCCAGGTGACTTATCCACCTTCAGACCTTTCAGTTTCCCCAGAATCTTCTCCTTAGTAATGGTCACTGCTCTCACCTCTACCCCCTGGTTCTCCTGGAGTTTGGGCATCCCACTGGTGTCTTCCACCGTGAAGACTGATGCAAAGTAACTATTCAGTTCATCTGCCATTTCTTTGTTTCCTATTATTCCTTCTCCAGACACATTTTCTTCTTTTTAAAAAAAATATATTTTATTCAAGATTTTTGGCCAAACATAACAGTACGTAGTGTTTCTTTTACACAACAATAAAGCAATATAAATAACAGTGGCCAGTTTTAAACAAATAAATAAATAATATATAAACAAAAACAAAAACAAAACTGAATGGCAACTGCCTTGTCCAAAATAAATACTCTCCAAAAATACAATCCAACAATCCAATATACAATTACCTATAACAACTACCTATACATATTATACATATACAATGACATCTCTGAGAGTCCGTTCGATTCCTCCCCCCCCCCCTTCCCCCCCTCCCCCCTGGGTTGCTGCTGTTGTCTACTTCTTTTCCATTCCCTCTATCTCTCTGTGAGGTAATCGACGAACGGTTGCCACCGCCTGGTGAATCCCTGAGCCGAACCCCTTAACACGAACTTAATCCGTTCTAACTTTATGAACCCTGCCATGTCGTTTATCCAGGTCTCCACACCCGGGGGTTTGGCTTCCTTCCACATTAACAATATCCTGCGCCGGGATACTAGGGACGCAAAGGCCAACACGTCAGCCTCTCTCGCTTCCTGCACTCCCGGCTCTTCTGCAACCCCAAATATAGCCAACCCCCAGCTTGGTTCGACCCGGACCCCCACCACCTTTGAAAGCACCTTTGCCACCCCCACCCAGAACCCCTGTAGTGCCGGGCATGACCAGAACATGTGGGTGTGATTCGCTGGGCCTCTCGAGCATCTCGCACAACTATCCTCTACCCCCAAAAATTTACTAAGCCGTGCTCCAGTCATATGCGCCCTGTGTAACACCTTAAATTGTATCAGGCTTAGTCTGGCACACGAGGACGATGAGTTTACCCTACGCAGGGCATCAGCCCACAGCCCCTCCTCAATCTCCTCCCCCAGTTCTTCTTCCCATTTCCCTTTCAGCTCACCTACCATGATCTCCCCCTCGTCCCTCATTTCCCTGTATATGTCCGACACCTTACCATCCCCCACCCATGTCTCTGAGATCACTCTATCCTGCACCTCCTGCGTCGGGAGCTGCGGGAATTCCCTCACCTGTTGCCTCGCAAAAGCCCTCAATTGCATGTACCGAAATGCATTCCCTTGGGGCAACCCATATTTTTCCGTCAGCGCTCCCAGACTCGCAAACGTCCCATCTACAAACAGATCTCTCAGTTGTACTACCCCAGCTCTTTGCCATGCCCCAAATCCCCCATCCATTCTCCCCGGAACGAACCTATGATTGTTTCTTACCGGGGACCGCACCGAAGCTCCCGTCCTTCCCCTATGCCGTCTCCACTGCCCCCAAATTTTCAATGTAGCCACCACCACCGGGCTTGTGGTGTATTTCTTCGGTGAGAACGGCAACGGTGCCGTCACCATTGCTTGTAGGCTAGTCCCCCTGCAGGACGCCCTCTCCAATCTCTTCCATGCCGCTCCCTCCCCTTCTCCCATCCACTTACACACCATTGAAACATTGGCGGCCCAGTAGTACTCACTTAGGCTCTGTAGTGCCAGCCCCCCCCTGTCCCTACTACGCTGCAAGAATCCCCTCCTCACTCTCGGGGTCTTCCCAGCCCACACAAAACTCATAATACTCTTCTCGATTCTTTTGAAAAAAGCCTTCGTGATCACCACCGGGAGACACTGAAACACAAAAAGGAATCTCGGGAGGACCACCATTTTAACCGCCTGCACCCTACCTGCCAATGACAGGGACACCATGTCCCATCTCTTAAAGTCCTCCTCCATCTGTTCCACCAACCGCGTTAAATTAAGCCTGTGTAATGTACCCCAATTCTTGGCTATCTGGATCCCCAAGTACCGGAAGTCCCTTGTTACCTTCCTCAACGCTAAATCCTCTATCTCTCTGCTCTGCTCCCCTGGATGCACCACAAACAACTCACTTTTCCCCATGTTCAGTTTATACCCTGAAAAATCACCAAACTCCCCAGGTATCCGCATTATCTCTGGCATCCCCTCCGCCGGGTGCGCCACATATAGCAACAAATCATCCGCATACAGAGATACCCGGTGTTCTTCTCCCCCCCTGAGTACTCCCCTCCACTTCCTGGAACCCCTCAATGCTACGGCCAGGGGTTCAATCGCCAGTGCAAACAATAACGGGGACAGAGTACATCCCTGCCTCGTCCCTCTATGGAGCCGAAAATAGTCAGACCCCCGTCCATTCGTAACCATGCTCGCCATCGGGGCCCTATACAGCAACTGTACCCACCTGATATACCCATCCCCAAAACCAAATCTCCTCAGCACCTCCCACAAATAATCCCACTCCACTCTATCAAATGCTTTCTCGGCATCCATCGCCACCACTATCTCCGCTTCCCCCTCTGGTGGGGGCATCATCATTACCTCTCGCAGCCTCCGTATATTTGTATTCAGCTGTCTCCCCTTCACAAACCCAGTTTGGTCCTCATGAACCACCCCCGGGACACAATCCTCTATCCTCATTGCCATTACCTTGGCCAGAATCTTAACGTCCACATTCAGGAGGGAAATGGGCTTGTAGGACCTGCATTGCAGCGGGTCTTTTTCCTTCTTTAGGAGGAGCGATATCATTGCCTCTGACATAGTCGGGGGCAGCTGCCCCCTTTCCCTCGCCTCATTAAAGGTTCTCATCAGTAGCGGGGCCAGCAAGTCCATATATTTCCTATAGAATTCAACTGGGAATCCGTCTGGCCCCGGGGC
The DNA here is from genome assembly GCF_047496885.1 of Scyliorhinus torazame. NCBI lineage: Eukaryota > Metazoa > Chordata > Chondrichthyes > Carcharhiniformes > Scyliorhinidae > Scyliorhinus > Scyliorhinus torazame. Next base: position 68,796,175 of record NC_092714.1, on the reverse strand, counting down.
CTTCCCCGCCTGCATGCTCCCAATCCCTTTCACCACTTCCTCCGTCTCAATCTGTGCTCCCAGTCCCACCCTCTCCTGCTCCTCCACCCTAGGAAATTCCAGCTGATCCAGAAAGCACATCATTCTCTCTTTCCCATCCGGGGGCTGAGCTTCATATAGTCTTTCGTAAAATGCCTTGAACACTCCATTCACTCTCTCCGCTCCCCGCTCCATCTCTCCCTCCTCATCTCTCAACCCCCCTATCGCCCTGGCTGCTCCCCTTTTCCTCAGTTGGTGGGCCAGCAACCTGCTCGCCTTCTCCCCGTATTCGTACTGTACACCCTGTGCCTTCCTCCATTGTGCCTCTGCATTACCCGTAGTCAACAAGTCAAATTCTACATGTAGACTTTGCCTTTCCCTGTACAGTCCCTCCTCCGGTGCCTCCGCATATTGTCTGTCCACCCTCAGAAGTTCTTTCAACAACCGCTCCCTTTCCCTACCCTCCTGCTTTCCTTTATGTGCCCTAATAGATATCAGCTCCCCTCTAACCACTGCCTTCAGCGCCTCCCAGGCCACTCCCACCTGTACCTCCCCATTATCATTGAGTTCCAAGTACCTTTCAATACACCCCCACACCCTTAAACACACCCCCTCATCTGCCAATAATCCCATGTCCATTCTCCAGGGTGGACGCTGTTGTTTTTCTTCCCCTATCTCCAGGTCCACCCAATGTGGAGCATGATCCGAAATGGCTATAGCCGTGTACTCCGTCCCCGTCACCTTTGGGATCAGTGCCCTTCCCAAAACAAAAAAATCTATTCGTGAATAAACTTTGTGGACATAGGAGAAAAACGAAAACTCCTTACTCCTAGGCCTACTAAATCTCCAGGGGTCTACTCCTCCCATCTGCTCCATAAAATCCTTAAGCACCCTGGCTGCAGCCGGCCTCCTTCCGGTCCTGGACCTCGATCTGTCCAGCCCTGGGTTCAGTACCGTATTAAAATCTCCACCCATTACCAACTTCCCCACTTCTAGGTCCGGGATTCGTCCTAACAAAAGCCTCATAAAGTTGGCATCATCCCAGTTCGGGGCATACACGTTCACTAATACCACCGCCTCCCCTTGCAATTTGCCACTCACCATCACGTATCTGCCCCCACTATCCGCCACTATAGTCTTTGCCTCAAACATTACCCGCTTCCCCACTAGTATGGCCACCCCCCTGTTTTTTGCATCTAGCCCCGAATGAAACACCTGCCCCACCCATCCTTTGCGTAGTCTGACCTGGTCTATCAGCTTCAGATGCGTCTCCTGAAGCATAACCACATCTGCCCTAAGTTTCTTTAGGTGTGCGAGTACCCGTGCCCTCTTAATCAGCCCGTTCAGCCTTCTCACATTCCACGTGATCAACCGGGTTGGGGGGCTCTTTACCCCCCCCCCCCCCCCCCCCTTGACGACTAGCCATCTCCTTTTTCAATCTCGCTCCGGTTCCCACGTAGCCGTATATCCCCCAAGCGCGCCCCCCCGCCCCGACCATCCCCCCCCCATACCAGCTCCCCCTTCTCCCCAGCAGCAGCAACCCAGTTAACACCCCCACCCCCCCCCCCCCGCTAGATCCCAAACTAGCGTAATTGCACCCCCCATGTTGCTCCCAGAAGTCAGCAAACTGGCCGACCTCGGCTTCCCCCTGTGACCTCGGCTCACACTGTGCGAGGCCCCCTCCTTCCTGCTTCCCTGTTCCCGCCATGATTACCATAGCGCGAGAACAAAGCCTGCGCTTCCCTTTTGGCCCCGCCCCCAATGGCCGGCGCCCTCAGCTCCTCATCCTCCCTCCCCCCCTCCCCCACGACATGGGGAAGAGAGAAAAGTTACAGGGTCGCAGGATTAACAACTTGGGAAGTCATCTCTTCCCTCTTTTCCCCCCCTTCATCCCACATATTCACCCCCCCCGCCACTTTGTCCCAAACGTTCTTTTTATGGCCCGCTCACTCCAGTTTCTCTTCGACAATAAATGTCCACGCCTCATCTGCCGTTTCGAAGTAGTGGTGTTTCCCTTGATGTGTGACCCACAGTCTTGCCGGTTGCAGCATTCCAAATTTAATCTTCCGTTTGTGCAGCACCACCTTGGTCCGATTAAAGCTTGCCCTCCTTCTCGCTACCTCCGCACTCCAATCTTGATATACGCGGATCACCGCGTTCTCCCACCTACTGCTCCGAGTTTTCTTTGCCCATCTGAGGACCATCTCTCTGTCCTTATATCGGAGAAATCTCACCACTATGGCTCGAGGAATTTCTCCAGCCCTCGGTCTTCGCGCCATAACTCAATAGGCTCCCTCCACCTCCAGCGGACCCGTCGGGGCCTCCGATCCCATTAACGAGTGCAGCATCGTGCTCACATATGCCCCGACGTCAGGCCCTTCTACACCTTCGGGAAGACCAAGAATCCTTAAATTCTTCCTCCTCGCATTATTCTCCAGCACCTCCAGCCTTTCCACACACCTTTTGTGTTGTGCCTCGTGCATCTCCGTTTTCACCACCAGGCCCTGTATGTCGTCCTCATTCTCAGCAGCCTTTGCCTTCACGACCCGAAGCTCCTGTTCCTGGGTCTTTTGCTCCTCCTTTAGCCCCTCAATCGCTTGTAATATCGGGGCCAACAGCTCCTTCTTCATCTCCTTTTTGAGTTCTTCCACTCAACGCCGCAGGAACTCTTGTTGGTCAGGCACCCATATTAAACTGCCTCCTTCCGACGCCATCTTGCTTTGTGCCTGCCTTCCTGGCCGCTGCTCTAGAGGATCCACTGCAATCCGGCCACTTTCCTCTCTTTTTTCCATCCGTGTCCAGGGGGGATTCCCTTCTGGATTACAGCACAGTGTTTTTTGCCGTTAAAATTGCCGTTGAGGCTCCTATCAAGAGCCCAAAAGTCCGTTCCACCGGGAGTTGCCGAAACGTGCGACCTAGCTGGTCATCGCCGCACCCGGAAGTCTCCAGACACATTTTCTAGTGGTCCAAAATCTATTTTTGCCTCTCTCTTACCTTTTATATATTGAAAAAATCTCTTCCTATCTTCCTTTATATTACTAGCTAGCTTGCACTCGTACTTCATCTTCTCCCCCCTTATTGCTTTTTTAGTTGTCCTCTGCTTGCTTTTAAAGGCTTCCCAATCCTCTGGTTTCCCACTAATTCTTGCCACTTTGTATGCTTTTTCTTTAGCCTTTATGCTGTCCTTGACATCCATCATCAGCCATGGATGCCTTGTCCTCCCCTTAGCATGTTTCCTCCTCCTTGGGATGAATTTCTGTTGTGCCTCCCTAATAACCCCCAAAAACTCCTGCCATTGCTGTTCCACTGTCTTCCCTGCTAGGCTCCTTCTCCAATCAGCTCTGGCCAGCTCCTCCCTCATGTCTTTGTAATTACCCTTATTTAATTGTAATACCGTTACATTTGATTGCAGCTTCTCCCTCTCAAACTACAGAGTAAATTCTATCATATTGTGGTCACTGCTCCCGAAGGTTTCCTTCACCTTAGGTTCCCTAATCAAGTCTGCCTCATTACACATCACCAAATCCAGAATTGCCTGTTCCCTAGTAGGTTCTGTCACAAGCTGCTCCAAAAAAACATCTCTTAGACATTCCACAAATTCCATTTCTTGGGATCCACTACCAACCTGATTTTTCCAGTCCACCTGCATATTGAAGTCCCCCATGATTATTGTAATATTGCCTTTTTTACATGCCTTTTCTATCTCCTGATTTATTTTCTGCCCCATATCCTGACTACTGTTAGGGGGCCTGTACATAACTCCCATCAGGGTCTTTTTACCTCTGTGATTCCTCAACTCTACCCACAGAGATTCTATGCCTTCTGATCCTATATCGCTCCTTGCTATCGATTTAACTTCATTCCTTACTAACAATGCAACCCCGCTCCCTTTGCCCATCTGCCTGTGCTTTCGATGGGACATATATCCTTGGATATTTAGATCCCAGCCCTGATCCCCTTGCAGCCACGTCTCTGTGATGCCCACAACATCGTACCGGCCAATTTCAATGTGCACAACAAGCTCATTTACCTTGTTCCATATACTCTGCACATTTAGGTACAACACCCTCAATCCTGCATTGACCACCTCCCTTTTCACACTCTCCTCAGTCACTGTACCCTGTACTGTGGCCCTTTTTCATTTTTGACTATGGCTTCTCTGCCTTACACTTTCCCCCTTACTGCTTTTTGTCCCCGTTTTACTTCCCTCCGACTTCCTATATAGGATCCCATCCCCCTGCCACATTAGTTTAAATCCCATTGCAATAAAGGCCAATATTCCATTTGCCTTCCAAATTGCCTGATAACATTGTGTTCTTTGCATGAGTACATCCAAATCCTTCTGACTGTCATTTACAAGTTTCACACCTTCTTTAAAAAATATTCTGTTTTTCCATTTTTACACCTAAAGTGTATAACCTCATTTTAGCCCACATTGTACTCCATCTGCCTCCTTGATGCCCACTCACTTTAACAGCCTATACCTCTCGGCAGCCTCTTTGTGTCCTGCTCACAGCTTACATTTCCATCTAGCTTTTTGTGTATTCACTGGTTATGTGCCGCTGTCTCAACTGGAGGGCTAAGTTGTTGTCTCCAAACTCAGCACTTCCATTATTGGTGAGTTCTGAAGGAGGCAAAAGTGAGATCCATGATCCATCTTGTTCTACATGAAAGTGACCTGATGTACTCACAAGTTGATTAGTGGTGAGTTTAACAGCATCTGGTTCACACATAAGCTCAGAAATGCTGGCATTTAATGTCTACCGCAAACAATCTGCTAGATAATTTCAACAACTAGTGTTCAAAATTGTTTGAACGTAGTCAATCAAATAGATCACAGATTTGAAGATGAAATTTATTTAAATAAACTCCGGTCATTAATTTGTCTCAAAATAATTAAATTAAAAACAAACCATTTTTAAAAATTGGGTATATGCAGATTAAGTTTGAATAGTTGGCAATTAAGATTGAATGCCATGCAGCAATGCTAAATTAAAATTTTATTGGAAAATGTAACATTTTGCACAGAACTCCCAATGTGGGGTTGTGGGGGCGAAACCCACTCTTCGGGAGGGTTTAAACTAGTTCAGCAGGGGCTTGGGAACCTGAATTGTAGCTCCAGTATACAGGAGGTTGAGAGTAGTGAGGTCATGAGCAAGGTTTCAAAGTTGCAGGAGTGTACCGGCAGGCAGGAAAGTGGTTTACAGTGTGTCTTCTTCAATGCCAGGAGCATCCGGAATAAGGTGGGTGAACTTGCAGCATGGGTTGGTACCTGGGACTTCGATGTTGTGGCCATTTCGGAGACATGGATAGAGCAGGGACAGGAATGGTTGTTGCAGGTGCCGGGGTTTAGATATTTCAGTAAGCTCAGGGAAGGTGGTAAATTGGGGGAGGGGTGGCATTATTAGTCAAGGACAGTATTATGGTGGCAGAAAGGACGTCTGATGATGACTCGTCTACTGAGGTAGTATGGGCTGAGGTTAGAAACAGGAAAGGAGAGGTCACCCTGTTAGGGGTTTTATATAGGCCTCTGAAAAGTTCCAGAGATGTAGAGGAAAGGATTGCAAAGATGATTCTGGATAGGAGCGAAAGCAACAGGGTAGTTGTTATGGGGGACCTTAACTTGCCAAATATTGACTGGAAACGTTATAGTTCGAGTACTTTAGATGGGTCTGTTTTTGTCCAATGTGTGCAGGAGGGTTTCCTGACACAGTATGTAGATAGGCCAACGAGAGGCGAGGCCATATTGGATTTGGTACTGGGTAATGAACCAGGACAGGTGTTCGATTTGGAGGTAGGTGAGCACTTTGGTGATAGTGACCACAATTCGTAGCGTAGAATTTTTAACGTAGCATTTACAGTGCAGAAGGAGGCCATTCGGCCCATCGAGACTGCACCGGCTCTTGGAAAGAGCACCCTTCCCAAGGTCAACACCTCCACCCGATCCCCATAACCCAGTAACCCCACCCAACACTAAGGGCAATTTAGGACACTAAGGGCAATTTATCATGGCCAATCCACCTAACCTGCACATCTTTGGACTGTGGTAGGAAACCGGAGCACACACGGGGAGGATGTGCAGACTCCACACAGACAGTGACCCAAGCCGGAATCGAACCTGGGACCCTAGAGCTGTGAAGCAATTGTGCTATCCACAATGCTACCGTGCTGCCCCTTCGATTATGTTTACTTTAGTGATGGAAAGGGATAGGTATATACCGCAGGGCAAGAGTTATATCTGGGGGAAAGGCAATTATGATGCGATGAGGCAAGACTTAGGATTCATCGGATGGAGAAGAAAACTGCAGGGGATTTGCACAATGGAAATGTGGAGCTTGTTCAAGGAATAGCTACTGCGTGTCCTTGATAAGTATGTACCTGCCAGGCAGGGAGGAAGTGGTCGAGCAAGGGAACCGTGGTTTACTAAAGCAGTCGAAACACTTGTCAAGAGGAAGAAGGAGGCTTATGTGAAGATGAGACATGAAGGTTCAGTTAGGGCACTCAAGAGTTACAAGTTAGCTAGGAAGGACCTAAAGAGAGAGCTAAGAAGAGCCAGGAGGGGACATGAGAAGTCTTTGGCAGGTAGGATCAAGGATAACCCTAAAGCTTTCTATAGATACGTCAGGAATAAACGAATGACTAGGGTAAGAGTAGGGCCAGTCAAGGACAGGAGTGGGAAGTTGTGCTTGGAGTCCGAGGAGATAGAAGAGGTGCTAAATGAATATCTTTCATCAGTATTCACACAGGAAAAAGACAATGTTGTCAAGGAGAATACTGAGATTCAGGCTACTAGACTAGAAGGGCTTGAGGTTCATAAGGAGGAGGTGTTAGCAATTCTGGAAAGTGTGAAAATAGATAAGTCCCCTGGGCCGGATGGGATTTATCCTAGGATTCTCTGGGAAGCTAGGGAGAAGATTGCTAAGCCTTTGGCTTTGATCTTTAAGTCACCTTTGTCTACAGGAACAGTGCCAGAAGACTGGAGGATAGCAAATGCTGTCCCCTTGTTCAAGAAGGGGAGTAGAGACAACCCCGGTAACTATAGACCAGTGAGCCTTACTTCTGTTGTGGGCAAAATCTTGGAAAGGTTTATAAGAGATAGGATGTATAATCATCTGGAAAGGAATAATTTGATTAGAGATAGTCAACACGGTTTTGTGAAGGGCAGGTCGTCCTTCACAAACCTTATTGAGTTCTTTGAGAAGGTGACCAAACAGGTGGATGAGGGGAAAGCAGTTGATGTGGTGTATATGGATTTCAGTAAAGTGTTTGATAAGGTTCCCCATGGTAGGCTACTGCAGAAAATACGGAGGCATGGGATTCAGGGTGATTTAGCAGTTTGGATCAGAAATTGGCTAGCTGGAAGAAGACAAAGGGTGGTGGTTGATGGGAAATGTTCAGACTGGAGTCCAGTTACTAGTGGTGTACCACAAGGATCTGTTTTGGGGCCACTGCTGTTTGTCATTTTTATAAATGACCTGGAGGAGGGCGTAGAAGGATGGGTGAGTAAATTTGCAGATGACACTAAAGTCGGTGGAGTTGTGGTCAGTGCGGAAGGATGTTACAAGTTACAGAGGGACATAGATAAGCTGCAGCGCTGGGCTGAGAGGTGGCAAATGGAGTTTAATGCAGAAAAGTGTGAGGTGATTCATTTTGGAAGGAATAACAGGAAGACAGAGTACTGGGCTAATGGTAAGATTCTTGGCAGTGTGGATGAGCAGAGAGATCTCGGTGTCCATGTACATAGATCTCTGAAAGTTGCCACCCAGGTTGAGAGGATTGTTAAGAAGGCGTACGGTGTGTTAGCTTTTATTGGTAGAGGGATTGAGTTTCGTAGCCATGAGGTCATGTTGCAGCTGTACAAAACTCTGGTGTGGCCGCATTTGGAGTATTGCGTGCAATTCTGGTCGCCGCATTATAGGAAAGATGTGGAAGCATTGGAAAGGGTGCAGAGGAGATTTACCAGAATGTTGCCTGGTATGGAGGGAAGATCTTATGAGAAAGGCTGAGGGACTTGAGGCTGTTTTCGTTAGAGAGAAGAAGGTTAAGAGGTGACTTAATTGAGGCATACAAGATGATCAGAGGATTGGATAGGGTGGACAGTGAGAGCCTTTTTCCTCAGATGGTGATGTCTAGCACGAGGGGACATAGCTTTAAATTGAGGGGAGATAGATATCAGACAGATGTCAGAGGTAGGTTTTTTACTCAGAGAGTAGTAAGGGCATGGAATGCCCTGTCTGCAACAGTAGTGGACTCGCCAACACTAAGGGCATTCAAATGGTCATTGGATAGACATATGGACGATAAGGGAATAGTGTAGATGGGCTTTAGAGTGGTTTCACAGGTTGGCGCAACATCGAGGGCCGAAGGGCCTGTTCTGCGCTGTAATGTTCTATGTTCTATGTGAGTGCACCCTTTAGCTCTGTGACTATATTTAGAGAGCCATCTATTATTTTTATTCTAGTATCTAGGTAAATTGAATTCTTCAATCGCAGGTGTTGCAAATTAGATAAGGAGAGATTGTTTAAACACTGCTTCAGAATAATAAGAATGTTAAGCGGTTTTTAACCATTGAATTTTTACTCTATGGAAATACATTTTCCAGCACACAATTAACTGGTAACGGCTCTGAACAAAGTTTCACTTTTTATATTTTTGAAAATGTCATCCAGCTTGTAATCCTGATGAACATTTGACTTCAAAAAGGCTGTTACTGTCTAGTTGAACTGGTGCTAATGTTTTGATTATGTTGGAATGATTGTGACCATTACAGCCCAACAGAAGTTGCTGCCATGACTCTCAGCTCCATGTTTGTGCCGAAATGTGAACTGCTCAACATTCATTCCCATAAAGATTTTACATAAATGGCAGCAACTAATCTTCATGCATATTTCTTCTCCTGCAGCCCTTTCTCCCAGCCAGTGTCATTGCTGTGACCTTTGTCACTTGTATGGAATACACATTAAACTGTGATATTTTGGAACTCTGCCATTGACTCTCCAGGTTTTCAGCGCTCCTGGCACATGCCAGAGATTGTCCTCGTCAAAGGTCTAATTGGCTGATAACTTTATAGACAGAGAGGACCAATTGCCAGCCAAGAGATATGGGTTAGAACAAGATGGATGTGTTTGATCCTTTGCAAGCTCATGTTGATCACTGCAGCCTGTAATCAAATGACTGGACCAGACAAATAGTACATCACCCACAAATGCATCAGTGTGTTATGATGGTTAATTTGTTTTTGCATCAGTTTTATTCGGTGCGCTCGCATTAGTAAAGATAGCAACTGAGGCTGTCTTCCATTCAGCTTCGTGATGACAGTAGCATGAAAAACAACTGTGTCTTTCGACCCAATTTCTTAAATTAGTAAATCGCACTAGACAAAAAGATGGTTTCGAAATAGGAGGGATGAGCAGGGGAGAAATGCAAAAAGCAGAATAAGATGGGTTTGTGGTACGTGTACATAGGTGCATGCTGTGTGGTAAATAAACTTGGTGAACTGCAGGCACAACTTGCTCCATGGACTTGGACAGTGTGGTAATAGCAAATACATTGGCAAATACAAAGAGGAAGAGGAACCTTAATATTCCTGGCTGCAAGATACTACAACATCTTTATTTTTTTAATATAAATTTAGAGTACCCAATTCATTTTTCCAATTTAAGGGCAATTTAGCGTGGCCAATCCACCAAGCCTGCACATCTTTTGGTTGTGGGGGCGAAACCCACGCAGACACGGGGAGAATGTGCAAACTCCGCACGGACAGTGACCCAGAGCTGTGATTGAACCTGGGTCCTCGGCGCCGTGAAGCAGCAGGGCTAACCACTGCGCTCCCTTGCTGCCCAACAACATGTTTATGTAGTATCGTTAGTGTAATAAATGCCCCAAAGCCCTTCATAGGAACGTTTTAAAGCAAAATTTGACACCATGCCAAATAAAGCAATGTTAGGGGAGATGGCCAAATTCTTGGTCAAAGAGATAAACTTTAAAAACTATTTTGTGGAAAGGTGTCGAGAGACAGGAACGTTTAGGATGGCAATTCCAGAGCTCAGGATAGCTGAAGGCACAGCCGCCACTGATGGGGCAATTAAAATCAGATATTAGGGTTACCAACTCTGGCTGGACATCTTATGGGAGATGTTTGATGAAGTGACATCATGGAAGGGCAGCAGAGGTGATGTCATGGAATGCTGGTGGTGTGGCACGAGTGGGTAAAACTACAGAAAAGACCAGTGATGCTGAGTGTGAGGGAATAAACCTATCTCCACTAAATCCAACTACTGAGTCTGAATTCCTCCCCCCTGCCAGTTACTCTCAGGAGTTGGAAATGCGCAGCGCACCACAATCTACATGGTTACCACCAATTCAATCTGACGCTAATTATTAACACTAATTGCTCACTATACCAGCATCCATCCAGTCTCAGCCAAATGTAACTTTGGCACATAATCAGCGCCCCTGCCTCCAGCTCTGCCCGCCCGGGTGGGCAACGTCTCAACTGATTGGAGCACTGAGCACATGATCTGGAAGCCATTTGGATATTTCCATCATGTGGCCTCCGTCAATGCGGGCTTTTTCATTGGTGCAGTAGATTCCTGACATATGGAAAGTCAGGTGGTACCCAACCCCAGGTTGTGATTGGCTAACGATCGGTCCCTGATGTAGGGAAGGTCAGGTGATGCCTAGGTCTGAGCTGTGATTGGCTGGCAGCTGGCTGATGTACACCCGGAATGCTTTGTTTGGCCACGGGGTGGTTGAGGCCGGTTCCGAGAGACTCCTACATGTCCCGGGAGGTTTGGCAACCCTATCAGGGGTGCCTGAGAGCCCAGAATTAGAGGAGTGCCGATATCTTGGCGGGTTCTGGGGCTGGAGAAGATTAAAAATAGGGAGAAACTACTTTAAGTGGCCGGAGGGTTAGTAACAAGAAGCCACAAATTATAGTTAATTGGAAAAAGAATGGTAGCAGCAGATACATTAACATTCAAAAGGGAATTGAACGCATGTTTTAAGGGAAAAGAAATTGGAGGGCACTAGAAAAAGGAGTTAAGTGCAACTAGTTTAAAGCTCTGCAAAGAGCTGGCACAAGTACATTGGGATGAATGGCCTCTGTTAAACTGTATCATTTTATGATAGGAAATGCCTCATGTTCGGTGTGAGACCACAATCTGATCTCTGTGGCAACATAACACCAGTCAGCTTCCTGCTTATTCCTTGGCTCGCAGCCTCCGTCAAGACCTTTCCTTTTTGTTTTTCTGCCACCTGTTCTTGCTCGCCCCTGCAGTAAGGAGTTAAGGCAGCAACAACTGAGTTTCTGCTGTGAGAATCGACTGCACGTCACTGCCTCACCGTTCTCCACGTGCTGTGTTCACCAGCTGTACCTTTCCGCCCACCCGTTTGCTCCACTCTCACAGTTGATCTGTGAGGAATGCCACAGGAAACCTACCTGCACGGTTTCAAAATGATTCATTGAGCAACTCGGGAGCCTTATTGACACATGCCGCTTTACACTGTTATTAAACCAATACTGAATACAAGTTCGGTTACCAGTGTAAATGTTGTTGAGAAAATCCGCCAGTCGATTTAAGGCTTCACAATGTTTAGACACCAGTTTTGTATGAGGCGTGGAGTGGCAAGTGTGGAACCTAATATGTGACCTTGCTGTCATCACAGAAGAATATCCCCGAATGAATTTTAAATATATACTCGGAATTGCACATGCTATATACATAGACAGATGTCTGAGGATAAAGGCAGAACTACACAAAGTAAGTTTGTGAGATTAAACAAAACTGCTTCCAGACATCGTGGGCGGGATTCTCCATCGGCCAACGGCGAAATCGTGAAAGACGATTGGGTGGAGATTCGGTCTTGACGCCAAAATCGTGGCGGGCACTGGCTTCACGCCAAATCGCAATTCTCAACGCACCACTCCGCATGTAGAGTAAATGCCGTTTGCATATCATTAGCGGGCCTGACATGGTATTCCCCGGGGCCTCCATGATGCTCTGCCTCCGCCAGGGGGAATTCCCGACAGCAAGGTTCACTTGTGCTTTTACAAATTGGGAATCGGGCACCGTGGCTAAGGGAGAGAGAGGAAGTAGGACATGGAGAGTCACGACCCTGTGCTGCCAGACCAGCCAATGGCTGGAGAGTGGAGGGGAGGGAGTGAAGACCTGTACGGAACCTCACGGTTCAGTGCACGGGTGCATCACAGAGGCCGATATGCCAAATCGGTACAATATATCCATTTCAATGTGGACCGAGCCCACCAGGATGCCTGGGCAGCGGGGTTCACCATCATCATCAAGATTGACGAGATGCATGTCGCCTGACGAGCATCTGCAGATGACAGGCCACTCTTCACAAACCAAAAGGGATTCCACACAATGGGCATGCAGCTGGTGTGTGACCAATGGTGTGGTCTGCGCCCGATACCCAGGCAGTGTGCACGACGTCTTCATCCTGGCACACTTGCCAGTTCCTAGCCTCTTCGGCGTGCCCCCCTCCGCTCCGGTCATGGCTGATGATGTCTATCCAGAGGCAGACAGACGCAGAGGCCCGCTACAACGACGCTCATGCTGCGAGCCGTGACCAGGGGCATGATTAAGCGATGCTTCGGCATCCTGAAGATGACGTTCAGGTGTCTGGAACGCTCTGGAGGGGCTCTCCAGTATAGCGCTGGGAGGGTCACCCACATTGTGGTGGCCTGCTGCATCCTCATAGAATTTACAGTGCAGAAGGAGGCCATTCGGCCCATCGAGTCTGCACCGGCCCTTGGAAAGCGTACCCTATTTAACCCCACACTTCCACTCTATCCCTATAATCCAGAAACCCCACCTAACCTTTTTTGGACACTAAGGACAATTGAGCATGGCCAATCCACCTAACCTGCACATCTTTCGACTGTGGGAGGAATGCGAAGCACCCGGAGGAAACCCACGCACACACGGGGAGAACGTGCAGACTCCGCACAGACAGTGACACAGCCGAGAATCGAACCTGGGACCCTGGAACTGTGAAGCAACTGTGCTAACCACTGTGCTACCATGCTGTCCATACACAACATTGTACAGCAGAGGGGCGATGTGCTGGAGGAGGAGGATGAACAGTAGGCCTCGTCGACGAGGAGGATGCAGGGAAGGGCGAGGATGGGCAGGACATGGGGTCCAGGCAGGCACAGGAGGCCACACAACATTTGCATGGAATGCTTTAATCACCTCCAGGTTCATTGACTAGGGGGTCTGGCCGGGGGCACGGACATTGTATTCCACACCAATCCCGTAACCCCCACCCCCACCCACCACCCCCGCTTGCAGCCCCCTCCGTGATTTCTACTTGCCTCACTATGGGGTGCGGGCCCTGGGTTAGCAGTAACAGCGGGTCTGGTCTATGGGATGTAGGATGGATAACAACCTGCTCTGGGATGAGCTCTGGTGCTCTGCATCATTTGACAATGTCTGACTCCTGCGCACAGTAACACTTTGCACCATCCACATGGGTGACCCCTGCATGCAAGCTGGCCATTCCATCACACAGTCCCATCAAATCCCTGGGGTGGTGGCGGGGGGGGGGAACACTGGAGCAGTGGGCGCTGGCTGAACCGCGATCCCCGGGCCAATCCCACCCATCATGTCCATCCATTCTGTCCCTCTGCGGCTGGCCCAGACTAACCCACCGCTCACACCCTTCTGAGAGAGCATCGAGGCAGGTTGTAGCAAGGTGCACAGGTGTTTAATGTGAACAAATATGTACAGGTATTTGCCTTAGGCCCTAACACTATACTGTGCCCTGCACCAATGCCAACTTAGCTGGTGTGTACTTTTAAAAAAAATTTAGAGTGCCCAATTCATTTTTTCCAATTAAGGGGCAATTTAGCATGGCCAATCCACCTACCCTGCACATCTTTGGGTTGTGGGGGCGAAACCCACACAAACACGGGGAGAATGTGCAAACTCCACACGGACAGTGACCCACCGGGATCGAACCTGGGACCTCGGCACCATGAGGCAACAGGGCTAACCCACTGCGCCACCGTGTTGCCACTGGTGTCTACTTTTAAGACCATAAGACATAGGAGCAGTATTAGGCCACTCGGCCCATCGAGTCTGCTCCGCCATTCAATCATGGCTGATATTTTCTCATCCCCATTCTCCTGCCTTCTCCCCATAACCTCATATCCCCTTTTCTGGCCTTACGGGCCCTAACGCTACATTTAGGCGGCTTCCCAGATGGTACATGAGGAGTGGAGGCGGCCTGCTATGAGTCCCGCCCTGTGACCTGGGTCCCCTTTGACAGCCGCCTTCTGGGGTAACCAGGTTTGAATGGGCCAGGCTGCCGCTAGGGTGTCCCGAGTGGCATGGTGCCGCCCTGTTCTACCCGTTGCCCATGTGATGCGCCAGGGACAAGGGGGAGGGGTAGTCCAAGATGCTGCAGGAGTCACAGGCACGGGCACCATCACCTCCTCCTCCCTCGGGGCACCCGATGGCCCAGGCTACTCCATGGGATGGGCGGTGTGAGCGGTGCTATCCCTGAGGCTCCCCTGCCACATGGCACTGCCAGTCCTGGAGGCTCGTTCTTGTCTTGACCAGGGTCTGCATGCTCGAGGCCATGGAGCACATGGAGTGGACAACATGGGTCAGGGACCATGCCACATCATGCTGCGAATGTGCCACCACATTCTGGGTCTGTGCCACAATAGCGAATGACTGCGCCATCTTCCTGTGGGACTGTGTGTCTGTGCCACGTCAGCCAGTGCCTGGGCAATGCTGCCAATGCTTTCAGACATGGCCTGCTGTGATTGGGCCATGCTCAGGAGCGGCGTTGCAATGTCCAAGTGTCTCTGGTGCATGGCTGCCTGCTTGCACAGAGTATCCAGGCCTTGGACATGTTGATCCATGGCTGAGACCTTCGCCCCCCCAAGGCCTGCATCGTGGATGCCACCCATGCGGTAATTGCATGGGTGGCATGCATGATCGGTACAAACTCCTGCTCCTGCACACGGTCCGACTCCTCCAAATGCACCTGCAGGTGCAGGATGCTTGCCAACAAGACAGCTGTGACAGGAAGTCAGTGTCATCCCCGGACACGAGCCCCCACTGTCTCAGGATGCGGATCGAGGGCTCCTGTCTGTAGTGTTATGCATCACAAGGGGTTAATGTAAATACACTACAACTAAGTAACCACTAGAGGGAGCACCAGAGATGTCATGACATGCAGACACGCAACCAATGGGTCATTAGAACAGGACACAACCAAAAGGGTAATCAGGACACCCAGAGGTGGCATTACCACAAGGGGGCACTACATGACCCATATAAAAAGGACAAGGCACGCAGGCTCTGCCTCTTCCACCGGCAGAAACCAAGAGAGCAGGACAAGGTTGATTATCAGCAACATCACACCCTAGCACATGGTCGAGAGCAAGCTTGTATAGTTAGCAGAATAGACTGAGTTACTAGATGCAGATTAGTAGAGTGTCGAACTCATTTAAGAGCATTGTTAATCGTTCAATAAATACGTTAAACTTATCTCCGAGCCTGGAGCATCTTTCAGCAGAGCCTACATCAAGTGGCAGCTTATGTTACTCACAATAACATGACACAACACTGTCCGTAACGGTCTCATCGAGTTTGACACACGTGGCTGGGGTCGGGGGCGGGCATACCAGAAGGGCCCATGCCATCATCAGCGGCTCCTGCAAGACACAAGACAAGATGTATGATTGCATCGTGGGCCGGGAGGTTGGGGGGGGGGGGGTGGAGAGAGGATGTGGGGGGGGGTTCTTTTGTGTGGGGGTGGTGGTGGGTGTGGGTGGTGGTGGAGGGGGTGACACACGTGCCATGGGGAACCGCAACTCAGTGGGCGGGGTCTCACTTTCTCGCCCGATGCCGACCTTCGCCTCGGCAACTGCCCTTTCCTCGGGCCCACCAACCACATCCAGTGCCCTCTGTTCTGCTGCGGTTAGGGACCGCAAGCTGGCATTCTCCCTCCAATCCTCTCCCACTCCCAACGGTTGTGCACGGCCTTCTCCGGGGGGAGGTGGGGAACAGAAAACAAACAATGTTAGACTGTCGGACGCATGCAGCCCAGGGGGTGGGTGGCTGGTGGCTTCAGTGGCCAGTGCATCCAGCCATGGCGACCGGTATGGGTGCCGACATGTGGCACAACCTGGGTACCATCCGTGGTGCATCCACCAAGATCTTTGTGGACTCCGAGGCCCAACCACGATATTTTCGAGCCCGCCCCATTCCCTACACCTTAAAACTGAAGGTTGATGCGTAGTTGGTCCATTTGGAGCAGCTAGGGATAATCTGCCCAGTGTACTTCATGGATTGGGCAACACCAATAATGCCTGTCATGAAGCCGGATGGCTCCATCCAGCTGAACGGAGACTACATAATGATAGTAAATCATGCGTTCCCTTTGAACCGTTACCCAGTGCCCAGAATTAAAGACCTGTATGCCCAGCTCAGTGGCGGGTGTACTTTCACCAAGCTGATAGTTAGGGGGATAGATAGGAGATTCTGTGGGAACGAGAGAGACTCGCGGTTTGTGTGTTGCCTCCCAGGTGCCAGGGTGCGTGATGTCTCGGATCGTGTTTTCAGGATCCTTAATGGGGAGGGGGAGCAGCCCCAAGTCGTGGTCCACATAGGTACCAACGACATAAGTAGGAAAAGGGATAGGGATGTAAGGCAAGAATTCAAGGAGCTAGGGTGGAAACTTAGAGCTAGGACAAACAGAGTTATTATTTCTGGGTTGTTACCCGTGCCACGTGCTAGCGAGATGAGGAATAGGGAGAGGAGTTGAACAAATGGGATGGTTTACACCTGGACCAGAGGGGTACCAATATCCTGGGGGGGGAAATTTGCTAATGCTCTTCGGGAGTGTTTAAACTAGTTCAGCAGGGGCTTGGGAACCTGAATTGTAGCTCCAGTATACAGGAGGTTGAGAGTAGTGAAGTCATGAGTAAGGTTTCAAAGTTGCAGGAGTGTACCGGCAGGCAGGAAGGTGGTTTAAAGTGTATCTTCTTCAATGCCAGGAGCATCCGGAATAAGGTGGGTGAACTTGCGGCATGGGTTGGTACCTGGGACTTCGATGTTGTGGCCATTTCGGAGACATGGATAGAGCAGGGACAGGAATGGTTGTTGCAAGTGCCGGGGTTTAGATATTTCAGTAAGCTCAGGGAAGGTGGTAAATTGGGGGAGGGGTGGCATTATTAGTCAAGGACAGTATTATGGTGGCAGAAAGGACGTCTGATGTGTGCAGGGGGTTTTCCTGACACAGTATGTAGATAGGCCAACGAGAGGCGAGGCCATATTGGATTTGGTACTGGGTAATGAACCAGGACAGGTGTTAGATTTGGAGGTAGGTGAGCACTTTGGTGATAGTGACCACAATTCGATTACGTTTACTTTAGTGATGGAAAGGGATAGGTATATACCGCAGGGCAAGAGCTATATCTGGGGGAAAGGCAATTATGATGCGATGAGGCAAGGCCTAGGATGCATCGGATGGAGAAGAAAACTGCAGGGGATTTGCACAATGGAAATGTGGAGCTTGTTCAAGGAACAGCTACTGTGTGTCCTTGATAAGTATGTACCTGTCAGGCAGGGAGGAAGTGGTCGAGCAAGGGAACCGTCGTTTACTAAAGCAGTCGAAACACTTGTCAAGAGGAAGAAGGTGGCTTATGTAAAGATGAGACATGAAGGTTCAGTTAGGGCGCTCGAGAGTTACAGGTTAGCTAGGAAGGACCTAAAGAGAGAGCTAAGAAGAGCCAGGAGGGGGCATGAGAAGTCTTTGGCAGGTAGGATCAAGGATAACCCTAAAGCTTTCTACAGATATGTCAGGAATAAAAGAATGACTAGGGTAAGAGTAGGGCCAGTCAAGGACAGTAGTGGGAAGTTGTGCTTGGAGTCCGAGGAGATAGGAGAGGTGCTAAATGAATATTTTTCGTCAGTATTCACACAGGAAAAAGACAATGTTGTCGAGGAGAATACTGAGATTCAGGCTACTAGACTAGAAGGGCTTGAGGTTCATAAGGAGGAGGTGTTAGCAATTCTGGAAAGTGTGAAAATAGATAAGTCCCCCGGGCCGGATGGGATTTATCCTAGGATTCTCTGGGAAGCTAGGGAGGAGATTGCTGATCTTTGGCTTTGATCTTTAAGTCATCTTTGTCTACAGGAATCGTGCCAGAAGACTGGAGGATAGCAAATGTTGTCCCCTTGTTCAAGAAGGGGAGTAGAGACAACCCCGGTAACTATGGACCAGTGAACTTTACTTCTGTTGTGGGCAAAATCTTGGAAAGGTTTATAAGAGATAGGATGTATAATCATCTGGAAAGGAATAATTTGATTAGAGATAGTCAACACGGTTTTGTGAAGGGTGGGTCGTGCCTCACAAACCTTATTGAGTTCTTTGAGAAGGTGACCAAACAGGTGGATGAGGGCAAAGCAGTTGATGTGGTGTATATGGATTTCAGTAAAGTGTTTGATAAGGTTCCCCATGGTAGGCTACTGCAGAAAATACGAAGGCATGGGATTCAGGGTGATTTAGCAGTTTGGATCAGAAATTGGCTAGCTGGAAGAAGACAAAGGGTGGTGGTTGATGGGAAATGTTCAGACTGGAGTCCAGTTACGAGTGGAGTACCACAAGGGCCTGTTTTGGGGCCACTGCTGTTTGTCATTTTTATAAATGACCTGGAGGAGGGCGTAGAAGGATGGGTGAGTAAATTTGCAGATGACATTAATGTCGGTGGAGTTGTGGACAGTGCGGAAGGATGTTACAAGTTACAGAGGGACATAGATAAGCTGCAGCGCTGGGCAAGTTTATGGAGTTTAATGCAGAAAAGTGTGAGGTGATTCATTTTGGAAGGAATAACAGGAAGACAGAGTACTGGGCTATTGGTAAGATTCTTGGCAGTGTGGATGAGCAGAGATCTCGGTGTCCATGTACATAGATCCCTGAAAGTTGCCACCCAGGTTGAGAGGGTTGTTAAGAAGGCGTACGGTGTGTTAGGTTTTATTGGTAGAGGGATTGAGTTTCGGAACCATGAGGTCATGTTGCAGCTGTACAAAACTCTGGTGCGACCGCATTTGGAGTATTGCATGCAATTCTGGCCGGCGCATTATAGGAAGGATATGGAAGCATTGAAAAGGGTGCAGAGGAGATTTACCAGAATGTTGCCTGGTATGGAGGGAAGATCTTATGAGGAAAGGCTGAGGGACTTGAGGCTGTTTTCGTCAGAGAGAAGGTTAAGAGGTGACTTAATTGAGGCATACAAGATGATCAGAGGATTGGATAGGGTGGACAGTGAGAGCCTTTTTCCTCAGATGGTGATGTCTAGCACGAGGGGATATAGCTTTAAATTGAGGGGAGATAGAAATAGGACAGATGTCAGAGGTAGGTTCTTTACTCAGAGAGTAGTAAGGGCATGGAATGCCCTGCCTGCAGCAGTAGTGGACTCACCAACACTAAGGGCATTCAAATGGTCATTGGATAGACATATGGACGAAAAGGGAATAGTGTAGATGGGCTTTAGAGTGGTTTCACAGGTCGGCGCAACATCGAGGGCCGAAAGGCCTGTACTGCGCTGTAATGTTCTATGTTCTATATTCTGTGATATGAGCCATGCTTGTTTGCAGTTGGTGCTGGACCCTGCCTCGTGGAAAGATGTCACAATCAATACACTCTGTGATCTTTATGAATATACCAGGTTGCCTTTTGGGGTATCCTCTACCTGTGCCATATTTAAGAGGGTGATGGAAAACATACTCTGGGGGTTAAGGCATGTTGAGGTTTATCTTGATGATGTGTTGATCACTGGATTGTCCGATGGCGACCACAGGGAAAACCTGGAGGAGGTTTTGAGACAGCAGAGGTCCAGCTGTGCAGGGAGAAGTGTGTTTTCCACGCAAAAGAGGTGGTCTACCTGGACAATAGAGTGGACCGGAATGGTTTGCATCCTGTAGCCGATAAGGTGCAGGCAATTAGACAGGCCCCTGTGCCGAGGGACTCAATGGAGCTCCAATCTTTCTGGATCCAAATTTATGGTTTTTACAGACCACAAGCCCTTCCTGGGTTTGTTTAAGGAGGACAGAGCAATCCCTCCCATGGCGTATTCAGCACTGGGCGTTGCTCCTGGTGGCTTAAGAGTATGTCTTGGAATACTCACTGGGAACGAGTATACCACATGCAGACGCCCTCAGCCAAATCCCATTGCCCACCAGCACACTGACGCCCGCCACCTTGGATGAGGTAATTGCGGCATTGTATTTCATGGCCTCATTGCCAGTCACAGTGGCCCAGGTTAAGGCATGGACACAAACGGACCTGCTGTTGGCCAGGGTCCATCACATAGTGCTGTATGGGGCTCAACATTATGCACTCAATAATAATCGATAATCTTTATTAGTGTCACAAGTAGGTTTACATTAACACTGAAGTGAAGTTACCCCCGGATGACCTAACGGCATTCACCACAAAAGTAGCGGAGCTCAGTCTGGTGGATGGTACCCTGCTGTGGGACTCCCATGTGCTAGTGCCTGAGAGAGGCCAGGGGACAATTCTATAGGACCTCCACAATGGACACCCGGGGGCCTCGAAAATGAAGATGTTGGCCTAGAGTTGTGTGTTGGCCAGGGATAGATGCAGGCATCGAGACGTTAGCGTGACAATGTACGCATTGCCAAGAGCACCAGAAGTTCTATCCTGCAGCACCATTCCACCGTGGGAGTGGCCTGGTTGACCATTGTCCTGTCTCCATGTGGATTTCACAGGACCTTTTCAAGGAGCAATGTTTATACTCATCGTGGATGCCCACTCAAAGTGCATGGATGTCCAAGATAACGTCGCGAGTCACCATTGAGAAGTTCGGCCAAACTTTCAGTACCCACGGATTTCCCGAGGTTTTGGCATAGAACAAAGGCACCGATTCCACGAGTGCAGAATTCGGGGATTTCCTGAAAATGAACGGTGTCCACCATGTGAGGACGGCACCTTACCATCCTTCCTCCACAGGGTTGGCTGAGTGGTCGGTACGGACTTTTAAGTAGGGATGCGGTAAACCGACCATCGGTTCTCTGGAGGCCCGTCTGGCTGATTCTTATTCTACTACCGCACCACGCGGACACCACTACCGGAGCAGCACCCTCGGAGATATTAATGTGCAGTCGGCTGTGCACGTGGTTGAGCCTCATCCTGCCCAATATTGGGCGAAAGGTCCAATATCGGCAGGAGCATTCCGCGCATCAACCCAGGCCTGTCGGGGAATT
Source organism: Scyliorhinus torazame (assembly GCF_047496885.1). Classification (NCBI taxonomy): domain Eukaryota; kingdom Metazoa; phylum Chordata; class Chondrichthyes; order Carcharhiniformes; family Scyliorhinidae; genus Scyliorhinus; species Scyliorhinus torazame. Next base: position 68,774,891 of record NC_092714.1, on the reverse strand, counting down.
TTCCGCGGTTGACAATATGTCTGGAATGTCACCAACAGCGCTTTGTGGATGTCGGGGATAGTGGTGAAGCAATCAGGACCGCTCCGTACTTGGTGCGTGTACAGGGGAAGGAGTCGAATAAGCATCTGGATCACCTCTGGAGCCACGCCAACAGGTCCTCGGATGCCACCCAAAGCTCACACGGCCAGTGGTATCTCTTCCCCCGGTACAGCCACCAGTGACCTCTTGTGAGGAAGTTCCACTCTTCAATCTGTAAATATGGGATGCCAACTCATCGGACCCCAAGTCCAACATGGAGACTCCGCCAACAGAAATTGCAACAGGCCCGGTGGCGCCCGGCGAACCCAGTATGATGGAACCATTCAGGCATTCCGCCCAAAAATATCACTCTCCAGTACGATACACCCCTCCAGACGCCGGAGAGATAATCCCGAGCGAAGAGGGAGAAGGATTTATCCCCTTCAGCCATCAAGATGGATGATGTGGGCAGCACGGTGGCACAGAGGGTTAGCCCTGCTGCCTCACGGCGCTGAGATCCCAGGTTCGATCCCGGCTCTGGGTCACTGTCTGTGTGGAGTTTGCACATTCTCCCCGTGTTTGCATGGGTTTCGCCCCCACAACCCAAAGATGTGCAGGGTAGGTGGATGGGCCACACTAAATTGCCCCTTAATTGGAAAAAAATGAATTGGGCACGCTAAATTTTTTTTAAAAAGGTGGATGATGTGTCGGACTTCGGGGGGGGGGGGGGGGGGGGGGTGCGGGGAGGGGGTGGTATTATAACCCCATCCAAGGTCACGGAGTCTGCACCATTAGGTGTCCCATAGCCTCACCTGAGTATAATCTCCTTAAATGAGGGGGCAAAGCTACATCCTTAACCAAGGGGACCTTGGGACATAAACACTCCAGCCCAAGTGTGGACTGGATGCGGGAGACCTTTCGGGGAGTAGGAATATATTTGAATATGTAAATAAATATGTGTTTTTCTAAACCGTCACTGCTTCCAAGTGGTCGCTCACCTGGAACTTTACAATTGCCCATCAAATTTCATGTCATAATCTAACATGGCTGAAATGTGCCAAAGGTGCATTAGACATGACGTTGGTTCAAGTGATGTTTGGGCTTGTATATTGAAGGGGTTGCTGTTTGGGGGATGGGTGCCGTACTTGTTATTGTTGTTTTTTTCTTGTTGAGTATATGATAAAAATGTGGAAAATGTGAATTAAAAGATTTTTATTTTAAATGTCGTTGGTTCAAGTAACTTTTAGTCATTCAGGGCACACATCTGAAACAACTGATGGCTCCAAAATATATCAGCCTAATACACAGTTCAGACTTGAATGGGGCTGAATTTTGTGTTGTGTGTATTTTACCAGCTCATGAGAGGCCCAGCGATCCTGAAAACATCCACTCTTCTTGCTGCTCCCAGCCCAAAAGATCTTCGGCCCACTGTTGGTGCATTTGAACCATTGCCAAAACCTGATCTGCCATCTGGTTCAGTGTAGGAAACAACCATTTTCCTGCCTGCCCTGAAATTAAATTCCTTGAACAGACGAGGCACCTGCAACTCACCAGCTATTCATTGTTTTGCCAGCATTGTGCCCTGCTAGAGGCATAAGTAGAATTTATCGATGATTTCTCCTGCCTGGCCTCAATTTCTAGGCTGTCAGGAGGACTGGACTTGCGTGGGGGAAGGCCGAAAATCAACAGCATTAGATCTCAGGCAAGCAGGGGAAGGGGGCTATCTCCATCTGAAGCCCCCTTCTGAAGTTGGGGCTTAATCCTTGAGGTCGAGTGGCCTCTGGACCTTTCTTTCGTGCCATTCCCCCACCTCAGACACCAATCACCCCTTTGCCCCCCCCAGGCCTTCCCTACACTCTCCGCCCTGAGACACCATGAACTTATCGGGGTCCCCGGTGCCCAGACTTTGCATCAGCCGTTCTCTTGCATTTCTTTTTCTTTTTTTTTTAACAAACAATTTTATTGAGGTATTTTTTGGCATTGTAAACAGTTACAGAAATATGCAAACATCAAAGGAAAACCAACACTTCAACCAAACCATAATGCACATACCCGCTCCTCTCCCAGAGACACTACCCGCCTATTTATCCCTCCTATTCTACTCTAATCTCCCCCCCCCCCCCCCCCCCGCTGACATTCACGCTCCTACGAAGAAGTCGATAAATCGTTGCCACCTTTGGGCGAACCCCAATACAGATCCCCTCAAGGCGAACTTGATTTTTTTCCATACCCAGAAAACTTGACATGTCCGAAAGCCATAGTTCGATCTTCGGGGGTTTTGCGTCCCTCCATGCCAGCAGTATTCGCCGCCGGGCAATTAGGGAAGCAAAGGCCAGAACGTCAGCCTCTTTCTCCCCCTGGACTCCCGGGTCTTCCGAAACCCCGTAAATTGCCACCCCTGGACTCATCACCACCCTTGTTTTCAGCACCCGGGACATGACCCCCGCAAATCCCTCCCAGTACTCCCTAAGCTTAGGGCATGCCCAAAACATGTGAACGTGGTTCGCTGGTCCTCCCGCGCATCTAGCGCACTTGTCCTCTACCCCAAAGAATTTGCTCATCCGAGCCACCATCATGTGGGCCCGGTGAACGACCTTAAACTGAATCAGGCTGAGCCTGGCACATGTTGCGGTTGAGTTTACCCTACTCAGGGCTTCCGCCCGTACCCCGTTCTCCATCAACCCGCCGAGACCCTCCTCCCATTTGAGTTTCAGTTCCTCCGTCTGGGACTCTTCCCCCTACATGAGCACCTTGTAAATATCCGAGACTCTACCCTCTCCTCCTTCTCCTCTAGAGACTATTCTGTCCTGGAGCCCTATTGGCGGAAGGCGTGGGAAGGATGGGACCTGTCTGCATACAAAGTCCCGCACCTGTAAGTACCTAAAGTCATTTCCCCTTTCCAGCCCAGCTTTCTCCTCCAACTCCGTCAAACTCGCAAAGTTCCCCTCCAGGAATATATCGCCCACCCTCCTCACCCCCGCCCGCCGCCATGTTCGAAACCCTCCATCCATGTTCCCGGGGGCGAATCGATGGTTATCACAAATTGGAGTCCAGACCGACGCACCCACCTCCCCTGAATGCTTTCTCCACTGGCCCCAAATCCGCAGGGCCGCCCTCACTACCGGGATGGTAGAGTACCTGGCCGGCGACAGCGGTAGGGGAGCCGTGACCAGGGCTGCCAAACTGGTGCCCCTGCATGAAGCCGCCTCCACCCGCTCCCAGATAGACTCCGTACCCACCATCCACTTCCTTATCATGGCTATGTTAGCCGCCCAGTAGTAGTTGAGTGCATTTCTTTTTCTGTCCACTGCAGCGCTTTCGCAAGACGGGACTTCTTCCTAAGTGCAGGCTGCAGTCCTGCCTGCAGCCACTTATTCAAGTGTGGAATGGCTGTGGGGCACTCAGGAGTCAGTTTGGATGTATTCCCTGCTGACTCTTTGGATGACAGAATGTGAGACCCAGCCATCGAATCAAATTCAGGCCATGGGGTATTTCTGCCATCTTCCCTCCTGTGAACCTTGTTTGGGAGGCACACCCAATATAGCTGTAGTTGGTTCAATTATATAGAACATACATTGGCAGCAAGGTGGCACAGTGGTTAGCATTGCTGCCTCGTGGCGCCGAAGTCCCAAGTTCAGTCCCGACTCCGGGTCACTGTCCGTGTGGAGTTTGCACATTCTCCCCGTGTTTGCATGGGTTTCGCCCCCACAACCCAAAGATGTGCAGGGTAGGTCAATTGGCCACGCTAAGTTGCCCCTGAATTGGAAAAAACAAATTGGATACTCGAAATTTTAAAAAAATTATATAGAGCATACAGAACAGAAACAGGCCATTCAGCCCAACAAATAGATGCTGGTATTTCGGGTCCCAATCAATATATCCTATTTCTTTCTACCTCATAAGCTAACAAGCTCCCTCTTAAGTACATGTATAATTTTCACCTCATTTATCCTTGTTGCAGAAGATTCCACATAACTATCCCTTGGGTAAGGTCATCTCTTCTGAATTCCTTTTCGGATTTATTAGTGCTTGTATTTAATTCATGACTTTTGGATATTTTGACTCTTGCATACGTGGAAATATTTTCTCCACATCTACTCCGTCAGATCTCTTCAATAATTTGAATGACCTCTATGAGGTCAGCCTCGAGCCTCTTAAGTCTGGAGAAAAGAGTTCAAGCCTGACCAGCCTTTCCCAAAATGTTCTAGCCTCCTTGTAAATCATTTTTGTGCCTTCTCCAGAACTCTGTGTATCCCTTTTGTGATAGGGTGATAGAAACTGTGTGGACTGACCAAGGTTCGTTATATGATTAGTCTAATCTTTCAGCTTTTCAAATCTATTCCTCCAGAAATGAGCCCCAGCGTTTACATTTTGAATGGTATTTAAGGTACATGTACCGGTACATGTTTGCTGTAAAACACAATATAAACGATAAGCAGCAGGGGCTGGAATGAAGTGCAGTAGATTATAAGGAATGAACAGCTCGTGTGAAGTTGGATAAATTCCTGCATTAATTAGAAACTATGCTGTGCAAGTTCAGTGCTACGATTTGATTAAACCATGGCGGCACAGTGGAGCAGCGGTTAGCACTGTTGCCTCACAGCACTGAGAACCTGGGTTCGATCCTGGCCCTGGGTCACTGTCAGTGTGGAGTTTGCACATTCTCCTCATGCCTGTGTGGGTCACAACCCAAAGCTGCGTGGGGTAGGTGAATTGGCCATGCTAAATTGTCCCCCTTTTGGTTAAAGATTTGATTAAACCTGTTTTATACAAAAACCGGCTCTTGGAAAGAACACCCTTCCCAAGGTCAATACCTCCACCCGATCCCCATAACCCAGTAACCCCACCCAACACTAAGGGCAATTTTGGACACTAAGGGCAATTTAGCATTGCCAATCCACCTAACCTGCACATCTTTGGACTGTGGGCGGAAACCGGAGCACCCGGAGGAAACCCACGCACACACGGGGGAGGATGTGCAGACTCCCTACAGACAGTGACTCAAGCCAGGAACCAAACCTGGGACCCTGGAGCTGTGAAACAACAGTGCTATCCACTGTGCTACTGTGCCGCCGATGTGCCGTCCAAAGCAAATTAATTTGTCAGAACCAACGACCTGGATAAGGGACAGGCACGGCAATGATGAGAGTTGTGCAGGAAAGACTGAAAGAACAAAAGACGCATTGGACAGTGAGCATGGTTGCGCGGGACTGCGCTGTCTTGTTCTGACCATAAAGGGAAGACTGAGTCCAAGAAAGAAGCGAGGACTGGAGAAGGCAGGTGAGGGCAAAATCCACTGTCATTAACATAAGACTTATTGAGAGCAAATCAAGCTTTGCGCAGGTGAAGGAGACACATCCTGAGGGAGTGAGACACATCCAGAGTGGGAATTGGAACTTGGTAACTTGGTGCAGATAAGTGGTAAGTCTAATTTTGCTGTTTTTCAGTTAAAAGTGCAATGTGTAGCTTAGTGTCTGATTGGCAGAAGCTGCCCCCACCCTAATTGCTGAGAGGCAGTTATCTGTCAGTCATCTGAGGCCTGTTTAGTGGCACAAGGGTGTACATTGTACTCTTCTGTTTGAAGCTTAAGTAGTATGAGTGACCCTGGTTAGCTAAGGTCTGTATAAAAGACAGACAGAAAGTACACTCAGTAAGCTTTGCGCAGGTGAAGGAGACACATCCTGAGTGAGTGAGACACATCCAGAGTGGGAATTGGAACTTGGTAATTTGGTGCAGTGAGGTAATTCGGTGCAGAGTGGGAGAAGGTGCTTTTCCCCTACCGTTTTGTTCTCTTTCTTCTGGCCTGTAACTGTTAATCTGCAGGGAGAGAACCAGAGAGCATCCTGGGAAGGTAAGTAATTTTTATTACCTTTTCAAATTGTGTGTGTGGGGGGGGGGGGGGGGGGGTGGTATCTGAAGTGACATCACAGTAAAGCTGTGACCTGATTGGCTGGTTGGGAATCTGTTAAATTTGAAAAAAAATAATATTGCAATATTGCAAAACAAATCTAATTGATTAACTAGATAGTGGAGTAACTAAACCTGAGGGCAGTGATCGGTATTTAGCATTTAATTTTACAGTAAAAATTATCTAGCGTCAGGGCCATATAGTTAATTGTAACTCAATCTAACAATAATTCAAGTGTTTATTTTAAATTAATTAATTAGTGCTTAAATGTCACTCAGCGGGGTGCAGTGCTCCAACTGTAACATGTGGCAGATCTGTGACACTTCCAGTGTTCCGTTCGACTACATCTGTAGCAAGTGTAACCAATGGCAGCTCCTCACAGACCACATGGTTCGGTTGGAGCAGCAATTGGATGCACTTAGGAGCATGCAGGTGGCGGAAAACATCATAGATAGGAGTTATAGAGACGTGGTCACACCTAAGGTACAGGCAGTGAGATGGGTGACCACCAGAAGGGGCAGGCAGTGAATGCAGGAATCCCCTGTGGTTGTCCCCCTCTCGAACAGGTATACCGCTTTGGATACTGTTGGGGGAATAGCCTATCAGGGGAAAACAGCAGCAGCCAGAGCTGGCTCTGATGTTCAGCAGGGAGGGTCAAAGCGCAGAAGAGCAATAATCATAGGGGACTCTATAGTCAGGGGCACAGTTAGGCGCTTCTGTGGACGTGAAAGAGACTCCAGGATGGTATGTTGCCTCCCTGGTGCCAGGGTCCAGGATGTCTCTGAATGGATAGCGGGCATCTTGAAGGGGGAGGGCAAACAGGCAGAGGTCTTTGTACATATTGGTACTAACAACATAGGCAGGAAGGGGCATGAGATCCTGCAGCAGGAGTTCAGGGAGCTAGGCAGAAAGTAAAAAGACAGGATCTCTAGGGTTGTAATCTCGGGATTACTCCCTGTGCCACGTGCCAGTGAGGCTAGAAATAGGAACATAGAGCAGCTAAACACGTGGCTAAACAGTTGGTGTAGGAGGGAGTGTTTCCGTTATCTGGGCCATTGGGAGCTCTTCCGGGGCAGGTGTGACCTGTGTAAGAAGTACGGGTTGCATCTAAACTGGAGAGGCATAAATATCCTGGCCGCAAGGTTTGCTAGTGTCACACGGGAGGGTTTAAATTAGTATGGCAGGAGGGTGGGTACCGGAGCAATAGGTCAGAAAGGTGAAAACATTGGGGGAGAAGGAGGGAATAGGGCCAGTGTGGCTCTGAGGAATAGCAGACAGGGAGATGTTGCTGAAAACAGTGGGTCTGGTGGCATGAAGTGCACATGTTTTAATGCAAGAAGTATTACAGGTAAGGCAGATGAACTTAGAGCTTGGATTAGTACTTGGAACTATGATGTTGTTGCCATTACAGAGATCTGGTTGGGGGAAGGACAGGATTGGCAGCTAAACGTTCCAGGATTTAGATGTTTCAGGTGGGATAGAGGGAGCTGTAAAAGGGGTGGCGGAGTTGCGCTACTGGTTAGGTTGAATATCACAGCTGTACCACGGGAGGACACCTCAGAGGGCAGCGAGGCTATATGGGTAGAGATCAGGAATAAGAAGGGTGCAGTCACAATGTTGGGGGTTTACTACAGGCCTCCCAACAGCCAGCAGGAGATAGAGGAGCAGATAGGTAGACAGATTTTGGAAAGGAGCAAAAGCAACAGGGTTGCTGTGATGGGAGACTTCAACTTCCTCAATATTGACTGGGACTCACTTAGTGCTAGGGGCTTGGACGGGGCGGAGTTTGTAAGGAGCATCCAGGATGTTCAGCAGGGAGGGTTCTTAAAACAATATGTAGATAGTACAACTAGGGAAGGGGCTGTACTGGACCTGGGATTGGGGAATGAGCCCGGCCAGGTGGTAGAAGTTTCAGTAGGGGAGCATTTCGGGAACAGTGACCATAATTCAGTAAGTTTTAAAGTGCTGGTGGACAAGGATAAGAGTGGTCCGTGGGTGATTGTGCTAAATTGGGGGAAGGCGAATTATAACAATATGAGGCGGGAACTGAAGAACATAGATTGGGGGCGGATGTTTGAGGGTAAAACAACATCTGACATGTGGGAGGCTTTCAAATGTCAGGTGAAAGGAATTCAGGACCGGCATGTTCCTGTGCGGAAGAAGGATATATACGGCAAATTTCGGGAACCTTGGATAACGAGAGATATTCTAGGCCTTGTCAGAAAGAAAAAGGAGGCATTTGTCAGGGCTAGAAGGCTGGGAACAGACGAAGCCTATGTGGAATATAAGGAAAGTAGGAAGGAACTTAAGCAAGGAGTCAGGAGGGCTAAAAGGGGTCACGAAAAGTCATTGGCAAATAGGGTTAAGGAAAATCCCAAGGCTTTTTACACGTACATAAAAAGCAAGAAGGTGGCCAGGGAAGGGGTTGGCCCACTGAAGGACAGGGGGGAGAATCTATGTGTGGAGCCAGAGGAAATGGGTGAGGTACTAAATGAATACTTTGCATCAGTATTCACCAAATAGAAGGAATTGGTGGATGTTGAGTCTGGAGAAGGGTGTGTAGATAGCCTGGGTCACATTGAGATCCAAAAAGACGTGGTGTTGGGCGTCTTGAAAAATATTAAGGTAGATAAGTCCCCAGGGCCTGATGGGATCGACCCCAGAATACTGAAGGAGGCTAGAGAGGAAATTGCTGAGGCTTTGACAGAAATCTTTGGATCTTCACTGTCTTCAGGTGATGTCCCAGAGGACTGGAGAATAGCCAGTGTTGTTCCTTTGTTTAAGAAGGGTAGCAAGGATAATCCAGGGAACTACAGGCCGGTGAGCCTTACATCAGTGGTAGGGAAATTACTGGAGAGAATTCTTCGAGAAAGGATCTACTCCCATTTGGAAGCAAATGGACGTATTAGCGAGAGGCAGCATGGTTTTGTGAAGGGGAGGTCGTGTCTCACTAACTTGATAGAGTTTTTCGAAGAGGCCACAAAGATGATTGATGCAGGTAGGGCAGTGGATGTTGTCTATATGGACTTCAGTAAGGCCTTTGACAAGGTCCCTCATGGCAGACTGCTACAAAAGGTGAAGTCACACGGGATCAGGGGTGAGCTGGCAAGATGGATACAGAACTGGCTAGGTCATAGAAGGCAGAGAGTAGCAATGGAAGGGTGCTTTTCTGATTGGAGGGCTGTGACTAGTGGTGTTCCGCAGGGATCAGTGCTGGGACCTTCGCTGTTCATAGTATATATAAATGATTTGGAGGAAAATATAATGGTCTGATTAGTAAGTTTGCAGATGACACAAAGGTTGGTGGAATTGCGGATAGCGATGAGGACTGTCAAAGGATACAGCAGGATTTAGATCGTTTGGAGACTTGGGCGGAGAGATGGCAGATGGAGTTTAATCCGGACAAATGTGAGGTAATGCATTTTGGAAGGTCTAATGCAGGTAGGGAATATACAGTGAATGGTAGAACCCTCAAGGGTATTGACAGTCAGAGAGATCTAGGTGTACAGGTCCACAGGTCACTGAAAGGGGCAACACAGGTGGAGAAGGTAGTCAAGAAGGCATACGGCATGCTTGCCTTCATTGGCCGGGGTATTGAGTATAAGAATTGGCAAGTCATGTTGCAGCTGTATAGAACCTTACTTAGGCCACACTTGGAGTATAGTGTTCAATTCTGGTCGCCACACTACCAGAAGGATGTGGAGTCCTTTAGAGAGGGTGCAGAAGAGATTTACCAGGATGTTGCCTGGTATGGAGGGCATTAGCTATGAGGAGCGGTTGAATTAACTCGGTTTGTTCTCACTGGAACGACGAAGGTTGAGGGGCGACCTGATAGAGGTCTACAAAATTATGAGGGGCGTAGACAGAGTGGATAGTCAGAGGCTTTTCCCCAGGGTAGAGGGGTCAATTACTAGGGGGCATAGGTTTAAGGTGCGAGGGGCAAGGTTTAGAGTAGATGTACGAGGCAAGTTTTTTGCGCAGAGGGTAGTGGGTGCCTGGAACTCGCTACCGGAGGAGGTGGTGGAAGCAGGGACGATAGGGACATTTAAGGGGCATCTTGACAAATACATGAATAGGATGGGAATAGAAGGATACGGACCCAGGAAGTGTAGAAGATTTTAGTTTAGACGGGCAGCATGGTCGGCACGGGCTTCCTGTGCTGCACTTTTCTTTGTTCTTTGTTCTTCGCACAATGACATGCGGTTTTTTTCAAATTTAAATTTCACTTATAAATTTTTCACTGCCGCGAGCTTCCCGGCGCCTGGCCTGGTGAGGCTGGCAACGCAGTACAACAACGCTCCTAGATGCGGTCAAAGCCAGGAGGGATGGCCTGTTCCCCTGAGGGACCCGGAGGGTGAGCCACAGGCCTGCCAGTGCTGCCTGGGATGAAGTGGCATTGGCTGTCAGCTCGGGAAGCGTCAGCAAGAGGACTGGCCTTCAGTGCCGCAAGAATGTCAATAACGACAAAGTTAGGGGGGGAACAAAAAATGTTTGGGGGGAAAACAAAAAATGGGGGGGAATAAAGTTGGGGGGAATAAATTTGGGGGGGAAACAAAATTGGGGGGGGAAACAAAATTGGGGGGAAACAAAAGCACAGTAGCACAACACATTAGCATGGTAGTTAGCATTGTTGCTTCACAGTGCCCAGGGTCCCAGGTTCGATTCCCGGCTTGGGTCACTGTCTGTGCGGAGTCTGCACGTTCTCCCCATGTCTGCGCGGGTTTCCTCTGGGTGCTCCGGTTTCCTCCCACAGTCCAAAGATGTGCAGATTAGGTGGATTGGCCATGCTAAATTGCCCTTAGTGTCCAAAAAGGTGGGGTGGGGTTCCTGTGTTACAGGGATGGGGTGGAGGTGTGGGCTTGGTTGGGGTACTCTTTCCAAGGGCATGTAGTGCAGACTCAATGGGCCGAATGGCAACCTCCTGCATTGTAAATTCTATGATTCTATGAACAACACCGGGCTGCAGTGTGAGTAGGCACCCCTCCCAGAAGAAGCTGCCCACAATTGCCGGGAGAGGGTCCAGACTGGCGGAGGGGTGCCGGACATAAGGGGCGGGATTCTCTGATCCCCTGCCGGGTCAGAGAATCCCCGGGAGGCAGCGTGAATCCCGTTCCGCCGCTCCGACGCCGGCCGTCGTATTCTCCGGCGCTGGTTTTCGGGCGGAGGCGAGGTTTATGCCACGCCGATCTGGGGCCGTTGGCAGCGACCCCCCCTGGCAATTCTCCATGCCCCGATGGGTCAGTTCCTGGCCAGTCCTGCCGGCGTGAAATGGACATGGTCACACACGGCAGGACCTGGCTGGGAGGCCGTCTAGTGGAGCCCTCGGGTGGGCGCGGGGGGATCCAGCCCCGGGTAGGGGCCCCCACAGCGGCCTGGCCCGCGATCGGGGTCCGCCGATCTGCAGGCGGGCTAGTGCCTTGGAGGCACTCCTTCCTTTCGCGACGGCCTCTGTCAGGCACCGCCATGGCCGGCTCAGAGAAGAAAGCCCCTGCGCATGCGCAAGAACACGCCGGCGGTTATGCGCATGCGCGGGACCATGGCGGCCCTTCGGCGCTTGTTGGTGCGGCGCCAACCCCTCCGGTGCCTGCCGGACATCCAGGCGAATGGTATGTTGGCCTTCATTGCGAAAGGTTCCGAGTACAGGAGCAGGGATGTGTTGTTGCAATTAAACAGGACCTTGGTGAGGCCACACCTAGAATATTGTGTCCAATTTGGTCTCCACCTCTGCTGGAATGGTGATGGCTGGGACGAAGGTAAGGTTCTGTGAGACAGCTCTCCCAATTTTGACACAAGCCCCAGATGTTAGTAAGGAGGACATCACAGAGTCAACAGGGCTAGGTTTACCATCGTTGGCTGGTCCATCTGGTATCATTCCTGTTTATTGACTTTGTAAGATTTTGTGACAACTGAGGGACTTGCTCGGCCATTTCAGAGGGCATTTAAGAGTCTGGAGTCACATGCAGGTCAGATCAGGCAAGGACCGCATATTTCCTAGTGGATTTTTACAACCAACAATGGTTTCATGGAGGGCAGCACGGTGGTTCAGTGGTTAGCACTGCTGTCTCATGCTGCCGATGACCCGGGTTCGATCCTTGCCCCGGGTCACTGTCCGTGTGGAGTTTGCACATTCTCCCGTGTCTGCGTGGGTCTCCCCCAACAACCCGAAAGGATGTGCAGGGTAGGTCGATTGGCCACATTAAAATTACCCCTTAATTGGAAAAAAAAATTGGGTACTCTAAATTTATAAAAGAAAAACAATGGTTTCATGGTCATCACTTTTTTAAATTCCAGGTTATTACTGAATTCAAATTCCACCATCTGCCGTGGGAGGATTCAAACCCTGGATCTGGATTACTAATCCAGTGACAATACCACTGCACCACCTGAAGGTCGGACGTCATTGAAAAAGTTTTATGTCAGTGAGTATTCATGGCATGCAAATGGATTACAAAGGTAAATCTGTCACAGATTTACACTGGCACTGAGGGCCAACGCACCACAAACACACCACTAATTTAATCTCAGCCTCTGCCAACAGGAAATTAAAATGTCAGCTCCTGTCTCATTCAGTCAGCCCGCACACCATTTTTCCTGGTCTTGAATGCTGTCTAACCCTCCACACCTAAGGATGTTTTGGATATATAACATTCAGCTTTCAACAATATCTGGCATATTCTCCAGGACCTTTTTTTAACCATTCTGTAATGCACATTGTTCGTATTTTCTCAACAAATCAACTTGAATTAGTACCGCAGCGGTGATTTATCAAAAACAATCTCAGAGTGCCTGCCACATTCAAAATATTAACTGACCAGAATTAGCAGTCCTACCAACCAGCCTCAAAATGAGCAGCTGGGACAGGGTCACAGGTCCACATGCTGACTCTCTCCAACTGAGAAACGAAAGGTCAGCTGAACGCATTGTCAGGACTTGTTGAAAACAGACAGGAAGAATTCCTTCCTTAAGAATATAACTGGGCAGGCCCAGAGCAGGCCTTGGGCAGAAAACTTAAATTTAGTCTGCTGAGAGGAATGGTGTGGCATACTTTATTATTTTCTTCATTACGAGGAGTGATACAAAAGCATATTGAAGTGTTATGGGATTTATTACAAATGCTTCACAGTTCACTCTCTTCAAAATTGCTAAATAATTCAAATTGTTGACTTGTATTCAGCCTACATTACAACACTGTGAGGTGCCCATGAAGGTAAGTGGTATATATAACTACCCCTGTGTGATGTTTATTTTATAACTAGATATTGAACATTAAAGGTAATCTTTTGTTTAAGGGACATAGGATTCTCTTGCAGAAGAGATTTGGTGATCCCAAATCGAAGGGATATATTTGTAAAATACACAACATACAGTTTCACAAAGGTTTAAAACAATTAACGTATCTCCACTAAGCATAATTACACCCAATAAAATTTGGGTTAACTGACATCCTAAGATGGTAGAAAACTTTATTTGGGATGATATATGTATATGAATGTTGAATTAAGTTTGACAGCAATGGCAGAAATCTTGTTGGGAGGGTGGTTTGCCAAGCTTTTGTGTACATGCAGATGACTTGTGCATTGTGTAGTACTATGAAAAATATTAAAGTTAAAGACTTTTCCTGATTAAATTATTAGAACTGCAGATATGAGGCGCAATTTACCGTCCATGTCCCACTGGAATCGGGAAAGGACGCGGCTGGTAGATCCCGGGAGAGGCCTCTTCCGGGATTCCGGACGGTCATTACTCCTCGCATGAGGAGTTCTAATGAGATCTCGCGAGATGATGTGATCTGGATCCTGCCCACAATGGGTGGCAAGCTCACTTAACTCTTCCGATGTCAGATCTAACCACCACCCGGCATCAGTCGCTGGGCGCCGATTAGCACTGGTCCCCACAAACGGGGACCAGGTGGAACGGCACTTGGGGTGGTCTTACAGGCGATCAGAGGCCCCCCAGGTGGTTGGTATCTGGGCAGGTTGGCACTCTGGCACTGCTGATGCCACCCAGGGACCTTGGCACTGCCAGTGCCACCTGGGCATCCTGGCAGTGCAACCTAGGTGCCAGCCTGGGACTGCCAGGATGCGAGGCCAGCAGTGCCACAGTGCCCAGGAGGCATTTTGCCCATGCCTAGGATTCGGCCCAGGGGTGCTCTGACTATGTGAGGCAGGGTGTGAGGAGCTTGAGGACCGCCCAACAGATGAGTTGGGGCATTGGTGGGGGGTTCCAGGGGCCATGCCAGGGTGTCGGGAGATCGGTGCACCATTTAAAAATGGCGCACTGATCTCTTCTTTCACTGACGAGCAGAGCACCTCGGTGCAGGAAATGTGACGGAATTCGACCTCGGCAGGGCATTCCCCGCTGAGGCAGGAAAATAAAACAGAGTGCCGCTTGTAGCACCGGGAATGACCCCGCTAATCCTGCTCATAACGGACTCAGATTGCGCCTATCATCCTTGATGTCTGGTCAGGATTGTCTTCTGCCACAGTTTCACGTTAGCTTTCTTCTATGCAAACTGCCCGCTTGATTACGACCACTTCCACAAACATTCAATCCCTCCACCACCGACGAACAGTCGCAGCCATGTGCACCAGCTACAAGATGCTCTGCAGAAACTTGCCAAGGTTCCTTAGACAGCACCTTCCAAACCCACGACCACTACCATCTAGAAGAACAAGAGCAGGAGATACCTGGGAACTCCACCACCTGGAGTTTCCCCTCCAAGTCACTCACCACCCTTACTTGGAAATATATCACCGTTCCTCCAATTTCACTGGGACAAAATCTTGGAATTCTCGCCCTAACAGCACAGAGGGATGGACAATAAATATTGGCTTAGCCATCGATACCCACATCCTGCAAAATGAATTTTAAAAAGTAAAAATGCTTCTTGCAAACAAGGCACAAATGTTGAGCAAACTATGCAAATGGTTCAGATGCAAAGGTTATTAAACTAAAATATTAACTCAGTTTCTCTCTCCACGGACGTTACCTGACCTCGTGAGAATTTTCGGTATTTTATTCCAGATATTCAGCATTCTCAGTACTTTGCTGTTGCATTGGAATGGTGAGCTAATTTTAAACAAAACATTGCAGCTGGTCAAGTCAGTCAATTAAAAATGGCGTCCCGATCTCTTCCTGCACTGAGGAGCTCTGCTAAAGCTCGCTATGTGTGGCTTTGGAGGACACTGGGGCCCGAAATAGCAAGAGTACAGTTAGATGGCGGGGTCGTTCCCGGTTTTACAAGCGCTGGGAATGACCCTGCTAATCACTCCCAGAACGGACATCGATTTTTTTTCGGTTAGATCACTCCTAATATGTTTTGATTTTACTGCATGGTACAAGACATAAATAATGTTCCATTGTGACATGTGGAATCGTAGATTATTTGCCTTGCTGCTGCCTGCTTATAGAGGCCTTTAGGAGGAGGCATTTCAGCAAGGTGAAGTGTGGATACTATTTAAAACAACCCAAGACAGAAACTTTGATCACATCACATATTTGATGCACATTGGTAATTATCAATCAATTTCTTCTGAAGAAAGCCAGGGAGAGAAAAACTCCAACCTCAGTTGAATAAAGAGGCTTAAAGAACGTCTGTATAAAATTTCCTAAAGTATGTAACTTTGGGAGGGATAGCCCTCATCTCCTTTCATTAGCCAATGTGCACATTGCTGTTTTACACAATAGGCAGTGGCATGTATCTTTAAGTTTCACCATTCGGCATAATAAATTGTTGTTGCTGCTATCGTGCTGTCATTGATACTAACGGTAATTATAAAATTGGGCTCTGTATTCATAGAAGCCTCACCTGACAACTGGATAATGTTGTCTCTGCAGAAATAGTGTAATGTGTTAAGAATGCAAATTAGTGCATGAGGTAATGCTGAATTTTACTATATGCAAACATAGAAGTAGCCAGCTCCCACAAGTTTTAACAAAGAAAATGTCATTAATTGCTACCTGAATTGGTTTAGAATTCTTACTTATAAATATCAATGGCAGCTGCATTTGTAAAATTCTTTTTTACTTTGCTTGGATTCCCACTTAATGCACCATTCACCCAATTCAGAGGGAGGAAGGCAAAGAAGAGTAACATTCTCCTAAAATTAGAGAAAAGACTCTTCCTGGCTTAGTGCAGCTCTAATTACCATAGCCAATGCTGGGAACTCTGATCTATCCTTCATGCATGGTGAGTTCATACATAAATGTACTGTGCTGCTCCTCAATCTCGAATCAATTACTTTAAGATTATTTTCTTTCCCAGTAAATTGTTAAAAAACACAGGTCGCAATCTACCGACTGCGTCCCACTGGAATTGGAGTGGGACGCGACTGGTAGATCCCAAGTGAGGCCTGCCCTGGGATTCCCAACGGACCTCACGCGAGCGAGATCTGATTAGATCTCGCTCGCGAGATGTCGCAATCTGGGTCCCACGCACAATGGCCGGATCTCAGTCTCATGCGGTTAAGTGAGTTTAAAAACGGCGACACAGCATCTATCGGTCTCACCAAGGAGACCCCAGCCGAGTGCTGATTAATGCCTGTTCCCAAAATGGGGACCAGATATACCGGCAGTTGGAGGGGTCTCCCAGGTGATCGGTGGCACCTGGATGGTCGGCCTCTGGCCAGGCTACCATCTTGACACTGCTGGTGCCACCTGGGCAACTTGGCAATACCAGCCTGGCACCCTGGCATGCCACCTGGGCACCCCAGCAGTGCCACCCATGTGCCACCTTGGCACTGTCAGGGTGTCCAGGTGGCTCTGCTATGCTAACAGAGTCACTGCCAACTGGCAGTGCCAAGGTGCCCAGCTTGCATTTGCCCGTGCCGGGGTTCGGGCCCTGGAGTCTGCGGTGTGGTGCTGGGGGGCTCGGGAACCCCCAATAGGTGGGTTGGGTTTTGGGAGGTCTGGGGGTCGCGCCATAGGATCAAGAGATCGGGGTGCCATTTAAAAGTGGCTCTGCTCATCAGAGCATGTCGCCAAATCGGCGCCTGCTGTGATTTTGGTGTCGGGAGCTATTCTCCACCCGATTGTTACTCCCTATTTCGCCATTGGGCAACGGAGAATCCCGCCCAATACCTTTCAAGATGTAGGGTCACGACGACTGTGGCACAGAGGTTCCTGTCTGTCTGGACTGTGCGCATCATAACAATGAAAAGGGAGGACTAACTGACTGGAATTAATTTAACTGGAATTCAGATTATTCCCTACAGCAATGCCATCTGTGTTTTGGAAGCAGACACAAAGGAGCAATTTTATAAAGAGCCATGGCTGATATCTGTTTAATAACAACACTCATTTCTTTTAACTAGGCACTTTTGAGGCGTATATATTTCAGTAAGGATTAAATTCTTTCCTGATTTTACAACGATACATTCATTGAATGTAACCTTTAGTCTCTCATCAGCCAAGATATGAACTTTCCGCTCATTGATGATTGATGCAGAGACAAGTAAGGCCCTCGTATAAAATTCAATAAAGATAAACATGGAAATATAATGAGCTCTTTCTGTGATGTGACTCAATGTTGAAAAAACGGAATGAAATTTAACTGGGGATATGTTTGTGGTAGCCAAAGGGCCCTGGGCAGGTGGGAAACCGCAAGGCCCCATTTGAATAAAGAATAGCTGTCTCCTCTCCTGACTGGCAGGAATATAACATACCTCATGGCTGGCAGGTGGGATCAGGAATCAGGGGCGGGATTCTCCGATATCGGTGCGATGTCCGCCGACCGGCGCCCAAAATGGCGCAAATCCCACCTGCATCGCGCCGCCCCAAACGTCGCAAAGTTTCCGGCCCGGAATGGGCTAGCAGTGACGTGACGCTATCCGCGCTGGCTCACGTGGTTCACGCCGTGCAGCGTGACGGCTCATAAGACACGCTGCTCCCCCCACAGGACCAAAAGACCCGACCGGATGGCCGCCCGCCGCTCAGCCCCGAGGTTCCAGTCCCACGACATTGAGGCGCTCCTGGACGCAGTGGAGCAGAGGAGGGAGGCCCTGTATCCCGGGCATGGCCGCAGAGTCGCCCCACGCCACAGCCGGCGTCTGTGGAGGGAGATGGCAGGGGCCGTCAGCGCTGTGGCACTGACACCACGGACAGGCACCCAGTGCCACAAGAAGGTGAACGACCTCGTCAGGGCAGCCAGGGTGAGCCCCCCCCATGCCCGATATCCATATCCCCATATCCCCCCTCCCCCATATCCCCCATATCCCCCCTCCCCCATATCCCCCCTCCCCCATATCCCCCTACCCCATAGCTCCCATCCCCCATATCCTCCCTCCCCCATATCCCCCCACCCCATATCCCCCTACCCCATAGCTCCCATCCCCCATATCCCCCCTCCCCCATATCCCCCCACCCCATATCCCCCCTCCCCATATCCCGCATATCCCCCCTCCCCATATCCCCCCTTCCCATATCCCCCATATCCCCCCTCCCCATATCTCCCCTCCCCATGTCCCCCATATCCCCCTCCCCATATCCCCTCTACCCCATATGCCCCCTCACCCATATCCCCCCTCCCCATATCCCCCATATCCCCCCTCCCCATATCCCCCCTCCCCCATATCCCCAAGTGAATCCAGCCCTAACCTTAACCTCTGCAATACACGCGCAACCGATGTTGTGCATTCATATACCTGTCTAACACTGTTGCCTTTTACCCCTGCCACCACCCCCCACAGGAGAAGCGCGCACTCAACACCAGGGAGCATGTGAGCACTGGAGGAGACCCAGCTGATGAGAGGCCACTGACCGAACATGAGGAAAGGGCCCTGGAACTGGCTGGCGGACCTGAGGACTGGGATGTTGCTGATGCAGAGGTCGGGGGCCCACCAGCAAGTAAGCCACAGACAGCCCGTCCCCATATCCCCCCGCCCCCATATACCCCCTCCCCCATATCCCCCCTCCCCCATATCACCTGATCACTGCCTGCGTGTCTAACCATGCATGCTTCATTGTGTATCGCAGGAGCAAACATCGAGGCACCCATCCCCGCAGATGCAGACCGCCCGCATGATGCCCCTCGGGGACCACGGGAGACGGAGAGACCCGGACCCTCTGGCATGCGATGCCCGCACGATGCCCCTCAGAGACCACGGGAGACGGAGAGACCCGGACCCTCTGGCATGCGACGCCCGCACGATGCCCCTCGGAGACCACGGGGGACGGAGAGACCCGGACCCTCTGGCATGCGACGCCCGCACGATGCCCCTCGGAGATCACGGGAGATGGAGAGACCTGGAGCAACAGGGAGACGGCGCCCCCGTCTCATGCGGGTGCGGCGACGCAGGCGTGTGCCACCCAACAATGAGAGGGGCAGCCACCGACTCCCGTCACAGTCGAGCCACGAAACCACAACCCAGGACACCCCTACCCAGGACACCACTACCCAGGAAACTGAAATACAGGACAGTGACACTGATTGGATGGGCGGAGGCAAACCGCCACTCCAAAGTGCCATGGACTCAGAGTCGGACGATGCGCACGACACAACGCCACTGCTGTCACCAACACCCTCCACCATCGCAGAGACGCTCACCTCGGTTGGGCACTTTAGTGATGAGGCGTCTGGTACACTCACTAGTGCGCACAACACAGCTGTCCCGGTACAGCAGGTGGAGGTAGGAACAGCAGAGGAGCCGGGCGGTCGGAGGGCAGCCCAGCCCAAGCGAACATCTGCCGCCCAGATGGATCCCGGGTTCCTGGAGTTACCACACCCACCCATAGGTCCGATGCAACCACCAAACCTGGGACGAGCGAAGACGGTGACGGCCAGCTTGCGGCGGCTGCAGTCGCAGGTGGAGGAGTCCACCAGCGTCCAGGAGCTGGCAGTGGTGCCGGTCATGCGTGCCACCCAGACCGACACCGCACGGGTGGCGTCCGCGGTGGAGGCAATGGGTGCGACGGTGTCAGACATGGGGAGCGGTTTCCGAGGCCTGGGGCTTTCCGTGCAGGCGGCGTCTGTGGCCCAGGACATGGCTTCCCTCTCACAGGAGGCCATGAGCCAGCGCCAGCGGCAGTTGGCAGAGGGGCTCAACTCCGTGGCACAGTCTCTGCAGGCCATGGCCCAGTCTCAGCAGGCCATGGCCCAGTCTCAGCAGTCCATAGCCCAGTCTCTTCAGGCCATGGCCCAGCCTCTGCAGGCCATGGCCCAGTCTCAGCAGGCCATGGCCCAGTCTCAGCAGGCCATCGCTGAGGGCATCGGCGCCATTGCCCATGTGAGAGCCGGCGTCGCACAGTCGCAGACAGGGTTTGCCAACCCCCTAAGCTCCATGGCTGCAAACCTGCAGACCCCTGTCGATACCAGCACGGGCCTCCAGGACTGGCAGCGCCAGATGTCGGGGGGGTGTTGGATGGCCAGTCCGTTCGCATCCCCCACCCATGTAGAGGCCTGGGGGCCATCGGGCACCCCGAGGGAGGAGGAGGTGCTGGAGCCCGTTCCGGGTCCCATTGTAGCGGAGGTCCCGGAACACCTCAACACCTCGGGCTCCCCCACTTCCGTCCCAGGTGCATCGGGTGGGCAATGGGCAGGACAGGCTGGCAGCTTGCCATCCCAGTCGCCCGGGCCGCAGCCTGGCCCATCTAGGCCAGGATGCCCCAGGAAACAGCCACCAAAGGGATCCCGTGTCAGAGGGCAGGAATCGCAGGAGTCCACCTCCAGTTCTGCTGTACCGTCTGGGGAACCACCTAGGCGTAGTCAAAGGGCCCGTGAGGCCAAACAATTAGACACTGACTAAGTTGGCACAGGTGCAGGGCACAGATGAGTTTTAGGGGCTAGGGCACGTGCATGAACTCCTTTCGTTATTAAAGTCAATGTTGCACCTACAGAAGCTGCCTTTGTGCTCTGTCCAAGGCGTGCGGGGGTGTCATGTACGTTGGGCGCGAGTGTGTGTGTGAGGGGTGGTTTTACCTCAGCCCCAGATGAGTCTGCCCCCTTCCCCCTGGGCCGCCATCAACATCCCCCCCGGGCAGAGGACCGGACCGTGCGCTGCAGTGTCACAGCCGCATGCAGGGATGGTCCGGGTGGATGGTGGTACTGTTGCCATGGGTCAGACATCGTCCAACGATGTGGAGCCAGGAGCTCATCACAGAGCGAGTTGTCATCATCCTCCATGGCCTGCAATAGACACGCGTCCA
Organism: Scyliorhinus torazame; assembly: GCF_047496885.1. NCBI lineage: Eukaryota > Metazoa > Chordata > Chondrichthyes > Carcharhiniformes > Scyliorhinidae > Scyliorhinus > Scyliorhinus torazame. The sequence continues at coordinate 68,753,824 of NC_092714.1, read as the reverse complement.
CCCGCAACTGTGTGAGCCCGGCCGTTGTGCCGCAGGATCGGCAATGGGGGGGTGGTGTGCATGCGGGTGGGGTTGGGGAGGGGGGTGAGGGTGCTGGGTGGGTGGATGGGTGGGAGGTGTGGGTGGGCGGGTGTTGCCGTGGTGTGCGGTCTGTGGCCATACTACCCGATTCCCACGCCCATCTAGTCAGTGAAGCGGGCGTCTATCAGCCTGTCCCATGCCCGCTGGCCCAGCCGGTAACAGTGGACAGCCACTCTGGCACGCTCCTCCTCCTCATCCAGGGCAACATGGACATTAGCGGCTGCCACCACGGCGGCCAACATCGCTGGCTGACCGGAAAACATGACGGCCTGTGGGTGGGGGTGGGGGGGGGATGTTTTAATCAGCATGTTTTAATTTTTTATCATTTAAATAATAATCCCTTTTGCCGTTGTTCTTACCAAAATGGATAACCTCACATTTGTCAACATTGTATTCCATCTGCCAGACCCTAGCCCATTCACTTAACCTGTCCAAATCCCTCTGCAGACTTCCAGTATCCTCTGCACTTTTTGCTTTACCACTTATCTTAGTGTCGTCTGCAAACTTGGACACATTGCCCTTGGTCCCCAACTCCAAATCATCTCTGTAAATTGTGAACAGTTGTGGGCCCAACACTGATCCCTGAGGGACACCACTAGCTACTGATTGCCAACCAGAGAAACACCCATTAATCCCCACTCTTTGCTTTCTATTAATTAACCAATCCTCTATCCATGCTCCTACTTTCCCCTTAATGCCATGCATCTTTATCTTATGCAACAACCTTTTGTGTGGCACCTTGTCAAAGGCTTTCTGGAAATCCAGATATACCACATCCATTGGCTCCCCGTTATCTACTGCACTGTTAATGTCCTCAAAAAATTCCACTAAATTAGTTAGGCACGACCTGCCCTTTATGAACCCATGCTGCGTCTGTCCAATGGGACAATTTCCATCCAGATGCCTCGCTATTTCTTCCTTGATGATAGATTCCAGCATCTTCCCCACGACCGAAGTTAAGCTCACTGGCCTATAATTACCCACTTTCTGCCTACCTCCTTTTTTAAACAGTGGTGTCACGTTTGCTAATTTCCAATCCGCCGGGACCACCCCAGAGTCTAGTGAATTTTGGTAAATTATCACTAGTGCATTTGCAATTTCCCTAGCCATCTCTTTTAGCACTCAGGGATGCAGACGTGGCCACCGGCAGCCGTGCAGCACCGTGAAGCGGGGATGGTGAGAGCTTGGCACGGCGGTTAGCGCTGTGATCAGAGATGCAACACCAAGTGAGAATCTACATACAGTCCCTCAGTCCATCACTACCCCCACCCCAACCCCCTCACACTCCACCCCCTCACACTGCCCACTCCACCCCCTCACACTGCCCCCTCCACCCCTTCACACTGCACCCCCTCACACTGCCCCCTCCACCCCCTCACACTGCCCACTCCACCCCCTCACACTGCCCCCTCCACCCCCTCACACTGCACCCCTCCACCCCCTCACACTGCACCCCCTCACACTGCACCCCCTCACACTGCCCACTCCACCCCCTCACACTGCCCCCTCCACCCCCTCACACTGCACCCCTCCACCCCCTCACACTGCACCCCCTCACACTGCACCCCCTCACACTGCCCCCTCCAACCCCTCACACTGCCCCCTTCACCCCTTCACACTGCACCCCCTCACACTGCACCCCTCCACCCCCTCACACTGCACCATCCACCCCCTCACATTCCCCCTCCACTCCCTCACACTGCACCCCCTCACACTGCCCCCTCCACCCCCTCACACTGCCCCCTCCACCCCCTCACACTGCCCCCTCCACCCCCTCACACTGCACCTTCCACCCCCTCACACTGCCCCCTCCACCCCCTCACACAGCCCCCTCCACCCCGTCACACTGCACCCCCTCACACTACCCCTCCACCCCCTCACACTGCACCCCCTCACACTGCACCCACTCACACTGCCCCCTCCACCCCCTCACACTGCCCCCTCACATGCCCCCTCCACCCCCTCACACTCCACCCCCTCACACTCCACCCCCTCACACTGCCCCCTCCACCCCCTCACACTTCCCCCTCAACTCCCTCACACTGCCCCCTCACACTGCCTCCTCCACCCCCTCACACTGCACCCCCTCACACTCCACCCCCTCACACTGCCCCCTCCACCCCCTCACACTGCCCCCTCTCACTGCCCCCTCCACCCCCTCACACTACACCCCCTCACACTGCCCCCTCACACTGCCCCCTCCACCCCCTCACACTGCCCCCTCTCACTGCCCCCTCCACCCCCTCACACTACACCCCCTCACACTCCACCCCCTCATACTGCCCCCTCTATCCCTCACACTGTCCCTTCCAACCCCTCACACACGACTCCACGTGTCTAACGATACGTGCCTTATTGTTTCTCCAGGGCCAGGAGCTGATCGTCGTGGAACTTCTCAGTCACGCCACCACCGTCCAGCTCCAACCTCTTCTGCCCACAGGGACGCATGGCACAGAGCGGTAGGAATATGGGCAGGAGGGCCCTCTTCTGAGGCCGGGCCTCTGGAGGGGGACGCACAGAGGACAGACAGAGATGTCAGGGTGGACAGTCAGGACACAGATGGCAGTGAGACTGACGAGGAAGGGCTGCAAGCCAGGACAGTGACGGCGACAGGACAGCCACTCAGGACAGTGACGCACAGAGGACGCCGCGACAGACGATGGACATCAAGGGCACGGCACCTAACATGGGCCAGGAGACCCCAGACCTGAAGACAGATGAGGACCTCGCGTATGCGGCACTGCTGTCACCCACCACGTCAACCATCACAGATGCACTCACCTCGGTTGGGCACGTAAGTGATGAGGCTTCTGGGTCACTGACGGTGCGCACCACACATTCGTACCGGTACAGCAGGTGGAGGTAGGAGCAGCCGAGGGGCTGAACGGTCAGAGGGCAGCCCAGGTCCAGCACCCAGCTGCCGCCCAGACCGTTCCCGGGTTCCTGGACTTACCAGACCCACCCACAGACCCGATGCCTTTGGAACCCCAGGGACTAGACAACGGGATGACGGCTGTGTTCCAGCAACTGCAGATACAGCTGGAGGAGTCCATCTGCGTCCACAAGCAGGGAGTGGTGCCGGTCATGGCTGCCACCCAGGCCGACACCGCACAGATGGCGTCCGCGGTGGAGGCAATGGTGGCAACAGTTTCGGCCATTGGTCAGGTTCTTCAAGGCGTGGGGCTTCATGTGCACGCGTCATCCGTGGCACAGGACAGGGCTGCCCTCTCACAGGCAGCCATGTCCCAGAGCCAGCTGGACATTGCCGCCGCGCTCCGGGGTCTGGCTGAGTCTCAGCAGGCCATGGCCCAGTCTCAGCAGGCCATGGCCCAGTCTCAGCAGGCCATGGCCCAGTCTCAGCAGGCCATGGCCCAGTCTCAGCAGGCCATGGCCCAGTCTCAGCAGGCCATGGCCCAGTCTCAGCAGGCCATGGCCCAGTCTCAGCAGGCCATGGCCCAGTCTCAGCAGGCCATCGCTGATAGCATCGGCGGCCTTGCCCACGTGATGGATGGTGTCGCACAATCCCAGCGGGAGCTAGTTGCGTCCCTGACAGGGATGTCGCACTCCCTGAGCTCCATCGCTGGGAACGTTCAGACCCTGGTCGATTCCACAGCGGGCCGCCAGGACTGGCAGCGCCAGGTGTTGGTGGTGCCACGGCGCCTGTCTCCACCATCCCATAGTGAGGCCCGGGGGCCACCGGGCTCCCCGAGGGAGGAGGAGGTTCTGGTGCCTGTCCCGGTTACTCTAGCAAGGGAGGTACCGGAACACTCGGACTCCCCACGTTCTGTCCCTGGTGCATCTGGTGGGTTATTTGTTATGTTCTCGGTGTAACATAAGCGGCTTCCTTGTGGTGCACTTGACAAAGGAAGGTTCAGACGTGGAGATAACTTCAACACGTTTATTAAACTATTTACACTTCTATTACTCGGGTTCGACACTACTGCTAATCCTACTATAGCTACCCAGGCTGACTAACCAGTTGCTGCAATCCACGTGGTGGGTGTAATATTGAATCAACCCTGTGTCTGTACTCACTGACTGTCTCCACTGGAAAGAGGCAGATCATGTGTGTGGTGTCCTTTATATATGGGTTGGTGTAATGCCCCCCTGTGGTCGTGTCACCTCCGTGTGTATCGTGAATGTCTATTGGTCATGTCCTATCTACCTGATCTATTGGTTGAGTGTGTGTGTGTGATGTCTTTGGTGCTCCCTCTAGTGTCTAGCTAGCCTACATGTATTTACATTGATGCACATCACCACAGTGGGCAGCGGGCAGAGCAGGCTGGCACCACCCCTTCCAGCACGCCCGCCGAGCAGCCTGGCCCATCCAAGCCGGGCCGCCCCAGGAAACGCGCTGACGGGGAGCCACGTCGAAGGGCAGGAGTCTCAGCAGTCTGCCTCCACTCCTGCTGTACCATCTGAGGAAACACCAATACGTAGTGGTAGGGCCCGTAAGGCCAAGATGTTAGACACATAGTAAGTTGGCATGGGTTCAGGGCAAGGCTTAGTTATAGGGGCTAGGGCATTTATCTTTGAATGTCACGATTAAAGTCACTGTTGCACCAAACCTCGATGCGCCTGTGCTATGTCCGGTGCCTGAGGCGGTCGTGAGGGGGACCGAGTGACGCTGGGGTTCGAAGTTCAGTACAACGGTGAGGCCTGGTGTGCACCCCCCACCCCCCAAACACCCCGTCGTCCTCAGCACACTGACGACTGCTGCCCCACATGGACATGTGATGGGGTGTCCGTGACGCATACAGGGACCACCGAGGTGGAGGGTTCAGATAGGGCCATGAGTCAGACATGGTGTAGCGATCCGGAGCTCACAGCTCATCGTGGAGCGGGTTGTCACCATTCAACATGGCACTGATCACACCCGCTGACAGAAACAACTGTGTAACAAAATTCATGATGTGCCGCAGGTGTAAGTTGCTGCGAAAGTGGTGCTGTGGGCGGTAGGGTTGTGCGATGGTACGGGAGGTGGGAGGTGCTGGGTGGTCCCTTGGTGTGCCATCAGCGGTGCAAGTGCCCTGCACAATGATGCCCTATCTCTTGTGTGAGACGTGCGGCGATCAACGCCTCACGTGCTCGCTGTCCCAGCCGGTGTTGTCGTGCAGCTTCCCGGCCATATCCCGGTCGTGTCTGTGTCCCCCCCCCATCCTCCCCCTCCTTCTCCTCATGTTCAGAGGCGCACCCTCATCGGGCTCACCCATCCTCCTCCATGACATCACCCCTCTGTTGGGCGATGTTGTGCAATACGCAGCAGGCCACAAATATTCTGCCGACCCTGTCGGGGTGGTACTGCGGAGCGCCTCCAGAGCGGTCCAGGCACCTGAATCTCATCTTGAGGAGGTTGAAGCACCTCTCCACAACACCCCTGGTTGCAGCATGGGCCTCACTATAACGGATCTCCGCGTTGGTCTGTGGCCTCCATATAGGCGTCATCAGCCGCGACTGCAACGGGTAACCCCTGTCGACCAGCAACCAGCCCCTCATCCAGCAGGGGGGGCTCTCGAAGATAGCAGGGATGAATGATTGAGCCAGTATGAACGCGTCATGTAAGCTGCCTGGGTATTGGGCGCACACGTGCATTATCCTCATTCGATGGCCGCGGACCACCTGGATGTTCATGGGATAGTTCCCCTTCCTGTTCAGGAAAACGTCCCTGTTCTCCGAGGGTGGACGGATGTTGACGTGCACCCCATCAATGGCGCCCTGGACCATCGGGATCCCGGCCACTGAGGCAGCCTGGTGTGCGCGGCCCTCTGGAAAATTAATGTACCTTTCAGCGACGGCATAGAGGCTGTCGGTACAGCCTGGATGCACCGGTGCACCGATGCCTGAGAGATTCCAGAGAGGTCCCCGCTTGGCGCCTGGAAGGACCCCGTGGCAAAAAAATTGAGGGTAACCATGACCTTCACGCTCACCCAGATGGCATGTCCTCCCACCATTCCATGTGGTGCCAGGTGTGCCATTAGGTGGCATATATGTGCCACCCTCTCCCAACTCAATCTGAGTCTGCTCCTGCATGCCGCTTCCAGAAGGTCCTCGAACGAAATGCGGTCCCGGTACACACCAGGCCGCATGGGGCGCCTCCGTCGCCTTGGCCCGACCACCTGCTCGTGCTCCTACCCCAGCGCCCCATCAGGATCTGATTCGTCGATCTCTGCCTGCCTGACGACGTGGAGGTCATTGTCACCCTCCGCCTCCTCTTGGACCTGTCGGGCGTGGAGGCCTGCAGCATGAGGGCCTGCCACGGGCCCCTGTGCAGCCAGTCCCTCTGCTGCAGCCGCCTCTGCAGCAGCTTCTCTGAGCCGCCTGTGTCGGGGGCGCCGAATGGCAACCTACAGGGCAGCCGCTGCCGCAACGGCGGCAGACATTGATGGCTGTTGCGCAAACATTACGAACTAAACGGGGGGGTTGGGAGGGAGAGACAACATTTTTAACGAGGGTGTTTGGACACGTCGGCTCGTTCCACTTCATACATGCATCGCCCTTACACCTGTCCACAGTTTCCGTCTCCCGTCCAGTTCACCCCGTCCCTCCTCATTGCAGCGCAAGCAGATTCAGCCCATCACCATGATCTTCACTTGGAAGCATGTCTTCACAACCGTCCTGGCAGTCCAGCTGGCGTGTCGCTTCCACGGGTACCCTTGGAGGCCCCCCCCCCGCGACAGAATGGTGGCATCATTTGCCCCGAACCCTCCTCCTTCCTTCAACACCTTCCACTACCCCCTCCTCCTTTGCCCTCTCCTTCCCCCATCCCCTCTTCCTTTGCCCTCTCCATCCCTGATATACCATCAATGACCATGAGGCGAATGGTGAACTATTGTGGCTTTATTGTGCTAGATGTAAAGCCTCTTGTAGCTGGACCCAAGAATGGGGGCAGTGCAGGAGAGCATACACTTTTATACAGAGCCTCTGGGTGGAGCCAGCAGGCTGGGACTTACTGTAATAACTGTAGTACAATGGTAGTGTATCATAATACATGTAATGTATGTTCAGTGGTTTACCACATTCACCCCCTGTTTAAAAAAAAGAGTCCAGCGGGGGTGAAGCGAAGTTACAGGTCGAGTCTGTCGGGGACTTTGATCTTCCGCCTCGATCGCCTTAGCCCCGGCTGTGGTGTGGGCACCGATGTGAGTACCTGTGACTCCGGGAGCATGTTGTCCTCTCCTTCTTCATCCAGTAGATGAGCTGGTGGGGGGACGGGCGCCGCCGGGGCAGGGGTGGCGGTGAAAGTTGCTGGTGGGGGGGAAGGGGCTGTTAAGCACAGGGCTAAATCGCTGGCTTTGAAAGCAGACCAAGGCAGGCCAGCAACACGGTTCGATTCCCGTAACAGCCTCCCCGAACAGGCGCTGGAATGTGGCGACTAGGGGCTTTTCATTTGAAGCCTACTTGTGACAATAAGCGATTTTCATTTTCATTTCATTTCAAATGGCACAGAGCCGGGAATGGCGGTGGTCGTCAGCTGAGGAGGGGGAGACGGTACCAGATCGGGGGCGGTGCTGATGGTGAATGGGGAACCAGCGGGTGCCAGGACCCAGAGGGAGACAGTGTCCTGCCGTCCGTCATGGTGTGCCACGTAGGCGAACTGGGGTTCGCATGGAGGAGGAGGACTTTTTCGATGAGGGGGTCTGACTTATGGGTCCTCGCATGCTTCCGAAAGAGGACGGGCCCAGGAACTGTCAGCCAGGTCGGGAGCAAGGCCCCGGAGGTGGACTTCCTGGGAAAAGCAAACACACGTTCATGAGAGGTCTCATTGGTAGCAGTGCACAGGAGTGACCGGATGGAGTGGAGCGCATCGGGGAGGAACTCCTGCCAGCGGGAGACTGGTTGCGGGCCTTGATAAAGTGGAAGAACCAGGTGAGCCCTGGGTGACAGGTCATTGTGGAGGCCCCGAAGTCGTTCTACTTGTGCGCTGGCACATGTACCACGGGACAGGGCATCTGGGGGCTCATTAAGCTTCCCAGGACGATACAAGGGGCAAAATTCTCCCCTAACGGCGCGATGTCCACCGACTGGCGCCCAAATCGGCGCCAATCAGACGGGCATCGCGCCGCCCCAAAGGTGCGGAATGCTCCACATCTTTGGCGGCCTAACCCCTCAATGTCGGGGCTAGGCCGGCGCCGGAGGGATTTCCGCCCTGCCAGCTGGAGGAAATGGCGTTTGTTGCCCCGCCAGCTGGCGCGGAAATGCGGCGCATGCGCGGGAGCATCAGCGGCCGCTGAAAGTTTCCCGCGCATGCGCAGTGGGGAGAGTCTCTTCCGCCTCCGCCATGGTGGAGGCCGTGGCGGAGGCGGAAGGGAAAGAGTGCCCCCACGGCACAGGCCCGCCCGCGGATCGGTGGGCCCCGATCGCGGGCCAGGCCACCGTGGGGGCACCCCCCGGGGTCAGATCGCCCCGCGTCCCCCCCAGGACCCCGGAGCCCACCCACGCCACCTGGTCCCGCCGGTAAATACCAGGTTTCATTTACGCCGGCGGGACAGGCAATTTCTGGGCGGGACTTCGGCCCATCCGGGCCGGAGAATTGAGCGCGGGGTCCCGCCAACCGGCGCGGCCCGATTCCCGCACCCGCCCAGAGTGGCACACCATGACGGACGGCAGGACACTGTCTCCCTCTGGGTCCTGGCACCCGCTGGTTCCCCATTCACCGGTACCGGAGACTTCGGCGGGGGCGGGATTCACGGCGGCCAACGGCCATTCTCCGACCCCCCGCCGGCGCCCAAGATCTCATAGTTATAGGTGGAGAGTTCAATCCTCCACCCCAAGATCTTGTCGTTTTTAATATTGCCCTGCTGTCTGTTACTAAACATGAAGGCAACCGACCGTTGGTCAGTGAGGAGAGTGAATTGCCTGCCGGCCAGGTAATGCCTCCAATGTCGCACAGCTTCCACAATGGCTTGGGTCTCCTTTTCGACAGAGGAGTGCCGAATTTCGGAGGCATGGAGGGTGCGGGAGAAGAAAGCCACGGGTCTGCCCGCCTGGTTGAGGGTGGCGGCCAGAGCCACGTCAGTTGCGTCGCTCTCCACCTGAAATGGGAGAGACTCGTCGAATGCGTGCATCGTGGCTTTGGCAATGACCGCCTTGATGAGGTTAAAGGCCCGGCGGGCCTCAGCCGTCAAGAGGAAAATGCTGGACTTGATGAGTGGGCGGGCCTTGTCCGCATAATTAGGGACCCACTGGGCGTAATATGAGAAGAATGCCAGGCATCGCTTCAGGACCTTAGGACAGTGAGGGAGGGGGAGTTCCAGGAGGGGGCACATGCGGTCGGGGTCGGGCCCTAGGACTCCATTTTCCACAACGTAGCCAAGGATGGCCAGGCGGGTGGTGCGGAAGACGCATTTCTCCTTTTTATAGGTAAGGTTAAGGAGTTTAGCGGTGTGGAGGAATTTCTGGAGATTTGCGTTGTGGTCCCGCTGGTCGTGGCCGCAGATGGTGATGTTATCCAGATACTGGAATGTGGTCCGCAGCCCGTACTGGTCAACCATTCGGTCCATCTCTCGCTGGAAGACCGAGACCCCATTGGTGACGCCGAAGGGAACCCTAAGGAAATGATAGAGGCGGCCATCTGCTTCGAATGCAGTGTATTGGCGGTCCTCCGGGCGGATGGGGAGCTGGTGGTACGCGGATTTCAAGTCAACGGTAGAGAAGACTCAATACTGCGCAATCTGATTGACTACGTCAGATATGCGGGGAAGGGGGTACGCATCGAGCTGCGTGTACCGGTTGATGGTCTGGCTGTAGTCGATGACCATCCGGTGATTCTCCCCAGTTTTAACGACCACCGCTTGAGCTCTCCAGGAGCTGTTACTGGCCTCAATGACCCCTCCCACAGACGTCGTTGGACCTCCGACCTGATAAAGGTCCTGTCCTGGGCACTGTACCATCTGCTCCTCGTGGCGACGGGCTTACAGTCCGGTGTGAGATTCACGAAGAGCGAGGGTGGATCGACCTTAAGGGTCGTGAGGTCACAGACGGTGAGGGGGGCAGGGGTCCGCTGAACTTTAGGGTGAAGCTCTGGAGGTGGCACTGGAAATCAAGACCCAGTAACCGGGCAGCGCAGATGTGGCGGAGGACGTAGAGTCTGAAGTTACTGTACTCTATGCCCTGTACCAAGAGGGTCGCGACGCAGTGCCCCTGGATCTGTACGGAATGGGATCCGGAGGCCAGGGAGATTTTCTGGGTCACGAGGAGAACCGGGAGGGAGCAGCGCCTTACTGTCGCTGGGTGTATGAAACTCTCCGTGCTCCCAGAATCGAAGAGGCAGGTCGTCTCGTGCCCGTTGATCCGTACGGTCGTAGTAGCGGTCGCGAGGTTGCGGGGCCGAGACTAGTCGAGAGTGATGGAGGCGAGCTGCGGAAGGTGGTGGGCGGGCTGGTCGGCGGTGGCGGAGGTATCGACGGTCCACGTACGGCCAGGCGAGCAGGGGTCCTGGGGTGCGTTCCACGATGGCGCCGAAGATGGCGGCGCCCACAGGGCGCACTGTGTGGGCGACATCCAAGATGGCGGCACCCACGGGCCGCATGTGGCGGGCGGCAGCGAAGATGGCGGCGCCCCTGGATCGCACATGGGGGATGTTGCGGTAGCGATGTTGGGCCTAGAAATGGCAGCGACCGATCGGGCCAGGCAAACGGTGACCAAGTGGCCCTTCTTGCCACGCCCGTTGCAGGTCACGCTCCATGATGGGCAGCGTTGTCTGGGGTGTTTGTTCTGGCCACAAAAGTAGCATTTGGGGCCTACGGAGTTAGCTGGCTGCCGCGCGGCACAGGCCTGCGGTGCTCCCGGGTCGGATGATGGCGGGGCCCATGACGCCCACGAGGGTGCCGCGCGGTCAGGGATGTAGGGCTCCAGGTTGCGGGAGGCCACTTCTAAGGAGTTTGCGAGCTGTACAGTCTCTGTGAGGCCGAGTGTACCCCCTTCTAATAAGCGCTGGCGGATGTAGTTGGACTTAATGCCCGTGACAGTTTCTGCCAAGTAGCCGCAAGGCACGCAGGAAATCGTCCTGAGACCCCCTGGGGAGTTGCCGTCTCGTGGCCAGGAGGTGCCTGGTGAACACCTGGTTTACAATCCTGATATACTGTCCTTTCAGTAGGTCTATCGCCTCCGTGTAGGTGGGAGTGTCCCGAATGAGGAGGAAGGCTTGTGGGCTCACCTGTGCGTAGAGTAGTTGGAGTTTCTGTGGGTCTGAGATGACTTTGGTGGATGCTTCGAGATATCCTTCAAAGCAGGCTAGCCAGTGCTCGAAAGTCGCTGTGGCGTTGGCTGAGTGTGGGTTCAGTACTGGCGATCTGGCTTGAGTAAGACGTTCATCTTCAAAATTCCAACACAGTAAATTGATGTACCATCAATGACCACGAAGCGAATGGTGAACTATTGTGGCTTTATTGTGCAAGATGTAAAGCCTCCGGTAGCTGGACCCAAGAATGGGGGCAGTGCAGGAGAGCGTATACTTTTATACAGAGCCTGCTGGGTGGAGCCAGCAGGCTGGGATTTACCGTAATAACTGTAGTACAATGGCAGTGTACCATAATACATGTAATTTATGTTCAGTGGTTTACCACATTCCCCCACCCCCTCCTCCTTTGCCCTCTCCTTCCACCCCCCCCCGACAGAACGGTGGCATCATTTACCCCACCCCATCCTCCTTCCCCCACCCCTCCTCCTTTGCCCTCTCCTTACCCCACCCCCTCCTCCTTCTCCTTCCCTCACCCCTCCTCCTTTGCCCTCCCCTTCCCCCCCCCACCCCCTGACAGAATGGTGGCATCATTTGCCCCAAACCCTCCTCCTTCCTCCAACTCCTTCCCCTCCTCCTTTGCCCTCTCCTTACCCCATCCTCTCCTCCTTTGCCGTCTCCTTACCCCATCCTCTCCTCCTTTGCCGTCTCCTTCCACCACCCCCTCCTCCTTTGCCCTCTCCTCCTTTGCCCTCTCCTTCATCAGAGACCACTCTGGCTCCCCCCCCCCCCCCCCCCCCCGGGATTCATGGCATCAACATCAGAGACCACTCTGGCTCCTCCCCAAAACCCTCCTGCTTCCTCCTACTCCTTCCCGCATCCCCTCCTCCTTTGCCCTCTCCTTACCCCACCCCCTCCTCCTTTGCCCTCTCCTTACCCCACCCCCTCCTCCTTTGCCCTCTTCTTACCCCACCACCTCCTCCTTTGGCCTCTTCCCCCCCCCCCAAGGGAATCGCGGTAACCACATCAGAGACCACTCTGGCTCCCCCCCCCCCCCCCCCCGGGGAATCACGGCATCCACATCTGGGAACTCTCGACGCCCCAACCCCCCACCCGCCATCACGGCAGCACGGTAGCCGTGTGGATAGCACAATTGCTTCACAGCTCCAGGGTCCCAGGTTCGATTCCGGCTTGGGTCACTGTCTGTGCGGAGTCTGCACATCCTCCCCGTGTGTGCGTGGGTTTCCTCCGGGTGCTCCGGTTTCCTCCCACCGTCCAAAAGATGTGCAGGTTAGGTGGATTGGCCATGATAAATTGCCCTTAGTGTCCAAAATTGCCCTTAGTGTTGGGTGGGGTTACTGGGTTATGGGGATAGGGTGGAGGTGTTGACCTTGGGTAGGGTGCTCTTTCCAAGAGCCAGTGCCGACTCGATGGGCCGAATGGCCTCCTTCTGCACTGTAAATTCTATGATCTATGATCTATGATCACCGGCTGTGGACGCAACTTCCTTCTGCTTGGGTGAGGGCCGCCACTCACCTCCCTCCTCCATCGTCAGCCAGCACGACTGTCTGACGACCTTAATTACCAGGCATGAATGGCGACGGCGTGACCTTAAGTCACGCCGTCGGGACTTCGGCCCATCCGGGCCACAGAATAGCGGGGGGGCAAGGTGAATCGCCGTTATTACTACCTTGGGCGATTCTCCGGCAGGCGCGGTGCTGACCGCGATGAAGCCGTTCTCGCCAGTTGGGAGAATGGCGGAATGGCATCGGACCGGCGTCGCGCGTAAAATTGGCGTGAACGGTGATTCTCCCAAACGGTGCAGCATGGGAGAATCGCACCCTCTGTCTCTGACAGCAGGAAAAAGCACATTGTACGCATGAAGGTTCCAGTTCAGAGACTATTCAGTGGCACCAAACATATGAATGTATGAATGAAAAAGCTCATCATAGACAAATTCCTTAAAGCGGCTGACTGTTGCTTGACAATTCCAAAAATCCCCAAACAGTTGTGAGATCAACTCCATCCACGTGCGCCCTCGCACAAGCCTACCTCTCCCTTTCGCCCAGGTCTTCACTGACTCTTTTTCCTTTGCAATCACTGCTGCTTTTCCTCATTCTTCTAACTTTTCTCTTCTATCTCCTCAGGAATCCCTACCTCCTGCACTCTCCCCATGTCTGCGTGGATCTCACCCCCACAACCCAAAAAGATCTGAATTGGCCATGCTAAATTGCCTCTTAATTGGAAAAAAAAGATTTGGATAATTTATTTTTAAAAAAGAATCCCTACCTCCTGCTGATTCATCATTCAAATAATTGCAAAGGAAGTTGAATACAAAAGTAGGGAGAATCTGCTTCAGTTGTACAGGGTGAGATCACAGGCGAAATTCTCCGGAAACGGCGCGATGTCTGCCGACTGGCGCCCAAAACGGCACAAATCAGACAGGCATCGCACCACCCCAAAGGTGCAGAATGCTCGGCATCTTTGGGGGCCGAGCCCCAACCTTGAGGGGCTAGGTCGGCGCCGGATGAATTTCCGCCCCGCCAGCTGGCGGAAAAGGCCTTTGGTGCCCCGCCAGCTGGCGCGGAAATGACATCTCCGGGTGGCGCATGCGCGGGAGCGTCAGTGGCCGCTGACAGCTTCCCACGCATGCGCAGTGGAGGGAGTCTCTTCTGCCTCCGCCATGGTGGAGACCGTGGCGGAGGTGGAAGGGAAAGAGTGCCCCCACGGCACAGGCCCGCCCGCGGATCGGTGGGCCCCGATCGCGGGCCCGGCCACCGTGGGGGCACCCACCGGGGCTAGATTGCCCCACGCCCCCCCCAGGACCCCGGAGCCCGCCCGCGCCGCCTTGTCCCGCCGGTAAGGTAGGTGGTTTAATTTACGCCGGCGGGACAGGCATTTTAGCAGCGGGACCAGACCAATAACTGGAACGGGCAGGTTGTCCTATGCGGAAAGGTTGGACAGGCTGGGTTTGTATCTACTGGAGTTTAGATGGGTAAGATTGAAACATTTAAAATCCTGAAGGGTTTTGACAGGGTGGATGTGGAGTGAATCCTTCCCCATGGGAGAATCTAAAACTAGGGGTCACTATTTTTAAAAAAGTGTTGCTCATTTGATATAGATGAGGTAAAATCTTTTCACCCAGAGGGTCATGAATCTTTGGAACTTAGTGGAAGCAGCCTTTGAATAATTTCAAGGCAGAGTTAGATAGATTCTTGGTAAGCAAGGGTGGGAGTGGGATGGGGGTGGGGCGTGATAGGTTATTGGGGTTCGGGAGGATACAGATTTGTGATTACTATCAAATCAGCCATGACCTTATTAAATGGCAGAGCAGGGCTTGAGGGGCTGAATGGCTCCTTGTTCGTATGTTTGCATGTCCAGCCTCAGGCTTGGAGTTTAGCACCTCAATCAGCTTCACCCACGCAACACTGACATCCAGCTCCTTCTCCCACTCATCGATCGATCACAGGATCACACAAGTGCAGGGCCCAGCGCAGGTAAGAGAGATGCACGAGCCCCATTATTTTCAACAGCATAAGAAATTGGCCAGAATCAATCTGTGTGTCATCTCCAGGGAGACAGAAGACCTCCCACACCAAAGGTGAAACTCAATTTTGTCAATTAAAAATAAAATAGCCCGGTATGGCTGCCTTCAGTACATTGTGGTCACAACCCTCAAGCATTTGGCTCAAGTTCGGGTTAGATTCTTCAAGTAAACAGAACTAGAATTTAACAGCAGCAAAAACATCAGTGCAATTTGTCTGACTTTATCAGTCATGCTCAAAACTGAAAAAGACAGTTAGAATTGTGACATGTGGCCCGAAGAGTATTAACTCCGATCCTCATTTAGCACCTGCTTAATAGCCATTGGGGCTGGTTTAGCTCTGTCGGCTAGACAACTGGTTTGTTATGTAGAAAAGGCCAGCAGCGCAGGTTCAATTCCCATACCAGTTAAGGTTACTCAGTGTGGTCACCCTCAGGTTAAGTCACTACCAGCCAGCTCTCCCCCTCAAAGGGGAAAGAAACCTATGGTCATCTGGGACTATGGTTATTTTACCTTACCTTAATAGCAGTTGGAGAAAGACAAAGCTTTTAATCAACAGTCAAATAATTTTGCATTATGTGGTGTATGGTTCTTTTAAAACAATTCATTACCTGATGTGCTCTCTGAGAGGATGGTAAGTAAAACGATGTGAATGGTCACATTCATTTTTGTCCTTTATTTCCTGTGTTACGTTTTGGGAATCTCACAATCTCCAATGGATAGTTGCAGAGAACAAGAACCCCGGGAATCCATTTCCGAACAGTAGACGGAATCGGCATTTACTTATGTATAAAACATGGCTTTTTCAGGGATTCGAGGCATTGGTTGCAGTGTGCCAGAAACAAAACTTCATGTGGTATTAAATTACAAGTGGAATCTTTTGTGTATTATATTCTAGAAAGTGACAGTTGTTGTATTTTTCAGTAACCAGTTAAAGAAAAAAAGCAGGGACGGCACATTGGCTCAGTGGTTAGCACTGCTGCCTCACCGCGCCGAGGACCCGGGTTCAATCCTGACCCCAGGTCACTGTCCGTGTGGAGTTTGTACATTCCCTCCGTGTCTGCGTAGGTCTCACCCCCACAACCCAAAGATGTGCAGGGTAGGTGGATTGGCCACGCTAAATTGCCCCTTAATTGGGAAAAAGTTATTGGGTATTTTAATTTGAAAAAAAGCATTTACTGTACTGTTGCTGGGTATATCTCCGAAAAACCCCTTCCAAATTCCTTCATGGTAACCATGCACAGCTTCTCTGTTTTTACTTTCAACATAACTTCTGAGTCAACATAAGCAATGCAGTGGTTTATCACCAATATTAAGAAGTATATCAAGCATGTAATTGCTTTGTCAGATTGGCATGTTAGCACTTGTTTGTATGCACATGTGTGGTCACACTTTTCTTAATCATAAAGTAACCAAGCCTAATTATGCATTTTTGACTGAGAGCCCTGATATCCATTAGAATGTTGAAACAGCTGCACTCTAAGGAAAACATTGTCAATTTCACAATGTTTATTTGCACAAGGGAAAGAGGTTCCGAGTGCTTACAGTTTCAGCTCTTGGTGCTTTAAATGGTCTAGATGATTTACTTTATTGGCCTGTAGCAAAATCAATTTGATTTTATTCAGAAAGGTTACCTGAAAAAGCCATGCTTTATACAAATTGCCAGTTCCTTCTGCTGTTCGAAAAATGGTTTCCCGGAATTTTTGGTCGCTGCAATTATCCATTAAATCCAGATAGTGTGGGGGTCCCGAACATTGTGATATCAAAACATGACATAGGTGGCAGCCATGGAGTGAGTGGTCGCACATTTGGAAGCTCCTGCTCGAGGCTGTTTTTTGCTCCTTTTCCCCATTTGCTGGGCGGATGTTTTGGTGGAAAAAGGTGTAGAGGTGGTTGAGGAAGGTTAAGCTCCATTGATAATGCTGGTGGATGGATCCATGGACCAGAAGTGGGTTGAGAAGAAGGGAGCAGTTGGAGCAAGAAATTCTTCATGCATCAAAGGTGAAGATGGTGGAGGGTAAAGGGCCAGCCCTGCCTGCCCGTGGTCAATGGAGCAGCTGGTGGACAATTTAAACGAGACGTTCACCTGGCAGAGGAGGGAAGCCCAGGGAGACCTGGCCAAGGCGGTGGAACCACTAAAAGCTGGTATTGATCGGGTGGAACAGAGGCTGGAGTCCCAGGGCCAGGCTATTCGGAAGGTGGAGGAGGTGGTGGGGGAGCACGAGGAGCAGCTTACCTCGCTGGTGGCCGAGATTGGAAAGATGCAGGAGATCCAGAAGCGGCTAAAGGAGAAGGTGGAGGATCTTGAGGCAAAAGTAAAAAATCGTGGGGATGCCCGAAGGCATTGAGGGAGTGGAGGCTGGCTCATATGTAGCCAAGATGTGGGAGAAGCTGATGGAGGAGGGGGCCTTCGACTGACCCCTGGAGGTCAACCGGGCGTATAGGGCGCTGATGAAGAAACCACAGGCGAACGAGCCGCCAAGGGCGATGGTGGTGCCACTCCACTGATTCCTCAACAGGAAGATTTTGCGGTGGGTAAGGCAGACAAGGAGGTGCACCTGGAAAAGCAATGAGCTGCAAGCGTACCAGGATCTGGCAAAGAGGGAGCCGGGTTCAATCGAGTAAAGGGGGTGAAGTTTGGGATGCTGTACCCGACCAGCCTCTTGTGGCTCACAACGGCCAAGAACATTATTTTGGTACACCAAGGGAGGTAGAGTAGTTCTTAAGGAACAATGGACTGGCAGGAGAAGGTGGGCCAGGTGATAGAGACAAACCATACAATTACAAACCGGTGAATATCACATCAGTGGAGAGAATTGATCTCCATTTGGAGGGGCAAGATATGATCATGGATAGCTAGCATGGCTTTGTCAGAGGGAGGCCATGTCTAATAAATTTAATTGAATTTTTCGAGGAGGTGATCAGGTGTATAGATGAAAGTATTGCAGTTGATGTCGTTTATATGGATTTCAACAAAGCCTTTGACAAGGTCTCACATGGGAGATTGATAAAGAAGGTAAAGCTCTCGGGATCCAGGGAACTTGGCAAGTTGGATCCAAAACTGGCTTAGTGGTAGGAGACAGAGGGTGGTGGTGGAAGGCTGTTTGTCTGAGTGGAGGCTGGTGTCCAGTGGCATACTACAGGGATCAGTGCTTGGTGCCTTATTGTTCTGATATATATAAACAATATAGATGAGAATGTGGGGGGAATGATAAGTAAGTTTGTGGACGACACGAACATTGGCAGGGTGGTTAATAGTGAGGAAGAAGGTCTTGAGTTGCAGGAAGTTATAGACGGGTCGGTCAGATGTGCAGATCAGTGGTAGATGGAATTTAACCCTGAAGTGTGAGGTGATGTACTTTGGAACGAGTAACAAGACAAGGGGCGAAGTTCTCCCCCAATGGCGCGATATCCGCCGACTGGCGCCAAACACGGCGCCAATCAGACGGGCATCGCACCGGCCCAAAGGTGCGGAATGCTCCGCATCTTTAGCGGCCTAGCCCCAACATTGAGGGGCTAGGCCGACGCCGGAGGGATTTCCGCCCCGCCAGCTGGCGGAAATGGCGTTTGTTGCCCCGCCAGCTGGTGCGGAAATGCGGCGCATGCGCGGGAGCGTCAGCGGCCGCTGACAGTTTCCCGGCGCATGCGCGGGAGCGTCAGCGGGCGCTGTCAGTTTCCCGCGCATGCACAGTGGGGAGAGTCTCTTCCGCCTCCGCCATGGTGGAGGCCGTAGCGGAGGCGGAAGGGAAAGAGTGCCCCCACGGCACAGGCCCGCCCGCGGATCGGTGGGCCCCGATCGCGGGCCAGGCCACCGTGGTCAGATTGCCCCGCGCCCTCCCCCAGGACCCCGGAGCCCGCCCACGCCGCCTGGTCCCGCCGGTAAATACCAGGTTTGATTTACGCCGGCGGGACAGGCATTTACTGGGTGGGACTTCGGCCCATCCGGGCCGGAGAATCCAGCGGGGGGTCCCGCCGACCGGCGCGGCCCGATTCCCGCCCCTGCCCAATCTCCGGTACCGGAGACTTCGGCGGGGGCGGGGGTGGGATTCACGGCGGCCTATGGCCATTCTCCGACCCGGCGGGGGGTCGGAGAATGACGCCCAAGGACTCTAGGAGGCTCAGAGAAACAGAGGAGTCTTGGGGTGCTTGTTCACAGATCCCTGAAGGCAGCAGGACAGATCAATGGGGTCGTTAAGAAGGCATACGGGACACTTGCCTTTGTCAGTCATGACATATATTATAAGAGAAGGGAGGTTATTTTGGAGCTGTACAAAACTTTGGTGAGGCCACAGCTGGAGTAGTGTGTGCAGTTTTGGTCACCTCATTATAGGAAGGATGTGTTGCCTTGGCGAGGGTGCAGAGGAGAGTCACCAAGATGTTGCCTGGGATGGAGCATTTGAGCTATGGATAGGCTCGGGTTGGATATGAAAAGAGGTTGGATAGGCTGGGGTTGTTTTCTTTGGAGCAGATGGGGGACCTGATTGAGGTGTATAAAATTATGAGAGTTATGGACAGGGTGGACAGGAAGCAGCATTTCCCCTTGGTTGAAGGGTCAATAACGAGGGGGCATAATTTTAAGACGAGGGGCAGGAGGTTTAGAGGGGATTTGAGGTATTTGCTTTTCACCCAGAGGGTGGTGGGAGTCAGGAATGCACTACCTGGGAGGGTAATTGAGGCAGGAAACCCCACAATCTTTAAAACGTACGTGGATGAGCACTTGAAATGTCATAACATTTAAAGCTATGGGACCAGTGCTGTAAAGTGGAGTTATTGTAGATTTAGTGTATTTTGTCAGTGCAGATTCGATAGGCCAAAGGACCTTTTCTGAACTGTATGACTCTATGACTAATCCAAGAAAGTATTTATAAAGTGCTGAATTTTGAATGCATGAGAAGCCATTTTTAGAAATCATCACACTATGTTTATGTAAATAATAAATTCTTCAGCTTTTTATGAGGTAACCTTGAAAGAAAAAACATGTTCACCTGGCTCATGTTGTATAATTACAGCGACTAAATACAGTAAGGGAGTCAAATACAGATAATTCTGAGGAAAATACCAAGAGAGCCCTCCTCTTGTGAGGTATTTTCATTACAGCAGCTCTCTCGACTTACATTCAAGTGAACAATGGTTGATCTTGAATTCTGACCTTAAACAGCTGTGGCCCCCAGAACTGCACTATTTACTGGTTCAGTGCTCCTGGACTGCAGGACTCAGTGGTACAATGAATGTGCACCGAATGATGAATTAGCATCATCATAGCTCCTCAGTCACGTCATTTCTCTCTCCCCACGTCTTAACCATACATAAAGGGGACCATGTACCTTCATGATCTTCCCCCTTCAACTTTCATTGGATAACATACTGCAAGGGAATCTGGGGCTGGATTCTCTGATAATCAGGCTAAGTGTTAACGCTGTCGTAAAGACCGTAGAGTTTTACAACGCTGTCAACGAGCCCCCAGGTCCACCGATTCAACGGCCCAGAAGGTGCCAGCACGGGCACCGCGGGAAGTGCCCAAGGGAGCGGCTGTGGCATCGCCTGAAAACAGATCAGCCCCAACCCACGTCCGTCGCATGGAAGATGGCCGCCCGCCGTGCAGCGCCGAGATTCCAGGAGGGAGAACTGGACAGCGCCATGGACGCCGTGGAGCAGAGGAGGGGGTCCTGTACCCTGCACCCGGCCACAGGACACTAGCCGCCACCGTCCGGCATTCGTGGGTGGAGGTGGGCGATGCCGCCAGGCCGGTTGTCAGGACAGGCGACCAGTGCCGCAGGAACCTGCACTACCTACCCAGGGCAGCCAGGGTGAGCCGCTGGCACCAAACCCTCTACCCGACACGTGTCCCGCCCCCCAACCCCAACAGTGGGACGGTCCCACCCCCGCCTTGGCCCTCATGGCTGCACCCACCCATGCCAGCCGCAGTGGCCTTGTGCCCTGTGCACCAACCGCCGGCAACATGCGTCGGACCATCTAACAATGTTGATGTTTGTGTGTCCCTCCCCCCCCAGGAGAAGTCCGCCCATAACCGCAGGCAATGGGAGAAGACCGGGAGGGGGGAGCACCTGAACTGCGTCCCCTCACCGTGCCCGAGAAGAGGGCACTTGACCTCGCTGGCGGACCTGAGGAGCGGGAGGATGCCGATGCCAAGGTCGGAGGCGTGCCACCAAGTTAGACGCCTGCCTGGCCATGGCTGCTCACAACACATTTATGCCAAGCCCCACCCCCTCACCCTGTTGAATCCCAAATTTCTTTCTCCGTCAGTCTGGCCTCAATAAAAGTCGAGATGGATTTGCAAGTAAAAAGAAGTTATTTTATTCAGCTTGCAAGCTAACTAGTCCACAGTGATACAGATAACATGTTGCTTTCTGCAGCCCCGGGAACTAAGTGAAGGTCCCAGACAAAGAGATCAGTACTCATACATTCAAATGGCATCAAGTTTCACATACTCGACACCCATAGGTCATCCTATGTCCCTCCTGACTTGTTTGATCTATTCTGATTGGCTCACTTCCAATCCCTTTCTCCGGCCCCTATCAATGCAGCATCACTCTCATAGACACACCTCTTCCTGCTTTTTCCATGCGGTCTAAAATCCTTTGTCTCTACTTGCCAGAATCAAAGTGGCTTATTTCTACATTACATTAACTAATATCTCTAAAGAAACTATTTTATATCACATTCGTCATTCCCTCCTTTTATCATTCCATGATAACCGAACTATCCAATCCATAGCTACGGTTCCTCATCTAAAAAGATCCGTCGCTGCATTTCCAATTCCTGTCTTAGCCCCCCTTCATCTGCTTCACCCTCATGGATTTTAACAGTTAAATTTTTTTGGGGGGTTAAATTTTACCCATCACACATTTAAGGATGGCCAGGCCCACAAAGATGCAGCCGATAGCTACCACTAGATACATGGCCATATTTATCAACCAGTCCTTCCAACCTCCAAATCCCCAGTTATCCCAAGAGCCAGGATCCTGCATTCTGTCCAGGTGATCCCGTATGTGATCCATAAATTTAGTGATGTTATCCTGAACTCCCATGATACACTTGCCCTGCACTATGGCGCATACCCCACCCTCACGGGCCAGAAGATAGTCAAGAGCATACCGGTTCTGCATTGCAAACAACCGTAGCTGAGACAATTCCTTGGTTATTGCCCCGAGGGCTCCCAAGGTTTACTACCCAGGTTTTCCTCAGTTTGGCCTTTAACTAACTTAAGTGTATCTCCCGGTAACCTACGTTCTAGCTGTACTTCCCTTCTCATACGCCCCATCCTCTCTCTAGTCCCTTTCACTTCCTCATAGCCTCTTCCTACGCTCTTCTGACAGCCTGATATTACCTTTATTGCACCACTCTTAACACATCCAAAATCGAATTTACATGTATTCCAAAAACAAGGCAATGTCCATATAATGTTCCCTTCCCATCGCCAGGAACGGTGCAACTGCTTCATGACTCCTGCATTCTCCTTAACTTTGATGACCTTCCATGAGTCGATACCATGTCCTCGTATATGGGGGCAGCGAAGAACATCACCTTTGCAGAGGTGATGTAACCTTGTAGATTGGTTGGGGCTACACAGATACATAATATTCCCCTTTTCCATGTCCATCGCCAATAACACGCCAAGCGAAGTGAGGCCAAATATCATACAGACGATGCGTAGCCACTCCATCATGCTCCACACCTGTAAAATAGCACTGGAGAAGGGAGGCAGGTTAGTATCCGACCTTTTACAGTAGTGGAGATGGACTCAATTTACAGTGATGTAGGTGGACCCAAGCACTTCGCCCCTCCACTTTAACTGCTGTGGGGGTGGTAAGGAGAACTTGGAAGGGCCCGTCCTATCGCGGCTCCGACCCCTTCCTAGTCCAAGTTTTGACCATGACATAACTACCGGGCTGGACTGAAAGTGAGCTAGGTACTGGGGGCGATGGCTGGTTTAGGCACAGCAAGTATGGGGGTGTTACATTCTGATTAGCAAGGGACCAAAATACCCTGTTTCAACAGCTCTTGAATTAATTTATCTATTGATGGAGCAGCTTGAGATTTCAGGGGGTATTGTCGCATGGAAGGTAGCTTTACATGATCCTTAATCATTACCTTGATAGGTGTAACATTTGTCTTTCCCACTTGTGATGGGTATTTCGCCCAGACCTGTGGATTGACATATTCCAACACATCATGTCCCCTGTGATGCTGCAGTCGAGTGTTAATCGTTTCAGGGACCTCAAAATATTTTACGGTAGTGCCGTCCGGCATGACTTGAAGTGCGTAGTCTGTTGGATCCGAATGATCCACTGCCCTCCTGACCATTCGCCCCATATCCCTGGCATGGTACTGGTCATGGACCTGACGTGTAATATGAGGGCTTACCGAAGCTGACTGTGGCCATAAATGTGGTGATATTGTAACAAAATCGGCTGTACCTTCTTTTCCCGTGACTGTGGCTGTAACCTTGACTGGCCATTCGGTCTCAAGTAATGGCCGGTATTTGTCCTCCAACTCCCTATTTCGTCCAGTTCTGTCATAGGCCAGGGTAACGTGATGCAGTGACTGTTCAACGTCTAACGTCCACCACTGGGGGGTGATAGAAATATAGCACTGTTGTCTCATCCTCCATGATGTAACCGTTACCCCCTCATCTCCGCATTCTAGCTGTAGCTGGAAGATACACAGTAAATCTCAGGCCAACAAGTTACAGTCCAATCCAGTAGTCACTACAACCTGATGCTCTGCAGACTTATTCTCGTAAGTGACTGTCACAGGTTCAGAAATAGGATACTCACACACCTGTCCTTGGAACCCTGACAATTGCTGCATGTGGTCGGATAATGGTAATTTAAGTGCTGATTGCACAGAAGACATGGCTGCCCCGTCCTCTTCTTCCAGTAGACCAATGGCCCCTCAGAGGGGGCTGCGGTTGTAGAGCTGTTGATTCGTTCGGTGGGCCATAAAAAGGGGGTGAGGGTCTCTTTGGGTGGGTTTGGTATCCTCCTCTTCGCTGATCCACCCACCCAAAGTCACTATATTGGGGCTCCTGCTGGTAAACTACCATTTCTGCCGCTTGTTGGGATCGCCAATCATCCTTTTTCATTACATACTCAGTCTTAACCTTTGTAACTGAGCCTCCTTCTTGGCCTACACCCTCCTTCCAATAAAATCTGACTGCCCTTGCCACCTGGGAAGGGTCGTTCTCTGTCCAATTCATGTTATTACATTTCACAGCAGTAACCACAGAAGGTGGTAGGCAATGCATTAACATAGCACAATATTGAGGGGAATTCTGACCATTTTGATACAGCAAATTGCCTGACTGCCCCCGGTAGATTTCATTAAAATGCTCCAGAAATTCCTCTGGCTCTTCAGTCTTCTTAGGTTTTAGGTCTAAGATAACAGAAAGATTTATGGGCCTTTGAAATGTGCTATTCAACGCATTCAAGATCTGTGTCTTTCTATCGTCGTCTAACGCATAGGCCTGCTGAAGTGCGGCATGACTAGCATAATTCAGGTGGTTAAGATAATTGCGGTACTCTGCTGGGGTTAAAATCTGCTGGACTAGGGCCCAGAGGTCCCTTAAATCAGCTTGATAAATTGAGATGGTAGTTCTCAAGGAATCCATGAAGGCAGCAGGAGATTTTTTCTATCTGGGATTGTAGACATAATAGCCATCATCTCAATGGGTGGCCATGGGAAGTAAATGTCTATCGTGGGGTTCGCTCCCACAGTCACTGCGTCGGGGTTTCGCATCTTCCTAATCGGTAACTGTCTCCGAATGTCACCAGGGGGCACTCTAGCTATTTCCCCTGGTTGTTCCAGAACTTCAACATCTCTCCCTGTCACTAGGGGGAGTTCTTTCTCTTCAAAAGAATCTGTTTCAGCTTCCTTTGTTCCCGAACCTTGTGGTTTCTGCTTAGTTTGGAGAGACTTAGGTGATATGCTTACTTTTCCAAATTATTGAATTTTTCTTTTTCTGTCAATTCAAGGCCAGCCATTGAACTACGTAGCTCATCTCTTGTTTGACCCGCGTCTTTCCTCTACTTGCGCTTTTTAAAAAAAACTTTAAAATGTTTGAAAATTCAAATTGAATTACTGCAACTTGCAAGCTTAGCTCTGATCTCAACTCAGAACTAAATTTACAATTTGCTTAACACAAACTTGTATAACATTTACAACTTAATTATTTCTTTATCTTAACAATTTTTCTTTTAACAAGTTTTTTTTCTTTTACATACACATAAGTATTAGCAAAATCAACTATCATCTCCAGATTTACACTTTTTAAAATGGTGTCCATGATCTTCTTTAAGTTTCTATTAATCTCCAGATAAAATGAGATAAACCTTATTTCAAGTAAGTAAAACTTAAGATTCTGGCAATTTCAATCAATTGCTTTCGAAAATAATAACTTTTATCAAAGAGGTGGAGAAACCCACTGGTTTCCTTTAATTAATTCAAAACGTAACTTTGCTGGTGTTCACTGACTCAAAGGAAAGGTATCCGATTACACTACAGACTGGTGCTGTTATCTCAAGGCCTGAGTGAGAAGCACTGTCTGTCTTTAACTTTTCCTGCTGCTGTTAACCCTTTGAGAAACTTCTGCTTCAACCAATATGCAGCATTCCCCACAATCTCAACTAGTCCTCGGAACTGCGTTTTTCGCCAATACAGTCCAAGGAGACAATTTTAGCTTAATCAACTATATATTTAAAACACTCACACATAGAGTTGAACCATCTTCAGGTTTAAAAACAGTTATACTGGACTGAACCTTCAGTACTGAAGTCCCATCAGCCCCTGAACCCATATAATAGACTGAACCTTCATTACTGAAGTCCCATCAGCCTCTGAACCCTTATACTTGGAATTGAATCATCATTTGAGATGTCACATCAACCCAAAACCCTAACCCAAGCCGAAACAACAATATGAAATCCCATCAATTAAATTGCTAATCCCCAGACTGATCTGTGATTTCGTCGAGGCGGTCTTTCTGTGCCAACCGCGAGTGACCAGACTAATCAGACGATAAGAAGAGGGGAACAATCAATGCGCGGTCATTTTCCAGTTCTACATTGAGGGCCCTCGTTCCCCATCATCCTGTTCATAATCAGTCTAATTCTGATTTCGCAGTTGGACCAGGATCGCCCCGAGAAATCCCGGTTTTCGCACCAAATGTTGAATCCCAAATTTCTTTCTCCGTCAGTCTGGCCTCAATAAAAGTCGAGATGGATTTGCAAGTAAAAAGAAGTTATTTTATTCAGCTTGCAAGCTACCTAGTCCACAGTGATACAGATAACATGTTGCTTTCTGCAGCCCCGGGAACTAAGTGAAGGTCCCAGACAAAGAGATCAGTACTCATACATTCAAATGGCATCAAGTTTCACATACTCGACACCCATAGGTCATCCTATGTCCCTCCTGACTTGTTTGATCTATTCTGATTGGCTCACTTCCAATCCCTTTCTCCGGCCCCTATCAATGCAGCATCACTCTCACAGACACACCTCTTCCTGCTTTTTCCATGCAGTCTAAAATCCTTTGTCTCTACTTGCCAGAATCAAAGTGGCTCATTTCTACATTACATTAACTAATATCTCTAAAGTAACTATTTTATATCACATTCATCAACCCCACCCCCCTTCACATCACCCCCCCTCACCCACCCCCCCTCACCCCAACACCCCCTCATCCCTGTCCGTCGGTCTAACCAGTTGGGATCTTTAGTGAGGAGGCTCCTGGGACAGATACTGGTGCGCACCACACAACCGCTCCGGTACAGAAGGTGGAGATAGGAGCAGCCGAGGGGCCGGACAGGCACGTCTTGTGTCTTGCAGGACCAGTCGGCGATGTTTCGGGCCCAGCCGCCGCCCCCTGCCCCCAGCCAGTGCCAGGGTTGGTGCCCTCCAGGGATGCAAGCACCGACGGGGAGGCTAGCCAGCCCAACAGCCCTGCGCCCGACACATCCACACAGGACACATTCACACAGGACACATCCACACAGGACACATCCACACAGGACACATCCACACAGGACACATTCACACAGGACACATCCACACAGGACACATCCACACAGGACACATCTACACAGGACACATCTACACAGGACACATCTACACAGGACACATCCACACAGGACACATCCACACAGGACACATCCACACAGGACACATCCACACAGGACACATCTACACAGGACACATCTACACAGGACACATCTACACAGGACACATCTACACAGGACACATCCACACAGGACACATTCACACAGGACACATCCACACAGGACACATCCACACAGGACACATTCACACAGGACACATCCACACAGGACACATCCACACAGGACACATCCACACAGGACACATTCACACAGGACACATCCACACAGGACACATCTACACAGGACACATCTACACAGGACACATCTACACAGGACACATCTACACAGGACACATCCACACAGGACACATCCACACAGGACACATCCACACAGGACACATCCACACAGGACACATCTACACAGGACACATCTACACAGGACACATCTACACAGGACACATCCACACAGGACACATTCACACAGGACACATCCACACAGGACACATCCACACAGGACACATTCACACAGGACACATCCACACAGGACACATCCACACAGGACACATCTACACAGGACACATCCACACAGGACACATCTACACAGGACACATCTACACAGGACACATCCACACAGGACACATCTACACAGGACACATCCACACAGGACACATCCACACAGGACACATCCACACAGGACACATCCACACAGGACACATCTACACAGGACACATCTACACAGGACACATCTACACAGGACACATCCACACAGGGCACATCTACACAGGACACATCCACACAGGACACATCCACACAGGACACATCCACATAGGACACATCAACACAGGACACATCTACACAGGACACATCCACACAGGACACATCCACACAGGACACATCCACATAGGACACATCCACACAGGACACATCAACACAGGACACATCAACACAGGACACATCTACATAGGACACATCAACACAGGGCACAAAAACACAGGACACATCCACACAGGACACATCTACACAGGACACATCCACACAGGACACATTTACACAGGGGATGGAATCACAGGGGACGGCGACACAGCACACATCGACACAGGGGACGGACATACAGGTTACGGACAGGCAGCGATCCAATGGACAGCACACAAGGACACAGGAGACAATGGACTTCGGGTCTGAGGATTACATGTCGTTAGACTTTCCATCACTGCCATCACCCACATCCTCCACCATCGCAGAGACTATCACCTCGGTTGGGATCTTTAGTGAGGAGGCTCCTGGGAGACATACTGGTGCACAACACACAGTCGCTCCGGTACAGCAGGTGGCGGTAGGAGAAGCCGAGGGGCTGGACGGTCGGAGGGCAGCCCGGCCCCAGCAAACAGCTGCCACCCAGATGGGTCCTGGATTGTCCACTCCCACCCATAGACCTAATGCAGTCAGCGACCCAGGGACTAGACAAGGGGATGACGGCTAGCGTGCAGCACCTGCAGACGCAGGTGGAGGAGTCTAACCGCGTGCAGGAGCAGGGAGTAGTGCCGGTCATGTTTGCCACCCAGGCCGAAACTGCACGGGTGGCGTCCGCGGTAGAGGCAATGGGGGCAACGGTGTCGGACATGGGTCAAGTTATGACAGGTGTGGGGCGTTCTGTGCATGCGGGGGCCATGGCCCAGGACAAGGCTGCCCACTCACAGGCAGCCAGAGCCATGTGCAGATTGTGGCGGTGCTGTCTCAGCAGGCCATGACCCAGTTCCAGCAGGCCATGGCTGAGAGCATCTGTGCCATTGCCGAAGCGCTGGCCGTCGTCGCACAGTCCCAGAGGGAGGTGGCACAGTCCCAGAGGGAGGTGGCACAGTCCCAGAGGGAGGTGGCACAGTCCCAGAGGGAGGTGGCACAGTCCCAGAGGGAGATGGCACAGTCCCAGATGGAGGTGGCACAGTCCCAGAGGGAGGTGGCACAGTCCCAGAGGGAGGTGGCACAGTCCCAGAGGGAGGTGGCACAGTCCCAGAGGGAGATGGCACAGTCCCAGATGGAGGTGGCACAGTCCCAGAGGGAGGTGGCACAGTCCCAGAGGGAGGTGGCACAGTCCCAGAGGGAGGTGGCACAGTCCCAGAGGGAGGTGGCACAGTCCCAGAGGGAGGTGGCACAGTCCCAGAGGGAGATGGCACAGTCCCAGATGGAGGTGGCACAGTCCCAGAGGGAGGTGGCACAGTCCCAGAGGGAGGTGGCACAGTCCCAGAGGGAGGTGGCACAGTCCCAGAGGGAGGTGGCACAGTCCCAGAGGGAGGTGGCACAGTCCCAGAGGGAGATGGCACAGTCCCAGATGGAGGTGGCACAGTCCCAGAGGGAGGTGTCACGATCCTAGTCAGGGATGGCCCACTCCCTGTACTCCATAGCCGCTAATGTCCAGACCTTGTCGATGCCACAGTGGGACTCCAGGACTGGGAGCGCCAGGTGTCAGGGGTGCCTCGGGGGAGAGCCCCGCTCACACCTCCATCCCACGGAGAAGCTCGGGGGCTATTGGGCATCCCGAGGGAGGATGGGGTGCTCGGGACTGTACCGGTGACTCCTGCAGGGGAGGTCCCGGAACACTTCACCACCTCGGACTCCCCTCCCCCCCCCCCCGACCACCACCACCACCAGCACCGTCCCTGGTGCATCTGGTGGGCAGTTGTCAGAGCAAGGCGGCACCACGTCATCCGGCACTCCCGAGGAGTGTCCAGCAACTGTATATAACTTTACAAATTGAAAACGTTTTATCACTGATAGAAGCTGCCTCTGTGCTCTGTCCGATGTGTGCGGTGGATAGGAAAGAGATTAGTGCATTGTGGCTGACAGGGTGATGGAACATTGAGGTTCGTGCAGCCCCCCCCGGCCGTCCACACCACCTCACCCCCAGCTAAAAGGTGGTGGGTTTCAGTGTGTGCAGGAGTCAAACATTGTCTAATGATTTGGAGCTCAGAGCTCATCGCAGAGCGGGCTGTCATTATCCTCCATGCCATGGACCAGGCCGGCTGTCACTGTCAACCCAGTGCCTCGAGCTCGATGTGCCGCAGGTGGATGTGTAATGGAGGGGTGGGGTGCATGCGGGTATTGCGGTGGTGTGGGAGGGGAGGGTAGTCGGTGGTGGGGGAGGTGTGTGTGTGTCGGTGGTGGGGAGGTGTGTGTGTGGTCGGTGGTGGGGGAGGTGTGTGTGTGGTCGGTGGTGGGGGAGGTGTGTGTGTGGTCGGTGGTGGGGGAGGTGTGTGTGTGGTCCGTGGTGGGGGAGGTGTGTGTGTGGTCGGTGGTGGGGGAGGTGTGTGTGTGGTCCGTGGTGGGGGAGGTGTGTGTGTGGTCGGTGGTGGGGGAGGTGTGTGTGTGGTCGGTGGTGGGGGAGGTGTGTGTGTGGTCGGTGGTGGGGGAGGTGTGTGTGGTCAGTGGTGGGGGAGGTGTGTGTGGTCAGTGGTGGGGGAGGTGTGTGTGTTGTCAGTGGTGAGGGAGGTGTGTGTGTGGTCAGTGGTGGGGGAGGTGTGTGTGTGGTCAGTGGTGGGGGAGGTGTGTGTGTGGTCAGTGGTGGGGGAGGTGTGTGTGTTGTCAGTGGTGGGGGAGGTGTGTGTGGTGGGTGGTGGGGGAGGTGTGTGTGTGGTCGGTGGTGGGGAGGTGTGTGTTGTCAGTGGTGGGGAGGTGTGTGTGGTGGGTGGTGGGGGAGGTGTGTGTGGTCAGTGGTGGGGGAGGTGTGTGTGTGGTCGGTGGTGGGGGAGGTGTGTGTGTGGTCAGTGGTGGGGGAGGTGTGTGTGGTCAGTGGTGGGGGAGGTGTGTGTGTGGTCGGTGGTGGGGGAGGTAAGTGTGGTCGGTGGTGGGGGAGGTGTGTGTGTGGTCGGAGGTGGGGGAGGTGTGTGTGTGGTCGGTGGTGGGGGAGGTGTGTGTGGTCGGTGGTGGGGAGGTGTGTTTGTGGTCAGTGGTGGGGAGGTGTGTGTGTGGTCGGTGGTGGGGGAGGTGAGTGTGTGGTCCGTGGTGGGGGAGGTGTGTGTGTGGTCAGTGGTGGGGGAGGTGTGTGTGTGGTCAGTGGTGGGGGAGGTGTGTGTGTTGTCAGTGGTGGGGAGATGTGTGTGTGGTCAGTGGTGGGGAGGTGTGTGTGTGGTCGGTGGTGGGGAGGTGTGTTTGTGGTCAGTGGTGGGGAGGTGTGTGTGTGGTCAGTGGTGGGGGAGGTGTGTGTGTGGTCGGTGGTGGGGAGGTGTGTTTGTGGTCAGTGGTGGGGAGGTGTGTGTGTGGTCAGTGGTGGGGAGGTGTGTTCGTGGTCAGTGGTGGGGAGGTTTGTGTGCGGTCGGTGGTGGGGGAGGTGTGTGTGTGGTCAGTGGTGGGGAGGTGTGTGTGTGGTCAGTGGTGGGGAGGTGTGTGTGCGGTCGGTGGTGGGGGAGGTGTGTGTGTCGGTGGTGGGGGAGGTGTGTGTGGTCAGTGGTGGGGGAGGTGTGTGTGGTCAGTGGTGGGGAGGTGTGTGTGTGGTCGGTGGTGGGGGAGGTGTGTGTGTCGGTGGTGGGGGAGGTGTGTGTTGTCAGTGGTGGGGAGGTGTGTGTGTGGTCAGTGGTGGGGGAGGGGTGTGTGTGGTGGGTGGTGGGGGAGGTGTGTGTGTTGTCAGTGGTGGGGGAGGTGTGTGTGTGGTCGGTGGTGGGGGAGGTGTGTGTGGTCGGTGGTGGGGGAGGTGTGTGTGGTCAGTGGCGGGGGAGGTGTGTGTGGTCAGTGGTGGGGGAGGTGTGTGTGTGGTCAGTGGTGGGAGGTGTGTGTGCGGTCGGTGGTGGGTGAGGTGTGTATGTGGTCAGTGGTGGGGAGGTGTGTGTGTGGTCAGTGGTGGGAGGTGTGTGTGCGGTCGGTGGTGGGGGAGGTGTGTGTGTGGTCAGTGGTGGGGGAGGTGTGTGTGGTCGGTGGTGGGGGAGGTGTGTGTGTGGTCAGTGTTGGGAGGTGTGTGTGCGGTCGGTGGTGGGGGAGGTGTGTGTGTGGTCGGTGGTGGGGGAGGTGTGTTTGTGGTCAGTGGTGGGGAGGTGTGTGTGCGGTCGGTGGTGGGGGAGGTGTGTGTGTGGTCGGTGGTGGGGGAGGTGTGTGTGGTCGGTGGTGGGGGAGGTGTGTGTTTGTGGTCAGTGGTGGGGAGGTGTGTGTGTGGTCAGTGGTGGGGGAGGCGTGTGTGTGGTCAGTGGTGGGGGAGGTGCGTGTGTGGTCGGTGGAGGGGGAGGTGTGTTTGTGGTCAGTGGTGGGGAGGTGTGTGTGTGGTCGGTGGTGGGGGAGGTGTGTTTGTGGTCAGTGGTGGGGGAGGTGTGTGTGTGGTCGGTGGTGGGGGAGGTGTGTGTGTGGTCAGTGGTGGGGGAGGTGTGTGTGTGGTCAGTGGTGGGGGAGGTGTGTGTGTGGTCAGTGGTGGGAGGTGTGTGTGTGGTCAGTGGTGGGGGAGGTGCGTGTGTGGTCAGTGGTGGGGAGGTGTGTGTGTGGTCGGTGGTGGGGGAGGTGTGTGTGTGGTCAGTGGTGGGGGAGGTGTGTGTGTGGTCAGTGGTGGGGGAGGTGTGTGTGTGGTCAGTGTTGGGAGGTGTGTGTGCGGTCGGTGGTGGGGGAGGTGTGTGTGTGGTCGGTGGTGGGGGAGGTGTGTTTGTGGTCAGTGGTGGGGAGGTGTGTGTGCGGTCGGTGGTGGGGGAGGTGTGTGTGTGGTCGGTGGTGGGGGAGGTGTGTGTGGTCGGTGGTGGGGGAGGTGTGTGATTGTGGTCAGTGGTGGGGAGGTGTGTGTGTGGTCAGTGGTGGGGGAGGCGTGTGTGTGGTCAGTGGTGGGGGAGGTGCGTGTGTGGTCGGTGGAGGGGGAGGTGTGTTTGTGGTCAGTGGTGGGGAGGTGTGTGTGTGGTCGGTGGTGGGGGAGGTGTGTTTGTGGTCAGTGGTGGGGAGGTGTGTGTGTGGTCGGTGGTGGGGGAGGTGTGTGTGTGGTCAGTGGTGGGGGAGGTGTGTGTGTGGTCAGTGGTGGGGGAGGTGTGTGTGTGGTCAGTGGTGGGGAGGTGTGTGTGTGGTCAGTGGTGGGGGAGGTGCGTGTGTGGTCAGTGGTGGGGAGGTGTGTGTGTGGTCGGTGGTGGGGGAGGTGTGTGTGTGGTCAGTGGTGGGGGAGGTGTGTGTGTGGTCAGTGGTGGGGGAGGTGTGTGTGTGGTCAGTGGTGGGGGAGGTGTGTGTGTGGTCAGTGGTGGGGAGGTGTGTGTGTGGTCGGTGGTGGGGGAGGTGAGTGTGGTCAGTGGTGGGGGAGGTGAGTGTGTGGTCGGTGGTGGGGGAGGTGTGTGTGTGGTCAGTGGTGGGGAGGTGTGTGTGTGGTCGGTGGTGGGGGAGATGTGTGTGTGGTCAGTGGTGGGGAGGTGCGTGTGGTCAGTGGTGGGGAGGTGAGTGTGTGGTCGGTGGTGGTTGAGGTGTGTGTGTGGTCAGTGGTGGGGAGGTGTGTATGTGGTCGGTGGTGGGGGAGGTGTGTGTGTGGTCAGTGGTGGGGAGGTGCGTGTGGTCAGTGGTGGGGAGGTGTGTATGTGGTCGGTGGTGGGGGAGGTGTGTGTGGTCAGTGGTGGGGGAGGTGTGTGTGTGGTCAGTGGTGGGGGAGGTGTGTGTGTGGTCGGTGGGGGAGGTGAGTATGGTCAGTGGTGGGGGTGGTGTGTGTGTGGTCGGTGGTGGGGGAGGTGTGTGTGGTCGGTGGTGGGGGAGGTGTGTGTGGTCGGTGGTGGGGGAGGTGTGTGTGTGGTCGGTGGTGGGGGAGGTGTGTGTGTGGTCGGTGGTGGGGGAGGTGTGTGTGTGGTCAGTGGTGGGGGAGGTGTGTGTGGTCAGTGGTGGGGGAGGTGTGTGTGTGGTCAGTGGTGGGGAGGTGTGTGTGTGGTCGGTGGTGGGGGAGGTGAGTGTGGTCAGTGGTGGGGGAGGTGAGTGTGTGGTCGGTGGTGGGGGAGGTGTGTGTGTGGTCAGTGGTGGGGAGGTGTGTGTGTGGTCGGTGGTGGGGGAGGTGAGTGTGGTCAGTGGTGGGGGAGGTGAGTGTGTGGTCGGTGGTGGGGGAGGTGTGTGTGTGGTCAGTGGTGGGGAGGTGTGTGTGTGGTCGGTGGTGGGGGAGATGTGTGTGTGGTCAGTGGTGGGGAGGTGCGTGTGGTCAGTGGTGGGGAGGTGAGTGTGTGGTCGGTGGTGGGGGAGGTGTGTGTGTGGTCAGTGGTGGGGAGGTGTGTATGTGGTCGGTGGTGGGGGAGGTGTGTGTGTGGTCAGTGGTGGGGAGGTGCGTGTGGTCAGTGGTGGGGAGGTGTGTATGTGGTCGGTGGTGGGGGAGGTGTGTGTGGTCAGTGGTGGGGGAGGTGTGTGTGTGGTCAGTGGTGGGGGAGGTGTGTGTGTGGTCGGTGGGGGAGGTGAGTGTGGTCAGTGGTGGGGGTGGTGTGTGTGTGGTCGGTGGTGGGGGAGGTGTGTGTGGTCGGTGGTGGGGGAGGTGTGTGTGGTCGGTGGTGGGGGAGGTGTGTGTGTGGTCGGTGGTGGGGGAGGTGTGTGTGTGGTCGGTGGTGGGGGAGGTGTGTGTGTGGTCAGTGGTGGGGGAGGTGTGTGTGTGGTCAGTGGTGGGGGAGGTGTGAGTGGTCAGTGGTAGGGGAGGTGTGTGTGGTCAGTGGTGGGGGAGGTGTGTGTGTGGTCAGTGGTGGGGGAGGTGTGTGTGGTCAGTGGTGGGGGAGGTGTGTGTGGTCAGTGGTGGGGGAGGTGTGTGTGGTCAGTGGTGGGGGAGGTGTGTGTGGTCAGTGGTGGGAGGTGTGTTTGTGGTCAGTGGTGGGAGGTGTGTGCGTGGTCAGTGGTGGGGGAGGTGTGTGGGTGGTCAGTGGTGGGGGAGGTGTGTGTGGTCAGTGGTGGGGGAGGTGTGTGTGGTCAGTGGTGGGGAGGTGTGTGTGGTCAGTGGTGGGGAGGTGTGTGTGGTCAGTGGTGGGGAGGTGTGTTTGTGGTCAGTGGTGGGAGTTGTGTGCGTGGTCAGTGATGGGGGAGGTGTGTGTGTGGTCAGTGGTGGGGGAGGTGTGCGTGTGGTCGGTGGTGGGAGGTGTGTGCGTGGTCAGTGGTGGGGGAGGTGTGTGTGTGGTCAGTGGTGGGGAGATGTGTGTGGTCGGTGGTGGGGGAGGTGTGTGCGTGGTCGGTGGTGGGAAGGTGTGTGTGTGGTCGGTGGTGGGGGAGGTGTGTGTGTGGTCGGTGGGGAGGTGTGTGTGGTCAGTGGTGGGGGAGGTGTGTGTGTGGTCAGTGGTGGGGGAGGTGTGTTTGTGGTCAGTGGTGGGAGGTGTGTGTGTGGTCAGTGGTGGGGGGGGTGTGCGTGTGGTCGGTGGTGGGGGAGGTGTGTGTGTGGTCAGTGGTGGGGGAGGTGTGTGTGTGGTCGGTGGTGGGGGAGGTGTGTGTGTGGTCGGTGGTGGGGGAGGTGTGTGTGGTCGGTGGTGGGGGAGGTGTGTGTGTGGTCAGTGGTGGGCGAGGTGTGTGTGTGGTCAGTGGTGGGGAGGTGTGAGTGGTCAGTGGTGGGGGAGGTGTGTGTGGTCAGTGGTGGGGGAGGTGTGTGTGGTCAGTGGTGGGGAGGTGTGTGTGTGGTCGGTGGTGGGGGAGGTGTGTGTGGTCAGTGGTGGGGGAGGTGTGTGTGTGGTCAGTGGTGGGGGAGGTGTGTGTGTGGTCAGTGGTGGGGGAGGTGTGTATGTGGTCGGTGGTGGGGGAGGTGTGTGTGTGGTCGGTGGTGGGGGAGGTGTGTGTGTGGTCAGTGGTGGGGGAGGTGTGTGTGTGGTCAGTGGTGGGGGAGGTGTGAGTGGTCAGTGGTGGGGGAGGTGTGTGTGGTCAGTGGTGGGGGAGGTGTGTGTGTGTGGTCAGTGGTGGGGGAGGTGTGTGTGTGGTCAGTGGTGGGGGAGGTGTGTGTGTGGTCAGTGGTGGGGGAGGTGTGTGTGGTCAGTGGTGGGGGAGGTGTGTGTGGTCAGTGGTGGGGGAGGTGTGTGTGGTCAGTGGTGGGGGAGGTGTGTTTGTGGTCAGTGGTGGGAGGTGTGTGCGTGGTCAGTGGTGGGGGAGGTGTGCGTGTGGTCGGTGGTGGGGAGGTGTGTGTGTGGTCGGTGGTGGGGAGGTGTGTGTGTGGTCGGTGGTGGGGGAGGTGTGTGTGGTCGGTGGCGGGGGAGGTGTGTGTGTGGTCAGTGGTGGGAGGTGTGTGCGTGGTCAGTGGTGGGGAGGTGTGTGTGTGGTCGGTGGTGGGGAGGTGTGTGTGTGGTCGGTGGTGGGGAGGTGTGTGTGGTCGGTGGTGGGGGAGGTGTGTGTGTGGTCGGTGGTGGGGAGGTGTGTGTGTGGTCGGTGGTGGGGAGGTGTGTGTGTGGTCGGTGGTGGGGGAGGTGTGTGTGTGGTCAGTGGTGGGGAGGTGTGTGTGTGGTCAGTGGTGGTGAGGTGTGTGTGTGGTCGGTGGTGGGGGAGGTGTGTGTGTGGTCGGTGGTGGGGAGGTGTGTGTGTGGTCGGTGGTGGGGAGGTGTGTGTGTGGTCGGTGGTGGGGAGGTGTGTGTGTGGTCGGTGGTGGGGGAGGTGTGTGTGGTCGGTGGTGGGGGAGGTGTGTGTGTGGTCGGTGGTGGGGAGGTGTGTGTGTGGTCAGTGGTGGGGGAGGTGTGTGTGTGGTCGGTGGTGGGGAGGTGTGTGTGTGGTCGGTGGTGGGGAGGTGTGTGTGTGGTCGGTGGTGGGGAGGTGTGTGTGTGGTCGGTGGTGGGGGAGGTGTGTGTGGTCGGTGGTGGGGGAGGTGTGTGTGTGGTCAGTGGTGGGGAGGTGTGTGTGTGGTCGGTGGTGGGGGAGGTGTGTGTGTGGTCAGTGGTGGGGGAGGTAAGTGTGGTCAGTGGTGGGGAGGTGTGTGTGTGGTCGGTGGTGGGGGAGGTGTGTGTGTGGTCAGTGGTGGGGGAGGTAAGTGTGGTCAGTGGTGGGGAGGTGTGTGTGT
This sequence comes from Scyliorhinus torazame, assembly GCF_047496885.1. Lineage (NCBI taxonomy): Eukaryota > Metazoa > Chordata > Chondrichthyes > Carcharhiniformes > Scyliorhinidae > Scyliorhinus > Scyliorhinus torazame. Next base: position 68,716,996 of record NC_092714.1, on the reverse strand, counting down.
GGTCCGTGGTGGGGAGGTGTGTGTGTGGTCAGTGGTGGGGAGGTGTGTGTGTGGTCAGTGGTGGGGGAGGTGTGTGTGGTCAGTGGTGGGGGAGGTGTGTGTGTTGTCAGTGGTGGGGGAGGTGTGTGTGTGGTCAGTGGTGGGGGAGGTGTGTGTGTGGTCAGTGGTGGGGAGGTGTGTGTGTGGTCGGTGGTGGGGGAGGTGTGTGTGGTCAGTGGTGGGGAGGTGTGTGTGTGGTCAGTGGTGGGGGAGGTGTGTGTGTTGTCAGTGGTGGGGGAGGTGTGTGTGTGGTCAGTGGTGGGGGAGGTGTGTGTGTGGTCGGTGGTGGGGGAGGTGTGTGTGTGGTCAGTGGTGGGGGAGGTGTGTGTGTGGTCAGTGGTGGGGGAGGTGTGTGTGTGTCGGTGGTGGGGGAGGTGTGTGTGTGGTCAGTGGTGGGGAGGTGTGTGTGTGGTCGATGGTGGGGGAGGTGTGTGTGTGGTCGGTGGTGGGGAGGTGTGTGTGTGGTCGATGGTGAGGTGGTGCCATTTTGTGGTGTCCATGCCCTTGCGCATCAGAGAACGCCCCCCCCCCCACCCCACCCCCACCCCAGTTGGTAAAACGTGCGGCTATTAACTCATCCCGTGTTCGCTGGCGCTGCCGGTGGCGTTGTGCTGTCTCCTGCCCATGTCCAGCCCCCATGTCCCTCCTCTCCCCCTCCTCCTCATCTGGAGAGACCTGCCCCTCCTCCTGATCCTCCTCCTCCCCCTCCTCTACCTCCAGCACATCGCCCCTCTGCTGGGCGATATTGTGGAGGACGCAGCAGACCACAACAATGCAGCCAACCCTCCTTGAGTCGTACAGGAGGACCCCGCCAGAATGGTCCAGGCACCTGAAGCACATTTTCAGGACCACAAAGCACCTCTCAACCACACCCCTGGTCGCACAGTGGGCCTCATTGTAGCGGTTCTCCCCGTCGGTCTGTGGCCTCCATATAGGCGTCATCAGCCAAGACTGCAACGGGTAACCCCTGTCGCCCAGCAACCAGCCCCGCAGCCGGAGGGGGTGGGGGGGGGGGGGGGGGATCCCTCGAACAAGTCGGGGACCACGGATTGCGCCATCAGGAAGGAGTCATGTACCAGGCTCAGACATGCAAGATATTCATCTGGTGGTCACAGAACACTTGCACGTTCATGGAGTGGTACCCCTTCCTGTTCATGAACACTAGCCTGTTATCCGCAGGTGGCCACAGGGCGACATGCACCCCATCAATTACCCCCTGAACCACCGGTATCCTGGTGACGGCGGCGAAGCCCGCTGCCCGGCCATCCTGGTGGGCGCGGTCCACAGGGAACTGTATGTCCCGGTCCGCAAGGGCATACAGGGCGTCAGTCACGGCACGGATGCACCTGTGCACGGATGCCTGGGAGATGCCAGACAGGTCCCCACTCGGCGACTCGAACGACCCCGTAACGTAGAAGTTTAGGATGACTGTAACCTTGACGGCCACCGGGAGAGGGTGTCCTCCCCCAGTGCCAGGTGTGCCATCATGTGGCATATGTGGGCCAGAGTTTCCCGGCTCATCCTCAGTCTACTCCTGCATGACCTGTCCGGGAGGTCCTTGAAAGACATGCGGTGGCGGTACACATGGGGCCTCATCAGGCGCCTCCGTGGCGCCACCTCCTCCTCCCCCTCCTCTGTCTCCTCATTCTACACATCATACCCGTCCTGCGGCTCCCCCTCTGGTTCCTCCTCCTCATCCTGTAGGGCAGGCGGACCTGCAGCCTGAGCGGCTGGCACATACCCCTCTGCAGCCCGCTCCTCAGCTGCGGCCTCAGCGTCCTCTCTGAGCCGCCCCCGCTCACACTCCCACAGGGCGACATGCAGGGCAGCGGCCTCCGCCACGGCGGTCAACATCGCTGGGTGGTGTCCAAACATTATCATCTGCAGGGGGTGAGGGGAAACAAAATGTTATCATGGTGCATACAGCCGCCCACAACCAGGTGCCATGGCCTACATGGTCACCACGTTTGGCACGTGCGCCCCAGACACGCATGCCCACCCACCCCCACCCCGTTGGTGCCTCCGCATCTGTCGCCCGCTCCCCCTGCGAGGCCCACCAGTCCATGGTACAGTCCTCACTGGGGGCTGCCGTGGGTCTCCACCCCCAGTAGGTGCGGCTGGCTGGGTGGGGTGGCCTGCGAGGGGCCCGGCAAACACCCATACGGCCGTGATGCCTGCGATGAGCCAGCGCCCGGTGTGGGTGCCCATCAACATACCCACCGTACTGGCGTCCGTTGAGTGGGCATCGCCCTGTCATGGCGGGGGGGGGGCTCCCAGCCGCTTGGCCTGTCTCCCCCACCTTCCCCGAAACTTCCTCGAGCCTGGAAGGCCCTCCCCCCCCCCGCTACGACTGGTTGACGATTTTTAAAAGGTGGTTAGAACTACGCCGTCGGGACTTCGTCCCATCCAGGCCGCAGAATCATTAGGGGCCCAGAGAATAGGTCGTCGGACCAACTACCGCGATTCTCCAGGTCGTGCGCCGCCCGCCGCGATCGTGTGTTTTTTTGGGATGCGGAGAATCAAAAATCGGCGCCAAAACGGCGTCGCGGCCGTTTTGGCGTAAAAGCCTATTCTCCGGACAATCGCAGACTCGGAGAATCCAGCCCCTGTTATTTTAATGGGATCTGGGCATCTTTGGCAAGGTCAGCATTTATTGCCCATCCCTAATTGTCCTTGAAGATGGTGGCAAGCCGCCTTGTTGAACCATTGCAGCCCATGTGGTGCAGGTACTCGCACAAACATGATGGGCTGAATGGCCTCCTTCTGCACCGTAACAGTTCTGTGATTCTGTGCAGTTAGGTAGTGAGTTCCAGGGTGTTGACCCAGTGACAGTGAAAGAATGGTGACATGTCCATCGCAGGGTTATACATGACTTGGACAGCTTCCAGGTGGTTGCATTTCTGTGTCTGCTTGGTCTTCGAGGCGATAGAAATCCCAAGGCTGGGAGGTGCTGCCGAAGGGGCCTTGGAAAACTACTGCAGTGCATCTTCTAGATAGCACACAAGGCAGCCACAATTCTCTAGTGGCGGAAGGAGTGAACGCTTAGGGTGGTGATTGGGCCTGCTTTGTCCTGGATGATCCCAACAATTAAACACGATTAACTGATTAGAATTTATGTATCATTACCACAAGGCTGTGAGTTGCCTGTTATTTATCTGCTCCTTTAACTTCAAAGAGAGCTGTAATTGCTGCACAGGATCCTTATGCAATATATATGTGTGTTTTCCTTTTTCAAAAAAATATCAAGTCCCTTACAAGAATGTAACATTGCAATCGCTTCATTTTAGGTTTAGGACTTTTCAGTGAAAACTGAGCACAGCTTTCATATTTGCTCTTCTTCCCAGGGCAACGCTGCTCCTTTGAAAGAATGTGCCAAAGGACTCACAGACGTACAGTAATCCCATTCTCAGCCAGCTGCTCGGAGGTGTCTGAGTGTAGCGTGGCTCAACAACGATTCGTCATCTAAATCCCTTGTCTCCATCAGTGCCATGAGCCTGCCTCTGCTCAATGCAGCCGTCTCACTGTCTGAGACTGCAAGCTCAGCAGTATGGGGTAACCTGTTAAAGCATTGTATCTAGTGTTCCAGCATACCGCATTGCAATGACACCTGTTTTTAATATTGTTTACACAACTGGCACTCTCGGATGAATCAGTTGTCACACCATAATGTAATCTGAAAAAAAATATGTAAAGGGATAAACCGTAATTTTTGAGAGGCTGCCATCACCCTGTTTACTCTGCATCTTGATTAGAATTCATGGTTTTGTAAGGGCCTTTGTTAATGATGCTCTGAACCAGCATTAGGAGGCCAGGGCAATGACCTGCAGGCAGTCCTGCATCCACCCTGTGGGGGATTTCCCATAACTACAGCCTGCCAAATTCCTGCAGCAATCTGGCTTGCATCAAAAGCTCAGCAGCATGGATGATTCAAACTGCTTTCCAGCATTACACTTCGCAGTTCCATGCCCATAATTCTAGATTGCTGAACATCAGCAGCAAAGAACAATGACAGTGGACATGGCATAAGAATCCAGCACCGGGTTTTGGAGACCTCAGCTAGCTTGTGGTACAAAGCCATCTTCAAACTCTGTTCCCTACTTAACATATCTGACAACACATCCCTGGACTTGACACATTCCCTGTCTTAGTCCCTGTCTGACAACACAGTCCAGGACTCAATACTTTGGATTTGGATTTGAATCTGGATTTGACTTATTGTCATGTGTACCGAGTGTAGCACACAATGACTTACACGAAAAGAGAAGCGATGAAGTCTATCTAGGCTTTATTAAGCGAGACTTGTTCCCCAGCAGCTCAGTAACAGAATGAGGCTTTGGGGAGAACTCGAGCTCTTAGACTCCACCTTCAGGGCTGAGCCAGAAGTCGGCAGATCCAACCAGGACCCGGGACCTGTCAGCCAATAGCCTCTCGGCTTCACAGGTACCATATTACCCCCAATACATACCACCACATTCACCCCTTGTAAAAAAGGCTGGCCCTGGAACAAATTTCGGACTGTGGCTATACATATTTAGCCCAACATTTAGCTATGTACAAGTTTGTCAGAACTATTTACAATAAGGAAAAAAAAATTATTTTACAACAAAATTCTTGCTTTCTTGGTGTCACACGGATTCCACGAGTCGAGCGGGCGGTCTGGTCTTCCTCGTCGATCGCCTCAGCCCCGGTGGTGGTGCAGGTGCTGGCTCGGGCGCTGTCGTCTCCGGGAGCGTTGCGCTGTTTGTTCCTGTTTTACTCCTGGGCGGGCACGGGAGGAGGACCGATCCCCCCGGGAAGGGGGCGGTCGTGGGGTGCGCTGGCGGCAGGGAGGGGGTGATCGGTGTTGGGGGTGTGTGGTGTTGGGGGGGTGTGTGTGTTGCCGGCGGGCGCCTGGTCCCGCACGGAGACCGTGTCCTGTCGGCCGTCGGGGTACGCCACATAGGCGTACTGTGGGTTCGCGTGGAGAAGGTGAACCCTCTCGACCAACGGGTCCGATATGTGCGCCCGCACATGTTTCCGGAGCAAGATGGGTCCTGGGGCTGCCAGCCAGGTCGGCAGCGACGTTCCGGAGGAGGATTTCCTAGGGAAGACAAGGAGGCGCTCGTGAGGCATCTGGTTAGTGGTGGTACACAGCAGCGACCGGATGGAATGGAGAGCATCCGGGGGGACTTCCTGCCACCGGGAAACTGGGAGATCTCTGGACCGTAGGGCCAGTAGGACGATCTTCCAGACCCTGCCGTTCTCCCTCTCTACCTGCCCGATCCCCCGGGGGTTGTAGCTTGTCGTCCTGCTCGAGGCAATGCCCTTGCTGAGCAAGAACTGACGCAGCTCGTCACTCATGAAGGAGGACCCCCTGTCGCTATGGATGTATGCGGGGAAACCGAACAGTGTGAAGATGGTGCCCAAGGCTTTAATGACCGTGGCCGCTGTCATGTCAGGGCAGGGAATGGCGAAGGGGAAACGGGAGTACTCGTCCACCACGTTCAGGAAGTATGCGTTGCGGTCGTTGGAGGGGAGGGGCCCTTTGAAATCCAAACTGAGGCGTTCAAAGGGGCGGGAAGCCTTGATCAGGTGCGCTCTATCCGGCCTGAAAAAGTGCGGTTTGCACTCTGCGCAGGTGTGGCAGTTCCTGGTGACTGTATGGACCTCCTCAACCGAGTAGGGGAGGTTGCGGGACTTTACGAAATGGTAGAATCGAGTGACGCCCGGGTGGCAGAGGTCCTCGTGAAGGGCTTGGAGGTGGTCTTTTTGTGCATTGGCACATGTGCCGCGGGATAGGGCATCGGACGGCTCGTTCAGCTTTCCGGGACGATACAAGATCTCATAGTTATAGGTGGAGAGCTCGATCCTCCACCTTAAGATCTTGTCATTCTTAATTTTGCCCTGCTGTGCATTATCGAACATAAAGGCTACCGACCGTTGGTCGGTGAGGAGAGTGAATCTCCTGCCGGCCAGGTAATGCCTCCAATGTCGCACAGCTTCCACTATGGCTTGGGCTTCCTTTTCCACTGAGGAGTGGTGGATTTCTGAGGTGTGGAGGGTCCGGGAGAAAAAAGCCACGGGTCTGCCCGCTTGGTTAAGGGTGGCCGCCAGAGCTACATTGGATGCGTCGCTCTCGACCTGGAAGGGGAGGGACTCGTCGATGGCGCGCATCGTGGCCTTTGCGATATCCGCTTTGATGCGGTTGAAGGCCTGGCGGGCCTCTGTCGACAGGGGGAAGGTAGTGGACTGTATTAGCGGGCGGGCCTTGTCTGCGTACTGGGGGACCCACTGGGCGTAATATGAAAAGAAGCCCAGGCAACATTTCAGGGCTTTGGAGCAGTGGGGGAGGGGAAATTCCATAAGGGGGCGCATGCGTTCGGGGTCAGGGCCTATCACTCCATTGCGCACTACGTATCCCAGGATGGCCAAACGGTTTGTGCTAAAAACGCATTTTCCCTCGTTATATGTGAGGTTCAGGGCGTTAGCGGTCTGGAGGAACTTTTGGAGGTTGGCGTCATGGTCCTGCTGATCGTGGCCGCAGATGGTTATGTTGTCGAGATACGGAACATGGCCTGCAACCCGTGCTGGTCAACCATTCGGTCCATCTCCCGTTGGAAGACCGAGACCCCGTTCGTGACGCCAAATGGGACCCTTAGGAAATGGTATAGCCGCCCGTCTGCCTCGAAGGCTGTGTACTTGCGGTCACCTGGGCGGATGGGGAGCTGGTGGTAGGTGGACTTGAGGTCCACGGTGGAAAAGACCTTATACTGGGCAATCCGATTGACCATGTTGGATATGCGGGGGAGAGGGTACGCATCTAGCTGCGTGTACCTGTTCATGGTCTGACTGATTTGATACTTTCCCTGTCTGTCAACACAGTCCAGGATTTGATACTTTCCCTGTCTGACATACCAGTCCAGGATTTGATACTTTCCCTGTCTGACAAATCAGTGCAGGATTTGATACTTTCCCTGACTGACAATACAGTCCAGGATTTGATACTTTCCCTGACTGAAAACACAGTCCAGGATTTGATACTTTCCCTGCCTGAAAACACAGTCCAGGATTTGATACTTTCCCTGCCTGAAAACACAGTCCAGGATTTGATACTTTCCCTGACTGACAATACAGTCCAGGATTTGATACTTTCCCTGACTGACAATACAGTCCAGGATTTGATACTTTCCCTGCCTGAAAACACAGTCCAGGATTTGATACTTTCCCTGACTGACAATACAGTCCAGGATTTGATACTTTCCCTGACTGACAATACAGTCCAGGATTTGATACTTTCCCTGCCTGAAAACACAGTCCAGGATTTGATACTTTCCCTGTCTGATATACCAGTCTAGGATTTGATACTTTCCCTGTCTGACAAATCAGTGCAGGATTTGATACTTTCCCTGTCTGTAAACACAGTCCAGGATTTGATACTTTCCCTGTCTGACATACAAGTCCAGCATTTGATACTTTCCCCGTCTGACAAATCAGTGCAGGATTTGACACTTTCCCTGTCTGACAACACAGTCCAGGATTTGATACTTTCCCTGCCTGAAAACACAGTCCAGGAGTTGATACTTTCCCTGTCTGACAATACAGTCCCGGATTTGATACTTTCCCTGTCTGACAATACAGTCCAGGATTTGATACTTTCCCTGACTGACAATACAGTCCAGGATTTGATACTTTCCCTGACTGACATACAAGTCCAGCATTTGATACTTTCCCTGTCTGACAAATCAGTGCAGGATTTGATACTTTCCCTGACTGACAATACAGTCCAGGATTTGATACTTTCCCTGTCTGACAATACAGTCCAGGATTTGATACTTTCCCTGTCTGACAATACAGTTCAGGATTTGATACTTTCCCTGTCTGACAATACAGTCCAGGATTTGATACTTTCCCTGACTGGCAATACAGTCCAGGATTTGATACTTTCCCTTTCTGACAATTTGGTCCAGAATTTGATACTTTCGCTGTCTGAAAACACAGTGCTGGATTTTATACTATCCCTGCCTGAAAACACAGTCCTGGATTTGATACTTTCCGTGTCGGACAATGCCGTCCAGGATCCGATACTCTCCCTGTCTGACAATACCGTCCAGGACTTGAGTCCCTCCCTGTCTGACAACACAGTCTTGATCTCAATTCCCTCCCTGTCTGCCAACACAGTCCAGGACTTGAGACTTTCCAGTCTGACAAAACAGTCCAAGATTTGATACTTTCCCTGTCTGAAAACGCAGTCTCGGACTCAACACTTTCCCTGCCTGGCAATACAGTCCAGGATTTGATACTTTCCCTTTCTGACAATACACCCCAGGATGTAACACTTTCCCTTTCTGACAATACAGTCCAGGACTTGATACTTTCCCTGTCTGACAACACAGTCCAGGATTTGACACTTTCCCTGTCTGACAATACAGTCCAGGATTTGATACTTTCCCTGTCTGACAACACAGTCCAGGACTTGATACATTCCCTGTCTGCAACACAGTCCAGGATTTGATACTTTCCCTGTCTGACAATCCAGTCCAGCATTTGATCCATTCACTGTCTGACAAATCAGTGCAGGATTTGATACTTTCCCTTTCTGACAACACAGTCCAGGATTTGATACTTTCCCTGTCTGACAAATCAGTCCAGGATTTGATACTTTCCCTTTCTGACAATACAGTCCAGGATTTGATACTTTCCCTGTTTGACATACCAATCCAGGATTTGATTCTTTCCCTGTCTGACAACACAGTCCAGGATTTGATACTTTCCCTGTCTGACAAATCAGTCCAGGATTTGATACTTTCCCTTTCTGACAATACAGTCCAGGATTTGATACTTTCCCTGTCTGACAAATCAGTCCAGGATTTGATACTTTCCCTTTCTGACAATACAGTCCAGGATTTGATACTTTCCCTGTCTGACAATACAGTCCAGGATTTGATACTTTCCCTGTCTGACAAATCAGTCCAGGATTTGATACTTTCCCTTTCTGACAATACAGTCCAGGATTTCATACTTTCCCTTTCTGACAATACAGTCCAGGATTTGATACTTTCCCTGTCTGACAAATCAGTCCAGGATTTGATACTTTCCCTTTCTGACAATACAGTCCAGGATTTGATACTTTCCCTGTCTGACAAATCAGTCCAGGATTTGATACTTTCCCTTTCTGACAATACAGTCCAGGATTTGATACTTTCCCTTTCTGACAATACAGTCCAGGATTTGATACTTTCCCTGTCTGACAAATCAGTCCAGGATTTGATACTTTCCCTTTATGACAATACAGTCCAGGATTTGATACTTTCCCTGTCTGACAAATCAGTCCAGGATTTGATACTTTCCCTGTCTGACAACACAGTCCAAGATTTGATACATTCCCTGTCTGACAATACAGCCCAGGATTTGATACTTTCCCTGTCTGAAAACACAGTCCAAGATTTGATACATTCCCTGTCTGACAACACAGTCCAGGATTTGGTACTTTCCCCGTCTGACAATACAGTCCAGGATTTGGTACTTTCCCCGTCTGACAATACAGTCCAGGATTTGATACTTGCCCTGTCTGACAAATCAGTGCAGGATTTGATACTTTCCCTTTCTGACAATTTGGTCCAGAATTTGATACTTTCGCTGTCTGAAAACACAGTGCTGGATTTTATACTATCCCTGCCTGAAAACACAGTTCTGGATTTGATACTTTCCGTGTCGGACAATGCCGTCCAGGATCCGATACTCTCCCTGTCTGACAATACAGTCCAGGACTTGAGTCCCTCCCTGTCTGACAACACAGTCTTGATCTCAATTCCCTCCCTGTCTGCCAACACAGTCCAGGACTTGAGACTTTCCAGTCTGACAAAACAGTCCAAGATTTGATACTTTCCCTGTCTGAAAACGCAGTCTCGGACTCAACACTTTCCCTGCCTGGCAATACAGTCCAGGATTTGATACTTTCCCTTTCTGACAATACACCCCAGGATGTAATACTTTCCCTTTCTGACAATACAGTCCAGGACTTGATACTTTCCCTGTCTGACAACACAGTCCAGGATTTGACACTTTCCCTGTCTGACAATACAGTCCAGGATTTGATACTTTCCCTGTCTGACAACACAGTCCAGGACTTGATACATTCCCTGTCTGCAACACAGTCCAGGATTTGATACTTTCCCTGTCTGACAATCCAGTCCAGCATTTGATCCATTCACTGTCTGACAAATCAGTGCAGGATTTGATACTTTCCCTTTCTGACAACACAGTCCAGGATTTGATACTTTCCCTGTCTGACAAATCAGTCCAGGATTTGATACTTTCCCTTTCTGACAATACAGTCCAGGATTTGATACTTTCCCTGTTTGACATACCAATCCAGGATTTGATTCTTTCCCTGTCTGACAACACAGTCCAGGATTTGATACTTTCCCTGTCTGACAAATCAGTCCAGGATTTGATACTTTCCCTTTCTGACAATACAGTCCAGGATTTGATACTTCCCCTGTCTGACAAATCAGTCCAGGATTTGATACTTTCCCTTTCTGACAATACAGTCCAGGATTTGATACTTTCCCTGTCTGACAATACAGTCCAGGATTTGATACTTTCCCTGTCTGACAAATCAGTCCAGGATTTGATACTTTCCCTTTCTGACAATACAGTCCAGGATTTCATACTTTCCCTTTCTGACAATACAGTCCAGGATTTGATACTTTCCCTGTCTGACAAATCAGTCCAGGATTTGATACTTTCCCTTTCTGACAATACAGTCCAGGATTTGATACTTTCCCTGTCTGACAAATCAGTCCAGGATTTGATACTTTCCCTGTCTGACAATACAGTTCAGGATTTGATACTTTCCCTTTCTGACAATACAGTCCAGGATTTGATACTTTCCCTGTCTGACAAATCAGTCCAGGATTTGATACTTTCCCTTTCTGACAATACAGTCCAGGATTTGATACTTTCCCTGTCTGACAAATCAGTCCAGGATTTGATACTTTCCCTTTCTGACAATACAGTCCAGGATTTGATACTTTCCCTTTCTGACAATACAGTCCAGGATTTGATACTTTCCCTGTCTGACAAATCAGTCCAGGATTTGATACTTTCCCTGTCTGACAATACAGTCCAGGATTTGATACTTTCCCTGTCTGACAACACAGTCCAGGATTTGATACTTTCCCTGTCTGACAACACAGTCCAGGATTTGATACTTTTCCTGTCTGAAAACGCAGTCCAGGATTCGATACTTTCCCTGTCTGACAATCCAGACCAGCATCCTATCCTTTCCCTGCTTGACAAATCAGTGCAGGATTTGATTCTATCCCTGTCTGACAATCCAGTCCAGCATCTTATCCTTTCCCTGCCTGACAAATCAGTGCAGGATTTGATTCTTTCCCTGTCTGACAATACAGTCCAGTATTTGATACTTTCCCTGTCCGACAACACAGTTCGGGATTTGATACTTTCCGTGTATGAAAACACAGTCCAGTATTTGATGCTTGCCCTGTCTGACAATACAGTCCAGGATTTGATACTTTCCCTGTCTGACAAATCAGTGCAGGATTTGATACTTTCCCTTTCTGACAATACAGTCCAGGATTTGATACTTCTCTGTCTGAAAACACAGTGCTGGATTTGATACTTTCCCTGTCTGAAAATACAGTCCTGCATTTGATACTTTCCTTGTCTGACAATACAGTCCAGGACTTTATTCCCTCCCTGTCTGACAACACAGTCTTGAACTCATTTCCTTCCCTGTCTGACAACACAGCCCAGGACTTGAGACTTTCCAGTCTGACAAAACAGTCCAAGATTTGATACTTTCCCTGTCTGAAAATGCAGTCTCGGACTCAACACTTTCCCTGCCTGGCAATACAGTCCAGGATTTGATACTTTCCCGTTCTGACAATACACTCCAGGATGTAATACTTTCCGTTTCTAACAATACAGTCCAAGACTTGATACTTTCCCTGTCTGCAACACAGTCCAGGATTTGATACTTTCCTTGTCTGACAACACAGTCCAGGATTTGATACTTTCCCTGTCTGACAATACAGTCCAGGATTTGATACTTTCCCTGTCTGACAACACAGTCCAGGATTTGATATTTTCCCTGTCTGACAATCCAGTCCAGAATTTTACCATTTCCCAGCCTGACAAATCAGTGCAGGATTTGATACTTTCCCTGTCTGACAACACAGTCCAGCATTTGATTCTTTCCCTGTCTGACAATACAGTCCAGTATTTGATACTTTCCCTGTCCGACAACACAGTGCAGGATTTGATACTTTCCCTGTCTGACAACACAGTCCAGCATTTGATCCATTCCCTGTCTGACAAATCAGTGCAGGATTTGATACTTTCCCTTTCTGACAATACAGTCCAGGATTTGATATTTTCACTGTCTGACAATACAGTCCAGGATTTGATACTTCTCTGTCGGAAAACACAGTGCAGGATTTGATACTTTCCCTATCTGAAAACACAGTCCTGCATTTGATACTTTCTGTGGTCTATGCTATCCAGGACAAAATAGCCTGCTTGACTGGCACCCCTTCCACAAAACTTCAATCTCCGATTAACAGTAACAGCAGTGTGTTTACCATCTACAAGATGCAAAGTAGGAACTCACCAAGGCTCCATAGGCAACATCTTCCAAACCCACGACTTCCAAACCCCTCCCGCCGCGCTGCCCACCCTTCTACCACTTCCTACCCCTCCTGGACCCCGGCGACGACCTCCTCGGCCGGGGCCCTGCCTTCCCACTCTGCCTGCGCCGCACGCGATCCGCGTACCCCGGGGGCCCCCGCTGCTACTTCTGCGGTCAGCAGAAGCACCCCGCCAAAACTACCCGGCCCGCACTGCTGTTTGTAATGCCTGCAGTAAAAAGGGCCACTTTGCGGCTTTGTGCCAAGCCCGCTATCGCCCCCTCCCCATGTCAGACGCACAATGGGAGCCGCCATCTTCTCCTCCCGGGGCCATGTGTGACCAATGTGCGCCGCCATCTTGTCCCCCTTCGGCCACGTGCATCCCATGGGAGCCGCCATCTCGTCCCGACCACGCAATGTGCGCACCATGGGCGCTGCCATCTTGTCCCCCACAGGGTCTCCGGACATCCCGAGATCGGAACCGCACTCGCTCGCCACCCGAAGCATCCGACGGCTACCCGCAGCTCACTTCGATGACACTGGACCAATCTCGCCCGCTCAACCTGGCCACAGCGTCGACGATGGTGAAAATCAACTGTTATGGGTGAATTATAGTTTCCAGAACCCCAATATGTATCATGGAGTTCAACCAACCTCTCCCTTTAATGGATTTGTTGCTTTTCCTAGCACACGGCTTGTCCCTAGGTGTGTGATTACGATTATGGACACGTGGGTTTTTAAACACAAAACATTGTTTATTCCATGAACTCAACTTAACATCTTAAATAAACATTGGATCTCTTAACACCCCTTACTTCAAAGATAACTCAGAAAATATTGCAACTATAAATAATTGCTTAAAATGTTCCTTCAAACTTACAAGAGACTTAGCACCTTTAAACAAAATCATATCAGGTTATAGGCTTCACTATTATCAGTTTAAATCACCCAAATGATCCAGAGATAGTCTTTCATGGGAGAGATCCAGCTCACTGCAAACCACAGACACACACACAAGCTGTTTTTAAACTGAAACTAAAAACCTGCAAAATCCCAACTGCAAAATGGCTGAACCGAGCTGAGCTCCACCCACTCTATGACATCACTGTTTTCTTAAAGGTACATTGCTTAAACATCCAGTTCTTAAAGGCACTCTCGCATGACACCTCCCCCCAAGAAAAAAAATAAACCATCAACTTCAAGATGGTTTCATTTTTCACTTTTGCACCATCTGCAAAGAAATGTACACAGTAAATATACCTTTTCGTTTTAAAAAAAAAACCAATACATGCAAACAGGTATAATAATATAGCCCATTTTTCTTTGTTCTTCTTCCTCCAACTGAAATCCTTCTCGATTGACAGTCTCTTTGAACAAAGTCTCTGCACGATCCATCCATTTCTCTACTCCTCGGCATTTCTCTTCAGAATCAGATACTTTAGTTCAATCTGCCCACAGAGACCCTTGCAATTCTCTAATACAGGAACATTGGTTACCACAGCTTTCAGGCAGTCAAATGCCTGTTGAAAGTCCGCTCTCCATTGAATTTTTTAACGTTTCTCCAGCAATTCCATCAGTGGAGTAATCACGCCACAAAGCTTTTGTACAACTGTTCGATCAGATCCACTCATGCTGAGAAATCGCATTATTTCCCTTTGACTTGAGGGTATCGGAAACTCCGCAAGGAAAGTGATTTGGGTTTCTCCAAATTCACCCTCGGCTAGGTTCATCACCAAACCCGCCACCTGAAGTCGATCGAAGAACTCCATACGATGTTTTAAATGTTCTTTCCATGTCTGGAAGTTGGAAATAAAAGCAGATTGTCCCACTTTATCCAAGCGATCATTCAATGGTGGGACAGGATAAGAGTCCGTTCTTGTAACTGCATTCACCTGTCTATAGTCCACACACAATCGTTGGGTACCATCTGGTTTAGGTACCATCACTATGGGTGAGCTCCATTGGCTGCAACCCACTTCAATTATGCCATTCTTCAGCATACTCGCAATCTCTCTGTTAACCTGTGCCCATTTTAAAGGATTAAGTCTATATGGATGTTGTTTGATAGGAACAGCATTTCCCACATCTACATCATGTATAGCCATTTTAGTACACAGTAAATATACTTTTTCGTTTTTAAAAAAACAACACACGCAATCAGGTATAATAATATAGTCCATTTTTTTTCGTTGTTCCTCCTGAAATCCTTCTCGATTGACAGTCTCTTTGAACAAGAAGGTCTCTGCACGATCTGTCCATTGCTCTACGCCTTGGCATTTCTCTTTAAAGTCAGATACTTTAGTTCAATCTTATCACAGAGTCCCTTGTAAGTTTCCAACACAGGAGCATTGGTTATCACAGCTTTCAGGCAGTCAAATGCCTGTTGAAAGTCTGCTGTCCACTGACATTTTTTATGTTTCTTCAGCAAGTCCATCAGTGGAACAATCACGTTACAAAGCTTTTGCACAAATGTTCGATCAAATTCATTCATACCAAGAAATCGCATTATTTCCCTTTGTCTCGAGGGTATCAAACTCCTCCAGGAAAGTGACTTGGGCTTTTCCAAGTTCACTTTTGCCTAGGTTTATCACCAAACCTGCCTCCTGAAGTCGATCGAATAACTCCATCAGATGTTTTAAATGTTCTGTCCATGTCTCGCAGAAGATTACCAGATCGTCGCGTATACCGCACAATGTTTTCATTTTTCATTTCATTTTTCAATTGGGTAATTCTGAAACAACTTTGTTAGATAATTGTTGAAATGTGGCTGGGGCATTTTTCATGCCCAAATGGCATAACTTAGAATTGGTATATACCATCTGGAGTACAAAAGGTGAAATCTCCTTCACCCATTCGGATAAAGATATCTGCCAGTAACCTTTTAGTAAATCTAGTTTGGAAATAAAAACTGATTGTCCCACTTTCTCAATGCAATTCTCCAAACGTGGGATAGGAAAAGAGTCCGTTCTTGTAACTGCATTAACTGTTCTGTAGTCCACACACAACCGTTGGGTACCGTCTGGTTTTGGTACCATCACTATGGGTGAGCTCCATTGGCTGCAACCCACTTCAATTATGCCATTTTTAAGCATACTCTCGATCCCTTTGTTAACCTGTGCCAATTTTAAAGGTTTAAGTCTGTATGGATGTTGTTTGATTGGAACAGCATTTCCCACATCTACATCATGTATAGCCATTTTAGTACTTCCCAATTTATCTCCACAAACTTGCCCATGTGATATCAATAACTCTTTCAGGTCAGTTCGTTTTTCCTCTGGAGGGTAACTTAACAATTCATCCCAATTTTTAAGAACATCCTCATTTTCCAATTTAATTTGAGGTATGTCAAATTCACAGTCATCTGGATTTGGTTCGTCACTTTGAGTTAGAATCATTAAAACCTCCTCCCTTTTCCAAGTACCTTTTGAGCATATTCACATGACACTCGGTGAGTCTTCCTTCTATCTGGTGTTTTTACCACATAATTCACCTCACTTAATTTCCTTTCAATCTGATACGGTCCACAAAATCTAGCTTGTAAAGGCTCCCCTACCACTGGTAACAACACTAAAACTTTATCCCCACTGGCAAAACTACGAACTTTGGATTTCTTGTCCGCTACCCGTTTCATCACATTTTGTGTAATTTTCAAATGTTGTCTAGCCAATTCACCTGCTCTATTTAATCGTTCCCTAAAATTCGACACGTAATCCAATAGTGTAATTTCCGATTTCTCACCCACCAATTTTTCCTTAATCAATTTAAGTGGTCCTCTTACCTCATGACCAAAAATGAGTTCAAAAGGACTAAATTTGGTAGACACATTAGGTGCATCCCTAATTGCAAACAATACGAATGGGATTCCTTTATCGCAATCCTCTGGATAATCTTGACAATATGCCCTCAACATTGTCTTTAATGTCTGATGCCACCTTTCTAACGCTCCCTGCGATTCTGGATGGTACACAGTTGATTTAAATTGTTTTATTCCTAAGCTATCCATAACTTCTTTGCATAACTTTGAAGTAAAATTCGTTCCTTGATCCGATTGAATTTCTGTGGGTAGTCCATATCTAGTAAAGAATTTAAGTAACTCCTCCACAATCCTTTTAGCTGTAATATTACATACTGGAATGGCCTCTGGAAACCTAGTAGACATATCCATTACAGTTAAAAGATATTGATTCCCACTTTTTGTTTTAGGAAGCGGTCCTACACAATCGATTAGGACCCTTTGTAAAAGGTTCCTCAAATGCTGGAATGGGTGTTGAGGGCGCTGGTTTTATCACTGCTTGAGGTTTCCCTATCACTTGACATGTGTGACATGATTGACAAAATTTAACTACATCTTTATGTAGTCCAGGCCAATAAAAATGTTTCTGGATTTTAGCTTGAGTTTTCCTTATACCCAAATGACCTCCCACTGGTACCTCATGTGCAACTCGCAACACCTCCTTTCTAGACCCTACCGGCAATGCTACTTGATGAACCTCTGCCCACTTTTCATCCACCTGCATATGTACAGGTCTCCATTTTCTCATCAAGCCATCACTTTTACGGTAATAACACTCTGGTATACTCTCAGATTCGTCTTCCGTATATGCTTTCTGATATATCCGTTTTATTTCTACATCTTTCTATTGTAACTCCACCAATTTTCTTGAACTAAAAATATCCACCTCATTCCTCCACCTGTTCTTGTTCATTTTTAACCATCTGATCAAAAATCGTTTCTGATAATTGCACTTCATCTTCACCTTCACTCTTTGATTTCTCCTCTTGTCTTAACCTGTGACATTGCAACCTTGTTACTACACAATCCGGACAAATCCCAGGATATTCGTTCTTAAAGGCACTCTCGCATGACACAACGGCCACGCGATCTCGTGCCTGTTGGACTCGGGGAGCACCGAAAGCTTCGTTCACCCAAATACGGTAAGGCGCTGCTCCCTCGCGGTCCACCCTGCCAATCAAAGGATCCCCCTAGCCTCCGGATCCCACTCCATCCCGATCCGAGGCTTCCCATCGCGCCGCCAACATTGACCCCACCAGACTCCCCCCCCCCCCTTTTCCGCACAAGAGGACGAAGAGGACTTTGGCATGCTCCCGGAGTTCCCCGATGACTGGCCAGCATCAGCACTGCCACCAACACCATAGGTGCCACCTCCTCCACCGCCAGCACCGACTTCGCCGCCACCGTTATGCCGCTCCCAACGAAGCACCAAAGCACGGGACCCGCTGAACCTTTGACGGACTCCGGACCGTCAACATGGACCTTTGACTTTTTCTTACCACAGTACATAATTGCACTACTTGTATATAGTTTCACGTCACCCACGCCGGACTCATTTTTAACAGGGGGTGAATGTGGTGAACCACTGTATTAGGGGATGTAAGGTAGGACCTGCACTACAGGTTTGCCGGTAGCCCCTGCCGGCTGGCTCCGCCCACACAGAACTGTATAAATATGCATGACCTCCAGTGCCCTGCCATTTCGCCAGCTGCAGCAGGAGGCCACATATCTGACTGTAATAAAGCCACAGTTGTACCCAACTTTAGTCTTTGTGCAATTGATCATGCATCGACGACCACTGCCATCTAGGAGGACACGAGCAGCAGATACTTGGGAACATCACCAGTTGGAGGTTCCCTGCTAAATCACTCAACTCACTTGGAAATATATCACCGTTCCTTCACTGTCGCTGGGTCAAAATCCTGGAATTCCCTCCCTAACCGCACTGTGGGTGTACCTACACAATAGGGACTGTAGAGGTTCAAGATGGCAGCTCACCAGCACCTTCTGAAGGGTAACTTGGGATGGACAATAAATGTTGTCCTAGCCAGCGATGCCCACATCCTGTAAATTAATTTTAAAAAAGTAAATGCAAGCTGTCTTACCTTTCTGTACAGAGTGGTCAGCTCCTTTTCTTATTTAATTGTTTCCTTTATAAGAAGCCACAGTTGTAAACATTCACCTACATTTGTGAATCTAAAATCAAATTATTAATATTTACAGTCAAATCACTTATGTAAATTTCATTCCAGTTAAGGGATTTCCCAAAAGGGGGTCTGGTGAGTGAGCTTAGAAACTGCTCTTAGGTGTAGTGAAGAGAACTTGGAAAGCTTTTTCAAAATCATCAGTAACAACAACAACTTGCATTTATGTAGTGTCTTTAATATAATAAATTAAACATTCCAAAATGCTTCATCGATCTGTACGCGGATAAAATTGGTGCTAAGCCAAACGAGGAGACATTGGGGGAACCAAATGCTTTGTCAAGAAGGTAGCTTTTTAAGGGGGCTCTTACAGGAGGAGAAAGAGTTGGAAATGAAATTCTATAGCTTGGGGCCTCGACAGCTGAAGGCACGGCCACAGTGGTAGGGTGAAGGAAGTGGGAAATGGACAAGTGAACAGAGTGGGAGGAATGCAGATTGCTCAGAGGGCTGTCGAGCTGGAGAAGGTTGCAGTGATTGGAAGGGACCACAGAGGTACTGGGAAGGTTGTGGACTGGGAACACATCGTGAGTACATGGGTGATCAGTGAATGGAACTTGGTGAGTCAGTGAGTGGAAACCAGGAGGCTGGCCACCAGAGCATGGATCAGAGTTTCAGCAACAGGTGTGGTGAGGCAGATGGAGTCTTACTTCCATCAAAGGCATCTTTACAGATATTTCATTGACACTCTTTGCCGTTTTTCTACCATAAATCTTTCCTAACCCTTGCTCAGGATCCTCCTCCTTGTAAGATATTTTAGGATGTAAGGGATATGAAAATTGAAGTTGTAATGAAATATCCACTGTGTTTATTTTATTTTTTTAAATAAATTTAGAGGACCCAATTATTTTTTCCAATTAAGGGGCACTTTAGTGTGGCCAATTCACCTACTCTGCACATCTTTGGGTTGTGGGGGTGAAACCCACGCAGGCACGGGGAGAATGTGCAAACTCCACACAGACAGTGACCCAGGGCCGGGATCGAACCTGGGTCCTCAGCGCTATAGGCAGCAGTGCTAACCACTGTGCCGTCGTGCGGCCCTTTCCACCATGTTTATAATAGTCTACATCACAGTGAAATAAAAATATATAAGCACATGCTGAACAGTTTATTCTGCTTGATGGAAAACTAGTTGCCAATTTCCACCTTAAAGGTAAACTGGGTTTCCGAGTGTTTTCCACCAGACAGCTGTGTATCCTCAGTTTCTCTCCTCTAGAGGGTGCTGCAGTAAAGTTCCATCTCGGCTTTTTCCAAAACTACTTGGTCAGTTGAGCAGTTATTCCATTACATTGTGCCATTTAATCTGCAATCAAATACATTATTTAGAACCTATAAGATAGCTATTAGCGCCAAATGAAGCAGAATTTATGACAAGCTTTGCCAAATATTGAAATGCCAAATAATTTGAATCAAGGTACGAAGAGAAAAATCCAGTGGGAACCGACTATGGTCAGTTTTGTGGGTGTGAAAGAGCTGGACATGAGTGTCAGGTTAGCAAGTATCCTGACAAAACTGTGGGCTTTTTAACAGCAAGAAATTGAACTGGCATCAGGCCTTTCACAACATCAGGACATCTTGCGGCGCCTCACAGCCAATTACATACCTTTGAAATGTAGACATTGTTCTGACGACAGCAAATACAGCAACCAACTTGTGCACATCAAGGTCCCACAAAATGGCATAAATTACTAGAACACTGTGGGGTGGCTGGGTTATTACCAACTTGTGCCAGAAAAAGGGCATGCAGTTGGCAGAGCGATTGCACTGCCTGCCAAAAGGTGGTATCAGGAGAGCCCACTCATTAGCAGGTTTGGGCCGTATGATCCTCCACTACAGGGGCAGCAAGTTAGGAAATCGGCTGAAACACTGTGGCAACCAGCAGGGAGCAGCGGGGAGCTGACTCAGAGGGTGAACACAGGCCAGTATTTCTGTAGAGGCAGGAGCAACATTGACGTTCTTTCTAGCTCCACAAAAATAAAACAAAAACAGAAAATTATTTTTTAAGAGGGTTGCGGGCCTTTATGTGGAATGGCCACTGGCTGCCTCAATGAAAACTGCTCATTAAACCTCGTGTTATAAATGAGTAGAAGGTGCAAGGGATGTGCTCGGCCCATTCACACCTCAAGACTTCAAGACTAAGGCTGGGGCTGGTTTAGCACAGTGGGCTAAATAGCTGGCTTGCAAAGCAGAACAAGGCCAGCAGTGCGGGGTCAATTCCCGTACCGCCCCCCCCCCGAACAGGCGCAGGAATGTGGCGACTAGGGGCTTTTCACAGTAACTTCATTGAAGTCTACTTGTGACAATAAACGATTATTATTATTATTATTATACTACAGTCTTTGCCAGTTTAAGGAGTCTCCTACCTGAAATAGGTGGAGGGATTGTTTATAAATTTACAGATCAGCCTGAGAATTGCTTGGCTTGAGCTGTAGGTAAGCCGCAAATGTCCAGGAGCCCGCAAGGATCTCTCCTCAATACCAACACCATCCCCGGCAATTTTCATTCAGCCGAGAAACCGGCAAACAGCAGTTGAAAACTGATTGGTGTTGATTGAGATACAGAAATTTCTGCTTCAAGAATTTCGCTCCAGTTTAACACTGAATGGATGGAGACTTTCCATTGCTAATTGTGTGAGCTGCACTCGATGCTAACAACTGGGGCAGCTCCCCAAACACTCCAGTGCACGATTGGTCCTTTGGGTCCTATAGGCAGCAAAAGAATTGCCAGGTCCAGCAAGGTAGGAAAGACATGCACAGGAAATGGATATGGTCCCACATCCAGAAGCTATCAGTAAGTTTTTTTATGTCACAACTGATATATATCAAAACAGCTGTGAAATAAATGGAAACAAATAGTAGTAGCTGTTCACAAGTCCAAGTTAGTCACAATATGGTATACACTGTAACAGCTTTCCTGTGCAGCATATTATTTATATTGGTCCTAATGAATCTTGTGCACAAAATATGTGCAGATTGTCAGCACCACTGCCACTTCCCCAGTCGCATTATGCTGCATCCTATAATGAAAACTGAGTATAGGCCTTGGGCCTCAGTAACAAGTGACAGACTCAAATAGCCTCAGATAGGCTGGACGTTTTTTTTTAATGAGCATTGGGATTTTAGAAATTAAATGAAATTATGAGAGTCTGAAATTATGGTGGAGTTGGGGGAGAGCCTTGTCTTGGGTCAGTTACACTGTAGCAAAGCAAGTGGGACAGGATTCAGGACATGATTTCAGGACGTCCCTGGAGGAGTTCCTCAGGGTAGTGTTCAAGGCCCAACCATCTTCAACTGCTTCATCAAACATTCCTTCCATCATAAGTGGGGATGTTCACTGATGATTGCACAATGTTCAGCGTCATTCACTACTCTTCAGATTCTGAGGCTGTCCATATACAAATGCAGCAAAACCTGGACAATATCCAGGCTTGGGCTGACAAGTGGTAATTAACATTCACGTCACCCAAATGTCAGGCAATGACCATCTCCAACAAGAGAGAATCTCTTGACATTTGTCCCTTGACATTCAATGGCATTATCATCCCTGAATCCTCCACGATCAACATCCAGGGGGTTATCATTCAATAGAAATACAACAGCTGGACTAGCCATATAAATACTGTGGCTACAAGAGCAGGTTGGAGGTTAGGAATCCTGCAGCATGTAACTCGCCTCCTGACTCCCCAAAACCTGTCCACAAGGCACAAGTCAGGAGTGAGATGAAATACTCTTTCCTTGCCTGGATGAGTGCAGCTCCAGTAATACACAAAAAGCTTGACACCATCCAGTATACAGTGGCTCGCTTGATTGGCATCCCTTCCACCAACTTAAACATTCACTCCCTCCACCACTGATGAACAATGGCAGGAATGTGTACCATCTACAAGATGCACTGCAGGAACTCACCAAGGTTCCATAGATAGCACCTTCCAAACCCATGACTGCTACCATCTAGAAGGACAAGGGCAGCAGATATATGGGAACTCCACCACCTGCAAGTTCCCCTCCAAGCCACTCACCATCCTGACTTGGAAATATATCACTGCTCCTTCACTGTCGCTGGGTCAGAATCCTGGAACTCCATTCTAAAAACCCAGTGTGTGTGCCTACACCACATGACATGCAACGGTTCAAGAAGGCAACTCATCACCACCTTCTCAAGAGTACAGTACGAAGTCTTACAACACCAGGTTAAAGTCCAACAGGTTTGTTTCGATGTCACTAGCTTTCGGAGCGCTGCTCCTTCCTCAGGTGAATGAAGAGGTATGTTCCAGAAACACATATATAGACAAATTCAAAGATGCCAAACAATGCTTGGAATGTGAGCATTAGCAGGTGATTAAATCTGTACAGATCCAGAGATGGGGTAACCCCAGGTTAAAGAGGTGTGAATTACATCAAGCCAGGACAGTTGGTAGGATTTTGCAGGCCAGATGGTGGGGGATGAATGTAATGTGACATGAATCCCAGGTCCCGGTTGAGGCCGCACTCATGTGTGCGGAACTTGGCTATAAGTTTCTGCTCGGCGATTCTGCGTTGTTGCGCGTCCTGAAGGCCGCCTTGGAGAACGCTTACCCGGAGATCAGAGGTTGAATGCCCTCGACTGCTGAAGTGTTCTCCGACTGGCAGGGAACATTCCTGCCTGGTGATTGTTGCGCGATGTCCGTTCATTCGCACCTCTTTAACCTGGGGTTACCCCATCTCTGAATCTGTACAGATTTAATCACCTGCTAATGGTCGCATTCCAAGCATTGTTTGGCATTTTTGAATTTGTCTATATATGTGTTTCTGGAACATACCTCTTAATTCACCTGAGGAAGGAGCAGCGCTCCGAAAGCTAGTGACATCGAAACAAACCTGTTGGACTTTAACCTGGTGTTGTAAGACTTCGTACTGTGCTCACCCCAGTCCAACGCCGGCATCTCCACATCATGGCTTCTCAAGAGTAATTAGGGATGGGCAATAAATACCGGCCTGGCCAGTGACAGCCACATGATGCCCACATCTTGTAAATGAATTTAAATAAAACACAGGCTAATTGCACCACTGGTAGGAGACGGTGGGTATTAGAAAGCATGCACATATCAAGGACGAGCCAAGGTAGCTGAGGGGCTACATAGGAAGACAGAATATACTTACACAAAAATGTTATTATAGCTTAAACCGATCAATTCTCAGGAAAACAAAAAATATTGTGGCATGCACAATTAATGGAAACAAACGGTGCTCTTAGAGGATCATTGGAAATTAAGAGGACAAGGAAGAATTTCATGAGCTACAGTTTCTTTCTGTTTTTATGTTCACTCGTCTATTTTTGTGACTAGAATGACCTATAATGCGTTTAGTAAGCGCACAGCGGATGGTAATGGTACGGGTCTAATGTGGCTATCGCTTGTGTCACTTTCTTCTTTTCTCTTACCCTGTTACTTTTTCAATGACATTTATTGACAATAGACTGAACCTCTGAGCACTGAAACAGTGTGACTGGAGGGTACCTCAAAGATGTAGTGGGGAAAACCCCGGAAATTGCCAAGAAGTTCAAACTTCACTTGGGCAATTGCCTGCACTTGGAACCATCTGAAAGTGAGATTTCAGTGAGGTGCTTCCACCTGGTCAATAGTTACCCCCAAAAAGTTAGAAGAATTAAAACTACTTCTCGGTTCTGGGTCACTATTATGCAAACCCAGACTGACCCCCCCCCCATGGGACTCCCACCACCGGCTGCCCCAATCTTCCAGGGGACTCCCCTCAACCCTGATGGGGCTCTCCCCTGCCCAACTACCCTTTCCTCATGGCACTTCGCTCCCCCACCCACACAAAACCCCTCCTACAGGACTCCCTACTGTCTCCAACCTCACCAATTGCTCCCCACCCACCGACTAAACCGCCCCCCCCCCCTAATCGTGGGGCACCTCATCCTCAACTGGTGCCGCTGGCCTCCTGATTACCATCACTACGCAGGAACTCCCCACCATCCGAGGATCTCTCCCCCCTCCCCGCACCCAGTCCCCAAAGGCCAAACTCCCAACTGCCAACTACCACACCCCTGCAGCCAGGTCCCATCCCCTACCCGACCTCTACTGCCCCTGCCCTGGCCAGGCCCAACTCCCCTTTTCCCCCCATCCCCCTCTCTGCCCTAGCAAATCCAGGCCCCAACGGCTGGACTGAAACCTGATTAACGGCAGTCAGTGCCATCAGAAAAAGGAGTGTGGATTACTTATCTTTTCCTGAGCTGCCCTCAACGGTAGGCCCCAGGTCGACTGAGCTTCATTTGCCGACCTAAGTTGGTAGGTCAGTGAGGTCGGGTCGTCTGGATTTCTAGGCAAGTACTTTCGAGCCGATTGAACAGAATCAAATCTGACACAATTTGCTACTCCATCAGAAGTTATGGCAGTATCTTCCAATTCTCTGTTTCCTCCGTTGATGTCATATGACTTAATGAGTATTTCCTCCATTTGTTGATTTATATCAGATTTTTAGCACCTAGAAAAAGATTTGCATTTACAAAGAGTCTTTAAGAGCTTCATGATTGACCCAAAGTGCTTAACAGCCAATGAAGTACTTCTTAAGCCGTTGATAGTTTTGCAAGATAGGCAACGTGGCAAGCAATTTGCGCACAGCAATCTGCCATAAACAGCTTTGTGATAATGACCAGAAAATGTTTTTTGTCGTGATGTTGATTGAGAGATATTCATTGGTCGGTACACGGGGGACCTGCTTGTCTCTGTTGTGTTGGGTGCTCTGGATCCGTGGAACACATACAGGCCACCAACACTTAAAATAGTGCAACACTATTTTATTAAGTTAGAAACTGTTGAACATACTTTCACTGTGGGTTAACACGATGTTAGATTAAACTGAAGACCTATGCTGTCCGAACCAGTCTATGCACTCAGCACATGGTGAGGATCTGTGCTCTAAGCTCTGTCCTTGCAGGAGGCTGTGTCCCGAATGAGCAGGAACTCAGATGCCCCCTGTCTTTATAGTGCGTGTGCTGTAACTGGTGATTGGCTGCGGTGTTGTGTGTGTTGATTGGTCTTGCTGTGTGTCCATCAGTGTGTGTGGCTGCACCATGATATACTGGTGTATATTATGACATCCCCCCTTTTATAAAAGAATGTATGTGTGTGGCAATAAATAATGTATGGTGAGAATGTTCCTAACTACGTGTGGGGTGCAAAGACATATTTACAGGACTACGTACATGAGAACTAAGCTATTTACATCGGAAGGTGTCTGGTGCAGAGAAGCTGTATGCAACAAGAGTAACGAGATCAACACTATATACAAACCAGGGAAACGATCAAACAAAGCAACAAAACAATTCAGAGAGTCTCTAAGTCCCCAAAGTTCATTAATCAAGTCTCTGAGGTGGGCGACAAATTCTGGTTGACCGCCTCAAGGGTGGGTCGAGAGCCGCGGTTTCAGGAGCGGGTTGGACTGCGTCAGAGTCAGGGGGAGGCAGAGTGACAAGGAGCTCTGCATAGTCCGTGGGAGGGTCAGCAGGAGGGCGAGGCGACAGTGGAGGAACACGTAGCGAGCGTGGAACGAGACGAAGGGCGCGTCGATTGCGGTGCAGAATAGAGCCATCCGGTAGATGAACCAGGAACGAGCGTGGGGCCACCTGCCGAAGGACAACAGCGGTCGCAGACCAGCCCCCATCTGGAAGATGGACGCGGACGTTGTCATCTGGAACCAGAGCAGGGAGATCAGCTGCACAGGAGTCATGAGCCGCCTTGTGCTGTGCACGAGACAGCTGCATCCGGCGAAGGACCGGAACGTGGTCGAGGCCTGGGACATGAATGGATGGCACCGTCGTCCTCAGGGTACGACCCTTGAGTAACTGGGCTGGTGACATGCCAGTGGATAGCGGGGCAGAGCGATAGGTCAGCAAGGCAAGGTAGAAATCGGACCCAGCATCGGCAGCCTTGCATAGGAGCCGTTTGACTATATGTACTCCCTTCTCCGCTTTGCCGTTGGATTGGGGGTACAGGGGACTGGACGTCACATGTGCAAAATTGTACCGCTTGGCAAAGTTGGACCATTCCTGGCTGGCGAAACAGAGGCCATTGTCCGATATAAACGTGAGCGGGATGCTGTGTCGAGCAAAGGTTTCCTTACAGGCATGAATGACTGCAGACGAGGTGACGTCGTGCAACCGTATCACCTCCGGGTAATTTGAAAAGTAGTCCATGATCAGGACATAGTCTCTACCCAACGCGTGGAACAGGTCGATGCCCACCTTGGGTCCATGATGACGTGACCAACTCATGGGGCTGTAGGGTCTCACGTGGTTGGGCCGGCTGGAAGCTCCTGACAAGTGGGGCAGTTGAGCACTGTGATGGCTATGTCTTCATTAATGTCGGGCCTGTACACTGCCTCTCTGGCCCGTCGGCGGCACTTTTCCACGCCAAGGTGGCCCTCGTGTAGTTGATCAAGGATAAGCTGGCGCATGCTATGCGGGATGACAATGCAGTCCAGTTTTAGAAGAACCGCGTCTGCTACTGCCAGATCATCTCTGACATTATAGAACTGAGGGCATTGGCCCTTGAGCCAGCCGTCCGTTAGGTGGCGCATGACACGCTGTAGCAAAGGGTCAGCCGCCGTCTCGCAGCGAATTTGGACGAGGCATTCATCCGAGGCAGGTAGACTGCCACATGGGCTGCGAATGCCACATGGGCGTCAACCTGGCAGACAAATCCCGCTGGGTCACATGGAGTGTTGACTGCCCTGGAGAGAGCGTCGGCAATGATGAGGTCTTTGCCTAGGGTGTATGCCAGCTGGAAGTCATATCGCCGGAGCTTGAGAAGAAAACGCTGGAGGCGAGGCGTCATGTCGTTCAAGTCTTTTTGTATTATATTGACCAGCGGGCGATGGTCGGTCTCGACGGTGAATTGAGGCAGTCCGTTCACATAATCGTGAAACTTAACCACACCGGTCAGAAGGCCCAGGCACTCCTTTTCTATCTGCGCGTAGCGCTGCTCCGTGGGGGTCATCGCACGTGATGCATATGCAATGGGGGCCCATGATGAGGCCTCATCACGTTGAAGGAGCACTGCCCCAATGCCGGATTGACTGGCATCGGTCGAAATTTTGGTCTCCTTTGCTGGATCAAAGAAAGCTAAGACCGGGGCCGTGGTCAGTTTTGTTTTGAGTTCTCTCCATTCGCGCTCGTGGGCAGGGATCCATTGGAAGTCTGTCGTCTTCCTGACCAGGTTCCTGAGAGCCGTGGTATGAGAGGCGAGGTTCGGGATCAACTTCCCTACAAAATTGACCATGCCCAGAAATCGGAGGACCGCCTTCCTGTCCTCTGGTGTTTTCATAGCTGTGATGGCAGCTACCTTGTCCGCATCCGGCTGCACACCCAATTGGGAGATGTGGTCCCCGAGGAACTTGAGTTCTGTCTGACCAAAAGAGCATTTGGCCCTGTTGAGGCGGAGGCCATGCTCATGTATACGTCTGAATACGTGCTGGAGGCGACTAACATGCTCCTGCGGGGTGGTGGACCAAATGATTACATCATCGACATAGACGCGAACACCTTCAATGCCTTCCATCATTTGTTCCATAATCCGATCGAACACTTCTGATGCAGATATGATCCCGAACGGCATCCTGTTGTAACAATATCTTCCAAAGGGGGTATTAAATGTGCAGAGTTTCCTGCTGGATTTATCGAGCCGGATTTGCCAGAATCCTTTTGAGGCGTTGAGTTTGGTGAAGAGCTTGGCGTGAGCCATCTCACATGTGAGCACTTCGCGCTTGGGAATTGGATAATTCTCCCTCATGATACTGCGATTTAGATCCGTGGGATCAATGCAAATTCTCAATTCGCCGGAAGGCTTTTTTACACATACCATGGAACTGACCCAGTCGGTTGGTTCCGTGACTTTGGAAATCACTCCTTGGTTCTGGAGGTCCTGCAGCTGCTGCTTGAGGCAGTCCTTAAAGGGTGCTGGGACCCTGCGAGGTGCGTGCACCACAGGCATGGCATTCGGTTTTAATAACATTTTGCAGGTGTACAGGAGCGTGCCCATGCCCTCGAAGACGTCGCGGTACTGGTTGATAATGGAGTCGAGCTGCGCCCTGAAGTCGGTGTCTTGAAAGGCAGACGTGTCAGCAGGAGAGAGAGAGTGAACTCTCTGAACTAGGTTCAACAGCTTGCATGCCTGCGCACCAAGCAGGAAGGCTTTCGAGGAGCCCATGATTTCAAAGGGAAGGATGGCTTTGCGTGACCTGTGCGTCACTTCAAGTTGACACGAGCCGCTGGCAGCAATGGCATTGCCATTATAATCTAATAGCTGACAGGCTGATGGGAGGATGGCTGGTTTGACACGAAGGCTTTGGAGGTCAGACCGCGCAATGAGATTGGCGGAGGCACCAGTGTCCAGGCGGAATCGTATTTGGGACCGGTTGACCGTAAGGGTGGCACACCACTCATCGTCCGGATCGATGCTGTAAACCGACAGAGGCTGGATTTTTTGCTTCGGGGACACCCTGTTTTTTGTAACGATACCGACTCGAAAAGGTGCCTTCGGGTCCTCGGTGTCAATGTTGAGTGGTAGGTCCGCATCGGACTCGGTGACCGTGGGTTGAATGGCCCGGACATTCCTGCGAGGCTGGCTGGAGCGATACGAATTGGCAGGCTGAGCTGATCTGCATAAAGCAGCATAGTGGCCAAGTTTGCCACATCTCAGGCATTGTCGGGATTTGGCCGCTTTAAGTGGGCGGAGCCACAGTTGCCGCACGTTGTAGCGTCAGTACGTTCGCTGCGCCACCGCGCATGCGTGGTGCGGCCGTACGTGGTGAGCCCCTGCGCAGTACGTTCGTCGATGTCGCCGTCCCCTCGTTAGGTGCGCACAAGCGCGGGAGTCCGCGAAAAGCGCGCAAAATGGCCGCCCTCATCCAGGCTGAGGCCCTGGAGTTGCTCGATTGCTTGGACCCGTTCTGCCTCGTGGGGACCTTGCCGCACCGTTTCAGCCGCTTGGATGTGGAAATACCGACTAGTGGCGTGTTCGTGTAGCACGCAGGTCTCGATGGCGGTCGCTAGGGTGAGCTGCTTCACCTTGAGGAGCTGCTGGCGTAGGGGGTCCGACTGAACACTGAAAACGATCTGGTCGTGTACCATGGAGTCGGAGGTGGGCCCGTAATTACAGGACTGCGCAAGGATGCGGAGGTGGGTGAGAAAGGACGGGAAAGGTTCATCCTTACCCTGCAAACGCTATTGGAATACATAGCGCTCGAAACGTTCATTCATCTCTATGTTGCAGTGAGTGTCAAACCTGAGGAGGACCATCTTGAATTTTGATTTATCTTCATCATCAGCAAAGGTGAGAGAATTGAAAATGTGGATGGCATGTTCCCTGGCCGTGGATAGGAAGAGAGCGATCTTCCTGGTGTCCGAGGCATCTTCCCGGTCTGTGGCTTCAAGGTAGAGCTGGAAGCGTTGTTTGAATATCTTCCAGTTGGCCCCCAGGTTACCGGTGATGCGGAGCGGCGGCGGCGGGCGGACACTGTCCATTTTGCAGGATGACAGTATGCTGGTGGAAGGCAGATCACTTGCAGGTAGGTCTAAGAAATTCTAATATCCCTCAATCCTGGTATCATGATGTGTTGGGTGCTCTGGATCCGTGGAACACATAAAGGCCACCAACACTTAAAATAGTGCAACACTATTTTATTAAGTCAGAAACTGTTGAACATACTTTCACTTTTGGTAGAATCAGATGTAAAGGTGTTACAGTTAAATAAAGGTAACTACAGGGGCATGAGGGAGGAACTGACGAAAATCGACTGGGAGCAGAGCCTAGTGGGAAAGACAGTAGAACAGCAATGGCAGGAGTTTCTGGGAGTAATTGAGGACACAGTACAGAGGTTCATCCCAAAGAAAAGAAAGGTTATCAGAGGGGGGATTAGGCAGCCATGGCTGACAAAGGAAGTTAGGGAATGCATCAAAGCAAAAGTGAAAGCCTATAATGTGGCAAAGAGTAGTGGGAAGTCAGAAGATTGAGAAGACTACAAAAACAAATAGGGGATAACAAAGAGAGAAATAAGGAAAGAGAGGATCAAATTTGAAGGTAGGCTAGCCAGTAACATTAGGAATGATAGTAAAAGTTTCTTTAAATATATTAAAAACAAACGGGAGGCAAAAGTTGACATTGGGCCGCTCCAAAATGACGCTGGTAATTTTGTGATGGGAGACAAGGAAATAGCTGAGGAACTGAATAAGTACTTTGCGTCAGTCTTCACAGTGGAAGACATGAGTAATATCCCAACAATTCCGGAGAGTCAGGGGGCAGAGTTGAATATGGTAGCCATCACAAAGGAGAAAGTGCTAGAGAAATTAAGAGGTCTAAAAATTGATAAATCCCCGGGCTACATCCTAGTGTTCTAAAGGAGATAGCTGAAGAAATAGTGGTGGCGTTAGTTATGATCTTTCAAAAGTCACTGGAGTCAGGGAAAGTCACAGAGGATTGGAAAATCGCTGTTGTAACCCCCCTGTTCAAGAAGGGAACAAGGAAAAAGATGGAAAATTATAGGCCAATTAGCCTAACCTCGGTTGTTGGCAAGATTCTAGAATCCATTGTTAAGGATGAGATTTCTAAATTCTTGGAAGTGCAGGTTCGGATTAGGACAAGTCAGCATGGATTTAGTAAGGGAAGGTCGTGCCTGACAACCCTGTTAGAGTTCTTTAAAGAGATAACAAATAGGTTAGACCAAGGAGAGCCAATGGATGTTATCTAGCTTGACTTCCAAAAGGCCTTTGATAAGGTGCCTCACGGGAGACTGCTGAGTAAAATAAGGGACCATGGTATTCGAGGCAAGGTACTAACATGGATTGACGATTGGCTGTCAGGCAGAAGGCAGAGAGTTGGGATAAAAGGTTCTTTTTCGGAATGGCAACCGGTGACGAGTGGTGTCCCGCAGGGTTCAGTGTTGGGGCCACAGCTGTTCTCTTTATATATTAACGATCTAGATGACGGTACTGGGGGCATTCTGGCTAAGTTTGCCGATGATACAAAGATAGGTGGAGGGGCAGGTAGTATGGAGGAGGTGGGGAGGCTGCAGAAAGATTTAGACAGTTTAGGAGAGTGGTCCAAGAAATGGCTGATGAAATTCAACGTGGGCAAGTGCGAGGTCTTGCACTTTGGAAAAAAGAATAGAGGCATGGACTATTTTCTAAACGGTGACAAAATTCATAATGCTGAAGTGCAAAGGGACTTGGGAGTCCTAGTCCAGGATTCTCTAAAGGTAAACTTGCAGGTTGAGTCCGTAATTAAGAAAGCAAATGCAATGTTGTCATTCATCTCAAGAGGCTTGGAATATAAAAGCAGGGATGTACTTCTGAAGCTTTTCAAGCATTAGTTAGGCCCCATTTAGAATACTGTGAGCAATTTTGGGCCCCACACCTCAGGAAGGACATACTGGCACTGGAGCGGGTCCAGCGGAGATTCACACGGATGATCCC
Source organism: Scyliorhinus torazame (assembly GCF_047496885.1). Classification (NCBI taxonomy): domain Eukaryota; kingdom Metazoa; phylum Chordata; class Chondrichthyes; order Carcharhiniformes; family Scyliorhinidae; genus Scyliorhinus; species Scyliorhinus torazame. The sequence goes on along the minus strand of NC_092714.1, from coordinate 68,684,867 downwards.
AGGAATGGTAGGCCTAACATACGATGAACGTCTGAGGATCCTGGGATTATATTCATTGGAGTTTAGGAGGTTGAGGGGAGATCTAATAGAAACTTACAAGATAATGAATGGCTTAGATAGGGTGGATGTAGGGAAGTTGTTTCCATTAGCAGGGGCGACTAGGACCCGGGGGCACAGCCTTAGAATAAAAGGGAGTCACTTTAGAACAGAGATGAGGAGAAATGTCTTCAGCCAAAGAGTGGTGGGTCTGTGGAATTCATTGCCACAGAGGGCGGTGGAGGCCGGGACGTTGAGTGTCTTTAAGACAGAAGTTGATAAATTCTTGATTTCTCAAGGAATTAAGGGCTATGGAGAGAGAGCGGGTAAATGGAGTTGAAATCAGCCATGATTGAATGGTGGAGTGGACTTGATGGGCCGAATGGCCTTACTTCCGCTCCTATGTCTTATGGTCTTATGGTCTTAACACGATGTTAGATTAAACTAAAGACCTATGCTGTCCGAACCAGTCTATGCACTCAGCACATGGTGAGGATCTGTGCTGTAAGCTGTAAGCTCTGTCCTTGTAGGAGGCTGTGTCCCGAATGAGCGGGAACTCAGATGCCCCCTGTCTTTATAGTGAGTGTGCTCTAACTGGTGATTGGCTGCGGTGTTGTGTGTGTTGATTGGTCTTGCTGTGTGTCCATTAGTGTGTGTGTATCTGCACCATGATATACTGGTGTGTATTATGACAGTCTCCAGAACAGGGCCACAGGCTCTTTTACACACAGCTTCGAGAGCACACACCCTCATGTTGAACATCCCAGCACCTCTTAGTGGAACGTTTACTCAGTATACTGCACTGGCATGCCAGTTGAAATGGTTATGTCTCTGGAACAGGACTTGAACTCAGAAACTCTTGAAGATTGCAAACAACTGAGCTGCAATTTACAGAATATTTTGTGTTTTGTTCTAATCTGGAATCCCTGTTGGAAGCAAACCCCTCACTCAGCACGATTCAATGTGGTGTATTGTTAGTCTGCTGCATTCTTTCCAACAACACAGTGGTAGCCTAAACAATTTGACTTTCACATCAAAGCAACCAGAGTCATTTAAAGCTTTTGATATGTTTTGTTCTTCAGTCTATTCATGTATTTGCATTGTTCCGATTTTAATTGTTCTTGGAGATGTTTACATGTTTGGTGTAACTGTTTAGAAAGGACGAAGGTCAATAATAATTTATTGCCACAAGGAGGCTTACATTAACACTGCAATGAAGTTACTGTGAAAAGCCCCTCGTCGCCTGTTCGGGTACACAGAGGGAGAATGTCCAAATTACCTAACAGCGCGTCTTTTGGGACTTTAGCTCGACACGGTTTGTTTGTCAAATAATTTTTGTGTGGTATGTCCTGTGAATACTATTTCGCAAAATGAGGTATTAATTTAACAGAAGAAATGTGTGTACTTTTTTCTTTAAATTTAAAAAAGAACGTAACCTAAATAATTTATTAATTCAAAATTTCCACAGGATGCTGGGGTACCTTGATTATAGGGTAACAAGGAAGTTCTCTCTTATTGTAGCGAAAATATCTTGCTCGCTGTAAATAACCCTGGGAGTGCAAAATTCTGTCGCAAAAAATAGAAGGGAGTGTAAGGCCCTGCAGCTTACGATCATAAGATTGTTCAGAAATACAATTATGAACAGGTGTGGGCCATTTGGCCCACCGAGCCTGCTCTGCCATTCAATAATTTTGACTGATCTGATTATGGCCTTAACTCCATTTTCCTGCCTGCCCCTCTTAACCTTTGACTTCCTTGTCGATCAAACATCTGTCTAACTCAGCCTTGAATGTATTCAATGATTTGGGGCAGCACGGTAGCATTGTGGATAGCACAATTGCTTCACAGCTCCAGGGTCCCAGGTTCGATTCCCGGCTTGGGTCACTGTCTGTGTGGAGTCTGCACATCCTCCCCGTGTGTGCTTGGGTTTCCTCCGGGTGCTCCGGTTTCCTCCCACAGTCCAAAGATGTGCAGGTTAGGTGGATTGGCCATGATAAATTGCACTTAGTGTCCCAAATTGCCCTTAGTGTTGGGTGGGGTTACTGGGTTATGGGGATAGGGTGGAGGTGTCGACCTTGGGCAGGGTGCTCTTTCCAAGAGCTGGTGCAGACTCGATGGGCCGAATGGCCTCCTTCTGCACTGTAAATTCTATGATATGATCTATGATCCAGCCCCCATTGCTCCATGGGGAAGAGAAATCCAAAGATGAATTACCCTCTGAGAGAAGAAATGCCTTGCCATTTCCATCTTAAATGGAAGATCCCTGTGGCAGGATTCTCTGTTGGCTTACGCCGGAATCAGGAAACGCGATTGAGCGGAGAATCGGTTCCACCCCCGCAGCCCAGGTCTCACCCAGGATCTCACAGACCTCGGTGCACAGGTGCATCTGAGTCGTCACGGAGGCCCTAGATGCCCGGTCGGCACAATGCATCCATTTCAATGTGGACCAAGCCCACCAGGATGCCCGGTCAGCCAGGTTCGCTGTCGTCACCGACATGCCCTGGGTCCAGGGGATGATCAACAGGATGCATCTCCCCGGCAGGCACCTGGAGATGACAGAAAACAAAAGGTGTACCACTCATTGAATGTGCAACAGGAGTATGACCATCAGCTGCGCCCAATACCCAGGCAGAGTGCACAACGCCTTCATCCTGGCTCACTCAACGATTCATGACCACTTTGAGACCCCCGTCCCCCCCCCCCCCCCCGTCCCCGGTGAGAGAAACAATTCTCTCACCATCTACCCCATCAATTCTTATATGCTTCCATCAGATCTTATTCTTCTAAACTCCAATGAGTATGAGCCCAACTTTTCCTCATAGGACAACACTTTAATTCCAGGAATTAGTCTTCTCTGAACTGCTTCCGATGCTTTCCATAAGTAATGAGATCAAAATTGTACTCTCCACTCAAAATAGTTTCGACCAATACGTCAAGGAACCAGCTCGGGTAAGAGGTTAACCTAGATTTTGTAATAGGAAGGGCTTAATAAATAATCTTGTTGAGCATAGTCCTTTAGGGGAGAGTGACCATAACATGATGGATTTCTCCATTAGGATGGAAAGTGAAGTAGCCCAATCTGAAACTAGGGTCCTAAATCTTAACAAAGGAAACTACGAAGGCACGAGGGATGTGTTGGTTATGATATGATGTGGAGAGGCCGGCGTTGGACTGGGGTGAGCACAGTAAGAAGTCTTACAACACCAGGTTAAAGTCCAACAGGTTTGTTTCGATGTCACTAGCTTTCGGAGCGCTGCTCCTTCCTCAGGTGAATGAAGAGGTATGTTCTAGAAACATATATATAGACAGATTCAAAGATGCCAGACAATGCTTGGAATACGAGCATTAGCAGGTGATTAAATCTTTACAGATCCAGAGATGGGGTAACCCCAGGTTAAAGAGGTGTGAAATGTGTCAAGCCAGGACAGTTGGTATGATTTTGCAGGTCAGATGGTGGGGGATGAAGGTAATGCGACATGAATCCCAGGTCGCGGTAAGGCCGCACTCATGTGTGCGGAACTTGGCTGTACGTTTCTGCTCGGCGATTCTGCGTTGTCGCGCGTCCTGAAGGCCGCCTTGGAGAACGCTTACCCGGAGATCAGAGGCTGAATGCCCTTGACTGCGGAAGTGTTCCCTAACTGGAAGGGAACATTCCTGACAGGTGAATGTTCGCGCGATGTCCGTTCATTCGTTGTCGCAGCGTCTGCATGGTCTCGCCAATGTACCACGCTTCGGGACATTCTTTCCTGCAGCGTATGAGGTCGACAACGTTGGCCGAGTCGCACGAGTATGTACCGCGTACCTGGTGGGTGGTGTTCTCATGTGTAATGGTGGTATCCATGTCGATGATCTGGCACATCTTGCAGAGATTGCCATGGCAGGGTTGTGTGGTGTCATGGTCACTGTTCTGAAGGCTGGGTAGTTTGCTGCAAACAATGGTTTGTTTGAGGCTGCGCGGTTGTTTGAAGGCAAGTAGTGGGGGTGTGGGGATGACCTTGGCAAGATGTTCATCTTCATCGATGACGTGTTGAAGGCTGTGAAGAAGATGTCGTAGTTTCGCCGCTCCGGGGAAGTACTGGACGACGAAGGGTATTCTGTCGGTTGTGTCCCATGTTTGTCTTCTGAGGAGGTCGGTGCGTTTTGTTGCTGTGGCGCGTTGGAACTGTCGATCAATGAGTCGAGCGCCATATCCCGTTTGTACAAGGGCATCTTTCAACGTTTGTAGATGTCTGTTATGCTCCTCCTCGTCTGAGCAGATCCTGTGTATACGGAGAGCTTGTCCATAGGGGATGGCTTCTTTAATGTGTTTAGGGTGGAAGCTAGAGAAGTGGAGCATCGTGAGGTTATCCGTGGGTTTGCGGTAAAGCGAAGTGCTGAGGTGACCGTCCTTGATGAAGACGAGTGTGTCCAAGAATGCAACTGATTTTGGAGAGTAGTCCATGGTGAGTCTGATCTGATGATTGGATGGAACGTATTGATGTCATCGTGTAGTCGTTTCAGTGATTCTTCGCCGTGGGTCCAAAGGAAAAAAATGTCATCGATGTATCTGGTGTATAACGGCAGTTGAAGGTCCTGTGCGGTGAGTAGGTCTTGTTCAAACTTGTGCATGAAGATGTTGGCGTATTGGGGTGTGAATTTGGTCCCCGTGGCTGTTCCGTGCATCTGGATGAAGAACTTGTTGTCGAAGGTGAACACGTTGTGATCCAGAATGAAGCGGATGAGTTGCAGAATTGCATCTGGAGATTGGCAGTTGTCGATGTTGAGTACTGAGGCTATTGCAGCAATGCCGTCGTCATGGGGGATGCTGGTATAGAGTGCCGAGATGTCCATTGTGACGAGGTATGTTCCTGGTTCAACTGGTCCATGGGTGCTGAGTTTCTGTCGGAAGTCCGTCGTGTCGCGACAGAAGCTGGGCGTACCTTGTACAATGAATTTCAAGATGCCCTTGATGTAGCCAGAGAGGTTCTCACACAGGGTCCCATTGCCTGAAACGATAGGACGGCCTGGTGTGTTGGCCTTGTGTATTTTCGGGAGGCAGTAGAGATCTCCAATGCGGGGAGTACATGGGATGAGAGCACGTAGGGTGCTCTGAAGATCTGGATCCAAGATCTTGATCAGTCTGTTAAGTTGGCGGATGTGTCCCTTGGTCGGATCTGCGGGTAACTGTCTGTAGTGTTCTAGGTTGTTCAGTTGTCGGTGTACTTCTTTGCAGTAGTCCGTTCTGTTCAGTATGACAGTGGCCCCTCCTTTGTCTGCTGGTTTGATGACGATGCTGCGGTTGGTCTTGAGAGCGTGGATGGCATTGCGTTGTGCTTGGGTGACGTTCGGGGCTGTCTTGTGAATGCGACTGATGAATCTGGCATTGACGCGACTCCTGACGGCTTGAGCATACATGTCGAGTCTAAGGCAGCGGCCTTCCGGAGGGGTCCAATTCGACTCTTTCCTCTTCGGTTGCCGCACCGCAGATCTCTCGGTCTGCTGTTCCGGTTCATTGGTAGTCTGCTTGGGTTCGCTGTTGGCCTCTTGGGGTCTGTGGAAGAATTCCCGGAGCCTCATTCGCCTGATGAATTCCTCCGTGTCTGCCGCGAGACTGATGGGGTCCATTTTGGTGGTGGAGCAGAAATTGAGCCCTCTGCTGAGGACTTCTATTTTGTCTGGTTGAAGGGTGTAGTCTGACAAGTTGACAATAGATTTCCCTGTATTGTTTTCTACTGTGGTGCCGGGGTTGGCTTGGTTGCTGCTGGTGGTGATGCTGGGTTTCTCAAGCTTCCTGTTCTTGGGATGCATATAGGTGGCATAGTATTGTTGTCTCATCTGTTTGGCGGTGTTCTGCAGCTGGTCTGCTGTGTCCTGATTGCAAGTTGAGAATATGGCCTCTATCTTGGTTTCCAGGTTGCGTCGTCTGCTGTAGAGCTGACGGACGAGGTGGTTGAGGAGAGTGAGAGAGGTGTGACGGCAGAGTCTCTCAGTGTAGTCTGTGTTGTAGGTCGATTTGAGTGGGTTTGTGATCTGTAGCCCTTTCGGGATCTTGTCTGTTTTCTTGCACCTTTGTAGAAACTTAATGTCAGTGTCTATATGCGCAATCTTCCTGGAGATCCACTTTGAGCCGGCAGTTTGCGGTGTCGATGGTAGCCATGATGTGGCGATGCCGGCGTTGGACTGGGGTGAGCACAGTAAGAAGTCTTACAAGTGTTGTAAGACTTCTTACTTGGTTATGATAGACTGGGGAACTTCATTAATATGCAGTAGCTAATTTAAGGAACAAAATGCATGTATTGCAACAGTTATACATTTCTTCCTTGAACAGAAACACAACAGAAAAAGTGACCAAACCATGGCTAACAAAATAAATTAAGGATGGTATTTGATCTTGGGAGGAGTGACATAACGTTGCTAGAAAAATATAGCAAGCCCAAGGATTGAGAGCAGTTTAGAATTCAGCCAAAGAGGACCAAGAGGTCAATTAAGAGGGGAAAGAAAATGAGATTAAACTTGCAAGGAACATAAAAGCGGACTGTAAAAGCTTCTATAAGTAGGCAAAGAGAAAAGATTAGTGAAGAGAAACGTAGGTCCCTTATAGCCGGAAATGAGAGAATTTATAACAGAGAACAAGGAAATGACAGAGCAATTAAATAACTACTTTAGTCACTTGCTAATAACTACTTTAGTAATTATTTAGGAAAAGGACATAAATAACTTCCTGGAAATGCTAGGAAATAGAATAGAAACAAAAAAAATGACATGCAAGTGCGCAGGGAACAGGCAAGTGACTGGCACAAAGCCGTAATGCTCATTTGGAGAGTCAGGACAGACACGATGGGCCAAATAGGCTCCTGTAACAATTCTATAGTTCTGTGAACCAAGGGTCTAGTGAGGAAATAAGTAGTAATATATAATAGTGCTGGAGAAAGTCGATAAATCCCCAGGCCCTGAGAATCTATTCCCCAGGGTACTAAAGGAGGTGGCCACGTTGGTTGTCATCTTCCAAATTTTTATAGATTCTGGAACATTCCTGGCAGATTGGAGGATAGCAAATGTAACCCCGCTATTTAAGAGGAGGGAGGTAGAAAACAGGACATGACAGACCGGTTAACCTTACATCAGTCGTAGGGAAAATGTTAGAGTCTATTATAAAGGATGTGGTAACAGGACACTTGGAAAATATTAATATGATGAGACAAAGTCGACATAGATTTATGAAAGGGAAATCATGTTTGACAAACCTCCTGGAGTTTTTTTGAGAATGTAATGAATAGAATTGCTAAGGGAGAACTAGCGGATTGCTGTATTTGGAGTTTCAGAAAACTTCTGATAAAGTCCCACCCTGCCAACCTATCAATGCCTCTGCCAGCTGGCAGTGCCACCTGGGGACTGTGGCAGTGTCAGACTGGCACCCAGGTGGCACTGCCAGGCCGACATTGCCAGGGTGCCCGGATGACACCAGCAGTACCAGGGTACCACCCTTCCCAAAGGGCATGCACCTGGGGGCTCCTATCCCCTGGGAGACCCCTTTGAGTGCCATTCTTTCTGGTCCTCACTTTTAGAGACCAGTACTGAACGGGGCTCTCCCGAGGTCTCCCAACAGGAGGGAGATTGATTCCCCCACCTCGGGCAACTCAGGAACCTGCACATGAAAGTGAGACTAGCCGTCTTGCTTTAACATGCAGATTTGCTAAAAAGTGATCCCACCACAATGGGCGGGATTTACATCGCAACATCTCGCAAGAACGCGTTAGATCTCGCGAGGCATTGTGAGCAGGTAGATCCCAGGAGCTGGGTCTCCTAGCTTCTATCGGCCACACTGCGTCACGGCGATCTGCTTTTAGGGCGCAGCGTGGCTGTTTGATCGCGCCCACTGAATGAGTTGACAAATACATGGCAGGTGCAGGATAACAAGGAAAAATGTGAGGTTATCCATTTCAGTAGGAAAATCAGAATGGTAGAGTATTATATAAATGGTGGTGGATTTGGAAATTCTGATGTACAAAGGGACGTGAGTGTCCTTGTACACCAGCCACTGAAAGCAAGCATGCAGGTGCAGTCAGAACTTAAGCAGACAAATGGTATATTGGCCTTCATTGCAAGACAATTTGAGTTCAGGTGCAACGATTGGCTTAATGCAGCTGTACAGGGCCTTGGTTAGACCACACCTGGAATGTTGTGAGCAAGAAAGGATATACTTTCCATAGAGGGAGTGCAGTGAAGGTTCACCTGACTAATTCCTGGGATGGCAGGATTGTCGTATGAGTGGAGATAGTCAAAGGACTTGTATTCACTGGAGTTTAACGAATGAAACATGAAATTCTGACAGGGCTGGGCAGACTGGATGTTGGGATGTTGTTTCCTCTGGCTGGGAGTGGTTCAGAACAAGAAGTCACAGTCTCGGAATACAGCGTAGGCCACTTAGGACTGAGATGAGGAGCGGTGCACTCACTCGGAGGGTGGTGAGCCTGTGGAATCCACTACCACGGACGGCTGTGGAGACCAAGTCACTGAATATATTTAAGAAAATAGATAGATTTCTGGACTCTAAAGGCATCAAGGGGTATGGGGAGATAGAGGATCAGCAATGATCATATTGAATGGTGGGTCAGGTTTAAGGGGCCAAATGGTCTTTTCCTGCTCCTAATATTTATGGACTGGATATTCCCGGCCCGCCTGCCGCAAGAACGCCACAGGTAAGACTGCGACAATGGAGAAATCCATTGACCTCGGGCGGGATTCTCCAGGCGCCAGGCGGACATGTCTGGAAAATCACATCCTATGTTTCTATGCAATCTCAGCAATGCCCCGTACAGTTGACGAAAAGCTTTTCTGAGCGTCCGGTTGTGGCTATGCCCAGGTAGGTCGCACGGTTGGCAGCTCCCACCGGTAACGGACTTTTGGGCCCTTTTAAGGAGCTCCAGCGGCATTTGGACGACGATTCCCGGTGTGGGAAGGAAACAGCGAGGGTCCCCCAGCGCTGAATTGGGTGGACCAGGAGTGGGGCGGTTAAAAAAGTAGCTTTGGAGAAGAGAGGAGAACGGGTGCGAAAAAACAAGATGGCGGCTGGCGGGGATCAGGCAGCGTGGGCCCAGTGGTCACGGGAGCAGCAGGAGTTTTTAAGAAACTGCTTTGCGGATTTAAAGGCAGAGATGTTGGCCCCTTATGAAGGCGTTGATCGAAAGGCTGGTGGAGACCCAGAAGATGCAGAGGACGGCAATCAAGGAGGTGCAGCAGAAGGCCTCTAATAATGAGGACGAGATTCTGGGCCTAGCGGTTAGAGTGGAGGCGCACGAGGCGCTGCACAAAAAATGGTAGGAGAAGCTGGGGGACCTGGAGAATAAGTCAAGGAGGCAGAACCTGCGGATCCTGAGTCTCCCTGAAGGCGTGGAGGGGTCGGATGCTGGGGCGTATGTGACCACGATGCTGGATATGCTGATGGGCGCGGGGGCTTTCCCGTGGCCCCTGGAGCTGGATGGGGCGCACAGAGTCCTGGCAAGGAGGCCGAGGGCAAACAAGCCGCCGAGAGCTATGGTGGTAAGGTTCCATCGCTTCACCGACAAGGAGTGTGTCCTGCGATGGGCGAAGAAGGAGCGGAGCTAGGTCGAGATCTGGTAAGAGGCCGGCAGCGGCCAAGGTCCTGAGGGGGTTCATGGACCAATCCCGGAGGCTTTGGGCGAGGTTGCAGTTGGGAAGAGCTGCGTCACAGGAAGTGGCGTCGTCCCAGACAGGGAGCGCGGTTTACCTACGAAATGGTGGGGGTGGCACCTGAAGCTGGGGGTTTGAGTGTACGGTACTTTGTTTTGTTTTTCTTTCTCTGTTCACACGGGGTATAGGGGGGGGAATCTCTCTACCCCACTTAGGAAGATTTGTAAGGATGACCCACAGGGGGATTGGAGGTTGAGGCAGGAGTGGCCGGGTCAGCATGAGTCAGCTGACTTACGGGAGTGCAATGGAGGGGTAGGGGGGTTAAGCGGATGCTTGAGTGGGGGGGAGGGTTAAGGGGGGGGGCTGGGATGCTGCTGTGCTGACTGAGGGGGAATCAATGTTAAAGGGGAGAGTCGGGGTGGGGAGCCTCCGCCTGGGGGGCTGGAGGGTGCGGGAGGCGCGGGCACGTGGCTGGCCTAAAAAAGATGGCTAGTCAACGGGGGGGGGGGGGGTCAAGAGGGCCCGTGTGTTTTCGCACTTAAAGGGGCTAAAGGCAGACGTAGCCTGAAGATCGCGGATCAAACCAGGCTGAGGAAAGGATGGCTGGGGCAGGTTTTCCACTCAGGGCTGGATGCGAAGAACAGGGGGGTCGCAATTTTGGTGAGCAAGCGGGTGGCATTTGAGGCGGCGGGTATTGTGGCGGATAAAGGGGGTCGCTATGTTATGATGAGTGGCAGGCTACAGGGGGCCCGGGTGGTGCTAGTGAATGTGTATGCTCCGAACTGGGACATTGCAGGGTTCATGAAGCGGATGTTGAGTAGGATTCCAGATCTGGAGTCATGCAGTTTGGTAATGGGGACTTTAACACGGTCCTGGACCTGGGTAAGAGGCCGGCAGCGGCCAAGGTCCTGAGGGGGTTCATGGACCAAATGGGGGGAGTGGATCCGTGGAGATTTGCCTGGCCAAGGGCGAAGGCAGTTGTCAGAGGGGAGCTAATTTCAGTCAGGGCCCACAGAGAGAAGAGGGATAGGATGGAGAGGGAGAGATTGGTGGGGGAGATACTTAGGGTGGACAGGAGGTATGCAGAATCCCCCGAGGAGGGGTTGTTGAAGGAGCGCCAGAGCATGCAGGCGGAGTTTGACTTGCTAACCACGGGGTAGGCTGAGGCTCAGTTGAGGAAGATACAGGGAGCAGTGTACGAGCCGCAGTGTACGAGTATGGGGAGAAGGCAAGTAGGATGCTGGCGCATCAGCTGCGGAAGAGAGAGGCGGCCAGGGAGATTAGGGAATTAGAAATAGGGGGGGTAACACAGCACTGAGTTCGGCAAGGATTAACGAGGTCTTCAAGGACTTTTATGGCAAATTGTACGAATCAGAACCCCCGGAGGGGGGGAGGGGATGAGGCAGTTCCTCGACCAACTGAGGTTTCCGCAGGTGGATGAGGGGCGAGTAGAGGGACTGGGGGCCCCGATTGAGATGGAGGAACTGGTTAAGGGGTTAGGGGGTATGCAGGCGGGCAAGGCCCCGGGACCGGATGGGTATCCCGTTGAGTTTTTTAGGACATTCTCGGAGCTGCTGGATCCGCTGTTGTTGAGGACTTTCAATGAGGCTAAGGAAAAGGGAACCCTTCCCCCGACGATGTCACAGGCTCTGATCTCGCTTATCCTCAAGCGAGAAAGGGACCCGTTGCAATGTGGCTCCTGTAGGCCGATTTCACTCCTTAATGTGGATGCCAAGCTGTTGGCCAAGATTTTGGCCACTTGGATTGAGGACTGTGTCCCGGGAGTGATCATTGAGGATCAGACGCGGTTTGTGAAGGGCAGGCAGTTGAATACGAATGTGCGGAGGCTCTTGAATGTGATCATGATGTCCTCGGAAGGGGGGGATGCAGAAGTGGTAGCGGCAATGGACGCAGAGAAAGCCTTTGATCGGGTGGCGTGGGAGTACCTGTGGGAAGTGTGAGGCAGATTTGGGTTTGGAGAGGAATTTATAGGGTGGGTCAAATTGTTGTATCAGGCCCCGGTAGCGACTGTGTCGACGAACCGGCTGCGGTCGGGGTACTTTAGATTACATCGAGGGACGAGGCAGGGGCTGTTTGCCCTGGTGATCGAGCCGCTGACCATGGCGTTGAGGGAGTCCAGAAACTGGAGGGGGTTGGTTCGGGGGGGGGGGGGGGGGAGCATCGTGCTTCACTGTATGCGGATGACCTGCTCCTGTACATTGCGGATCCGGTGGAGGGGATGGGGGAGGTCATGCAGATTCTTAGGGATTTTGAAGACTTTTCGGGATATAAGCTGAATGTTGGAAAAAGCGAGCTTTTTGTGATACATGCGAGGGGCCAGGAAAAGAGACCGGGAGAGCTACCGCTTAAGATGGTGGAGAGGAGCTTTCGCTACTTGGGCATTCAGGTGGCTAAGAGCTGGGGGGTCCTGCACAAGCTCAATTTAGCACGGCTGATGGATCAGATGGAGGAGGACTTTAAGAGGTGGGACATGCTGCCGCTTACCCAGGCCGGCAGGGTGCAGTCCGTAAAGTCCTCCCCAGGTTCTTGTTTGTCTTCCAGTGCCTTCCCATTCTCATCCCCAAATCCTTTTTCAAGCGGGTAAATAGGATTATTACAGGATTTGTGTGGGCAAACAGGACCCCGCGTGTTAAGAGACTGTTCTTGGAGCGCAGTTGGGGGCGGGGGGGGAACGTGTTGGCGCTGCCGAACTTTTGCAGCTATTACTGGGCAGCAAATATATCCATGATTCGGAAATGGGTAATGGAGGGAGAGGGGGTGGCGTGGAGGCAGTTGGAGGTGGCGTCTTGTAAAGATACTAGCTTGGGGGCATTGATAATGGCACCGTTGCCGCTCCCGCCGACGCGATATACCACGAGCCCGGTGGTGGTGGCGACATTGAGGATCTGGGGCAGTGGAGACGGCACAGGGGGGAGGCCAGTGGCTTCGGTCTGGGCCCCGATACGGAACAATCACAGGTTCGTTCCGGGTAGAATAGACGGGGGGTTTCTAAGTTGGCACAGAGCGGGTATCAAAAGGATGGGGGACTTGTTCATTGATGGGACCTTTGCTGATCTGAGGGCGCTGGAGGAGAAATTTGGGCTATCCCCGGGGAATACCTTTAGGTACATGCAGGTTGGGGCGTTCGGGAAAAAGCTGGTGGAAGAATTCCCGCTGCTGCCTGCCCAGGGGATACAGGATAGGGTGGGCTCGGGCGTGTGGGTAGGGGATGGCAAGATATCGGAAATATATCAGGAGCTGCAGGAGGCAGAGGAGGCCTCGGTGGACGAGCTGAAGGGCAAGTGGGAGGAGGAGCTGGGTGAGGAGCTGGATGAGGGCCTGTGGGCTGACGCCCTGGGCAGGGTCAATTCCTCCTCATCATGCGCCAGGCTTAGCCTGATTCAGTTTAAGGTGGTGCACCGGGCGCATATGACAGGGGAGAGAATGAGTAAATTCTTTGGGGTGGAGGACAGGTGTGTGAGGTGCTCAGGCAGCCCAGCAAACCATGCCCATATGTTCTGGGCATGCCCGGCACTTACAGGATTTTTGAAAGGCTTCGCAAAGGCTATGTCCAAGGTCTTGGATACTCGGGTAAAACCGAGCTGGGGGATAGCGATATTTGGGGTATCAGACGATCCGGGAGTGCAGGAGTCGAAAGAGGCCGGAGTTCTGGCATTTGCCTCCGTGGTAGCCCAGAGAAGGCTCTTGTTAATGTGGAGGGACGCAAAACCCCCAAGTGTAGAGGCTTGGGTCAGTGACATGGCGGGATTTCTCAGGTTGGAGAGGTTAAAGTTTGCCTTGCGAGGGTCCTTGCAGGGGTTCTCCAGGCGGTGGCAACCGTTCCTTGACTTTCTCGCGAACGTTAGGTGGAGGTCAGCAGCAGCAGCAAACCAGAGGGGGGGGGGGGGGGGAAGAGGGGAGTGGGGGGGGGGGGGGGCGGGGAGGTGGGGGGGTGGTTTGGGCGGTGGATGGTTTTCATTTGGAAAGGCAGATACCCCACCTTGTTTTGTTAAATTGTTAAATGGTTAAGTTGTTTCTGTTTTATTGCTATGTTTTCTTTTCATTGTTTTTCTTTTTGTAGTGGTTAGTAAAAACTATTGAAAACATTTTGAATAAAAACAAATTTAGAAAAAAATAAAAGCTTTTCTATTTTATGCTCCATTTTTGCAATAAAGGCCAGCATTCCATTTGCCTTCCTAATTATTTGCTCTATCGCCTGTTAACTTGTTTTTTGATTCAAGTGCAAGGACACCCTGATCCACATACACCACTGAATTCTGCAGCCTCTCTCTATTCAAATAATATTCTGCTCTTCTATTCTTCCTAACAAAGTGGACAACCTCACAATTTCCCACATTGTACTCCTTCTGCCAAATGTTTGCCCACTCACTTAACCTATTTATTCCCTTTGCAGACTCTTTGTATCCCCCTCACAACATGCTTTCCTGCCTAACATTGTATCATCAGCACATTTGGCGAAAATACAGTCAGTCCATATGTAGATTGTACATATTTGAGGCTCCAGCACTGATCCCTACGGCACTCCACTTGTTTGCCAAACTAAAAATAACCCATCTATCCAAATTCTGTTTTCCGTTAGTTAGCCAGGTGTCCAGGCTTGCAAAGATATCACCCCCAAACTCCATGAGCTCTCATTTTGAGTGGTAATCTTTTCTGAGGCACCTAATCAAGTGCCTTTTGGAAATCTAAATACACTACATTTACTGGTTTCCTTTATCCACCCAGCTCGTTACGTCCTCAAAGAACATTAATAAATTTGTCAAACATGATTTTCCTTTCACCAAACCATGTTGACTCTTCCTGATTATATTTTGATTTTCTAAATGTCCAGCATAATAAATTCTAGCATTTTCCCAATGATAGATGTTAGACTAATTGTCACATAGTTTCTTGCTTTTATGTTCCCCTCCTTTGTTGAACTGTTGAATAAGTATATTTTAAGTTTGTTAATCTCGTTGCCAGCTGAGGTTTTCTCACAATTGCTAAGAATGCATTCACACACAAATTGCTACACAACTGTAAGGCTTTGATGTCTAAATGAATCTCTAAGTCAAGGTTACCTGATTGTTGTCTTGATGATAACATGCATTAAATGATGATAATAAGTCGAATATCAGCCGATGCTGGTGGTAAGAATGAAAACAAAGAGAACAATAAGCTGCGAGGAGAAAAAGGCCGTACATTCCTAATAATGTTGTACAGTCCTTGACAATGTTGAAATAAAATCTCACAAACCATGACAGTCTAATTATCAAATTAATCAGTGCAGAACAATTTCACTGGTTTTTATCACTGATTCATTTCAAGCCTTGCTTGCTATGTTTAGAATGGAGGAGCTTGTTAATGTATTCTTTGTATTTTGCTTTTAGTTCATTTCCTCGATTTTATGGAGAAGCCTTGTCTTTTTATAAAATATATTTATTAAAGTTTTTTAACACAATTTTTCTCCCTTACAAACAATAACCCCCCCCCCTCGTAACAAAAAAAAAACGATAAACCGCGCAGAGCAAGATATATACATGGCAAAATGATATATTTACACAGCTTTGTACACTGGCCCTCACCCCTACGTGCCAGTTTCCCCAACACTTCATGTTATCTCTTGCTCATCCACCCTCCCAGGCAGTCCCCCCCCCCCCCCAGGACGTGGTCCCCCCCCCCAAGGTTGCTGCTGCTGCTGACCGACCTTCCTCTGACGCTCCACGAAATAGTCTAGGAACGGCTGCCACCGCCTGTAGAACCCCTGCGCAGACCCTCTCAAGGCGAACTTAATCCTCTCCAACTTTATGAACCCAGCCATATCATTTATCCAGGCCTCCAGGCTGGGGGGCTTCGCCTCCTTCCACATTAGCAAGATCCTTCGCCGGGCTACTAGGGACGCAAAGGCCAGAATGCCAGCCTCTTTCGCCTCCTGCACTCCCGGTTCGTCCACTACTCCAAATATTGCTAGCTCCCAGCTTGGCTTGACCCTGACTTTCACCACCTGAGATATTGCTCCCGCCACTCCTCTCCAGAACCCCTCCAGTGCCGGGCATGACCAAAACATATGGACATGGTTCGCCGGGCTCCCTGAGCACCTTCCACATCTGTCCCCCACCCCAAAGAACCTACTCAACCTCGGCCCCGTCAAGTGCGCTCTGTGGACCACCTTAAATTGTATCAGGCTGAGCCTGGCACACGAAGAGGAGGAATTAACCCTACCTAGGGCATCAGCCCACAGACCTTCCTCGATCTCCTCCCCCAGCTCCTCCTCCCATTTACCCTTCGACTCTTCTACCAGCGCTTCCCCCTCTTCTTTCAACTCCTGGTGTATTTCCGACACCTTGCCCTCCCCGACCCATACACCCGAGATCACCCTATCTTGAGCTTCTTGTGCCAGGAGCAACGGGAATTCCCTCACCTGTCGCCTCACAAAAGCCCTCACCTGCATATATCTAAAGGCATTTCCTGGGGGTAACTCAAACTTCTCCTCCAGTGCCCCTAGGCTCGCAAACGTCCCGTCGATGAACAGGTCCCCCATTCTTCCAATCCCCGCCCGATGCCAGCTCTGGAACCCCCCGTCCATCTTCCCCGGGACAAACCGGTGGTTACCCCTGATCGGGGACCACACCGATGCTCCCATTGCACCCCGGTGCCGTCTCCACTGGCCCCAGATCCTTAGCGTTGCCGCCACCACCGGGCTCGTGGTATACTTTGTCGGCAAGAGCGGCAGCGGTGCCGTCACCAACGCCCCCAGGCTCGGTCCTTTACAGGACGCCATCTCCATCCTCTTCCATGCCGCCCCCTCTCCCTCCATAACCCAAGCCTTGTCAAACATCATGGGCGGGTTTCTCCGTTTCTGAGGCTGAGGGCTGGATTCCCGGACCTTGCGGCTAAGTGCTGACACCGGCATGGAAACAATGTGGAAACAACAGCTGCACCGATTCAGCTACTCTAAATGGGCTAGCACCATTACCATGTGGAACACAACCAATTCCATGCAAAACGGTGCCGGATTCGCCGGGTCCGTGATTGGCACACATGAGGCACACACGCCGTAGCAGCACTTAAACAATCCATTCTCCAACACACACCTTCCCAGTCAACAAGATGGCTGGAAGGAGAGCAGTGCCACGGTTCAGGGATGCTGAGCTGGACTTCCTTATGGACACCGTGGAGGAGAGACGGATGACCCTGTACCCCAGCCCGGAGGAAGGCCGCCAGGCGCCGCCATTCACGTGCCTGGGCACAGGTGGCAGAGGCGGTCCGCGCCAGACTGGCATGCAGTGCAGGAAGAAACTGAACGACCTCCTCAGCGCGGTCAGGGTGAGTCGGCTACTCCGTGCCCCTGGCACTATTCCTGCCCCCCCACACATACACACAACCCTGCCCCTCCCCCCATGGGGAATAGCCGAACCCCCACCCTGCCCCACATGCCTGCACCCATGCCAGCCGCCATGGCCGGTGCCCTGGCCACTGAAGCCACCATCTACCCAAACCCTGGGCAGATTGCGTCAGAACGTCTAACGGTTTCGCTGTTTGTGTTTACCCCCCTAGGAGAAAACAACCACAACCGCCGAGAGCGGGAGAAGACTGGAGGGGTCCTACCAGAAATGCGGCCCCTCACGTTGCCCGAGCAGGGGGCACTGGAAATGGTCGGCGGCCCGGAGCAAAGGGAGTTTGCCAAGGTGGAGTTCGGCGGCGGGCGAGCAAGTGAGACCCTGCTTAGTTGTGGATCCCCATCACACATGTGTGGACCCCCCCTCTCCCACCACACACATCCCCCTCACCCCCCAAACCCACACACCCCCTCAAGTTCCCGCCCCCCACCACCCTCCCTCACCACCACCCATCGGAGGCAGAGAATCGCAGAGGTCCAGGAGAATACTGGGTCGGGCCCGCTAATGATAGGCAAACAGTGTTTACTGTACATGCGTTCCGGAAGCCCTGACACCGCTGTTGAGGTGCTGGAGCATTGCGATTTGGAACCGATTCTCCACCCAATCGCCTTTCCTGATTTGGCGTCGGCCAACGGAGAATCCTGCCCCATAGCAGCAATTCTAAGGTAGAGTTTTCAAAAAATATAGACTGGATTCTCTGCTCTCCAACGCTGAAATCGCGTTCAGCAACGGGGCGGAGAAGCCGTTTCGGCGCCAAAATCGGGAGCGGCGCTGGTTTTTGAATTCTCCAGCCCCTGACAAGCGGCGTACCCTAGGAGTACTGCGTGCCGATTATCCACCACCTCAGGCCATTGCCTGAGGCCCGCCCCACGATTCTCCGTCCCCGACCAGCCGAGTTCCGGACGGCTTGGGTCACATGTGCTCACACTGTTCGTGAACTCGGCTGCGGACTCAGCCCGGGGCCACCACAGTCGGGGGAGGGCAAGTCGGCGGGCAGTGCGGGCTTCATCCGGCACTGGGGGCACTGTGGGCGGGCGGTCAGGGGCGAGCGAGCGGCCGATGGGGGGCACTACTTCGGCAGCCCAGGTCTGAGTCTGCCATGGAGCACGGCATGGCCGCTGCAGGCCCCTGAACCGGACATGCTGGGGCTGTATCGGCATCTAGAACTGCGAGCTCTACGCTACCTCACACGACATGAAGAATCAAACGATGAGCCTGAAGAAGAAGACTATGAAGGTCTATCTACTTTATTTGCAGCTACTGGCAACGTGATCATAAACAGCACACAAGCTGTGCAGGACAGAGGCTGACAATGAAAGTGCAACAGTTAACAGATCAATTGAGAGCACATCAATTGTGAATAGCCAACAAGAAAATAAAGACATCTTGGAGAAGTTGACTCCAGATGAGAAGCACAAAGAGCTCAAAGATACATCAGATAATCCAAACAGAACTGATATTAAAAAGCTCAAAGATCCATCCGTCATCCAAGGGAACTGATGTCACAAAGTTCAAAGGTCAGTCAGATAATCCAAAGGGAACTGTTATTAAAAACCTCAAAGATGAATCAGATAAGCCAAAAGGAACTGATCTTGAGAACACAAAGAGTAACTACAGAACAACAGAACTTACAAAAGCTACAACTTTGAAACCAAAGAACAACTAACCAATGCATTGCAATTCAATGACAATAAAGTGTTGGGACCTGCAGCCACGCTTGACAAACCATGCAGCATGAAAAGCAATCCAGATAGCAAACGAGCAGGGTACTGCGGCACATTGTGTGAAGAAAATCTACCATTTATGATAGCAAAGTCAGACGTGTGTGTAAACCATACCAAGTTCACGTATGATGACGTTAATGCCAGGAAGAAACAGAGAAAGAAAAAAACGTCATTCCAACAGTCTAGAAGAGTGGTCCTTGCTAAAAAACCAGAAAGCAAACTTGTTTTTCGGGCAAAAGCGACAAGAAATTGACACCACAAGCACAGAAAGAAGACCACGTCAAAGCAACAAAGGTGGTTCAACCAGTCGAAAACCTGATCGATTGAACTGATGACTTGGTTGGGTGGATTGGCCATGCTAAATTTCCCCTTAGTGTCCAAAAGGTTAGGTGGGGTAACTGGGATATGGGGATAGGGCGGAGGCGAGGCTTAAGTAGGGTGCTCTTTGCAAGTGCATACACAATAGGCCAAATGGCCTCTTTCTGCACCGTCAATTCTATGATTCTATGAAGTGTCATAGCGAGTGGGAACTGACGCGAACTTCCTGGCCCTTGGCCCAACAAGGCCAGCAAAGCTATTCAACATTAATTGGTCCACTTAACGAGGCCCCACGGGCTTCTCGCTGCAAATGAAGATTATCCAGCACTGTGCCTTGCCAGGTAACGAGGCTAACGAGGTCGAGCAGCACTTAAGCAGCACTTGCTCAGCCAAAGCGAGTCGGTTCGCAACAAAGGCGCCAAGAAGACCGGACCCAAGATTCGGGAATGCTGTCTTAGTGGGCTCCTAGATGTGGTGGAGGCCAGGAGAGATGTCCTGTTCTCCCGAGGGTCCAGGAGGGTGAGCTACAAGGCAGCTGGTGCTGCCTGGGATGTGGTGGCGGCGGCTGTAAGCTCAGGGAGTGTGACCAGGTGGACTGGCTTCCAGTGCTGACTTACACCGCGCAGCACGAGTGTGTAGACACCAACACGGCCCCCTCGCCAAGACCTATTCACCCCCATGCTAGCACCAGCCCCCCAATTTTCCGGCTCCCAACCCACCCACTCCCCAACCTTTCCTTCACACCCTCCTCACACCACTGCAAACCATGTGTGTGGCTAATGAATGCTCTCTCTGTGTCTCCTCAGGAAAAGCTCTTGCCCAACCGTTTGGAAATGGCCCAGGCTGGCGGAGGCGTGCCAGAATTCAGAATCTGCACCTCCTTCAAGGAGCAGGCCCTGGAGCTGAATCTGGAGGTGACTGGGGTGGCTGAGGACAGGGCGGTCACCCACGCTGAGGTTTCCAGAAGCCACAGAGGTGAAGAACCACCGGGCCTCACCCAGAAGACTGTCAAAAGGGAGCTGTTATTGCAATACTGACTGACCTATCCCTCCGACTGACCACATGTCCATTCTCTTGCAGGTCCTCCAGCCGTTGGCACTGGCTCATCCCAGGTGCCACCCTCTCCAGCCTCCCAGGAGACCACCTTGGGGAAGAGTTCTGAGAAAGACATGTTCGTGGTGTCACAGCTCTCGCAGATGGCCAGGTGAGCGCGGGGCATCTTGCGTGCCATCCATCACCCCCTGGACCTGGGGCATCCCAGCGATATCGGAGAAACCTGCTGCCGGGGCATCCTGTTGGGCATGGTCCATGTCAAACTTGACATCCATGACCTTTTAGATGCACATGTGGGATGTGGCCTGCTCGAGCCCTGAGGTATAAAGGTTCAGTTCTAGGGTGACCGTGATGGCCATCGGGAATGGGTGCTCTCTCCTCCATGTGGTGCCAGGTCCACGAGGACATGGCACAGGTGCCGCACCATCTCCTTGTTGAGGAAGAGCCTCACCAGCAATGCCTGTACACCCTGGGCAGTCGCTGAACTCCCCCTCTGGGTCTCTCCCTGGCCTGATGGACGGCCAGGTCCTCAGGGCATGGGGCAAGGTCCGGAATCTGGTCTGCCACTTTGAGCATCTGCTGACGCTGGTGGTGCTGCCATCATCTCCAGCGTCTGGCCGTCTGGTCGGCCTGTCCTGCAAGGTCCATAATCCCTGCCACAGTGTTCAATATCTGTAAGGTATTGGTAGAGGGTGTTAGATCGACAAACAGCGGTGGCTCCTATCCCAGGAACTTCCATTCCCCCATTGATCCCCCCTCCCCCACCCAGAACAACAGCCCACGCACACCCGACCACAGCGGGCCCCCCTGGCTAGATCCCAGATGTTGTACCCTGGACACCCACTCATAACGTCACCTGGAACTGGTGCTGGTCCCCTCCCCGTGGCACTCACCCATCCTCCAGCCATGGACATGTCCCCGAAGCTGTGTCCCAACCTCTGGGTGTTCGGATCTTGGCTGCTGCGTGTGTTCAGGCACAGTGTCCAGGCATCACAGTTTGATTGGGATGCTAGGCAATGACTTCTACATGGATTGCCTAACCATGGGAATCCACTTGGGTTGTGTGAAATGCTCACTTAACCACAATTGCCCATTCCCTATTAGCAATAGCCTTCAGCCGCACAGCCCGAGGCCTCGGCAGTCAGTGGGGGTTATGAGTGGTCGGTGGGGCAGATGGGCAGGGCGAGGGTTTGTAGCCACCTGGGTTGGCCACTTCCCGACTTAAAATGGAGATCCGCAAAGACTACAGGGAAATTCAGCCAACACAGGCAAAACTAGCAAGTGCAGAAATCCTGTTAGAACTTGCAAAAGCCCAGACAGCACTGAAACCAGCAGCCATCTGTATATTAATGAGCGATCCCCGGGCACAATTGAAACACTTAAGGTGGATAAGGCCAAGCCAGACTCCTCGGCGCCAGCAGGAGCCAAGACAAAGGAAGGCCAACGGACACTTAGGGACCGCCCAGCAATCAGGGAACAACTCCAGTTTTGGAGAAACCGATCCCAGTGATCGGAACGTAGTCCAATCACTTGGAACCAGATACGGGGTCCGCCAAGAAGGGCGGGAAGCCCCTGGGGACTATAAAATAAAGTCCCCAAGTTCAAATCGGTCTTCTTGGCAGGGTCACTCAGCAACGCGAATCAACCCTTGAGAGTGAACTGTCTAAGCTGCCGCATCAACCAAGTAAGTCTCCAGTCAACGCTCGCTACGAGATAGGTACTCCTAGCTACAAGTCCATACCAGCTTTTGAATCCTGCAGACTCAGAATCGAACGAAAGGCCATTTGTTCCCCTGACCTGGTGGGCCAATTCCGAAGCTAAGTATAGGCCTATTAGTGATAGAGAATAGTCTAGAAAGTAGAGTTTATGCATGAGTAGTGATTTACTGTGTATAATAAATGTGTTTTGATTTGAATCTTACTAATTGGTGTGTTGAGTTATTGATTATTACTTGAACTTGAACCTCGTGGCGGTATCATAAAGACACCTGGCGACTCTAGCGCAAAAGTTATAGAAACAGAGCAAATTCAGTAAAGACCCAAGGGGCAACGAATTAAGAGCCAACCAAAGTTAGCAACAGGTTGCCCCAGAATGAATACACACCCCTTATTGAACCCAAGTGCCATTTATTAGCGTATTCCTCAGGGCTGTGAGTGCTGGGAAACATGCGGCCAAACACGTTTACTATGAGGCTTTTTCAAAAATAAATTTAATGTACCCAATTAAGTTTTCCAATTAAAGGGCAATTTAGCATGGCCAATTCACCTAACCTACACATCTTTGGGTTGTGGGGTGAGACCCATGCAAACATGGGGAGAATGTGCAAACGCCACACGGACAGTGACCCAGGGCCGGGATCGAACCCGGGTCCTCAGCATTGTGAGGCAGCAGTGCTAACCACTGCGCCATTGTTCTGCACTCCCCCCGCAATGGAACTTTGTTCCCATGTCATTAATTTGTGCCCTATATGTGGGAATAAAGTGAGCAGGTTCACCACATACCTACAGCTCAAGTAGACATCTTGGAAATCAATTCCCTTACTGTTTTCAGTCCATTAACGTGCATAAATGGTGTAAGGAATATCTTCAGGCAGGAAAATTGGTTGGAGCATATAAGGTAGTTTTTATTCTGAGACAAATATGTAAGAGAGTCAAATTTCCTGAGCCAGCTCTTCAAAGTAGGTAACAAGCAACAAAAAATTGGCATAATATTCCCTTTGAACTGCAAGCTTCTGCTTTGGGTCAAATCAGTTCCATTCTGCCATTTTTCATTTTGTTGTCAGTTTCACAGGTCTCACAGTTTTGCTTTCCGTTTGCTTTGCTGCTTTTTAAAATTCATTCACTGGATGTGTGTGTTGCTGACTAGGTCAGCATCTATTGCCCATCCCTAATTGCCCTTGAGAAGATGGTGGTCTGCTGACTTCCTGAACCACTGCAGTCTATTTGGTGAAGGTACACCCATAGTGCCATTAAGAAGGGGGTTCCAGGATTTTGAACCAGTGATGCACTATCAATTACCACAAAGACGTGAGTAGCGGAATAATCGAGGCTTTATTGAGCAAGATGTGATGCCTCCTGTAGCTGGAACCAGAATGGCTGCAGCACCGGCAAGCACACACATTTATACGCCACCTACTGGGCGGAGGCAGCAGGCAGGGATTTACCCATGTACCTCTACTATACGGGCAGTGCCATAATACATGTAATATACTACTAGTGGTGACTACCACAACCAGTGACAGTGAAGGAATGGTGGTATAGTTGCAAGTCAGGATGGTGTGTGACTGGGAGGGAAACTTGTGTAGTGTTCCCATGCATCTGCTGTCCTTATCTTTCTAGGTGGTAGAGGTCATAGGCTTGGAAAATTCTACTGAAATTGGTGAGTTGTAACAGTGCATCTTGTAGATGACACACACTACTACCACTATGTGTCAGTGGTAGGGGAAATGACTAGGTTGAGGTACCAATCAAGTGGGCTGCTTTGTCCTGGATGGCGTCAAGCTTCTTGATAATTTTTGTAGCTTCATTCATCCAGTCAATTAGAAACATTCCATCACATTCCTGACTTGTGCCTTGTAGATCGTGGACAGGCTTTGAGGAGTCAGGAGATGAGTTACTCACTGCAGAACTCCCGGCCTCTGGCCAGATCTTGCAACTGCAGTATTTATATGGCTCGTCCAGTTCAGTTTCTGGTCAATGGTAACCCCCAGGATTTTGATATTGGAGATTTCAATTATGATAATACATTGAATTCCATGGGTGATGTGTTGGGTGCTCTGGATCTGTGGAACACATACAGGCCACCAACACTTAAAATAGTCCAACACTATTTTATTAAGTTAGAAACTGTTGAACATACTTTCACTGTGGGTTAACACGATGTTAGATTAAACTAAAGACCTATGCCTGTCCTAACCAGTCTATGAACTGAGCACATGGTGAAGATCTGTGCTGTAAGCTGTAAGCTCTGTCCTTCTGAGAGGCTGCATCCCGAATCAGCGGGAACTCTGATGCCCTCTGTCTTTATAGTGAATGTGCTCAAACTGGCGATTGGCTGCGGTGTTGTGTGTGTTGATTGGTCTTGCTGTGTGTACATCAGTGTGTGTGTGTCTGCACCATGATATACTGGTGTGTATTATTACATCCACCCTTTTATAAAAAAATGTATGTGTGTGGCAATAAATAATGTGTGGTGAGAATGTTCCTAACTACGTGTGGGGTGCGAAGACATATTTACAGGACTACGTACATGAGAACTAAGCTATTTACATGGGAAGGTGCCTGGTGCAGAGAAGCAGTATGCAACAAGAGTAACGAGATCAACACTATATACAAACCAGGGAAACGATCAAACAAAGCAATGAAACAATTCAGAGAATCCATCAATTTGAAAAGTTCATAACTTTAGTCTCTGAGGTGTACGACGAATTCTGGTTGACCGCCTCAAGGGGGGGTCGAGAGCCGCCGGTTCAGGAGCGGGCTGGACTGCGTCAAAGTCAGGGGGAGGCAGAGTGACAGGGAGCTCTGCATAGTCCGTGGCAGGGTCAGCAGGAGGGCGAGGCGACACTGGAGGATCATTTGGCGAGCACGGTAGCATTGTGGCTAGCACAATCACTTCACAGCTCCAGGGTCCCAGGTTCGATTCCGGCTTGGGTCACTGTCTGTGCGGAGTCTGCACATCCTCCCCGTGTGTGCGTGGGTTTCCTCCGGGTGCTCTGGTTTCCTCCCACAGTCCAAAGATGTGCAGGTTAGGTGGATTGGCCATGATAAATTGCCCTTAGTGTCCAAAATTGCCCTTAGTGTTGGGTGGGGTTATTGGGTTATGGGGATAGGGTGGAGGTATTGACCTTGGGTAGGGTGCTCTTTCAAAGAGCCGATGCAGACTTGATGGGCCGAATGGCCTCCTTCTGCACTGTAAATTCTATGAAATTCTATGAGCGTGGAACGAGACGAAGGGCACGTTGATTGCGGCGCAGAATAGAGCCATCCGGTAGATGAACCAGGAACGAGCGGGGGGCCACCTGCCGAAGGACAACAACGGTTGCAGACCAGCCACGATCCGGAAGATGGACGCGGACGTTGTCATCTGGAGCCAGAGAAGGGAGATCAGCTGCACGGGAGTCATGAGCCGCCTTGTGCTGTGCACGGGACAGCTGCATCCGGCGAAGGACCGGAATGTGGTCGAGTCTGGGACATGGATGGATGGCACCGTCGTCCTCAGGGTGCGTCTCATGAGTAACTGGGCTGGCGACAGGCCAGTGGACAGTGGGGCGGGGCGATAGGCCAGCAAGGCAAAGTAGAAATCAGACCCAACATCGGCAGCCTTGCATAGGAGCCGTTTGACGATATGTACTCCCTTCTCTGCTTTGCCGTTGGATTGGGGGTACAGGGGACTGGACGTTACATTGGCAAAATTGTACCGCCTGGCAAAGTTGGGCCATTCTTGGATGGCGAAGCAGGGGCCATTGTCCGACATAACCGTGAGCGGGATGCCGTGTCGAGGAAAGGTTTCTTTACATGCACGAATGACTGCAGACGAGGTGAGGTCATGCAACAGTATCACCTCTGGGTAATTGGAAAAGTAGTCCACGATCAGGACATCGTCTCTACCCAGCGCGTGGAACAGGTCGATGCCCACCTTGGTCCATGATGACGTGACCAACTCAATTGGCTGCAGGGTCTCACGTTGTTGGGCCGGCTGGAAGCGCTGACAAGTGGGGCAGTTGAGCACGGTGTTGGCTATGTCCTCATTAATGCCGGGCTAGTACACTGCCTCTCGGGCACGTCGGCGGCACTTTTCCACGCCAAGGTGGCCCTCGTGTAGTTGTTCCAGGACAAGCTGGCGCATGCTATGCGGGATGTCAATGTGGTCCAGTTTTAGAAGAACCCCGTCTACTACTGCCAGATCATCTCTGACATTATAGAACTGAGGGCATTGGCCCTTGAGCCACCCGTCCGTTAGGTGGCGCATGACACGCTGTAGCAAGGGGTCAGCCGCCGTCTCGCGGCGAATTTGGATGAGGCGTTCATTCGAGGCAGGTAGATTGGAGGCCACGAATGCCACATGGGCGTCAACCTGGCAGACAAATCCTGCTGGGTCACATGGAGTGTTGACTGCCCTGGAGAGAGCGTCAGCAATGATGAGGTCATTGCCTGGGGTGTATACCAGCTGAAAGTTGTATCGCCGGAGCTTGAGAAGAATACCCTGGAGGCGAGGCGTCATGTTGTTCAAGCTTTCTGTATTATATTGACCAGCGGGCGATGGTCGGTCTCGATGGTGAATTGAGGAAGTCCGTAGTCATAATCGTGAAACTTAACAACACCGTTCAGAAGGCCCAGGCACTCCTTTTCTATCTGCGCGTAGTGCTGCTCCGTGGGGGTCATCGCACGTGATGCATATGCAACCGGGGCCCATGATGAGGCCTCATAACGTTGAAGGAGCACTGCCCCAATGCCAGATTGACTGGCATCGGTCGAAATTTTCGTCTCCTTTGCTGGATCAAAGAAAGCTAAGACCGGGGCCGTGGTCAGTTTTGTTTTGAGTTCTCTCCATTCGCGCTCGTGGGCAGGGAGCCATTGGAAGTCTGTCGTCTTCCTGACCAGGTTCCTGAGAGCCGTGGTATGAGAGGCGAGGTTAGGGATGAATTTCCCTAAAAAATTGACCATGCCCAGAAATCGGAGGACCGCCTTCTTGTCCTCTGGTGTTTTCATAGCTGTGATGGCAGCTACCTTGTCCGCATCTGGCTGCACACCCAATTGGGAGATGTGGTCCCCGAGGAACTTGAGTTCTGCCTGCAGGGTGGTGGACCAAATGATTATGTCATCGACATAGACGCGAACACCTTCAATACCTTCCATCATTTGTTCCATAATCCTATGGAACACTTCTGATGCAGAGATGATCCCAAATGTCATCCTGTTGTAACAATATATTCCAAAGGGGGTGTTAAATGTGCTGGATTTATCGAGCTGGATTTGCCAGAATCCTTTTGAGGCGTCGAGTTTGGTGAAGAGCTTGGCGCGAGCCATCTCACATGTGAGCTCTTCAGGCTTGGGAATTGGATAATGCTCCCTCATGATATTGCGATTTAGATCCTTGGGATCAATGCAAATTCTCAATTCGCCGGAAGGCTTTTTTACACACACCATGGAACTGACCCAGTCGGTTGGTTCCGTGACTTTGGAAATCACTCCTTGGTTCTGGAGGTCCTGCAGCTGCTGCTTGAGGTGGTTCTTAAGGGGTGCTGGGACCCTGCGAGGTGCGTGCACCACAGGCATGGCATTCCGTTTTAATAAAATCTTGTAGGTGTACGGGAGCGTGCCCATGCCCTCGAAGACGTCGTGGTACTGGTTGATAATGGCGTCGAGCTGCGCCCTGAAGTCAGTATCCTGAAGGCAGGCGCGTCAGCAGGAGAGAGAGAGTGAACTCTCTGAAATATGTTCAACAGCTTGCATGACTGCGTGCCAAGCAGGGAGGCTTTCGAGGAGCCCACGACTTCAAGTTGGCATGCGCCTCTGGCAGCAATGGCATTGCCATTATAATCTAATAGCTGGCAGGCTGATGGCAGGATGGCTGGTTTGACACAAAGGCTTTGGAGGTCAGACCGCGCGATGAGATTGGCGGAGGCACCAGTTTCCAGGCGGAATCGTATTTGGGACCGGTTGACCGTAAGGGTGGCACACCACTCATCGTCCGGATCGATGCTGTATACCGACAGAGGCTGGATTCTTTGCTTCAGGGTCACCCTGTTTTTAATGATACCGACTCGAAAAGGCGCCTTCGGGTCCCCGGTGTCAATATCGGGTAGCAGGTCCGAATCGGGCTCGGTGACCGTGGGTTGAATGGCCCGGACATTCCTGCGAGGCTGCTGGAGCGACGAGAGTTGGCAGGCTGAGCTGATCTGCATAAAGCAACATAGTGGCCAAGTTTGCCACATCACAGGCATCGTCGGGATTTACCAGGACATTGCTGCTTTAAGTGGGCGGAGCCACAGTTGCAGCACGTTGTAGTGTCAGTACGTTCGCTGTGCCACCGTGCATGCGCGGTGAGGTCATACGTGGTGCGCGCCTGCACAGTACCTTCGTCGACGTCGCCGTCCCCTCGTTCGGTGCGCACAAGTGTGGGAGTCCGCGAAAAGCGCGCAAAGTGGCCGCCCTCATCCAGGCTGAGGCCCTGGAGTTGCTTGATTGCTTGGACCTGTTCTGCCTCGTGGGGACCTTGCCGCGCCGTTTCAGCTGCTTGGATGTGGGAATACCGACTAGTGACATGTTCATGTAGCACGCAGGTCTCGATGGCAATCGCTAGGGTGAACTGCTTTACCTTGAGGAGCTGCTGGCGTAGTGGTTCCAACTGAACACCGAAAACGATCTGGTCGCGTATCATGGAGTCGGAGGTAGGCCCGTAATTACAGGACTGCGCAAGGATGCGGAGGTGGGTGAGAAAGGACTGGAAAGGTTCATCCTTACCCTGCAAACGCTGTTGGAATACATAGCGCTCAAAACTTTCATTCACCTCTATGTTGCAGTGAGTGTCAAACTTGAGGAGGACCGTCTTGAATTTTGATTTATCTTCATCATCAGCAAAGGTGAGAGAATTGAAAATGTGGATGGCATGTCCCCGGCCGTGGATAGGAAGAGAGCGATCATCCTGGTGTCTGAAGCAGCTTCCCTTCTGCGGCTTCAAGGTAGAGCTGGAAGCGTTGTTTGAATATCTTCCAGTTGGCCCCTAGGTTACCGGTGATGCGGAGCGGCGGCGGCAGGCGGACGCTGTCCATTTTGCAGAATGGCTGTATGCTGGTGGAAGGCAGATCACTTGCAGGTACGTCTAAGAAGTTCTAACATCCCTCAACTCCTGGTACCATGATGTGTTGGGTGCTCTGGATCCGTGGAACACATACAGGCCACCAACACTTAAAATAGTACAACACTATTTTATTAAGTTTGGAACTGTTGAACATACTTTCACTGTGGGTTAACACGATGTTAGATTAAACTAAAGACCTATGCCTGTCCTAACCAGTCTATGCACTCAGCACATGGTGAAGATCTGTGCTGTAAGCTGTAAGCTCTGTCCTTCTGAGAGGCTGCATCCCGAACGAGCGGGAACTCTGATGCCCTCTGTCTATATAGTGAGTGTGCTCTAACTGGTGATTGGCTGCTGTGTAGTGTGTGTTGATTGGTCTTGCTGTGTGTCCATCAGTGTGTGTGTCTGCACCATGATATACTGGTGTATATTATGACAATGGGGAGATGGTTAGATTCTCTCCTGTTAGAAATGGTCATTGATTAACACTTACATGGCGCAAATGTAATCAGCTCAAGTTTGGATATTGTCCAGGTTTTGCTGCATATGAAGATGGGTTGCATCAGTCTCTGAGGAGTTGCGATGTTAAACATTGGGCAATCATCTGCGAACATTCTCACCTCTGACCTTATGATGCAAGAAAAGTCAGAGATGAAGCAGCTGAAGATGGTTGGGCTGAGCACACTATCTGAGCAACTCCTCTCGTGATGCCCCAGGACTGATTTGATTAACCTCCAACAACCACAACTATCTTCCTTTGTGTTGGGTTTGATTCCAACCAGCGGAGAGTTTTCCCCCTGATTCCCATTGACTCCAGTTTTGCTAGGGCTCCTGGATGCCACACTCGGACAAATGCTGCCTTGATATCACTCTCACCTCACCTCTTGTGTACAACTATTGCAACCATGTTTGGAAAAAGGCTTCTGCTTCTCAGAGGCTTTAGACATGGTAACTAAGACCTACTGACTTGGCACAAGCAGAATTGGGTCAGTTTTGGGGGGAAAAAACCTGATCAACGTTTGAATTTGGATTTTCCGGTGATGTTTACCTGATTTTTTGAGCAACAATCAGGTGAGTGGGAGGTAGAAAAAGAGCCAAGAGTGCTCAGATAGGAATTCAATCCACATTAGTACCCCACCCATTTTCTGCCTTATTCTGTCAGACTTGGAACAAGCAGGAACTACTTGGAAACATTAGATTGGGACTAGTACCTGCCTGCCAGATTTCTGACACAATGTATATCAGATATAAATCACCCCTATGAATATGGGTGTCTGAGGTAGCTAGGCGACAGTAACTAAACAGAAGTTTATGTAAAGAACACCATCATTAAAGGAAGTTCATCCGCCAATTCATATCTTTTGTGTGTGTGTGTTTGCCCTCTATCTCTTCTTGAACCTTTGTACTGATTGTTCATGCTTTCTTCCCAGCCCCATTATTGAAGCCAATGGATTTCCCAGGAGTTTCCCCAATAATAATCTTTATTAGTGTCACAAGTAGGCTTACATTAACACTGCAATGAAGTTACTGTGAAAATCACCTAGTCGCCACACTCCGGCGCCTGTTTGGGTACACTGAGGGGGAATTCAGAATGTCCAATTCACGTCTTTCCGGACTTGTGGGAGGAAACGGGAGGAAAAAGAAGAGTAAACCCACGCTTCTTCAATGAAGCTCGACAGGTCAGGCAGCATTACAGATGCTTTGTGCTCACTTCCTGGTACATTCACGCCCATATCTACAGAGCTGAATGCATCTCACCTAGGGAAACAATTAAAGTCACCTGATGAAAAGAAAACTTCCCGCACCTGTTCACAACAATTGGCTGAACCTTTTCCGATCTTAAACAGTTAAGAACTGTCATAACATCCAGCTAAATAAAAATAGCTCTCAACTTTCCTGTCTGAACTTATTTGCCTCATTATTTATAGACACAAACATGTCTAAGCAACCCGCCTTTGGTGGGAGGGGAAAGATGCATGTACCAGATATTTCATGAGATGATATCAGTTAAAGAACTTTCCTAGCGAATCAATCAATTTAATACAGAATGAGGAGAGCTCATTTAAGTAGCAGGCAAGCTCGCTACTGTAGATTCTTTGAAAATCTGGTAGCGAGGCTCCTTTACCCCTTTCATGACTTGGTAAGATCCTTGAACATTTTCCAGCAGTAAATCGTCAGAGTGTTAGAATTGGCATTAACTAGTTTTTTTTAAAGAGTATTTTTATTGGACTTTTCACGTTTTTTATCAACACGGGGAGAATGTGCAAACTCCACACTCCACATGGACAGTGACCCAGAGCCAGGATCGAACCTAGGATCTCGCTCTGTGAGGCAGAATGCTAACCACTGCACCACATGCTACCCGTGCAGTCTCTCTTGTTAACCCTTCACTACACTTGTACTGTACATATCATTACACCGCCTGTCTGCCACTTCGACCTTTCTATCCTGGCTCTTATTAGCCTTATTGTCCTTTCGGCCCTTTTGTGGATTTGAGTGCCTATCTCCACGTCTGTTGTTGCTAATTGTGTTTCTCTTTATTTGGCTCTGAAGATGGCGGCCAATATGGTCGCCTCCTTTAATTCTAATTACGTTTTGCTCTAGAGTCGCCAGGTATCTCTCGATATCGCCACAAGGTTCAAAACCGAATACTGATCAAAGACTCGATACACCAGTTAGTTAGTTCAAACTCAATGCTCATTTATTTACACACAGTCAAATCTACTCATGCACAAAACTCTACAGACTAAACTATCATTACTGCTAAAGCCTATACTTAGCTTCAGGCGCCCACTCAGTCAGAGGAACAATGGCCGTTGTTCGGTTCTGAGGCTGCTGGGGTTGAACTGGTATTGAATAACAGCTAAGAGCGTCTGTCTGGTATCGTGCGTTGATCTTGGACTTACTTGTTCTGATGCAGCTTTGGAAGTTCTCTCCTTGGTGAGAGCCGGAGCCAAGAGAGCGATTCTCTCTTGAGGGTTCCTTCTTATACTCAAAGGGGGCTTCACGCGCTTTTGGATGGGCCTTGAACTTGGCCCGAATTAATTGGGCCGTTTCTCAATCGTTCCTATCGATTTCCTCCAATAAAGGGGTGGGTTACCTGATGGCTGGGCGTGTCCTAGGTGGCCTTTGGCCTGCTTTGTTCTCATCTCCTCTGGCGCCGGGGTGTCTGCCTTGGTATCGTTTACTTAAATGTTACTCTTTTGTCCCTGGAGATGGCTCATTAGTATGGTAATGGCTTTGCAGTTTCGGTCTTGTCTGGGAGCTGCGGCTCCAATCAACAGACAAACCCTGCACCTGCTTGCTTTCAAACTATTGTCCATTTTCCCTGCAATCTTTGCAAAGTGTCCATTTTGTAATCGGGAAGTGGCCATCCCAGATGGCTACACTGTGATGATTTCGGAGAAGGGGAGGGGGGGTTTGGTTGACTTAGTGGCCGATCTTTGGGCTAAAAGTTCCGAGTTTCTGAGAGGCGAGGCACTTTTATGCGACTGCTCAGCACATCACTGCCACCGGAAGTCGGCGTTAACTAGTTTGTCCACTTCTTTCCAATTAGTTTAAGGAACTCTCGGCAAGCTGTGTGTTAGAGATCACAGCTCAACAATTCACTAACTGTATGTATATAACCTTGCCTGACACTTTTACAGTGTAAATCCCACCAGGGGTGAATGGCACATTTCCAGGGATATTTGTAGTGCAACCTCTCCCTCCTCCACCCTGTGCTGGAAATCCTTTGTCTGGCCGACATATCTGTATCTGGATATTAATCTAATCTTCCTTTGTCCATACACTTTCTTTATCTCTTGGCTAACTTGTACTTTTGTTCTGACCTTGGCTGGGATTTTCCAGTCCTGCCTATTGTGGGAATTGCCACAGGCAGGATAAAAATTGGACGGACCAGCAAGAGGTCCGTTGGCTTTTGGTGAGGAGTATCTGGATTGGAAAAGCCCGCCGCTCGTGGTTGATAGTTTTTGCAATTAACTTTTTGTTTTCTTCACGCTACACACCAACTAGCTCGTTGGAAAGCACCTCCTTTGCCTCCTTAATCTTGGAGCTGTCCTTAATATGTACAGCTATTCCACCTCCTTTCCTGTCAAACAGGCCCTTGCTGAACAATTACTGTACTTGTCGCCATCTCTGAATTTCTGAGATTCCTGTTATATCTTAATTTTGTTGTAGGAGATGCCTGCCAGAAATAGACAGGAATGACATTGCTGCATTTGTATACTGCGTCTTAACTTTACTCATATCAATTTGAATTGTTATTCATCATTATTAATACATGTAATACATTTCGCAATTTGGATTGAATGATGCCCCAGAAAGACTGAGCAGAGCAGTAACATCGATTTGCATTTTGCACAGCATGCTGACAGAAAAGGTGCGCACCTGTTTTGTAGTTTAAAAATAGTTCAACACTGTGACACAAGATGACTTAAGTGATGACACACATTTGGATCAGAAAAACTGCTGTGAAAAATATTAATTTTCCAGGGTATGAGTCAGGAGTTGTTTCGTGTAGGTATTATTGGATGTTCTTTCTGTTTCTTTGCAAACCCCACCATCCATTAATTCCGCCATTTATCGGCAAAACATGGGCTGGATTCTCCAAAAATGGGGCTATGTCCCCACGCCGGCGTAAAAACGCTAGCATTTCACTCCAGACTTTCCTAAAGAAAAATAAAGGCCAATTCGCCTACCTGCAGGGGGCTGGCAGGGAGCCGCGGAGCTTTACGCAGCTTTGGCTGCGGATATGGGCCCCTGCACTTCCGGTTCCGAGTCCGCGCATGGCAGCAGCCTTCAGCGGCCGTGCCAAACGCAATGGCAGACTCAGCCGGTGGATCTGGACCAACAAACAAGGTCCCACCGAAACGGTGCCGGATCTGTCGGTTCCGTGATTGACACTGATAAGCTGACAACCTGCAGCCGCGTACAAACACTTCACTCCCCACACACACCATCCTAGGCAACAAGATGGCAGCAAGACACGCGGCCCCAAGCTTCATGGATGCGGAACTGGTGACCCTGCTAGATGCCGTGGAGGAGAGGCAGATGGCCCTATACTACGGGGCGGGAAGGAGGCTGCCAGCTGCCAAGGTTCGCCAGGCCTGGATGCAGGTGGCAGAGGTGGTCAGCGTCATGGGCAACATCGTCTGGACTGGCCTGCAGTGCCGGACAAAACTGCACGACCGCCTCAGGGCGGCCAGGGTGAGTAGGCAGCACTGTACCCCCAGCACCAACCCCCAACCCACACACCCATTACCCTACCCCCACCCACCCGGAGGACAGCCAAACCCCAACCTTGCACCACATGCCGGCACCCATACTGGCCACCATGGCCGGGTACCTTGGCCACTGAAGCCATTAGCTACCCACCACCGGGGCTGCATACATCAGACTGTTTAACACAGTCCCCAATGCACCACCACCCCTACACCATCTCGCCCAACACCCCTCCCCCTCCCCAACATATCACCCCTCCCCCCACCCTGGCCCGTGGTCTAATGATGCATCTTGTCTTGTGTCTTGCAGGAGCTGCTGGTGATGGGCGATCCCTTGTGGTGCCCCACCTCCGACCCCAGCCACAGCCAGAACCCCAGGTGCTGACCAGCGGCGAGGATGACGCCACCACGGATGGGAGCCCTCGACCTGAATCCTTGTATACCCCGGAGCTTGGGTCTGGGGATGACACAGAATTCCTGTCACAACTGTCTGCAATACAGTTACCCCAGAGGGGTCGGGGCAGACCCCGGGGACTAGCTGCTGTCCAGATGGGTTTGGGGCTTCTGGAACGGAGGGTCCATCAATCGTGGAGATGCAGTCGCAGTGCCAGGGACTGCATGAGGGATTGTCGGCATGCTTCCAGTACTTGCAGATGCAGTTGGATGAGTCCAGGAACAGGGGGTGATGCTGGCCATGTGTGCCACCCAGGCCATCAGCGCATGAGTGGCGCCCGTGGTGGAGGACTTGGGAGCAAAGGTTTTGGCCATGGGTCAACATGTCCAAGGTCTGGGGCAACCTCTGCAGGTGGTGGCCGAGGCCCAGGACATGGCTGCCCTCTCAAAGGAAGCCATGTGCCAAAGCCACCTGGATATTGCAGCAGCGCTCCTGAGTGTGGCCCAGTCATAGCAGGCCACGGCTGAGAGCATCAACGGCATTCGCCAGGCATTGGCCACGAGCCACAGACTAGGGGGGTGGGATGCATGTCCCTGGCCAGTTCCCCTACCCAGTCAGTGTACCTGGAGGCGGTCGGAGCGTCCCCAGGCACACACGTTGCACGGCCTCCCGTGCCTTTCCGGGCCCCATGTCCTGCCCTTCGTCGTAATCCCCGCATCCTCCTCGTCGGGCGCGGACTGCCGTTCGTCATCCTCCTCCAACACATTGCTTCTCTGCTGCGCTATGTTGTGGAGGACACAGCAGGTCACCACGATGTGGACCCTCCCAGCATTATACTGGAGGACCCGTCCAGAACAGTGCAGGCACCTGAAACACAACTTCAAGATGCCGATGCACCGTTTGATCATGCCCCAGGTCGTGGCATTGTCGTCATTGTAGCGGGTCTCTGCGTCAGTCTGTGACCTCTGGATAGGTGTCATCAGCCGCGACTGCAGCGGATAGCCCCTGTCGCACAGGCGCCAACCCGCCAGTCTGGTGTGTGCCTCGAAGATGCAGGGAACCAACAAGTGTGCCAAGATGAAGGCATCATGCACACTGCCCGGGTATCGGGCGCAGACGTATATGATGAGTAGCTGCTGGTCACACACCAGCTGCACATCCATTGAGTGGAACTCCTTTCTGTTTGTGAAGAGTGGTCTGTCATCTGCAGGTACTCGTCGGGGGACAGCATCCCGTTGATCACCCCCTGGACCTATGGGATCTCGGTGATGGCGGCGAACCCCGCTGCCCGGGCGTCCTGGTGGGCTCGGTCCACATTGAAATGGATGTAATGTGCCAACTGGGCATAAAGGGCCTCCTTAACGACATGGATGTACCTGCGCATCGAGCTCTGTGAGATTCCGGCAAGGTCTCCACTCAGCGCTTGGAAGGACCCGTGGCTTAGGAGTTCAGGGCAACCGTCACATTGACGGCCACCAGGAGAGGGTGCCCTCCCCCATACCCCCGCAGTTCCAGGTGCGCCATGCTCTGGCAGATATGTTGCACTGTTACCCTGATCAGCCGGAATCGCTGATGGCATGCCTGGTCTGACAAGTCCTCAAATGACAAGCGCTGACCCTACAAGCGAGGCCTCATGCGGTGCCTACTTTGCACTCCTTCTCCTCCTCCTCGGCCTGTTGGGTGGGCATCCTCAGGCCACCTGTTCCGCTGAGGCCAGCTCTGCTGCTGCATGGTCCTCCTCAGTGAGCAGCTCCAGCTCGTACAGCCGCACGGCATCCCCCCAGGCTGCAGTGACTAGGAAGAAGGCCGTCATTGCTGGTTATATTTCAATATCCATTGTCTGCAGGAGGTGAAAGGCCAACATGTTACCATGGTGCATACCCCCATGCCCAACGAGGTCCATCAGGCAACACAGTGACCCCCTTTGGCTCTGCAGACTCTGCCCTCGCATCTACGCCCCATTCACACACTCCTGGCCTGACGGTGCCCAGCCTCTGGCCCTGATGCCCATCCCTGCTGCCAAGGGTACTGTTGGCTGGCACTGCCTTGGCCAATGGTATGCTCCATGGTCCACGTCCAGCATCCCCTTGTAGGCGGTACTGTGGGGCTTTGCCCTTGGGCAAGCTGCGTAATGCCCCGCCAGCAGGTGACGGCTGGTTGGGGGGGGGGGTAGATTATGGCGGATGGTGGGGTGCAGATGTGGGGGTGTTGGGGAGGAAGGTGGGGCTGGGGTGCTATGATGCTGGGGTGAAGGGTAGGAGCCAAGGTGTGGGGTTGGTCTGGATGGTGGCACTCTGCAGAACCAGGGGCAAAATTGGGTGGTCAATCGCTAAAACAGCAAGATGGCTTTCTTGCAGGCCGCGACAATGAGGATCCATGCTTGAACACCTTGGTCCCGTGGGGTGTCACCCCGGTCTCATGGCCCGTCGCCGTGTCACCCCCTGCTCCCCCCCCTCTCCCCCACAGTGGCACCTCTGCATGTCCTACCTCCTCTCTGTCCCTCAGCAGCCATGGTGCCTGTTTCCTGATTTTTAAAAGTACCAGTGAATCTCGCCACCGGGAATTCCCCCTAATGGAGATGGAGAATAGCTGAGGCCCCGGAGAATACCGGGTCAAGCCCGCTAATGATATGCAAATGCCGTTTACTGTACGTACAGAGTGGAATGTATTGATGCTGCTGTCGAGGCACTGCAGAATTACTAATTAGCGTGAACCCAGTGTCCGCCATGATTTCTGCATCAAAACCGACTCTCCGCCCAAAACGCCTTTCCCGGTTTTGGTGTCAACCGACGGAGAATCCCACCTCAGGTGTGCACAGTCAGTGGTGAGACATACCTATAGCGAAGGTGTCTTGTGTTGTGTTATGTAATTTGGAATAACACAAGCTGCCACTTGATGCAGTTTTGAGTAAAAGATGCTCCAGACTTTGAAGTGAGTTCAATGTGTTTTATTGAACTATTAGCACAGTTCTCAATGAGTTCTACTCTCTGCTAATCTAAATGTAGTAACTCAGTCTAACTGAACCAGCCTTGCTCTAAGTCACGTGCTGGGGTGTGTTGCTGAGGATACACCCTGCCTCACTCTGTAGATGTTGGTTTGTGGAAAGAAGCAGGGTGTAAGTGCCTCATCCCTTTTATAGTGAGATACCACCCCTGAGTGTCCTGACTGCTCATTGGTCGTGTCCTATTCTATGTGTTCATTATCTGCATGTTTGCATATCATGACATCTCCCCTTTTTAAAAATGTTTTGTTGGCGTATCGAATGTATTTACATGTGAATGAGTCTGTTTAACGTGACTGATGGAGGACAACAGAATAGAGCAAACAAAACAAACGTTCACAAGTCCAGTCTCTGAGGCTTGCATCTTATCCTGGTCGACCGCCAAAGAGGTGGCGAAAGGGACGACGGTTCCTTGACAGGCGGGATGGAAGCCTGACTGTTGGCCTCATGGTGCGAGGTATCAGGAGGGGCAAGTCAACATATCGAAATGGAGGAGAAAGTGGTTGCGGGCAGGCAACTTTGCGCAGTACCCGTCGATTCCCTCGCACGATGGAGCCATCAGCCATATTACGACATAAGAGCGGGGCGCGGCCTGTCGAACAACGACAGCCGGGGCAGACCACCCACCATCCGGTATCTTGATCCTGACAGTGTCTGCCGGGGATGGCACGGCCAGATCGGTGGCATGGGCATCATAGCCCTGAAGCAGGCGACATGCCAGTGGACAATGGAGTCGCCCGGTACGCGAGCAGTGCAAGGTGTATGTCGGAAGCGGAGTCCGAGCTGTTTCACAACGTGCACCCCTTTCTCGACATTTCCATTTGACTGCGGACAGTACGGACTAGAGGTGACATGCTGGAAATGATATGACCTGGCAAACGTGGACCATTCTCGACTGGTAAAACACGGGCCATTGTCGCTCATGACGGTGATTGGGATGCCATGCCTTGAGAACGTCTCCTTACAGGCTTTGATGACGGTCCGAGAGGTGAAGTCCGGGAGCTTCAACACCTCAGGGTAATTCGAGAAATAGTCAATGATCAATACGTATTCACAACCATTCGCATGAAAGAGGTTGATGCCAAATTTGGACCACGGAGAGGTCACTATGTCATGCTGTTGGAGCGTCTCCTTGCTCTGCGCTGGCTGGAACCGCTGACAGGTAGCACAGTTCAGGACCATGTTCGTGATGTCCTGGCTGATGCCAGGCCAGTAGATAGCTTGCCGGGCTCTGCGTCTGCACTTCTCGACGCCCAGGTGTCCCTCATGAATCTGGCGCAGCACCAAGCTCTGGAGACTGAGCAGAATGACAATCCTGTCCAGCCTGAGGAGGATACCATCAATCACCGTCAGGTCATCCTTCACATTGTAAAATTGTGGGCACTGCCCTTTCTGCCAGCCATTGGTGAGGTTGTGGATGATACACTGCAAGAGGGGGTCTTTGGTTGTCTCATCACGGATGAGAACTACCTTCTCATCTGTCGCCGGGAGAGTGCTAGCACACAGATTCGATGAGCTGGATGATCTCCAGCGGCTCACTGGGCAAGGTGACAGAGCGGGATAATGTATCAGCGATGATGAGCTCCTTGCCAGGTGCATACACCAAGTTGAAGTCAAACCTCCTAAGTTTAAGCAGGATTCTCTGCAACCGAGGCGGCATGTCGTTCAGGTCCTTGTGGATGCCGTGGACCAGAGGCCTATGATCCGTCTCGACAGTGAATGTCGGCAGGCCGTAGACATAATCATGAAATTTGAGGATGCCGGTGAGAAAACCCAAGCACTCCTTCTCAATCTGAGCATATCTGGTTTCAGTGGGCGTCGTCGCCCTTGATGCCTAGGCTACTGGTGCCCAAGATGATGTGTCATCTCGTTGAAGCAACACCGCACCGATGCCATCCTGACTCGCATCTGTGGATATCTTTGTCTCCCGGTCCAGGTCGAAGAATGCCAGGACTGGTGCAGTGGTGAGCTTGGCTTTCAGCTCCAGGCACTCTGTCTGGTGTGCCGCCTTCCACTCAAAGGCAGTTGACTTTTTCACCAGGTTGCTTAGGGCCGTGGTGTGTGTGGCCACGTTTGGAATGAACTTGCCCAGAAAATTGACCATACCCAAGAAGCTGCATTTTTGTCCTCAGGGACCTTTATCGCCTCGATGGCCTTGATTTTGTCTGTGTCCGGGCGCACACCATGCTGTGAGATCTGGTTGCCTAGGAACTTGAGCGTCGATGTGCCAAAACAACATTTGGACCTGTTTAACTTTAGGCCGTTGGCATGTACACGGCGGAATACCTTCTGGAGACGGGACACATGTTCTTCAGAGGTCGTGGACCAGATGATGATGTCGTCCACATACACACAAACCCCTTCAATGCCTTCCATCATCTGTTCCATGATGCGATGGAATATCTCCGATGCCGAGATGATGCCAAATGGCAGGCGATTGTAGCAGTATCTGCCAAAAGGCGTATTGAAGGTCCTTCTGCTGGACTCTTCCAGTTGGATTTGCCAAAATCCATGTAATGCATCCAATTTGGTGAAGAAGCGCGCGTGTGCCATCTCACTCGTGAATTCCTCCCGCTTCGGGATGGGGTAGTGTTCCCGCATGATATTCTTATTGAGATCCTTGGGATCAATGCAGATGCGCAGGTCCTCCGAAGGCTTCTTTACGCACACCATCGAGCTGACCCAGTCAGTCGGTTCGGTGACCTTGGATATGATGCCTTTATGCTGAAGATCCTTGAGCTGTGCCTTCAGGCGCTCTCTCAGTGGAGCAGCGACACTGGCTTGGCATCAGGTCATAGCAGAGTCTTGTATTGATACGGCAGCGTGCCCATCCCATTGAACACATCTGGATACTGGGCGAGGATGTCGTCGATGCCGGCCTGAAGATCCACATGGGAGGATGTTGTGGTGTAAACCCTTTGAATGAGGTTTAGCTGCTTGCAGACGTGCGCACCTAGTAGGGTTGCCCTGTCTGGCTTAACAATTTCAAAGCGTAACCGTGCTTGTGTGTGTCAGTTGGATACATGCAGATGGCAGGATCCCAGTGCCGTGATGGCATCCAGGAGCTTGCAGGCAGCTGGAAGGACCGTGGGGGGCTTCTTAATGCGTCTGAAGTCTGCCTGTGAGAGGAGGTTAGCAGAGGCATCTGTGTCCAACTTGAACTGGATGGGGCAGTGGTTGACCTTCATTGCTGCTCGCCATTCGTCCTCGGAATCCACAGCTAGGATGGATTGGACTTGCGATGTGTCTGGTGTGGCATATTCACATGTTGTAATAATGCCCACACGGTAGGCATTCATCATCTGGATCCGTTGCATTGCCGGGATCAGAATCCTGTAGGCGTTGTTGCACACTCCTGATGCGCCATCGTCGGAATTGGGAGCGCTGGCTCCTGACTGGTGGTGCAGATCTGCACAGGGCTGCATAGTGGCCTGGCTTCCCGCAGTTTAAACAGCGTCTGCCTCTTGCAGGGCAGTCTTTCTTTAAATGGGCGGTGCCACAGTTCGAACACGTCATGACGCTGGCGTCCTGATGCTCCGTGCGTCGTTGCACATGCACAGTGCGGTACTCAGACATCTGCACCTGCGCAGTGCGGGTTTCGGCCGTTTCGTTATCCCAGTCGCATCGCGCATGCATCGGGCCCCGGGAAGAGCGCGTGAAATAGCTGCTTTCGTCAATGTTGAGGCGTTGCATCCGGGAGATGGCCTGCACACTCTCCGCCTCCTGGGAGGCTAGTTTATCATTTTCTGCCATTTTGTACTGGGATAGCGATTTACAGCGTGCTCATGCACTGTGCATGTTTCAATCACGACTGGCAGGGTCATATGCTTGATCGTCAGTAACTGCTCTCTCAGAGTGAACTCCAAAAACGATTTGGTCTCTGATCATGTAGTCAGTGATATCACCTAAGTTGCAGGATTGCGCTAGCAGTCTAAGGTTAGTTAAATATGAGGTGAAGGATTTGTCTTTACCTTGCAATCGCTGCTTAAATATGTAGCGTTGGTGTCCACCTCACAGTGGCTGTCAAATTTGTCCAGGATGGTCTGAAACTTTGTCTTGTCCTGGTCTTCGGTGAAGTGAAAGGAGTTGAATATTTCCAAGGCCTGATCACCCGCTGTGGTGAGGAAAAGAGCTATCTTCCGTGCATCAGACGCACCATTGAGGTCTGATGCTTCGACGTAAAGCTGCAATTTCTGCTTGAATGTCCGCCAGATGGCACTGAGATTGCCGGAGGTCCTGAGCTGGTGAGGAGCCTGAATCTTTTCCATTGTGCCGGTATACATTCGCTGGTCATCATGGATCTTGCTGAGTTGAACTAACTAGATTGAACAGACTCCTGGTATCATGTTGTGTTATGTAATTTGGAATAACACAAGCTACCACTTGATGCAGTTTTGAGTAAAAGATGCTCCAGACTTTGAAGTGAGTTCAATGTGTTTTATTGAACTATTAGCACAGTTCTCAATGAGTTCGACACTCTGCTGATCTAAATGTAGTAATTCAGTCTAACTGAACCAGCCTTGCTCTAAGCCACGTGCTGGGGTGTGATGCTGAGGATACACCCTGCCTCACTCTGTAGATGTTGCTCTGTGGAAAGAGGCGGGGTGTGAGTGCTGTAGCCTCGTAAAATGGCTGCGTTCCGATTAATCTGGCCAAAACCCAGTTCAAAATGGCTAACCCGAAAGACTGCTGGGGAAAGCAGCTAAGAAGACACAAGCAGGCAGCTGCAGACAGTATTGCATATTCGGCTCTGGGAAGTTAGCCCAGATCGATACTCAGGGTTATCAACAGCCCATCCACCCAGGTATCTGCAGTTACATTCAGGACTGTTTGTAGCCCATCTATTCAGACATCTGCAGTTAAATCGGCTATCCCCGGGAACAATTGCAACATATTAGCAATTGAATACCGGCCAGACCTGTCGGCGCCTGCAGTGGCCGAAACAAAGACAGGTGAGCGACCACCCCCTGATCGAGGAATCGCCTCACCATTGGACACATCGACCCCTGAGATTGGGGACAGATCCAATCACTTGGGACTCAGGGTCAAGGGCCGCCGCAGGAGGCGGGAAGCCCCTGGGCCCTATAAAAGTGAGGGTCCAAGTTCAGATCTCTCTCTCTCTCATCTTCGCCTGCTCGAGACCTTCGCAAGACCAGCCACCGGCCACCGTAAGTTTGAATCCAACGATCGCTATCTGGTAGAGACACCTAGCCACCAACCTGTAGCAGCCTTTTGAATCCCGCGGGCCAGATTTGATTGGACAAGCCATTCGTTTCCCTGACCTGGTGGGCTCTTCCTAAGTTAAGTATTGGCCAGTGGTGATAGGTTTATTATATAGAAAGTAGTATTAGGGTATTAATATTGCTTGTTGTATATAATAAATGACCGTTGTTTTAATCCTTACTAAGCGGTGTGCTGTGTTATTAATCATAACCTGAACTTGAACCACGTGGCGGTACCATAAAGATACCTGGCGACTCATGAGCAAAGGTGACCGAAACAGAGCATATAGACGAAGGTTAAAAAGAGCAACATAATTGGCGACTCCGCCGGGACCCGACTTCGAAGTGGAAAACCACTCCGGGAGAACCCCAACATTTTGAATTAGAATCCAATCGGAAACAAAACAAAAAAAACCACAAGTGTTCAAGCGGTTCTGGTTAATAATTCACAATTCGGAAGTGTGTATATGCATGCGTAACTAACAGGGTTATAAGGCAAAACTGATAGATTTTTTGTTGCGTCAAAACTATCGGCAGTTGGTATTTCGGAAATTAGCGCAAGCCGTACCCGCATCTACCACACCACCTTGGCCCCCTGTTCCAAATTCGAACGTAACGAGCAGATAAGAGAGAGCCATGCAGGCAATGCAAGCGATGCAGTGCCTCATGAACCCCGAAGATTTTGCTGTCGCACCAGTCAGCAGCGTAGGAGCGGGACAGTGTCCCGTTTGGGAGGTGGAAATCCGCAAATTTCTGCAGGGCAAAGGATGGCCCGTGTGGAAGGATTTCTGCAATAACGACGACTCAGGTCCTGGAAGTATAGGGCATACTTGGTGGGAGAACCTGAGTGAGATTCACAGAAAGAGTTTAGCAAAAGCGCGCAAGCCGATGGCAATTGTGTCCTGTCTGGCACAATTGCGAGGCACAGAGGAGGTCGTCAGGACGCTCCGCAAGGAAATAGAAGGCATCCATCGGATAAGTAAAACCGATATATGTGAAATTGAGAAAGAGAACCTGGAATTGAAAGGGAAATTAGCAGCAAAAGACCAAGAGGTGGCTGACGCCAAACGGGGTCACCAATCTTGTCTGGCGCACTTGAGTAGTTTCCAGTCACAGTATGAGAAGGCTTATCAGGACCTGCAGCGTGCAGTCCTGGTAAAGAAAGAAACAGAAAACCAGTTAGAGACGCTCCAGAAACAATGCAATGATCTCAAGGCAGCCTTGAGAGCGCTCCACGCCACAACAACGGAACAAAGGCAGAGTACTTTAGACGATGCAAAGTGCCGAAAGCAGGTTGCAGACTTGAAAGCACTGCTTTCTGTCCAAAAGGGATTTCAAGAAACCTTTGGGGAAAGTTTAGAACAGGAAGACGGCCCTGATTGGGAAGAATTGCAAGAGACAGCGCAGAGATGTGTTCAGGGAGCATGTGCGCAGGGAAAACCCCAAAGGAGGAAAGCACCCCCACCCCCCACACAACAGATAATACAGGCTCCCATGAACCCTGTAACAACCCACCGCACCGCCACAGCAGACGCGGCAGACGTCTTATATTCCACCCCCCTCACAGTGACCCAATTACGGGACGCGTGTGCCAAAATCACACCGTTCCTCCCCACTTCAGACCCACACCATTTCTTTGCCACCGTCAAACACCAGGCGACCATGTACGGCCTGGATGAGAAAGAGCAGGTAAAGCTCACGGTCCTCAGCTTAGACCCATTGGTCGCAGCAGCCCTTCCCGACACACA
Source organism: Scyliorhinus torazame (assembly GCF_047496885.1). Taxonomy (NCBI): domain Eukaryota; kingdom Metazoa; phylum Chordata; class Chondrichthyes; order Carcharhiniformes; family Scyliorhinidae; genus Scyliorhinus; species Scyliorhinus torazame. The sequence goes on along the minus strand of NC_092714.1, from coordinate 68,640,317 downwards.
GAATGTAGGAGGAGGCACCCTTGCAGAAATGCATACCGCGATCCTGGATGCAATCGGGTACAACCGGGGCGACCCCGTAGACAGTCTGAATAAATGCAGACAGAAAAAGTCTGAACACCCCACAGCGTTCGCAGGACGCTTGTGGATTCACTTTGAAGCCGTTTTCGGCAACGTAGATCGTGCCCATTTGTCCCCAGCCAATATGGCCAAGTGGACCCGCACCCTTGTCTCCCATGCCACGGAAGCAGGACAGAATGCCTGTAGCAATTATGACCCCTCGGAGGAGGCTCATAATGAGAAGTGGGTGGTCAAGAGATTGTCCCGCGTTTGGGAACAAGCGGCTCACGGTAAATCAGCCACTGGAACACCCGAGGAAAACCAAGCCGCCGCAGACGTGCAGGCAGTAAGAACCACTCTCCACAATCCCAAACCGCAAGAGTGCTACAATTGCGGCCAATTGGGACATTTTGCTAGAGAATGCAATGGCCCTAAGAAACCACAGAGTGCCGAACAGACCGGCGCTCTCGATAAGAAAAAGGCAGAGCCCGTAGCGACCGAGAACTGAGGTGCCCACATGATGATTTAAAGGAGACACTTGGTGAAAAGTGTTGTCCTTTCTGATGGAACCTGCAGAATGGTTTATGTTGTCTGTCTGTTTGTTAAATGTTGTTCGTCCTACAGGAGAATTTTCTCACCGCCCCACACCCATTCACCTGAACTTTTTAACTTTCCCACTGACCCCCACCGCGGCCACACGCCCATTTGGCCGATACCTCTGAGGACTTGCCTCAGACACCCACCGAGACCAGACGCCCATTCAGAGGAACTAGCTTTTCAGCTGATACCTGGTCACCAGACCAGACGCCCGATCGTAGCTACTCTTCTGATTTGATGGTAGAATCTGAACAGTAACCCCACCATGATGACTCCATTTTTGTCCGTTCTTTGGTCGCTCAGGCAGTGGAGAAACGGCGTGAGACCTGCCCTGCCTGGGGACCCCCCCGTTGGTCAAAAACGCTCGGGTAGGGAAGATACGGTATTGGTAGCCGTCCTACCCGGGGACTCCACCCAAATCGTACCCGTCGCAGCCCACACGCACCTCATTCGAACTTTTCTTTCAAAAACCGTTTTATTTTATTTTGGCAACCTTTGGGTTGCTGCCACATGCTATTTACATCCTAGAGCATTTGGATGATAAAGTTAGCACTGGTCCACCACTGGGAAGTGTGCCGTGTCCAAACATTTGTTTTGGAAAAAAGAAAATGGGGGGAGAGTCACATGCTGTGACCAATTATAAGGGTTTAATTGGCCCCAAGAAGGACAGACACACTAACACACCAGATATTACACCGAAGTATTTACACACACTACGCTTGTCTTACAGAACTCCAGAAGCTCCAAGTCCGGAGAAAACCAGCAAAAACAGAAAAAGGAAAGAAAGAAGACAGCCATGAGGACTCCTTTCTTCTTGCTCAACATGTTTGTGCTGGACTTTTGGTTGCGCGGGAACGCGCACCCCATCACTCCAAACCCCTTTACTGTTAACACTTCACTGCCCAGTGAAGTTTGAATCCAATGATCGTGGCCCAGTCACCAACCACGCTGCATTATCCTGGAGTGCCAAGTTCATAACTTGGTACTCCTTATCGTACATCATTGAGGCACTGTTGGCATTGGCTATACTCAGTTGTGCAGTACAGACCATGCGCCTCCGCAAGTGGAAAAGGAGAGCGTACCGCGCTCGAACACCAGTCTATCGGATCCGATCCCCGATATTCGGCTATGACCAGACCCCTGCGACATATGAATAATAAAACATGCACTGGTGGTTTCTCCTGTAAATAAAAAGAAAATGTATGGAAATGTATGATCCTGAGCTTGACTGCCAAGCCAGGAAAGAGTATATTAAATGTTGTGACTGTTATTGTATGTTTAGAGAGATAAGATTGTATAATGCTTGAAGAATTGTTTAGGTAAACTTAGAGGTTCCCAGTTTATTTTTTTTTATATAGACACATGCCCCTGCCTGACATAGCGCCTTCAAGAATTGTTTAGGTACATTTTTGTGCATTGCTAGGGTCAGAGTAGTGGCCATGTAGGAGGTGCCCCCCCCCCCGGTCAGGGAACGAAGAGGACAAAATTTATGTGATCCTTCACGCTTCGCGTTAGGATCACAAGGCGGGAATGTAGCCTCGTAAAATGGTTGCGTTCCGATTAATCTGGCCAAAACCCAGTTCAAAATGGCTAACCCGAAAGTGCTGGGAAAAGCAGCTAAGAAGACACAAGCAGGCAGCTGCAGACAGTATTGCATATTCGGCTCTGGGAAGTTAGCCCAGATCGATACTCAGGGCTATCAACAGCCCATCCACCCAGGTACCTGCAGTTACATTCAGGACTGTTTGCAGCCCATCTATTCAGACATCTGCAGTTAAATCGGCTACCCCCGGGAACAATTGCAACATATTAGCAATTGAATACCGGGCCAGACCTGTCGGCGCCTGCAGTGGCCGAAACAAAGACAGGTGAGCGACCACCCCCCGATCGAGGAATCGCCTCACCATTGGACACATCGACCCCTGAGATTGGGGACAGATCCAATCACTTGGGACTCAGGGTCAAGGGCCACCGCAGGAGGCGGGAAGCCCCTGGGCCCTATATAAGTGAGGGTCCAAGTTCAGATCTCGCTCTCTCTCATCTTCGCCTGCTCGAGACCTTCGCAAGACCAGCCACCGGCCACCGTAAGTTTGAATCCAATGATCGTTATCTGGTAGAGACACCTAGCCACCAACCTGTATCAGCCTTTTGAATCCCGCGGGCCAGATTTGATTGGACAAGCCATTCGTTTCCCTGACCTGGTGGGCTCTTCCTAAGTTAAGTATTGGCCAGTGGTGATAGGTTTATTATATAGAAAGTAGTATTAGGGTATTAATATTGCTTGTTGTATATAATAAATGACCGTTGTTTTAATCCTTACTAAGCGGTGTGCTGTGTTATTAATCATAACCTGAACTTGAACCACGTGGCGGTATCATAAAGATACCTGGCGACTCATGAGCAAAGGTGACCTAAACAGAGCAAATAGACTCAGGTTAAAAAGAGCAACAGTGCCTCATCCCTTTTATAGTGGGATACCACCCCTGAATGTCCTGACTGCTCATTGGTCGTGTCCTATTCTGTGTTCATTAGCTGCATGTTTGCATATCATGACATCTTGTGTATTTAATCTGATGTACTGCTGAACTTCCCTCTCATGTTTTGAATACTAATACACCATTTTCTTCCTCCAGCATCATTATGGGGCGTAACACAGTGGTTAGCACTGTTGCTTCACAGCACCAGGGTCCTAGGTTCGATTCCTGGCTTGGGTCACTGTCTGTGCGGAGTCTACACGATACCCCCGTGTCTGCGTGGGTTTCTTCCGGGTGCTCCAGTTTTCTCCCACAGTCCAAATATGTGCAGGTTAGGTGGGTTGGACATTCTGAATTCTCCCTCAGTGTACCCGAACAGGCGCCGGAGTGTGGTGACTAGGGGTTTTTCACAGTAACTTCATTGCAGTGTGAATGTAAGCCGACTTGTGACACTAATAAAGATTATTATTATTATTATGATATCTGGAAATTGCAGTCTTGGAGATTAGCTGAGGATGTGCTTGCCATCTGCATTCTGTGAGTCGTTGATGGTCGTGCTGTTCCTCCAGAAACAACAGGGTCAGTTTCAGTGTCCTGTATATCTGGGGCGCAGGTAGGATCCTCTGGACAGCAAAATCCAGCAGAATTCATTCCCAAAAGATGGCTGCTTAACTTCTGCCTATCTCCATTTTTTGGCCAGGCCTGCAGCAAGTGTTGGAAATTCTTATCTGAAACGGGCAGTAAGTTCATGAAGGCATTGGAAAGAAGCGGGAGAGAATGCTGCTGCACTTGCCAGCCTTTCGGTCCATCCAGGCAACTTGGCACAAGATGAAGTATAGGGCAGTCCTTAAGGGCCTTTGAAATATAGATTTTGCACATTTTGGGGGCTGTTCTTGCTAATCCTTTGCTTTTTTCTCTGTTAGTTCTTAGGTTTTCAAGAACCTTTTGTTGCCAGTTGTTGCTAATTACTTTTTCTTTGTAAATCCCCCATTAATCCTTTCCTGACACGACGGATTATCCAATTGAAATCCTGTGAGTCGAACAGCTTGGAAGAAGAGAACAACCCACAGAGGGAATGCCAAGGAAGTCAGTCAGCCTGAGAATTTCTCAAATCAACAGTCAATACCCTCTACCTGCAGAGCAGCTTTACTGACTGTTATGGGCGAGGCGTTTTCAGAACCCCAAAATGTATCATGGAGTTCAAACAACCTCTCCCTTTAATGGATTTGTTGCTTTTCCTAGCACACGGCTTTTTCCCTAGGTGTGAGATTACAATTATGGACACGTGGGTTTTTAAACACAAAACACTGTTTATTCCATGAACTCAACTTAACATCTTAAATAAACATTGGATCTCTGAACACCCCTTACTTCAAAGATAACTCAGAAAATATTGCAACAGTAAATAATTCCTTAAAATGTTCCTTCAAACTTCCAAGAGACTTAACACCTTTAAACAAAATCACATCAGGTTAAAGGATATATATATATTTTCAGACACACACAAACTGCTTTTTCCAACTGGCTTTCTCCTTTTAATCAGCTCACAGCAAAACAGCCAGGCACTTTGAAGCTGCTCTCAGCAAAACCAGCCAGGCACTTTTCAAACTTGCAGCTCTCTGGAAACACACAGACACTGGTGGTTAAACTGAAACTAAAAACCTGCAAAATGGCTGACCTGAGCTGAGCTCCACCCATTCTATGACATCACTGTTTTCTTAAAGGTACATTGCTTAAACATCCAGTTCTTAAAGCCACTCTCGCATGACACTGACCTTCTGACCGAGCTCCGTAGCAGATGCAAATCCTGATGACATCACTGACAAGCGGTTGATTCTTGTGCTGGAAGGTCCTTCCAGTAGCTCTCAATTACAACTTGTCAGGTTTACATTTTGTTTCTTGAAGGGAGGTATGCCAAGGCAATCAACTGTCATTGCTGCCTGAGTAGCTGCAAGCAGCATGTAGGCACTGGAGGACCTACCTGCCGAGATGGAGACCTATCTGCTCCGAACCAGGGTCAACAGAGAGGCAAAAGTCAAACAGTGCAAGACACTGCAAGGATGCATAAGGCAGCATTAGACTGGCGCACCCACGGGCAATAAACAGTGCTCTGATCCAATTATTTAGTTGAATTTCCTTGTGACCATGATACAAGAGCAGTCGGGCCTCTGGCAGCAGCTGGCAATATCGGGAGAGAGCAGCAAGCAGAACTGGTTGGCCCCTGTGGGCCCCTCCCTGACAGAAGCAGCATAATTGACATGCTGTCCCTGTGACTGTGTGAGTTTCACCCCCACAACCTAAAGATGTGCAGGGTAGGTGGATTGGCCACGCTAAATTGCCCCTTGACTGTAAAAAAATAATTGGATTATCTAAATTACAAAAAATATTTTACATGCTGAAGGATGGGGCCAGTTGCCATGAGATGAAAGAGAGAAGAGCTAGGAGTTGTAGGTAGCAGTGCGGCAGGAGCCTAGAACAGTTGAAGAACCAGGAAGGGAGAGTGGGACCTAGTCAGACTGACTGACAGCACCCTTGAGTCTGAGGAGGCTAATAGAGTAGATGATAGCAGGACTGCAGCCAGGAGTTGGGGAGCAGTATAACACTGAACACACATGGTGAGTGCTGTGCTGAGGAGCTGAGGCCCAGACTAGGACAGAGATCTGAAGCATCGGTCACGAATATTCTCTGTAACTATTTATATTTTCCCGCGACCAGTTATACAGTTGCTTTGCCGGTGGAATAAAGGAACGTGGGCCGGAATTCTCTGCTCCAGTGGCTAAGTGCCGGCGCCAACGGAGTATCCGCAGGTGGTTCACGACAGGAAAATCGGCGTGCGCCCCGCACCGATTCCAGTACCGGTGAGGGGCTAGCATCGCACCGCGTGATCCACCCGCGGATCGAGCAGAAAACAGCCGGAGAATAGGCGGGTCCCTAGCCGCGCATGAGCAGGGCTGACGGCCTGCACTGGTCGCGCCAAAATCCATGGCGACAGCCGTGCTGAAACCCTAACCCACCCCTCGACCCCACAGCCCACCCCCTGGCCATCACCCAGCAGTCCCCCCAGCCCTAGCAGAAGCCCCCCAGGCTGCGGCATGGATCCCGGATGAGTGTGGCGGCACACAGTCCGCAGCCTGCATGCCGGGTTCCCTGCACCATCGGGAACTTGGCCCATCGGGGGAGGAGCATTGCAGGTGAGCCGGCCGATGACGCACAAACAGCCTTGCAATGGCGGGCGGGTCCGGATGACGCCGATTTGGAGGCGGCAGAGCATCGCAAACCTGCTCTTGCCCGGATCCGGTGTCGGAGTCCATCCTCCGCCCAATCGCCAATCCCGATTTCGGCGTCGGGCTACGGAGAATCCCGCCCCCTTTTGTGTAATGTGGAAATTAAACACATGGATATATGATTTTAACCTGTAGGTACATGGTGCAGAGAGCAATCTTCTACATTAGCACCTCATGTGGCTCCATCATCAGGCACCAAATAGATATTCAAGTATTGGGCTCCTCCATGATTTGTTTGCAGACTCATAGCAACACATCGGGTTTCCCTTACTTTCACTTTTTGCCTGCTATTCATTAATCCCTGTACCTTTAGTCTTGCCAAATGCTGCTGATCAGTCATGTCTTTGAAGATTTGCAAATGCTTGCTGGTTTTTTTTACTGTCTGATTCTGACACTCCCCTTTGATTGTCCCCCACACATAATAGTTCAGTGAATACAAATTTCCACCTCCACCCCAAATGCCTTCCACTAACCCCTTTGAGTTTGCACCTGCAATCGTGAATAATTATTCAATTAGCGTAGGCGGGGAATTTAGTGTTACTTTGCTCTTGACCTTTCAAGCGGTATTTAGTTCTGGAGCTTGTCTGATTTATTTTTCGGCAGCAATTACAATGGAGGGACTGTTGAAGCTTGAGACCAGCTTGTGAGACACTGTCTATTTTTCCACATTAAAATTGCTTGAGGCTGAAGTGCCACATTGGTCACTGATCTAGATGAGCACAGACTGTTTACACTGGTGCTCGGATTCCCTGAATGTGTTAAAGCTCTCGGTTAGCACATAATGGAGTGTAACTCTCAATGTCTCAACAGCATCCGTGTCAGCATTCCTGAGAGATGCTCCAACTGTACTCACCAAACATGCTTGAAGATAGACCCTGCCTAATGCTCCTAATGCTTCATGTTGCTTCATAACAATCTGCGGAGCAGAGAATCTCTGGTGTCAGATGTATCCGGCCTGGTTACCAGCTGCTTACATTGCTCTCTTCCAAGGCAGTAAGTGACTGAAGCATCTGTTCACGTTCCTGAAATATCCTTTACTCTATAGCTGACCCCATGAGGTCTTTGTCATGAAACAAACTGTGGTAATATCGGCAGCCAGTACTTCACTGTACCTCATTCCCACCGCCCCAAACATCTGTGTGCTGTGACTGGTCTTGCTTTCTTCCTTTAATCTTCCAGAGTGCGTGTTTCTCGGCTGGTGCCTGCTTCAAGATATGAAGATGCAGAGTGTTGCGGCATGCTGCTCTGAGGATCCACACAGCAAATGCAGCACCTGATGTTCTGTGTGTAACAAGAGGTGAAGAATACATGCTAAGTCTCCCTGCATTGAGAGGCATATTGTTGGTATGCAGGCCATACTGATGGGTTAAAAATTGAAGCAATCGAAGCCACCAACTTCAGCCCCCACCACAAACTTTGCATGTTTTCCATCGATTCCAGTCTCCTCCGGTCCATCCTCTCACAATATTATAAAGCGAATCAAAATCAACCACCCTGAGCTGAACTTCCAATCCTACATCATTTTTATGAGTAAGAGTGCTGACTTTTACCTTATATTGTCCTCCTTCACACCTAGCTCAGTTTACCTGTCCATTTGTCACCTCCTAGATCTATATTCCAATTCTTTCCTGGCTTCCTTCCATGATCCACACTTGGAAATATCTTTTTGTCCAAAATCCTTCTGCGTATATTTTTCCCCTTTTGCCCAGTACCTGTGCCCTTCCCAGCCTCTGTAACCTTCTCCATCCCTAATATACTCCTGAACCCTCCATTCCACTGACTCAGACTTTTGCGCATTCGTCCCTTGTTTCAACACCATTGGTTGCTGTGAATTTAATCATGTGGACCCTTCTCCTCCTCATCCTGTTCCTGAGCTGCTCACTGTATCCCTGTGGCTGTGCCTTCTTGATGGTCAGATTGTGGGGGATTCAGCAGACCACTGTGTATTGGGGCACATGCTCCACCAAGTCCTGCAGAGCACCTCTAGAGCAGCGCAGACAGCAGAGTGGTTACTTCAGAACGCTGGAGGTCAATGGCTGTCATTGTTCACATGCTGGCCATGTCTGGTTGGGTTGCAGAGTGGCATCTTGAGCCAGGTATTCAGCAGATAGCCTTTGTCACCCAGGAACCATCCTCTGAGTCAACATGGTGGACTGGTCAGAATGGAAGTTGCCAGGAGGGCGGGCATTCACCAGCAAGATGTGCTGAGCATGGTCACAGAACGACTGCACATTCAGCAAGCGGTAACCTTGGTGGTTTTGGTACATCTCACCACGTGGATTCAGTCAAACATACCATGCATCAGGGGGAAATGGGGAATCCGGCATGCGTGACAAAGCTACATCTATGCTTTGTATGCTTCACTCTGTTCAGAGACAACACAATGAATGCCTACTCTCCTGAAATTCAGAGTCTGCCACCTGTCTGATGTGGCAATGGATGGTTAAGTGGGAGATGTTAATTATGCCAGCTACTTCAGCCTCAAATCCTGACGCAAATAAATTCAGGGCCACAGTTACCTCCTGTTGAGAGGCCTTCTCTCCTCTCCTCCCTCCTCCTTTTGTTTTTGTTGCCTCTGCTTTGCCTCTCTCTCTTGCTGCAGCCCAAGGAGGTGTGGAGATGGGGGTGGGAGGAAGAAGGAGGCAGAGAGGCGGCGGTTGCCTTTATAGCACCTAAGACTGGGAACAAATGATTGGTTAGAAGCCTTGAAGTGTCATTCAAAGGCCTTCTCCCCATGCAACACCACTTTAAATAACCCGGCAAACTACCAAGCACTGCCACAAACTCAAAAAGAGCTGGTAGAAACAAATCGACATCTACACTGGAAATTGTTGATGATCCCATTAAATGGCTCTGGTGGAGGGAGCATATTGTTGGTATGCAGGCCATACTGATGGGTTAAACAGCTTCTGCTGCTGTTCAGCTTGGATATTTAAGTGAGGGCAACAGCTGGCGCAATAAGGTAAAATAAGGTAAAATAAATGGCACAGTTAGCATCAAATCACGATACACGCTGACTGACATTGATTTGCTTTTCCAAAAAAGGGAAAGGAAGCAGACATTGTTGATAGGGAAGACAAGTGTGAAATATTGGAAGAGGTAAACCACAGTGAGGGAGGAAATGTATAAGGTCCTTACAACTGGTTAAAACGACTTCCGGTTGCGGCTATGCGGAGCTAAGCCGCACGATTCGGCAGCTCCCGCTACCACGGACTTTCGGGCTCGTTAGAGGAGCCCCAACGGAACTTTTTTTTTTGACGCAACCCGTGGGGAAGGGAAGAGAGAGGTCCCCCTCCAACTTCTATGAAATGGACCAGAAGTGTAACGGCCAAAGGAGCGGCACTGGAGCAACGGGAGAAGCGAGGGAAAGAAAACAAAATGGCGGCGGCCAGGGACAAAGGGGAGCTGCAGGAGTTCATCAAGCGCTGCTTCGAGGAGCAGCGCGAGGAGATGCGCAAGGAGATGTTGGCGCCTATGCTTTCGGCAATTGAAGGACTCGGGATCACCCAGAAGGCCCACGAAGCTAAGATCCAGGAGGTACAGAAAAGAGTCAGTCAGAACGAGGACGAGCTCTTGGGCCTGGCGGTGAGAGTGGAGCAGAACGAGGCGCTACACAAGAGGTGGGCGGGAAGACTCGAAGACCTGGAGAACAGGTCGAGGAGAAAGAATCTGCGAATCCTGGGTCTCTCTGAGGGAGTGGAGGGGGCTGATGCCGGGGCATACGCGAGCACGATGCTCGAGGCGATGATGGGCACGAAGGCCCCTTCGATGCCGCTGGAGTTGGACGGGGCACATCGGGTGCTGGCGAAGAAGCCCCAGGAAAATGAGCCACCAAGGGCGATGGTAGTGAGGTTCCACCGGTTCACAAACAGAGAGTGGGTCCTGAGATGGGCCAAGAAGGAGCGGAGCAGTAAGTGGGACAATGCAGAGATCCGAATATACCCGGAATGGAGCACGGAGGTTGCAAAGCGGAGAGCGGGTTTCAACCGGGCCAAAGCGGCGTTGTACCGGAAAGAAGTGAAATTCGGAATGCTGCAGCCAGCGCGACTGTGGGTCACCTACAAGGGCCAACACTATTACTTTGAAACGCCTGAAGAGGCGTGTGTGGTGTTGGGTGTTCTGAGGTACAGATGAAGCAACGCGGTTGTATTTGGTACAACGCTGTTTTATTTCAACTTGTTATTTACAGATCTGTCCTGGTACTCAGCACGTGGTGACTCTCTGAGTGTGTTGTTAATCCGGTCCTGTCCTTGTCCTGGTCTCCAGACCTACCGGCCACCAGATGTTGTGTTTCTTCTCTTATACTGTCTCTGTCCTTGTCAGTGATTGGCTGTCGTGTTATGTGTGCTGATTTGTCTGTTGGTCTGTCTATCATGATGTGTGTGTTTGAATATCATGACAGCGTGGACCTTTGTACAAGCCGAAAAGTTGGACTCTAACTGAGGGTTTGTGAGGCTGGGGGGGTGTTTGGGGTTTGATGTGTGATGGTTGTTGTATATAGGGGGTCAATCACGCGCAGGAAATGTTACATGGGCTGGGGGAGAGAGACAAGGCCGCGACAGGAGCTGCGCCCGAGGGGGCGGAGCGGGCTTTGGAAAGCGCGGGGTGTTTTCCCGCGCGCGGGAAGAAAGGCGGGAAGGAGAACGAAGGAACGCATATGGATTGGGAGACTCCCACATGGGGAGGTCAATGGGACGGCGGGGGAAGCCGGGGTCAGCAGGCGTCAGCTGACTTACGGGAGTGACATGGGGGAGCAAAAAAGCTAGACAGGGGTCTAGCGGGGGGGGGAGGGGAGGGGGGAAAAGGGGGGGGGAAAGGGTTGCTGCTGCACTGGCCAAAAGGGAATGGGACACAGAAGAGGTGGTCGGGACGGGGGTCCCCCCTCTGGGGGACTGGAGGGTGAGGGAGGCGTGGACACGGGACTGGCCCAGAAAAGATGGCTAGTCGGCAGGGGGAGAGTCCCTCCAATCCGGCTGATAACGTGGAATGTGAGGGGCCTGAATGGGCCGGTGAAGAGGGCTCGAGTGTTTGCGCACTTAAAGGGACTGAAGGCGGACGTGGCCATGCTCCAAGAGACACACCTGAAGGTGGCGGACCAGGTCAGGCTAAGAAAGTGATGGGTATTCCACTCGGGACTGGACGAGAAGAATAGAGGGGTGGCAATATTGGTGGGAAAGCGGGTGTCATTTGAGGCCAAGACTATTGTAGCGGACAATGGAGGGCGATCTGTTGGTAAACGTATACGCCCCGAACTGGGATGATGCAGGATTCATGAAGCGCATGTTGGGGCGCATTCCGGACCTGGAGAGAGGAGGCCTGATAATGGGAGGGGACTTCGATACAGTGTTGGATCCAGCACTGGACCGCTCCAAATCAAGGACTGGAAAGAGGCCGGCGGCGGCCAAGGTACTGAGGGGGTTTATGGATCAGATGGGGGGAGTGGACCCATGGCGGTTTGCAAGGCCGCAGGCAAGGGAATTTTCTTTCTTCTCCCATGTGCACAAAGCCTACTCCCGGATAGATTTCTTTGTTCTGGGTAGGGCGCTCATTCCGAGGGTGGAGGGGACGGAGTATTCGGCCATAGCCGTTTCGGACCATGCCCCGCACTGGGTGGAACTGGAGCTGGGAGAGGAGAGGGACCAACGCCCGCTGTGGCGGCTGGATGTGGGACTGCTGGCGGAGGAGGTGGTGTGTGGAATGGTGAGGGGGTGTATCGAAAGGTACTTGGAGGCCAACGACAACGGGGAGGTGCGGGTGGGGGTGGTATGGGAGGCGTTGAAGGCGGTGATCAGGGGAGAGCTAATCTCCATTAGGGCTCATACGGAGAAGACAGAGGGTATGGAAAGGGAGAGGTTAGTGGGGGAGATTTTGAGAGTGGACAGGAGATACGCAGAAGCCCCGGAGGAAAGATTACTTGGGGAAAGACGACGGCTCCAGACGGAGTTTGACCTGTTGACCACAGGGAAGGCGGAGGCACAGTGGAGGAAAGCGCAGGGGGCGACCTACGAGTATGGGGAAAAGGCTAGTCGGATGCTGGCACACCGTAAGAGGATGGCAGCGAGGGAAATAGGGGGAGTCAAAGATGGAAGGGGAGCCACGGTTCGGAGTGCGACAAAAATAAACAAGGTATTTAAGGCCTTTTATGAAGAGCTGTGCAGATCCCAGCCCCCAGCGGGGGAAGAGGGGATGAGACGATTCCTAGATCAGCTGAGATTCCCGAGGGTGGAGGAGCAAAAGGTGGCTGGTTTGGGGGCACCAATTGGGTTGGAGGAGCTGAGCAAGGGTTTGGGGGGCATGCAGGCGGGGAAGGCCCCGGGACCGGACGGATTCCAGGTGGAGTTCTACAGGAAGTACGCAGACCTGTTGGCCCCGCTACTGGTGAGGACTTTTAATGAGGCAAGAGAGGAGGGGACCCTGCCCCCGACAATGTCGGAAGCGACAATTTCTTTGATCCTAAAGCGGGACAAGGACTCACTGCAATGTGGATCGTACAGGCCGATCTCGCTCCTCAATGTGGATGCAAAGTTGCTGGCAAAAGTGCTGGCCACAAGGATCGAGGACTGTGTCCCGGGGGTAATCCACGAGGACCAGACGGGATTTGTAAAGGGCAGGCAACTAAACACCAATGTGCGGCGGCTCTTAAATGTGACAATGATGCCATCGGAGGAGGGAGAGGCGGAGATAGTGGCAGCTGTGGACGCGGAGAAGGCCTTTGACCGAGTAGAGTGGGAGTACCTCTGGGAGGTGCTGCGTAGGTTTGGGTTCGGGGTAGGGTTGATCAATTGGGTTAAGCTCCTTTACAGAGCCCCGATGGCGAGTGTAGTGACTAACTGGCGGAGGTTGGAGTACTTTCGACTGTACCGAGGGACGAGGCAGGGGTGCCCCCTGTCCCCCCTGTTGTTCGCATTGGCGATCGAACCATTGGCCATGTCATTGAGGGAGTCTAATAAATGGAGGGGGGTGGTCCGAGGGGTAGAAGAGCATCGGGTGTCGCTATCTGCGGATGACCTGTTGCTGTACGTGGCGGATCCAATGGAGGGGATGGTGGAGGTCATGCAGACTCTAAGGGAGTTTGGGGAGTTTTCGGGCTATACGCTCAACGTAGGGAAGAGTGAGCTCTTTGTATTACAGGCGGGGGACCAAGAAAGAGGGATAGGGGACCTATCGCTGAGGAGGGTGGAGGGGAGCTTTCGGTATCTGGGGATCCAGATAGCCAGGAGTTGGGGGGCCCTACATAAACTGAATCTGACGAGGTTGGTGGAGCAAATGCAGGAGGATTTCAAAAGATGGGACATGTTACCGCTCTCGCTGGCGGGTAGAGTGCAGTTTGTCAAAATGGTGGTCCTTCCGAGGTTTCTGTTTGTGTTTCAGTGCCTTCCCATCGTGATCACTAAGGCCTTTTTTAAGAGAGTAGGCAGGAGTATTATGGGGTTTGTGTGGGCGAATAAGACCCCGAGAGTAAGGAGAGGGTTCCTGGAACGCAGTAGGGACCGAGGAGGGTTGGTGCTGCCAAACCTGGGGAGCTACTACTGGGCAGCAAATGTGGCGATGATCCGCAAGTGGGTTATGGAGGGAGAGGGGGCGGCATGGAAGAGGATGGAGATGGCGTCCTGTAAGGGAACGAGCCTGGGGGCGTTGGTGACGGCACCGCTGCCGCTCTCGCCGACAAAGTATACCACGAGCCCGGTGGTGGCGGCAACGCTAAGGATCTGGGGCCAGTGGAGACGGCACCGGGGTGCAATGGGAGCATCGGTGTGGTCCCCGATCAGGGGTAACCACCGGTTTGTCCCGGGGAAGATGGACGGGGGGTTCCAGAGCTGGCATCGGGCGGGGATTGGAAGAATGGGGGACCTGTTCATCGACGGGACGTTTGCGAGCCTAGGGGCACTGGAGGAGAAGTTTGAGTTACCCCCGGGAAATGCCTTTAGAAGTATGCAGGTGAGGGCTTTTGTGAGGCGACAGGCGAGGGAATTCCCGTTGCTCCCGGCACAAGATGTTGAAGATAGGGTGATCTCGGGTGTATGGGTCGGGGAGGGCAAGGTGTCGGAAATACACCAGGAGTTGAAAGAAGAGGGGGAAGCGCTGGTAGAAGAGTTGAAGGGTAAATGGGAGGAGGAGCTGGGGGAGGAGATCGAGGAAGGTCTGTGGGCTGATGCCCTAGGTAGGGTTAATTCCTCCTCCCTCGTGAGCCAGGTTCAGCCTGATACAATTTAAGGTGGTCCACAGAGCGCACTTGACGGGGGCGAGGTTGTGTAGGTTCTTTGGGGTGGTGGACAGATGTGGAAGGTGCTCAGGGAGCCCGGCGAACCATGTCCATATGTTTTGGTCATGCCCGGCACTGGAGGGGTTCTGGAGAGGAGTGGCGGGAGAAATATCTCAGGTGGTGAAAGTCAGGCTCAAGCCAAGCTGGGGGCTAGCAATATTTGGAATAGTGGACGAACCGGGAGTGCAGGAGGCGAAAGAGGCCGGCATTCTGGCCTTTGCGTCCCTAGTAGCCCGGCGAAGGATCTTGCTAATGTGGAAGGAGGCGAAGCCCCCCCAGCCTGGAGGCCTTGATAAATGATATGGCTGGGTTCGTAAAGTTGGAGAGGATTAAGTTCGCCTTGAGAGGGTCTGCGCAGGGGTTCTACAGGCGGTGGCAACCGTTCCTAGACTATAGAGGAAGGTCGGTCAGCAGCAGCAGCAACCTTGGGGGGGGGGTGGTGGGGACGTCCTGGGAGGGGGGGGGAAAGGGGGGACTGCCTGGGAGGGTGGATGAGCAAGAGATAACATGAAGGGTTGGGGAAACTGGCACGTACGGGTGAGGGCCAGTGTACAAAGCTGTGTAAATGTATCATTTTGCCATGTATATATCTTGCTCTGCGCGATTTCTCATTTTTTTTTGTTACGGGGGGGGGGGGGGGGGGGTTTAATTGTTTGTAAGGGAGAAAAATTGTGTTAAAAAAGTTTAATAAATATATATATTTTTTAAAAAAGTGGTTAAAACTTCAGGCCCAGGCTGTTGAGAGAAGAAATCTTGCAGGCCAGTTTCCATCCACCAAGCCTAAAGGTCACGTTGCCAGCAAACAAGCTTCTAAGCCTTAAAGCCACAGCAGTGCAGAAAACCTTTGTAGCAGCAGTTTTAAAATATTGTCACTGGACCAGGAAAAAGACGATTCACAGAGCTGAGTTTCAACCCTGTATTGTGTGGTAACTATAGCTGGTTATTCAATTTGCATGTCATTTGGGGAACAGGGGACGTCTTATAGAATTCAGGTATCATAGATATATTTTGTAACAATGGGTATGTTCTATAGAAACTGTGTATAGAAACCAAATTGAGGAAATTGGCAGGTAAATTGGAAGTAGTCTTATCTACAGGAGCTAAGAAGGCTGAAATAATTGAAAGTCTAGCAATACAATTAAATATGCGAGACGGGTTTATCTCAAGAGGTGAGGATTTTGAATTCGCAAAGCTTCAATCCAAAGAGACGTAGAAACTAAGAAGGTAGAGAGGCAGGAAAAAGAGAAGGAGAGAACGTTTAAAAAGAAAGTAGAAAAAGCTGCACAGGAGGAAAGAGAGGAAGAAAGCGAGAGAGAGACTTCCAACTTCGCACTCAGGCAGCAGACGGTGGATGAAGGTGGTTCGAGACGGGAACCAAGTGGAGAGATGTTCAGATATATATAAACTCTCCCAAAATTCGATGAGAGAGAAGCCAAGATTTTTTTTGTGCTTTTGAGAAATTAGCTAAACAAATCATATTGCCACAAGATTGTTGGACCCTACTCTTACATGCTAAATCTGTCGGTAGGGCTAATGAAGTCTTATCAGACGAAAGGTCTGGAGAATATGCGACCGTGGAGAAAGCTACACAAGGGGCATATGAGCTGGTACTGGAGGCTGACAAATAGAAATTTACAATTGTACGAAAACAGGCTGAACAGACTAACTTGAATTCAAAAGGATTAAGCAAAGTCATTTTGATAGGGGGGTCAGGGACTTGAAAATAGGAGAAACCTATGAACTCCTTAGAGAGACAATTCTGTTGGAGGAATTTGTTGGAATCATTGCTCGCCATGACTAGAACTTATGTTGGGGAGCAGAAAGTTAGAACTGCCAGACAAGCCATGGAGCTTGTGGATGACTGTGAGCTAGTTACAGGTCAAAGCCTTTCTTTCGACTCAAATTTAAATCAGTGAAAGTTAGAATTTGGAAAGGGAATATCTGGTGGCGGCCATGAGCTGTACGGTCGCACGAAAGGTGGTTCCCGTCTAAGAACTGTCATAATATACACCAGTATATCATGGTGCAGATACACACTGATGGACACACAGCGGGACCAATCAACACACACAACACCGCAGCCAATCACCAGTTAGAGCACACGCACTATAAAGACAGGGGGCATCAGAGTTCCCGCTCATTCGAGCTGCAGCCTCCTAGTGGGACAGAGCTCACAGCCTGCAGCACAGATCTTCACCATGTGCTGAGTGCATAGACTGGTTAGGACACGGCACAGGTCTTTAGTTCAATCTAATATCGTGTTAACCCAAAGTGAAAGTATGTTCAACAGTTTCTGACTTAATAAAATAGTGTTGTACTATTTTAAGTGTTGGTGGCCTGTATGTGTTCCACGGACCCAGAGCACCCAACACATCAAGAACGACAACTACGGCCTTTTAAAAAATAAATTTAGAATACCCAATGTGCCGGCTCCAATACATCCCTCCCTCCCTGATGAGCTCAATGCATTCTATGCACACTTTGAGCAAGAGGTCAACGAGAGCATGCCCTCCTCCCCAGAAGCGTTGGATGAACTTGTATCTGAGATCACCATTGCAGACATCAGGGGCGGGATTCTCTGACCCCCCCGCCGGGTCGGAGAATCGCGGGGGGCTGGCGTGAATCCCGCCCCCGCCGGTTTCACCGCGGAATCGCGCCACGCCGGTTGGCGGGCCCCCCAGGCGATTCTCCGGCCCCGATGGGCCGAAGTCCGCTGCTAGAATGCCTGTCCCACCAGCGTGGATTAAACCACCTCTCTTACCGGCGGGACAAGGCGGCGCGGGCGGGCGCCAGGGTCCTGAGGTGGGCGCGGGGCGATCTGGCCCCGGGGGTGCCCCCACGGTGGCCTGACCCGCGATTGGGGCCCACCGATCCGAGGGCGGGCCTGTGCCGTGGGGGCACTCTTTTCCTTCCGCCTTCACCACGGTCTCCACCATGGCGGAGGCGGAAGAGACTCCCTCCACTGCGCATGCACGGGGATGCCATGAGCGGCCGCTGACGCTCCCGCGCATGCGCCGCCCGGCAATGTCATTTCCGCGCCAGCTGGCGGGGCACCAAAGGCCTTTCCCGCCAGCTGGCGGGGCGGAAATCAGTCCGGCGCGGGCCTAGCCCCTCAATGTGAGGGCTCGGCCGCTCAAGGGGCGGAGGATTCCGCACCTTTGGGGCAGCGTGATGCCGAACTGATTCGCGCCGTTATTGGCGCCGGTCGGCGGACAGCGCGCCGATTACGGAGAATTTCGCCCCAGAGCAGCCTTCTCAAAGGTTAACCCACTGTAAGGGGAAAATTCGGGACAACGGATCAAGACCATAAATCATGGCTGACACTGTACCAGAAACAGGCAGGCAAAGGGTTAAATCAGATGGATAGCACAGAAAGACCACACTTGAAAAGCACAGACACAGATCATATCAGGACAATAAAGTATCCCCAATCAATACAAAGCCTGCATTTAACACCTCGTTATGAAATCCGGAACATATCTCAACCGCCACCCAAAAGCCATCACCATTTAATCTAGTTAAAGGGAGCTCTATTGTGAACCTAAATAGATCCTATTAAAAAGCATGGTATTGACGTCAGAGCCAGGAAGCCCACGAAAACTATGAATGAATTAAATCATGAAACTAACCTACGATAATACCTTCATGAATAAGCCCGCCAAGAATCAGGGGCGTCATTCTCCGCCCCCCCAGAGGGTCGGAGAATGGCCGTTGGCCGCCGTGAATCCCGCCCCCGCCCCCGCCGAAGTCTCCGAAGGGAGAAAAGTCGGCGGGGCGTTAATGGCGCCGCTGCCGCGGAGAATGTCACGGGTCTGCGCAAGGCAGCCGATTTTCGGCCTGCCGATATTCTCCCTTCCGGATGGGCCGAAGTCCCGTCGACGTGATGACCGTTCACATCGACGTGAATCAAACCTCCTTTTCATCGGCGTGACCCGGCGCTCCAGGCTCACGCCGACCAGCGTGGAGGTGAGTGACGGCCTGGGGGGTTGGCTCTGGGCAGGCGATGGCGTGGCCGCAGACTGATTGCGTGAGGAGAGGTGTGTCTCGGGTTGTGTGTGTGCGGCGGGGCGGGGTGGTTAGAGTAGGCTGGGCTCCGGGGGAGTGCCGGGAGGGGGTCCGTGCCGGGGTGGAGGTTGGGGGTTGGGGGGGTCCGTGCTGGGGTGGAGGTTGGGGGGGGGTCCGTGCTGGGGTGGAGGTTGTGGGGGGGTCCGTGCCGTGCCGGGGTGGAGGTTGGAGGGGGTCCGTGCTGGGGTGGAGGTTGGGGGGGGGGGGTCCGTGCCGGGGTGGAGGTTGGGGGGGGGGTCCGTGCTGGGGTGGAGGTTGGGGGGGGTCCGTGCCGGGGTGGAGGTTGGGGGGGGTCCATGCCGTGCCGGGGTGGAGGTTGGGGAGGAGTCCGTGCTGGGGTGGAGGTTGGGGGGGGTCCGTGCCATGCCGGGGTGGAGGTTGGGGGGAGTCCGTGCTGGGGTGGAGGTTGGGGGGGGGTCCGTGCTGGGGTGGAGGTTGGGGGGGCGTCCGTGCCGGGGTGGAGGTTGGGGGGGGTCCGTGCTGGGGTGGAGGTTGGGGGGGGTCCATGCCGGGGTGGAGGTTGGGGTGAGGTCCGTGCTGGGGTGGAGGTTGGAGGGGGGTCCGTGCTGGGGTGGAAGTTGGGGGGGGGTCCGTGCTGGGGTGGAGGTTGGGGGGGGGGGTCCGTGCCGTGCCGGGGTGGAGGTTGGGGAGGGGTCTGTGCTGGGGTGGAGGTTGGGGGGGGGGGTCCGTGCCGTGCCGGGGTGGAGGTTGGGGGGGGGTCCGTGCTGGGGTGGAAGTTGGGGGGGGGGTCCGTGCCGGGGTGGTGGTTGGGGGGGGTCCGTGCTGGGGTGGAGGTTGGGGGGGGTCCGTGCCGGGGTGGAGGTTGGGGGGGCGTCCGTGCTGGGGTGGAGGTTGGGGGGGGTCCGTGCTGGGGTGGAGGTTGGGGGGGGGTCCGTGCCGGGGTGGAGGTTGGGGGGGGGTCCATGCTGGGGTGGAGGTTGGGGGGGGTGTCCGTGCCGGGGTGGAGGTTGGGGGGGCGTCCGTGCTGGGGTGGAGGTTGGGGGGGGTCCGTGCTGGGATGGAGGTTGGGGGGGTTCCGTGCCGGGGTGGAGGTTGGGGGGGGTCCGTGCTGGGGTGGAGGTTGGGTGTTGGGGGGGGGTCCGTGCTGGGGTGGAGGTTGAGGGGGGGGTCCGTGCTGGGGTGGAGGTTGGGGGGGGTCCGTGCCGTGCCGGAGTGGAGGTTGGGGGGGGTCCGTGCCGGGGTGGAAGTTGGGGGGGCGCCCGTGCCGGGGTGGAGGTTGGGGGGGGGTCCGTGCTGGGGTGGAGGTTGGGGGGGGTCTGTCCCATGGTGGAGGTTGGGGGGGCGTCCGTGCTGATGTAGAGGTTGGGGGGGGGGGTCCGTGCTGGGGTGGAGGTTGGGGGGGGTCCGTGCCGGGGTGGATGTTGGGGGGGGGTCCGTGCTGGGGTGGAGGTTGGGGGGGGTCCGTGCCGGGGTGGAGGTTGGGAGGGGGTCCGTGCTGGGGTGGAGGTTGGGGGGGGTCCGTGCTGAGGTGCAGGTTGGGGGGGGGGTCCGTGCCGTGCCGGGGTGGAGGTTGGGGGGGGTCCATGCTGGGGTGGAGGTTGGGGGGGTCCATGCCGTGCCGGGGTGGAGGTTGGGGAGGGGTCCGTGCTGGGGTGGAGGTTGGGGAGGGTCCGTGCCGTGCCGGGGTGGAGGTTGGGGGGATCCGTGCTGGGGTGGAGGTTGGGGGGGGGGGTCCGTGCTGGGGTGGAGGTTGGGGGGGGGGTCCGTGCTGGGGTGGAGGTTGGGGGGGGGTCCGTGCTGGGGTGGAGGTTGGGGGGGTCCGTGCCGTGCCGGGGTGGAGGTTGGGGGTTGGGGGGGGGGGTCCGTGCTGGGGTGGAGGTTGGGGGGGGGGGGGGTCCGTGCCGAGGAGGGGAATGGGAGGGCATGTGAGTTGGTCCACCTGGCCAGGTGCCAGCCTCCAACAGTTGGACCCATGCGGTCCATGCCACCTGGCTGGGGGGAGGAGGGGATATGGGCAGTGATGACATGTCGTCGTTCCCCTCCCCCCCGTCAGGCCGTCATGTTTTCAGATCATCCAGCGATGTTGGCCGCCGTGGTGGCAGCCGCTCATGTCTATGTTGCCCTGGATGAGGAGGAGGAGGAGGAGCGTGCCAGAGAGGCGGCGCAGGCTGCCGCAGAGGGGCAGGCGGCAGCCACCCAGGCTGGAGGGACACCTGACCGACAGGACGAGGAGGGGGAGGAGGACGTCGCGGCCCCACGGCAACGGAGGCACCCGAGGGCGCCCCGTGTGTACCGGCCCCGGCAGTCATACCAGGACCTCACGGACCGGGAATGCAGGAGGAGACTCCGGATGAGCCGGGAAACCGTGGCACACATCTGCCACCTGCTGGCACACCTGTCACCGCGTGGCACTGGCGGGGGACACCCTCTCCCCGTGTCCGTCAAGGTTACGGTGGCCCTGAACTTTTATGCAACGGGGTCATTCCAGGCACCGAGTGGGGACCTGTCCGGCATATCGCAGACATCGGTGCATCGGTGCATCGGGGCAGTGACAGATGCCCTATATGCCATGGCGCACCGCTACATCCGCTTCCCCGTGGACCGGGCCAGCCAAGATGCCCGGGCCGTGGGCTTCTCTGCCGTTGCCGGGTTCCCCATGGTCCAGGGCGCGATCGATGGGATGCACGTCGCCGTGCGGCCACCTGCAGATAACAGGGCCGTGTTCACTAATAGGAAGGGGACATATTCGATGAACGTACAGGTGGTCTGCTTCCACCGCATGATGATCCTGCACGTCTGCGCCCGTCACCCAGGCAGTGTACACGACTCATTCGTGTTGTCGCGGTCATCCATCCCCGGCATGTACGAGGGACGCCATCCCCGCCTGAGGGGCTGGTTGCTGGGCGACAGGGGCTACCCATTGCGATCGTGGCTGATGATGCCTATACGGAGGCCACGCAATGAGGCGGAGAACCGCTACAATGGTGCCCATGTAGCGACAAGGGGAGTGATCGAGAGGTGCTTTGGCGTGCTGAAGATGCGTTTCAGGTGCCTGGACCTCTCTGGGGTCGCCCTCCAGTATCGGTCAGATAGGGATGGCCTGCAGAGACTGGGCCATGGCCTGCTGAGACTGGGCCATGGCCTGCAGAGACTGGGCTATGGCGTTGAGCGCCTCTGCCATCTGGCGCTGGCACTGGCTCATGGCCTCCTGTGAGAGGGCAGCCATTTCCTGGGCCACAGACGCCGCCTGCATGGAAGGCCCCAGGCCTCGCAAACCGTTCCTCATGTCTGACACCGTCGCACCCATTGCCTCCACCGCGGACGCCACCCGTGCGGTGTAAGCCTGGGTGGCACGCATGACCGGCACCACTCCCAGCTCCTGGACGCGGGTGGACTCCTCCACCTGCGACCGCAGCCGCCGCAAGCCGCCCGTCACCCTCTTCGCTCGTCTCCGGGTCGGTGGTTGCATCAGATCTATGTGTGGGTGTGGTAACTGCAGGAACCCGGGATCCATCTGGGCGGCAGATTTTCGCTTGGGCTGGGCTGCCCTCCGACCGCCCAGTCCCTCTGCTGCTCCTACCTCCACCTGCTGTACCGGGACGGCTGTGTTGTGCGCACCAGTGAGTGTACCAGACGCCTCATCATTAAAGTGCCCAACCGTGGTGAGTGTTTTTGCGATGGTGGAGGGTGTTGGTGACAGCAGTGGCGTTGTGTCGTGCTCTTCGTCCCACTCTGAGTCCATGGCACTTTGGTGTGGGGGTTCGTCTCCACCCATCCACTCTGACTCACTGTCCGGTATTTCGTCTTCCTGGGTAGTGCTGTCCCAGGTAGGGGTGTCCTGGGTAGTGGTGTCCTGGGTAGTGGTGTCCTGGGTAGTGGTGTCCTGGGTAGTGGTGTCCTGGCTCGGATGTGACGGGGGCCTGTGGCTGCCCCCCTCATCGCTGGGTGGTTGCTCCCGCACGTGACGGGGGTGTCGTCTCCCTGTTGCTCCAGGTCTCTCCGTCTCCCGTGGTGTGCGAGGGGCATCCTGCGGGCGTTGCATGCTGGAGGGTCCGGGTCTCTCCGTCTCCCGTGGTCTCCGAGGGGCATCCTGCGGGCGTCGCATGCTGGAGGGTGCGGGTCTCTCCGTCTCCTGTGGTCTCCGAGGGGCATCCTGCGGGCGTCGCATGCTGGAGGGGGCAGGTCTCTCTGTCTCCCGTGGTCTCCGAGGGGCATCCTGCGGGCGTCGCATGCTGGAGGGTGCGGGTCTCTTCGTCTCCCGTGGTCTCCGAGGGGCATCCTGCGGGCGTCGCATGCTGGAGGGTGCGGGTCTCTCCGTCTCCTGTGGTCTCCGAGGGGCATCCTGCGGGCGGTCTGCATCTGCGGGGATGGGTGCCTGGACGTTTGGTCCTGCGATACACAATGAAGCATGCATGGTTAGACATCAGGCAGTGATCAGGTGATACGGGGGAGGGGGATATAGGGGAGGGGGGATATGGGGACGGGCTGTCGGTGGCTCACTCGCTAGTACGCCCCCGACCTCTGCATCAGCAACCTCCCGGTCCTCAGGTCCGCCAGCCAGTTCCAGGGCCCTTTCCTCGTGTACGGTCAGTGGCCTCTCATCAGCGGGCCCTCCTCCAGTCCTCACATGCTCCCTATTGTTGTGTGCGCGCTTCTCCTGTGGGGGGGTGGGGGGCAGGGGTAAAAGGCAACAGTGTTAGGCAGGTATATGAATGCACGCCATCGGTTGCGCGTGCATTGCAGAGGTTAAGGTTAGGGCTGGATTCACTTGGGGATATGGGGGATGGGGGGATATGGGGGAGGGGGGATATGGGGGAGGGGGGATATGGGGGATATGGGGGAGGGGGGATATGGGGGTGGGGGGGATATGGGGGAGGGGGGGAGATGGGGGATATGGGGAGGGGGGATATGGGGAGGGGGGATATGGGGGAGGGGGGATATGGGGGAGGGGGGATATGGGGGATATGGGGAGGGGGACATGGGGAGGGGGGATATGGGGGAGGGGGGATATGGGGGATATGGGGGAGGGGGGGATATGGGGAGGGGGATATGGGGGAGGGGGGATATGGGGGAGGGGGATATGGGGGAGGGGGGATATGGGGGAGGGGGATATGGGGAGGGGGGATATGGGGGATATGGGGGAGGGGGATATTGGGGAGGGGGATATGGGGGATATGGGGAGGGGGAATATGGGGGAGTGGGGGATATGGGGGATATGGGGGAGGGGGGATATGGGGGAGGGGGGATGTGGGGGAGGGGGGATATGGGGGATATGGGGAGGGGGGATATGGGGGAGGGGGGATATGGGGGAGGGGGGATATGGGGGATATGGGGGAGGGGGGATATGGGGGAGGGGGGAAATGGGGGATATGCGGGAGGGAGGGGATATGGGGATATGGGGAGGGGCGGATATGGGGGAGGGGGATATGGGGGAGGGGGATATGGGGGAGGGGGAGATATGGGGAGGGGGGATATGGGGGATATGGGGAGGGGGGATATGGGGGAGGGGGGATATGGGGGATATGGGGGAGTGGGGGATATGGGGGAGGGGGGATATGGGGGAAGGGGGATATGGGGAGGGGGGATATGGGGGAGGGGGGATATGGGGGAGGGGGGATATGGGGGAGGGGGGATATGGGGGAGGGGGGATATGGGGAGGGGGGATATGGGGAGGGGGGATATGGGGGAGGGGGATATGGGGGAGGGGGATATGGGGAGGGGGGATATGGGGGATATGGGGGAGGGGGATATTGGGGAGGGGGGATATGGGGGATTGGGAATATGGGGGAGGGGGGATATGGGGGAGGGGGGATATGGGGGAGTGGGGATGTGGGGGAGGGGGGATATGAGGGATATGGGGAGAGGGGATATGGGGGAGGGGGGATATGGGGGAGGGGGGATATGGGGGAGGGGGGAAATGGGGGATATGCGGGAGGGAGGGGATATGGGGGATATGGGGAGGGGCGGATATGGGGAGGGGGGATATGGGTGAGGGGGGATATGGGGGAGGGGGATATGGGGAGGGGGATATGGGGAGGCTCACCCTGCCTGCTCTGACGAGGTCGTTCACCTTCTTGTGGCACTGGGTGCCTGTCCGTGGTGTCAGGGCCGCAGCGGTGACGGCCTCTGCCACTTCCCTCCACAGACGCCGGCTGTGGCGTGGGGCAACTCTGCGGCCGTGCCCGGGATACAGGGCGTCCCTCCTCTGCTCCACCGCGTCCAGGAGCGCCTCCACATCGCGTGACTCGATCCTCGGGGCTGAGCGACAGCCAGCCATCCAGTCGGGTGTTGCGGTCGGGTGTTCCGGTTGGGTGGGGGGGAGCAGCGCGGCCTTATGAGCCGTCACGCCGTGCAGCGCGTATGACGCTGCACGGCGTGAACCACTGCGCAAGCGCGGATCCCGTTACGTCACTGCTAGCCCATTTTGGGCCGGAGACTATCGACCCATTTTCCGTGGATTTGTGCCGTTTTTTGCGCCGATAACGGAGAATTTCGCCCCATGTCTGCAGGGTAAAACTGTAAATATGCATTAACCCAAAAGCCCGCCAAAACTTGTAAGAAATCTGTATTATATAAGATGAAGCCTTTCTGTATGTACTTTGAGTTCAGTGTGGACCGTGCTGTCTTTTAACTCCGGCCCGCTGTTCTCCCTAGAGCTTCAGACAATAAACCCTGTCTTGCGATTCAAACTTCTGACTCAGGTTGACTTTTTTTCCCTGCAACACCACGGAAAGCCACTGGCCCAGATGGGGTACCTGGACGAACACTCAAGTCTCGCGCGGATCAGCTGGCCGGGGTATTCGCAGACATCTTCTGGGCGGAACGGGTCCAAGCAATCGAGCAGCTCCAGGGCCGCAGCCTGGATGAGGGCGGCCATTTTGCGCGCTTTTTGCGGACTCCCGAGCTTGTGCGCACCAAACGAGGGGACGGCGACGTCGACGAACGTAATGCGCAGGCGCGCACCACGTATGACCGCACCGCGCATGCGCGGTGGCGTAGCGAACATCCTGACGCTCGAACGTGCGGAAACTGTGGCTCTGCCCATTTAAAGCGGCAATGCCCTGTCAAATCCCGACAATGCTTGAGATGTTGCAAACTTGGCCACTATGCTGTCTTATGCAGAGCAGCTCAGCCTGCCAACTCACATCGCTTCAGCCAGCCTCGCAGGAATGTCCGGGCCATTCAACCCACGGTCACCGAGTCCGATGCGGACCTACTACCCAATATTGACACCAAGGACCCGAAGGCGCCCTTTTGAGTCGGTATCGTTACAAAAGACAGGGTGTCCCCGAAGCAAAGAATCCAGCCTCGATCGGTATACAGCATCGATCCAGACGGTGACTGGTGTGCCACCCTGACGGTCAACCGGTCCCAAATACGATTCCGCCTGGACACTGATGCCTCCGCCAATCTCATTGCACGGTCTGACCTCCAAAGCCTTTGTGTCAAACCAACCATCCTTCCATCAGCCTGCCAGCTATTAGATTACAATGGCAATGCCATTGATGCCAGCGGCTCGTGCCAACTTGAAGTGACGCACAGGTCACGCAAAGCCATCCTTCCCTTGGAAATCATGGGCTCCTCGAAAGCCTCCCTGCTTGGCGCGCAGGCATGCAAGCTGTTGAACCTAGTTCAGAGAGTTCACTCTCTCTCTCCTGATGACACGTCTGCCTTTCAGGACACCGACTTCAGGGCGCAAATCGACACCATTATCTACCAGCACCACGACGTTTTCGAGGGCATGGGCACGCTCCCACACAGCTACA
The DNA here is from genome assembly GCF_047496885.1 of Scyliorhinus torazame. NCBI lineage: Eukaryota > Metazoa > Chordata > Chondrichthyes > Carcharhiniformes > Scyliorhinidae > Scyliorhinus > Scyliorhinus torazame. The sequence continues at coordinate 68,613,850 of NC_092714.1, read as the reverse complement.
AGATCTTATTAAAACAGAATGCCAGAGTGCACGCACCTCGCAGGGTCCCAGCAACCCTTAAGGACCGCCTCAAGCAGCAGCTGCAGGACCTCCAGAACCAAGGAGTGATTTCCAAAGCCACGGAACAAACTGACTGGGTCAGTTCCATGGTATGTGTAAAAAAGCCTTCCGGCGAATTGAGAATTTGCATTGATCCCAAGGATCTAAATCGCAATATCATGAGGGAGCATTATCCAATTCCCAAGCGCGAAGAGCTCACATGTGAGATGGCTCGCGCCAAGCTCTTCACCAAACTTGACGCCTCAAAAGGATTCTGGCAAATCCAGATCGACAAATCCAGCAGGAAACTTTGCACATTTAATACCCACTCTGGCAGATATTGTTACAACAGGATGCCGTTTGGGATCATATCTGCTTCAGAAGTGTTCCATAGGATTATGGAACAAATGATGGAAGGCATTGAAGGTGTTCGCATCTATGTCGACGACATAATCATTTGGACCACCACCCCGCAAGAGCATGTTAGTCGCCTCCAGCGCGAATTCAAACATATACATGAGCATGGCCTCCGCCTCAACAGGGCCAAATGCTCTTTTGGTCAGACGGAACTCAAGTTCCTCGGGGACCACATCTGACAATTGGGTGTGCAGCCGGATGCGGACAAGGTAGCTGCCATCACAGCTATGAAATCACCAGAGGACAAGAAGGCGGTCCTCCGATTTCTGGGCATGGTCAATTTTTTAGGGAAGTTCATCCCTAACCTCGCCTCTCATGCCACAGCTCTCAGGAACCTGAGGCGTCATTCTCCGACCCCCCGCCGGGTCAGAGAATCGCCGGGGGCTGCCGTGAATCCCGCCCCCGCCGGTTGCCGAAGTCTCCGGCACCGGAGATTCGGCGGGAGCGGGAATCGCGCCGCGCCAGTTGGCGGGCCACCCCGCTCGATTCTCCGGCCCGTATGGGCTGGATTCCCGCCGACAAATTGCCTGTCCCACCGGCGTGGATTAAACTACCTTTTGAACGGTGGGACAAGGCGGCGTGGGTGGGCTCCGGGGTCCTGGGGGGGGGGGCGTGGGGCGATCTGGCCCCGGGGGGTGCCCCCACGGTGGCCTAGCCCTCGATCAGGGCCCACCGATCCGCAGGCGGGCCTGTGCCGTGGGGGCACTCTTTCCCTTCCGCCTCCGCCACGGTCTCCACCATGGCGGAGGCAGAAGAGACTCCCTCCACTGCGCATGCGTGGGAAACTGTCAACGGCCACTGACGCTACCGCGCATGCCGCCCGGGGATGTCATTTCCGCGCCAGCTGGTGGGGCAACAAAGGCCGTTTCCGCCAGCTGGCGGGGCGGAAATTCCTCCGGCGCCGGCCTAGCCCCTCAATGGTGGGGCTAGGCCCCCAAAGATGCGGAGCATTCCGCACCTTTGGGGCGGCGCGATGCCCGTCTGATTAGCGCCGCTTTGGGCGCCAGTCGGCGGACATCGCGCCGTTTCGGGAGAATTTCGCCCCTGGTCTGGAAGACGACATACTTCCAATGGCTCCCTGCCCACGAGCGCGAATGGAGAGAACTCAAAACAAAACTCACCACGGCCCCGGTCTTAGCTTTCTTTGATCCAGCAAAAGAGACCAAAATTTCGACCGATGCCAGCCAACCTGGCATTGGGGCAGTGCCCCTTCAACGTGATGAGGCCTCATCATGGGCCCCTGTTGCATATGCGTCACGTGCCATTACCCCCATGGAGCAGCGCTACGCGCAGATAGAAAAGGAGTGCCTGGGCCTTTCACGATTATGTCTACGGTCTTCCTCAATTCACCGTCGAGACCGACCATCGCCCGCTCGTCAATATAATACAGAAAGACTTGAACGACATGACGCCTCCAGCGTATTCTTCTCAAGCTCCGGCGATATGACTTCCAGCTGGTATACACCCCAGGCAAAGACCTCATCATTGCTGACGCTCTCTCCAGGGCAGTCAACACTCCATGTGACCCAGCGGGATTTGTCTGCCAGGTTGACGCCTATGAGGCATTCGCAGCCTCCAATCTACCTGCCACAGATGAACGCCTCGTCCAAATTCGCCGCGAGACGGCGGCTGACCCTTTGCTACAGCGTGTCATGCGCCACCTAATAGACGGGTGGCTCAAGGACCAATGCCTTCAATTCTATAATGTCAGAGATGATCTGGCGGTAGTAGACGGGGTTCTTCTAAAACTGGACTGCATTGTCATCCCACATAGCATGCGCCAGCTCGTCCTGGAACAACTACACAAAGGCCACCTTGGCGTGAAAAAGTGCCGCCGACGGGCCGGAGAGGCAGTGTACAGGCCCGGCATTAATGAGGACAGAGCCAACACAGTGCTCAACTGCCCCACTTGTCAGCGCTTCCAGCCGGCCCAACCATGTGAGACCCTGCAGCCCCATGAGATGGTCACGTCAACATGGACCAAGGTGGGCATCGACCTGTTCCACGCGCTGGGCAGAGACTATGTCCTGATCGTGGACTACTTTTCGAATTACCCGGAGGTGGTACGGTTGCACAACATCACCTCGTCTGCAGTCATTCGTGCCTGTAAGGAAACCTTTGCTCGACACGGCATCCCGCTCACGGTTATGTCGGACAATGGCCCCTGCTTCGCCAGCCAAGAATGGTCCAACTTTGCCAGGCGGGACAATTTTGCCCATGTGACATCCAGTCCCCTGTACCCCCAATCCAATGGCAAAGCGGAGAAAGGAGTACATATAGTCAAACGGCTCCTATGCAAGGCTGCCGATGCTGGGTCTGATTTCTACCTCGCCTTGCTGGCCTATCGCTCCGCCCCGCTGTCCACTGGCCTGTCGCCAGCCCAGTTGCTCATGGGTTATACCCTGAGGACGACGGTCTTGTCTATTCATGTCCCAGGCCTCGACCACGTTCCGGTCCTTCGCCGGATGCAGCTGTCTCGTGCACAGCACAAGGCGGCTCATGACTCCCGTGCAGCTGATCTCCCTGCTCTGGCTCCAGATGACAACATCCGCATCCATCTTCCGGTTGGTGGCTGGTCTGCAACCGCTGGTGTCCTTCGGCAGGTGGCCCCCCGCTTGTTCCTGGTTCGTCTACCGGATGGCTCTATTCTGCGCCGCAATCAACGTGCCCTTCGTCTCATTCCACGCTCGCGACGTGATCCTCCACTGTCGTCTCGTCCTCCTGTTGACCCTGCCACGGACTATGCAGAGCTCCCTGTCACTCTGCATCCTCCTGACTCTGACGCAGTCCAGCCCGCTCCTGAACCGGCGGCTCTCGACCCACCCTTGAGGCGGTCAACCAGAATTCGTCGCCCACCTCAGAGACTTAATTTATGAACTTTGTGGACTTATAGACTCTCTGAATTGTTTTGTTGCTTTGTTTGATCGTTTACCTGGTTTGTATATAGTGTTGATCTCGTTATTCTTGTTGCATACTGCTTCTCTGCACCAGACACCTTCCCATGGAAATAGCTTAGTTCCCATGTACGTAGTCCTGTAAATATGTTTTCGCACCCCATACGTAGTTAGGAACATTCTCACCATACACTATTTATTGGCACACATATACGTTCTTTTATAAAAGGGGGATGTCATAATATACACCAGTATATCATGGTGCAGATACACACACACTGATGGATACACAGCAGGACCAATCAACACACAGAACACCGCAGCCAATCACCAGTTAGAGCACACGCACTATAAAGACAGGGGGCATCAGAGTTCCCGCTCATTTGAGCTGCAACCGCCTAGTAGGACAGAGCTCACAGCCTGCAGCACAGATCTTCACCAAGTGCTGAGTGCATAGACTGGTTAGGACAAGGCACAGGGGCGAAATTCTCCCGAAACGGCGCGATGTCCGCCGACTGGCACCCAAAACGGCGCCAATCAGACGGGCATCGCGCCGCCCCAAAGGTGCGGAATGCTCCGCATCTTTGGGGGCCGAGCCCCAACACTGAGGGGCTAGGCCGACACCGGAGGAATTTCCGCCCCGCCAGCTGGCGGAAACGGCCTTTGTTGCCCCGCCAGCTGGCGGAAACGGCCTTTGTTGCCCCGCCAGCTGGCGCGGAAATGACATCTCCGGGCGGCGCATGCGCGGGAGCGTCAGCGGCCGCTGAGTTTCCCGCGCATGCGCAGTGGAGGGAGTCTCTTCCGCCTCCGCCATGGTGGAGACCGTGGCGGAGGCGGAAGGGAAAGAGTGCCCCCACGGCACAGGCCCGCCCGCGGATCGGTGGGCCCCGATCGCAGGCCAGGCCACCGTGGGGGCACCCCCCGGGTCCAGATCGCCCCGCGCCCCCCCCAGGACCCCGGAGCCCGCCCACGCCGCCTTGTCCCGCCGTTCAAAAGGTGGTTTAATCCACGCCGGCAGGACAGGCAATTTATCGGCAGGACTTCGGCTCATCCGGGCCGGAGAATCGAGCGGGGGGGGCCCGCAACCGGTGCGGCCCGATTCCCGCCCCCGCCGAATATCCGGTGCCGGAGACTTCGGCAACTGGCGGGGGCGGGATTCACGGCAGCCCCCGGCGATTCTCCAACCCGGCGGGGGGGTCGGAGAATGACGCCCCAGGTTTTTAGTTCAATCTAATATCGTGTTAACCCACAGTGAAAGTATGTTCAACTGTTTCTGACTTAATAAAATAGTGTTGCACTATTTTAAGTGTTGGTGGCCTGTATGTGTTCCACGGATCCAGAGCACCCAACACATCAGTATCGTCCTACCTGGGGCTGCCACCTCGAGGGTTGCAGGACAAGTTCCTGTTGGAGGATGATTTGGGGGATCGGAGGGTATTGGATATCTGTAGTGAGCTGCTGGAGAGGGAGGGCACTCCAGCGGAGGAGATCAAGCGCAAATGGGAGGAGGATCACATCCACATGGTTTGGGAGTGTCCGAAGCTGAGGGGGTTCTGGCAGTGGTTCTCAGATGTTATGTCTGCAATTCTGGGTGGGGGGTGGCCCCGGGTCCGGAGGTGGCGATATTTGGTATGTTCGCCATTTGAGCTGTACGAATTGCTTTAATTATAAAAGATTTTGGGTTCTATTTTCAGTCGCTATTTGACCTCAGAAGAGGACCAGGACTCCAGGCTAGCAGCCTGTTTCTGTCCGTCAGCTTTCATGAGAGCCGAACCCAGAACGATGTCAGGTGACGGCAAAACTGGAGGCAAAGAGCACACCAAAGCCAAGACTCGCTCTACCAAGGCCAGTCTGCAGTTCCCCGTCAGCCATATCCACTGGCTGCTACGCAAAGGCTTGGGTCCACCGTCTACCTGCCGCCATGTTGGAATACCTGACCACCGTGATCCTCAAAATGGCCAGTAACGCGGTCCAGGGCATAATCCCCCACTCCACAGGTCGCCATCCGCAATGACGAGGAACTCAACAAGCTGCTGGGAGGAGTCACCATCGCCCAGGGCAGGGTCCTGCCCAGCATCCAGGCTGTGCTGCTGCCCAAGAAAAGCGGGCACCCCAGCAAGGTTTATGTCTGAATAGAGAGAGAAGAAATCCAAAAGCAGCAGTGGAAACAGAGCTCGGGTTTAAATTGCCTGGCTCTCCTCCACACAGTTTCTACTGTAAAGCCAGAACCTCTGTACCAGTGCCTACTACATCGTTCGCCTTGACATACTTGCCCCAGTGTGGAAGTCAGTGCTGCTGGAAAAGTGGATCTCCCACATCAGGTTCAGCCGGTTAACCTCTGTGAAGAAATATACCATTGAAATTTTGATTCTGGACTCACATGAAACAATCATTTTTATTTTGATGTGGTCTTTCCATTATCCCTATTCTATTGTATGAATGCAAAGCAGTGGGGGTGGGGGCGGGAGGGGACATTTCAGAGTAATTTACCGTGTTTTGTCTTTGTGTAAAATAATCCTACCTGCATATTTTACCTTATCTCAAGTATGCTGTGGGGTTATTAATAGAGGACTGGATCACTCCAAAATTGAAGGGTTGGGAGGAGGAAAAAAAATCTCCATTTCTGAAAGGGGGAACCCAAAAATAAAAAAAACCTTTGTGTTTATCGATGAGTCGTGAGGGGAGAACTCAGGACTGTTTAAATTAATCCCCCCCCCCCGCCCTCCTGTGCGTAACAATACAGATCTCCAAAGGGTGGTTAAGAAGGCACATGAGGGCAGCATGGTGGCACAGTGGTTAGCACTGTGGCCTCACGGCGCAAAGGACCTGGGGTCAATCCCGGACCTGTTACTGTCCGTGTGGTGTTTGCACATTCTCCCCGTGTCTGCGTGGGTCCCACCCCCACAAACCAAAGATGTACAGGTTAGGTGGAATGGCCATGCTAAATTGCCCCTTAATTGGAAAAAAAGAATTGGGTACTCTAAATTTATTATAAAAAAGGCACATGGGATACTTTCTTCCATTGAACAAGACATACAGCAGAAAAGTTGGGACGCTATGTTAGTACTGTTTAAAGCACTAGTTAGACCACAGCAAGAGTATTATACACATTGGGCATGATTTAACGTCCGCGTTATTCCCGGCGCGTATGTGTGGGCACTGGTCAAATCGCAAGAGAAGCCAAAATCAGGATCCACGCTGGGCCTAGATCGGTTCGCGATCTAACCGGCTCGCTCCTGTTGGTGGGTTCCAAAAGCCCGCCCAGATGTGGCGAGACACCAACTGAGACCAATTAAGAGCAATCTGCATCTCATTAGCGAGATGCAAGTCCAATCTAAGGCCTCCCGGGAACTAACCGGCTCCACAGCAAGAGGTCGCGCGGGCGTCGTTTAGTACTCCAATTTAAATGAGACGCTAATGCAATGGCTACTGAGGGGAGCTGAGGAAGTGAGCAGCCATTTCCAATCCTCAGCATGCAGCCCAGGAACTCTGGAGCTGCTGCCCCAGTGCTCAGGGGCGAGGAGTAGTAGTGGGGGTCCCCACTGGGAGAATGGGCTGGGGCAGGGGGCTGGGTGCCTTAGGTTGGGAGTTGCCCCCTGGTCTGGGGGGTGAAGGGTTCAGCATCTGCGGGGCCAACAGGCCATCCTCCAATTTGTGCATACCCATAACTGGGACAACTACAACTGCTGTCTGTTAGTCCTACCAAACATTTCCAGGACAGAGCCCTGTTCTTGGTTATATGCTAACGGTCACTTTAACTCTCTTTGGCTGTGAACAGCCTCTGACTGCACAGCTGAAGGCTATTGCTAATAAGGAATTGGTATTGTTAGTTATGTGGGCACTTCACATATTTTGTCTTTGGTGTGTAGCTGGTGTCCTTGTTATATTAATGTCTGTTTGTGTTTTCTTTTGGCGTAAATTATTCTGTACTTAGTTTCGTTTATAATGTGCCAGACCTGTTCTGGATTGAACTGTGAATGTTTTTCTCTCTCTCTCTCCTCTGCTGGGGACAAGGGGTGGGGGGGGGGGGGGGGGGGGGGGGGAGGCGGGGCGGAGGGGGGCAGTGTGTGTGTGTTCTAGGTGCCAAGTGATTGGTGTCCTCATTGTATTGTGTTCTGTATTTTTGATACTTTCAATAAACTAAAATATTTGCTGTTTGTGTTTGCTGCTTGCTCCTGCTTATGGCTGCAGATGCCTGGAGGCTGCTGTTGTTGTTTCCTTCCTTTTCTGTAGCTGGAAAGGAGGACAATTTTTTTGAAGACACCTGGGTCCTGGAACACTGGGCTCAGGGGGACGTATGAATCCAGAAGGCAATCCAGTTTGAAGCAAGAAGGCGCTGCAGGAGTTGGTGCATGACATTGATCCAAATGGACCACCTGCTAACACCATTGAAGAAATGCTTTTGCAGATTGCTGATGCTTTTGTTGCTCTTACTGGTGAGTGCTGCATGTAACTGGCACGTCCCCATGGGTTAAACACACGGGTAGTCAAGGATGTTCAACTGCACTTTGAGTGCTAGTGGAACATGTGGAGATTGGGCCATGTGGGAGGGCCTACATAGCTGTGGCTCCTGGGCAGAGAATGGCACTGAAAGGTGAACAAGTCACACATTGATGGACAGATCATTTCTATAACACATTCTCAGGCTTATCCTCTGTTTCTGCTGAGGAACCTGTGAGGGCCGATACCGTGTGTTTTTCTTGTGAAAATGAGCTGATATAGCTTTGTATTGGTGCCAATATGGAACGGTGACATTTCCTTGTTGTTTAAAGGTTAGTGTGATACGTGGAATGTAACGTAGTTGATTTTTAAATCTTTGTTACTGTTGACCGTTTAATAAACAAAATATTCTTAAGTGCATTCTTGTGGAATCATGTGCCATGTCTCAGATGAGTATTATTGCCTAACATTCTAATCAAACTGTGAGGCCTGGATGCTGGAGGTGTCAGCACTGATTTGTTATGTTCTCGGTGTAACATAAGCGGCTTCCTTGTGGTGCACTTGACAAAGGAAGGTTCAGACGTGGAGATAACTTCAACACGTTTATTAAACTATTTACACTTCTATTACTCGGGTTCGACACTACTGCTAATCCTACTACAGCTACCCAGACTGACTAACCAGCTGCTGCAATCCACGTGGTGGGTGTAATATTGAATCAACCCTGTGTCTCTACTCACTGACTGTCTCCACTGGAAAGAGGCAGATCATGTGTGTGGTGTCCTTTATATATGGGTTGGTGTGATGCCCTCCTGTGGTAGTGTCACTTCTGTGTGTATCGTGAATGTCCATTGGTCGTCTCCTATCTAACTGATCTATTGGCTGCGTGTGTGAGTGTGATGTCTCCGGTGCTCCCTCTAGTGTCTAGATAGCCTACATGCATTTACATTGATGCACATCACCACATCCCCCCTTTTTTATATGTTACATATTTTCTGCACACTTTAAGAAAATTGAACAAAAACAGGTAGATACGTTAAGGTGTATACAAGTCATGGGAACAGCGATTAAACAATAAGTCCAAATCATTTGTGTGAGTCCAAAAACCATCAATCATCATGGTCAAATGTCTCCCTTGGTTATGAACGCCATCAACGTCCCTGTGCCACAGGAACCAAGAAGATCCATTAAGTGGTCAAATCACTTTGCTGTCTGATTTGGAGTCTTTTTTCTCTCGATGTTTGTGATGGTGATGTTGGATGGCATCTTGTAGCTGATAAGGTGTTGACGTTGAAGAGGCACCATCAACAGTATCATTCAAGGTCATGGATGTGCCATATGTTGAAGTTGGATAAGACTGTACATACTGGTTCTGGCCACATGCTGTGCTGGAAGGGTGATCCTGCTGAGAATCGTTGAAGCTTGTCGAATTGGAAACAGAATTCCTCCTCGCATAAATACCTGCTGATGGTGTGAAACTAGAACATTGCATCTGATAGGAATATGCCGTCTGGCCAGGCTGGGGTGCAGCAAATCCTGGGCAGTAACTAAGGCATCCAGTCTGTAGTGCAGATTTTGCTTGTGGTAGTCCTCCTTCGGTCTTGATTCCATTAGTGGGCAATCCGTAGTGCTGGCCTGTTTGAGAATATGCTGCATAGACTGCTGGCTGCTGCATGCCTGAATACTGGGTTTGTCCAGCATGAGCTGTCATTGGCTGCACTGCTGGTGTGGAAAAAATGTGTGGATACAGCTGTGGTGAATATTGGCGTTTTCCTCTTGGACTGTAGCCGCTGCTTGTTATTACTGACCCAGTGTAATTGTTAAGTGATTCATCTCCTGTCGTTGTGGCATCTGCTGTCACCCTGAGCGTGCCATCACTGAGGTTGCGGCACTCCCTTCTGGAGTAAAGTCCGGCTTACGTGAATCAGAGTCGGCGTTTGGTTGCTCCCCATCTGGAGTCTGGTCTGTTTTAACTGAGTCAGTGTTAGTTTGTTGATGCTCCCCGTCCGGAGTCTTAGCAGGTTCACTGGAGTCAGCTGAGATTTCTTGAAGCTGCACGTCTGGAGTCGGAACATGCAGGAATGCATTGACTGGTGGAGAGGCTCAAGTGAATGAGGGTGGAAGTATTGTGGTGTCACTGGAGTCACCAGTGGTCTCACAGTGATCGTCGAGTGCCTCTGTACACACTAGCTGAGGTCTGTCACTTTGCACATCTTGCATGGGAAGTGGGATGCTGTCGTCACTCGTCTCACATACCGTGGGTAGAGCCTCAGTAGATGCTTGTTGTTCACTTGGGTTGGGTAAATTGTCAGAGTCTTCATCTGGTGGTGCAAACAATGTAGGTGGACTGTCATTGTCTTGCTGTTGTCCTTCATTTGGGCTTGGACTGTCATTGTCGCTTTGTTCTTCACTGTAGCATGATAGACCATCATGGTCGTCCTGCTGTGCACTGGAGCGTGGTAGACTGTCATAGTCTTCTTGCTGTTTACTTGAGCATGGCAGACTTGCATCGTCTGCCGCTAGTTGGTCAGAGGAGGTTGCTAGACCCTCATGGTCTTGTTCCTGCAAGGACTGCTCGTTGGAGTCTTCCGTTGCTTCTATCATGGAGGCTGTCCACGAGCTCGCTGCGGAGGCTTGTGACACTGGAGTCACGTCTTGTGTGGGCAAGGACTGCGCTCTGGAGTCTTGCGTTTCTTCTAGCATGGAGTCTGTCCACGAGCTCACTGTGGAGGCTTGTGACACTGGAGTCACTTCTTGTTCATGCAAGGACTGCGGTGTGGAGTCTTGCTTGTCTTCTTTCGTAGAGTCGGGAACCCTGAGCGGTGCATGGACCATGCTCTGTGTGACAGCAGGCCGCTCTCTGTGGGCTTGTACCGCTCTCTGTCTCTTGGTTTCAGGCTGCAGCATCATCCTGCACTCACGAGTTGGGATGTCATATCTGCTGGGCTGAAGATCCTCAAATCCGAACAATTTGTCGTCGGGGTCGTCAATGTGCAACACATCTAGTTGCGGTTCGGATTTGGTACTGGGGTAGCGTCCCAAGGTGAAAGGATCGTCTGAGTCGTAGTCTTCTAGGACCATAGCATCACTGTTTGCGTCGGAGCTGGCATTGGGCTTGCGAGGTCCAGAGAAAATGTAAAGGTCGGTTTCGAAGTATTCAAGGTCGGAATCATCGGTTTGGGAGTAGGTAACTGCTTGGTGCAGGGTTCTTCGGAGGTTAATTTCATTTCCTGGTTCAATTTGAGGCATTGTGCTGTCATTCCAGGTGAATGAAGGTTGTTTACGGCTTTAAAAGATTTTTTCTTTGATTTGGGACGTTTCCCCTTTAAATGGGCGTGGTCCGGAGCCTCGGACGTCATGACGTATGTGACGTCATATGTAGGAAGCAAAATCGCTGTTCCTGTACCGGTGGCCACTTTCGTGATTGCGCATGCGCGCGTCCCACGCATGCGCAAACGGACCTTCCCGTTCTGTGCGCTTCTCGTGCAACTGCGCAAGTGCAGTCCCTTTAGAAAGATGGCCGCCGATCAAAATTGTTCTCTGCTCCGGGATCTCGGCATCATGGTGAGTACTGGCGTGTATTTTCCTCACAGTATTTGCCAAATTTGTCCAGGACTGCCTGGAAGTCACTCCTGTTTTGCCCCTTGGAGAACTAGAATTTAAAAAAGATTTCTTCTGCTCTGGCACCGGCGATGGTGAGGAGAAGCTCTGTCGATTCAGCATCGGCCAGGTCTTCTAGTTCGGCTGCTACCAGGAAGATTACAAACATTTGCCCGAATACCCGCCAGTTTTTGCGGAGATCGCCGTGGCACTGGAGCTGCTGCGGAACCCGGATCTCGAACATCTTGCCTGGGTATCGTTGCTGGTTGTCACTGAACGCTGAGGTATGACTATGTGGATTGAAACAGTTCACGCCTGGTATCATGATTTGTTGTGCTGTAGGTGGAACATAAGCGGCTTCCTTGTGGTGCACTTGACAAAGGAAGGTTCAGATGTGGAGATAACTTCAACACGTTTATTAAACTATTTACACTTCTATTACTCGGGTTCGACACTACTGCTAATCCTACTACAGCTACCCAGACTGACTAACCAGCTGCTGCAATCCACGTGGTGGGTGTAATATTGAATATTGAATCAACCCTGTGTCTGTACTCACTGACTGTCTCCACTGGAAAGAGGCAGATCATGTGTGTGGTGTCCTTTTTCTATGGGTTGGTGTAATGCCCTCCTGTGGTGGTGTCACCTCTGTGTGTATCGTGAATGTCCATTGGACGTCTCCTATCTAACTGATCTATTGGCTGAGTGTGTGTGTGTGATGTCTCCGGTGCTCCCTCTAGTGTCTAGCTAGCCTACATGCATTTACATTGGTGCACATCACCACAAGCACCACAGAGGCAGCAGCCATAAATCAAACACCCAAGAGCTGGGCTTCAGCGGAGGGGACATCCCCTCGATCAGAGGGTGATTGTGGATCTGGGGAAGGAACCAGAGCACGGTCTCCCTAATGATCCCAGCAGGGTGCTGGGGTCTGAGGTGAGTGTGCAGAGCGAGGTGTTCCAGCACAACCGGCTCAGTGGATGGCACTCTGAGTGAAGGCAGGACGCGTAAGGGTGGGGGAGGCCTGGGGAATATGAGGGTTCCGGGGCAGAAGCCTTAACTGATTGTCAGTCTCTCTCCTTCTCCAATTCCTTACAGCAACCAAGATGGATGATGTTGCTGGCTCCACAGCGGCAGGCCTCGTGTGAATGGTGGCAGCCCAGGCAGCCAGATGGCAGAGAAGATGGCAGCAGAGTCATTGCGGGCTAGAGGCAGCATCCCATGTGCCGCACACCCTGCAGACCTGGCTGCCCATCAGACCAAGGAGGGACCCAGAGGTGTACACCAGCAATGGCTCAAAGTGCACAGGCGTTGGTCGTTGGAGGAGATGGTGGACAGCATGTGCCGCAGGAGGCTCCATTTCAACAAAGAACCGGTGCAATACCTGTGCCATCTCCTTGTGGTCTTGGCGCCACCTGGAGGAGGAGGACACCCGCTCCTGGTGGTCATGACGGTTACCGCAGCCATGAACGTTTATGCAACCGGTTCGTTCCAAGGCCAAGTTTCCCAAGCCACAGTCCACAAGTCACGGTGCCCTGTATACCTGGGCAGCTGACTATATCAACTTTGAACTGAACCAAGATAACCAACTTTGAGCTGAACCAAGATAACCAAGATGCCTGGGCAGCAGGATTCTCTGCCATCACTGGGATGCCCCAGGTCTAGGGGGTAATAAATGGCATGCATGTCGTCTTGCGCACATTGAGGCATCAGGAAGTCCCCTATATTAACAGGGTGGGGTTCTGCTCCCTGGATGTTCAATTTGTGTGAAAACACCGCCTTCGGATTATGCATGTGTGTGCACACTTCCCAGGAAGCATGCATGACAACTACATCCTGCAACACTCGGAGAGCCCTGGCATCTTTGAGGATCACCCCAGGATGACAGGTTGGCTCGTGGAGTGCCTGCTGAGGTCCTGGCTGATGACACCAGTGATTCGGCCAGAGACCGAGGCGGAGATCCAATACAACGAAGCCCATGCTGTCACCCATACTGTCACCCATGCTGTCACCCATGCTATTATTGAGTGGGGCATCAGATTACTGAAAATGCGGTTCCTTGAACACTCTGGTGATGCACTTCAGTACAACCCACAGAGGGCCTCCCGCTTTGTGGTAGTCTGCTGTGCCCTCACAACCTGGCACAGCAGCAGGGCAACATGCAGGAGGAGGAGGGACATGCGGTCTCGTCTGAGGAGGATAAGGAGGGGTTGAACCAGGAGGGGCTGGAGGACGAGCCCAGGGAGGACCCGCGGGAGCAGCCAGAGGAGAACAGGCAGCAGCGAGGGTCCGGCATGCCCGTAGGGCCAGGGAGGCCCTCATCCTATCCTCATCCACTTCTCATAGGATGAGGCTTTGTCAGTCAGCTCCCTCCTCCCCCCACCCAATTCCCCCCAATCACCCCACCCTATTCCCCCCCCCCACCCTTTTTCCCACTCCATCCCATTCATTTCCCCTCTATCTCCCACCCATTTCCCTCCCTTCACAACTATCCTGTTCCACCCTCCTAGGGTCTGTGTAACATCACCCAAGTTGATGGGCCTGTGTTGGCACTGTCTGTGGGTTAATATGCAAGGCAGTAGAGTGATGATAACCCGCTGTGAGGTTAGCTCTGGTGCTCCTCAGTTTATGCCAAAGTCTGATTCCTGTCTTCCTGCTGACAGCACGCTCACACCCATCCTTTGCACGGGGACTGCAACGGGGACTCATGCAGCAGGACCACTCTGCTCGGGGAACAGGAGGTGGGGAGAGTGGCGGGCATCTGGAGGTGGGCAGGCCCGCTGTGATTAATAACATGACAGAGGCTTCACATGTATCAGGTGAACATGTTTTGAAATGAATATTTGAAGACCTGGCAGTCTGCTCAGGGAACCATCTGACATCTGCAGATGATACAAAGATCTGTAGAGGGACAGGTAGTATTGAGGAAGCAAGGGGGCTGCAGAAGGACTTGAACAAGCTAGGAGGGTGGGCAGATGGAATGCAGTGAGGAAAAGTGTGAGGTTCTGCACTTTGGAAAGAGAATTGGAGGCGTAGACTATTTTCTAAATGGGGAGATGCTTAGGAAATCAGAAGCACAAAAGAACTTGGGAGTCCTTGTTCACGATTCTCTTAAGGTTAACGTGCAGGTTCAGTCGGCAGTTAAGAAGGCAAATGCAATGTTAGCATTTATGTCGAGAGGGCTAGAATACAAGACCAGGGATGTACTTCTGAGGCTGTACAAGGCTCTGGTCAGACCCCATTTGGAGTATTGTGAGCAGTTTTGGACCCTGTATCTAAGGAAGGATGTGCTGGCCTTGGAAAGGGTCCAGAGGAGGTTCACAAAAATGATCCCTGGAATGAAGAGCTTGTCCTATGAGGAACGGTTGAGGACTCTGGGTCTGTACTCGTTGGAGTTTAGAAGGATGAGAGGGGATCTTATTGAAACTTACAGGATACTGTGAGGCCTGGATAGAGTGGAGGGGAGAGGATGTTTCCGCTTGTAGGAAACACTAGAAGCAGAGGACACAATCTCAAACTAAAGGGACGATCCTTTAAACCAAGATGAGGAGGAATTTCTTCAGCCAGTGGGTGATGAATCTGTGGAACTCTTTGCCGCAGAAGGCTGTGAAGGCCAAATCACTAAGACAGAGATAGTTAGGTTCTTGATTAATAAGGGGAACAAGGGTTATGGGGAGAAGGCAGGAGAATGGGGATGAGAAAAATTTCATCCATGATTGAATGGTGGAGCAGACTCGAGTGGACTAATTCTGCTTCTATGTCTTATGGCCTTATGGACATGATCCATTGTCTCCTTCCCCTTAGGACCTTGAGGACATTATGTGCAGACCATTACTTGATTGCTTTGTGGTCAAATATTAACAATTATTTCCTTGAGGGACAGGTGATTCTGGCACAGTCCAAATACTTGGACCGTTCCATGGCTTCACAGCTCCAGGGTCCCAGGTTCAATTCCGGCTTGGGTCACTGTCTGTGCGGAGTCTGCA
Organism: Scyliorhinus torazame; assembly: GCF_047496885.1. NCBI lineage: Eukaryota > Metazoa > Chordata > Chondrichthyes > Carcharhiniformes > Scyliorhinidae > Scyliorhinus > Scyliorhinus torazame. Next base: position 68,598,474 of record NC_092714.1, on the reverse strand, counting down.
CATCCTCCCCGTGTGTGCGTGGGTTTCCTCCGGGTGCTCCGGTTTCCTCCCACAGTCCAAAGATGTGCATGTTAGGTGGATTGGCCATGATAAATTGCCCTTAGTGTCCAAAATTGCCCTTAGTGTTGGCTGGGGTTGCTAGGTTATGGGGATAGGGTGGAGGTGTTGACCTTGGGTAGGGTGCTCTTTCCAAGAGCCGGTGCAGACTCGATGGGCCGAATGGCCTCCTTCTGCACTGTAAATTCTATGATAATCTATGATGGCAACATGGCCAGACAAATCCTTTGTAACACTGGGTACAGGTAGAACATCAGTACGTAGTGACACTGGGTGTTTGTGTACTGAGGGTCCATGAACAACTGATGCAGCCACATACAAAGGTGGCCATCAGGATGCTGGTGTTGAGTATGGTTCTCCTGACTTCCGGTTGCGGCTATGCGGAGCTAAGTCGCACGTTCGGCAGCTCCCGCTAAAAACTGACTTTTGGGCTCTTTTTAGGGCCCATAATGGCGCTTGTTCGACGTTTCCCGGTGTGGGAAGAAGACAGCAACATTCCCCCGATAGTGTATGGAGTGGACCAGGAATGGGGCGATTAAAAAAGTGGCATTGAAGCAAAGAAAGGTGCGAGGGAGGAGGACCAAGATGGCGGCGGGCGGAGACCAGGCAGCGTGGAGGCAGTGAGCGCAAGAGCAGCAGGAGCTTCTCCAGTGCTGTTTCAAGGAACTAAAAGCAGAGCTGCTGCAGCCAATGAAGGCTTCAATCGATAAGCTGCTGGAGACCCAGACGGCCCAAGGGGCGGCGATCCGGGAGGTCTGGCAGAAGGTCTCGGAGAACGAGGACGAGATCCTGGGCCTGGCGGTGAAGGTGGAGGCGCACGAGGCGCTCCACAAGAAATGGCAGGCGAGGTTCGAGGAGATGGAGAATCGGTCGAGGCGAAAAAACCTGCGGATCCTGGGTCTCCCAGAGGGGCTGGAGGGATCGGACATGGGGGCCTACGTGGTCACCAGCTCCGGCCCCGCCCCTTCAGCCCTAAACACGGGGAAAAACGTCAGTACAAGCGGTGGTCAGAGGAGAGCTGATCTCCATTAGGGCACACAAGGAGGGGGGAGATGAGAGAGAGGGAGAGGTTGGCAGGGGAGATGGTGAGGGTGGATAGGAGGTACGCGGACGCCCCGGAGGAGGGATTGGCTGAGGGAGCGGCATAGCCTCCAGGCTGAGTTTGATTTGTTGCCCACCAGGAAGGCGGAGGCGCAGTGGATGAAGGAGCAAGGGGCGGTATATGAATACGGAGAATAGGCGAGCCGTATGCTGGCGCACCAGCTTTGGAAGCGAGAGGCAGCTAGGGAGATTGGGGGAGTTAGGGATGGAGGAGGGAACACGGTGCGAAGTGCGGTGGGTATCAATGGGGTCTTCAGGGACTTCTACGAGGAACTGTAGCGGTCTGAGCCCCCATTGGAAGAGGGGGGGATGGGTCGCTTCCTGGATCGGCTGAGGTTTCCGAGGGTGGAGGAGGGGCAGGTGGCGGGGTTGGGGCGCTAGTTGGGTTGGAGGAGTTGGTCAAAGGGATAGGGAACATGCAGGCGGGGAAGGCACCGGGGCCGAATGGGTTTCCGGTTGAATTCTACAAGAAGTGTGCGGACCTGCTGGGCCCGCTGTTGGTAAGGACCTTTAACGAGGCAAGGGAAGGGGGGGGCTCTGGCTCCGACGATGTCTAGAGCGCTGATTTCCCTGATCCTGAAGTGGGACAAGGATCCCTTACAGTGTGGGTCATACAGGCCGATCTCACTCTTAAATGTAGATGCAAAGTTGCTGGCAAAGATTGTGGCCATGAGGATAGAGGGCTGTGTGCCGCAGGTCATACACGAGGATCAGACGGGGTTCGTGAAAGGGAGGCAGTTGAACACCAATGTACAGAGGCTCTTGAATGTTAGAATGATGACAGCGATGGAAGGGGAGACGGAGATAGTGGCGGCGATGGATGCGGAGAAGGCCTTTGATAGGGTGCGAGTGGGGGTACTTGTGGGAGGGTGTTGAAAAGGTTTGGGTTTGGGAGGGGTTTGTCAGGTGGGTTAAGTTGCTGTATGAGCCCCGGTGGCGAGTGTGGCCATGAACAGAAGGAGGTCAGAGTATTGCCGGCTACACCGGGGGACGAGGCAGGGGTGTCCCCTATCCCCCCTGCTCTTTGCACTGGCGATTGAACCCCTGGCCATGGCGTTGAGGGAGTCGAGGAGCTGGAGGGGGCTGGTGCGGGGTGGGGAGGAGCATCGGGTGTCGCTCTATGCGGATGATTTGCTGCTATATATGGCGAACCCGGTGGGGGGAATGCCGGAGGTGATGAGGAACCTTAGGGAGTTTGGAGATTTCTCCGGGTACAAGCTTAATATGGGGAAGAGTGAGTTGTTCGTAGTGCACCCGGGGGACCAGGAGAGGGGGATTGGTGAGCTCCCACTAAAAAGGGTGGAGAGGAGGTTCAGGTGCCTGGGGGTCCAGGTGGCTAGGGAGCTGGGGGCCCTACATAAGCTTAACTTCACGAGGCTGGTGGAGCAGATGGAGGAGGAGTTTAAGAGGTGGAACGCGCTGGCTCTCTCCATGGCGGGGAGAGTGCAGTCAGTTAAAATGACGGTGCTCCCGAGGTTTTGTTTCTGTTCCAATGCCTCCCCATCCTGATCCCTAGGGCCTTTTTCAGGCGGGTTAACAGGAGCGTATGGGGTTTGTGTGGGCGCAGAAGACCCCGAGGTGAGAAGGGTGTTCCTGGAGCGGTGCAGGGATGGGGGGGCGGTTGGCACTGCCTAACCTCTGTGGGTATTATTGGGCCGCCAATGTGGCAATGGTGCGAAAGTGGGTGATGGAGGGGGATGGGGCGGCATGGAAGAGGCTGGAGATGGCGTCCTGTGTGGCACGAGCCTGGAGGCGCTGGTGAAGGCGCTGCTGCCACTTCCTCAAACCACGAGCCCGGTGGTGGCGGCTACCCTCAAAATTTGGGGGCAATGGAGTCATCAAAGGGGGGGTGGTGGGGGCCTCGGTGCGGTCCCCGATTCGGGGGAACCACCGGTTTGTCCCGGGGAGGATGGGATGGAGGGTTTCTGAGCTGGCACAGGGTAGGTATTAGAAGGATGGGGACCTGTTTGTGGACGGGAAATTCGTGAGCCTGGGTGAGCTGGAGGAGAGGTTTGGGCTCCCCCCGGGGAACCACCTTCAGATATATGCAGGTAAGGGCGTTTGTTCGGCGGCAGGTGGTAGAGTTCCCACGGCTGCCGCCAAGCGGGGTCCAGGACAGGGTGCTGTCCGGGGTGTGGGTTGGAGAGGGAAGGATCTCGGCAACGTATCAGGTGATGCAGGAGGAGGAGGAGGCCTCGATGGAGGAGCTAAAGGGTAAGTGGGAGGAGGAGTTGGGTGAGAAGATTGATGAGGGGATGTGGGCGGATACCCTGGGGAGAGCGAACTCTTCCTCCTCTTGCGCGAGGTTTAGCCTCATACAGTTAAGGTGCTGCATAGGGCTCACATGACCGGGGCAAGGATAAGCCGGTTCTTTGGGTGCGAGGACAGGTGTGTTAGGTGCTCAGGGAGCCCAGCAAATCACACCCATATGTTCTGGGCATGCCCAGCGCTGGAGGAATTTGGAAGGGCGTAGCGAGGACGGTGTCGAGGGTGGTAGGATCCAGGGTCAGACCAGGCTGGGGGCTCGCAATATTTGGGGTGGCAGAGAACCGGGAGTGCAGGAGGCGAAAGAGGCCGGAATTCTGGTAGCCCGGCGAAGGATACTTCTTCAGTGG